>NC_053163.1:124171232-125483732 GCF_016835505.1 Polypterus senegalus | reverse complement strand
CTGTTAAAATATACATTTACTATATTTGTACAGATGTGTATTTTTTTCCTCTTCAGTGTACCACCTAGATATTCGTAATTGTATTTATAAATATGGATTTCCATTTTAATTGTGTAATGCTTGTTTCTTACCAAATTTTCTACTGTATGACGCACTCAAACATATAACAGTACAAATCTCTCTAAGAGAAAATCTTGAGACGAGACTATTGCCAAGCGATTTGTTCAAGTCCCACCCTCCTCTCAAACATTTTCAACCACGCCCACGGTCCTCTCACCTCTCATTCATGTAAATGTTTTTGTCAGACGTAGTTCCTGCATTCTCGGTTCTTATAAACTTTTACGTTTTCCTCACTTTAAGTTCCTAATAAAAGAAGACTTGTGTCCAAATCTTATTGATGAATTTCATCCCGAAGGGTTATCAACAGAAGAAATAAGTACACGGGCAATCCTAGCACCGAGAAACGAAGTCGAACGAATTCATTCGAAAATTGTCAATCGGCTACATGGCAAATTGGTTAAATGTGTATCAATAGACTATGCTGATTCAGTTGGTGGTGATGGTGCAAAGATGAAAATGTCAACTTACTATATCCCGTAGAGTCTACAACCGTTAACACCGTCCGGTCTTCCACTGACCGAGTTGCTGTTGAAAGAAGGATATCTCGTAATGTTATTGAATAATTTATATCTGAGTGATGGGCTATGCAATAGGACAAAATTAGTTATATTCAAAATTAGTCGTACAATTCTGACATGTAAAATTTTTACAGGTGACAAGAAAGGTAATGTAGTACGTCTTCCACGGATAACATTAGACACCAAGTTTTACAGTAAAAGTGTAAGTTTAAAAATTATTTGCGTGTTAATTTCAAAACCAAGCAAAACGAAAACATACAACGCAACGAATACCTCTAACACAACATGAAACAATTTTCTTTCAATTTATTACGTTTTACTATGGTTAATTACTTGCTGTAAAGTAAAATAGTTCTATTATGCATATGTAACAATTTCCATGAAAATGACAATATGTTTAAATTGTACATCTGCTTCCTTATATGCGAGTGGCAGATCCGCAAAGTGGCTAGCGCATAGCGCCCGTCCAGGGTTTGGCGAGGAAAGTGAGGATTTTATTCTTGTCTACCCTTGGTTTAACGGTACTGTAAGAGCCATTTTCCTAGTTCTATAAAATGTATGAATATTTACCAGATGATAATGCATAAAATATGGGAGGTTCCTAAAACCCCCGTGAATAGAATTGAGTTGGTATTTTCCTGTCATTTCTTAACAGTTTTTGAGTAAACAATGTTCTTTAGTAAGTGTTTTGCCTTGCTTTGTGTAAGGTATAGTGGCATACGGTTTTTTAACCGTGTCCTTGAAAGAATTCTTTTTATGCTCGCGTTCGTGTTTATGCATGGTACTGAGCCTGGCGCATATCTAAGTGCCAACGGCCTAAGGGTCTTTTGAGTGTAAAGTAACTCGTAAATTAAAAGATCTAAGTTTTGAACCGTATGTTTAAAGCATACAGAAGAAGAAATAAATAACCTTTAAGTACAGAAGTAACCAAAGCTTCATAATAAAAACTAAGTTTATAGAAGATGCATTTTCCCTTTTTTTTGCCTTTATTCTTTGTGTGTAACTATTTTTCTTCTTGTATGGATTATTTGCCTTTAACTTTCACTAAATATTTTTAAAACAAACTTTTGGACTGAGAGATTTCTTCGACACGTGTCTTACCCGTGCCTGACTTCACCTTACGCAAAGCGGCTACAGGTACCATAAAGGAATACAGCAACTAAATTACCAAAAGCTTAGATAGGCAGGGGCTGAAAAGATTATTTTTTGTGAATTTCCAATGTACCGATCACCGAACAAGTCTTCTGTATTGAAAATTGGCAGATTTAGATCTTTAGCCAATCTGTCAGAGCATCCCTAGATGCACAGGCTATTGGATGAGACCTGAATCTTGCTCTGGAAACATTTTGGATAGTTTTAATCAGGGTAAATGCGCTCAATAGAAAATTTTAAGTTGAATAATTTAAGTGGGTTACACATATGGAGCTAGAATGTATAACTCATTTTCTGAAACGTTAAGTGAAAGATCCTTTCACCATTGTGCCTTGTGATCTTTGAAAGGAGGGGACTTTAAAATGTATTTATGTAAATGTAAATTATGGAGATGCTATATGAGTCTTCAAGACTGATCAGTATTTCTCCTGCAATAGAAATAAGTGGAAGGTGAGGAAGATTTAAGTAGGTTTAGTTTAGCAAAGCTTTCTAGCTTGAAAATTGTGGAAAAATTGTATTGATGAGAAGTTAAATTTGAAGCTTAACTGCTCGTAGGATGTAAAAACATTCTCAATCTACAAATATCTAAATGTTTTAATCCCAGACATTTTCCAAGCATTAAATACTATGTATGCTTGAGAGGGTAGAAAAGAGTGGTTGCCGTGTAAAGGTGCAAAAGATGAGAGCTTTTCTGTCTTAAAGTGCTTACTGACATTATGGTAATTAAAGAACTTAGTACAACATGTTTTGAGTAAACTCACTGACACACACTATGAATTATGTCCAGTCTATTTTAGTTTGCACAGGTGAACTTCAGTCAAGTTCTAGACGCATGTTAAGGAAAAAGCAAACTTTGGACAATTTAACCATGATTTGGAGTGCCACAGCGATGTGTCTACATTTATAAATTAGAGATTTTGTTTTTGGATTTTAATAAATTTGCAAACCTTTCTTTGTGAGACCAGCATGATATCACAAAGCTGTAGCAGCCAATTTCAGATGGGACTAACCCCCCAGTATATAACACTGATCCCTTGCATCATAGGCTCAGTCTGCCAGTGGAAGCCATTCCTTGACTGCAGTACAGAGAACAGGGGCTAACACCCAAAGGCAACCAGTGTCTAGCTCTTCTTCCTCCACAAACTCTCCTGCTGGTTTTTCTGAGATTAAAAAAATTCCAAGGCATCCTGTACAGGGCTTTCTTCCGGCAGAGGGATGAGGCTGCATGATACATGATGCAATAGGGTTAAGCCTATTGCATTACACTATCAATCACTTAAAAAGGTTTTATTTTTGTGAGAGAGAAGACTTGAATGTAACCATAGTAGATCAAGTGTTTGTTTGACTTCTGTCTGTGTGAATGTTTATCTCTGTAGTTGAATCGGCTTTAGAAAGCAATACAATACTACAATACAGCACTACAATAATCTAGTCCAATGCGTGACACAATTTTTATCTCTATGAGACAGTGTTTAGCACTGCTACATCTCGGGTTATATTTTTGGCCACAACAAATGGTCCAGCATAATTGGTAGATGGAGACCTTTGTCCCATTATAATCCAATTAAAGTCCAAAAAAGTTCATTTTCTCCTTTTTATTGACATCACTGCATTTCACCAAATTTAGAAATATTCTTGAAACTTGACATAATTTTTGCCAAACTCAAGAAGAAGCTAATTCAGCAGGGTTTGCTAATTACTAATTGTGAGACTGAAGTTTGTACCCCAGTATAGTCAGTCAGTTGTTCACACCTGCCGAAATAGTAGTTTTTCTTATCATATATTTGAGCAAAGCAAAGATCTTGTGTTATACACCCTAACATTTGTACCACACTAACACTACTTCTGAATGCTCTTAGCTGCAAGATTGATCTCCAGCGAATTGTGTCAACTTTGCAAGATCAAGAATTGAAAGAGAATGTAGAAGTGATCCGTAACCTACAGCAAGTTATTATGCAACTACAGGTATGGGTGATGTATAAGGATGTTTTAGATCTTCTACTTGTCCAATTTTTTTTCCTCCACGAGCCTAAGTGTCACATGGAAGGTGCAACTATATTTTTATGTTCCTTATTTTGTCAATTTGCTTCAAAGAAACACCATTCACTGTTGGGCACAGTAGTTTTCCCAGTTAAACTGTAGCCACTAGACATGTTGAAACCAACACCATGGGGCTTGGCAATTGATGTGACAACTTAAATCATAAGAGTGCAAAGTATTATTTCAACAGCATCAGTCCTTACCCCTGTGGAAAATGCTAATTATGTCCCAACTATAACATAAATGAAACTCTTCAGTTTCTCTATCTTGATAGGAATAGATGATAAACAAGTGTTCAGGGTGTTCCATTTTGGTCATTTTGAGGTTCCAACTGCTGCATTAAATCGGCACATTTTAGAATGAAATATAAGATGGTACAGCAAGAAATGTTTACTTGCTGTCTAAATCCTTTTCACTTTTTTTGGTCCTCAGGATGAAGGTGCTGGAATAGCTGCTACAATTGAGGCTATAACATATGCAGACTGCAACCCAGTGGAGAGTGTCGAAGAGCACAAAATTTCTCAAGATTGTGGTGACAGTCCAAAAAATCATTCATCAGCAGTAAGTGCTTATTCCATTTGAATAATTGAGTTTGAAGTCCATTAATAATTATATTTACAATCTGCCTAGCCTATTAATGCATTGTTTTTAATACCTTTGTCTGTAAATCTACTTCCACGGAATTTTAATTAAAAAAAATAAATAAGTGAAGTTTCTTTGCTAATTCTTAGTCTATCGTAAAATGTGGTCGCACTGAAAGTCTACTTCTATTAAGGCTAAATTTACATCTGTATCTTAAAACTAACCACTTTAAATATTTAAATATTGTAATTTTATTTAACTCTGTCATCTTGTTCAAGTAAGTGAATAACTCTTTTAGGGTGGATGTTGACTTTCATCGAAACAAGCTTAAGGAAAGGGAGGTAAAAGCTATAAACGTCAATAAAACTCGATGTTACCTTATAAGTAGACCACCTTTACTAAGAGAACTGTTATACAGTGGTGTGAAAAACTATTTGCCCCCTTCCTGATTTCTTATTCTTTTGCATGTTTGTCACACAAAATGTTTCTGATCATCAAACACATTTAACCATTAGTCAAATATAACACAAGTAAACACAAAATGCAGTTTTTAAATGATGGTTTTATTATTTAGGAGAAAAAAATCCAAACCTACATGGCCCTGTGTGAAAAGTAATTGCCCCCTGAACCTAATAACTGGTTGGGCCACCCTTAGCAGCAATAACTGCAATCAAGCGTTTGCAATAACTTGCAATGGGTCTTTTACAGCACTCTGGAGGAATTTTGGCCCACTCATCTTTGCAGAATTGTTGTAATTCAGCTTTATTTGAGGGTTTTCTAGCATGAACCGCCTTTTTAAGGTCATGCCATAGCATCTCAATTGGATTCAGGTCAGGACTTTGACTAGGCCACTCCAAAGTCGTCTTTTTGTTTTTCTTCAGCCATTCAGAGGTGGATTTGCTGGTGTGTTTTGGGTCATTGTCCTGTTGCAGCACCCAAGATCGCTTTAGCTTGAGTTGACAAACAGATGGCCGGACATTCTCCTTCAGGATTTTTTGGTAGACAGTAGAGTTCATGGTTCCATCTATCACAGCAAGTCTTTGGCTACGGAATTTAACTCGGGTGTGATACACCACAGTTAGGTTATTTTTTAACAAGGGGCAATTACTTTTTCACACATGGCCATGTAGGTTTGGATTTTTTTTCTCCCTAAATAATAAAAACCATCATTTTAAAAACTGCATTTTGTGTTTACTTGTGTTATATTTGACTAATGGTTAAATGTGTTTGATGATCAGGAACATTTTGTGTGACAAACATGCAAAAGAATAAGAAATCAGGAAGGGGGCAAATAGTTTTTCACACCACTGTATATGTTAACTTGACATATAATCGTTGAGTGTGTGTGAGTAGCATAGAATAAACAACGTCTAGAATGACGTCGACAATGGGGCGAGAAAGCAAATTAAATATACTCAGTGCATATTTAGAGTCAGGAACCTGCATCAGATGATTGGTCCCCATCTGAATGTGCAGCTGACACACCTACAACAACGTTTGCCTTGGAGGATTACACATACACCACTTATACTCTAATTTTAATGCAAACAATCTAGAAATCGAAAAAAACATATACTTCGATCAGCTGACTGGTTTCCAGCTGATTGTAGTGCTGAACATGCTCATGTTTCTAACATGCTTAAGGCAATGTTCACCCTGGGAGAACTACAAAGACATAGATCTGTGGGAGGTAAAGTGGCCACTGGACCTGTCATGATATTGGATTAAGGATTACCATCCACTCGACAACTGGTTGTTTTTTTGGGGGGGGGGTTTCCCCCGAAAAAAGTGCCTTTCGGCTTATGAGTGATGAGACAAACAGGTATGTAATAAGTATATGAATCTACTGTAGAGCCTTATGGAACATAAAATAGTGACATTTGTCATAAATACATATTTTTTGTTGATTTATGTATGAAACCATTGCTTTGTGCGCTTTTTAGAAAAATAAGTTTTTCTGGAAGAATATTCAGCCCTGAGACAAAAGGAGAAATTTTTTTTTTTACCCCAAACGAATTAAAGATTAGTTTAAATGTCTAACACGTGTGGGCGGAGAAAACACAAAATTTGTTTACAAGGCTTGCCTTGATTCTATTCACATTAAAATAAATTTGCCAGGGTCTCTTTATCTATTCAAATAAATGTATTTTACCTAATCAATAATTTTCCACTCTGCAGGCTCAGAATTCAACTGAGACAGATAAACGTTCATCAGATGCCTTTACTACCCAGCATGCCTTGAGACAAGCAATGATGTCAAAAGAACTGATAGAACTAAACAGAGCTTTAGCCCTAAAGGAGACCCTAGCCAAGAAAATGAGTCAAAATGACAGACATTTGGAACCTATACAGTCCGATTACCAGGTTAGTAATTCATATTCTGTATTGCCATGGTCCTGAACAAGTAATTCAACTGGTGTTTGCCACAGATCATTTTTAATAAGGACTTTGAAGCCAGAGCGCTTTACCAGGATGTAAATTACAATTTTTAGCAACAGCATAAAGAACAGCTAGGTTAAGGGTTCTTGCTTATAGAAGCACAATGAATCAGTGGTGGGGTTTAAAACTGCATTCTTATGGATGCCATTCTGTCTTGCAAGGTAGTAGTAGACTATGGTTCCTGTTTAAGTTTTGTGAAAATTATATTTTATTAATTGTACAGGAAAATGTAAAGCACCTGCAAGAAGAAGTAGGTGCTCTTCAGAAAGAAAAAGAAGAATTAATCCTTGCCCTTCACTCTGCTAAGAAAGACACTAATCAGGCAAAGTATGATGTGATTAGTTTTGAATGTTTTAGTTGATCATATGTCAAACCTTTTACTTCAAAACACGTGTAATTGAGCGTTTTATGTGCAGGTTAAGTGAACAGAGACGTAAGAGGCTTCAGGAGTTAGAGAATCAAATGACTGATCTAAAGAAGAAACTTTTGGATCAGTCCAAACTACTCAAGCTGAGGGAGACTTCGCTGCAGAATGTGACCAAACTGAATCAAGAAATACAGGTAATTAAACTCTGGTATGCATCAGTGTTTGACTAACAGAAGCATTACTTTTTAGTGCGGGATGGGAAATAAATTATAAAACGTGAACATTTTTATGTTGATCACTTCACATAACATCTAAAATTGGGAGTTTTAAGCTATCTTCCAGTAATAGAGTTTACCTGTTTAGTGAAAGCCCTGCATAGGACTATTATATGTTTTTGCGAGCTGGAATAACAATAACACAGGTATTTTCACTTCCATAAGATAAGTATTGCATTAGGTGGCACAGTGGTTGTGCTGCTTCCTCACAGTAAGGAGATTATGGGTTTGTGTTTCGGGTCCTCCCAGCGTGGAGCACTAAGTAGTGAGAAAAAGTGCTATATAAATGTAAAGAATTATTATTAGGTTACTTATTAATTTAAAAAGTAATGGGACTACATAATGCATGTTACTTTTAACATGACGATCTACTGCTGTCAAGATTGAGTTGCTGAATTTAGCACTGCGTGTTCAGCATATCGTCATAAATGTATCAATCTCTGAAATATTGAAACGCATTATTCCTTTTCCTGGCTGCTACCTGTGGCTGCAGAAAGTGTGTGCAAAGCAAATAACACAGACTGAAGGAGTAGAACTGACATGTACAGACTCCACAATCCTAAATAGTAACATGGTTGTGGGTTTACATGGCCACCTAATTGAATTATTCACAAAGAAATCTACCTCTGTTATCCGTATTTCTCAGAGGCTCAATTTCTGTAATTTTCCCCAAAAAAATATTACCTGCTACAAGAGTGGGATCCGCTCAACTATAACAGCTACTGAGGAAGGGGCTATTGTGCAGAGCAGTAACCAACTTAAAACAACTAAGTATACATTATATTGATATACATTTAATCCTGCATATCCTTAGGGATAAATTTTAATCTGCCCATTTTAGGGTCAGTGGGATTCAGTGCTTATTGCAGGAGCACAGGGTGTAAGGCACAAAGCACACATGTCACTCAGCAAAGCAGAAAGGTGCTATGTGCAATCCTATGACATAAACATATCAAAGTTTCTATTTAGTTTAATCCAGTTGTTTGTTTACTTTACAAGACTTAATGTATTTTCCTAATTGAGAAACATCATTGACATTTTAAGTATTTAATATGGGTAATAATACCCAGCAATCGAGAAATGCATGGGCACGTGCAAATCCCACGTTGCGCTCACTGTAAGGAAGAGCTCTGCGCTACCACAGTGCCTATTTTTTTTTTTTTTAAACATCTGTACTAAACTTTAGCAAGATTTAAAACTAAATGCATGTTCATAATTGTTGAATTTTTGTCTCTTGATTGCAAGCTATGTACCTTGATCTGTCCCTTAATAGATATTACAGTACATTACATGCATGTTTTCTTTCTTTCTTTTTCTTTCTTTTTGTCTCTCACTCTCTTTGAGTGTTTCTGTTGATTTGAGTGGAACAAGCATTTGAGCGAAGAAGCTCAGCTATGAATAGTGTCACTGAAAACAATAGAAAATAACTTTTCAGGCTTTTTAGGAGCATTCTAGTATACTTCTAAAACGCTAAAAACACTTAAGCATGAAAGGGCCTTATAGCTCCTCATCATCTGTAGAACTGTGGTAGCTCACCTTGTGTTTTGATATAATCTGGCATTATGGAAACACGCAGATTGAAAACAGCCGCAGACCCAGAGCAAATCCTTGTTTTATATCCTATACAATATTATGGACCTCCAAATTGTAATCATAACAGAATTTTCTACTTGTTAAATAAAACTGAAACCAATTTAAGATGCTACCAGAAAGACCAACTCTTTGTCTAAGGTGGTTTATAAGAAAACTGTGGTCCATGTTGTCAAATTCTACACTCCTGTCTTAAAGCACAAGAAAAGACATGTGGCCTCTGTCAGCATTAACCTGAAAGTCCCCTACTTTTTTAACCATTGCAGTTTCTCTACTATGATTTTGTTCTGAAACTTGACTGGAAGTCATTGGAAATAGAATGTTAGTTCAAGTAATCTTTTAATTGCTAAAAACAGCTTTTTCTAGAATTTTACTTAGGGAAAGGTAGGTTAGAAAATTCGTCTTTTACAACTTTAGAGTTTTTCTTGAGCAGAGGTTTAACAACTGTTTAGACAATCTGGTAAGACCCCTTATCTAATGATCCAGTTAACTATGCACAGTACACTATCAATAAAAGCAAGATTTTTATTTTTTGATAAAGCCAAGTGGGACTGGGTGAAAGTTATAGTAGAGAAATTATTGTTCATTCCACATTCTTTGATTTCAGAAATCAAACCATGCACATAATGGGGCTTTAGTTTATGCTTAACATTTGTGCTAGAACAGCCCCCAACCACCCCCCTGTCATCATTAATACAATTTGAAAGTGTTAAGCATAAATTTAAGAAAGAGTTGTTGCCATGCCTTTTTTTGGCAAATGCAACTATAGAAAGTACTAATACTAATGTTAGGAGTGTTGGTTGAAACCTCTTGAATGAGTAAGAGTTAGTTGGGAGATCTTAATTCTACTCAAGTTGTTTTCTATTATAGTTGATGAAAACTCAGCGAGTCCAGCTGATGAAGCAAATGAAAGAAGATGCTGAAAAGTTCCGTTTGTGGAAGCAGAAAAAAGATAAAGAAGTATTACAGCTAAAAGAAAAAGTGAGTCTGGCTATGTTCATTTATGATATTGACAAATACATTATGGTGAAACTATGATACATTTGTGTATTGCAGGAGTGAATGAACATCCATTGATATTCACTATTCCCCACCCCCATTTAAAGGATAAGTTTGGTATTTTTAGGTCCTTCAGAATCATGCTGTATATTAATTTGCCACATGAAATTGCATATTGCAAAAAATAGCTTTTTTTTCTTTTTTTTTGTCAGAAGTGTTACCATGTCTTGATCTGCATCTTGAACAGTTCCTGTGGGATCACTCACTAAACAATGTTCTTAGTTTTTATTATATCCTCCGCAAGAGCGACTCGGTATGTGCTGTGTAGTTTGATATTTGGTTTGTGCTGCATCACCTGGTTTCATTGCGGTCTGGTTCTACCTCACACACTGTCATATTTTAATTTTCTCATTAGACATGTATAAACAAAAGACCTGTGTGTGTGTGGAGCAGTCTGCTCTGCTTACACTCATCCACAGCCACTAGATGGCACATGCATGCACTTTTTAAAAACGTTTTAGTACTTGCATATACCTCAGTTCTCACTACAAAAGGTATGTGTGTGTGTATGGAGCATTCCACTTTGCTCACGCTCAATCACACCCACGGCAGTTATTGTGATTTCTGCGGAAGATGTAGAAGCTTATACAAGTGTGACTTACACTTGGTTAGATGGCATGTATATGCACTTTTAAATTTTTTTTCAACGCTTGCCTGCACCTCACTTCTCTTTCAACCAAAGCAGACAAAGTTAGCTTTGTGGTTGATGTACACATGCGTATGGCTGACACAGGTTCCAGCCTGTTCCGCTGAATTTGTGCCACAGCTGCACTCGACTACACATCTAGCTTCAACAAGATAAGACCTCTGCAAGTTCACCAATATTGTAAAATCTGTTGAGAAGTCTTTGGGTTGTTTTTTGTCCTGAAGACCACATGCAGCTAGTTATTTTAGATCTTGAGTGCACATGACATAGAAGATGTGTAGTTGTGAACAAGCTTATCATAGTTAACAAAAATTAAAATCAAAACTTAAACTATTAATAAAAAAACATTTTTGAAACTTAAAATAATTAACAGACCCGAAATGTAAAACTAAACAGAACTATTAAAGTAACTAAAAATATTTTTGTAATTATTTTATTTCAGTTTTCATAATAACTAGACTTGTGCAAAAGGCGAACCTAAGCTGCAGGGGTCCCGAAATGAATCAAAATATGTTAATTTCATATGTGATTTTTGAATAAATATTTCTACTGTTAGTCTTTAACCCTTGTAACTTTTAACTCTAAAGCAAAACGTAATCCACCATGAGCCGTCTGCACATATTCATCCAGTAAACGGCAGTTGGTCATTTGGGATGGGTGTTCACGCAGCATTTGCAGTGTCGGAGCAAGCTGAATATGGCTGTGTAAATCGTGTGATGAAGAAAGCGATTTATTCTGTGAGGATAATAACATTTCTTCAGTGGCTGATAGTGATTCTGTTCCAAGTGTTAATGAAGCATCCAAGATTTTGTTTTGAATGTGCTCGGCAACTTTCAAAGCTGCCGTTCACTGGATCTTTTGGGGGTTAAGAGAGTTGTATTGGGTACAGATAATCCCTTACAGAATTTCAGTCTGTTCATAAATGACAGCATGTTAGCTGTAATTCTGAATGAGCCCTTAGATATAGTATATACACAGCAATTAATTCAGCAGGACACACTAAACTAAGTTCCAGACTGCATGAGTTGGATGCCCATTATGATGAGCTGCCACATTTCTTTGCGCTTCTAGTATATCAAGATATAATTCAAACACCTGAAGTCAGAATGTGCTGGTCAATAAAATCTTTACCGTATGGGCAGAAAAATCACAAGTGAGCAGTGTTTCAGTTTATTTCACAGGTGTCTGTTTTGTTGACAATAATTGACCTGCCACTTTGCACAGGAGAAATCCTTTTTGAAAATAAAACAGCACTGATTGAGAGACTGACTAGGTCAATATAAAAGATTATTGTTGCTGAACAATCACTTTTGCTTTAAAAAGGTCATTTAACAATGAAGCAATACAAACCCTGTAAAATTCCTGAGTTGGAAACAGTTGGTGACAAACTAAACCTGCTAATGTGTTTTTATATTTATTCTGTATTTAACATTAACAACACAGCTCAAAATACCTTATACTGGCAAAATAATCCAGTGACAGAATTGTTTTAAAACCTTTGTCTCCCTCTTTTCAATCTCTCTCTCAAAATAGTTGAAATATCATACTCTTTTTGTTCTTAATATCAGCCATATCATATATATTGTATATACAGGGTGAGTTAAAATTATGTTAACACTAATTGCACTTCTATGTATATACTTGTATACCATTTTTGTGGTCAATTTATGTGCCACACATGGTACATGTGTTGAACATGATGGCAAACAGGTTGTGACATTCCTGTAAATCATCTTGCACATTTGAAGTATGTTTTGTGAATAAATTGTTTCTGCCTAAATTTAGACAGACGGGTACAACACGGAACAGAAAATCTACCAGCCGTCCTCGGACTGTACGAATGCCTGAACACATCCAAGCTGTATGGGCATACATTTTGCAGCCTCCTTATGTGTGCAAACATGTTTCTACCTTAGGCATTTCCAACATGCCTTTGAGGAGGATTTTGCATGAGGGCCACAATTTCCATCCATACAAAATAATAGTAGTGCAGGAACTCAATGGGAGCGAGTGGGAGAGCCGTAGAGAGTTGTACGTAAACGTTCTGCAGACGGCTCAAGATGCCATCATCATGTGCCAACAATGATGTACATTTCCATTTGAATGGTTGCGTAAATAAGCAAAACTTTAGCTATTGGGCTGAAACCATCCCTCGTGAACTTCACCTGAGACCCAGCATAGTGAGTGTGTTACAGTTTGGTGTGCAGTTGTGGAACTTCGCATTGTAGGCCCTTACTTATTTCAGGAGGGAGGAGCAATGGTCACAGTCATTTCGGAATGTTACCCTGAAATGTTAAAACCTTTTGCGGCCACAACTGGAAGATATGGTGGAAGCCAGATTTCAACAGGATGGAGCAACAGCTCATATGGTGCTGAGATCCATGGAAGCTTTGTGGGAGATGTTTCCGGGGAAGCTGATCTCCCTGTGTAGTGACGTTGAGTAGCTTTCATGTTTGTCTGATCTTGCTCTGTGCGATTTCTTGTGGGGCTATCTCAAGTCAAAGGTTTGCACACACTGACCTCAAATCCTTGAAGTCCTCAAGGACGGTATTCACCACAATCGCCACTATTCCCCTTGAGTGAAAAAAATCTTATTTTGTACACCCTTTCTTGTGTCGTAAAGAAATTTATTTTATCTTGTGCCGTTTTTCTAGAATAAATGTTTGAAATATTGAACTTTTTGGCTCACCCTGTATTTTCTTTGTTTCCCTTAATACAGCTAGGTGGGGTCTGCAAACTGATTCAAGCCTAAGTGCCTTGTTCTTCCTAAGCCAACATGATTTTCATAATCACATATGTCAGAACAGAGTAGAATCTATTTTTTTTTTAGCATCTCTTCATGCCGGCAGGTGGCAAAAGTCTGCCTATAAATTGTGTGTGCCTGAGAGGGAATCAGACATCAATACGGCTGGTAGAAACAAAGAACAGTATGAGAGATTTTGGAATATAATAATGAAGACATTAATTGTAAGCACATTATCTTGATGCAGGATATGGTGTGTGCTATTTAGAGTAAAAATCCCACAAACCTTAATATTCACCTAAATTTCCTCACAAATTGGTCCATTCTGGGCATGAAAAGGAAACTCCTATCCAAACCTGTTAAGTGTACAGTCCCGTCTGATTGCGATACAAAACTAAGCTCTGTAGTCGCTCTTTTACCATACCATAATTACTAAAACTGAAACTAATATATATAAAAGTAAAATAGAAATATTTGTGAAATATAAATACAAGTTGAAGGAAAACTAAACTGAATTTCCAAGTAAGATAAGAAATAATATAGAAATAAAGTAATACAAGAAGCCAAAACAACAACCTTGATGCTGAGTGTTGATTGACCCTGAAAACATAGCATTGACGTGCAGGTGATTTGGCAAAACTTCACCCACCTTTACTTCAAGAAAACTGTACCAAAATTCAGTGATGCTATGCACTAAAGAGATCATGAGTTCGTATCCCAGGTCCTCCCTGTGTGGTAGCACTTTGAATATTGAGAAAAGCTCTATGTAAATGTAAAGTAGTACTATTATTAAAATGTAATATTCCCAATTTTATTTATTTTTTTGTCACAAGCACGCCTAAAATACAGAAAGCTCATTTACTTAAGTTGAAAAATTTCCTGCTTCAAATTAGAGGTATTGTTCACATTTTGAGGCATGTGTTTTCACTTTGAGACCCTGGTATCATCAGCCTCCATTATGCAAGTGTAGGTCAGGTGTTTTTTTTTTTTTTTTTTTAATTATTATTTTATAAACGATGCTAAACTTAATGCTAAAATGCTGTTTCATGTGGCCAATTAATATATACCTTGATTGTAAAGAATCACTTTTACTTGAAAAATACCAAATCCTTTATAATTGTTTTTTATGATACAAAATATTTGATATCCTACAAAACATAAGAACACCACAGGTAAAATCAAGAATATTTTTTCTCCTTTAACTAAGCGCATTCTAGTTCTGAACAAGTAAAACAAACAAGCAGCTTTTTTTTCTTTCTTTAACAATTTTCAATGTATTGTGCCTGTTTCCACAAAGTCACAGTGCTTTCTTGAGTGTTCCCCATACACTTCATTTGCTGTTTTAGGTGCAATACTATAGTAGGTTTTAGTTAAACATTGGCTTGATTTGTCTTTAAAAGTTTGTGACTTATTTTGAGATTTGAGCGATGTCTATTAGTTAGAAGGAACCACTGCACCCATCATATATTATATACTATCAATAAGCATTTATTGGCAAGTTCTTATGGAACTATATAAATATTTTTTTAATGTGTGCTGGATTAATGCTGGATGATTATCATTATCAGGATAATTTGCAATCTTTTAAGCCTAATTTATTATATTTAACACTACTTAAGTATGGACTCTGAATTACCTTTTGTCTTTTTGCTAATAAAAATGAGTACCAAGATAGCCTGGAAGCAAATCGTAGAACTTGAAACAAATATACAACTTTATTTAGTGTTGGTTTGCTGATATGTTTTTTCTTTCTAACTTTCTTCCTCTTTCTCCAACTTCTTTGCTAATTTTAGTTTTTACTATAACCTGTAGGATCGAAAGAGGCAGTATGAGATGCTGAAGCTAGAAAGAGATTTTCAAAAACAAGCCAATGTTCTAAGAAGAAAGACTGAAGAGGTGAGATTATAAAGCTTTTCAGCCTGTAATGTTTTTTGCAAATCTGAGTATTTTCCATAGGTTTAATTTTGTATGCAAGTCTTCTGCTTCCCATCCCTCTGTGTTATCCTGTCGATGCCAACAATATTTTTGGTTTATTGTTACTAAGAACTAACAGATTGTTTGCATGTGGGTTCTGTTGGTGGTGGTTGTGGGTTTTTCTTATTTATTATATATCTTGCTGTCCTCATATTTTTTGATACAAGGTGTATCAAATGCCCTTAAGATATATTGGGTCACTTTGGAGGTATATGCTGATTAGTGTATGGTCAGTATGCTTTATTTCAAAGCAGTATCAAAGGATTCCATTCATTTTGTTTCACAGTACTTTTAGTTGGAAAGGAGAACAGCTTATTTGCCATATATTAGTTTGTATTGAACTTTAACGTAAAATAAATACAATGATTGCAAGTCCTCCCCCAAGAAACTACTCAAGTATGAAATCTCCTGTATTCAATGTAATGGGGATGTGTTATTGTAGTGATTGGGAAGCACAGCTTTTACCCTGACATAGTTATGACTAAAATGAAAGTCTATTTTATCAGACACAAACAACAAGTGTTTTTTGTTATTGTATTAGCCCTGCAGTATCCTAGGCTCATTACTAGAAGTTTGATATGAAAACTAACTTGTCACATTTTATTTTAAAGATGCCAAATGTTGCAAAAACACTGGTTCTTTAATTTCAAAATTCAGAGAATTTATTGACACAGTAAGCTAGCACTGGGGTAAGCACATACTGTAGTTAAGAATTTTTTAATGGTCTCTTTTAAATTGTCTTTAAGGCTGCAGCTGCAAACAAAAGACTAAAAGATGCTTTGCAGAAAAGAAGTGAGGCTGCGGAGAAAAGGAAAGATGGTCAAAACCGAGGATTTGAAGGAGCAGCTGCTAGAGTAAAGGTATTAGTTGATTAAGAGCACTGTTTGTTTATACAATAATTAGGCCTAATTCAATGGAGCAGTTAAGTATACACAACTAAACATCGTAAATCCCTATTAATTTTTAACTTTAACAATACTGAACTGCATACCAAGATTCTCTTAGGTGTGTGTGATTCTGTAGTAGCTGACCAGGTTAATGTAGTGTGCAGTGTGACAGTGCATTATTGGTGAATAAAACGGACTATTCAAATTTATGATAGTAGAACGTTTACACCAAACTGAAGGAGCATTTTCCAAGTGTTGGTCTTAACTGGTTTCTGTAGCATACTTGGTGTAAACTACTATTGTGATGCGCTGGTAGTAATATGAAATGCTGCATGCTACATGTTACTACCATTTTTGTAGAAGATTCTGCAAATTTCAGGTTACTGGAGTAGACATGCCAAATGAACTGTAATATGGTAACACAGTCAGGCAACTACTTAGCAGGAACATTTATTTTTGTGCCAACACTTTGTGCAGTTAAAAATAATTGCAATACCTGAACATTAACTGAAATTAATAGCATCTTTATGGCCATTCTGATAATTAGCATATGTTTTACATTTTCCTGATGTAAATAAATTTGAGAATTGTGTAGCTATGGGTCAGAATTTTATAAAAGCCCAACTTTCACAATAATAGTATAGTTCAATGTGTATTCCAGTGAAAACAAATACACGCATGTAATCTGTTTTGACCGTAATACCTGTTTGTTTTATTTTCTATTTTGCCAAAAGAATTGGTTACTGAATGAGGTTGAAGTGTTGGTAAGTACAGAAGAGGCTCGTCGTCATCTTAATGACCTGTTAGAGGACAGGAAAATTCTTGCTGAAGAAAAGTCGCAACTCAAACAACAGATGAATTCGGGAGAAAGATTGCCACCAAAAATACGGGTAAGCTGATTGTTACATATATGGCCTGTGGCTATTTGGTAACATATAAAAATGTTGTATCAGGTTTCATTCTGTACTTTAATTTTATAGAAGGTTAAGTTATACAATTGTCCAGCAACACCTGATAAAAATATGAAACAGAATGTGTTTTGTCATATTAACTGCTATAATTCATATTTGAGTACAATTTAGTCTAACCATTCTTAACACATTTCTTTAGGGGCAGGGGTGGGTTGGACCTGAATCACTTTTGACAACTATGTATACACTGATGGAAAAAATGACACAAGAGCAATATCCTGAAATGTTACTCAAGCTTTTTATTTTAAAAACACTTAACACTATGTTAAGCTTATACAGAAATGTATTCTGTTATATGAAACCCAAACAATGTTTAGCATTCCCACTTGTTAAGCCCAACTTTCCTTGTTTTGATAATAGGCATTTGATGTGATAGTATTGACTGTCACCAATAAGTAGTAATTTTTATTGTTGTTATTTAAATATTAGCTTATGATAACTTAATTGCAGACAGTATTTGACACGGAAACATGTCAGCCATTAGATGTACAAATGGAGTAAAAAATGTATTTTTTTTGTTTTGGTACCAGATTGAATTTTTCTTTTCAATCAACCTCATTTCTGTTTTGCATTTTATAACGTTAAACATTGACAGTTTCTATGAATTGCCTTTATTACTTTCAGAGACGCACATTTACTGTTGCTGAGTTAGAGGGAAATGGAGAACTGGAGGCTTCTATTGGAAAGCAAATAGAACACTTGGAAACTGAAATGGAGCTCAGGTAAGCCAGTAATCGTCACATACAAAAAAAAAAAAAAAGCGATTCCTTAAAATCTTAAGTCAAGTGGGATGTTCTCTGTCAGTTCCAAATCAATTTGTATTAGTTTTGGAGCTGAATTGACTGATTTCCCTTACTCTATTAGAACATTAAGTTTGTGACTCAGGTTATGTTATCCTTTTTTTACAAGACAATTTTTAGAACAGATGAGTTAATGTGTGTAACATTTTGGCCAAGATTAATCCTGCTTATGTTGGAAGAAGAAATAATACAGAATTTCACTATAAGAATCTTGCAGCATTGTTTAGGCTTGGTATTGGTATTGGTAGTGTTGTTTGTAGGTCCATGTTTCATCAAAGTAATCATGAATTCTGTTTTTGTGTTTTGTTTCATCAAAATTAATCAGGCCATTGAAAAGACATCTTGTTCTGAGCTAAAGCTCTCAAGTACATCTGAGTCGTATTTCAAAACCGTATTTGAAAACACAAAATACAGGAATCAACTTTGACTTTCCAAAAGTATCCCACTGAAATGTTCTGACAGTTCTTAAAACTCCAGTCCATGCTGAGTAACTGTATTGTAGTTCCTCTTAATCACTGTGAGAAAATGAACAGCAAGTACCAGAATCGTGTAGCTAAAATTAAATATTTATATAGTCAGTCCCAATGAGAAGTTTTTTTGTTGTTGTTTTTTTTTTTATTTGGCCATAGTACATTAAATTTTGTGTAAAATTAAAAAACAAATTAACAAATCCAATTTGAATACTTAGGAGCTCCTTTTAAAATTTTTCTGAACTTTTCGAAAATTACAGCAGTGAAATAAGTGGTAATGCAGGAAGTCTGACAGAAACGTTGCTGTGGAATTACATGTTTATACAGGAAACACTGATTTCTCTTTGACATTAAACTCTCCGTTTGTGTGTGTCTTTCTTTTCCTATCCTTCATTAATAATACCATTGATTCTGCCTACTGATTAGCACACTCTTCTTCACACAGGAGTGCTCAGATTGCTGACTTGCAACAGAAACTGATGGATGCAGATAATGAGGAACGAGTTAAACAGCGCTGGGATAATATAACCACCATAGTAGAAGCCAAGTGTGCTCTCAAGTACTTGATGTCAGAGGTAAAACCAGTTAGCCAAAACTATCTTAATTTTTTTTTTAAGAATTTGAATGCAGTTCCATAATATTGATTTTGTTGTTGGAGTGTGTTGGGAACATATTAATGTACTTTCTATGTTTTCATTTGGTTCACTTGTATTGTTTTTTGCCTTCCATAGTTTTAAATTTTGTAAAAGTTAAGTCTTTTTTAATTGTAGAGATTGACTTTTGTAAGTCAGTCTGGTTGGTTTTGTAGTAGAGTTAGTGTAATGGTATTGTATCCTTCTTTATGCTTTTTATTATGCTTCTCTTTAGCAAGATTTTTGACTTGGTTATGAGTTCATCTTTTAAAAGTATTCACCTTATTTTAGAACTTTAAGGAGAGAAGGTGCGAATCTTCCCAGATAAATAAATAAAACTCCCAGATAAATAAATAAAACACCTGAATGTATTATAACCCCGCAGTTACAAAGAGAATATTTTTTTATTATTTTTATAGTGCATTTTCACCAATGTATTGAATATTTTTGTTTTTGGTTTGACTTTATGTAACGTAAAGATTTGTTGATCGTTGAGAGGAAATTTAGTTTTTCTTTGTGTACGTTGTGTTTGTGTCGAGATTGGATGATTTCCAATGCACAGGGCATTGTGTGCTTGCATGTAAATAATACTATAAGTGTTTATTTCTAATTTTATACATTTCAGAAAATAGCTGATTTAGAAATCACAAAGTTATTATACACATGTCATGCTTTCATAATGACATTTACTTAATTATGTTTAGCTCTTCAGAATTTTTTTTTTTTGTTCACTTGTATCATTGCAGCTTATATCAGCCAAGGTTAAAACTACAAAGTTGGAAAACAGTCTAACACAGGAGAAGAACAACTACTCAGACATGCAAAGGTTGTTATTTGAAGAGCGAACCATAATGGCTGAAATGGAAACTCAGCACCAGGCTCAGTTAGTAGAACTGGAACAAAGGCATCAAGAAAAGGTGGGTGTGTTTTTTGAGAGAGAGAGAGAATAGTTAATATTTTCATATTTTTTCTTTTAATTAGATCAGATTAGAAAAGAACCTCTCTGGTCTCAGAATTAATCTGAATAAAAGTGTACTCTTTCCGGTGAATTCTCAAGCATATAATATTAGATTAGACACCCTACCTTTTATCATTGCAGAACAGTTTAAATACCTCGGGGTAAACATCACAAGTAAACATAAAGTTCTATATCAACAAAATTTTGTCGTCTGCATGGAAAAAATTAAACAAGACTTGCATAGATGGTCAACCCTTCATCTCACACTAGCTGGAAGAATTAACACTGTTAAGATGAATATTCTTCCTAAGCTCCTTTTTTTTATTTCAAAACATACCAATATACATTAATAAATCGTTCTTTAAGCAATTAGATTCAACAATAACCTCATTTATTTGGAATTCTAAACATCCACGCATCAAAAGAGCGACCCTACAAAGACAAAAGGCAGAAGGCAGCATGGCTCTACCTAACTTCCAGTTTTATTACTGGGCGGCAAATATACAGTCGATAAGAACCTGGACACAAATAAAAGAACATACACAGGCATGGACCGCAATAGAAGTAAAATCCTGCAGTACTTCTTTGTATTCCCTGCTGTGCGCTCCAATAAACACACGTTATCGGCAATACACTAATAACCCAATTGTGCTCCACTCACTTAGAATCTGGAACCAATGTAGAAAGCATTTTAAGACGGAGAAGCTTCTATCTGTGGCACCTCTGCAATAGAACCACCTCTTTCAACCTTCACAAACATATGCAGTTTTTAATATCTGGAAAAAATTTGGAATTAACTTGCTTAGAGATCTTTATATAGACAACGTCTTTGCATCCTATGAACAATTACATTCCAAATTTAACATTCCAGCTACAAATTTCTTTCACTATCTTCAAATCAGGAACTTTGTTAAACAGAACCTTCCAGATTTTCCTCATCTTGCACCCTCATCCACGCTGGAAAAATATTGCTCAATTTTGAGGAATTAGACTCCATCTCTACAATATATAAAATCTTTTACAATCCCTTCCTTTCAAAGATCCAAGAGGACACTGGGAAAATGACCTCTCAATTAATATATCAGAAAAGGAGTGGAAAGTAGCAATGCAGAGAATTCACTCAAGCTCCATATGCGCAAAGCATACAATTATACAACTCAAAATTATATATCGAGCACATCTGTCTCGACTAAAACTCTCCATAATGTTTCCAGGGCATGATCCAACCTGCGAACGTTGCAACCAAGCCCCAGCCTCACTAGGTCACATGTTCTGGGCCTGCACCAAATTAACATTATTCTGGACAAAATTTTTAATTACCTCTCAGACAGCCTTGGACTCACAATCCCTCCTAACCCATTAACAGCTGTGTTTGGGGTTCTTCCAGAGGGTCTTAAAGTGGAGAAGGACAAACAAATTGTGATTGCATTCACTACACTGTTGGCACGCAGACTTATTCTGATAAACTGGAAGAACCCAAACTCTCCTCTTTTAAGTCAGTGGGAAACTGATGTGTTATATTATTTAAAATTGGAAAAAATCAAATACTCAGAGGATCTGTACAGACTTTTTTCAAAACATGGCAGGATCTAATCAGTAATATTTTAAAATAAGTTTATAAAGCACAGAGAATTTATTAATTTAGGTATTTTTACAAGCCTTAAATTTTACACCGCTTGGCTTGCTCTCTCTCTCAAGGGTGGGGATCGATCTGTTCTTAGCATAATTCTTTTTTTTTTGTAAAAACTTGATTGCTATGTATTGATTGTAATAAAATTAATAAATAAAAATAAAAAAAAGAATTTAAAAAAAAAAAAAAGATTAGAAAAGAACATTAGTTTTACTGACGGAATTATTTGTAATGCGTAGATTTTATTAATTTCCAGACATCATTGAAGTTTATGGTGTTTGACTGAAATCTTTTTTATATTGTGCCTCGGGCAAAGTTTTACATCTTTCCCTTTACTATAGGCAACTTTACTTTCTCTGCATGTGCAGTTGGTATACAGTATATTGTGCTAGAAGTAATTTAAAGCTTGTATTCTGCAAGCTGCTTCATTTTTTTCCCATGGAATTGATAGCAGTTATGATAGAACATACAAGAGCAGAGAAATTTATTGAATACTAATGGCATACTTAAAGACTGGAATGAGGATTTTATATTTTCAGCTAAATTGTACAGCTGCAAGTCACACACTAATAAAGAAACAGTACAGGAAGAGACTTCATCAATTCTGATGTTTTAAGGGGCATTTGTCCTGTAATCAATTTAAGTGCTTTGAGCATGGGAAAGGCGCTATATAAATAAAATGTATTATTATTATTAGTAGTAGTATTTATTATTAATAATAATAAAGAAAAAAGTAATGGAAAGTTCATTTCACACAGTAAAAAAAAAAATATAAATAAACACTTTAATACAGTATACGAGGGTAAATCGAAAAGGAAATCAATTTGAAAATTTCGCGGGAACCACAGTGGATAGAAGCAGACGCAGTACAATACGTTTGCGATGGGAGTGAAACCCGCTGAAGTTCCGATAGCAGTGACTAAAGTGTAGTTAAGTACAAATGGTCACAATTCTAGGGAATAACTCTTGTGAGACAATGTTTTGCATGCTCACAATTTTACGTGCTGCATTTTATGGTGGTTACTATCTTATAAGAGAGTTCAATGTAGTAACTTTCACATAATTTTCTAGCAACATTGTCCCAGCATAAACTGAGGATTTTTGGACTCACTATGTACTATGTATGGTTACCATTTTTTTTTTTAAAATGTATTTCTTTAGGTATTGTATCTTCTGAGTCAGCTTCAAAACAAACCTAAAGAGGAAGAAAATTCAAATGACTCTGTATCTGTGCGAGAAAAAGAGCTTTTGGAGCGTTTAAAATTCCAGGTGAGCAGATAAACATTCTGCCATTAAGTGTATGTACAATTTTTTTGTATGTTATGATTTTTTTTATTTTTTCCTTTTCTTGTATCAGTGGTGAGATGCTAGTCCCGGGATAATTGGGCAAAAAACTGGAATCAACAATGAATGGGGCATCAGTCCTTTGTTGGGCACACCTATATTCATTCTTCTGACCTGGGTTTATAGCAGACAGTTAACCTAACCATGCATGTCTTTGGAATGTGGAAGGAAAACCATAGTAGGTTTGCCCAATAGTGTATAGCACAGCAATGTTTATATAAACATGCTTAAATTTCTAGAGAACAATGTACAATCCTGTCTTAAATAAGGTCAGTGATGTTTGGTGGTACTTGTGGTAATATTCTTCTGCCATCAGATCTTTACAAACATCTGTAGTGTCTAAAGTAAAGTTACTTGAATCAACACTAGCTTTAGTCATGTCATCAACTTGGACAATGCTATTTACAGCCACATACCGGTAAGTTGCATCTGTCCCTCCTTCTATGGACTTTATAGTAGTGCGATAGAACAGAGCAGGGTACATTAAAAACACTTCATTTTTTGATGCTCTTGATAAGGCTTAGTTATTACTAGTTTAGAAACCTGCGCATCAACTCATTTTAAGGCCGTTGAAGTGCATTGCAAAAATTTACTGTTAATTAAAATTTCGAAAAGTGAAATCAAATTTGATTATATATTCTTTTCATATCAAGTTCTCAATATTTAAAAAAAACAATGGTTGACTTGCAATATTTTCCAGAATATACCCCACACCAAGGTTATTATAGTTAACGAAAACTAAAATCAAAACTGAAACTATTATTAAAAAAACATTTTCATAAACTGAAATAAAATAATTAACAAAACCGAAATGAAAAACTAAAACTAAACGAAACTATTAAAGTAGCTGGAAAAACTAACTGAAATAAAATAATAATTTACTAAAATATTTGCAGTTTTCGTTTTTGAATGAATATTCTTGCCGTTAGTCTTTAACCCTTGTAAGTTTTAACTCTAAAACAGAAAGTCATCCACCACGAGCCGCCCGCATATATTCATCCAGTGAACGGCAGCTGGTGAAGGAGGGCGGCAGTTCACACAGCATTTGCGGTGACAGAGCAAACTGAGTGCGGGTGCATAAAGCATGTGAAATAGAAAGCGATTTGCATGCCGCCTTTCTTTGTGCTTTTTGTGTATCAAGATGTAATTCAAATGGCTGAAATCAGAATGTGCTGGTCAATAAAACGTTTACCATAGAAAAATCACAAGTGAGTAACGTTTCAGTTTATTTCTCAGGTGTCTGCTATTTGTTGACAGCAATTCACCTGCCACTTAGCACAGGAGAAATCGTTTTTACTTTCTCATATATAAAGTATACAGAAAGTATAGTAATCATGAAAAAATTCGACTTTGATATTTCAATGAATCTTGACGTTACAGACTAACCAGTGTCCAACAATACTGTTTTTTGGAATTGCGTGTGTGCGCGTCTCTGTGCGTGTGTAAACACGTTAACTCAAAAACGTAGATAGATGGATGAAATTCGCATGTGGTTGTTACACCACAATTGTAGATCTGTATTAACTTTTGGGCCAAATCCATCACCCAGAAGTGGTACTTTATCTGAACACATACTCAATTTTTTATTTATACAGCTGCAGAGTCCGATTTATTCAACTTTACTTTTTTAATAATTGTTCAATATATTATTAATTTGATTTGTTGTTGATGGTAATGTACATAATGTTGAAATATAATCATTGTCTTGCAGTTTACTCCTCAAATATCCATCCCCATATCTGAGTATACAAGAAAGTCGAGGGGAGAGCACTCCCGGATTTTAAAAATAAAAGCGATCGAGAGACTGGCTACAAGATCAGCATATTGTTACTGACCAATCACTTTTGCTTTAAAAACATTGTTTAACAACGAAGCGATACAAACAAAGGTAGAGAGTCTGACAAGTAATGAAAAACTACTAGTGGGTTTTTGTATTTATTCCATATTTATTAATTTATCTTTTTTAGTTCATATTCACAACTCAAAACCCCTAATATTGTGAAAGTAATCCATTAGCAGAATATTTTAAAATATTTGTCTCCCTTTTTTCAATGTTTTTCTCTCTCTCCCAAAATAGATAGTTGAAATATCATATTCGTTTTGTTTTTAACATCAGCCTTATCATATATGTTGCATACCAGAGACTTTTCCTGCCTTGCATCCAAACCTGCCACGGTAGGCTCCAGGTTTTCTGAAATCCCTCTGGATAAACAGGTTTAGATAATGTATATATTGTTCCTAATATCAGACTCTGTTGTTTTGGGCCTGTCTGTACTCTTATTACCTGCTCTTGCCCTGCTCATTATGAGTTTATTGTTCTTATGGTGGGCTATTCAAGACTCACCACACCTAACCTTGACACTGCATGCTTGTTGTTCTTTGTTTCCCTCAATACAGCTAGGTGGGGTCTGCACACTGATTCAAGTCTAAGAGCCCTGTTCTTCCTAAGCCCATGTGATTTTCATGAGAAAATATTTTAAAAATTATAAAACTGTCTAAAATTGTTCATATTCAGTGTCTAGTTTTGATTATGCTTGTTTTTATCAGACAAAAATAAAACCAGATAATAAACCAGGCAGTATAGTAAGCTTCCACTAACATTAAACTCATATCCAAATCTGTTAAGTGTACAGTTTTGTCTGATTGTGACACAAATCTAACTCCGTAGGCGCTCCATGCCATAATTACTAAAACTAAAACTGAAACTAATATATATAAAAATAAAATAGAAATGTCTTTGTGAAATATAAACTAAAACTAAAAATACATGATGAAGGAAAACTAAAACTAAACTGAATTTCCAAGTAAGGTCAGAAAAAATATAGAAATAAAAACTAACATAAAAAGGCAAAACTATAATAACCTTGCCCCACACAATTTGTCTCTTTCAGTAAAAAAAACAGTTTAACCTGCATGTTCCCAATATTTCATTAAAAAGAATATACATAATCTTAACATCCTGAACAAATTAACCTGTAAGCACACATTATTGCATCATTTGCAATTGTTTTGTTGCTCACCCTAAGTTATTAATTACTGGACAAGATCTTTGCTTCATGCAAATAAACTATATTCTCCATCTAACTGGTACTTTATCACTGCTGATGCATTTTGTTTTGTTATGTTTGAAGCTCAGCAATACTTCTGCAAGCAAGTCATGAAACAGCACACTTCACATTACTAAACGGCCTCCTTATCCATATGCTGAAATGGCTCCTAACTTAGATGACTTGCTTCAGGGTACAAAGCATTTCTCTCAGGCTTCATCTACTGCACGCTCTTTGAATGTTATTACTTATAGGTGAATGTAATTGTATTGTAAGTTTGAGTCCAGTTTGGCTAGTGTTGCATGCCAAGGCATCAAAGTGGAGTATGAGTTGAATTCGTTGATCTTCAGATAAGACTTCATTTGGCCACCTGCTCCTTAAAGGAGACACTGTGTTCAAGCTACCATAAGAGCTACTTTTTCTGTGATACAAGGCTGAGGCATTTCTAAACTGAAATTCTCTATCCCATCCTGATCCAGTGGATAGAAAGAAAGGACATCAAAGCGACAGGCAGGCCTTTCTTTACTAAAAAAAAAAGTTTCGAAGCTCATGTGAGCACAAGCAAAGGCTCCCAATCTGCTGCCTGCTGTGTGCAAACCTGGTTAGGGTTAGACACAAGATGTGTCTATATTCATGTTTAGAGACAGCAGCCACAAATGCTAAAACTGATAATAGAATTTTACTGAACTTTTGTTTTTCCCTCTCTCACTAATTTCCGCCTTATTTTAGACTTTCAATTCTTGAATACTTGCTCACGTCCACAGCACCAGCAAGCACTCAACTGGCTTACTGAGATAAAGTTGAGGTCTGTTTTTCAATTTCTGATTCAGAGTTGCAGATAATAGATTGTGGATCTGTACAGCAAAAAATGGAGTCTTGTATACTTCATCTCGTACTCCATTGCAAAAAATATTGATACAATCTGCATCCTTATATAATCTGTACTCCCTTTCCTTTTACTATAGATACAAAAAAGTCTATAATCTCTGACTTAAACAGGGGTCTGGGTTGACCATATCTCTTGAAATACCTTTTTTCATGGACTAAATCAAACTTTTACTCACTTTTGATATGTGGTTTAATAAGTAAATTGATCACGCATTCAAAAACATATAAAGTGGTACAAGAAAACGTATATGAGCAAAGTGAAAGCATCCCTTGCAGAATGAGTATTTATTTCCCTTTTTAAGCATGGTCTTTTATTCTTTTTTGCAAACTGACATATTCCCACTGACATCTCTAACAACTATGAGTAAGGGTAATGTTGATGGTTGTGTCCTTTTAGGTGGTGGTGTTTCCTCTTAAAATAAGTCTAATTTTGAAAAATTTACCATGAACACATAAAGCAGACCCTTACAATGGTACTTATCAACTGTTAATTCTCTATTTTACTATTTATTAATAACATTCAGGTTTTGAGACCTTTTGTAAATGATGGAAGTGTGGCTTTAAGCACTGTCCTGTTTGCTAGTATGCATTTGTGGCACATTTGTTTATGAAAATATACTAGATATCATTCCAAAATACGGTTCTGCATCATATACCGTAGAAATGTATTGCTTATGGAAATTTGATTAATTTAATTGCTGAAGTAATAAACAATGCTTGATTTCAGCTATAAACCTGCTGATACCATGGTACATTTTTAATTGCCTAAATTATAGTCAAATTAAGTTAGGGAAAGCAAAAAATGGGGAAGAGTAAAGTGGAGCCAGTGGGATGAGCTTTCTTTTGTTGAGATAGCCAATAGTTACATTAACAAATAAAAGCCCAATTGGCAACATTTCAGATCAGGCATGTTTATGAACTTTCTCGTCATCTATATAGATTTATAGGGTTATCATTTGGTAAAATCTGCTCCATTTAAAACCAATTAATATTCCCAAATTCAGGGTAATTTTTTTGCAAGCCCTAATGATTTTATCTTATAGACAGTTGCATAGGGATGCTCTGAGGATTTTGAAAGCTGATACCAATCAACAATTTCATGTTACTCGATCAGCCAATGCCAATTCTGTTTTTTCTTTATCCCTTTAAAAAACTTTACACTAATCTCCTGCATAACGAGACATGTTGAAGTTTTATGTCCTATATTAAAATGTATTTTTATATAGACCAGAGGTGTTAACTGTTCTTTTTGTATTAACAAAGTTAGATTGTACAGGCTTATTATTCAGGGACCATAAAATACTAAAATTAGTAAAATTTCCCTTAAATACATACTTTAACTAATAAAATGTGTACAGAAATATTTATCCAGAATACATATGGCACAAAACCTATAGAATTACAAGCTGTCATATTTAGTTTTTTTTCTGTAATGTACCCATGTCACCTGTTGCATGCACTTGGGTCCTAAACTGAGTTGGTTTGTCATGTGGTGGGTGCGGCATTGCTCCTATTTGAAACAAGGGTTAATTAAAAACAGTAGTTTTCTTCATTTCTCTAACTCCTCTATAGTATATTCTCACAATCAATTAATTGATATTGGCAATTAAACACTGCTTAAATGTAAATATGCTTGCACTTATGTTTTATTCATTTGAAATCAATAATTTCACTACAGCTTTTTGCTGTTAAAATATATATTTACTATATTTATACGTGTGTTTTTTTTTCACTTCAGTATATCAACTAGTCATTTGTAATTCTTGAGGTTTAATTATAAAATATGGATTTCCATTTTAATTATTTAGTACTTGTTTCTTACCAAAACTTGCTGTATGATACACAACTACAAATAAACATAGTGCAAATCTTTAGAAAAGCCTATTGTTTACTAAGAAGTAATTTCAAATTTGTCTTTCTTTTGACTTTCTGGTTAAAAATGTAAGCTGGTACATTTTAAACAACCACGCTGTTTAACATCAAACAGTGTCAGTTTCAATTTAATGAACAAAATAAAGGTCTGAATTACTTAAAGTAGCTTTTCTTGCCATTTGTCTAGGATGACTTCTCAGGTTACTTTTTTTTTCCCCCCAGTTTATTACTCCACTTTCTTTAACATAAAGGCTAATATACCAATTACCTCTCATTCACTGATAAAATAAGCTTCCACTCACTGCTCTTTGTTTACACTGCAGGAAGTTTGTTGCAGCAGAAGAAAAAAAAAACACACTGGCTCAACTACCATAATACCTTGCGTAAAGGAGTACTACAACTAAATTATTATAAAGTGTAGAAAAGCAGGGGCTGAAAATTTCGTTGTCTATTTTGATCAGCCTTTTTACCGATCACCGATAGTCTTTTGTGAAAATCGTCCGATTTCGATTGGTGGCCAGTCAATCTGAGCATCCCCATATTTGTAAGTCAGTCTTGATCACAGAAGCTTACACAGCACTTCTCTAATCAATGTGGTGGCACCAGAAGAAACTTGGCCCCTGATATTTATTTAAATTCTTTTTGCATTCACTTACTTTTTGTTTTCACTTTAAAAGTCGAATGCCTTCCTCCTGTTAGGTGTCTTTCTTTTTCTTGCTTATGGCGGTGAATCATTGTTTACATAGTGCCAACAGAATACACAGATCAGTCTCAACATATAAAAACCCCCTGTCAAATATTGTGTAGGTCCCCCTCGTGCCACCAAAACAGCTCTGACCTGTCAAAATTTGAACTCCACAAGACAAGTGTCCTGTGCTATCTGGCACCCAGACATTAGCAGCAGGTCGTGTATGTTTCAAGTGGAGCCTCCATGGATGGGTCTTGTTTTTTAGCACATCCTACAGATGCGTGATTGGACTGAGATCCTGGAGGATGTGGGGGACATGCCAACACTTTGAATTGTTTGTCATGTTCCTCAAACAACAACAACATTTATTTATATAGCACATTTTCATACAAAAAATGTAGCTCAAAGTGCTTTACATAATGAAGAATAGAAAAATAAGAGACACAGTAAGAAAAGAAAATAAGTCAACATTAATTAACATAGAATAAGAGTAAGGTCCAATGGCCAGGGGGGACAGAAAAAACAAAAAGAACTCCAGACGGCCGGAGAAAAAAATAAAATCTGCAGGGATTCCAGGCCATGAGACCGCCCAGTCCCCTCAAACAACTCCAGAACATTTTTTGCAGTGTGGCAGGGAAAATTATCTAACTGCTTTTAGGGAGTACTGTTACCATGGTCTGCAACAATCTTTAGATAGGTAGTACGTGTCAAAAATCCACATGAATGCCTCCACCGGCTCGGCTGCTTCCTACAGTGCATTCTACTGCCATCTCTTCCCTATTTAAAAGACTAACACATACGCAGCTGTTCACATGATCTAAATAAACATTACTCATCAGACCAGAACACCACCTTCCATTGCTTTCTCTAGTTCTGACACTCTGATTCCCTTTTTAGGTGCTTTTGGCAGTAGATCACAGTCAACATGGACACTCTGATCAGACTGCAGTTACGCAGCCCCATATGCACTGTGTGTTCTGACACTTCTCTCTCATTGCCAGTATTGAAGTTTTTTCAGTGGTTTGTGCTACAGTAGCTCTTATGTGGGCACAAGACCAGATGGCCTAGCCTTCGCTCCCCATGTGCATCAGTGAGCCTTGGGTGCCAATGATCTTGTCAACAGTTCTTCCTTCCTTGGGTCACTTTTGGCAGGTACTAACCACTGCATGCCGGGAACACCCCTACAAGTCCTGCCATTTTACAGATCCTGTGACTCGGTCGTCTACCCATCACAATTTTGCTCTGGGCAAAGTCTCGTGGATCCTTATGCTTGCCCATTTGTACTGCTTCCAACAATCGCCTTCAAGAACTGACTGTTCACTTGCTGTCTAATATATCCCACCCCTTGACAGGTTCCATTGTGATGTCACTGACAGGTAATAGTATACAGTACAGTGTACACCATAGTAGTATTGTCACAGTGTAAAAGATGGTGTGTTTAGCTTGAAAACAAAGTGCTGACAAATGACAGAAGAAAAAAAGTAGGTGTTTAGTGTGAACTTGAAATTCTAGACCATTGAGGCATCACACTAGAATCAGAGTTGAAAGGCTTTTGCCACCAGTTTCTTAATAGTATTTTAGAACCTCAAAAGGCCTTGTTTGGGAAGATCTCAATTTTATAGCATAAGCTGCTTCGTTGGGTTTTGTGGAGTTTTGAGAATGGTTCAGTATTGGACTGGATGGTGTTTTATGTTGGTTTAAGACTTTGGCAACAAAAAATGTATGTCTTGTAACCTGACCATTACAAAGAGTTGATTTGCCTTATTAGTTATTTATGTGCAAATTTTTCAAGTTTTTGTCCTTTATTAATAATGAAACCACAACAAAAAAACTAAAGTGAAATTTGCAAACCTTAAATACCATCCAACAAAGGGTAAATAAGACCTGTATTGTCATTCTTGTAGAGATTTCAACTATCCATGATGGCCTTTTGCCTTTTTTCCAGTTATTGCATTAAGATGAGGGCAATAGTTGTCTTATGTCATCAAATATATTTTTTATGGTACATTATAGACCTGTTTTCCAAAATGCTTTTGCTGACTCATTTGAAATTGCTATTAGATCTTTTATTGTTAAGTGTTTAGAGTGTTAACTAGTACTTATGAAAATTAGATTTACTGCATTTTTATTGTCTAGGAGCAAGAGATTGAGAAAATGAAGGAACTAAGTGAACAAAATCAGAAGTTGATAGAAGAGAATGATGTCTACAAGCAGGTTGAGTATTAATGAATGAGTATTTTGGGATGCAAAGACACATGATTAGGTTTTTAGATTGATGGAGATATGCATTTCTTTCAGTAATTAATTGCTTAAAACTTTCCAAAATGAACAACAAATTGAGGAAAAGAATGAAATTGATTAAATGCCCATTGCTACTGTTAAGAGTCAGCATTACTTTAGACCACCTTTGATGTGTTTGATATGTAAATTTCCAAAGAATCAAAGATATGCTACATAAATTTTAAACTGTAATCTCATAAGAAGAGGAGTTTGTTTAATACAGTATGTTCTGCCTGTCTGATTACTTATTGGGATTTTCATTTTTTTCTTGTAGAAACTGGCTTTGCTACAAATTGCTAGTCAAAAGAAAATGACTAACATTCTATCTAAAACAAAAGACTCTCCAGATTCCTCATTTGAGTATCTTCCTCCTAAGGTAAATTAGTTATTTTTTTTTATTTATTTGGTCAGAGTTGAATTGGTCATTATGGTTAGAGCAGGAGAGTCAGTTTCTATTATTAAACCACTACAGTGGCTACAAGCTTTAATTTAACCAGTTTTCTAATATACATTGAGTTCTTGCTATCAGCTTTCTGGTTTTAATAAAACACCTTTTTTTGTCTGAAATGTTACAACTTAGAGATTTCTAGTTTAAATTGTTATTTGGAAAGATACAGCAGTGCACAGGAGTCTAGTTTTCCTTTTTCCTTCAGTGATCTGGCTTGTTAATTTTGAATTGGTTTAGTGGTTGTCTGTTTACTTTATTGCTTTTTGTTCATTTTGTGTTTTAATTATAAACCAGGAAATATGTGAAATTCCATGTTAAAAATAAAGCTAAGTACTAAGCAGTAGTTTTCATCAGATGGAGGCTAGAAGAGGCATTGAATGTACAGAAGTGATAATGGTTTGTGAGACAGTAGTAGGTTATAGTGGTTTTCTATAACTAAACAATGAGCATAAGAGGTATAGTAGACACATATATGGATGGCTTGATAGATTGGTGTGTACAACTGTGTTCATATGTGTGTTTTTTAGTTATTTTCAATAATTACATTTATTAAGAGAAAAACACAAACGCTCAAAGGGTCTGGGGCACCTGTAGGCAGACTCCATATATTGAAGGGAGTGTTAAAGGTGCGGAAAAAAAAATGCGTGGTAAATGGTGACTAGTCCCGTGTGGAGATAGTCTGCTCCAAGATGGCAGTGGCTTCGGATAACATGGTTTCTGGGAGGAAGAGGCAGGTACAGTTGGGCGGTACCCGGAAGTGATGTCATAGTCATCCTTTCTGCAGAGGGGAAAGAAGAAACACCGTTATTGCACAGTGCCCTCAGGTGGCCCATGGTAGTATTGTCATCACTAAGTCTGCAAGTTGTTCCCCAAGTGCACACGTGTAACAATAAATTGCATTGTTTTGAGTTACTTTATAATGTAAATCTCAAGGCTCAATATACAATAATGAGGAGTATTATGTAGTAGAAATTTAATTACATATCGGGAAAGCAGGAAGACAATCTATTTTAAAAGAACTTTATTGCCCTATGTGGTTAAATAAATCAGATCTGCATTTTTCATCTTTCTTTTAAAATAACATGTTTTAGTTTGCAAATTGGTTGCATTTCAGAATGTGCACTGTTACATTTTAAATTTATCAAAATAATTATAATTATACATTTATAAAAACAATTTTAACATCTGAATTGATTGATTTTTATATTTACTTATTCAAAATAGAACTATTCCACTTGCTTATTCCTTTTTGTATTAAACAGTTTCTGTTGGGGTGGATAAAAAGTTGCTGATTATTTGTTTCATGTAGCTCTGCTTGTTTTGTAAATGATAGAATGTTTTATTCCAACAACTTTTTTCCAACAAATTTATTCCCAATTTGTTATAATAATGTATTAGTCAGTTTTGTTCTAGACTGTTCCACAGTCCTTAAGTCTCTACTCCACTGAAGTCTTGAGATGTCTGAATCGGTCTGTTCCATACAGTACCTTTTGTAGTGAACTCTGTCACTAAGTGATTTCAAGTTGAAACAGAAATACAATGAAAAGCAGCACAGAGAATCAGTTTAGGCTGGTTAGGGTTCTACTTGTGGAAGTCAGCTTAGTGATTTATTTAGAACAACATCCAGAGACATTAATGTTACTCATCTGAATTTGAAGGCATCTATTTGATATTTCTTATAGCTAAAAGAATAGTTTTCACATTTATAATTAGTTTTGGATTGTTTTTATTTTCCAATTTATTATTTTTTAATTCTCAAAAATTTGGGGCTACGCCTTTTTGTCTCCTCGAAACCCCATAGCCTCGTGCTCGTAGACGCTTCACTGCTAAGGTACCTACATATCTGGATGAGAACTTGAAAATGGAAGATTTGGAGTCTGCATCTGAGGAAGAAGAGGGTGATGTGGATGAGTGGATTCCAGGGAAATCTTCCAAGAATAAGAAGACTGCTGTTTCTGGTGTAAGTGTCACAAAAGCTACATTTTACTCTCCTCTGAAATACTAGGTTGTTGTACCGTGTTAGCCATTATGAATGTAGAGAAAAGCCAAGCAAAATGACACCTTTTATTGGCTAACTAAAAAGATTACAATATGCAAGCTTTCGAGGCAACTCAGGCCCCTTCTTCAGGCAAGATGTAATACAGAAACTGAAGTTCCCTTTGTTTATATCCACCCACTAGGACAAGAAACAACAATGGTAAATTTTTGAATGAAAACTCTTAAATGTAAAAAATTAATAGGTTCATTCAGGCTAAGATTAATTTAACAGGAGATAGAAGAAACAATGTATGGTCAAGATCTTTAGATAAGACAAAGACAATTGTCGAATACTATGCATTATTATAAACTGCAAGAAGACCCAACAGATCTCTACAAAAAGGAACTAAAAAAGATAGTAAGTAGCTTTCCTCTTGACATCAGGGATCAGGTAAACAGTTTAATTCCTGAGAACCCCAAAATGGGTTACTTCTACATGCTTCCTAAAATCCACAAAGAAGGGAACCCAGGAAGGCCCATCATCTCAGGAATTGGCTCCCTGACAGAAAAGGTTTCAGGTTGGGTGGAACACATTCTTAAACCTCTCCCAACACAACCAGCTACATCCAGGACACCACTGACTTCTTAAAAAAAACTGTCTGCTTTGGGCCCCTTACCTGAGGGAACCTTACTGGCCACAATGGATGTTGAGGCCCTGTATACAAACATCCCCCATGATGATGGCATACTGGCATGTGAAACGTACCTCGGACAACATGATTTACCCACAAAGTCAGTAATAGAAATGATAAAATTCATTCTGACACATAATCTATTCTCTTTTGGAAAAGATTGCTACTTGCAACAAATGGGGACTGCAATGGGCTGTCGGTTTGCACCTCACTATGCAAACCTATTTATGGCAAAATTGGAGGAAGATTTCATGTCAATGTGCATCTTAAAACCAATGTTATATCTCCGTTACATAGATGACATCTTCATAATCTGGACTGCCAGTGAGAAGGACCTCCTCCATTTTCATAATGAATACAATTCTTTTCACCCCAACATAAAGCTGAAGCTGAATTACTCAGAAACAGAAGTCAGCTTCCTTGACACCACAGTTCAACTGAAAAACAACACCCTTGTAACTTCTGTTTTTCACAAACCAACAGACAGAAGGACCTACCTAAGAAGTGATAGCTTTCACCCCAAACATATAAGGCGCTCCATTATTTTTAGCCAAGCAATACGGTACAATCAGATTTGCTCAGACCCGACAGACCGGGATCAACAACTGCAGGAGCTCAGACAAGAATTCATCAAACAAGGTTATACCCCAAAACAACAGACACTCAAATACGAAGAGCTACTGCCATACCCAGAGAGAACCTTCTGGAATATAAAACAAAGACAACAAGAACCGCATTCCCTTGTTGTCACCTACAACCCACATCTTGAAACACTTCGAAAAACTATCAAGGAACTTCAGCCAATACTAAACAACGACCAAACACTAAACAATGTATTTCCTGAACCTCCTCTCCTGGCATACAGACAACCACCAAACCTTCAGTAACTAATTGTCCGAAGCTCCCTAAAAGAACCAACAGAAAATGGCACATCTCCCTGCCTACAGAAAAGATGTAAAACGTGTGCCCACATCTACAATATAGACCGTCTAATTATACCAAACTCCCGACTTGAACATCACATAAAGGGATCATTTTCCTGCAGATCATCAAATGTTGTCTACCTAATTCTCTGCATGAAATGTCCTGACACTACACTCTATGTGGGAGAAACTGGACAAACACTCCGCCAGAGAATGAATTTACACAGATTCCACATTAAACATGGCAACACAGATGTTCCTGTAGCGGCCCACTTCAACAGCCATGGACACTGTGAGAGGGACTTTAAAGTCACAGTGCTTATGGGCAACTTCAAAACGCAGCAAGAGAGAAAAGAATGGGAAGTTAAGCTCATGTTAAAATTTAATACATTACAGCATGGCTTGAACAGAGACAAGAGTTTTATAGCCAGATATGAAGACTGTTTGCATCTCTCAGACTGACACAGACAACCTGACTACAGATCTGCATTGTTTTGAAAAACTTCACAAACTTCAGAGGACTTTATTGGACAGTTATCTTATCTAAAGATCTTGACCATACATTGTTCTTCTATCTCCTGTTAAATTAATCTTAGCCTGAATGAACCTATTAATTTTTTACATTTAAGAGTTTTCATTCAAAAATTTACCATTGTTGTTTCTTGTCCTAGTGTGTGGATATAAACTCAGGGAACTTCAGTTTCTGTATTACATCTTGCCTGAAGAAGGGGCCTGAGTTGCCTTGAAAGCTTGCATATTGTAATCTTTTTAGTTAGCCAATAAAAGGTGTCATTTTGCTTGGCTTTTCTCTCCTCTGAAATATAAATTAACACACAATGGACGGTGATTTTCATTTTGATTTTTTAAAATGTATTTCTTCCTGTTAGTGTTTTGTTACACATTTGATTATGATTTAATGCATCTTAACTCTTATATCTCATATGTTTGGTAAAGTTGTATTGATTGGACTTTTTAATGGAGTTTGTTTTTTGCATTATGCAATCTTTAAGCTTAATAAACTTAAATAAACACATTTGGATAGTTTTTTGGTTTAGACCACAATTACAAATGTAAATCCATATTATGGGCTTACTACTTTTAACTGGACAAGCTGGCGTGCCTATTGTAATTTTTGATGTATCATAAATAATAATATTCAAAGACATAGGATGTCTTACAGTGGTTTGAGTGTCGCCTTATGTTTAGCGGTGAGCAGCACTAATTACCAAAAGTTTTCAGCCGCACCCATCATTATCAGTAGCATAAAGTCAAGCATATAGCCATGCAGTCCCCATTGACAACCCTGGCAGTCAAATGAGTCGTACTAAAGAGTTTCTTTTGGCATTCTTTTCCAAGTCAGTAGTAGGGCCCTTTTCTTCCTCTCGAAGTTTAGCTGGACATATTTGTCTGCCCTTCCTCAGAATTCTGGCTTTCAGCTCCCCTTTAACACAAGCCAATATTTCGATCTTCTCTCTCCTAAACATTACCTAACTGCTTTAGTATTGCATAGCCTCTTCTAGCTATGCAAGTGCATACTCATTTTCTGAAATACATTAATAATTGGACAATGGGAGCGCTAAAACTTCATTACCATGATGGTTAGAAAGAAAAAAAGCTGATCTTCTGATTGAGAAATTTACATATGATAATTGGCTGACTTTGATCAGTGCCCAATCAGTCAGAGTATTGCTTCTTTACAAAGAGAACCATAGATACATGTAATAAGTTACCAAGTAGTGTGGTAGACAGTAGGAGTCTAGGGGCTTTCAAGACTAGACTTGATGTTGTTTTAGAAGTATTAAGTGGATAGGACTGGTGAGCTTTGTTGTCTGAATGGCCTGTTCTCTCCTAGATTGTTCTAATGTTCTATGCATTTTTTTCTCACCGCGACCAAATTTTAATTTACAGTGTTCATGTAAAGGACATTGTGGGAACAAACTCTGCCGTTGCCGTAAAAGAAAATCCAGCTGCAGTGAGACCTGCCACTGTGATCCTGCAAAATGTAGAAATGCTGAAATTCTTCAAACCAATATAGTAAGCTGCATAATTTATTTTTTTTTTAATTTATTTATTTTAATCCTGATAAATTTAAGTAAAAAACGTTAGCTTTCTCAAATGATTCCAGGGCTTGAGAGAGCCTAGAAAGTATTAAATTTATATATTTCCAAACATGAAGTGTGACACAATTCATAAATGTATCCAGTTATGAAAAAGTGATGAATTATATTGTCATGTTCATCACCATACTCTTTTAGAAATTAACGTGAGATAGAGATATATATATATATATATATATATATATATATATATATATATATACACACACACACAGTAATCCCTCCTTGATTGTGGGGGTTGCGTTCCAGACCCCCCGCGATAGGTGAAAATCCGCGAAGTAGAAACCGTATGTCTGTATGGTTATTTTTATATATTTTAAGCCCTTATAAACCCTCCCACACTGTTTATAAATATTCCCCGCACAGTTATACAGCATAATCCCTTTGTATTCTCTTAGATATTAGGTAAGATTCATTGAAATTATGTATATAAACACAATGTTTATATACAGTTAAACCTAAATATTATTGTAAAGATATCGAGTGTCTCCGATATCACATATGTTACAGCCATTATGATAGACAGACCACCAGCAATAAATACGTACAATGCAAGAAAAATAGTATACAGTAAATGTGTGTACAGTGACACTAAATGTAAGTGCATGTACTAAGTACTGTAAGTAGAAAATTAATTATGGTTACACACCAACAATGACACGATGACTTGTCCGATAACAATGAGATTTTAATTTTACAGCACAACAAAGGAGAGTGTTACAGCTCTTCTAAAGGAGCCACTTCAGGCGATTGTGTAGCACTGCCATTGTTCTTCTTCTGGCAGTCTTCAATCCAAATCCATAAAGCAGATTCCATCCAGAATACTGCCTTATTACATCCACTTACAACTTGTTTTGCACCCTGGTTAAAAGGACACTGCGGCTGTAGATCTTATATTCCTTTCCTACTTTTTAAATAAAAAGAATCATAGCCTCATTGATACTGTAATTGCGTCATACAGCGTTGTAGCTTTTCCCATCCTTCAGCATATCCAAAACATTTACCTTTTCGGCAATCGTTAACATCTTCCATTGGCGCTTGGGCACGGCCCCTGAAGCAGGAGCAGATCGTTTTGGAGCCATAATGAAGGGCTTGACTATGCACAAAGATAAACACAAAGTTAACTCTTTACACAGCGAAATACGTTGATGCTGAATGAGAGAGATGAGACTTCTTGGTTAACACTGCATTCCTCACACTGGAACTTAACTGAGTGCTCTGATTGGTTAGCTTTCCAGTCATCCGCCAATAGCGTCCCTTTTATAAAATCAACTGGGCAAACCAACTGAGGAAGCATGTACAGGAAGTAAAAAGACCCATTGTCCGCAGAACCTGCGAAGCAGCGAAAAATCTGCGTTATATATTTACTTATGCTTACATATAAAATCTGAGATAGAGAAGCCGCTAAAGTCGGAGCGTGATATAGCGAGGGATTACTCTGTGTGTGTGTGTGTGTGTATATATGTATATAATATATTTTTTACCTATTCATTTCCATTAAAACAGACACACTGCTAACATTAAAAAGTCCAATCATGAATACATTCGGTTTCTTAAGAGATACATAATCACAATCAAAATTTGACAGCCATGTGATATTGTAAAGCCATTCATTATATTTTTTCGTATCAAATAAATCCCAAAAGTTAAATATAGGTAGGTGCCTGGCAGACTTGTTTTAGAATACCATTAATAGATTCCTGCCAATTTCTTCAAAAACACACACACACTTTTTTCCATGCAGGTTTTTTTTCCTCGTATTAGTTTATATGACACATTAGTTTTCTCATAAAATTGTGAAGGGTGTTATCCATTTAAGCAAAATCATTTGGCTCACTAACACTGTAATACAGAGGAGATTGCCTTGAGTTTATTGCTAAATAGTTCAGTCCAATTAGATCTTAGTAGGAACAGAATTTCAGAATTTATATAACAAATAAGCAAACACCATCCCCAAAATGGTCTTAAGTTAGGAAAGCCTCTAAAATCTGACTTGGCGAGGCTGCACCTGCATGGCGTAGTTCGCAATTAGGACTTGAGCTATATGATTTTTTCTGTACAGAAATGTATGGGATTAGCGTATGTTTTTGATTAAGAAAGTAGCTTGATCCAAGCACAGATATTAGGTGCAAACCCATTTTTACTCAGTATCTTTATTCTGTTGTATTAAATGTCTTTTCTGCATATGGAAAGATTAAATCTTTGGACTGTCGGATGCTGAAAGGGTGTATAGTACGTCAAATATTTTTGACAGTTTGACAATAGAGGTTTAATGTTAACAAATTAAGATTTATCCTGTGGTATTATGGAAAGCAGCTCTTTCTCTATTGTTTTCACGCAAGTATTTGCCAATATCTTATAACAAAAATCATTTGAGAAATACATTCTATGTGGTTTTGGGATATTATAATATAGTTTTATTATATAGTAATATTGTAGTTTATAAAAGCAGTATTTATGCAACAGTGAGACAGGGGCAATAGTAACAGTTACTCAAGCCAATAGTGTGATATTCTAAATAACTAACACAAGAGGGCTCTCTTGTAAGCCTCTAAAGTCAAGCTGATGGTGCTCATACAATTTTTGCATGTTTTGGTGACCATTATGACTCTCTTTATATGTTGAACATATAGTTACACCTTACATTTCCACAGAAAGTCAATACAAAGGGAGTTAAAATTTTAAAATATATTGAAGCACCCAAATGATTTCTTTATTTTCACAGGGTCCAATGATAGTGCACTCTTACAGAATTTGTTTTCCTGTTGACTAAAAAAAATTAACTGCTGTAGACATATGTTTCCCCGTTTGCTCTAAGATGACAATCTGTTTTTATTCAAAATTTATATTAAAATAGTATTGAAAATTCTGTAGAACATATGATGGAGCATACAGCAAGAGTAAAAACTTTCAAAAATGCAGCTTTATACAGTATACATCCTTCTAGTAGTAAAATGTTAAATAGTAAGGCATTAAAGATAAAGTGTTTAGTACTGCTGCTAGCGCCATAATCATTTTAAATCAAAGTTCTGAAATTGTACCTTACATATAATGTCCATTCTTATGCCATTTATGCCAATTCTTTTTCGTCTCACATTTAGGCATTAGCCACTTGTTAATACTGCTTTTAAATTGTTAAAATGAAGCCTTTTAAACTTCCAGCCATTTTCCACATGCTCAAGTTATAACATATGCTAATATAGTTCCACTTCATTTTTCTAAACTCTACAGTTCTCTTCCAGTCATTGAAATTGTGCATATCTAAGCTTAATCTGATACACATTGTCGAATTTTGTGTCTGTTTATCTCCAGTACAACACATAACTACTTATAAAGTTTAAATATATTTTTACGTTTAAAATCGCAGAGACCTGTTTTTATTTAAAAAAAAAAAAAAAAGGTCAGTTTTTGGTTAGTTCATTAAAATATATTCTTTACACTTTTCACAGTTGATACTGCAGCAGGAGGTGCACCACCATCTTCATTTATTGTAATAAAGCAGGAAAAAAGACTGCTCAAAAGAGCGCTTATTCTCTTTCAGCATCTTTCGCGCTCTAGCTGTATGGCCGTGTACTCACCTGTTCCATAGTGCCCGCCCCTTTGCTTCCATCCACAACCCCCTTGTTCTTCACATTCATTGCTTAACTATTTACTGTATTAAATAAGAGCAAAAAAGAAACTTTCAACAAAATGAAGGTTACATGCTGGAGTTACAGTATGTCAGCTTTAGCTGCTATAACACACATTCTAGCGTCCATGTATTCTTTGTTACTGAGTAAACCAATATGTAATTTATATACATTAGCTGAATAGTCCTTTTATTGCTTGTGATAAATTTGAACTCTTTTTTTTTTTTTTTCCCCATCAGTTGAAGGCGCTGTCACCTAATGAACAGTCAAAGGATGCAGAGGGTTCATTTAAACTGGACAATTTAATAAGTGACAATCAAGATGATTCTACCTACTTTAAGACTCCTGATTTTCTTCCAACTAAAAAGGTATTCAGAACTATATAATTAGCATTCATTTTCAACTTAACAGGAACATAGGACAGGTAGCTAATGTGAAAACATCTGACTAATTTAATAAGACAACAAAACGATTATTTAAATTTGGCAAATTTTACAGGGATTAATAAGTCAGTAATGAACACTGGCTGCAATGTACATGTGCATCATAGCAGGGATATTTTTTTCCCATTTCTTATATATATCATCTCGACATTTTAATTCCTGTGTGCCAAGCTTTATTATAGTGAAGAATTCAAGGTTTTTCCATTTGTTTTCTTTGCAAATCAAGCCAAAAATACTGTACCATCAATGGCAAGTAGTTTGCAATTCTTTCATTGCTTTCTGAATAATACAGTAACTCGTACTACACTGTGCCTTGTGCAGTTCCCTTCTGTCTGTTTTAGGAATTCAGCACTGCTGCCTCACAGTAAGGAGACCAGGGTTCATGTCCCAGGTCCTCCCTGTGTGGGTTTCCTCCAGGTGTTCTGGTATCCTCTTAGAGTCCAAAGAAATGCAATTTAGGTGGATTGGTGATACTAAATTGGCCCCGGTGTGTGGCTGTGTGTGTATTTGGCCTGCGATAGACTGTCGCTCTGTCCAGGGTTTATTCCTGCCTTATACTAGCTGGGAATAGGCACCAGCACCCCATCACCTGTTCAGGATGAAGCGGGTTAGAAAATGACTGACTGACAATGGTAAATTCTTTTGAGAAAAATACAAGCTATGAATGTCCTAATAGCGACAGAGAACTGTGATGTGCATCCTTATACTACCAAGTGTTCCAAGACCGGAGAAGTGCCATGAAACACTTTGAAATTCCAACTCCTTATTTAATAGTGCTATACTATATGAAGGATACTTTTGGTTTTAACTTCTGTACATATGTTGACTTTTCAATTGATCGGAAGAGCTGGTGCTGGTACAGTGTAGATCTCAGTGTCCAGAACTGTTAAGTTGTTACACTGTTTTGTCCCCATAAGCTTCTCACAAAATATTTTTCAGCTAGAATAAGGAGTACAACGTGTTACCTGTATGTACCTTTGTTCACATGAACATAGCACTGCATATCTTTATAGTGAAGAAAACATTTTGACCTGAGAGAATCCTCTATTTGAATGCAAGAGATTATATATTCCCTGGTCTCTGACAGAAACTAGAGCTGCATCACCTGTATTTAATTCTCGAGGCACAAAAGAAAAATCCATCCATTATCCAACCTGCTATATCCTAACTACAGGGTCACGGGGGTCTGCTGGAGCCAATCCCAGCCAACACAGGGCACAAGGCAAGAAACAAGCCCTGGGCAGGGCATACACACACCCAGCATACACTAGGAACAATTTAGAATGGCCAATGCACCAAACCTCCATGTCTTTGGACTGTGGGAGGAAACCCACACAGACACAGGGATAACGTGCAAAACTCCCTGCTGGGAGGACCCAGGAAGCAAACCCGGGTCTTCTAACTGCGAGGCAGCAGCTCTACCACTGCGCCACCGTGCTGCCCCCAAAAGAAAAATCGATCTGGTTAATTTTTATGTACCTTATTTGTTTCTATGTCACAAATCTGGGAGTTCTTTGAGACAATTTACTTTCATTTGCTTTCTTCATTTCTTTGACCTACAGTACATCGATATAAACTTTTCAAAATCAAATGCATGAAATTGAGCAGCTCGACACAGGATCCATTCTCACTGCATAGAGATGCAGCGTAACTCCTTGTTCTCGGAAACCTCCAGCCATGTATTGTGTCTTATTGAGTGACCATCAGAAGTGTTGCATATGTTCTAGGGTGACTGACTATCTTGGAGGAGAAAGTAACTGCTTTTGTTTTCTTGAACATTTTCAGGTTCTCAAGGAATTAAGTGATATTGGACAGATTGCTCCTAGCATTAAACTTGAAAGAAAGCCCTCCATAGTTGAAAATGAAGTGCTTGAAACCAGCACAGCAAGTATTTTAAAGAAAAAGAAACGCACTCTCAACAGCAACAACAGTTTCTTTTCTGGGTGCACTCCAATCTGTGAATAATTATGTTCTTAATTAATTGTCTTATTGATTTTTATATGTTTGTCTGTTTCTTTTTGTACAAAAAATGGTAGTCTGTTTTACTGTGACCTGTAAAATCTTTTTTTTTTTTGTGTGTGTGTGTTGTCCTTGTTTTAGAATGAAATAAATAATAAAATCTTTTAGATTATTTTAGCATGCCTTTCTTCTACATCTCTTTGAGTCAAGGAATTTATTTGTGATGCTACAGTGTCTTCAGTCAAGATCTGCTTAAATACCTGAACAGCTTTGAAACTTCTTAAAGCATGGGCCAACCAAGTTTTACAAGGTAAACTGCTGATAGAGAGATGGAATAACTTGATGTAGAAATTCATACGTTGCAGTATTGACAAAGATTGTAAATAATAGTTGTGTGTAAAGTATCATGCCTTCCTTTCTTTGTCTCATTGATTTCAACCTTCTACTGTTAAAGAATTTGTATTGTACATATTACCTGGACAGCCAATACTGAATTAAATGGAAACTTGTCTGGTTTTTGTTTTGTTTTGTTTTTTTTATTGTGAAATTGAAGTTTAGATTTTTATCCTTGTTAACCACCGGCCCTTTATTTAAAAATGTTCTATTCAATCTAAAGTATACAAGAACTGATTATTCCTGATATTTCTTTTAGTCTCCCTCATCTTTCTGAATGTGCTTCTTCCAGAATAGGGTCACGTAGAGCATATCCTAGACCCGGTTAGTACAAGGTTGGTGCCAAACTTGAATGGGGCACAAGTGCATCACAGGACATGCTGTTGAATAAAAATACATGTGGACACAATCACCCTGAACCAAATCTGAGTCACCCGTTGACTTAACATGCACAGCTTTGGGGTTCCAAATAAAGTTGAAGAAACCCAATAAGGACCTCCTTTCCCCCTTAATTCACAGAACTGAGTAAAATATAAAGTAGAGAATAGCAAAGCTTCTCCATTTTTAGTATTGGAAGTCTTGTGAACTGTTATTCTGTTAGGTTATATTCCTTCTGTGTAGATTTAAGATGCACTTGTAATATGTACTTTTCCTGCCTATGAAAATGTGGACTTGTGCAGAAACATATTTTAGAAAGCCTTCCAGAAAACAATGCAATTGCTAACAAAATCTCTCTAGAACTACTAAGAAAGGCTGGCGACGTTTTCTGTTTTTCTGAGACTTACTATTGTGAAAACGACTGCTGTGATGTTCTTATGCGACCACTATTTACAGGCAGGTGTCCTTGTGTTCCACAAGGCTGTAGCAGTAACATTGTCCACAGTGATATTATCACCCAGTTAGAAACCAGTAAGGGCACAGCATAAATGCCAGCTGTTAAACCTGCCAGATCTGAAGAACATTAAACTTGGATTCTGCATCTTCAGAGATTTGTAATTTTTGGATTTGGTGGTGGATAAGGGTTCGTATGGGCACTCTGATCAGTATGGAGGCTACACAGCAAGCTGCATTGCATTACATTTTATACCTTCCTCTCATGGCTTGCATCAAGTTTTTCAGCAATCCATACTATTATTTTCTTTTCCGTGGGATCAGACCAGCTAGCTTTACTCCCCTTCTGCATCAATGAACCTTGGGTGCCCATGACTGTGTCGCTGGTCCCTGGTTGTCCCGTTTTTTTTGGGGGGTGGGAGACTGCTTTTGAAAGGTACTAAACACTGGGTCCCATGAACCCTCCTGCCATTTTGGATAGACCCTGATCCAATTGTCTGACCACCCTGGTTTGGCCTTTGTCTTCGGCTGCCTAACATATCCCACCCCATGACTGGTGCCATTGCAGCAAGATAGTCGGTGTTACTCACTTCACCTGTCAGTGGCTTTGATGTTGTGGCTGCTATTCAGAGTTCTGTGTGCAGCCTTCTGTTTTGTCTTCCTTTACTTGTACTCCAAGTTGTCTGACTTTTCACTTGTGGAGGAGTGAGCAATTGCTGAGCTCGTACATTTCTGGTGTAGGCCTGCCTGTTCAAGTTCATTCCCATTGGTAACTAAACTTAATGAGTCCCGCTTCCCTGGTACAATTGCTGCTTGTTTGAAATTGCAGCGATTACTTGAGTACCTTTTATTTATTTATATAAAAGATCCCCTGGATTATGGCAACTTCTGACTTTTCTCAAACTTATCCAATTTACTTGCACACCTGGTCGCTTGACAATTAGAATTTCATGTTATCTAATAATAAATTTGTTTGAGGAATTTCAGTTTGGCTTCAGGTCAAAGAACTGAGACTGCACTTGTTAAAATAACTTTTATTCCTGTAGTCTCCAACTCCGGTCCTGGAGGGCCACAATGGCTGCAGGTTTTCATTCTAACCCTTTTCTTAATGACCTGTTCTGCTGCTTTTTAACTTCTTCTGAATTAATTTTCATTAATTTGCTCTTGAAGCCACAGACCCCTTAATGGTTTCCTTTTTTAAATTAGCAGCCAAACAATGAGATACAAAATGAGCCAAAACATGACCAGCAAACTGTCTCAGGTCTCAGGAATGTTGATCTGCTCAGGTATCGGGAGAAGAGAAAAGAATAATTTCTTGCACAATGAGAGCAATAACAAGTCATGTAATTAAAGAATGGGCTTAATTAAGCAACTGATTGGAATGAAATTGGTTGGAGTTTGGGGTCCTGCCTTAGTTCGTCTTCTGTTGGCTCATTCACTTCACATTTTATTTCTGTTTGGGTGCCATCTATGGGAAGAAATCTTGCAGTTCAGAGGAATGATGAAGAAATTCAGGGAAGCAATTCTTAAAAATGAAAGGAAAAGCAGTTAATTAGCAGCAAAAAGCTGGTCACCAATTAAGGAAAAGGGTAAGAATGAAAACTTGCAGCCAATGCGGCCCTCCAGGACTGGAGTTGGTGACCCCTGATTTATTGGTTTCTGCTGATTCAAGTAGCAGGGAGTGTGGAGCTGACCCGCACCATCCCTTTAATCAGACCACCAGGGATACTAATTACCAAACCTGTCTGAGGTTCATCCCATGTATCTAAAACAACAGAAAACGTGACAAGCAAGAGCTTTCATTGAAAATCTACAAAGCAAATGTTTAACTGAAATCCTACCAATACGTCACTGGCATAATGATTTGGAACACATTGTATATGTTATTAATGCATGGATGTTCAAATACTTTCTGTAGCTAAATTTCAACAAATCTCAAGCTCTCATTGCTCCAGCATTCTGATATCTTGGATTGACTGCAGTTGCCTTAATGTCCTAGAACCTGGGACCATCAATAATTGGACCGGGCTGAGTCATGCAATGAGGTCCCAACTCCAACAAGCGTATGGTACAAAGCCTATTTGTGCTTTAATTCAACAAAAATCAAACAAAACACGGTTCAAATTCCCAAAGTGCAAACTGCAGTGCTTCAGTAAATAATCCAATAAATATCTTCAGAAAAACAAGTGCTCATCCATGACAGGCAACGTCAATCAATAAATAAATCAATGAATAAAAAAAAAAACAACTAAAACCATGCAGATATCGGGTTCTTTCCGTATCCAGCACGTCTTTCACTTTCCGTCTCCCCAGCTCACCCTATTGGGTATTCTCAGCTCACGGAGAAAGTGGGACGTGATGACCCACTTGATCAAGTAGGGAAATGCAGCCAAACCAGCTGAATGACGACTTGCATGCATAATAATTCATGTTACTAAACGGTTATTACAATGTGCGTTGACGTGACAGGCATATTACACCTCAAAAGCCATAAATAGGATGTACGGCCTATGTTACTTACCTTTTAAATGAGGCCAGTGCTACATTTTTGCACTAAGAACATCCAGTTTTGTGTGGGTGTGCTGCGCATACATAAAGCATAATAGGTTTTTGTCAACATAAAAAAGGTAATTTGCGGTGGAATCGATAGTTTACTACACTCATTTCAATTAGGGCAACTAGCAAGAATGAAGCTTTATTTATTAACCATAAGCAGTTACATTCCACTAATGCAGAAGTCATCTGTGATGCCATGAGGTGGCTGAGAAACATTATGCTCGTGTGGCCTGGGTCAGCCCATGATTCATTTACTTTGAGTCAAAGTAGCTTTGACAGATGTGATGATGCTGTACGTGGCGGCTGACTTGTTGGTAAGGTAACTAGCGAACCCTGTTTTCCATATGGCCTGTACTATTCCTTATAACATCAATCCTGTGCCAGGTGATAATGGCTAACCGCTCCGACACTGGCGCCTTATGCTTTTCCCAGACCCCCAGAACACAGAGGAGAGGCATTACAATGCTGTACGTGAAATTGCACTCTCAGTTTTGGAGCGCAGTCTGATACTCTTGAATGTGGGGAGTGAGGCTGCTCTACCAGCCAATGAAATTCTGCAGCATCGTCCTTGCATATGTATGAGGTAGATTAGCATGCTCCATAGATGGATGTTTTGGGGCCGTGTTCGTCGACCGTTCACATTTGCATATTTACAAGGTGATTGGATTGTGATTTATAAAAGGTAAATTGCATAGAAATGTGCGTTTGCCAGGTTTTTTTTTTGGCATCCGCATTTTTCCTCTTTTTATTTATTTATTTTTTTTTTCAGCATACATATATTTTCACCCTTGAATCCACGCAAGCTTTTATAAATGAGACCCCAGGCATCTGCGGATCACTAGGAGGAATTTCCCGATTGGACCCTCTACATTAGATCCAACTTCAATGAGGGAACTGGATCCAACTGCAGGCCTCACATACAAGCGCAATCAAACCCATACTTCTTATTAAACATCTCAGGGCCACACAAACACACACTAACGCTTTTCATGACAATTGTATGAAATTAATTCACAGTTTTCAAACAGGTGAGGTGAAAAGCCTTCCTGTTATTTTGGATTCTACTCTTTTTTTTTACATATTAAAAACATAACTGAGACTACATTTATTTGGCTTAAAAACCATAGAGGAGATAGTTTGGTTTTATACCTGGTTAGGGGAACGACTGATGTAGTCTTTACATTGAGACAGCTGATAGAAAAGCATCAAGAAAAGGACTGCATATGGTGTTTATTGAGTTGGAGAAGGCTTATGATGAAGTGCCATGTCAAGAGGTCTGGAGAGTCATGAGAGAGAAAGGAGTGCCAGAGAAGTATGTGGGGATTGTGCAGGATATGTATGAGGGAGTGAGGACTCGGGTTAAAAGCAGTGTTGGGGTAAGAGACAAGATCCCAGTTAGAGGAGGTCTCTGCAAGGCATCTTCTTTAAGTCCTTCCCTTTTTGCTCTGGTTATGGATATGTTGAGTCATAGGATAAAAGACTAATCCCCCTGGGTCATGATTTTTGCTGATAACATTATGTCACCAGAAAACAGGAAGAGAAGTGGAAGGTGGAAGAATGGTGAAGTTCTTTGGAAGATAGATGATTGAAGATAAGTAGGAAGGAGACAGAATATACGAGGTTTGATGATGATCAGAATTCATAAGCTCGCCTGCAGGGAGAGCCATTACAAAGAGTAGATACTTTTAAATATCTAAGGTCAGTGTTAGCCCGAAATAGAAAACTAGATTCAGAGATAACCCACAGAGTGCCGTGAGGGTAGTACAATTGCAAGAAGGTATCAGACGTATTGTGTGATCAAAGAATTAAGGCAAAGGTTAAGGGCAAGATTTTTAAGACAGTGGTAAGACCACCAATGATGTATGGAGCTGAGCTATTAGCAGTAAAGGGAGCACAGGAGAAGAAGTTAGATGTGGCAGAAATGAGAATGTGGAGAGTTGCAAAAATGGACAGAATAAGAAATTAGACAATCGGAGATGCAACAAAAGTGGGAGAGATATCTGAAAAAAGTTCTGGGAAGTAGATTGAAGTAGTATGTATATGATGAGGAGAGATAATGAATATGTGGGCAGAAGAGTGATGGGAATGCAAGTACATGGGAAAAGAAAATAAGGGAGGCCAAAGTGGAGGTGAAGGCTGAAGGCAAAGCCTCTGACTGGGAAGGAGGTGCAGGACCCAGCAGTATGGAGAAGGTTGATCAACCCCATGAATTAGGAAACGATTAAGAAAAAGAAGAAAAAAACATTGGTTATGTCTTTTTCTTCATCATGCAGCTGCTGAGACCTCACATGTGGACTGTGCGGAAGAAAGATTAGACTTAGGGGTTCACTTAGTCCATTAGAAGAAAGTGTTTTGATATGCTCTCCATAATGAAATATAGTATTCATCTTAAAGAAATAACATAAAGGGTTAATACATGTCAGAAACTTGTTCATGCATTTCAAGAAGCCACATAAAGGTCAAGCGAACAACAAAATGTACTGAAAGATGACTAAGAGATGACTAAGAAATCAGCAGATGTCCTGTGGACAATAAGATCGGACCGTTGTTACATAACACAGATATTTCAAGGGTTGGTGGATCAACCCAAAAAGTTTAACAAGAATAAGAGTAAAAGTATAGACTTTTATTTTATATAGATCATAGAGCCAACCCAAGTAAAATGTATGCATTAATTGAAACTGTATATGAATTCAATCTACAGTATACTAATAAAAGGCGAAGCCCTCACTGACTGATTGGCTCACTCACTCATCACTAATTCTCCAACTTCCCGTGTAGGTAGAAGGCTGAAATTTGGCAGGCTCATTCCTTACAGCTTAGTTACAAAAGTTAAGCAGGTTTCATTTCGAAATTCTACACATAACGGTTGACAACATTCACCATGTTGAACTTTCTTATTTATGGCCCCATCTTCATGAAATTTGGTAGGTGGCTTCCCTGCGCTAACCAAAACCGATGTACGTACTTATTTCAGTGGTATGATGCCATTGTCGGCCGCCATATTGAAGTTTCTAATGTCACTAATTCTCCAACTTCCCGTGTAGGTAGAAGGCTGAAATTTGGCAGGCTCATTCCTTACAGCTTACTTACAAAAGTTAAGCAGGTTTCATTTTGAAATTCTATGCATAACGGTGGAGAACGCCCGCCATGTTGAACTTTCTTATTTATGGCCGCATCTTTACGAAATTTGATAGGCGGCTTCCCTGTGCTAACCGAAACCGTTGTACGTACTTATTTTGGTAGTATGACGCCACTGTTGGCCACCATATTGAACTTTCCAACGGTCTTTGATACTTATGGGCCCATCTTCAAAAAATTTGGTAAGTGGGTTCCCAACGTTAACTGAATCCTACTTACGTACATATATACGTCCATAGCCTGCAGCTCGGTCGCCATGTGAGGCGGCGTTGCGTCCCCCATCCCAACCCCTCCCATGTTGTTGGCTGCCTGCCTATCTAAGGCCGTCCGTCGCTCCGGTCTCTTCATTCTCTTCCTTGGTTCGCCACGGGATTCACGTCTCCCTGCTGAGAACTGCAGCCTTTTTATTTAATCCACGGCTTCTCCAATGTTTTATTGTTCGTTTATTACGATTATAGTTATTGTGTAGGTATTTTAGACTTACTTTACATTGTTCAGGTACCCATTTCCTTTATCATTCCAACCGTACCCCCATTACCATGTCTATCGAGGTGATCACTATCGATCAAAGAACTGTCACTTACCGAGTCGTTTCCATGCCCGGAGATGGCACCTACCTTTTCCATTCTCTTTGTTACATATTGCACAGCCATATCAGGCTCACTCTTGATATCCGGAGGAACATTCTGTCTTATGTATTGAATGACTGGGACAGGTTCAAGGTGTGGACTGATGACGGTACAGGAGATAATTATACTACACAGGAGCACTAGAAGAGTGAAATACTTCAGCCCTTCACCTATGCATGTGAGTTGATGGCTGCCGCTGAATTGTTTGGTTGTCGCTTTCAAGTGTACCGAAATGGCCAAATATTTTACACCTTTCGACAACCACCAATGCCTCTTAAACATCTTAGATTCACAGGTGATGATTTCAGTAGTGGACACTTTGATGTTTATGAATGTTTTAAACTCTCAAAAGCTGGATGCAAAGTTATCAATGAAACAGGTTGTATACTTACAATGCTTGACAGATGCCGAATGTCTCTTCAACACAAGTCCTACAAATACTGTCGTAATTGAAACAAACCATGAAACTCAAACCGATTATGACAGCAGCAATCCAACCTGTGAGATTTGAAACAAGATTATTGTCCACATGGCCAACTGTACGTTGCATGCTCAAGAGTAAGCTCAGCGCACAGCTTGGTCATGTTACAACCAGAGGGCCGAACTGACAACGTGGTATACAAAGAGATCCTTAACAAATAATTATTGGCATATTTCCCTCAGTTTAAAAAGGTTTACTTTTCTTCTTAATAAAAATTTGATTCCAGTACTTCGCCGCTGCGAAGCGCGGCTATTTTGCTAGTAGGTTATAAAATGATCTTCTGTCCTATGTTCTCCGGCCATTCTCACCATGCTTTAAACTGACTGCTGTGAAAGAAGAAGCTGCAGGTGAAAATAAATGATGCAATGGACAAGCATTTGTGTCCTGCATGATTACTGATTGGTCCTGTTAGAGGATAGGTTTCTTTAATTAAGATGTTGATTTCTACCATAACTATTGCAATGTACCTCACCTCAAGAGTGTCTAGTCATGCAATGAAGAGATTGTTGTATAGCCAGAATTCAGCTGCAAGGGTTCTTACCCATACTAAATAATGAAACCATATTACTCCCATTCTTCACCACCCTGCAATGGCTCCCTGTGCAATATTGTGTTCAGTACTCTGACTGGAAGTCACATCTCTTCATGAGCTGGCTCATCTGTATTTCCTTTACCTTCTGTGTCCCTACATTCCATCTCGAGTGCTTTGTGTACCTTCATCCATTTTACACTCTTCCTCAGTGAAGCTGGTCCCACGATATGGAGTGCTCTGTGTCTGTCCCTGCTGCTAAGCACTTTGCTTCCAACATTTAAGAAATGGTAAGAAATAAATAAATAACACTAATCTTTTTAGGACAGCATTCTCATCTGTATATATATATAAAATCCAAGTCTGTCTGTCTGTCTGTCTGCTTTTCACGAGAGAACTACTTAATGGATTTAGATCTTTTTTTTTTCCCATAATTTGCTTGAGCAGTCCAGTTGATTTTGTGACTTCTCTCATCGCACTGAGTGTCATAGTTCACTTGCAGGAGCGATATGTCCGCACTAATCGAAGACAGAGGCTGCAGGCCGAGCAGAGGAGGACGCATGGCGTCAGAAGTGGGGAGCTGGACGGAGTCCTCTTCACTCATGTGCCAGCCTCCGTTCGAGTCGCTCTACCTCTGGCCACATTTTGGAGCGTACTTTACCACCGCTTAGCTAGCGATACCTGCTTGATTATTGATTTTTACAGTTTCTCCTGTTTCATTACTACATGGGGACTCGGACGGGACCTCTTCACTCACATGCCAACCTCCATTCAAATCGCTCTACCTCTCGTGAAGTGTTGGAGCGTATCTTTCCACCGCTTAGCTAGTGATACCTGCTAGTTTATTGATTTTTACAGTTTCTCCTGTTCCACTACTACAAGGGTGGATCCGCGAGGGACGGCTAGCAGTTTTATAAATACAGGGGTGGGCAAAAGTGTTGTAAGTACACAGGTTTATTCTTGTATTATAATTTATTATTTATTGTATTATTTGTCTTATTTGTCATCATCTTCTTCTTAAAGCTGATGAGTAAATAAAGGTATTTTAATAATTGTAACCTGCATGTCTTTTTCCATACAAACAACTGAAAACCTGCTTGTGTGCACCCCTGTATGTTGTTGTAGAAATGTATAACTTTTTATAAATTGGTTAGATTTTTTTAACTTGATTGTACTGTAACCTTTAGTGTCTTGAAAAGAACTTATAAATAAGGTGTATACGTAAGTAAATATAAATGGCCACCACAATTAACACATTTCTGAAGATGAAGATGCTCGTGTTGCTTGCTTTTGTCAGTGGAAGTCGTCAAACAAGGCCCAGGATGTAGCAAGACTGCTGTATGACAAATCAAGGTCTTAAGTCCTGCAAGGCCCATCAATGTCCACTTTACACTGAATTAAAAAAAACATAATGGCTCGCTTGAATGCTAAAGTCCACTTCTATCGTGCTACACCGCACCAAACAGCAGTATCCATATTTCAGAGCAAAAGCTCATTTAACAGGAAGTCCACAATCAATAATAAGTTGGAGTCTGCTGCCTTCAGTTGATCGAGGGGGCATTATGGTGTTTTATTACATAGTATGTCACACTATTTCATTGTACACCTCATTTTTCAGCTGTTACTGGCATAGGTCATGCTTTGCTTATTTTCTTGCTGATTCCAGGCATCCTGGCAACATTGATGGATGAAGGGTCACCTTGTCCTTGGTGCTCTGCTTCTCTTCTCTTCTGTGGCCAGCTGACTGGCCATCGGAGGAGTTTGTTCCTGCTTGTGTTATTGCACTACTAAGGTTTGTTCCCCAAGGCTAAATCTGTCTTGTCAATGTGTGTCATGTTTGTCTGCCTGTGTGGTGATTGGGACCAAGTGATAACCCCAGGTTAAATAGAAATCCCCCAACAGACCATCCATCCATTATCCAACCCACTATATCCTAACTACAGGGTTACTGGGGTCTGCTGGAGCCAATCCCAGCCAACACAGGGCGCAAGGCAGGAAACAAACCCCGGACAGGGCACACACACACACACACACACCAAGCACACATTATGGACAATTTAGGATCGCCAATGCACCTAACCTGCATATCTTTGGACTGTGGGAGGAAACCCACGCTAACATGGGGAGAACATGCAAACTCCACGCAGGGAGGACCTGGGAAGTGAACCCAGGTTTCCTAACTGTGAGGCAGCTAACGCTACCCACTGCACCACCGTGCCGCCCCAACAGATCATTAAAATCCTTATTATTACAGTTTGTGGCCGAAGGCACACACAAAAATGAATAAATGTAGGCCCTGCAATACAGACAGCAAAGAAAGAAGCTAAACAGTCCCAATAATCCTAGCTAGAAGCGACATATATCTCATTAGCTTTACCGTCACACTACAAATATGATCTCCTCCTACATAAGTAAAGCTCTGTCCTCAAGCCATTGTACTAATAACCCCAAAACAAACGTCCAGCTCTCTAATAGCTGTGACTCAGAGTAAACAAGAGTCGACTTGATGAGGTATAAGGCGTGAAGTGATTGTGAGGTGGGAGACACCGTTACCCTCATGTCCAACCTCATACCAGTCAGTACATTTCATAAATTGGGTACGCATTCTTACACATTAATATAGGGGTCTGCTGAGTGACTCTGTGGGACAGTGTCTGTCAAACCAACTGCTGCTGAACATTTCTAAAACCAAGGACATGGTCGTGGACTATTGCAGGGCTAGACCTCCACTGAGACCTGTCACCATTGAAGGGGTTTACATGTAATGGGTCAAGACCTTCAGATCCCTTGGAGTGCAGCTGGATGACAGGCTGGACCGGTCAGAGAACACAAAGACTCTGCTCAGGAACGGGCAAAGCTGGCTCTGTTTTCTGACGAGGTTGGGCTCCTTTAACGTATGTAAGAAACTCCTGCAGTTGTTGTATCAGTCAGTGGTTGCCAGTACTCTCTATGCTGTGGTGTGCTTTGGGGGGGTGGGGGCTTGTGCTGGGATGGTGGGGGCTGGTAAGGCAAGCTGCTATGTATTATGGGCAATCAACATCACCCACTATACACCACCATAATTAAGCAGTTATATAGATCTATCTATCTATCTATCTATCTATCTATCTATCTATCTATCTATCTATCTATCTATCTATCTGTTATATAGTGCCTTTCATCTATCTATCTATCTATCTATCTATCTATCTATCTATCTATCTATCTATCTATCTATCTGTTATATAGTGCCTTTCATCTATCTATCTATCTATCTATCTATCTATCTATCTATCTATCTGTTATATAGTGCCTGTCATCAATCTATCTATCTATCTATCTATCTAACTATCTATCTATCCATCTATCTATCTATCTGTCTATCTATCTGTTATATAGTGCCTTTCATCTATCTATCTATCTATCTATCTATCTATCTAACTATCTATCTATCCATCTATCTATCTATCTATCTGTCTATCTATCTGTTATATAGTGCCTTTCATCTATCTATCTATCTATCTGTACCGTTGGGCCGCGAGCTACTGTTGTATTTATGGTAACGAGTCACGAATGGTTTACACAATGGGTCACTGCAGGTTGATTAAGTAATCGACTTTTCTCCGATGATCTGAGGGTTAACTAACAATACACAACAAGGAACGGGTCTCGAAGACACTAGAATGGGCAAGATTGTGTCATGACAAAAAGGTTTTAAGAAACCCTGGCCTATTAAGTTTGCAAGACCAAGGTCTTAGGCACATTGGAAATTAAACACAATGTTGTAGAAGACATGGTTGGCTGGCACACCAGAAGCCATGATAAAGGAAGGATATTGATGGATGGGCATTCCAACTGTTGGGTAGTGGTACCTTTCCCAGTCAGGATGCCATTATGAGGGAAGGCCAGAGCAAGACTGCCTCCTTGGGCTATGTGTTCTCCCAGTACACTGGGTGGTGGTATCCCTCTGGTATAGCTCTCATTTCATCACCCACTGGGCTGCATGGGACCTGTTGAGGTTCTCGAGTGCCGCTGTTCTGGAGCGGTTCCACCAGACCTGGAAATGCTTGCAGATGCCAATCCTGTTGCACCAGAAGTACTCCAGAGTACGGTTTGAAAAGAATCCACTCTCCTCATCTGGAAGTCAGAGTCGGGAGAAGGTTGACAAGACTTGCTCAGATGAGAGTGGAGGTGGAAAAGGAAAGAAAAAGAAATCGTAACTGATTTACCAGGTTATAAAAAATGTAAAGGATATTCTGTTTAATGAAATTTTCCTTTTCCCTGAACCTGTGACTGTGTAGTTGGGGGTCCAGGTCACTCAGACATGAAGCTCCACGATGTATGCTTTCCTTAGTTAACTGCTCACACCAGTTCTGGTAAGCCAGCTGTTAGGCGGTCCACCGCAGTGCTTGTTTCGTACCTCATGTGGCATTTGAAGAAAAAGAATGACTGGTGCTGTCAGACTGCTAGAATGAACGTTATGATGAAATAAGCTCTTGTTCTAGGACTCTCAAGAGAATGATGTTGGCAAAAACACTGGATAGTTCATTAAAATTCAACTGGGCAATGCTAAATATGAAGTCGGCACCAAAACAAAACAGATTTCGACATTGTTCAATGTGTGCGATCAAGTTTAATAGTGTGACCATCATGATGTGCTATCAACACACAGTATCTGAGGCTCCAATATGGTGGTGCCAATAGGAAATAGACAAACTGGCAAAAAAGTGATGTTGGTAAAATAATGATAAAAATTAATAATGCATATAACGCAAAGACGAACTCTGTACATTCATTAATAACGAGTTCCTGACTCTGGAATATTCTCCAGCTCTCTCCTAACCAATCCTGATATCAGCAAGAAATGCATATGCAAAAAAAACTTCAAATGGGAGTTGTTTTGCTTTTTTTTTATTTTTATTTAGCAAACAAATCTGCCAGTGGGGTAAGCAAAATTTCCTAAAGTACGCTAAATAATCGTAGCTATAAATGTTTCGATAACTCAATTCTTACAATAAAGACAACAAGATTTAACGCCATGCTATAAGTACATTTCACTTGCTTAGATTTCAGAATAAAATCGTCATTTACACCAACAGCTTCCACCCGTTCACAACATCAATGGATCCCCTGTCGCTGTTCACGTTCTTGTGCCTGGAGTGCCTCTTTCTCCAGCTGTTGCCCCACCTTTTGATGCTGATTGGTCATTTGCTGTTGCCCCACCTTTTGATGCTGATTGGTCATTTGTTGTTGCCCCACCTTTTGATGCTGATTGGTCATTTGCTGTTGCCCCACCTTTTGATGCTGATTGGTCATTTGCTGTTGCCCCACCTTTTGATGCTGATTGGTCATTTGCTGTTGCCACCATTAAAGCCTGGTCTCACATCGAAATGCAAACGCTGAGCTGCAGCTAAGCAGAATGCAGTATGTCTGCTTTTCTTTTCGTTATAACTTGCCATCTATGGACCTGAATTGAAAGGCAGCAAGCTCTTGTACTGCATTTTAAACTGACAAGAAAATTGAGTGTCTCAGTGAAAAGCAATCAATCGTTTAATTGATATGTTTTTAATTACGACATGATTAAACTGTGCCAAAATGAAAAGTCACACTTGCATATGTATTGCATTTCCCATGTAGTTAACATGCTGGATTACATTTCATTCTGGCATGAATAATCTTCCATTAATCGCACACGTTTATCAGCCACCCCTGATGTGAATGATATGCTATGTGTTGCACTAAGGGTCCAGGGCACAAGACCCTCATAAGGTCCATGCACAGATCCACTCTCACTCTTGGGCCAATTGAGAGGCCCCTATTTAGCTTACCTGCATTTTTTTGGGAATATCCATCCATCCATCCATCCATTATCCAACCCGCTATATCCTAATTACAGGGTCACGGGGGTCTGCTGGAGCCAATCCCAGCCAACACAGGGCACAAGGCAGGAAACAAACCCAGGGCAGGGTGCCAACCCACTGCAGGGCACAGACACCAAGCACAGAATTTAGGATCACCAATCCACCTAACCTGCATGTCTTTGGACTGTGGGAATGAGCGCCGAGGAAACCCACGACACGGGAGAACATGCAAGGAGTTTGCATGTTCTCCCCGTGTCCATGTGGGTTTCCTCCGGGCGCTCCGGTTTCCTCCCACAGTGATACACGCAGGGAGGACCCAGAAAGCGAACCCGAGTCTCCTAACTGCAAGGCAGCATGTCTGGTCACACTAACAGGTAATCTAACTTAGACACCATTTAAATATCCGACTACGCCACCCAATTTTATCAAGAGACTGGGAACTCCTGAAATTTACCAATAACAGCACACAGGTTTCTTTAAATTGGGCGGTGAGTAAAGACACAACAGTAATTTCAGGAAAAGCAACAGTAACTTCTATTACACCAGACAATAATAAGTACATTAAAAAGATAAATGAACATCAACCAAATCTAACAGTATCATGAAGAAAATTTCTTTTTTAGAAAGGAAAGCCCACAGTCCACACTCTAAACGTCCATTAAAAACAGAATTGGATGATGCAACCTGTAGTGGTGCAAAGTCCTGTTTGTTCTCAGTGTTACCCCAACACTTAATTGTTCAACTGTCCATGGATGCACTCTGTTCACCGGACACTCGTTTCCCAAGAGAAGTTTTGTCAAAATCGTGGAATCCCTGTAGCCGTCTCTTCGTTGTTCCTTTTTTTCCCACCCTGGGCTCCTTGCGTTGCTGTGAATTAGGTACGCCTTATTTCTTGTCTGCCAGCTTTGCTCGGTCCTTTCATGCGGCTTCCCTCTCTCGCTGGACCCACAACCGGCGTCTCCTTGAAGAGCTGTCTCTTCCTCCCTGGAAGTATTGCCGTCCTTGTGCCTCACGTCGTGCCAGCCACGTACCCTTGTCAGTCTGCGAGCCCCTGTGCTCTGTCCGAGTGCCTTGGCAGCGTTTTCTGTGGACTGTTCCCCCTGCCTTCTCCTGGCCAGAGATTAAATCTCCTTCAGTCCCTGCAATTATCAGTTCTGGACAGCCAGATTAAACAATGGCACATCTAAATTTCCTGGGTTTAACAAATAATGAAAGCACAAGTCAACAAAATGTATTGTTACCAACCATTAATGAGTACAGATCTGCTGTTTAGAAACCAATATTGTCAAACATGTTAATTGCCAAGTCAGGTAAATACAGACATCCTCCCAGGAAGGAGCAGTTCTGTTATCACAACTCTGTATTGGTTGTAATCTGAACCAGCCAAAACCTTCAAACTGGTGACTCCTTTGCAATCCAGCAAATACCTACAATCTGCAGACAGCCTTTTAACTTCTCACCCCCAGTGCCAACAATGGGTGCCTAGTGCCTGTTCATCTGCTGGGCTTTAAATGTAATATTGACATGTTTCTTTTCCTAAGAGAGAAATGGAATGACTTAGTGTACAAAAAATGTCCCCCCTCTGACAACCTTTTTGAGAATATGACTTCAAAAATATATTTCTCTTAGAACAGATTTTGCCAAGAAAAAAGTATACATGGAAATATGGATTTCTTGATTTCTATAACATTTCTGTGCAATGATTTTTGCAGTGTAATGTTTCCTGATCATAGTGATTATTTATTTCATGGTGCCGCAGTGTAGTTTTACTTTTTTGTTTAGCATATGGGTGCCGCCATGTCACGATTCCTGGAAACATCACACTGTTGCCAGATGCCAAGGAACACAGTTTTGGATGGCAACATGTTTTACATTTTCAGTGCGCCCTCTTAAATACCAGGGTGACAATTCATTTGGATAGAAAAAACATAAACAAACGTAGTACAAATTTTTGGATTCCATCTGACTTTCATTTCTAATGTTTAGTCTCCTCCGTTTTCGACTTATTACTGGTTTTGCTTATGTTTCATCTTGTGGTTAGAATATACAGGGGGATAACCAATGCTAACAAGAAGGGAACATGCAAGCTTCACATCTGGAGAATCAGTAGGCACAAGACTCAAGCCAAGGACCCCCGGATCCATCAGGCAGCATCGTGCTTCCCAGGTCAGGTCTTAGATCTGGAATGAATATTGTCACACACGTGCGCATGAGGGCGGCATGGTGGCACAATGGGTAGCACTGCTGCCTCACAGTTAGTTCTCCCCGTGTCTGTGTGGGTTTCCTCCCACAGTCCAAAGACATGCAGGTTAGGTGCCTTGGCGATTCTAACTTGTCCCTAGTGTGTGCTTGGTGTGTGGGTGTGTATGTGCCCTGTGGTGGGCTGGCACCCTGCCTGGGGTTTGTTTCCTGCCTTGCGCCCTGTGTTAGCTGGGATTGGCTCCAGCAGACCCCCGTGACCCTGTAGTTAAGATATAGCGGGTTGGATAATGGATGGATGGATGGGTGTGCGCATGGGAGGCAGCTAAAGGGTCTAAATGAGAGTAATTCCATGCCAGACCAGGGGGTGGCAGAGTGTGCTGACCTTTTTTCTCACTTTCCTGCAGACTGTTCACGGGAAATTCTGTCTGGCCCTGATGACGTCACTTCCGTTTCCGGACCTGCTGATGATGTCACTTCCGGTGTAGACCTTATGAACGAAGAGCCTTCCGGTTTCCGGCCCTTTTGATGACATCATGTCCAGGTCCGAGCCTATGGAAGAGGACCATTCCGCTTCCACCCTGGATGACCTCACTTCCCTTGCTGGCCTTTAAAGCCGCCATATTTACCCTAACTCATCAGCTCTGTTTTGGACTCTGTTCTGAGCACATCGGTGTGAACAATTTATCCTTTTGCAGCCAGGAAACACTACACGGGTGGCTGCCCCAAACCTTTTTATGACTCTTGCGTCTCTTTTTTGTGACAATTTAAAAACAAAGACACAATGGATGGTACTGTCCAATAACCTTTACGTGTGCTATTATTCTTGTGCTATGCTTTCTGTTTAATGGACAGCTTAGTCCTTGGCGTTCAGGGATTAAGTAAACTTTAATTTTTATGTATAATGGAGGTGACTCATTCCATCCAAAGCTTTATTAGGATTCTCATTTTTGAAGCGAGGAGATCCGAGGAGGAGATTGGGAGCTGCACGTTGCTGCACCCACCACACAACAAACCACCCAGATTGGGACCTGAGTGCAGCGGTGCAATGGGTGACACCACGCTGGAACAGTGTGAGGTGTTTTTTTACAGTGGCTGGAGTGCCAATCCTGCTACCAACCCCACGTGTTCTCCCTGCAAGTTGGAGGTCCCGCTTGCAGGCTGGATGAAGGTTAGCTATATTGAATTATTGGTCTCAAATCACGGCCACGATTGTAAAAATCAAAAAGAGGACATGTGTGAAAAATGGACTTCAGGAGCTGAATGTGCATCTTGGTATGCTGAGTGCCCCATACAGACCTACATCAGCAGCAGTTTCCCATTCTCTATGTGCTGCCATTTTGATTTTCAAAGTGTAACAAGTAGAATTGGAAGGAGACACATCTCCACATTCTCAGGTTAGATGTGGATGTTGAAGCTCAATAAGGCCCTTTATGGTCAGGGCTGGCCGATAGCATACTCCATATGTGCAGCTGCCTAGGAAGCATCATCATTTCTGGGCTACAGAGACAATAACTGGCCGCTCGCTTAGATCATTTATGCAGTTTCCAGGGACACATCACCCTGATGGTGGTTCATACCAGCCTGTGACATTAATAACCATTTTGACAATGAAAAGCTATGGGTGTCATGGTGCCATAGTGGTTAGTACTACCGCCACACAAGTATAGAAAGCTGGGTGTGAATCCCTGTCTGGCACTGTAAGTTTAGAGGTGGCATGTGTTTGTGGGCTCCTCAATAAAGATGACTTCCCTTAGGGTTAATTCTTAACCCAGATTGGCTCAGAATGGATGGGTGTATCCCACAATGCCCTGGCATCCCACCCAGTGCCTCTTTGTGTCTTATGTCTGACATTGCCAGTGTAAGCTCCAGTGCGTGTACACGCTGGAATTGGATGAAGCAGCTTCAGGTTGTTAAGATGGCTTCTCAACCCCCCAACCACACAGGCATCTTGACCTGAACTGTCTGAATGAAAGCTGCCTGTGGCCAACCCAGTTGTCAATGTTTCTCTGATTTGTTTGTGGCGCTACCGTAGTGCTGGTAGCTTAAATACACACAGCAGCTGCCTGTCACATTTCTTGTAACTGCCTTGTCCAAGACGTATCACATTATCATGTTACAACAGCTGCCGACGAGCATTACGAGAAGAGTTCAAACTAAAAATGTTAGGCAAAGTGGTGTGACCATCATGTGGAGCAGGGCTGGGTTGAATGAAAGGCACCCATAATGAGTTGTACAGCTTATGAGTAACCGTAAAAGAATAAAAAAAAAAAAACTACCATCAGTTTAGCTACCTTGTCAACCAATCTTCCTCTCCTAAAGCTATGTTGTTAGAAATAATTGTCATCTCCTCACAGGAGAGCAAGAACCATAAATCCAATTGACTCATTTGGTGATGCTATTTATATATATACCAGTAACGGCGTACTGCACGATAACGTGCAGTGAATACACTTGACTTGAGCATTCCTAGTTTTCCTCCTCTTTCTCTGTACGTTTAGCATTTGTTTACTCAGAGGTTGATGCGCTTGCTGCTTTCTGAGCAGCTCTTCTTTTCTCCACCCTAGTGGCCTGCTGCTTCTCTTCTTTCGTCAGCATCTCTTCGCATTAAAACTGATTAAGTTAGTTTTTGTGTTACAATTACTTAGTATGTTTTCTTTAATTTGTCACTTAAACTGGCACTTTAGTCTTCAATCTGCCTCAAGAATGATTAGCAAAGGTGGTAGGGAATGAGAACGGTGCCCGTACGCATGCGCCGCATGGCTGCCCTGCTGCGCGCTGCCGAGAGTTGATTCTACAATAAAATAAAATAAAAATAAAAAGTGTAATAAAAATTATCACCCCAAAAGCGGATAGTAGACGTCACGTAGTATATGTGTACCAAATTTCAAGTCAATAGGTGAAACGGTTTGCGGGCTACAGGTGATTTAAAATCCTGGACTGACAAACGAACAGCCATGGTAGCATATTATATAAGAAGATAAATGTATATTGTGGCGCCTGGAGGATGGAAGGATCGGGAGAGAGGCAATACCTCCCAGAGGACACGAGATGGCAGACCCCTGATTTGCATCAGGGCCACGGGATTGGAAGCTCAACCATGTTGTGACCCGTGATTACCGCCAGGGGGCACCTGGACAGTTCTGGAGCCGTGGCCTGCAGCACTTCCACTATTCCAGGAAGTGCTGCCGGAAGAAAATCCAGGTGCACCTGGAGTGCTTCCGGGTGCCCATGCAGCACTTCTGCCACAATGGAGTCAGGAGGTGGAGGACAGAGCATGCGAAGGGAGGAGTAGAAAAGAGAAAAGGAAGGAAGAAAAGAAGAGAGAGAAGGGAATGAGCCTACTTGTGGTGATTTGTGTTCTGGAGGGCAAGAACTACAAATAAAAGTGTGTGTTTTGCACTTGTGTGTCTTGGTGTCTGTCGGTGTCTAGGCAGATTTAGCACAATATATATAATATTCTGGGGGGCAGCCTGTGTTCTTACTTGGCCAGGACTCCCATGAGGTGGAAGGACAGGGGGGACAGCTAACACATGGCTTTGTCTCCCCCAGGATGCTAGATGGTAGAAAGCCCAGGCTCAGATTCTTGCATGGGTGTTCATAAGGCATGCCGGGTATTGTAGTCCCAGGGGACAGTCTTGCTGTGTCTTGTGGGGACTGGCAGGGGGATCTGCAGGATTTGGGAGGTCCTACTCTATAGGGCTCCGACCTCACCTGGAAGTGCTTTGGAGCTGCAGTGTCATGTCACACTGGGAGCACTCCCAGGAATTAGATAAAAGGAGCTTCCTGGACGAGCCAGAGTCGGGCGGAAGGTGGATGAAGCTTGTGAGGAGTGAAGAGTGGAGGAGGCAGTGGAACAGTAACCAAGAGAGAGAAGGGAGAAAAGAGTTACTGTGTGTTACTGTACTTATTGAACTTGTGGCTGTGGTGGGAAACGCTTGATTCAAAGATTTCCCCACAATAAAAGACTCTTTGTGCCTTTTAACTCGTGTCCATGCCTGTTTGTGTTGGGTGTTTGGGGAGCTGGAGTGCCCCTTGGTATCCACATTAATATATGAGTTTTATTTACCAGCCTCTTCTTTCTTAAATATTATAGCAGACAAGTAAATACGTTTACATTTAAATATTGTACTTGGAAAATGACTGTTTCCAGATGGTAGGCTGCATTACGTAGGCACAGCCCAGGAAGGGAAGTACTGTCCTTGATTTCTAGTCCATGGTGTGTGACTAGTGGACAGTAGCACCTTTGGGAAGCAAAGGAAGGTGGCAGGTCTCTGTGATGTCTCTCAGCATTTACATCTTTCCTTTCAGTGTCCTGTGGTGGTGTCTCTTGGCATCATTGACTTCTCAAACAAATTATTCCTTCTGACCTTTGAATGAAGTGTTAAAATAGATATGTCTTCATCAATGATATATCCAACTTTAGTCCTTTAGTATTAGTAACCAACATTTCTGTCCGTTGTGGAGTGTCCAGGAAGGAAATGGGTGACCAGATGGCTATAAACAGAAGGTGTCTTTGGGGTCAGTCTCTTTGATAGATAGATAGATAGATAGATAGATAGATAGATAGATAGATAGATAGATAGATAGATAGATAGATAGATAGATAGATACTTTATTAATCCCAAGGGGAAATTCACATAATCCAGCAGCAGTATACTGATACAAAGAAACAATATTAAATTAAATAGTAATAAAAATGAAAAAAAATTTAAATAAAATTAATGTTCGCATTTACTCCCCCGGGTGGAATTGAAGAGTCGCATAGTGTGGGGGAGGAACGATCTCCTCAGTCTGTCAGTGGAGCAGGACGGTGACAAAAGTCTGTCACTGAAGCTACTCCTCTGCCTGGAGATGACACTGTTAAGTGGATGCAGTGGATTCTTCATGATTGACAGGAGTTTGCTTAGTGCCCGTCGCTCTGCTACTGATGTTAAACTGCCCAACTTTAATCCTACAATGGAGCCTGCCTTCTTAACAAGTTTGTCCAGGCGTGAGGCGTCTTTCATCTTTATGCTGCCACCCCAGCACACCACCGTAGAGTATGTTCACAGTAATATTTAATTTGTGATTAGTCTTTTTTACCAGCATGCTTGAACAGATCCACTACTGTACCTGTACCTAAGAAATCACATCCAACCTACTGTCCCATTGCACCAATGCCTGTAGCAATGAAGTTTTTTGAGAGGTTAGTCAAGAATTACACATGCTCTTCACAGCTCAAACAACTAGATCCATTATAGTTTGCATATTACACCAGTAGATCCATGGATGATGCCATCACCTAAATCCTACATACAGTACTGGCCCACCTGGACAACTGGAGAGGAAATTATGTGTGAATGCTATTTATAGACAATAGTTCAGCATTTAACACAATGAACCTCCTCTAAGTACATCACCTGTATCTGAACACTTCACTGTGCAGCTGAGTTTTTCAACTTCTTGGTATGCAAACCCCAGGTAGTTAGAATGGGCAGCCACCCTTAATCTTCCTTCACCCTCAACACTGGGACTCCACAGGGCTGTGATCTGAGTCCTCTGCTGTACTCCCTCTACACATTTGACTGCATGGCTACACATAACTCGAACATTATTGTTAGGTTTGCTAATGAGACAGATGTGGTAGGCCTGATCTCTAACAACTATTAACATACTTACCAGGATGAAGAGGAGTGTCTATCACACTGGTATCAGGGCAACCATTACCTGAATGTAAGTAAGAACAGAGGCACTTCCAACTATTCAGTATTAACGACACTCAGGTGGGGAGGGTGGACCTGGTCCAAGCACATTGACACCTTGATGAAGAAGACATGACAACATTTTTACCACATCACACGCATCAGGGATTTTAGGCTGACCTTCCAGATATTGAAAAATTTCTATAAATCCACCATCAATAGTATCACTGCCTGGTTTGGAAACTACAAACAGCAGGACCACAAGGCTCTTCAGGGAGTAGTACAGTCAGCTGAAAGCTTCAGTGGGTGTGCACTGTCTGACTTCCAAGACATCTATACCAAGTGATGTCAGACCAAGGAAAGAAATTGTCAAAGATTCCAGTGATCAGTTGAACACTACTGCTGCTTGAAGACCAGTTTAGACAGACTAAGGAGGAGTTTCTGTCCGCAGTCCATTCACATCCTAAATAAGGACAGCGTCTAGAGCTACATGAGGCCCTATTGTTAATTCTTTTGCATTAAGTTATTCATTTATTATACTAGGGGGCTTCACCCCCTGCTCGTTTTGTTCGCCATCCCCCGTTTTTGTTTTTCCGGATACACACTTTTAAGATTTTTTTTTTCTTTCAATAGTTGCTATTTCATTAGTTTCACTTTTATTTCAGAACTTCTGTAAAAACAATATTTGGAATCTTTCGAGTCCCAATGTGCTGAATCTTTTTAATGAGGTCTGTGAGACATGTGTTTAATGACTTTGTACAATAATTCAGAATAGGTTTCTCTGTTTTGAATTACAGCACAGACAAAATGATCTTCATCATCAGCAGTTAATAATTTTTTTTTGCAAAGTATCCAATAAATGCATGTGAGGTAAACTCTGTTATTGAAATTCTCTGACTTAAACTTCAAAGCCTTACAATATTTATATACTTCTGACATATCACCTAGGTCCACATATTCAATCTCTATTGACCTCTTAAATTTTATTTCTCCGAGTAATAATTTCTCTTTTTTTACGCTAATGCAATGTTTATTTTCTTTGGTTTGACACTGTCATTTTTTTTTTCTGCTTTCTTACTCTGTATCTTGCTCTGCATGTGTCTTTTGAATTCCAGTCTTCATTATCTCTCACCTGCTCTGCATGTGTTTGTCCAACTTGTTTTTTAACCTCTTTATGATGTTTTACTTTGTTTTCTACTCTGTCTTTTATTTCTGACCTCGCTTTATCCTGCTTTTGTTTCAATGACACCTGGTCCATGGTGATTACGTTCCCTTTTTCAAGTAATAATTTCCGTTTGTTTGTGCTACAGCGATCTTTACTTTCTTTTTTTAATACTTTCTAATTTTCCTACTGTCATATTCTTTAACTTTCTCCACATGTGTAACATTTCATTTATAATGTATTGTCCTTATACACTTTATATGCACTGGATCTGTGTGTGCTCAAAGCCAAAACACGACTGAGTGTATTGCTGGCTGCCCATGCTCTTATTTGGTTGTCAGTAGGGTGTGTCTTGCAAGAATCTCATGTTCTACGTCATCGCAAGATGGTCCTGGGTCAATCTCTTGGCACAAAGTCTCATGTTTAAGGTCCCCGCAAGACACTCCATTGCCAATCTCTTTAGTCTCGTGGGTCCTTTAAGTGTCTTCCGTGATCTTATAAGATCACGTCTCGTTGCCCTACTGTTTCTCTCCAGGATTTTTTTTTTATAATAGAGAGATCTTTGTATAATATTAATATAACACTGTAACTGTATATATGGATATTTATTGAGTTGAGTATTTACTATTTATTGTCTTTTTATTTTCTTCTAATGTGCAGTTTTGGAGTTCAGCAACTAAGCATTCCCCTGCATATTGTAGCGTGTATAGTTGTATGTGACAAATAAAATTTCATTTGATTTTGATTTGATGTTCTCCTAAAGACATGCATGTTACGTTGACTGGCTACTCTAATTTGATCTGGTCTGAGTGAGTATAGGTGCATATGTGAGTGAGTATGCTCTATGATGGACCAAGGTTCCATCCTGGCTGGTTCCTTTCTTATGCTGTCTTGATAATATCGTAATTCATGTCTAAAAACCATAACCAGCTAATTCCCAAACTCAAAAGCAGGCTTCGGCCTACACAGACTATGAAAGGGAAAGGCCTAAAGAACACTCAAGATTTAAAATACTATGAAAAAGGCATGAGGGGAACTGTCCAACCCCTGGTCAACAAAAAAAAACTAAATTCCTTTATATTGTACATAATAATACCTAACAGGAAAAACAGAAAACAAAGCCCAGTGGAAAACCCAATGATCGTCGGCATTTAAACAGCAGGAAATTTAAAAAAAAATGAAAATAATCAAGAAAAGAGGAACTTACAAAAAATCTTGAAAAATCCATAATTCCACGTAAAAGTTAAAGTAGGAGTGTTCACAAAATCAATGACCGCACCAGGGATATCAACCCTCAGCTCTGAATATATAGGCCACGAAATTAAATACCATAGAACACTGACTATCTGAGGTAATGTGAACCAGTGCTACCTCGGATAACTAAAATCTCAAATAAAATGGATATCCATGGCCATTTCAAATTAAAAATTATGGATATAAAAGATTTTGCCAATTTATATGGTACAGTACCACATTTGTGGACCAAATATGAGATAAGTTTAGAAAAGAAAACCACTAAATCTGTTATTCTTTTGAACAATCAATTAAATAAATTAAGGAGATTGAAAATGTATTTTAACACAGCATTGGATTCTGAGATGCAAATAAACTGTGGGAGAAATATGCAAATGTACAGCAAAATTTATGAAGAAGTGTTACCTGTTATATTTCAGACGCTGATTTGAATCATTCAGGCTGTATTATTTCTTCTACTTTCGACTTCCAGTATATGATGCCTGTTTTCAGATAAACATAAGTAATGATTAAATTAAAGTTTGAATATTTCCTCACTGAATCTTACCTTGTCTATTGATTTTATCTGCCCCAGCGTGCTTCGTAATTTGTTCAGCTCTGTCAAAGGTGGCAAATGGACCTTATTGGTTCAGGTGCTAGCCCAGCTTGTTCTGCTAGACTTGTGCAGCCCTTTCCAGGGATAACGATGAGCAAGCTGAAGGATGTAAGCATCTCTCTGGACATGCTAAGGTATTCTGAAGCTGAGGTTGCCAGCCTCTGTTGCTCTGTTTGATTTGTGCAGCTTTCTCCAAGGTAAGTTACTGGCATCTGCCGAAGGTGTTCTGAAGTGTAGTCCTGTTAGGGCACACACCAGAGCTAGCGATAGGCCCTTCGCCTCTGTAAAGCTATACCTGTAACCTTGAAGCTAAGGTTGCCATCCTTGGCCTTATTGCTTGAATTTGATTTGTGCACTTGAGATATGAGTGATGAATGGAGGTCATTGGTTATACATGTAAATCAAGGCTAATTTTGGATTTCCAGTATTAACTTGTCCACCAATATAAAAAAGAACCTTAGAGGTTAAAATACCTTTCATGGATACTTTCACATCACAAAACTGATTGAGAGAGCATCATGATATGGTGTGCTGCAAATGAATTGCCAGGTTTAATCAGGGGGTACTACAGGATAATATCAGGGTGACCGCCTGCCAACTGAAGCTCAGTAGAAGTTGGGCGATGCAGCAGGATAGTGACTCCAAACATCATAAGTAAATCTATACAGAATAGCTTGAAGTGGCCCAGTCAGAGCCCAGACCTTTACCCAACAGACATGCTGAGGAATGACCTCAAGAGAGCCGTTCACACCAAACATCCTAAGAATATGGCTGAGCTGAAGCGGTTCTGTAACAAAGAATAGTCTAACATTCCTCCTGAAGGCTGTGCACGTGTGATCCTCACCTACTGGAAGCACTTGTTTCAGGTTATTGCTGCCAATGGATGTTCAAGCAGCTTTTACATCCAAAGGTTTGATTATTTTTTTCCACTGCACACAATGAATATGTGATGAGTGAGATCAAATAAAAACATGAAAGATTATAATTCTGTGTTATTAACATTAATATATTGCGTTTGTGTATACTTGTGACTTAGATAATCAAATCACATTTTATGACCAATTAATGCAGAGAACCAGGTCATCCCAAAGTGTTCACATACATCTTCTTGCCACTGTAGGTACATATTTAGCATTTCCTAGACTTGTGCTCTGCTTTTCCGTTTTGGCAAAATAAAATCTTACTTGTGATTTTTTCATTAGATCTGGGCTTTAAAATTTAACTTTTTAAGTTATTTCCGAATGGATGAGGGGAATATGTCATTTCCTTGGAAACTGAGACAGGATGTCTTGATTGTGCCTAAACTCAAATGCATAATAAAATGATGTTGTATCTTTCAACTCCTGGCTTCCAATTATTTTGTTAGCCTTCAAAGAAATGTTCAAAGAAATACCTGACAAGCCATGTTAAGCCATTCGTTACAATAAATGACTGCATTCATTGTGCAGCCTCCTGAACAAAGCAAAAGAATTTTGTGCTTTACTAGCAGCCCCCGGGGTGCAGATTGTATGTGAAACGTGAAACAGATTGTCCTGCTGTTTTCTTTTTATAGATAAGCAAGTTCAAATTAATGATTCTGCGGTCAGCAGCTTTCCTTTCTTAATGATCCCTGACAGATATTTCCCTGTCCAAGCTAATTTCTTTCATAAAGTACCTTGTACAGATGTATCCCCTTCAGGGCGCTATATAAAATTAAAGGTACATGTGATGCATGAATCAGGTTTTATTTACCATAATGCTAATGTTACAAGATAATAGCACAGGGTATTCCTCCAAATTTGAAATAATGACAAAAAACGCATCAAGAATGGATAGTATACTCTCAATCAAACATAAATCAACACTCAGCACACACATAAGGTCGCAGAGGAAAAGACAAAACCAAACTAACTCACACCCTGGCTGTTTCATGGTGGGCTTCATCATTTCCCACCCCCATAAATGGCAATAAACACAATTTTCCCATCTCTGGTCTCTCTGTGTATTCCCCCAGCTCTAGCTTCAATGACCCATTAAAAGCAAGCGAATCTTCAGAATAAATGTTGAAGTTACTTCATGGTCAGGGGTAGCACTCTGAAGCTGAAACCCCTCCAAACACAAAGTATTGTCTGGTAACCCCGTCAGTCTCATTGTCCTCAAGTAGCCTTTAAAGAGCTGAAGGGCACTCTTTGTTGGACAGTTGGCTTCCACATATCTAACATGCAATGACAAAGTTGCTCAATGTTTTCCTTGGAAAAACTGCTTTGGCCTCCAATCAGCCTGTTATGTCCTTACATTCTTGGTTAGAAGATCCCACACAGATAACATCAAATCGGTTGCCTCAGTGCCTAGCATCTTGGCAGAATATTACGAGTTGCCTCTGATGCTGTCATTCAGCGCACCTCTTTGTTCTTTTACTTGGAGGATTCTCTTCTAGGCATAACCTGCACTGAAAGGACCTACTGCCCCTTCCTGGGTCTCATTTATAAAACTTAACATGGCTTTGAGCATGCAAGTATGCATAACCCAAAAAAAAAAAAAAGGGGAAATGCGTACACCAAAAAAAAAAATCTGATTTATAAAACGTTGCATATACACATTTGTATGAAATTTACTCTTTATAAATCACAATCATCTTGTAAACTAGGGGGCTCTGCCCCCTGCTCACTTCGCTTGCCAACCCCCGTGTAGGCCATACGCGTTAGTCATTTCCCGTTTCTGACACTTGTGATGAATCGTGCTTTGCTTTTGGATAAACATGAATATTAACTCTGTCTTTGATATCTCCATCTTTCAAAACTCTTATCGCTGACAATTCGTCACATTTTGGTTTATTATATACCAGTAACTGTGTACTGCATGATAACATGCAGTGAATACACTTGACTTGAGCATTCCTAGTTTTCATACTCTTTCTCTGTATGTTTAGCATTCATTAGTTCAGAGGCTGATGTGCTTGCTGCTTCCTGAACAGCTCTTCTTTTCTCCACCCCAGTGGCTCACTCCTTCTATTCTTTCGTCTGCATCTTTTCGTGATTAAACTAATTAAGCTATTTACTTTGTATGTTTCTCTTAATTTTTCACTTAAGCTGGCACTTAAGTCTTCAATCTGCCTCAAGAATGATTTAAGATATGAAGAGGTAGGGAAAGTGAGAGCGAAGCTGGTAAGGATGAGAAATGTGCCCGTATGCATGCGCTGCACCGCTGCCCTGCTGGCCGCTGCTGAGAGTTGATCTATAGTAATAAAAGGCAAAGCCCTCACTCACTCACTCACTCACTTACTCACTCACTCACTCACAGACTCATCACTAATTCTCCAACTTCCCGTGTAGGTAGAAGGCTGAAATTTGGCAGGCTCATTCCTTACAGCTTACTTACAAAAGTTAAGCAGGTTTCATTTCGAAATTCTACACGTAACGGTCATAAGGGTCGACAACGTCCGCCATGTTGAACTTTCTTATTTATGGCCCCATCTTCACGAAATTTGGTAGGCGGCTTCCCTGCGCTAACCGAAACCGATGTACGTACTTATTTCGGTGGTATGACGCCACTGTCGGCCGCCATATTGAACTTTTCAACGGTCTTTGTTACTTATGGGCCCATCTTCAAGAAATTTGGTATGCGGGTTCCCAACGCTAACTGAATCCTACTTACGTACATATATACGTCCATAGCCTGCAGCTCGGTCACGTGTGAGGCGGCGCGGTCCCCATCCCAACGCCTCCCACATTGTTGGCTGCCTGCCTATATAAGGCCGTCCATCACTCCGGTCTCTACATTCCCTTCCTTGCTTCACCACGGGATTCACGTCTCCCTGCAGATAACTACAGCCTTTTAATTTAATCCACAGCTTCTCCGCTGTTTTATTGTTCATTTATTACGATTATAGTTATTGTGTAGGTATTTTAGACTTACTTTACATTGTTCAGGTATCCATTTCCTTTATCATTCCAACTGTACCCCCATTAACATGTCTATCGAGGTGATCACCATCGATCAAAGAACTGTCACTTACCGAGTCGTTTCCATGCCCAGAGATGGCACCTACCTTTTCCATTCTCTTTGTTACATATTGCACTGCCATATCAGGCTCACTCTTGATATCCGGAGGAACATTGTGTCTTATGTATTGAATGACTGAGACAGGTTCAAGGTGTGGACTGATGACGGTACAGGAGATAATTATTCTACACAGGAGCACTAGAAGAGTGAAATGCTTAAGCCCTTCACCTATGGATCTGCATGTGAGTTGATGGCTGCCGCTGAATTGTTCGGTTGTCGCTTTCAAGTGTACCGAAATGGCCAAATATTTTACACCTTTCGACAACCGCCAATGCCTCTTAAACATCTTAGATTCACAGGTGACGATTTCAGTAGTGGACACTTTGATATTTATGAATGTTTAAACTCTCAAAAGCTGGATGTGAAGTTATCGATGAAACCAGTTGTATACTTACAATGCTTGACAGATGCCGAATGTCTCTTCAACACAAGTCCTACAAATACTGTCGTAATTGAAACAAACCATGAAACTCAAACCGATTATGACAGCAGCAATCCAAGCTGTGAAATTTGAAACAAGATTACTGTTCACATGGCCAACTGTACATTGCATGCTCAAGAGTAAGCTCAGCGCACAGCTTGGTCATATTACAACCAGAGGGCCGAACTCACATTGTGGTATACAAAGAGATCTTTAACAAATAATTATTGGTATATTTTTCCCTCAGTTTAAAAAGGTTTCATTTTCTTCTTAATAAAAATTTTAAGGCAGTACTTCGCCGCTGCGAAGCGCAGGTATTTTGCTAGTTCTACAATAAAATAAAATGAAAATAAAAAGATGAATAAACTTGGAGGTCAATCATCACCCTGAAAATGGATAGTAGACGTCACATAGTATACATGTACCAAATTTCAGGTCAATAGTCCAAACAGTTTGCGAGCTACGGGTGATTTAAAATCCTGGACAGACAAAGGGACAGCCACGGTAGTGTATTATATAAGAAGATGTGAGTGTGATCTTTTGAATTCATATAGAAATCCAAAAAAACGTCATTGCCTGTGTTTTTCAGATACAGTGGGTATGGAAAGTATTTAGACCCCCTTCAATTTTTCACTCTTTGTTATATTGCAGCCATTTGCTAAAATCATTTAAATTAATTTTTTCCCTCATTAATGTACACACAGCACCCCATATTGACAGACAAAAAAGAATTTTTGAAATTGTTGCAGATTTATTAAAAAAGAAAAACTGAAATATCACATGGTCCTAAGTATTCAGACCCATTGCTCAGTATTTAGTAGAAGCACCCTTTTGAGCTAATACAGCCATGAGTCTTCTTGGGAAAGATGCCACCGTCATGCTTCACTGTGGGGACTGTATTGGACAAGTGATGAGCAGTGCCTGGTTGTCTCCACATTTACCGCTTAGAATTAAGGCCAAAAAGTTCTATCTTGGAGTTTGCTAAAAGACACCTGAAGGACTCTGAGATGGTGAGAAATAAGATTTTCTGGTCTGATGAGACCAAGATAGATGCGGCGGTGGCAGCATCATGCTGTGGGGGTGTTTTTCAGCTGCAGGGACAGGACGACTGGTTGCAATCGAGGGAAAGATGAATGCGGCCAAGTAGAGAGATATCCTGGACAAAAACCTTCTCCAGAGTGCTAAGGACCTTAGACTGGGCCGAAGGTTTACCTTCCAACAAGACAATGACCCTAAGCACACAGCTAAAATAACGAAGGAGTGGCTTCACAACAACTCTGTGACTGTTCTTGAATGGCCCAGACAGAGCCCTGACTTAAACCCAATTGAACATCTCTGGAGAGACCTAAAAATGGCTTTCCACCAACGTTTACCATCCAACCTGACAGAACTGGAGAGGATCTGCAAGGAGGAATGGCAGAGGATCCCCAAATCCAGTTGTGAAAAACTTGTTGCATCTTTCCCAAGAAGACTCATGGCTGTATTAGCTCAAAAGGGTGCTTCTACTAAATACTGAGCAAAGGGTCTGAATACTTAGGACCATGTGATATTTCAGTTTTTCTTTTTTAATAAATCTGCAACAATTTCAAAAATTCTTTTTTTTGTCTGTCAATATGGGGTGCTGTGTGTACATTAATGAGGGAAAAAAATAATTTAAAACATTTTAGCGAATGGCTGCAATATAACAAAGAGTGAAAAATTGAAGGAGGTGTGAATACTTTCCGTACCCACTGTACATGAGGTATAAAGTGACATACTTTTTGGACGTATGGATTTGTATCCATTATTGGCTATTTCGAATACGTCCGATCGTTTAACGCTTTCGATTCTGTGTTGCATCTTGAAATTATCTCTCTGAAAAAGTCTTATCTTGTCCCAGGATTTTTTTATAAAATAGAGAGATGTGCATATTGTACATGGACATGCCTCAAGCCCTGCCCTGTTACCACCCTGAAACAACCATATATGGAGCATGCTAATCAACCTCATACGTGTGCAATCACGATGAGGCAGACCTTCATTTGGAGACCCCAACTGATTTATTGAGTCCCCACCACCTGCACTTCAGGAGTCTTTTGGTGCACTCCAAAACTGAGCACACAAGAGCATGCATGGCTGTGAGTGTCATGGAGGATGGATGAACATCCTGTCAAGGATGGAGGGTAATTCTTTGCCCAGCTGGGAGACTGAAATGGAAGGACTACTTTGATGGATGCACAAACCTGCCAGAACGCCTTATGCCTCATCCCCGAGGGGATAAAAGAAAATGGATGGACTGGATGAAGCTAGGTACCAGGAACAGTTAATTCCCCCTCATGTTAGGTGGCAGTGCTCCTCTTAGCTCACAGTTAGGACATCAATAGTGTTTTATAGGACTTGAGGTGCGGAAGTGCAACCTTATTGGGATCCTTGGATGCTGCTAGTGATTGCTGCCAGAAGATGACAGTGCTGTTTCCATATGTCCTAGAAGTGCTTGGGACAGGCAATGGTGTAATACTGGAAGCATTCCCAGGAATGGCTTAAAAGGAGCCTGCCGCCATAACACAAGGAATTAGAGTAGGGAGGCAGTGGGCAAATTTCACCAGGAGAAAGAGAAGGAGTGGAAAATCAATTGGGTTGTTTTTGGGCTGTGTTCACATGGGACGGTGTCAGAGATAATTAAAATCTTTTGATTTGAATCTGGAGCCGTGTTGGGTGACACTATGTCTGAGATTCAGGGCTCAGTGGTGGCCCCTTATTGTTACAACAGCATTATAGCCCCTGACCTCTGTGGGTACTGGATGATAGGGAAAAGCATGAGGGGCCAGCATCTGAGTGGATGGCCACTATCACCCGGCATATGTAATGATATGGTTGCCATTACAATCAACAGTACCGCCTTACCAGCAAATTAGCCATCACATATGCAGCACCATCAGCAAGTTGTCTGCCAAGCTGCTTTGCCAAAAAACACATGAATCACAGGTTGATCCAGGCCACAGAGACACATAGTTTGTTAGTCTCATCTTGGTATCACAGACGACTTGTTTCTTAATGGAAGTTATGGTTAACAAAATCAGCTTTGTTCTCACTAGTGTCACAAAAACGAGACATGAACAGATAAAGGTTTGGGGCTGCCACCCGTATAATATGGTATCCCGGCTGCAAAAGTCGTTTTTATCAGATAAACAGCACTGAAGGGCATACAATTGAGGCAAGAACAAGACTGAGGGAAAAGAGAAAACGGGCATGCTTTTAAAGGGGAAGACAGGAAGTGAGGTCATAAGGATCGGGCACGTGTTCTTCATTCATTGGATCAAGCCCGGATGTGACGTCAGAGGAGCCGGAGCTGGTAAGGTCTAGTTCCATTGGCTCGGTCCCTGAAGTGACGTCAAGAGAGCTAGGTGGAATCTCCCAAGAATGGTCTACAGGAAAGGGAGAAAAAGAGTCAGTGCACTCTGACACATCCCAGCATGCCCCAGAACTGCTTTCACTCAAACCCTTTAGCTGCCTCCCATGCGCACGTGTGTGACACTAGGTACCCTTATTGTAATATGAGTACTTTCAATTGTTCGATTACATTAGGGGCGTTGGTGCACCCACACCATACAAAAACTGAATGAAACTTGCCAGTCAGTAAATGGCTTCCAGCATGGCAAATATAATGGAGTGAAGCTTGGCTGAGATATTCCTGACCTGCAGCTAGTTCCCTGAGAAGTGACAACAGGTAACCTATATCAACTGACAAAAAAAACAAAAAATCCTTCATTGGCCTCCTTAAAAAGGAACTAAAACAGAGTCTGTACAGCAAATTCATCACTTTTGAGCTTTAATATGTTTGTCTCATTGACATACATTATATGGTATGAATTATTATGCTCATAAATCATCATTTAGTAGGTCTGACTGCATTTCCTTACCTGATCAAGGGTGTTGTCATGTCACAGTTTCTCCAAAATGTTGTGCACGTCTGGCTCAGAGTTGCTGTAAATATATGTCTGTTCCCCTGTCAAGGTTTCTTGTATAAATCCCACCTTTTGCATAGATATGTACATACGTTTTGGGCCTCTTTTTTTGCATGTGTAAGTGTTAGAAATCTGACCCCTGATCCCTGTCTGTCCACGGTGATATGTAGAACAGTGGATTTTAAATTCAATTCTGGGGGTCCCAGGTCACTGAAGCTTTTTTTTTTATTTTCCCCAACAATGCTTTGCCTTTTCCTGCCTTACTATAAGTAATAAAGCTGTTATTTCCCAGTTTCTATGTTGTAGTGTCAATCCAGAAATAAAATAAAACAAAACTGGGCTTATCAGATTTTTGTTGGACTGTAACAAATGTTTTTGTATGTTATGGAGATACCTTTGTGTTTTTTAAGATTTAATTGTTACTCTGATTTTTATTCTGCTTTTTCAGCTGAATTTTATGAAAAAATTAGGTATGTGGATCTAACACTGAAGTAAATTCAGCTTTTCTTCATATAATTTCATTTGCCTCTGTGTCTACTTTTTTAAGGGAGTACAGAACTCTACGGAGATGAAGTGATGAACAGTGTACCCAAGGAACAGAAAGTGGTGATTGGAGCGGATTTCAATGGACATGTTGGTGAAGGGAACAGTGGACATGAGGAGGTGATGGGTAGGTTGAAGAGAACGTGAGAGAGAAGAGGTTGGATGATGTGGAGATAGTGAATCAGGAAGTGCAACGGATTAGCAAGGAAGAAGTAAGGACAGCTTTGTAGAGGATGAAAAATGGAAAGGCAGTTGGTCCAGATGACATACCTATGAAAGCATGTAGGTGTTTAGGAGAGATGGCAGTGGAGTTTTTAAACCAGATTAATGGAATCTTGGAAAGTGAGAGAATGCCTGAGGAGTGGAGATGAAGTGTACTGGTGTCGATATTTAAGAATAACTGGGATGTGCAGGACTGTAGTAACTACAGGGGGATAAAATTGATGAGCCACGGCATGAAGTTATGGGAAAGAGAAGTGGAAGCTTAAGAGGTTAAGAAGTGAGGTGATGATTAGTGAGCAGAAGTATGATTTCATGCCAAGAAAGAGCACCACAAATGTAATGTTTGCTCTGAGGATGTTGATGGAGAAGTTTAGAGAAGGCCAGAAGGAGTTGCATTGCGTCTTTGTGGACCTGGAGAAAGCATATGACAGGGTGCCTCAAGAGGAGCTGTGGTATTGTATGAGGAAGTCGGGAATGGCAGAGAAGTATGTAAGAGTAGTACAGGATATGTATGAGGGAAGTGTGACAGTGGTGAGGTGTGCGGTAGGAGTGACGGATGCATTAAAGTTGGAGGTGGGATTATATCAGGGATCGGCTCTGAGCCCTTTCTTATTTGCAATAGTGATGGACAGGTTGACAGACAGGATTAGACAGGAGTCCTCATGGACTATGATGTTTGCTGATGACATTGTGATCTGTAGCGATAGTAGGGAGCAGGTTGAGGAGACCCTGGAGAGGTGGAGATATGCTCTAGAGAGGAGAGGAATGAAGGTCCTGTCTTTAACATCCTTCTCCCAGTATACCCAGCATCTCTCCTCTGCACATGTCCAAGCCAATGCAATCTAGCCTCTCTGAGTTTGTCTCCCAACTGTCCAACTTGAGCTGACCCTCTAATGTACTCATTTCTAATCCTATCCATCCTTGTCATACCCAGGGCAAATCTTAGCATCTTTAACTCTGCCACCTCCAGCTCTGTCTCCTGCTTTCTGGTCAGTGCCACCATCTCCAACCCATATAACAAAGCTCCTCTCACTATTGTCCTGTAGACCTTCCCTTTCACTCTTGCTGATATCCATCCTGTCACAAATTACTCCCAACACTCTTTACCACCCATTCCACCCTGCCTGCACTCTTTTTCATCTCTCTTTCACAATCCCCATTACTCTGTACTGTTGATCCCAAGTATTTAAACTCATCCACCTTCACCAACTCTACTCCTTGCATCCCCACCATTCCACTGACCTCCCTCTCATTTACACTCATGTATTCTGTCTTGTTTCTACTGACCTTCATTTAAAGGAACACAGAGGATTAAGAAAAAAGAGCCTGCCCTTTCTTATATATGTAGCTCCTCTGTGTTATGAGACCAGTCCAATCTGTCATTATACAGTATATAAGAGTATATACATTCGTCATACATAAGAGTAAATGAGTTGCATGCTTAACAGTACCTAAAGTGCTACCATTTATTCTTAACAAGATAAGAAGTAAAATTTAAATATATTTAGGAAATAATTGTTGGGTTTTTGATTTAGTTTGACTATGACAGACAATTTGATCAAGAAAAAGAACTACAATCTAGAGTTCTTCTCTCTGTTTAAGAAAGCCCTGTGTAATTGATGCCCATTGTGATTTTGGTATCACGGTGCTTATATTGATAATAAACAGAAAAGTGTTCATATTTTAAAGAAATGTCATTTTAGTACTTTATAACATCGGGTGCAGTTTTCCATGATCAAACTCGGAGTGTCATGTAAAGATTCAGAAAGTAACCATCAAGAAAAAAAATCAACCACAAAAAATTGTGTTTTTTTTTTTTTTAAGACCATCAAGCCCCCTCCTTGCAGCCGCACGTCTGAAGCGCACTGACGCCGCCTCAGCAAGTGGAAGTGCGAGGCTTCTTGAAGCCGCATCTCCTTCGGAGGAAAGCCTGAGCATGAAAGTCGGATGTTGTGTCTCCTGAAACCACCGTAGGACGCCTCATGACTTGCGACCAGACGAAGACAAAGAACATCGATAAAATGAAATAAATGACAAAGGGGGGAAAGGCAAAAACCATCATCCGTGTATGTGCGCGCGCCGCAAGCCAGCCGAAGCGTGTGCCGCTCGCTCCTACGTACGCTCCTTCCATCCCCTACCCCCACCGTCTCGCTGGCTGCCCTGCTGACGGTGCACTTATTCGCCTACCTTAGCCACGGGCTCTTCGCAAGTGGCGATCAGAACGGATGCGTTTCTTTTTGCTCTGCGCCCGACACACGGAGCGAGATACCGGCGTCGAAGAACGCCGGCTCTCATATCACGGCTGCTGAAATCGCCATTTGGATTGTATTTATTATATGTGGGGTATTTTCTTTTTTCTTCTTTTTTTTGAATGTGTCTGGCGCAGAAGAAATAATTTACATCAAACGCTGGCACAGGAGTCAGCGGTTCAGTGACGGGAACACGACTAGGGTCAATCGAATGAGACACCAAGACCAGGATCGCCCGGCACTGCGGCTTATTTGGCATTCTTGTTGCTCATCAGCCTTCACAACGCCAATTTTTCACTACAACAAGGATTCCTCGCCGCTTACTCCGGGTATTAAATTTGGGAAAAGAGGGAAGGTGGAGCGCTATCCTCTGTACGTGCTGACGAAGTGGGATTTCTACGTCTGGTCAGCGTTTACCCCCGCCCCTCCCGCAGTGACGGTGATGGGTCGGAAGCGGTGTGTCGGTGCGGATTGTTCCAAGATGGCGGCCGGGTGCTGCGGGGTGAAGAAGCAGAAACTGTCGGGGTCCCCCGGCTCGGGGTCCTGGCGGAGCGGGAAGTGGGGAGCCGCGACGGGACACTGCGGCTCGGACTTGGGTATCGGCTCCTCCTCCTTCTCGGCGGTGGCGGTGGGCAACGTGAATCGGGTGAACGGCCTGGGGGGTCCCGGAGGCAGCAATAGCAGCACTAGTAGCACGAACAGCAGTAACGCGCTGTCCCCGACCCCTGGAGGCTTTAACCCCGCCGGCCTCTCGCCCAACCTCAGCCCCGGACCCGGCTCTGGCAGCGGGGGCAGGAAGATGGTGGTTTCGGCGGAGATGTGCTGCTTTTGTTTCGACGTACTTTATTGTCATCTTTACGGATACCAGCCGCCTCGGACACCCAGGTTTACCAACGATCCCTAGTGAGTAGAGCGAAATAATTGCTGTTGTTGGAGGGTGGCGTTACGGGCACCATGTGTGTGAGTCGGGGTGGGGTGTCCAGGGTGGGGAAGGACTAGGGGCCTCTCGTAATTCCTCTGTAAAGTGGAAAGTGCCATGCGCTTTACGGGGGATGAGTTAACCCCGGGACAGTTAAATGTAACCTGTAAAAAAAGTTTTCATCCCTTCAGGGTTAACCTCAAATGAATAACACAGTAGGATCATGTATTGTCTTACTTTGAAAAGTAATAGAATCGATTGTTCGCCTAAACTTTGTGTCCCATTCTGTTTTGTTCTCCCCTCCCCACCATCGTGCTTGTGTGTACGGTACGCTTATGCTAGAGAGGAAGTAAACACTTGTGAGACAAAGGCAGACGAGTTGTCATTCCGCACGGAGGACACCCTTTTGTCGCTCTCCGGGTCGGCACACGCGCAAGAGGCTCCGCTCCGAGGGTGCAAGCGAGGCTACCACTCGAGCGAAGAAGTTTGCAGGCACCTTCGTTCAGTGCGCTTGTCGTTTCTCTTTAAAAGCTGCCCGCCCTCCTTTGTTCTACTGGTGCCGACGAGCGTGACCAGAAGTTACTCGCGCTTTTCTTCTCTCTCTCACTCTTTGTGTTTGTAGTGGGGCGGCTCAACGTCAGTGTTTATCTATTAAACAGAAAAAGAAATCACGAAATGTGTTCCCGAGAGAATCTAAGGTTTTAACTAACTGGACTGGTCGCGGATGCTCGCGTTAGCTTATCTGTTGTAAATCGAGTCTCGTATACAGAGGTGCGGTGTCAACAAAAATCCATTTGTGAGTCTGGTGACAAGGGGCTGATGAGAGAAGGGCGGTGTTCAGCTCTTTGTGTTAGGTCGGAGCGAAAGCCTGAAGAAGTACCGCAAGTGAAGTCCACCCTGTATTGTGTTTAATGGCTCTTCCGAGTCAAAACATGGCTGGTGGTGGGTCCGCACAGCTCGGGGGTTATGTCATTGAGCGCTCCGTCAGCCAGATCCATTCCATACTCTTAAGAGTCCACGACTACTTTTTCCTCATAGTTTTTTTTTTTTTGGTCGTGGCTTTTTTCTTGATATAGCGTTGCCCCCAAACTCTTGATTAATTTGGCGTAAATTATAGTATGGTCCATAATGCTGTTATTTCCCAGTTTCCAGATTAGTTGTCAAGCAGGAAGTGCCCAGGCCCTCACATTTTCCCTCTTACCTGGAGTGTTAAACATTACCACTTGAATCTTTGTATGTGTATATATTTTTTGAAATTGGGTAACCTTTAAATTACACCATAGACATGACTTTATTTTTATTATAGATTACAGTTCTTCAGTCATTAACTTTTATATCTTTTATTTTCTCTAAAGTCACGTAATTACGTCTGGAATGTTACATATTTAGATAGGTCTTTGTCATTGTCACTTTTACAAAGGAACAACGAAATTAAAGGTGCAGTCGACTCAGTGTAATGCATGCTAAGCTTGGTGGCACCAGGGTTAGCAGTACTCATTTAGTGCCCTAGAGTGCTGGAGTTGAGTTCCAGCTAGTTAATATGTGTGTTTATATCCAGTTTGTGTTGTCAGTTGGTCTGTGAGGGCACAGGTAAATGTTGCTCTTCATCCAGGGCTGGTCCCTTACATTGGATCCAGAAGATGGAGGTGACTCATCATCTGTTGAGAACTAATGACAATCATGTGGTGGTGTGACACTGCTCTAAGTATGCTCTATAAGATACATTTCCAATGTATCTTATCTTATATGTATCTTCAATGTGATTCGTTTGTTTCACTTAAGTATGCTATGTAGTTTGATTGGGCAAACAACTTTTCAGAAGTCCTCCTCATAACCTTTGTGTTTTATTGTGTATGTTGCAAAGGGTATTCCATACTGTTTCTCTGTCCATTTTTTTTTTCTTTCAGCCTTCACACTTCTCCATCAAAGTAATGTTTTTTCTTTTTCAAATCATTTACAGTGGAATAGAACATGTATACCAAAACACTGAAATTGATTGTTTTTTTGCCAAACAAATGTGGACGACTAAAAATACCAATATATTTAGTGTTATTCTTTGTGCTTAATATCTACCGGTCAGGCTGTGGCCCCTGTGACCATAAATTGGATTATGCAGAATTAGAAATGTAATACTGTTTTTATATAATTTAAACCATCTGTTACATTAAATTGCTAGTTAGTTTTTGATCAAAACAGCCACAATATAGGTAGCTAAATATAATTTGAGAAAAATAATTGTTTAAAGTGCAAACATTAATTTATATACCACATATCTGTGTTTTTCAACCACTGGGTTATGACACATTTTTGAGTCATGGCCTGCTGCTGGAGGGTCGCGAGTCCCTTTTTTCTTATAGGGACTTGTGACGGATTACCTAAACGGCATTGCCGTGTGGTACATTTTTGCTCCAAGCTCTGAAGTGCTCATTTTGCAAAGGCCAACACCCCGTACCCACCAAGGTGGACACGTACATAGTTTGTGACATCAAAAATGTTGCGAAACATGTTGATTCATATTATTATTATTATTTTTTTTAGAATAAAACAAGCAGTGATGAATTATTCTAAAACAGAGTGGGAAAGGAAAAAATAAGTAACTACTAATTCTTGCCTTGTTATGCTCATGGTTGGACAGCTGAATAATGATAATATGAAAAGTTTTTTTTTTTTTTTTTTTTTTAATAAGAAATTTGAAATTGTGTTTTACACACAAATATAAATGTGATGTCATGATTTAGCTTGTTAAAATTTTACTGTTCTTTATTTTCTTATTTTTTTTGTTGTGCATTTTTTTTAATACCAGCAAGTAGATGGAAAATAAACTGAGGAAGCTATACCACTTTCCCATTATAATTTACACCTGTATCTTCTATTGATTGTTACAGTTTGAGTGCAAGAAAGGGAGACAACACTTTTATCTAAAATTATGAAAACAAAATGAACAGACGCTCAGATTACTTTTGAGGTATTTCAACAAAACTTTCTACACTCCATTTGAAGAAGGAACTTGTACAACATTTGTGTAGTTATGAAATGCTTTGAATAGTGATAACTGTTGAAAGGCACATTTTAACATTTTTTATTTATTTTTTTAATACCAGCAGTAATATCAGCAGTAATGCACTCCTGCTCACACTGCAGCTTGATTCCATTTTTTTCCTCAGCTATTGTCTTACATACATCTGATCTTTTTAAAATTGTGTGAACAGGAAAAAAATGAAATAAATAAAACTGGAATTGGAACTCTTCAGATCTTCATATTTAGAACACTTCTGTGGTATTAAGTCAATTGTAGACATGCACAACTTGAATGTAATTTGTTTGAAGGCTTCAGTCAGAATTGCCCCAAAATGTACACTCCTCAATTAATATACTTTACTGTTTATGCATGTTTGTCATAATTCTCCAATGAACTGTGCATGCCATTTGAAAGAAAGTGAGGGGCATATTTAATTAGTGTTTGGGGCTGCTGTTGGCTGCCAGTACAGCCCAGTTCGTACTAGTTGTTTTATAGAGACAGTACATATTGTGAGTATTTTTTTCTGAAAGAGTCTAGTGAATAGACATTAACTTAAGTAACTGAACATCTTTAACATTCTGGGATTGTCAAAACCCCCCATATCTTGCTCCCTGGTTCGGTAGTCCTGGCTCCTCTTGCCTTTTCTCAGGTATCAGCATACAGATGCTCTATGTCCGGGATAAACGTGCTCAAAGCAACAGCTACAATCCTTCAGTTCCTGTTTTTCTTCATTGCCTCATAAGTTGATTTTGCAGACATCCTACATTGAAAACAATGTTTAGTAGGGTAGGAGCCAGTGTGGTGGTGATATTCTTGGTGCTTTATTTGGTTGCATCTGAGAAATTTGTCTTTAGATTTAGCATGAGTGGGGCACCGTCAGTATAGTTTTTTTTTTTTTTTTTACACACTCAGATTTATTAGCAAATTTAATGTAATTGTGATAATTTTAAGATCAGTAATATTACCTTTTTGCCAATTGAGTGATTATACTGTATTCTATAGAGAGAGAGAGAGAGAGAGAGAGAGCACAGTACAGCCTCCAATTTTAGCAAGGAACAACTTAAAAATTGTTAATGTGCAATTGTTAAATGCTGGATTAGTTGAAAAATTAAAACGGTAGTTTGTTTTAACACAGGTATAGCACTATTGTTAAATATTTGTCACGTTTTTGTATTAAATAAGTAAATTATGGATATTAAAATAATTTAAATAAAATTGAACTATAACTCAAACATTCCTTTTTATTTTCAAAACAAATGTTAATTTTTGAAAAACCTGTCATCAGCACCTCTCACCAGTCAAACATTACATATGTATGGGAATGTTAAATTGGGGTCCTTCTGTATAAAGAAAATCAAACAAAAGTAGCATGTGTATATAAAATCAAAGCAGATAATAAAATCTTAAATGACAGTAATTTAAAATCAAGAAGTTAATGTAAATGCAACCCAATAGTTCTGTTGTACAGGTACGTATAAGCATTAACTCCAACAGTATATTACAACGAATATATAAAACATGCACAAGAAATATTAAGATGCTAACGCACTGTTACATGCTGCTGCCCTTGTTATATAACGAGATAGAAAACAAGTAGAGCTCCATCCAATCCAAAAAGAACATTCTGTTTAAATACTTCTGAAGTTTTGTTAATGCTTACAAAGTGTCAGCACATCATCAATTGATTATCTTTTAACAATATAAGATTTGGCAATACAGCAACACCAAAACCACCATGGTATACACACTGTTTACTTTCAGCATTTATATTATAGAGTATTCACTAATTGCTAGATGTAGCTTATGGCCAAAGCTCTTGAGTCAGGTTCAGTTATTGGTAGCAACGGTGTTTCTACATTTGCCCTGTTACTTGTAATCATGCAATCTTCTTCTCCTGCTAGGTCATACCAGCTAGTGCAGCTCTTGGGCCTTGAACGGTTATGTCTCCAGTCTTGAGGAGAGTGTGCTGTTTGCATGCATCTACCCACTTTTCAGCATAAATCCTTAGTCAGTGTAATGTACCATTATGCTCAGCCATGTTTCCACAGTTTTACTCAACCACAAATCAGTTGTGATTGCATAAAGCCCCAGTTTTTTCAGATCAATTTTAATTTTTGTTTGATATTTGCAATAAAGACAGCACAACTTTCAAAGAATAATTGTCAAAGGGGATAATAAGTAATTTTTTTAAAATGTTAATTGTGCACAGTTTTAATCAAAGCATGGGTTTTGAAAATATGACTACCATTATGTGGTTTTTGCCTTTGATAGCCTCCTGGGCTTGGACACGCATTATAGTGTAAACAGGTAATAATTATCTGTGTTGCAGACCTAATGTCAGTGGGGCTTGCTGCTACTCCCTTTGCTTTCATTCACATACTGGACTATGGGGTTGAATTTTAGATGGTTGCCTACAGTTTTACATTTTTTTCGATCAGCCTTATCATTTTTGAAAATAAAATAATGCTACATTACAGATCATTCTTTTCATTCTGTTAGTAAAACATTTAAAAATGTCAGATGATTTAAGTTCAACACTACATACCCTGAAAAAAGCATATGCAAAAAATAAAAACAATCTGCTTATGAGATTAGCAAAATGTAATTGAATATTTACTTTTATGAAATTTTCATAAAATAAGTTGAATAATCTTGAATGTAAATTTCTTTAAGTCAATAAATCCTACAAATAGGGAGGATTACACTTAATTTTGTGCACTGTAATACTCATCAATATTTTTGGAGGTTGCTGCAAACAAGAGAATTTTGCACTTTAAGGGATTGTAGTCATGTGGCGAGAGTACCTCTGATTTGTCAGTGCGCTCGTACTTAGGAAATGTATCACTGATGAATTTACAATGCCCATGTGTCTGGACAGACCAAAAATGATTTCTGATTTCCTATAATTTGATTTCTCATAGAGTGGGAGTATGAAATGGACTATAATAATTTCCACTTTCGTGATTAGTATGTTGTGGCAGCTGTAATTATAAATGCAGTTAATATACACAATTGTGTAGCCTTACTTTGAACAGCCATAAAATCAGATATTATGTAAAAATTCAGGTTGAGTAACTTTTAGCTGTAGTGTGAACATAATTTATGACTATAAAGTGTTTATAGAATAAAGATAACCAATTAAACATGGAATTTGACTAAATTGCCAAAGATGGTAGGAAGGAAAACATGGAGCCACCAAAGGTCCCCAGATGCAGATAATGTCCTCTGCTGTGGGCTGCTGCTTGGCAGTAGATCTTTTAATTGTAACTAGGTGACTTTCAAGTTTAAATCTGTTAATCATTTTTTATTTTTTTCACACAGTATTAAAGGCAAGCCATGTCATAAAGTGTTTTTGAAAGCAAATAAGGTTAAAATATATGTTAGTGGTATTAAATGTATTAAAGTGTACAGTAGAACACTGGGCAGAATGAATTGTTTCATGTATTTTGAACAGATCGTTCTAATGTGCTGTCACTTGAGAGCTGAATTTGTATCTGCCCATGTTTCAGCTCATATTTATTTCCTACATTTTTTTTTTTATTCTTCTGCTTTGACTGTGTCATAGTTACGTTGCAGCCCATAATCCTAATAAAAAAATTAAAAATGGATTGATTGGTCATGGGGGCTGGAAGTAACCCACGATTAAGGGTATGGCTATACACAGATAACAGAATCCATTGAGTACCTTGGTTTTGGTTTACGGTTGTAATATGTTTTTAAAGTCTTTTTTTGGCAGTTTTTTAGAACATTAGAACACTCGAGACGAGAACAGGCCATTCAGCCCAACAAAGCTCGCCAGTCCTATCCACTTATTTCTTACAAGAAAACATCAAGTTGAGTTTTGAAAGTCCCTAATGTCTTACTGTCTACCACACTACTTGGTAGCTTCTTCCAAGTGTCTATCGTTCTTTGTGTAAAGAAAAACTTCCTAATGTTTGTGCGAAATTTACCATTAACAAGTTTCCAACTGTGTCCCCGTGTTCTTGATGAACTCATTTTAAAATACAAGTCTCGATCCACTATACTAATTCCCTTCATAATTTTAAACACTTCAATCATGTCACCTCTTAATCTTCTTTTGCTTAAACTGTAAAGGCTCAGCTCTTTTAATCTTTCCTCATAATTTCAATTTAATTTTGTAATTAACAAGAAAACTATAGTGCTTCTCAGACAGAACATTTGAGAGGTGACCATTTGAGTCATTACATTTGATTAAAACCAAAGTGTAGAAAATGTAAAGAAGAGGCAGTACAAGCAAAATACATGTGGCAACAACATATCTGTGTGTGCACAAATGCAGCATAAAAGAAGAATTTTATTTGGTGGCTAGAACTGTTGGTCACACCTGAATGGATTTTTAATAATGCCAGCATGCAGATGTTCAGCAGGGTATGGTTAACTTTATTTTAAATATGTGACTATGAATTTTTTTATTTGAATTGTGAAATTTCTATAGAAAGCACAATTTGAATCTGAATGCACGGAAAAGGACAACTCTCAGGTTTGGTTTTTGCCCATTTCCTGTCATTGTAGTTAAACTGAAACTTATAAAAAAAAATCTGTATCTTTTGCATTTTGCACAGTCATACAGGGACAGGCTCTGGCTCTCTGTAGTTTTGTTTATTAAGATACTTCCAGTATCACTAGTGAACAATCAGGATGCATTATCATGTATTTAAATGTACATATGTTTACTTATTTGGATATCTTTACCCAAGGAACTTATGACATTTATGATGCAATTGGTTACATTTCTTTTGGTTTTTCAATTGGAGCACAGGCAGGTCAAGTGAATTGCGCAAGGTCACACTGTGTCAGTAGCGGGGTTTGAAGTCCAAAGCCTTAACCACTACATTACACTTCCTGCATATGTATCCCACAATTATTTTGGGGTTGGGAAGTAACTGAAACGAGGCATTAGGAAAACCTTGCACTCATAATTATTCTTACTTACACTGGGACAATTTATGCGGTTTATAAGACTTGTAGACTTGCCAAGGGTTTAGTTTTTTACTGTGGGAAGAGACATGAGTTTGCAGAAAGAACAAACTTGAGGGTCAAGGGAGATCTTTTATTTTGTATCTGTACCAATCTTACCCACTGTGTACACACTGACTTACTACCACCCCTCATATTTTGCACATGTCCTGTATAAATTTTACCATACAGGTCAAATTCCGTTACAACAGAGCCTAAAAGAGACCTAAAAAAATATTTCCTTGTAATGAAAATTTCGTAGTAATGAGATTCTCACTATAGTGCTTTCTTTAACTTGTGTCCAGGCATTTGCAATCATTTCAATAGATTCTTACACGTTAATTTCATCTCCTCCTGCCTACAAGTTATGCTGATGAGAATTTTTCTCAGCATTTCCTTTGCAATAATACACGTACAGGGTGCGAATGATGCCCAAATCCAATGGCTGAAGCACTGCCGTGCAGTTGGGTGAGAGGAACTGAACTTGAACATTTTCTAAATGTTGAAGCATGCTGTGAGCAGCACAGTTATCAATCAGAAGCAGAATCTTCCTTTTCTTCTTCCTCTTATTGTGAGGTGCCTGAACTCTTTTGGGACCCCCAACGAGATGACACTGAAGCGCATCCCAAAGCGTGATTGCCACGTCTGTGGAAGATTGCTTGTCACAGTGTTGCAGCGGACCTCCGGAGAAGCAAATCCAAGCTGATCGCCATGAAATGCCTGTCGTCGATGGGTGATGCAATTAACATTATAATGCAAGGAACAGTTATTAATTGGCCACTAACCTGACCACGACCCTGCCTGACTGCTGTGTCTGTATTTAGGAGAGTGGTAGATCCCGCTACAATAAATAACCGTGCTGTTCCTGTTTCAAGCTGAATAAAAGCTGTTTTTACTAAAGTACTGAGACTCAGCCTCATGTTTTGGGGTGCAAGACAGTGACTCGCGTGTCACAATATCCTTGTCAAGTTGTCGCAGCCATTTTCCCAAAATGTCTTGTCATCCAAGCTTGCTGGTTTGCTTTATACTCGCAGGGAAGGAATGTAACACACTTAAAACACAGAGGACTGGTCGATTTGCCAATGATGAGAGGATTAACTGCTTTTTCGGCATCTTCAAATGCAGCAGTTTGCATGCGTTTGCGCTGAGGCCCAATGTTTGCAACCTGAGATTTTTCTTCTATTTTTGCCTGGTCTTTCAAGAAAGTTGACGAAATTCCAATTTTTTTTTTTTTCTTTTTGCCGGAATCGAGAACTGCAAAAGTTCCAAGTTTTTTTTTTCTATTGTGAACTACTGTTGTTTTTTTTCGTGTCTGCCATTATTATAAGAGGGTGACAATGAATTAAATTCCAATGGATGTTTTTCAAATGTTAACGAGCAATAAGCAAATGGTATCACTGAAAACCACAGAAAACAAACACCGCAAAAAACATAAGGAAAGTTTGAAGAGAGAGAAAAATTTATAAAGTTTCTGTTCGGGGATCGTTGTGCACAACTGAGCTGCAACCACAGGACTAACAGCTCTGTGGATGATTCATTCAGGCATTTCAAGGTCTTTTGGGCACTTCATTGTAATGAAAGTACCTGCTGAATGTATTTCGTAGTAACAAGATTTTTATAGACTCTGTTGGGACCGTAAAACACTTCGTTGTAATGAAAATTTGGTTGTAAAGATATTTGTTTTAATGGAATTTGACTTGTATTGCATTTTGTGAATTCTGTCTGATAATGTTGCCAGTTCTTGTATCTTTTGCATTCCATTTTTTTTTTCATGCCTCTTACATTTTGGGGCATGAATATATATGTTTTAAGAAAAATAATAAAATGAAGTAGTTGGCCACATTTCGCCTCAATAAAAAGGTCATGGAATTAGTATTACTATTATAGATTAATATTGTAGAGAATAACTTGGGGTAAAATGATTTGAAAACTCTATAGATATATTCAGTTCAATGTGTGAATTGGTTTGAAGATCCTTTATCTAGCACTGTAAACACTTAAACTGGTATTGTGTAAAACACTTGTAATTTTAAAATGCTCTTTTGTGCAAATCATTGTGTGTCCCGTTAGGCTGCTGTAATTAGATGTGTGCCCGATAATTAACTGGTAGTTTCAGGTCTTTGAGTATTTAAACAAACAGGTATTTCCTTGTAGCCTCTTCTTGTCAGCTGCATTTTTAAACACAGATAATGTAATAGTATCATTTTCTTTTTAAATATTGTGATACTGAGATGTAACACGTGTCATTAAAGTACATCTGCGGGTGAAATGTCATCACATTGTAGGTCTGGCTTATTCATACATGACTAATGTGACCTAACATTAGCCTTTTTTGTTATGTGATGTTCCACTTGGCTAACATAAAAGAACCCACACACACACCTGGAGAATTAGTAATCTTTTCTTGGAAATTGATTGGGCTACTGATCAAACCTACATTACTGAAGCAAAAGGCAGGAGTGCTAATCTCTGCGTCATCAGTCCGATCCTATTTATTTGTAGAAATCAATTTACAACGTCTTTATTCAAACCATAGAGGTTGGCTCAGATTGTTGTACTGTTGCCAAGATAGAAATTTAACTCAAAAATAACCCTGAATTCCAACAAATACATAACACAAGTTAGAATTTTTGAAAAACTGACTAATAGCACATATTTGAAATTCTAAAAGTTGTACATTGTGCTTTTTGAAGTTTGTTGCCTTTCATCTGTGCCTATGTGCTGTTAGTGACTCCTGAAAGGTGCTGACAGTTCACTTGCAATATTCAGCTAATGATATTTGGAAACTCTTCATCTGTGTCATTTTGGCTTCCCATTAGTCTCATCTACGTCTTTATTCAAGGTGCACCTCTTCTGCCAATCATCTTAAATCTTTTGCTTTTCATTGTTAAATCAAAACAGCTTATTTCTCCTCACAATATGCCTTTTCCTCTCCATTTTACTTAATTAAGGGTAATTTTTGGAAGAGGTATACTTGTGCATAAAATAAAGTCCAGTAAATAAAATCCTTTTCAGAAAGGCCAAGTTTTTACAATACGTGATCTCAACAAACACTTGTGCTCTGGTATTTTGTTAGAATAGCCTCTGGTTAAGTCAGTTGTACTACCTTTAAAAATTCCTTGCATTTTTCTTCTAATTCATCTGTTAGTGTTCATTTATGCAGACACTAGGATTTACACAGTATCAGTCTCTTCTTAGAATTTATGCTTCTAAAGCAGTACAAGTAGCTGACTTTGTTTAGTTTTTTTTGTTGTATACAAGCCCTAGTTTGTTCTGGATCTTTGATCCACTGAACACTAGTATCATGGATTAGATGTTAAATTAGAGCTTGGATTTATTTCTCTTTTCATTGCTGATCTTTTCTAGTTTATCACAAAATTTAAATTAGGAAGTCGTTTGGAATTGTGTGATTGGAAATTATGGTTGCTGAATTTAAGATGTAAATAGTTTGCTGCTATAAACCTCTTTCTCAAAAATTGGTATAATCTTTTGTCACAGTGGTTAGTTGAGGTGATAAAGAAATCAGTGCTAAGATATTATTCTGAGGCCTGGGCTATGAAATGGTATTTTTTATATTAAACATTTTTTTTACATATTTCAAAGTGCCGAATTAAGTCACAGTGCAGTATAATACCTATTATGTTCTCTGTTAATAATTTGACTGAATTAAAGCTAGCATCATACCCCTATAGAAAAATGTGTCAATCTGTCATACCTAATAAGAAAAAACGGTAACACTTTACATTAAGTATCCATAATTACACTGTAACTACTATGTAATTACCTGTACAGTGTAACTGAGTTATTACACCGTATGTACTGTGTAAATCAAATAAACATTACAGTTAATTACTGATTTGTCATTATTATTCCACTGTTTGTATAATTACGATGAAACAATTTATCACTGATCCAAAAACAAGTGTACTTGCATAGTTACATTGTATCTGTACTTCCAAATGTAATAAAAACATCAGGGTATGTAACTGCAACTATGTAACAGATGTTCCATGGTCTGGGCAATTGTAATGGAGAATTGCAGCTATAACTGCATAGGTTTTCAATGATGCAAAATGCATTGAGTTGGTGCTGAACGCATTGATTTCATACATTCAGTCATTCATTATTTAAACTTGCTACCACTGATACAAGGCTGAATTTACCTCCAGCTCTGGTTTAGTATCCTGCCCAGACGGATGATGTCAGAGTGCACCGCTTCTCTTGGCATGTCAGGTAGACAGTTAGATTATGACATTGGCTACACTTACATTACAAGCCTCTTAGCTCAGTTCTGTTTTTTCTTGCCAATCTTGATGATTCACATTAATAAGTACAAGTGACCTGTAATCTAACTGTAATGTAAATTTATCTCTCGTCTGAGGCAGCACACATGCACACATTGATACTTTTGTGCACAAGTCACCTGCGTCACCAACAAAAAAAAATCTTATTTGTGAGACGACTTGTGGTATCAAAACTGACAAAATGAACGAGCTAGTAGCTAGTGTATACATCATATTTTGCTCTGGAGGTCATTCAAGTTGCATGGCTATGAGTCGGATACATATCTGATCTAGGGCCTTGTATGAAAGTGACTCGGATCTGATTTGAAAATATTGGATTTCTGTGTCCACACAGCTCTGAAAACATCAGATTTGTGTCACATTAAGATACAGCCTGGTAATGTGAATGTAGCCTTAGAGTTTCTAATTTTACATAGCTATATTTCTATTTACTCGTGCAAATGCTGCTGAAGCAGTAAGAAAACTTGATAGCTCCAAAGATTTGTGAATTATTGGGATGCTTCAATCTGTTTTTTAGAACCAATTCAGTTCACTGCTTTCATGTTAGTAAAATTGGCTGATGCTGATTTGTTTTATTTATGTTTTATGGGTCTCATCCAGGTGGTTTGGAGTGTGGTGGGTGCGGCAGCGCGCTATCAGTGCATTTTCCCAACCATACAAGTTTTTAATACTAAGCTCATGCAGAACTGGCAATTTAGAAGCCTTATGTTCTATATTAAAGTGATCTTCTACAATTAAACTGAAGACCACAAATATTACTTGTTCATTTTTTTAACAAAATTAAATTCTGTCACCCTATTGTTTAGTTCCTCATCTTATTACTAAACTTTTTTTATTGTACAAACCAATATTCTGCTCAAATTTGAGTTTTTACTCTGTTTACCGGAAGTTCCCAGAGCAAAATGACACACGTGATTCCTCAAGTACTGTAGTACCTTGTGTAAAGGAGCACTACATCTAAACTACTATAAAGCTTAAAAGAGCATATTCTGTAAAAATCATGTTTTGAGATTAGCTAATTTGCAGATCACTGATCGAGTCATTTGGGGTGACATTATTTAGATTGGAGGCCAGACAGTAGGAGAATCTCTAATGATTAAATAGTGGGTGGTATACTGAGTTTAATGTACAGTATTGAATACAGTGCAGATGTTCACCAACTGAGAATAAACATAACTTACAAAAGAAATCCTGTTTAAATAACTATTAACGTTTCAAGTCAAGTGGTATGGATACATTGTCTGCACATTAAGTTTACACAAGTTTATTTCTGCAAACCTTATATTAAAAGACATCTAGGGAGAGATTCTGTGTTGAGACACTACGTGACATTTCAGAGTTAACTCATGTGACATCTTCTCACCTTCCAGCTTTGTGGATTCCATGTTAACTTCTGGTCCCAGTTTGAGAGGAACTGAAGGTGACTTGTTTTGCTGTGTAGTTCACCCAAATATGCTTACATTGTTTTTAAAATAAATGTAACATTTTAGGCATGTATTGCATTAATCTACATAGCTTACACGTAAAGGTGACTTTTCTGACATATATTTTTGTTTTATGTTATTAAATGAGGTAAAAGGTTAATGTTGTCTTAAAACTTAGGAAATTTGTGCAGTTTTCTTTTCTAGGAATTGACCCTCTGGGAGGTGCCACTTAGAGATTCCCCACTTGGAAACTGTTATTTTCTATGAATTCTTGCTGACTTCATTGCACATGAACTCAGCAAGAGAGGCAGAGCAAAACAAAATATATCTACTATGAAAGGGAGCTGCTTTCTGTGTTACCAAAATGTATTGATTTATTATTTAATTTATAAATTTATAATTTTATTATTAATTTTGAGTGGTAAGATACAATACCTCAGGTAGTTTGGATGTGGAGGTAGAAAATGCATGCAACTAGTAGGCATGAGGCATCAGTGGAAAGTAGTTAAAATCACACTTTAAAATGTAATACTTAAAACAAAAAAAACTCCTGAGTACCATTGTCCCATACAAATAGTTGTGGATGAAAAAAGAGCAGAAGCTTCACGTTAGCCATTAGGTATTTGACTCGCACTCCTCCTTTATTAATGTAGCTTGCACTCAATAAAATGAAAGGAGGATATAAGCAGATTGCTTTGAGCAAGTATCCCTGTGTTATTCAGGTTGGCTGCGAAATTGAAATTCAAGCCCTTCCCACAGGATCCCGCTTTCTTAAAGGTACATCCGAGGAAATGCATACGGTGGCTTTTTATGCAGAAGGCTGGCATTATTTGTCTCAAAATCAGAAAAGTATTGATTACTTTTTGGGTGCAAGATGGAGAAAAACCGTGGAGTTGTGAGCCAAAGAATACTGCTAATAATAAAAAATATACAAATAATACCATATGTAATTGAATTTCAATATTAACATCGACTTTAAATTTAGTAGGCTATTCTAATATGTATATATGTAGCTTTAAATGACCTATATAAATTAATTATAAAATTTTATTATGCATTTAAGATTTCACTACTTCTACTCAATAGTAATGATAATAAGATGAAGTGCTGCTGTGCCTTGGACAAAAAGTATTGCTGTTAAATGAGGTGTTAGTGGTGTGGAGATTCAACTCACTTCACAGAGGTGATTTTCTTTTACCTTGTTTGATTACATATGTTTGTGGAAGCAAACAAAATGCCACCTCCTATTATTTCTGCCTGTGCGAGTCCTTCAGTCAAGGAATTCTTCTGTAATACAAAAATCATCTTCAATTCCTCATGAAGAATTTAACAACTGAGCAGTGTGTGGGATTGGCGTTATCCTATGTGGTAAAACAGAAATCGCATGTTGGTTTTTGCTTGTTAGATGTTCTTTTAGTTTAGGCCAAGTGTCACGTTAACATGACTTATGGTTGGAAATGGCGTCAAACTTGTTTAATGCAATTGCTGATATAGTTGCCTGAGGATATCAAATTACAAACCCAGGAATCGCGGGAATGACAAATTACTAGGGCTGCTGTGATCGTTTTTTTTAGGACCAATCCAATCACTGATATCACGTTACTGGGTTGCCTGATTCCAGTATTGATTCAGATTTAAAAAAAAACAAAAAAACTAAACTTTTACATCAAGCTCCTGCATAACGAGAGGAAGTCTTATGTTCTATATTAAAGTGTTATCTTTGGTATCTTTATAAATTAAACTATACACCACAGGTGTTACCTGTTTTTTTTAACTAATAGTTTTATTATTTAGCTATATTTTTCAGTGACTGTAATATTACTTAATCCAATCAAACTCCCTTAAAATACATACTTTTTATTTAATATGTAGAGAAAATATTTATTCATAATACATATTACATTAAAGAAAATAAAATGGTTCTCATAATTACATCCTGTTGTTGTCAAACTTGTTCTGTAATATACTTACCTAAAACAAAGCTTAATAAAAAAAAAATAGTTGTAACCATTTGTCTAACAAAAATATACTGCTCAAGAAAATTAAAGGAACTCTCTTTAATCAGAGTGTCGCATCAAGTCAGTGAAACTTCTGGGCTATTGATCTGGTCAGTTAAGTAGCAGAGGGGGTTGTTAATCAGTTTCAGCTGCTTTGGTGTTAATGAAATTAACAACAGGTGCACTAGAGGGGCAAAATGTGAGATGACCCCCAAAACAGGAATGGTTTAACAGGTGGAGGCCACTGACATTTTTCCCTCTGCATCATTTCTGACTGTTTTTTTCACTAGTTTTGCATTTGACTACGATCAGTGTCAGTGTTGGTAGCATGAGGCGATACCTGGACCCTAGAGGTTCCACAGGTAGTCCAACTTCTCCAAGATGGCACATCAATGAGTCAAGAGGAGGTCAAGTGCATCAGAAATAGTAAACGGTGAATTAAAAGGTACAGACAATGAAATAACAAATGCCCTAAACTTACATTTTTCTGAGGTGTTAAAAAGTGAGGAAGTGGATAACCTCCCAGAGGTAAAGGGGACTACTAAGGAGGTACTGGGGGATTTGGAAATTGTAGAGGGAGAATTACAGTGCTCCGATTAAATAGGCTGAAATCAAACACATCACCAGGACCAGATAATATTTACCCCCTAGTTCTTAAGGAGGCTAGTGAGTACATATATAAACCCTTGACACACATTTTTAGGAAGTCCCTGTGCACTGGAGAGATTCCAAAGGACTGGAAAATGGCAAATATCATCCCATTATATTAAAAGGGTGACAGGACAGATCTAAGCAACTGTAGGCCAGTAAGCTTAACATGCATCACAGGAAAATTAATGGAAGGAAGTATTAAGGATAAGATTGAGCAACACCTGGCAAGAGCAGGAGTTATTCTGAAAAGTCAGCATGGGTTTAGAAGAGGGAGGTCGTGTTTTACTAACATGCTGGAATTCTGTCCAGAGGCAACAAAAGGAAATGATCAAAGTGGAGCATACGATATTATTTATCTTGACTTTCAGAATGCATTTGATAAGGTGCCACATGAGAGGTTGGGCATCAAACTAAAAGAAGTGGGAGTTTCTAGATGGGTGCAGAATTGGCTCAGACACCGGAAGCAGAGGGTGATGGTGTGAGGAACTTTATCAGAATAGGCTGATGTTAAGAGTGGTGTTTCACAGGGGCCAGTGCTAGGTCTGCTGCTATTTTTAATATACAGTATATAAATGATTTGGATAGGAATGTAAGTAACATGCTGGTTAAGTTTGCAGATGTTTCCAAGCTAGGTCAATTAGCAGATCATTTGGAATCTGTTATATCATTACATAGGGACTTGGATAGCATACAAGCTTGGACAGATTTGTGAAGGATGAAATTTAATGTTAGTAAATGTAAAGTATTACACATAGGAAGTAAAAGGAGAGAAGGATTTAAGTCATAGTGGACTCTAAGTTGTCGACTTCCAGGCATTGTTCAGAGGCCATTAAGAAGGCAAACAGAATGTTAGGTTATAGAGAACGATATGTGGAGTACAAGTCCAAGGAGGTTATGCTCAACCTTTATAATGCACTGGTGAGGTCTCATCTTGAGTACTGTGTGCAGTTTTGGTCTCTAGGCTACAAAAAGGACATAGCAGAACTAGAAAAGGTCCAGAGAAGAGCGACTAGGCTGATTCCAGGGCTACAGGGGTTGAATTATGAGGAAAGGTTAAAAGAGCTGAACCTTTACAGTTTAAGCAAAAGAAGATTAAGAGGTGACATGATTTAAGTGTTTAAAATTATGAATAGAATTAGTACAGTTGATTGAGACTGTTATTTTAAAATGAGTTGATCAAGAACACATGGGAAAAGTTGAAAACTTGTTAAGGGTAAATTTCGTACAAACATTTTTTGGGTTGGTGGGGAGGGTATGGGCTGGATGTGGAATTAGAAGAGGATTTTTTTTTTCTCAGAATGTCACAATCGAAGTACGTTTTGTCTGTTCTGTTAATCTATCATTGCTATTCCAAAGAAGGAAAATGTGGAAAGACACTTTCGAACTGTTCATAAAAACTACGAAACTGACTTCCTTCTGAAAAGTGATCTGAGAAAGAGAAAGGAGAGGAAGCTTAAGTTGCAGTTAATCGGTCGTCCGTAATTTTTCACTCTGCTAAATTCAAAAGCAAAGGCAGACGCACCGACACATCGTTCCGGGTGAGTCACTAGATGATTAAGTATAAGAAGTCCTTCCAAAATGGAGAGATGATAAAATAGGCCTTCGTTGAGGCAGATGGCTAGGGAGAAATTCCTGCTGAGATTTAGAGACCCCTGGCTGGAGAAAAAAGAGTTTCTCCTTGTCATTAAACATGCAGAATACAAGCAACTTAATAACGATCAATGGCTGCTAGACTTGGCTTTTTTTTTCCAACCTGACCAACATGTTGAATGTGATTAATTTACAGCTGCAATGAAAAGACAAAACCATGGTCAATATGATTAGCTCAGTTAATGCTTTCAAACGAAAAATGCAACATCTGTCCTCAAAGCTGCAGCACCCTGATTTGGGGAACATCCAAAACCTTGCATCACCTGGAGATGCAATGGAAGGTGAATGCGCAACATGACAGCATACGCTACACAGAGCAGATTGAAAATTGTCTGTCGGACTTTGACAGACGGTTTCAGAACTCAGCTTTAATTGACTTTATACATTCAGGAGTGACTTTATATATTCCGACGCTGATGTTATATAATCGGGTTTTGGTGTTATATATTCTGAAAATCATTATATTTGCTTGTTTGACACCCCATATAAAGTATACTCGGTATGTGTCTGTGTAAGTCTGCTTCACTGACCTGTTTACAGGAAGTTCACAGCAAAAAAAAGATGCACAGGCTCAACTACCATAATGTGTTGTGTTAAGCAGCACAATAATTAAATTACTGTAAAGATTATCTGATTATTTTCAGATACTGAAAGAAACGTTTTCTGCTAATTTACCAATCACTGATCACATTTCCAGCACAGTTTCAAATTTCCAAAGTATCATAAACTCTCTCCCGATAAACAATGACATGCTACATGACTGCGCCAGCTCTGTACAAATCCTTTATAGGTACAGCAAGTTTAGCCACAGTCTTTATTTTTTTCTTGTTTTCTGCTCTGGTATGTTACATTAAACATGAGAATTGGGATGCTCTGATCAGGTTTTTTAAGGCCGATTTCATGCTACTTGATCGGCTGATTCCGATACTGAATATGATTGGATTTTTTTTTTTTAAATCAATCCCTGTAAAAAACTTTTTACAGTAATCTCCTGCATAACCAGACAAATAGAAGTTTTATGTCCTATATTAAAGTGTATTTTTATAATTAAACTATAGACCATATGTGTTAACAGTTCAATATATTAACAAAATGAATTTCTGTATGCTTATTGTTCAGTGACCAGAAAATACTAAAATAACATTTTGTTAAAATTCATACTAATAAAATGTGTACAAAATACTTACCCATAATACGTATGGCATAAAATAGAGTGCTTCTCATAATTGGAAGCTGTCACACTGTTTTTTTCTGTAATGTATCTAACTTAAGCAAGGGTTAATTAAAAACTACTTTTCACCATTTCTCTAACAAAAGTTATATACTCGCACTGTCAATTAATTGATATTGGCAGTTAAATGCAGTTTAAATGTAAGTACACACACAATGATTTTAAATTGTTAATTTCACTATAGCTTTTTACTGTTCAAATATACATTTACTATATTTATACAGGTATGCCTTTTTTTTTTTCTTCAGTGTATGATGTAGACATTTGAAATTCTTGAGGTGTAATTATAAAATGTGGATTGCCATTTTAATTATGTAGTTCTTGTTTCTTACCAAAACTTGTGCAGTAAGGCACACTACAACAAATAATAAACACATTGTTTACTAAGCAGCAGTTTCAAATTAAAATTGTAAGCTGCTGCATTTTTAACAACTCAAGTGGTGTCTGTTTTAATTTAAAGGACAAAATAAAAAGATCTGAATTTATTAAAGAATCTTTTCTTGCTGTTTGTCTAGTTGCACAGGAAGACTTCTCTGATTACTTTTATTTCTGTTTATTACTGCAATTTCTTTAATTTAAAGGCTAATATACCAACTCGCTACTCTTTGTTTACACTACAGGAAGTTTGCTGGAGACGTGCTGGCTCTAGTACCTTGCATAACGGAGCACTGCATCTAAATTACAATAAAACTTCCCATGCAGGGCTATTAGTTAGGTCACCTCTTAACTAGTCCTTTAGTATTTCTTAATGGGAGGTTAATTCTGTGATGATGAGAGCCACTTTTGTCATCTGCTAGTGGAACTTAGTTGCTGGTTGTTTAAAATTTAAACATCAGGCATGCTTTAGTTAGTCAGGATTGGAGCAAACAAAGTGTTCACTGGGCAAGTGTCTTGTAACATCTATATAATTTTTGTAGAATGAGTCCTATAATGTGAAGTTTGTCTTTCTTTACATTCTCTTTGATTGCAGTAGGTTGTGCAGCAAATCAGCATCCAAGTGTTCTTGTCAGCTGCAGGGTAGGGAATTCATTGCATTAAAATTATATCTTGCTCTGTCAGCACATAAGACTTGTGTAACATATGTTACACGTTGCTGTTTTGTTATCACTGCCATTATCGATGAAATGTTCTCTCACCGCCCTTGTATCTGCCATTCATACTGCACATTTTAAGTTAGCAGTGAATCAGTCAGCTATGTCACTTTCCTTGCAATTATAAAATCATATTAGAAGTAATCTTGGTATTTTTTACTGTGATGGTGAATTGGTTGATACCAATATGACAGTCAATTTATTTTTGGGCATCTTTTTTTAAAGGACATTCTGAACAAAAAAATTTTAATTTTAGATGACTGTTAAGCATAGCTTTAAAGAGCACTAAACCAGGAAAAGGTACACAAAATATTGAAGTGATTGTTAGTGTAAGGAGTGGTTTCATCAAAACCCTGTGCTGTTAGAACTGCAATTTCACACTTACTGATCATTGGCAGTTATGAAAGAACAGCAGGACTTTATGACCAAAACATTTCATAGCAGCAGTCATCGAAGTCATGTTATAAGAACAACACAGATGTGGCATGTATGTTAGGGTGCCAAGCAGGAGGTTGTATGTAAAGCATTCACTCACTATAGGACATAAGTACACACTGGGGGATTCTTTTTCATGTGCCAAAAAATAATTTGACTAAAGTGAATTGAATATTTTAGTGCAAGTTTTAAGTGGTATGTTTTGAGGACAAAACAGTGAACTAAATCACCTTACGAAATACCATCAATGTGAAAAATGATGGCATCAACATTAAATTTTGATGCTGATTGGCAGGGCAAGAGCACTTGTCAGGAAAGAAAGGAGAAGGATTTTAGCGAAACACAGCAGGAAACCCTACTGCCCTCTATAACAGAGGCATCAGCAATGGAAGTTTGCCATTAAGTTGCAGCTGTTTACACTGTCAGACCTTATGCATGAGAATTTAGTTAGCTTTGTATATTATCTGAACATTTTTTTCCCTCCAAGTCATCTTAAAGGAGATGAATGGTTACATGAAGAACTGTCAGACAAGAAAAGAAGCAGTCCTTGAATCTTTATATAGTGTCAGTCACAGAGTTCTGTATAAATTATTCAAGGAGGGGTTTTAGAGCATCAAAATAGCAGTGAATAACAAGATAATTTAAATACACAGTAAATTGCACATAAATATAACATTAGGAATAGAGTACACACTTTGAAAAAAGCAACTTGTATATATTGGTAAATGATGACAGGTTAATAAACAGCATAGTAGAGTCACTGTCCAATTGATGGGTCTTGCCCTGAAGTCTGTTATTTGAGTCAGTATTCAAGAGTAAAACATTTGAACTTAAAAAAAATCATATTCATTTGACTGTCATTAATATGAAAATGTATTTGAATATATCAACAAGCTGTGTTCATAATGATGATTTAACTAAGTTTTCTGCAGAATTGTACTGTTAAAACAATCAAGGAGCTTTTAAACCCTTCTGCTTGCAGAAATCTGTCTTAGCTTGGAACAAAAGAGCTGTAGGGATGATTTTTGAAAAATGCATCCCAAAAGGACTTGTTCCTTTATCTGGCAAAGAGTGCATAAAACTGCATAATTGTTGCAGAGCAGTCTTAATTTGAAGAGCAATTGGGTGCTGTTTCTCATTGTACAAGAAAGCTATGTTTCATCTATGGCAATGGAAGCCTTTCATTGATTTATCCATCTATCTATCCATTTTGTTATCCCACTAAACCACTTTAGAGTAACAGGAAATCCAGAGCAATTAATAAATAGTGTGAGGAATGATTTTAAGAAGTACTGAGAGATGCTGTTCGAGTTTGTCATTGAGTTACTTGCAGTCACACGCCCTCCAATTAAAAAATATACATGACCAAACACAGCCAAGTTGCGTGGCTATCTGAATGGAGAATCTTGTAAGTTCAGAATGCAGATCATCAAAAATGCATCAGAAAACACTAATTGTGTTATGCAGACCACCATAAACCATTAGTGTGTTTGCTTTCAGTATGTGGCAGCCATTGGGTTATAAACTAAATAACACAGATGATTGCACTTAATTTTAAGATCCTAATGTGGTGCATTCATTTGTTGTGGATAATGTAAAGGCAAGGTTTCTACATTTAAGCAATGATCTAGTGGACCTAAAAGCACATGCTTGCTTGATAGAGAATTTCTTTCATCATTACTTAGAACCTTTGTGATTGGTTCTTTAATCACCTTCCTTAAATACATTTCATTAATCTTAAACACGCACCACCACATGCAAATCATAGTATTAAAAGTACAAAGCACACCATTAAAGTAGGTTAATGTATATTAAATATAATCAGCACCTCTCTAGTTCAGAGAGCTTCAAAAACCAAATACCCTTTCTTCAAATGCAGAATATTAATATGTTGGGGAAAAACAAAACAAAACAAAAAGAGGCAGTAGACTAGCAGCCCATCCCAGAAGGCTAACAGTGAATTTCTGCCAAAAACCTGATACTTTCCACTTTTACACAATAAAAGACATTACTTTGCCACTGAGTCATGAAGAGTGGGTTTGGATTTTTCCAGTACAGTAGACCCTCGCGAAATCACGGTTCAGAGTTCGCGACCTCAGTCATTTGCGGATTTTTCTTTGGAACCTAACTAATAATTGTTAAAGGAAATTGCAAATATCCTCCACAGTTTTTATGGCTTTTTTGTGGCAATACTGAACTGTAGAGAGAACTGCAACTTGGTATGGTGAAAGTAGCCAATAGAGTTTGAAACTGCAACTCCCATTTGTCCCTGTAATGGCTCTGATTGGTCTTCTGCTGAGGGTTCTTGGGCTGTTGAGGTCAAAGGATGTCAGTGTGGCTTTTAAAAAGGGGGCCGGTGACCAAAAGCAAAAAGTTTTTGTAATTTATGTTTCAAGTTCCTGTCTGCCTGCCTTCTGTTGGGTTACCTGTACTTATTAATTTTGTCTTGGATCGTTTTGTGCATCTGGATTGTCTGCCATGAGGACTGTAAGTGGATTCATGGCCATTCTGCAAAGAAAGGAGCGCTCCTGAACCCGTCCACCTGTCTTCACCATTTCAGAAACTACCAGTAGGACTGTCTGTACATTCCCATTCAACGTGCGGATCTCTGGACTATCTATTTTCATCATTACATTTCATCTGTTGCCATTTTTCATGAACCTTTTCATGATTTACTGTGTATGTTTGTGCTTTGTTGTATTTAATGTGCAATTGCCATAAGGGGAACAGGGGTGGTATCGTTGTTTTCTTATTTAATTTGTTTTCCTTACATTCTTCATTTGCTGTTTGATTACCGGTTTGCTTTGTTTTTGTCTCGTTTGTGAGTGGCCGCTTCGGGTCAAGGCTGGAATCTCCACCATTAAAATAAATAAATCACCGTCTTCTCGATTGCGGCTTCTCGCTCGAAGCTATGCTTACTTAAAAGCCTGAAACCGTACCTGTCCTTTTTGGCTGATTGCTTTGTCTCCTCCCCCAGACCTGTTGGGGGTTGTTTTCCCCTATATTTGTCTATTCTTTAATCGATAACTAACTGCATACTGAGCTCCTTTTACTTCTGAAAGAGACATGTTTGTTTGAAGTGTTTGAATAAAGTTCCTGTCTCTACAATCTCCTGTGTTTCTATGCAATTCTGTGACCCAAGCATGGCATCCTGCAAGTCTCACTGTCCCTGGGATTGAACTGCTGCAAGAGACGAACCTGAGAGCGTCAGTGCTTACCTTTGTGTGCTTGCGTGAAGTCTGTTCAAGCACAGTCTGCTCAGTGATCCCCCAATCCATGGCCTCAGTTGCACTTTGTACATATTGTTGCAGTAGTTTTTAAAATAGTTTTTACAGTTCATTAGCAGTGTGCAAAATGATCAGTGTTGCAGTAATTGTGATGCTCTTTGCATAAAAAAGTGTTCCATTAAAATTTCACTTTTTCTTTGTTAATTGTGATGTTTACTTAAAGTGCAGCAAAAAAGTATTTGGTGTCCAGAGATGCATTAACACCCAAGTATGTGGCAGTTTAAGGGTTAAAGACCCAAGATGCCGCTGAAACGAGCTGTACAGCCTAAGGCTTCTGGCAATGAAAGCGTGCTTGCATGAATTACAGTACATATAGCGGTAACATCGGTATTTTACATTCTAGCACAGCGGGAGACATAGCAGTACAGTATACAGGTTTACCTTTACATTCTTTATTTTTAGGTAATGCATTAAGCTGATTTTGAAATGAAAGTGTTTTGGGGGCATATTTAGGGTTTAAACTATGAAAATAGGCATTTTTTTAAACCACATCCAAACTGTGATTTTTCATAATTCGTGGGTGCTCTAGGAACGTAACCCCCGCGAATTTTGGGGTTTTACTGTACTTTTGCTTCGTTGTTAAGCAAGTTTAGTTATACCAGTAGTTTACCAGAGCAGTTTTGTGTGTGTGTGTTGTGTGTGTTTTTTCCCTGAAAAGTACAATGTAGTTGGACTGTTGGCTCGTTATTTTCTGTGTAAGTTTATACCCTGGTTGGTCAGTCTTCCTTTCAGTCTTTCATGTTTTCTTTCTACTAACTCACCTATTTAAGAATATTTTGTCAGTTTGTTTTTTAAATACTTGGCTATTTCTACTCTCCAGCAGAAGATTCTTTAACAATGAACTTTGATAAATAATAGCTTCATATGCCCAAACTCATTTCTTAGCACACAGCACATCAAGAAATGATTTTGTCTGACATTGTCTATTATTTAGCACTGTGAGAAATGCCTGACATTATGTTTTCAGTAAGCTTACATTGCAGTTGTTTATTACCCTGTAATCAGCTTTCATTTGTTAGTTTATATATGAAACAAATGAATTTACAAATGGGAGTGCAGATCATGCAGATCTCATCTGGTAGATACGGAGTTTGTAGTCCTTTGATCAGCAGAAGAGACAAACACTCTTATCTTAAACAGCACTGTGTATGTAATTAAATATCCCTCCGGTTTCTGCTGTTATATAATATGTTTGTTTTTCCTTTGCAATCATAAATATACAACAAATGTTGACATTCAATGTAAATTGAGGTGATCAGAAACAAGCCAACTATATAAAATTGTTTGACCTAAAAAGCTAATAAGTATAGGTCATTCATTACAGAACTGATTCCTAGTTTTCCCAATAAACCATATACTCATTGGCTGCCAAGCCTGAAAGTAGATTACAGTGTCTGTGTAAAAAAATGACTTGCATCAAGTTTATAATGTGTTTCCATCTCAGTCCTACATTCTTCAAAGAACTACTGACCTCTTCTAGCTTATGAATGAAGCCGATGAATTTATAAACAGGAGGACCAATTGTGCATTTTTGAGCTGGCAGATATAGAAGTGTTCAGGAATGTTGTGACAGTGGGCCTAATTCTCTTTAGCTTTGGGCTTTCAGCACATATATGTTAGTAGATAGAACTGTGTCAGTATTTATGCAGCAGCATCTACTGACACACAGTAGAAATACAAATCACATTTTATGCTATATTTTAAAGAGATTGAAAGGGTATCCCTGAAGGGAAAAGGCTCTCCCATGTTGTGTATGATTTCCAAATGAAAATAATGCCGTCTTCCACTTAAATGGTGACTGCTGCAATTTCATGCATGAGTGAAATTACAAAAACGTTCTTATGCGGAATTTTTGTGATATGCTAATAATCTAATCACAGAAAAATGCCTTGCCATTAAATAATTCTTTCATTTGACCCACCTTTTAATATTTGGTTTGCAGTATCTCTGCATTAACTACAGGTTTTGTTTACTTGAATTCGGTTTTAAAGCAAAAAATAATTGTTCTGTTTGTTTAATCAAACAAATCCAACTTTTATGCCCTTGACCCATTTTTTTTTAAATAAATAAGGGAAACTAGTGCGTTGCTTTAAAGCCATGTCCCATTACATGACTTTTCCAGCAATTTTTAGCAGCTGCCATTTAAGTAATGTTAGCAAGTCAGAGACAGTTGGCAGTATGCTCCTTTAAAGCTGCTCCTGTAATGTAACATGCTCCACAACTCAACAATTAATCCATGATTCACTCAAGCAAAATTCAAATCTGCTTGATTTTATCTTTAGTCATAGGGTCAGACTTGTGTGCAGGAGAGTTTCCAATCAATGAATGCTCATCTGGAAGTATAATGCATAAAATTCAGGAACAAGGAGTATAGAATAAAGAGACTCTACAATGGATCTTACAAAATAGAAGAGTAGCCTGCATATCTGTTTTGTTTCATGCATCATAACAATGGAAAAATAGGGTCTCACAATATATACAAAAAATGTTCTGTACAACAAAGTCTTCTGCTTAATAATACACAAATCACTCTTAAAACTCTGCTTAATATTCTGCTTCTAAAAGCATCTTGAAATTTTGAATGTTGTTTTTTACTCTCCAGAGGACAGTATAGTGCCAAAACTAGCACATATAGTACATCTGATAACTGAACTGAATATAAAAACCATCCAGGGAAGTCTGTGATAGGGCATGGCTTAATATGCTACACATTATTATTATTATTATTATTTTAAACAAACACAAGCGTATCCACATTTTCTGGTAGCAGTTCTAGCCTTTGGGCATTCATAATGTCTCCTGCAGTTTAAAAAACGTTTACTTAGAACAGAGGGAAAGCACTGGATACTTTGGTGCATTTTCTCTCCTCTATTTCAGTGGGCTGTTAGTAAGTCCAATTGGGGACTTTCTTTGTACATGCAAATTTCTTGTTTTATCTCTCTCATGGGCTGATCTCCAAATAGATCTTCCATTCCTGACTTCTTGGGAGGTGGTTGTTCCATCTTGGAACCATGCGTTATGCCTGTCAGCAGCACAACAAGCTTTTTTTCTCCTCCTGCTTCAGTGCTATTACCTGCTTACCTATCTTATGCTACTTCTGATTTCTGGATCTACAGAAATCCAGCAGAGCTTACATGTCAGGCTGTTTTAATATTAAAAAAAGTGGTTAGTACTGACTAGGACCTGTAAAACCGTGCCACTAAAGCAGGTGTGAGGGAATGCTAAGCTTAGTCTCTTTTGAGTTCAACTGAAACCCCTTCATTGTCAACAACAGAAAATTGTCTCCTGTCCACAATAAACAGACCCCAATACACCTTGTTATTGCTTTGGCATTTGCATTCAACTGTGGCTGCTGGTCTGTAAATAAATTTGATAGATATGCTTGGCCTTTAGACAATTACTTCTTTGCTTGATGGTGGCATGTCTCTGTGATAGCATTGTACTTCATTCAACTGGTTGCTATTATTAGCTGTAACGTGTTAAAAAAAATTACGTGCAAATGGTCTTTGTCCTATCAACTATTTTCCCTGTGTTTTTCTTTTTTTTTTTTTTTTCAGGAAACACTAAACGATGCCATACTGCATACTTAAAAGATGATGGGGCATCTTCAATTTCAACTTGATCTGCCTCCCATTTTTATTTAGGTTGCTTAACCATACATACTCAAACTAAGGCCAGGACTTGTTAACGTGCAGCATGTAAAATTGATTTCACCCACTATTGTTAAAACAGAATATTTAAATAGAAGAGTTAATGGTTGATTTATTATTAGAGTTAGGAGAAACGGATTACACATTATTGTGGAAGATATTTATATATCCATGATGCATATTATCATATTTTTGAATCAGGAAATATTACCCTCCTGCTCAGTAATAAAAGATGCATCAGTCATTCAATATTTCTTATAGATGTGGATTTTACTTTGAGCGTAATTTATAAAACCGTGTGAAAATGTGCATGACAAAAAAACGGGGTGAATGCGTATGCCCAAAAATCAGAATTATAAAACTTGGTGAACTGTCATTTCTACGCAATTTACCATTTATAAACATACTTGATCGTACCTCAAACTCCACCCAGTTGCTGCCCTGAAACACCCGTATACAGTATGTACTATGTTAATGAACTTTGTACATATGCAAACATAATGTTGCAGAACTCCATTGGATGGTAGAGCAGCCTCTTCTATATGATGCAACCAGCCTCTGTCAGCTATGTTGAAGGATTCCTGTGGAGCATTCTGTCTGGCATTTGAACATCTATCTCTCTTCTGCACTCTGTGGTCGGGGGAAGGCATAAGGTCTCAGCAGGTAGTCGCACTTGGCAGATGTAATGACTTGGTTACTGCCTCAATGAATAGTATAAGCCAAATGAAACGCTGCGAGTTCAGCCAGTTATCTTACCAACAAACCAGCCATCACGTATAGTACCTTTAGCAAGTCATCTGCCAATTTTTCCCTTAAAATAAATTAATCAAGGGCTGATGCAGGCCAATGAGCCATGATGTTTGTTGGTCTTATCTTGGTATCACAGACGACTTGTATGTTAATGGAGTGAACCTGCTTATTGTTAACAAAGGCATCTTCATTCAAGTTGTGTCTTTATTGCAATATGAACGCTGTCAACTGCCACGTTTGCATTAGGAAAACTGGGCACTACTGCACATTTCCTTTTTATGTTGGCATTTACAACCACATCATACAGAAAATTAATATACCTCATCAATCTATTTATGGCTTCCACCACAGCGGGCATGATGAAGTTTGACTGAGATATTCCTGACTTGTAGGCCAGTTTCCTATGATAGGTGCCTGTTGCCAGAAAGCCAACTGTTGTTAAAGTCTAGATATAAACAGATATAGCGCAACATATAAATAGGCTATAGGACATGATATTTATAGCTTTGTGTATGCAGAGAGTGAAGCATGTCTGTTTTTACTTCAGTTTGCTTTCTGATCCTGAGAAATGATAACAGATAGGTTATATAAACTAACAAAAAAGTTTTATTTTTTTTTTAATTATTACAAATACACTGCTCTGGCCATCTTAATGGGGACTAAAATAGAGCCTATACATCATATTCATCACTTTTTGGTTTTTAATATGTTTGTCACGTCATTGCACATTGTAATATGGTGATATGAATTACTCTACGGAGTCTATGCGTCAGTTGTCATTTAGCTGGTTTGGCTGCATCTCCCTGCTTGATCAAAGGTATTGTCATTTCTCAGTTTCTCCAAAATTCATATGGATGGGTTAAAGTTACTGTCAATATGCACAAGTTTTCATGTCAAGTTTTCTTTTGTGAATTCCGACTGTTGCGTGAAAAATTGCGTTCTCACATTTTGATCCTCTTTTTTTTTTTTTTTTTTTGTGCACAAGTTTTATAAATGTGGAGGGAGGAGAGGAGCATAGCTCATAAATGACAGTTTGGTTTTTTGGATTTATGTAACGAAAAATTGCAAAAACATCCACTCATCTTTGCAGATATTCAGATCCTGGTGAAATTGGGCAGTGTGTCACAACAGATAGATTAGTGGAGCTGGACACATTCTGTAAATTATTCTCATGAGGATCAGCGCACAAACTGAGTCACCAATGTATTTCAATGTTTGGGCTCAATTTTAGAATCTGAAGAAACATGTCTTTTTAGATATTTGTACTCTCTCTTAGTGTTTGTAATGAGTCTGTTATTTTAGGAAAATGAGGGCTAGGCCAAGTCTGTTGTACTTACTGACCCAAAGTACAGTGGAACCTCGGGTTACGACCATAATTCGTTCCAAAACTCTGGTCGTGACCCGAAGTAATTTCCCCCATAGGATTGTATGTAAATACAATTAATCTGTTCCAGGCCGTACGGACTGTATGTAAATATATATTTTTAAAAGATTTTTAACCACAAAAATAGTTAATTATACCACAGAATGCACAGTGTAATAGTAAACTAAATGTAAAAACATTGAATAACACTGAGACAAGCACCCAGGCTCCCTGCTCAGCTGCACGCTCTCTCTCTCTCTTTCCCTCTCTCATGCACCGGCTGCCTTCTCCTGTTCCTTTCTTCCTCCCATTCTTTCCTGTTCTCTTCTTTTTCCCTTTAGCCGACTCGCACTTCTATTTATGAAGAGGACGTGGTAGTCATGGCAGTCAGCAGCTCCTGGGAACAATTATGGATGTGGACCGTTTCTCACCAGTGTACGTAGGTGCGAGACACCTACATCACAAACTCCTCAGGAACCACTTTGGCCACACACCACCACGCCCCCACGCTAAGCCGCGAGTGCGGTGATTATTTATTAAAACTGCCCTTTTTGATGGGAGCTGTGGACCCGCTATACCACAGGAGGAAGCTGGGTTGAGAGGAGGTTACAGTTTTGAGGGAAAGTCCCTCTGAGTGATGCATTGAGAACAGCGTACAGTACAGGGAGAGACTGAACATGTGCGGAAATCATCGGTGCGTATGAACCGGAAGGGAAACTGGCTTGTTCGTCACCCGAGTGTATGGTCGTGAACAGATGCAAAAGTTTGGCGAACTCTTTGGTCGTAACCGGATTTGTACGTGTTCAGAGATGTTCGTGACCCGAGGTTCCACTGTATGTGGAATTTACCCAGAAACATCTCAAATGAAATCTATCAACAGAACATATTCCCATTAAAATTGTCCCATTGCATATTAAAAAAGCTTTCCTATAAGGGTATAATATATGGATTATCCTTGAGGTTGTATCACTCTACATTACTTGCTTGATTATTTCTGTAGTGCTCGTCTCTCTGAATGCACCCTTTGTTCAGAGTTTTCTTTCTCTGCATAGTGCTCTGTGTAATCTAGGCCCTATTTCCACAAAGCTATATTTTTGTTTTAATAACATAGTCTCGGTTTTCTCCTTTCCTCTACAATACTGTAGCGTTTTCCACCCATGAAAATGGAGACTTTTTAAAGCAGTCTCCAGAGGTGTATTGTTCTGAAAACACCGCCTCGGCATTATGATGTGGATGGGCCAAAAGCACAGATTTTTGAAAACCCAGATTCCAATCACACTGTGAATGATTTATACACATTATGTGGTCTTTTTCTGATTGGATCATGCTCAATACAGTGTAATTCAATACCTTATCCGTCAGCCTTCATATTCCAACATTGTGGACATTGCTTTCCATTGTGCTTGTTGTGTTGCTTACCTGTGTGTAGCTAAATTGTGCTTTCTACAGTTTTATTCCTGCATACAAGCTGGTGACCCTCAGAAACTGGTCTTCTGATTGGGTTGTAGCTTCGGGTCTTCCAGATCTCTTCCTATCAGTTTCTTCTAGTTTCCAATTGCCATTGGATCGTGTAGGACACCATACTCACTGACACTTAAGAATATATATATATATATTTTTTGGCAGTATCTCTAAATGAAAGGCCTACACTGCTAAGGGTAATAATGCTCTGTCTCATTTCATATAACTGTTCCTCACATTTAGCAAAGCAATTTAGATAAACTGTAATAATGATTATGTATAAAAGTAATGCTGGGTTTTCAATAATCCATATTAATTGAGATCATAGCCACCAACAATCAAGCCAAAAGTCTAATAAGTAAAGACACCTCCACTTTCACAAGCAAATATTCACTCAAAGTAACGATAAGACATTTTTATTTCTTAACCAATTTTGTAAATCGATAAAACTGGCAACAGTGAAAACTTTTTTTTTTTTTGCCTTGAAAACAATGGGATTTTTCCATTTCATTAAGTTAAACCATGAGGCTACAAAGTTGGCTCTAGAGGGCCATTGTGGCTGCTGGTTTTTGTACTAAACCCAATTGCTTAGAACCCAGTCTTTCCTAAGATATAATCCAAGTGATTTGTAGTGGATGAGAAATTCTTAGTCCTTCACTTGTTCCCTTCAATTTACCTCCACGTATTTTATTAATCCATTCATGATGAATAAGCACAGATATAAAATGGAAGCAAGTTGGATGAAGAACTGCTGGTTTCTTTGTCGGTTGCATCTTATTGCTAATAAGGGGCAAATAAAACTGTGGTTTCAGCTGTTTAAGACCAAAGTAAGCAATTAAGAGTAGGGAATCTTTATAAGTAATAGATCTAAAATGAAGGATGAAAATGCTGTTTGAGCAGTGGGTACTTTGGCAGCATGAATTGATTTCTTATCAAGAAATTGGTTGGAAGCAAAAATCTGCACGTACCATGGCCCGCCCTCCAGGACAGACTTTCTGGCCCCCTGTGTTTAAGCCATGTTGGATTTTCAAAAGATCCAATGAAATTTAAGCCCTGGATTTGTATTAATAGAAAGAATTGCCTTCTATTTTCTACATACCAGTTGTTCCCCACGGCCCTGCCTGCATAGTAGTGAAACAAGACGAACTTTAAAAAATCAATAATTAAAAAAAAAAAAAAAGTAATTTGTATTGAGAAGAATTCATATTCATAGCTTTCGTATCCAAAGGCCTCTTGATGTTCAATTTTTTTGGTTTTGTTCTCGGGGTGAGAATGTGGCTGTGATCTCTTTGCCAAAAATGTAAAATGTTGACAAGGAATCTCTGGTCAAGCAGAAGGTAGGTATGCTCCAATGTCAAATGTTGCCACTGTATCTGATTGTGTTCAGCTCTGATGGGAGAGTGTCCCCTGCGTGGGGAGAAAAGCATGTGGCCACGATATCCATGATAGCCTGTAAAACAGATGTAGCGCGTTCGTTCTCTCTCTCTCTCTCTCTCTCTCTCTCAAAAAAACATCAAACGTTACTCTTTAACTATCTCTAGATGATAATGTCTTCTGGGTACACGGGTATCGATAGCTAAGCGGTGGTAAGGTACTGTAACATGTGGATTAAGGTAACCGGAATGTTCAAGCAAATTATAGAGAAAAAAAACGTGAAAAGTGGACAGACATACAGACAGACGTTGGATTTTATATATAGATGTAGAGGGAGAGAGATGTGACTTCATAGAGTGGTCACAATACAAGGGTGAAAATGGGATAAGTGATGAGATTAACGACAATTTATTTTTTTTTTTTATAACAATTATCATTATAAAAAGTGAATAGTCCTTTTTTTTTTTTTTTGCCTGAATGGTGATTTTCTAGAAGACTATGTATGCATTTGATTGTGTAGTGAAGCTTGCTTATGTTTTGTTTTAAACAAGCAGCAGGTGAAAACAAATACACATGAATAAACATTTTTAAAATAAAATATCTGTAATATTCATATACATGTTTTAATACTTAGCAGTATTAACTCTTGCAGCTTACATACTCTTATGAAAATAATACTCAGTGGTTTGTAGTATACAATAAACATGCAGTATAAAAAAATTGTTACTTCAGAACTTGTAGATTTTTTGCAGGAAGTACTACTTTATCAAAGGTTTCTTGTCTCAGTGTCGCCTTATGGCAGGACGCCTTGTACTTTTTTTCTGTCAATAATTTCTTCATCTTGGACAGCTTTTTGTGCCACATTCATTTTTTTTGTTAAATCAGCACAGCAAAATGTGAATTAGACTGTGTGATAATTACTCAGTAAGCTATAGCACTTAACCTTCACTTGTGTCCTGTTGCTAGCAAGTTAGCAAACAAAATTGTGGATGACACGTTAGGCCTGAAAGTGTTTGCTATGACAGGGTTTGCACAGCACTTTTTTTCCCTCTAGTCGCTGCATGAATCTGAAGCATTTATTTACAAGCTTAGAGTACAGGGTATATGAAATGAACAGGAATTTGCTTCTGTCACTTTGGAAACTGCATCTGTATTATTGCCAGGTGTTCTTAATAAAGCCCTGAAAAATAGTGAATTTATATCTATTAAAATAACATAAGGCAAAACAGACATATGGCATATATTTTCTTTTGTCACTGATGAGAGTGGAAAGTTGTTGCTATTTGCTTGCAGTTAGAGCTCTTTAAAAGATTCAGTGTATAAAGCCATAACTCGAGAACAGCTCTCAGTCATCACTCATCATGTACTGCTGTCAAACAATGAACTAAGAGCTGTCTTCCATAAGAAATGCAAAAGTAACAAGTGACGAAAAAAAATGTGGGGTTTGTTTTGTCAGATTAATACCTACCGAAATTAATCAGGTCAGCTGACTCCATGAATTCTTTTAAAAAAACAACTCAAAACTCATCTGTTCAGGAAGGCTTTTAGCTCTACTTGACATTACTACCCTTCTGTCAGTTTACCTCTATGTCAAGATGCTCATGTAACCTGTATGTGTGTGTGTGCTAGACCATCAATTATGTTGTCTGTTAGGCTTTTTCTCTGAGTTTACTGTCTTAATCTTCTTTATTTATCTAGTTTATACAATGCTATATACTGTATACCCTGACGTTCTTTCTTAAATTTTGTGAAGTGCCTTGAGCATGGGAAAGGCGCTATATAAATAAAATGTATTATTATTATTATTAGATTATTCAATCACATGATGTGCTTCTGACTATGGCGAACTGGGTCATAATTCTACTGTCATAGATAAGAGTGAGTAGGATTGAAGCTGGTTTTGCACAAAACACAGGGGACATCGCAGGAAAACCTTGTTGCGAATGTAGATGGTGATGGAATTTAATGTCCCAGGCCTTTAGACTGAAGTTTGCCTAAAGACTGCATTGAAAATGCCCCACCATATGTTTATCGCTAATGAGGAGTTTTATATAATTATTTATCAGTTTCACGGTTCTTTCCTTGCCCTAGATGAGGTTTGACTTGTTACCTTCAATCTGATGTCTGACATTTGATCATCACACCGGTTATTAATTATTTTTATCAGTATACATAATGTGGAAGTAAGTGTTGATAATTCAATGTTGTTTTTCATCATGCCTGAATAAAGGCCTTGATCTGTATATTGATCCATAATTGGAAACCACATCTGGAAACCACATCAACATTTGATTTGGCGTTGTCCTTTTTTTCTTTGTGGATGTCATAAGAATTTCTGCACCGTAGAAATATACACACAGGCTGACATAATAAATTGATAAACTGTTAAGAGTATTTCTGAATTATATAGATGGTTTGCTTGGCAGATTTGAATGTGATCTTTGTCAGAACAGTTTAAGCGGATCTTAATTGCAACCATTTGCCCTAAGTAACATAATGTCTCAAGAGCGTTTGGAGACAAAGAGAGAAAAATAGTTATTGAAAGTAACTTGCACTTAATAGTTTACCTTTATTGATTGAGATTAATGCATGGAATTGAAATAACTAAATGAAAGAGCAATAACACGAGGCAGTTAGCACAAAAGAGCAAAGTGGTTCTAACAAGATGAAATCGCACAAAGGTTGCTGCACTTTGATTACAGTGCTGGATGCAGAGTAGGTAAAGGGCTAACTTGAAAAGCCAGAGGAAGCTACTTCAGAACAATTTTTCATCACTTCATTATTCTATTTCCATTCTTGTCCCCCACACATGAGCCCTCTGCTCTTCAATTTCACTTATTAAAAAGCTTGAAAGAATATCTGTAGGTAATCTGTCTATCTTGTAGATGGTAGGCTTGCTCATTATTTGTATTTATGAGGCAAGAAAATGAGGAGGCTAAAGGTTTTGCTTTCATTTTTCTTCTTGGTTACACACTCATACTTGGAATACGCCCTGCAGTTCGCACTCTTTCCTGCTTTGTAATCTTTTGAATTAATGTGTTTTGATTTATATTATCCTGATTTGACACATTTAGATATAGACAAAGGACATACCTGGAAACCTACAATGAGTGTTGTTGGGGAAAAAAATAGTCATTTTGAAAAAGATTTGTTTGAAAAAGTTTTGTCATTGACATAAAATATTTCATCACTTATATGGCAGTATTTAGCTACATGACAAAATACACTCTAGGTGTTACCTACAGCTTCTGTCTTATTGTAGTGCCAACACCAAAAACTTCTCTAGCATATGAAATAACACCAATGCATATAACAAGGAGATTAACTTTGGTTGGTGTTGGGGTGTTGAAGACGAGCCCTCATGAGCAAGCAAAAAAAAAAAATATCTTAGGCCCAAAGGAGGTGCAATTGCCTTTATCTTCTAAATCTTGTTTCTTCTATTGGTTCTGTCTAGTTAAAAAGTGTTAAACTGAACCTGTATAACTGTAAATCCATAAAAAATGTAAAAATTGAAAAAAGGGATCCCAATTATGACAATATTGTTTAGTGATGAAGCTAAATGTATCCTCGTCTTCATAGTGGAGCATATTGGTGGTATAAATGACTACTTCCTTTTCTAAATACTGAGAAAAAGCTTACTGTGAGCCTGGGGTTTCCAAACTTTTTCCATTACGATACCCTAATGACCTAAAAAAGTTTTGCTTGACATCTTAACATTAGAGGCCTTTATATTTACATACATAGCTACGAGTATAGATTTAAGAAGGGTAGTACAGGAAAAGCCATTTACAAACACATTTCTAAAGAAAAGTTTTCAGCAGTTGGTGTGTCTCTTGTGGCTGGTGAGTTTTACAAATTTCTTTGATACTGAATATGTGAAAATTGAATTCACACTTCCTTGTCAAAGATATTTAAAAGTAAACATCTTAAGTTCTGCTAACAACAGATTTTTAAACACTTGTGTGGTACTCAAAGTATTCTTAATGCAGGTTCATTCTTAAACCAAAGATCCCTTGACTGACTGCTGTTCTAGAATTATCAAGCACCCATCATAACCAACAAAAGCGGGATTTCTTTCCCATTAACTATAATGAAAAACTGACATTTTTCTGATCTTCTTTTTGCTATTACAACAGTATTAAAATCAAAATTGTTAAGTTCCTATTCAATGTATGTAAGCTACCTCAGCTGCCAAAACACAGTTTCATGAAGCCTTTGTCTGATGTGGCTGAAAAATATATTAAAGTAATCTGTATTACATTTTTGTGCCGTTTAGCTTAGTGTCGTCTGTTGTTCCTGTCTGCAAATTGCTACTGTTGTCCAGTGCTACGGAATGTCAGATAGGGTCCTTCACACCTTGTCTGCTGTACACCAGCTATAGTATAGTTTGTGTTGATTAATGGCTGTGTTTAACATTTTTGGACAATTCTATTTTTTGTCTGGATTTGTTAGTGTGTACTATTTGAAGAGACAGTCTGAACTGTGCTCCATTCCACTTTCTCTTTAGTAATGTCACTGTGTACATCCAGAGAATTCTGTATTTGTGAAGGCTGTGTTTTCAAGTGTCATATTCCTTTGATAACTACACCTTTCATCTGCAACTATACTTGACTCATAAGTACTTCATTGTTTGCAGATGCATTATGAGCAAAAAAAGAAAGCATTTTGAGAAGAAGAAATACAATAAGTTAAAAATGTACACATGCATAACTTTCAGGTGAGTTAGAGGACTGTGTTAGTTGCTGTAGACCTCAATAGGCTGAGTTCAGTACATACGTTCTAGAATGTTATCAGTCCATTTTAGGGTTTTGGGGACCATAAACGTTCTTGGCCTGATTGGGCAAAAGGGTGAAAAGAGGCCTGGGGCAGGCTAGTCCATGAGGGGATCACTCTCACTCTTTCACACCCTCACAACTTGCAGTTGCGAACTAACATAACCTAAATTAAAAAAAAAATACTAATTCCTTTGCTTTGAAGTAGGTACATGCAAAACTATTGTTATGACAAATGTTAGGGAATAGCAAGTAAAAAGCAAACTTTGTTGCAGTAAGTGATCATTTGGATATCAAGTGAATGTGGCACTCCAATGGTGAATTATAGGGTAACCTATAATTTTTCAAAGTCCCAACCCTGGACCCCTTTGTTAGATAGATACTTAATTCCCAAGGGAAATTCACATACTCTAGCAGCAGCATACTGATAAAAACAATATTAATTAAAGAGTGATAAAAACGCAATGCAAGTTAAAAAATGCAAGGAGAGAGTGTGAGGCAGGTATAAGTCTATAATCTTGTATAGTGTTAACGTTTACCCATCTGGGTGGAAATGAAGAGTCGTATAGTGTGGGAGAGGAACGATCTCCTCAGTCTGTCTGGAGATGATACTGTTCAGTGGATGCAGTGGATTCTCCATAATTGACAGGAGCCTGCTCAGCATCCGTCGCTCTGCCACAGATGTCAAACTGTCCAGCTCCGTGCCCACAATAGAGCCTGCCTTCCACACCAGCTTGTCCAGGCGTGAGGCGTCCCTCTTCTTTGCTACCTCCCCAGCACACAGCCGTCCGATAGAAAATCTATAGCATCTCATTGCAGATTTTGAAGGACACCAGCCTTCTAAGGAAGTATATTTGGCTCTGTCCTCTCTTGCACAGAGTATCAGTATAGCATATATGCCCACACATAAACCCCATCCTCATTAGTTTAATGCTTGCTTTATCTCATCATCAGAGAGATATAAGCGTACGGAGAAAAAAAAACTTTATTAAATGAACATATATGATTCCACACAGTGGTTGATGGGGAAACAAATGAAAGTACAGTAATCCCTCCTCGATCGCGGGGGTTGCGTTCCAGAACCCCCAGACCCAAACCCAACCCCAGCGATAGGTGAAAATCCGCGAAGTAGAAACCATATGTTTGTATGGTTATTTTGATATATTTTAAGCCCTTATAAACTCTCCTACACCGTTTAGAAATATTCCCTGCACAGTTATACAGCATAATCCCGTTGTATTCTCTTAGATATTAGGTAAGATTCATTGAAATTATGTATGTAAACACACTGTTTATATACAGTAAAACCTAAATATTATTTTAAAGATATCGAGTGTCTCCGATATCACATATGTTACAGCCATTACGATAGACAGGCCACCAGCAATAAATACATACAATACAAGAAAAATTGTGTATAGTAAATGTGTGTACAGTGACACTAAACGTACGTACATGTACTAAGTACTGCAAGTAGAAAATTAATTAGGGTTACTCACCAACAATGATACGATGACTTGTCCGATAATGATGAATTTAATTTTACTGCACAACAAAATACGTTACAGCCCTTCTAAAGGAGCCACTTCAGGCAACTGTGTAGCACCGCTGTTATTCTTCTTCAATCCAAATCCCTAAAGCAGATTCCATCCAGACTACTACCTTATTACATCCACTTACAACTCGTTTTGCACCCTGGTTAAAAGGACACTGCGGCCGTAGATCTTATATTCCTTTCCTACTTTTTAAATAAAAAGAATCGTAGCCTCATTGATGCTGTAATGGTGTCCTACGGCGGTGTAGCTTTTCCCTTCCTTCAACAAATCCAAAACATTTACCATTTCGGCAATCGTTAACATCTTCCGTTGGCGCTTGGACACAGACCCTGAAGCAGTAGCAGGAGCAGATCATTTTGGAGCACAAAGATAAACACAAAAGAGCACAAAAGTTAACTCTTTACACAGCGAAACACGTTGATGCTGAATGAGCAAGACGAGACTTCCTGATTAACACCGCATTCAGCACACAGGAACTTAACTGCGTGCTCTGATTGGTTAGCTTCTCAGCCATCTGACAATAGCGTCCCTTGTATGAAGTCAACTGGGCAAACCAACTAAGGAAGCATGTACAGGAAGTAAAAAGACCCATTGTCCGCAGAACCCGTGAAGCAGCGAAAAATCCGTGTTATATATTTAGTTATGCTTGCATATAAAATCCGCGATAGAGTGAAGCCGCGAAAGTCGAAGCGCGATATAGCGAAGATTACTGTACTGTCAGTTTTTGTCTGCTTCTTGATCCTAGTTGCAATGCTGTTTTAACACAAGTTAACATAATAATAGGTAATATTACTTCGAAAAGAGGGTTTAGTGGCGGAGGTACTGGGGGCTGATAATGGGCTTACCCCTTGGAACTTTTTACCTGATATTCTGCATATATCTTGAGTATTTGTTTTGGCAGAGTAGTGTTTTATTAGATGAACAATCTGTTAAAACTGGGGCATATTTTTCTGTTATTTTATGAGACGCATAGCCCAAACATTGAGGCTGTTCCTGTCACCGTGACATTTGGTTCAATTTAGTAAATTGTACTGACGTTGAAATAGTGAATATTTGTAAACTAATGGTGGTGCTGTGAGATTAGTTTAGTATATGGTTAATGCTGAGTAAATGTTTGTTTATACGTATGCATAATGTCACAGGGTAGATCATTCATAGCTAGATAATCTTTTGTATTACTTGCTTGCATTTTATACTTCTAGAAAGATTATTGAACTTGCCTGTTGTGACTTAAAGCGTTGAGAAGGCAGAGGTTCTGATGCACTTGTTCTCATTTACTTATTCTCCAGCTGATGGGTAGACTTAATAAAGCAGAAACAACTTGCTGATGTAGAGGTTTCTGAGCTTGCCTTGCTGGGCTTGAGGATGGATGATGGCTGTCTTGCACACTCTCAGTTAATCAGTAACAGTGGCTTCATACCCATGCACACAATCTGCTGGCACTTCATTAACTTTTAATGTGGAAAAGGCACAAACTTGTATATTTTATATAATAGCTTTCAAGGTAAAATTGAAACAGTAAACTAATTCATAGTTGAAGCACCACAGAATGTTTCTTCGTTTTAAGATAGACTAGTTTGCAAATTCACTAATGCTCTTCAAGGTGTGACTTTTGAAATTTTAAAACATTGTATAGTGCAATCTAATCTCAATGAAAACTGAATAGTCTGATAAATTTCCTTGAAGGATAATTGTGTCACATTTCAACAAAATTCATCTGCGGTGGCCCAGTTGTTTCATGCGGATTGATGGATGCAGCAAGTATCACCACAGATGCTTTATGTATTATAAATGTACGTACCTAAAAATAAGTACATGTAATGAAAACATAAATATTGCACTCCAAATATTATACTGTGTTCATATATATTTGCATATCTACTTCAAATGCTCTTATTAAAACATTTTATGGTATTTTGGAAGACCCACTTTAGATTTTTCTGTTTTATATTAATGGTGAAATTTAAATTGTAATTTCAAAACAAATTTTTGAGTAAATTAAAAATTACTCCATTCTTCTTGACACCTAGGTTTGCCCTAAGTGCTTGAATCATTCATCAAAAATCATCAAAATCATCAATCAAAAACAGGTACAAATACAGGAAACCATGAGCTACAGGGAAACATCACCCAGTTGGTTGGTGAATGGTGGTTGTGGAGGGAGACCAGCAGTGACGAGGGAAGGGTACTGTAAAGCTGGATCAATTTTAAAATGCAAAACATCTTAAAATAATTGTGAGTGTGCATGTGTGTGTATGTAAATATATTTTTAGTGATGCTCTGATTGATCTGCTAGTAATCTAGATTGGATGATTTTTCACTCCAAATGACTTGATCAGTAATCAGTACATTTGCCAATCTGAAAAAATAATTCATTTTTTTTCTTGGCATCTGCTTTTCTGAGCATCACTCTAATTAAGTTGTAGTGCTCCTTTACGCTAAGTATTACATTACTTGAGGAAATGCTTATGTCATTTTGCTACTGAAGCATCCTGTAAACAGATAAAAAAAACCCAGAATATTAGTCTTTACATTATAGAAAGTGAGTCGATAAACTGAGAAATAAGAATCTGAGGATTCCTGCATATGGAGAGGAATGGCAAACATTTGTTGTCCCTTTGAATTTCAAGTGGGCCCAGCCGAGTGATGATCACGTCTTCAGGAAAAATTACAACGGGAGCTGCTTTAATATGTTCTGAGCTTTTTATTTCGTCCTTTAACTAAAACAGACTCCCTTTGTCTAAGTGTGAACATTGAGTGAACCTGCATTTAGTATAGCACCTTAGATAACATAACATATAATGAGTCACAACAAAATAAAATATTTTCTCGTTAGATAAAACTGATTGACACATTTTTTGCCTATTGAGATCATTTCAATTTTAAATTCACTTATATAAATGGTTGAGATATAAAATAATTTAGTACTAAAATTTTATTATAAAATATTTTAAAAACAAAAAACTGAAAAATCATGATTATTGCAGACTTTTAGGAAAAATATTGTATTGTGGGTTCACTGGCAATTTCCATCTCGAATAACAAGTTTAGTGATTTTGAGCATTTTTATTATATTTCTAAATTATGGGTGTTACATCTCCATTCAATTAATCATAAAATACATCATTGAGTCTCTTAAGAAGTGTGTTTCTGGGTTACTGTTGCCACTTATTCCCCACTTTATGTTCTCCTACAAAATCTGTCTTTCTGTCCTTTTTATGAGTTCAGATTTTTTTCTATAGAAGTCTTGCACTGAGCCTCCTCCAATATCGTCTACATTATTTTCTGAAGGCAACATTCTTTTTATTTGGTTAAACCACGATAATAGAAAAAGGTGGGATTAAAAAAAACATAGACATAGAGCACAGACTTAAATTTAATCATTGAATTTATGATATTCATTGAAGGCAGTAAAATATATCAAATATTTACCTTCTAAAGCAATTTAGTACATTTTATTGTTTAGCCAGATTACAGACCATGATTGAATTTATAAGTAGTGGAAAGATTATAATAAAGTGACAACACTATGACAGACATTGATTGCCTGGCAGAATTATAGTAATTAATAAAATACCAACTTTTTTACATGATAATTTTTTATTTGCAGAGTACTTGTGCATCATAGTACTTCAGCGCAGTGCTTAGTGCAACACACAGTATCACATTCGACATGGCTGTAACAAAATTAATTGAGCAGTTAGAACAGGATGTAATGTGTGATACTTCAGCCTATAGTAAATTACAGAGAGTATAATCAAGGTAAGTCAGAAGGTAAAATCCTTGGCTTCAGAATAAGGATTTGCTCTGATGCCTGGGGTTGGTCAGGTCAGTAATGGAAGTGGGCTTGTGTGCATTTTATGGATTCCCATTATTCTCTACTGTTTGACTGCAACCACAATTACTTGGATTGGTTTGATGATTTACAATACCTCAATTGTCTGGTCTTGGTGTTGTAAGCACCCACCACGGATTCTTGTTTTTGTTTGACTTTAGTAGGGATCATGATCCACAATCTGCTGCTATATTGTTGATAAAGTTCAAGTAGTGAATTCTGACATTCTCTTTTACGTGCCACTGTGACACTATGTCATTATTTAAAAAATTGATCTGTCAGCCTGCTGTGTCTTTTACAGAGTCTTCTAGTTTGTGGTAGCAAAATGCTGTTTTCAGGCCACAGGGCCTCTGATGGCTGAACCTTGTTTAGCAAAACCATACATAATGCATGCTAAAAAGCAATCCGCTTATTTAATTTCAATTATCTTGTTGAAATGCATGAGGACTATACACCTGAGGTCCGGCCTCCTGTGTTACTGTGGTCGACATGTTCTGTTTTTTTTGGATTAAAAAGTACCTTGGAAAACGGTTTATTGTATTAGGGTTTATGGTGTAGTGAGCCTGCAGTTAAACAGCCAGTCCATTTTTAAATAAATAAATAGCCAGCTTCATCTCCTTGGGAGAGAGTGCTTGCTTGCGTGTATGCTGGAAGGTGGTGTGGTGATGGAAATGGAGCAGGCCTGCACAAGAGGATGTGTTCTGTCTTAGTTGCTTCATTGGCTTTCCACAGTTCGTGATTGAGGTGCTTCACCCACAGAGGCATATAAGGGACGAGTTGGCATGGCCGCTTGGTTAGAGTGACTTCGCATAAGGCTGGGGGAAAGGCAGCAGAGGCTGCAGGGGAATTGGGAAGGCTTGGTGAGGTGTCCTGCAGAAGGAGCCATGGATTGCAGGGACATAAACCTGGCCGATGGAGTCAGAAGCTCGGCATAGTGCCCTTCTGGGGCCACAGATGGCAGCAGGGGTCCAAGACTAGGAAAAAGTACAGGAAGTTGGCTGAAATGCTGATTTGGCATCTTTTCAGCTGCAAGGTCCCATTTGAGGTTAGCTGAAGAGACATCAGTTTTTAAAAGGGATGCACTGGGACTGAGTTTGAAAGGACTGTTGCCTGCCTGGGAATTTTTAACCTTGTTTTAATGGATTATTTATTGGATTGTTTTTAACCTCCACTTTACACAGTTTTTATGGATTATTTATTTATTATGGATTGAGCACTTCAGTGTGCTTTGAGCACTGTTTGATTTACCTGTTTTAATAAAAGCACCAAAGCACTTTTGCATCTACTCCTTTTCATGTCCTCATCTGCTAGATTCATACCTTAGTTATATTATAGGCGGTGGCGGGTTCAAGAAGCTCTCTAGAGCAACTGGGATTGTGTAACCGACCCGCAGCATTCTATTTTGAAAAATGCCAAAATCTTAAATTCAATCCATATTGGGATATTTTTGGGGTGTGTGTATGTGTTCTTTTATCCTCTAAAGTATTTTTTATAGATATCTTTGTCATTCATTTTAGTTTCACTGTCTACAATAACAAATGTTTCTTGCCTTAAATGGTTTGAAATCTTACCAGCAACCATTAAAATTAAACAATAAAGCTGTGTCAATTTAAGATTCTTACTTTAACAAGTGTGAAATCATTGGTGTGGCTCTATTGTCCTCGTGTTTACTTTTCACCACAAAAGTTAAATATAAAAATGGATTGATATTCATTTGCTTCACTTGTTTTAGTTCAAAGTATGACAAACAAGAAGGCAGGTTGCTTTTTTCTGACTTGCACATTAATTTATTGGAATATTTATATATACCGACTTCCCCTGATTTGCAAAACTAATCTACTCCTAAAAATCCTTTCATAAAATTAATTTTCATTCCATGAACACATAATTATCATTATTTTAAATGGAAAATTGTTTTAAGCATCTCGTCCCCAAAAATAACTGTCCTTGATCAGATAATGGTGAAATACAGGGAACTGACAGAATTATTTTAATGATAACATTAGTCATTAAAACAAAATCGAGTAAGTCTCTTTCCCTTCACTAAATATTGTTTAATAAATCTAGTTACCTTCTCTTTGTCACTTCAATTTTCACATTCAAAGGAGTGGTCTTTTGACCTTATTTAGGCTTTTCTATCTCATTTATAATCTTTTTTGGAGCACATCTAAAGATGTGAGAAGACGTGAGCAAACACACACGACACATTTACTGAACCATAGGCATATGAACACAGCATCAGCTGTGATTATGACTGTGATTGTGCGTCACCAACATCCTGCCCTGCTCTGTCCTGCAGGCTGCAACAGGGATTACTCGGAATGACTGCAAAGATGAATCAGGTGTTTAGTGGCACACATTTGAAAAAGCATCCGATGCTTTGTCTTTGTGACCATGAAAAATTCCCCTTCATTGTGTCTCATAAGACGAGGAGTATTACATAATTTATTTTCATTTGTATTTTATGGAGTGGCTACTTTGGGAGAACTGAAATATTTGTTCTTTAGAAACTAAATAAATTGTATACCTATAAACTGTAATCAATTTCAGTCAAAAACAGATGATTTTCCCAAGTGTACACCTAATGCTGTAATTGCAACTTGAGTTTGAGAATACATACCTGATTAATATGAAATATGGAACCATCCCTTTTAGTATATTTTTATTCCTGTGGGCCAGATAAACCGTTTGCACTGCTTCAGCTCCAGCCCATTTTAAATCTCTTCAGTCTTTATGTAACATTTACTTTTATGGGCCATATGAGTTAATTTATGTCAAAACCAGTTATTTTATTTTAATTTTTATGGAGCCTTATGAGTTGGATGATAGCAGCAGAATTAGCGGGTGTCTCTTAAGGATTAAATTGTGGCGTTTTTAGCAGTGTGAACATGATTCATGTAAACATTTGTGCAGTTATTTCCATTTGGAACACATTGACAGCAGTGTCATTTTTAACAGCTACAGCAAAGGTCAGCAACCTGGTGCTCCTTCAGTATGATTTTCTGAGTCCTGCTTATTCACCTTTAAATGCATGAAGTGCTGCAGAGTATGCTTACACAACCTGAATTGGATACACACATTTGAAGTTTGCTTTCCCACTGTAGTCTGTCCAGGTTTAGAAATATTTGCATATTAAGTGGGTACTTTTGTTAGTGTATCTTCAAGATCATAGCTGTACAAACTTTGCATAATGTGTTAAGTAATTCCATTTATGATAAACTGTGTGTGAAATACCCCATTGAAATATAAACACATTAGCCATCAATAATACAGCTTTCAAACTTCTTTCTTTTGCTCTTTGTCATGTTGAAGTGCGCAACAGTTTTTTTCCCTGGGTGAGTGCTCTGGTTTTATTATAGCAAACTTGAGTACAACTTTAGTAAAACTGGATAATACAGTGTTTTACAGATAGAAGTGCTGTTGACACGTCATACGAAATTGCACTAAAAGAACACTTAACTGGGTATCTTGCACCTTCCTATATAAACTGATTGCTCAGTTTTGTTTATACTAGGTAGACAGGTGGCAGTAAATGGCATGTATGCTATTGAAGTGGATAAGGAGAAAGACAGAAATTAGATGGTTTTGGGGATTGCATGGTACTGGATGATAGATACTTGAGCATGTGAATTTCAGAAATAGCATCCCAACTATTGTTTTTTGTATGCAATTTCTCCAACCTGCAATGTTCCTATGGCCGGAAACAGCAATGAGGTGTCAAGAATGTGACACATAGGCAGAGTAATAGATGTTAGTCACCCAATAGCTGATAGAGCAGCATCAACAGAAGGAGCACAACAGAAAGCTTGTTGTACCCTGACATTGATGAGATATGAAAAGAGATAACTCAAGTCAGCTGAAACAAAGTGGAGGTGGGCTTGTGCTAGTGCTGAGTTTTTGGTTCTGCCCTCCTGAATAATATAAAGAAAAAACGGTGCTAGCTGTTGCCATCATATTTTGCATCATGTCTTATGGAGCATTTAACTGTTCACATAAAATTTTATAAACACTTATTTTAAAAATATGACTTGGAAACCTTGAAATATTTGTTTTCACCTAAGGCAGATTAAACTTGTAGAATCTTAATTTTTTTTTTTGTTAATTTTCTTCCCACTAGTGCAGTGTTGTGTTTGATCAGCTACATTGACATGAAATTCACAAATACATCAAAGATGCCTTTTATTAATTTTCTTTTTTTAACATGTACTATAGGAAAACCTATGGCATTGTATTCATACATGTATCTATTTTGTAACCAGTTTATCTCGGTCAGGTCCATGGGTAAATGGTGCCTATCCTCACAGCACTGGACACAACGTGAAAACCAACCCTGGATGCACCTAATCCGTCACAGGATGGAGTCACGTATGCACCGGACGCTTGCTCACTCCAGACCAGTTCAAGGTCACCATTTAAACTAACATGCAAGTTTTTGGAATGAGTGAGTAAAAACAAACTGTGCACAAACGGGAAGAATGTGAAGATCTTGCACAAATGGTGACCATATCAGGATTAAAAACTAGGACTGCATATTAGTGCTGTTTAACCTTTTCATAGTGCATCTCCTGATGGATTGTGACCTGACAGTATGATGCTTCAATAGTGTCCCACACCCTTCCAGTAAACTTGAAATGTCTCTTTTATTGTAAATTACAGTGACTGGACTTCCATGCAAAAAAAAGATAATTTAAATCAAGATAATACCAAAAAAAAATAATAATTTGAGCTAATAAGTGTTTCCCCTTAAGGATGGGTATGGGACAAACCACACGTGTTGTGGCAGTGCAAAAGTGTCATCATATTCTGGTATTGAAAAGGGTTCATGGTGTTAAATAAGTATTAGTTTTGGATGGCAGTGATTTGACATATTTTTATACATGTTTGGAATTATTTGATTCATTTCATTTACTTTACAGGCGCAGAGCTTGTTGTGGTATGAGGCATTTCATTTTCTGTGTTTTGTAAAGTGCTCTATACACTATAGTCTCTGATTTTTGTGTCATTTATATTCATCTAATGTGGCTGTGTGGTAGTCTAGGGATTTTTACGACTTTGATTTCTACTTTTGGTCACATAGTAAAAAATCTATAATTCACTGTTTAGTGGAAACATTTTTATGACACTTCAGATTGAAAACTAACAAAAAATCCAATCCGCTTACATTTAGCCTTCTTAGAAACTGACAGACAAGGGTTGCATTTATGAGTGAAAAATAATCAACTGATTAGATAATCAGAAAAAAAAAATACACAAATAAAGTAATTTCCTAGTCACCCGCAGTTTTCTGTTTCCCGTCCGAAACAGCTTACTTATCCACTGTCTGCCCAGAGTGTTGTGTTGTTGTGGTTGATTTTGGAGGTTTCACATGTATTGCTCTGCTATTACAGAAACCTGAGTCCTTGTGAGCTGCTTTTGTAAAGTAGCTGTTATGATAAATAGTATTAACTGTTAGAAATAGCTCCCCATTCAAATGTTGCTTAAATCTGTGCTGTAAACGGTTTAAAGGTTCACTTAGGTGCTGCTATTAACATAATGCTTTCAACTATTGATCTTCCTACTATTGCAGGTTAAGCAAGGTTACTGTGAACTTCTGGTGATTGTTTATAGCTCTTGTCCTCCCTTAAAACAATCATAGCGTCTTGCTTACAGGCATGAGTATTATAGCTGTGATAGTATTTCAGATGGATTAGGTGGAGGTTTGTCTTGTAGCTCAGTATTACTTAATGTTACCATTTGTAGAACAGAATAGAAGGAGAATGGTGGACAGATAGAATTTTCTGTTTTTTTTTTTTTCTGATTAAAATACACATACTGCTTTTACTAACACAAACAATTTTTCATGTGAACACATTCAGCTCTGCATGCCGTAACTTGTTGTTTCAAGTTTTCATAACATGGTGTAAAAATGTATAGGTGTCCAGGGTGCTCGTTTGAGCCATACTACCTGCTTACTTGTTTCATGAACAGCTCTTAGTGTGGAATAAGAGATTGTTGGTTTAATAAGAAATTGAATCATTTAGTCTGTCAGGTTTGTACATGCATTCAAACTCATTTAAACCACAGGTATACCAATATATCTCAGGATAAATACACTCATCTGTGGACAATTATTGCGGCACACAAAATACGATATTGAAAACTGATTTATTTACTAGCGGTCTCTCTCCAGCAGGTGGTGAGATAAAGAGAAGAGGAGTATTATGAATATAAGAAAGATCACATCAAAACAGTTAGGAGTTGGTTAACCTGGTCAAATGGGATGTGTGGTCAACTAATGATACTAGTTTCAGAAAGCATCTTTTTTTGTAGTTTATTATGAAAAAATCTGTATTTTGCCATTTGCTCAAAGATGCAACTAAAGTTTTGACTCTTTCATTGATGCTTACACAGCTGTTCAAATTTAGCTTTAACTGTTATGCATTCTTTGTGGTTGAAGCCTGCTTGAATTTAAGTTATTTGAGGGTCTGTGGATTACAAACCAGTGCTGCTCCTTTCAGATGCATGGGAAACGTTGGCTGCATAAGTATACAGATGCAGAGCACGAGTTCAGGCGATTTGAGGAGAGAAAAAGGCACCTGGGCAGCAAAGATGGAAGCGTTTTACTGCTTTTTGTATTCACACATGTTCTCAGATCAAACAGTAGAATTACCTGGTTTACCCAGAATTTGTATAAAGCACCACAGAGGGCAAAAGTCTTTTTGTTGTAATCACAGTTCTACTATGCCCATGTGTCTTGAGACAATTTTGATTGTTTATGCAGTATTGAAATTGAAACGGTTCATTCCGGTTAGTAAAATACTTGAATGTCACCATCTTAGGTGAAGTAGCAGGCTTTTATTCGTTTACTTATCTATCCCTCCATTTTTTTTTTTTTAATGCTGGTTTGATTTTTGGTAGCAATGTGCCGAGCAGGTTTTTCTTTAAGTATGATGAAAATAAATAATAAAAAAGATAAAGTGAAAGTGTAGGCTTTTTATTACCTGTTTAAAATGGGAGAATAAACACCATTTCAGTGACCTGTGGTGCCTTTACTTGAGTTTCCTGTCCATTCTCAGACGTTAAGTCACTTAGTGAATTTTGCATTTGTGGCTGTATTGGTGTATGTATACTCTGTTCTGGACTGGAATTCTATCTAGTGTAGCATATCTTGAACATTATACTAATAGAATAAACTCTGGCTCCCTGATTTTTTTTTTTTTTACTTTAAAAGCAAATTGAGAAAATGGGTAAGTTAATGTAAAAGTGCAAAAGTTGGAAAAAAAGATACAAAAATAAAACACATCTGTTGTAACCAAAACCCACCTAAATTAAAATTGAAATCTGTGCTCCAGCTAGTCTGCTTTCCTTAATGTTACAATAATGAACTTTTTTTCTCCAGAGAACTACACAAGATTTTTTTTTTTAACATTTTCCAAACAGTTAACCCTAAATTTATTGATGTGATTTGAGGCTAATTAATTAGGTTTACCTCTTTGTTTCCTGTCTGTTTAAACAAATCTATGTTGTTATGTGTACTTTATAATAAAATTACATTCATATTTCCTTGGAAACTTGCCGCAGCACTCTGTGTCTGCACTCAGTGACGTGAAGAGTCCCACGCACAAAGAATGACTTGAAAAAAACATGGATATTATGTGATTTTCTTGCAAATAAAAATTAAACATTAGAGAATTAATTGAGTGCAGCATTATACTTTTTTCTACAGAGCAGGATAGGTTAAGGAGTTTGTCTTTTATACTGGGCTCCTGAGGTACCAATACATAATCATCTTTTACTTTTAAATTGCATGTATGAAAGTGGATTTAGACAGTGTGTGATGTGAATTAAAGGATTTTTTTCTTGTTGTTCTTGCCAATCACTTTGTTAGCAAATTATTAGGAACACTACACTAATACTGGGTAGGTACTGGGGAGGCTCTCAAACAGCCTCCGTTCTTCATGGCATGGATTGTGGTCCATGTTGACATGATTGCATTATGCAGATTTGTCAGCTGCATATTCATGCTGCAAATCTGCCATTCCACCACTTTCTAAAGATTCAGATTTGATACAGATCTAGTGACTATGAAGGCCAGTGAAGACCACAAAACTCGTTGTCATGTTCATGAGACGAGTTTTGTTTTGTGAACATTAGAACACTATAGATGAGAACAGGCCATTCAGCCCAACAAAGCTCACCAGTCCTATCCACTTATTTCTTCCAAAAAAACATCAAGTTGAGTTTTGAAAGTCCCTAATGTCTTGCTGTCTACCACACTGCTTGGTAGCTTATTCCAAGTGTCTATCGTTCTTTCTGTAAAGAAAAACTTCCTAAGTTCCTAAATGCTGACTGTTCAGAATGACTCCTGTCCTTGCCATGTGTTGCTCAATCTTATCCTTAATACTTCCTTCCATTAATTTTCTAGTGATACATGTTAAGCTTACTGGCCTCTAGTTGCTTGGATCTGCCCTGTCACCCTTTTTATATAATGGAATGATATTTGTAATTTTTCCAGTCCTTCGGAATCTCTCCAGTGTGGAGTGACTTCCTAAAAATATGTGTCAAAGGTTTATATATGTACTCACTAGCCTCCTTAAGAACACGAGGATAAATATTATCTGGGCCTGGTGATTTGTTTGATTTTATCTTATTTAATCTGAGCAGCACTTCTCCCTCTACAATTTCCAAATCCCTCAGTACCTCCTTAGTAGTCGTGTTTACCTCTAGGAGGTTATCCACTGCTCACTTGTAAACACCTCAGAAAAATGTAAGCTTAGGGCATCTGTTATTTCACTGTATCTTTTAATTCCCCTTTACTATTCCTGATGCACTTGATCTCCTTCTTGACTGTTCTTTTACTACTAAAATACTGAAAGAATCTCTTGGGGTCTTCTTTCGCCTTATCTGCTATATCCCTCTCCAGCTGTCTTTTAGCCTCCCTGATATCCTTCTTAATGGTTGCCCTAATGTTCTCATACGCTCTACGATTCACTTTGCAGTCATTAGTCTTATATGCCTTATAAAGCAGTTTTTTCCTTTGCAATTTTTTTTTAAATCTTTATTAATCCACCGTGGAGTTTTTTAGTTTTCTATTAATTCCAAATTTAGGTATGTATCTGTCCTGCATTACATGTAAAATATTTTTAAACCTGTTCCACTGCTCCTCGACTGTCTCCACACTTAAAAGCTTATTCCAGTCTATCCTACTTAGACTTTGTCGCATCTGCTCAAAATTTGACCTACCAAAGTTCAACTTAACAATTTTAGTCTTTGGTGCATAGGTGAAATGGTGCATTATCATGGAAGTAGCCATTAAAAAGGATAAATTCTGGGCATAAAGGGATGCACATCGTCAGCAACAATACTTAAATAAGCTCTGGTATTCAAGAAATGATTTATGTTACTGGGCCCAAAGTGTGCCAAGAAAACATTCTCCATGGCATTACACACCTACCAGCAGCCTGGACTGTTGACACAAGGCAGGTTGGGTGCACAGATTTAATCTGTTGGTGCCAAATGCTGTGTGTCTCAGCAGCAATTGAGAATCATCAGGCCAGATTATAATTTTATTGTGTCCAGTTGTTCAGTTTTTGTGAGCTTGTTCCCACTGCAGCCTAAACTTTCTTTTCTTGGTTGATGGGAGTGGATTCTGACGTAGTCTTCTGCTGTTGTAGCCCAAGTTTTGACTTATGCATGCTGAGGTGCCTTTCTGCTCATCACAGTTGTACAGAGGGGTTATCATACATAGCCTTTTTGTCAGCTCGAACCAGTATGGCCATTCTCCTCTGACCTCTCTCTAAAACAACACATTTCCATTTGCAAAACTGCTACTCGCTGGAGTTTCTTTTATTTCCCTGTTGTTCACACCATTATGGTTAAACTCTAGAGGATGTTGTTTTTGAAAATTCCTCGAGATCAGCAGATACAGCAATACTCAAACCAGCTCATCTAGTTCACTAGTCATGCCAAAATGACTAAGATCAAATTCACCCAGAAACTACCCCACCACCCATCCCCTCCATTCAGATGTTTGATGTTAGCATTAACGGAATATCCTGACCTGTATCTGTATGATTTTATGCATTGCAATGCTACTCTGTAAATGGCCGAATACATAATTGCATGGGTAAGCAGGTGTACAGGTGTTTCTAATAATTTGCTCAGTGATTGTATATTTAGCAGATACCTTTATCAAAGTTCAGCGTATCAATATATCATGACTAAATTGAAGTCAATCAGAGTATTGGTGGCTAAAGACAAAATCACATCTATTTGAATTTGTCAGAGTGAGTCAAGAACTTGTTGGACAGAATCTGTGGGCAATCCTACGCAACTTCCCATAAGTAAGATCATGTAAATGAAGGCTATGGCATGGCCTTTAGGTGGCTTGCTTGGGAATTGAACTGACAAACTTGTGGATACACTCTTGTGTCGGTACATGGATCCAGTTCACTCTTGATCTCATGCTTTCTCTTCTTTCATTGATGTGGAATACATATTTACAAATATACGTGGGGCCATGTAGACTTTTTTTGCAGAAAATTGCCAGATATAGAAAAAAAAGAAAAAAATAACTAAACAGCTTCATATAAGACTGGCTGCTGCTGTTAGAAATGAACCAATATTAATCAAGGGTTATGACTTTTGAAAACGATCTTTTAGTGGAAAGTCTTTTTTTGAAAGGTTTCCATGCAATATGCCTGGTTTTCTTAGCTTTTTTCAACAAAAAAAAAAGTGACAGCTACTGATAGATTCTAAAATAAAGGAGGTACTCTGTTCATCCAAGCAAGATTTTTTTTCAAAGGCAATAAACAGTAACTTTCAAGCAGCAATGAAGAAACAGTGAAATGGTTTCTCATTTACTGTTATTGTTTCTAACATGACTGCATGCCTGCAATAGAAGTACATTCTGCAAGAAAGAATAAATACAATAAATGCAGAGCTTGACCATTTATGCTTGCCAGCACATTTTCTTTTAGAAAATGAATGTTATGGTCATTGATCATTTGCTTACATTTCAGAACCTATGCCCATTTACTTGGGGTTGTTACAACTACAACAACAACATTTATTTATATAGCACATTTTCATACAAACAGTAGCGCAAAGTGCTTTACATAATAAAGAATAGAAAAATAAAAGACACAATAAGAAAACAAAATAAATCAACATTAAGTAACATTGAATAAGAGTAAGGTTCAATGGCCAGGGGGGACAGAAAAAAACAAAAAAACTCCAGACGGCTGGAGAAAAAATAAAATCTGTAGGGATTCCAGATCATTAGACTGCCCAGTCCCCTCTGGGCATTCTACCTAACATAAATGAAACAGTCCTCTTTGGATTTAGGGTTCTCACGAAAGGGCTTGATGAAGATGGTCACGTAGACTTCTGACTTTTAATTCATCCATAATTGTTGGAGCATCATGAAGCTTTGAGTAGGTGGAGGTGGCGCAGGCCACCACCACAAAGAAACCTGAAAAAGAAACAGAAGAGAGAGTAGGGGTCAGTACGGATTTTAGAGCCACCATGAATAGTTATTATGATGAATTGAACATATAGAGTATCAGGATTAAGTTAAATTAAATTAAATTAAATTGAAGTTATAGAAAGGCCATGTTAAAGTAATATGTTTTCAGCAGTGTTTTAAATTGCTCTACTGTATCAGCCTGGCAAATTCCTATTGGCAGGCTATTCCAGATTTTAGGTGCATAGCAGCAGAAGGCCGCCTCACCACTTCTTTTAAGTTTTGTTCTTGGAATTCTAAGGAGACACTCATTTGAGGATCTGAGGTTACGATTTGGAATATAAGGTGTCAGACATTCCGATATATACGATGGGGCGAGATTATTTAAGGCTTTATAAACCATAAGCAGAATTTTAAAGTCAATCCTGAATGACACAGGTAACCAGTGTAGTGACATTAAAACTGGAGAAATGTGTTCGGATTTTCTTTTCCTAGTTAGGATTCTAGCAGCTGCATTCTGCACTAGTTGCAAACGATTTATGTCTTTTTTGGGTAGTCCCGAGAGGAGTGCGTTACAGTAATCTAGTCGACTGAAAACAAACGCGTGAACTAATTTATCAGCATCTTTCAGTGATATTAGAGGTCTAACTTATGTTTCTTAAGTGAAAAAATGCTGTCCTAGTGATCTGATTAATATGTGATTTAAAATTCAGATTACAGTCAACAATCACCCCTAAGCTTTTTACCTCCGTCTTGACTTTTAATCCTAATGTATCCAGTTTATTTCTAATAGCCTCATTGTATCCATTATTGCTAATCACTAAGATTTCAGTTTTCTCTTTATTTAACTTGAGAAAGTTACTATTCATCCATTCTGAGATACAAGTCAGACATTGTGTTAGTGAATCAATAGAATCGGGTCATCAGGTGCTATTGATAAGTACAGCTGTGTGTCATCAGCATAGCTGTGGTAGCTCACGTTGTGCCCTGAGATAATCTGACCTAATGGAAGCATGTAGATTGAGAATAACAGCGGACCCAGGATAGAGCCTTGTGGAACACCATATTGGATATCATGTGTCTTCGAGTTGTAATTCCCACAACTAACAAATTTTCTCCCTGTCAGGTAGGATTCAAACCAATTTAAGACACTGCCAGAGAGGCCCACCCATTGACTAAGGCGATTTCTAAGAATATTATGATCAATGGTGTCAAATGCAGCACTCAGATCTAAGAGGATGAGAACAGATAAATGGCCTCTTGTCTGCATTCACTCGCAAATCATTTACTACTTTAACGAGTGCCGTTTCTGTGATGATATTTGTTCTAAAACCCGACTGAAATTTATCAAGAATAGCATGTTTATTGAGGTGGTCATTTAACTGCATAATGACTGCCTTCTCCAGAACTTTACTTAAGAAAGTCAGGTTAGAGATGGGTCTAAAATTTTCAAGAGCCGAGGGGTCAAGATTGTTTCTTAAGAAGGGGTTTAACTACAGCAGTCTTAAGACAGTCTGGGAAGACCCCCGTATCTAATGGCGAATTTACTATGTCCAGAACATTATCAATTAGCATGCCTGATACTTCTTTGAAAAACCTTGTTGGTATTGGATCAAGGATGCAGGTGGAGGATTTTAATTGAGAGATTATTTTTTGTAAATCAGGTAAATCTATCCTAGTGAAAAAGTTTAATTTGTTTATAACAGGATGCTGGGGTTTAGGAGGATCCTTAGTTATACAGCATTAACACTATTATCCTGGGAAATTATCACATTTTGACAGGTGAACAAGTAGATCACTATAAACTCCTGAGATGGTTAATCCTGAAAATACTTTTTTGGAGAAAGAGGCTATTCTCAGAATCTATGTATTATATTTCTGACAAATGATGGGAAACTACAGTAAAGCTAGAAGAGTGTCATCAGTGATGTGCATCCTTTATAGTTATAAAACAATGTTAAGTTGGGTATGAATGTCAGCTTTTTTGCCACATGAATTCAAATAAGAAGAGGCTGTCAAAATGGGCATCATCATACTAAAATATTTTGCTTTAACAGACACCAGTTTGTAAGGCTCCAGAAATGTTTAAAAAATTATGATGTGTAATACTGGAGCACCTCAGGAAACTGTCCTATATCCCTTCCTGTTTGGCCTCTTCACAGCAGATTTCCAGTATAATACTAGCACTTGCCTTCTACAGAAATTCTTAGATTACTTCTCCATCATAGGCTACATTAATAGTGGAGAAGTCTTTGTCTTATGATACAGGGAGAACCACCTACAGCTCAACATCCACATGATAAGAGTTGGTGATGGGCATCCAGCACAAACAAAACTGGGTTGGTCTGACAACAGAGTGGCACTGTACCAAAAGGGCCAGAGCAGATTGTACTTCCTGATGAGACTCGGGTTGTTTGATGTTGTGCAGCAAGATGCACGAGAGGTTTACCAGTCTGTAGTAGGTAGTGTATTGTTCTTTGCTGTGGTTTCCTTGGAAAAGCAGCTTGAGTTCAAAAGATTTGCAATACCTTAACAAATCCATCACTGGGCTAACCCTGGAGACAATGGAAGCTGTTTTGTAAAAGAGAATGGCGTTAGAATTTAATGCCATTATGAAAAATCTCCATAATTTCCAGGGGGTTTTAGCAAAGTTTATTTTGCTGTTTCTTTGCAATATACATTTATTTCTTGATCGATTGCATTATTTGTCCTGTGAGTCTGTTGTTTTTTTATGTTTCTGCTGCTGTACACAGTTTAATTTCCAGTTGGATTTAATAAAGTTCATCTAACCTGATCTAAAATAAAATACAGAAGTTAGCCAAAACCAACTCTGCATATAGACAGTTTGAGTCCCAAGAAAAATTGATTAAAAAGCTGTCTATTCCACAAAGCTGAAAAGGATAAGCAATTGTAGGGAATATTCTCAGCTAATAAAAGGAACCTTTAAAAGAAGCTTTGTGTTTATTCAAAAAAAGGCTTAATTTGAGTAGAGTTTGACTTCAGCTGCCAAGATCCTCCTTGTACTGCTGGAGTCACAGATTGCATAATAATTTGGTTATAAAACATTCTAAAAGAGACTTCAGATATAAATACACAATGAGTGACATCTGAGCCTATTTAATGGTCATGGAGGGTATTATATTCTTTGGTTTAAATCACCAAAACCCAGTGCAGTGTCAGTCTGGCAATAAGAACCATTTAAGTTCCAAACCATGTAATAAACCACATTTCAGAATCTAACTAAAATGTGTTCCCACCAGTGCGTCCACTTTGATTCCATAACCCATCTTTTACAAAATAATGGATACTGAGGCCTAGATTAAAAAAATCACTGACCTACTTGGATATTTCATAAGCTCTAATTATACAAGCAGACGGTGACTTGCTCCAGACACAAATGGATTCTTTTATTACTATGGCTACTTGAGCCTTTTCTAGCTTTCTTCCTTTCTGTTCATGTCACATACAGCTGGCTTTGCTCCCTTTTAGTGTGCCAGAAAGACAAGAATTCAAAGGAGGTTCCTAGCTTTTTTTTAATGTAATAGTAATCTGTGGTGACTTTAAAACAATATACAAAAGCCTCTTAAACCACTAAATCCTTCAAGGGAATCCTCTAACAACTTTCAGGGTATGCTGCCAAGCAGGGTGGATTAAACAATTTGGTGAGTCTGCCTTTTAATGGGCATCTGGAAATGATGGACCAGATACTGCTACAATTTGAGGATATAAAAGTACCAGCAAGTCATATATATACTGTATATCTATATCAGCCAGTTGTCTGTCATATCTCAGACTGTTTGTGATTGGGTCGACTAAGCTTGGATTGCAGCCTTATTTGGCAGACAATTTCTGTGAAGTAGAAGTACAGTATAGCCAACCCCCCATTTCTCTAGAAATCTTTTTTTTTTTGTCAAACAGTGAATGTGTGTATGTTAATTTAGTTAACTTGGCTTTGCCAGTTGGTTTTCTATCCCCTTACATTTTTATTTGGCTGCCAGCCAGTAAATACTGAAAAAGGTGTTATGAGTCAGCAGTCAGGGGAGACAGAAAAATAAACTGACCATCTTCTAAAATAAACTGACCATCTTCTTAGTGCAATTTGTAAAAAGGTCTTAATCTGGATTATCTGGCAATTTTTAGTCTCGCTCTCTGACTGACAGAACTTTACTTAGTGTGGTTTAAAAAAATATTTTTCTCCCATGCAGAATAAAAAGGTAAAAATATGGTTAGCCTTTAAAGTTAGAGGATAAGAAGAATATCTTGAAGAAAAGGACAATGCTTTAAAAGTGACACAATTGTTAAGTATTATTTTATCGTACAACTTTTTAACAATGCAGATTATATGGAAAAAAGGCACAGTTTTTAATGTTATTGTTTAGTAGATGTTATTCCATCCCAGCTTCCACTTCCCTTGCCCCCAATCCCCCATCTCTTTTTAGCCCAGAACAGACAGCTCAGTAATGCAGTTATGGGCATACATGAATGATACCATATAGTTTATTTGCCCAACTCACTCTACATGCTCCCAACCTTGTAGAAGAAATGGATGGTAAAACCTAAGACCTAATTTAATGAATTGCATTACAATGAATTTGACACAGTTCAAATGACTATTATATCAACACTGCATCCCAGAAATTTAAATAATGTCAGTACCTCCTGTGAAACTTTTGCGTTGTTGCAATTGTAACTAAAATAAGCCTTTTGAAACTGATTTCTGGTGGAAGGCTTAGGATTCCTCCAGTAGATGACAACTGAATGTAGAATTTAGTATGCAATATTGCTAAATCCTTTTTGTGACATAATTTTGTCCCACCTAGTGTTTCTTCAAATAACACTCTTAGAGAAGTAAGAGCATCAAAGGTAAATTATTACATTTTTTTAATGATTGATGTATATACTGTATATGTATGTATGCGTATATGTATAGAGAAAATATTCAGACGTTTGCTATGTTGCACCCTTGTGCTAAGTCATTTAAGTTCATTCCCCCTGCCCCCACATCAAACAACACTTGATACTGCTTTTAGTAGAAGAAATTGAAGCGTTTCTGTATTTAAAGTTTCCCCTTGGGGATTAATAAATACATTGTTCGAAAGGTTCTGTCTGTCTATTGGTACGGAGCAAAAAAGAAGTATGTATGGTAAAGGAAACAGTGTTGGGCTGAACTTTTTCTTTGCTTTAAGAAGAAAGCAATGGTGTTGAGTGATCCTGTCGAAGGGATCTAGGTACTGCCTCAACAAGACTGTTTTTAAATAAAAGGATGTGTAACATAGCGGCTAAGTCATTTCACTGGTTATTGCAAGGTGCTGACTCACTCCTCATCCCTATTGCACTATATGGCCTAATGTGAATCACTTAAGTCTGTCCATTCTGCATTTATAAATAACTATTTCAGTGTGGGCAAAGCTACTTGAAAAACAAAATAGCGCATAAAACATTAAGCAGGTTGATGGTTGTATCAGCTCAAAGCATAACACACAGATCCAACTAAGGATAGAGTAATTGTTCGTACTCACATTGTGTCAATTCAGAATTGTTAGTTAACCAAATTTACATTAAATAATTAATGCAGATAACCAGGAATACCCAGGTAAACATGGAAAAATGTGCATGCTCCATACACAGACTAGAGTAACCTTTTAAACCTGTGCAAATATTGAAATACTGTCTCTACTCCACACTGACAAACTGGGAAGTGCACTGTGCAAAAAACAGCTAAGATATAAGCAACTACAGCTTGTCCAGATATTTCTAGCGTTCTCTTTTTCCATTTTCTATAGTGATAATATATATTATTCATCTATTAGAAGAATATTCGCACTAAAAGGTAGGTAGGTTTTTCAGAACATAAATGACAATCCAGTGCAGTAGAATCATAATGAAGTGAGAGATAAGTCCCTTTACAATTTAACAAGTGCCAGTAGTTAAATAATATCATTGGCTGCAGCCAGTCACATGTGGGAACTGCCAGGGCCTCCACACAGGGATTTTCTTGAATTAACAAGTTATTTTTAGAAAACTACTCCATACACTGTAATGGTTTGTAGTGTGGGGGAGTAGAAGGCGCTTCTTGACATCTGCATTTGTCAGGCGATGTGAAAATATTGCAGACTTGGGTATCTTTATTCAGACCTATGAATTCCTTGTTTATCCATATTTATTTTCTTATTGATACATGTTTATTTAAGATGGTTGTGCTTGCAGCTGATCTGTAGTTACTCTACTTACCCTTGCTTTACCTAACAATGAAATCTCTAGGTCGGCACATTAATTTTAACAATATGAGCCTTTGAGACCAGACTGGTGAGTATTGGCCAAAGTAATGTTGAAAAGCTTTTTATCTTGGTATTTAAAAACAAACAAGCACAGCAAAGTACAAGCAAAGATTATACTTGCCAGACATTAAAACCACTCACAGTTAAAGTAATAACACTGATTATCTCATTACAGTGGCACAAATCAAGAGGTGAGATATATTAAAGCAGCAAGTGACAGTACTTGAAGCTGTTTTAGTAGCTAGCTGACTGGGTCAGAGCATCTCCAAAATGGCAGGTCTTGTGAGGTGTTCCTAGTGTGCAGTGGTGTACCTACCAAAACTGGTCTAAGGAAGGAGAACTGGTGACAGGGTCATGGGCATCCGCATCCAAGGCTCACTGATACATGTGGGGAGCAAAGGCTCAACTGCCCAGTTCGGTTCCACAGAAAAGCTACTGTAACACAAATTGCTGAAAAATGTAGTGGTGGATATAAGAGAGAGGTTGTCAGAACAGCCTACTTACTAACCACCATCTACTGCGGAAAGCGCCTACATTGGGCATGTGAGTATCAGAACTGGATCATTGAGCAATGGAAGAAGGTGCCCTGGTGTGATGAATCACGTTTGGTTTTAGATCATGTGGACTGCCAGGTGCATGTGCGTCATTTACCTGAGCAGCTGGTGGCATCTGGATGCATAATGGGAAGAAGGCAAAGCGGTAGAGGCAATGTGATGCTCTGGACAGTGGTCTGCTGGGAAACTTTGGGTCCTGGCATTTTTTGACACATGCCACCTGCCTAAAGATTGTTACTGACCATGCATTTACCTTCATGGCAACAGTATTCCCTAAAGGCAGCAGGATAATGTGCCCTGCCTCAATGTGAAAAATGTTCAGGAATGGTTTGAGGAGCATGACAGAATCATTGTGTTCACTTTGTCTCCAAATTCCCAAGATCTCAATCCAATCGAGCATCCTAAGGATATGCTAAAAAAATGCTAAAAAGTCCAATCCATGGAAGCCCCACCCCGCAACTTGCAGGACTTAAGGATCTGCTTCTAACATCTATCTGCCAGATAAGCACATGACAACTTCAAAAATCTTGTGGTGTCCATACTTTAACAGGTTAGAGCTGTTTTGGTGGCACGAGGAGGACCTTATAATATTAGACAGGTACTTTAAATGTTAGAACATTAGAACAATCTAGACGAGAACAGGCCATTCAGCCCAACAAAGCTTGCCAGTCCTATCCACTTGTTTCCTTTAAGAAAACATCAAGTCGAGTTTTGAAAGTCCCTAACGTCTTACTGTCTACCACACTACTTGGTAGCTTATTCCAAGTGTCTATCGTTCTTTGTGTAAAGAAAAACTTCCTAATGTTTGTGCGAAATTTACACTTAACAAGTTTCCAACTGTGTCCCCGTGTTCTTGATGAACTCATTTTAAAATACAAGTCTCGATCCACTGTACTAATTCCCTTCAGAATTTTAAACACTTCAATCATGTCACCTCTTAATCTTCTTTTGCTTAAACTGTAAAGGCTCAGCTCTTTTAATCTTTCCTCATAATTCAACCCCTGTAGACCTGGAATCAGCCTAGTCGCTCTTCTCTGGACCTTTTCTAGTGCTGCTATGTCCTTTTTGTAGCCTGGAGACCAAAACTGCACACAGTACTCAAGATGAGGCCTCACCAGTGCATTATAGCCAAGCCTGTATGCTATCCAAGTCCTTCTGTAATGATATAACGGATTCCAAATTATCTGCTAATCCACCTATCTTGGTATCATGTGCAAACTTAACCAGCTTGTTACTTATATTCCTATCTAAATCATTTATACATATATTAAAAATAGCAACGGCCCTAGCACTGACCCCTGTGGAACACCACTCTTAACATCGGCCAGTTCTGAAGCGGTTCCTCGCACCATCACCCTCTGCTTCCTGTGTCTGAGCCAATTCTGCACCCATCTAAAAACATCACCCTGAACTCCCACTTCTTTTAACTTGATGCCCACCCTCTCATGTGGCAACTTATCAAATGCTTTCTGAAAGTCCAGATAAATAATATCATATGCTCCACTTTGATTCATAAGCTCCACTTTGATGTTGTGTTTAATCAGTTTATAAGCGTAAATATAAGATATTTTCTAATATAAATCCTCAATTAAAATATACATCAGGGGTCCCCAACTCCATTCCTGGAGGGCCTCAGTGACTACAGGGTTTCATTCTAAACCCTTTCTTAATTGTATTAATTCTTAACAAACCCCTGACGACCCTAAAATCAACTGGAAAAAACGCAAAGTTTCTGAGTCCACTGTGCAAAGCATTCACAGTACAAGTGTACAGACCGGCCGTGATGTCCAGCATCTTTGAGGTTAATCTTACGAATTCTCAGGATGTCTCACAGGGCACCTCAGTCAACTCAGTTGAACGCTTTATGAAAATTGACAAAGGCTGCAAAGAAACTCTGCCGATATTTGCGTTTGTGCTGCATTAGAACCCTCAGTGCCTGGATGCGGTCGATGGTAGACTTCCTGGGCATAAAACCAGAGTGCTCCGGTCACTGGTAGGTGAACAAATGATCACAGATCCTATTGAGGACGAACATAGCAAGGACCCTACCCTTCACCAAGAGCAGTGTTTTCCCCTTGAAGTTGCCGCAATCCAGGCGATCACCCTTCCCTTTCCACATAAGGACGACAAGTCCCTTTTCCAGTCAGTTGGGATGCATCTCCCAAATGGAAGCAAAGATTCCTTGCAGTGACAGGAGGATGGCTTATCACCAGCCTGTTTTTAACAGCATTTATCATTAAAAGAACACCCTTTTAAGAACTATTTTTTACTAGGCAATCTTTTTCTCATTCTTAATTTAATAACGTATATAAAATGCAATAATGAATTTAAATATATTTTCCCAGGGATTCTAAATGCATTTTCTTAGTTATTGAAAGGTCTCAGGATTTCTGTTTGTTCATTTGTCATACTCAAAACGTATTGCATGATCTTAACAAAGCAGAGGGGTAGAGGGATCCTGGACAGGACTGAAATGGTGGGCCAAATTCTTTTGACAGTGCAACAGTGCCAACTGTGTCATGGGACATTCTTCTGGACATAAGGCAGATTTCAAAATGTGTGCTAGTCCAGCTCTCTTGTACCTATATATGATTTTCTAAATATGTGAGCCTTGTGTCACAGTTTGTGTAGGGGGGGAGTAGCTTCGGTCCAAGATTAGCAAGTCCATGTTAAAATGTAGTTTATCTTTGGCAGTATTCAAGATACTAATTTGTTTGCCACAAAAACTTTCAGCTTAAATAGCACTCTGCATTTGTAGATATCAGAATGCTTTGCAAACTAAGAGACTCCTCAAACAATGGGCACTTTATAAAGATGATTTTCTGTCAGAGGAATGGATGATCTTTTCATTGCCATGTGCTTATTTTATTAACCACAGAGCCAGCTGCATTGTTTTCTACTGGTTATGTCAGCGTAACAACAGACTGCATGCCCAAGTTGTGGTGGCAAATGGTAAATTCTTGTGCCCACAGAGAAATGTGGTGAGTGCTGGGAAAAAAGTGTAAGTGAGACATGAATTTTTTGCCTTATAGTTCCTCCTAAGAGTTTCTTAAAGCCTAATGAGTAATAATGCTTAATTTTTTTGTCTTTGTTGTAAATCAGTTTTTGTTTGATTATACACAGCGCTGATGGACTAAGAAAATGGACAGACCCACATTAAATGTACATTTAACTGTAAATTCACAGTGTTAACCTCTGACTGATGAAATCAAACCCTTTAAAGATAAAGGTTCTAGTATATTATCAGATATGCTCATTCACAAACACACCCATTCATTAACTTGTACTGGGGACAATTTTAAGTTTTAAGGAAACCTGAGCATATAGTAAATTACAGGACTGTTGAGAACACAGTCCTGACCACTGTGCTGCTATGCTACCCTTAACAATTAAAATGCTCAACTTTGTTTGCTGTTATTGATCATTTCTGCTTTTTATAGTTATTTAATTATTTATAGCCATTCTTTCCCTGAATTCATCTATGGATAAATTTGGGTGATATTCCTGCAAAATGACAATTATACTGTATATTGAGGAGCACTGTGTCAAATGAAATTTTGTGTGCCATCTTCATCATGGTGCAGTTATTATTACTACATGCAACAATGCTGCACATTTTTTACACAATTTTAATTACCCCTTGGGTATAAAGTATATCTATCTACATTCCCTCTCTGACACACTATCATTAAGTACTATTAGCAAACAAACTATTCAACAGAAATGTGTTAAGAAATGCTATAGGGTCTCCTTCATACTGCACTATACCTTTTATAATGGGGATTAATAAAGTATCTATCTATCTATCTAATGCCTCTTTATAATGGCTTTCTTATCATTAACCATTTGAGACATTATTTCTTTTTGTAATTCTTCTAAGTGTTTATGTGGGACAGTTGCTGTTTGTTATATTTCTGTATGTATTGAGCATCTGGTAAAGCTAAACTTCTCTTTAGAAGAAATTAAATACTATGTGTCTGTCTAGTATTAAATGACTGACACTGTCAGTTCAGTTAAGGAGTTACTGCAATCATCTGGTTGAATACATTATTGTGTAGAGATGTGTAGTTTAGTGCTTTTATTTAAACATTTCTCACTAAACTGTAGCACTGGCTGAATTTTTTTTATTGTTGGAACACCTTTTTTTTTTTTTTTTTTATAAACAAAGTACTGCTTTTCATACTGAATCTAGTTATATTCTAGTATTTAATTAATTGTCTTTATTTGTTTAATTCTTGTGTTTGGCCCATTCATAAAACTGGTTATACTGTAAGTGGGTTGAATGATGTTTAATAAATGAAAGAAAAGTAGAAGTGTTAAAATTTTACTTTTGCGTACTTTTAATATTGGCAACCCTTTTTCAGCACATACCCTTTCAGCCTTTGGGTTTATATATAGTTTGAAAACATTGGATAGCCAAACTGTGTTAAATGTAATTATTGTTGAGAATTCATCCTTAAACCAGGTTCTCACCTACTTAATCCAGTTTATTGTTGGCAGTTGTAGGGCAACATCAGTGTCAAGGTAGGAAGCAGCCCTGGTCATGGAAATAGTCTATTGCAGTGTGCATTTGTGCAAATGTTCATAGCCTAACATATAAAATTTAGATGACTGTTCCTGCAATTTTCAGTCTTAGCCCTCATTTATATAATATTTGCCAGCTGGAGGCAGTCTATGGAATTCTTCTGTTGAGATTATCATTTAATGTGATATACCTAATGATTGAGTCAAACTAATCTGCGATGGGCCACAATAAAATCAAAACTGTTTCATTTTCTTGGTAGTTGGAGGTGTTGGCTATGCACACAGGAGAGCTGAAAAAAATGAATGCTCTTTCGGAAGTACAGAGCATAGAATGTGCTTTGAACCTCACAAATAGAAGAGAAGGCTCGTCTGTCTGATGCCTTGTGTTATGTACTAAAACAGAATGGAGGGGGAAAGGGCAGGGATTGTGGCTGAATACACAACGGCCATAGCTTTGTTGGGCAGAATGGGGGCTGTGAACTTCACAAACAGAAGAGAAGAACAGCAACATGCTATTAGGTGTCAGAAAAAGGGGCAAGCACGACTATGCTGGAAGACCAGCACTCAGTTGGTAAATGAGACATAAGCTACAATATATTGTATATTGTATATATTTAAATTGCTAGGTATCAGTACACTGACTGTTTTTAAACCCTTCCCCCAAAACCCATTACCATTGGAAATGTTATCAGTATTTGACGTGAAGCCATGATCAAGAGGCTTTCCTTTATATGAATGCTTAATTAATTAATATATTCATTGTGAAAACGCCACTTTAACATTATATATGTATATACAGTGCCTCACAGAATTGAGTGGATGAAGTAATTACGATATGTGTGTGTTACATATTTTAAATGAATATTCCTTGTTTTACTGCTGAATCTGTTGGGATACTTCAAATTAATTGCCACAATTTATTTATATATATATATATATATATATATATATATATATATATATATATATATATATATATATATATATAAAAATGAGTGGGATTGCTTGAGCCTGGGTTTGTTTTCTTATTAAAATTGATGGTTTGAGCCTTTTTTTACTGTAGGAAGATGACGTTAGTCATAGCTTTAGTCATATACCTGTAAATGAAATACTTTGTAATATATTGCAGAATTTAAATCTTAGTTATCATGATAACTTCATACAGTGGGATCCCTGGCAATTTCTGTATGCAGAAAATGACACGTCTTACAGTGACATTGTGGGTGGAATGTGAGCAGCCTAAAAAAATTAGACCAGATGGCTTCTGCATTTTTAGGGGACTAAAGACCGGGTATAAAAAAATTAATATGTGCTTATATATTATTACCCAATTACTGCAGGTGGTGTACAGGATCCTACAATATTTTTTCTTTAAACACTGTAGTTAGAAACATATGGGTGACCAACGTGAGAGAAATGCAAATGTTGACTTGTAGCGAACTTTTAGTGCTACATACTTATTACTTTTTTAGGATCTTAATGTATTTGTGTTAGAGGGTTTTCCAGCATTGTAGGGTACAGCTGTTCAAGAATTACATAACTGATTTGCACACAACAGACAAATACAATGACACATCATTGACTGCAAATGTATCATAAAGCCTAGGTTTCTTAGAAATATTTGATGTATGCTGTCAAGCCTGTTTTATCTTACAACTAAAGTGCTATGATGTATGTCTCATGCTGTTTCCTTTTAAGAAAAAAAAAAAAAATCTTAAGTACAATTCCTACCACAGTTTGTTTCTTTTCATTAACTTAAGTTTAATATTTCTCTTAGCTAACGGTGCTGCACATATGTTTAAATAAAAAAAAAAATAAAAATAAGAAAAACCCTCTCCATTACCATACAAAGGCATTCATGCGCTCCCCACTTAGTGCAGGTCATCACAAACCTAGATAAGTAGCCACATTCAGCTGCTGTTCTTGTGATTGTTGGCAGTATTTATCTGAGCCAGCATAGGTTTTTTAGTTGTGAGTAATGGCAGGTCACATCACCTGCTGTTTTTTGAGAGTACTAATGACTGTTTTTCCTTGCTAAATCTTTAAAGCTAATACATAAAATTAAAGCAGATCTGACAAATTTGCAACTCTATGTTGGTGGTGCTTGAGTGAATGTAGATGCATTAAAGGTGCCTTGCAACAGCTTGGCACCCAATTTAGGCTTGGCTTCTGTTTTCCCTTTTGACACTGAACTGGATTCTTTGATGGTTAATGTTACCTTTTACAATGTATAATTACTGACAGTGCATTGACCTTTAGGCTGATTTGCTATAACTTTGTTGCCACCTTTAATGTAATTCTTGTTGGCTGCAGTCTTGCACACAAAAATTACTGGGAGCAGTGAAAAATCAGTACTGCTGAGCCATACCCACCTAAATGGTACAGATGTAAACTGTTATGACTATACAAAAATAGGAAGACCTATCCTCCGATATTGGAAGCACCTACCTGTAGATATGTTACTTTGATGCCATCAATTCTTTTAGTTGAGCACCGATTCCATGACCATTGTTTTTTGACATAGGAAGCTTAAAAATCATTTTAACCTATTTCAAATCACTATTTTATCCCTCATATGATAGATTTAAAAAAAACAAATGTATGCTTTAGTTTATATGCATTACTCTGCAGAAGGCCACCAAAATATTTTTAAAGCTAGTTAGTGTTTACTTCTGCAAACATTATAAACAGAATACATATGGGTAAACTGAGAAGTAACCAGAATTTTATCTTTTCTCCAAAAACTTGAAATGGCTTAAATGGCAAAAAATTCCAAAAACTGTATAAGGCACACTTTAGCCATTCCACATGCAGTATGTTTGAATTCTTCCAGAAGCACGCTTGATTGAAATGGATGAGGTAATGGGTTGACCTATGTACGGTAGTGATGCAGTTTAACAAATAAATATGTATTCAGTATTAACCACAAAGCCTTAATTATCTTGGGGAGAAGATAGAAAAGGATTAGAGTAACATGCTTTAGCAAGTATGCAAGATGATGGCTAAAAACACAGTGGAAGACACACAGAAAGCTGTCTTCATCTAATAAAATATAATAAAATGTTACTAACTTTAGGATATCAGATATCCAAATGTGGTTCCTAAGTGTCTTACACCAAAGAACTCACTCTGTGCAGCGAAATGTTAAAAGAAATGGGTTTGCAAGTTGTCTTGAAGCCTGCCTTAAAGTGGAAATCACACGTGGTGAAAAACAACAAGTAGAAAAGGTAGCAGTATGCCAAAGAACATAAAAGCATGGAATGGCAAGCTGAGGCAGAAAGACCTATGAGACAATGAATCCAAATTTGAACATTTTGGTTTACAAAGTGCAAGTCAAAAGAAGTGTTGGCAAAAAGTAGATATATGGCCGTTTGCCAATTTTTTGTGCAGTACACATTATGGTCAGGGGTGCATTTTAATAATCTCTGTAGGGGATCTGGTAAATATTGATGCAATTATAACTGAACAAATGTAAAAATATTTTGATTTATCATGCTCGTCCTTTGTGGAAAATAACCTATTAGTAAAAACTTTTATCTTTCATCCCAGTAATGCCACAAAAACACTGCAGTTTAATTAAGACCCTCTTGGAGTACAAGTCTGCAGATCGAACACTAACAGTGGTAGATTGGCCACATCAGAGCCATGACATCTGCATGATGGAAGTTGCATGGGATTTCTTGGACAGGAACAAGAACAAAAAGCAGCCAAAGTCAAGAGAGGAGCTACTATGGCAAGTCAATATGCCTAGATAACTAGCTTTATAAAAAAATTCTTGGCTGCCCTAAGACTTCTAATATTCTTTTTATAGGTTGATTATATATTTTACAGTATATATGTTAAAAAGATTGCAAAGATGAACTCCTTATATTATAATTGTTTTTGTCATTATCACCGATTTCTGTTTATCGCACTATTATCAATTAGCAGTAGCCTTACTTTTTAATATGCTACAATGTTTAACTGAATAATTTCCATTTGATTAAAGGACTTGAAATGGATTTTACGTGTTTTTTGGTGCTTTAAGAAATGAATACTAGTTAATAATTGTATTCCATATGAGTAATAATAATAAAAATTCCTTACATTTATATAGTGCTTTTTCACTACCCAAAACACTCTCCACGCAAGGAAGACCTGGGGACTGAACCCATGATCTACTTATTATGAGGCAGCAGCCTACCACTGTGCCACCTTAGTGGTGCAGCAAAGTGATTAAATGGAACATCATCTAATGTTTGTTGTTCAAACCTTAATTGAATCTTTTTCAGAAACCTACCATCTTGTTAAAACTATTTACCTAGTCAACTTTAATGATTGGTCAAGATTGGTTAAAATAGACAGCCTATCAGGACAACAAAGTTCTTTTTTCTCATGAATTATGGCACATTTTGGAAATAATTGTTCTTAAACGTTTATTCAGTGTTTTTTTGATATGTTTTTAGGCGTACTTTATATGCTTGGTTAAATAAACATCTAATCGTTGCCTATTTGGTTAATGTCAGCTTCATTTGGTATGGACTCTTTTTTTTGTTTTAAGATTGGAAGATTTTTGCTGAAATAAAGATTTGATTAATTAATTTCATTTTATGCTATTTTAACAGCCCTCTATTTGTCACATGGAAGATTGGTAGAGAAAAGCGGCTTAGAGGTTGTATAGGTACTTTTTCTGCTATGAATCTGCACTCAGGACTCAGGGAGTACACACTTACCAGGTAAGCAATTGGTCACGTTTCTAGCTTATAATGGTGGGATCCTACGGTGATTTGGGGGACATGAGAGAATCAAGATACTGCTTATCTGTTTAGTAAAGCCTATGTAGATTTCACAAGTGTATGCCGAAAGTAACTTTTATTCATTTGTCTGTTTACAGAACAGGCTTAATACAGTTCAAACATGTGAAAAACGATATATCACAACCTATAATGACACCATTTCATGTGAGCACAATAAAATGAAATATATGTTTCACATTTTATAATTGTTTAGTATTCAAGTTTTTAAGGCACAAAGCGCACCTTTTTAAATGGCTTCTTTCAGTATGCAAAACTGTTTCAGCTCTGGCTAAGTTTTGATCTGCCTGATTGTCATTGAGTGTGTCTTGACATGATCTCCCAGAAGGTGCAGCTTTTTATAAGCTCAGAAGGCAACCTGCTCAGCCGTTGCAGCTACTGCAGTAGTTAAGTATATCAAACGTTTTTCAGGAACACATTTCCTCAAAAGGAATTTGAAGCGATAATTACATACTATGCCTCTTTTGGGACTCTTCAAGTCCTTTGCAATATGCAGTTTTTAATGTATTTTCATGAAACCAAGCACTTTTAGAGCCGTAAAGTTGCATGGTGGCAGTATTTTGAGCAATGGCACTGGTTATTTTTATGTACTAGAGCACTGAGCTGTAAGTAATGGAGATACCACCCATCTCTGCATATTCTACCATCACCAGTTATTGTAAGAGGTGCTGAATTGATTGTTAGTGTATATTAACCGTACATTTGATGCCAGATTCCTTTAATATATTCTGTGCATAGATATTTGGCTTCTTTGGGTGAGATGATAAAAATAATTACATGTGCAAACTTGTAATTGCTGCTGCTTTTCTTCAAGTATCTTGCCTAACACAGGGGAAAATCTTAAATACTAAACAATATAAATAAAATTTCCCCGGTAAACAATCCTTAAAAGTGAGCCCTCTTTATCAAAGAGAACTTTAGTCAGAAAAATGTCATACTCATTGTTTAATCTGCCCTGCATCTCCCTTCTCCATCACAAGCCAGTCCTTCATTAGCTCTCTTGCATGTTGTTGCACTATAAAGAGAGAACAGTTTAAATTGTTGAATCCTTCATAAGTTGAAACACCTGAATTCAGTGCCCTCTGAAACCTATTCTCTTTTACCAGTTTATTCATGGACTGTATCCTATTGATGGAAGAATACTTCTGAATGATCTAAGTCTCAGATGTGCAATCACCGGCTTCTGGAAGTGTAAACATTCCCTTCCACCCGGTATGTAAGAGGAAGTGATGAGTACAGATAAGAGGATTTAGTTTCAGTGAGTGCAGGCTTTATTAAGGCTGTTCATCTTTTGCTTTTGGTTCAGCCTTCTGCTTTCTGTTGATTCTGTGGACACTGGTGGTTGTCTTCCTCTTGCTATGAAATTTCACTTCTTTTGGAATTTTAGTCAAAGCATCGCATCTTTTGGCTGTTTTATTTGGTCTGAGCTGTTCTTTAAAGTGGCCTGTATTTCTTCTCGTTCATGCCATTTTTTTTTTATTTAAATGGACTTTGAACCCTGCAGTGTTGTTTCTTGTATTCAGTTCATTTACACTACAATGTTCAGCAACACCACCCCCACATAGTTAGTCCAAAAGCAGTCATGCATCTTTGAAAAAAAATGGACTTGAAGATGGCCTTTATACTTGAGGTGCCTGCTGACTCTTTCCAATACTCATTTATTGTTAAGTTGAAATTTGCTGCAAGCATTCTGCAAAATAAATAAGTCAAATTGTTTGCTTTATACACTTTCACTTCGTATTGAAGCTTTTCTAAACTTTGCTCACTTCAGGTGTTTGTTTTTGTTTTGGGAACCTTGGTTCTCATTTACAGCCATATGCTATCAGGTCTGCAGGGACTACAGCCTACTGTCAGCTTGGCCTTTTGATATTGTTGAGCTCTGATGGTCTTGGCAAAGATGCTTTATTATATGAGAGCAACATGCTTGCTGTTTCTGCCATACATTTCAGACCATTTTACTATAAACCTTTTTCCCTTCTGTTATTCTCTGTTCAAACATATACGTTAGATTTACTGTGTGTCAGTATTTCCATTGAAATATCAAGCTAAAACTAAATCATTGTTCTGCATATGTTATGGGCATCTGTTCCATTTGCAAGTGCTGTGTTTAGGATGAAAATACCCAGTGTGAGGCTTTTTTATTGATAAGATTATTTCTTATGCATATTAGGATCACCCTAGTGATGGTTGCTATGTGGGTAATAACTCATTTTCAGCTGAAAACTTCAAAATAAAGGAAATGTATACCTGCACTGAAGCTGAGAGGCAGTCTCCTACTGCTGCTTTGCAAAGTTACTTTTCTGCCCAAGCATTTCCTGAAGTTAACTTTTAAACCCTTTCAACCCCCATTAATTTTTTCTGCATTGTTTAAAATGCCTTCTCAGATTTTTTGTTCTGCCAGTTCTTGGATTGGAATACTCTGGGTACTATCTCATGTTTTTTGTTTTTTCTTATAGAGATATTTACCACAAACATTAAATAATCACTTGCTTGTTCTAAAGAAGTAATGAATTATTCAATTAGTGTTCCACCAGTAGTGAAAGATCACCTGATTGGTCAATTTGTTTACTGTACATGAAGGCTTATAAAGTTTCTGTATAGTCTGCCATCAGGAAATCAAGTTACATAGCAGAAGTACATTGTTACAGCAGGTGATCTTTGCTCAGAAACAAATAGTTTAGTTTTCCAAACTAAGATGCTATCAAAGTACAAGCTTCTGAGTTTGAGGAGGCATTTCTGGCAAAATGAACATGAAGTGAATAACATTTGAAAGTAAACTTGCAGACTAGTAAGAGAGAGAGTCTCATCTACACTTGAGGCACACAGTGTTTGGAATTTTGGATTGAAGCAAAGTAAAGTCTATGTTCAACACCTCAGTCACTCTAATGGTGGAAAGTTTCAGGCTTATTTTCATTATTTACTAAATTTAGGCTTGGTACAACTTATTCCTCATTGCTTAAACCTCTGTAGAGTTTCTTTATGCCTTTAAAACAAAAGAAGCAGTAAGCAGTGGTGCAGATTTAAAGTTTAGGTGCTAACATTGGCCTCTGTGTGTTGCTTCTATGTGCTGCTACATATTATCCTTGTATCACTGACCAGACGCGAAAGACCGTTCATACTTTGTTTTTCTTGTTTTCATTCTTCAGGATCTATAGCTGTAGGAAGAGAAAATGTCTAGAAATATAGTTCCAAAAATGTTTTCATACATCATTGCAGCATGAAATAAGACATTCTTTTTAAGATGTATAATGCAAATAAACTCCACTTTGAGCCATACAGGTATCTTTCCATCAGTTTCTTTGCTGCTTTTCTTTCCTGCTTAACTCATTTTAATGATATATAGGGCTAAAACCTCAAGTTAATAGTGTTAGTTAATAGGGGCTGCATCAGTGTGTATTTATAATTGGAAAAAGTAAAGGCTAATTTGGGGCCAAAGAAAAAAAATATTAGAGACCCTATTTTTGGCAGCATAACCTTTATAATAAGTGTGACAAACAAGTAGTGACCAGTCTGTCCTACTCCTTTGGTGACAGTTACACAACCAGAAAACTATCAGACTTTTCTTTTTCTTGGCAAGATAATATCCCTAGAATGGTTCTCATAACCGTACAAGTCCATTGCCTTTTAATTGCGACATGATCATTTGACCACAGAGGAGAGGGAGACAAATCTCCAGTCAGAGTTCCTGGAGGAGTCGATGTTTTGTTTGGATCCACCATCTGTTCTAACAGTTAGTCACAGTTTTAATGACTGAGGCTAGCTTTCTGATAACCTAGTCTCCAATATTATACACAGATGCTGACCAGACTAATAAGATTAAATCATTTAATCCTTTGGATCCAAATATCTCTGGTGTCACATCACATGGGTAGAAGTAGCAGTTTCGCAGTGTAGAAGTTGCATCTAGTGCCACATCAGTAGAAGAGAAGAGAAACATAATAGAACGTCAGTAACGGTTCATAATGATTAACACGGCTCAGTTTTTTGTGGAAATGAATAAAAAACAGTTGTATTCTGAACAGCAAATCAGTATTTGTAATCTCAAAAACCAAGATAAATAATATTATTGAATATTATTGGATTTTAGTTCTTCTGTAATAATTACTGCAACCTTTACTGTTCAAATCACTCCAAAACATTGAATGGTCTTGATTGTGATTAGCCAGTAGGAGGATTAAATCTAAATTTGTGCAACGCTAGAATAGTATCCTGGTAGAAGTTTTATTTTAAGCAGTTCATTACTAGAATTATTGTCTGTGAGTGAAGTAGCTTGTGTAATTCTGCTCATTTTGATGAGTCCGTCCTCTCAATTATCAAGCTGAGGTCTTTTATTTCATGTGCCCTGTTAAGAATTGAATGTTGCTGATAGCGGTCATTTTTTATTGAGTTAATTTTTAGCCTTTTAAATAGGTTAGCTATAATAATAGAAATTAAAGGGAAATCAGTAGGGCTGTGATTCAAAAACAAGCCTCCATATGGTAGTTAACATTTAACAATCACATAACACATTCTGCTGCTTGTACTTGGTGTACTTGTATTTAGTGCTTAACTTTTACCAGTGTATGGTTCATGAGATTCAAATGGCTTATAAAGTGTTGGCAAGCTTTACCCATTCTGTGTGCTCTTTATATATACACTGAAACATTCTGATTATGTGACGTTCTTCTTTCAAACAGGACTTAAATGACTTTGGCTTTGATTTCTAATTAGGACTTTTTTCTTCATATTAATGGCTGCATTGGAAATGGTTTTGAGATGAAGGTGACCTAATGGTGACATGATGGTTGAAATGGACTGACCTCTATCAAGTAATCTTTGTAGTTTGAAATTCTAGAACGGCATATTGTTCTCTTAATTCATTTATTTGTTGTGTTAGATTGTTCATTAAAAAAAACAGCAGTCATTTGTTTTCCTTCCTGCATTGTGGGATTTGTTTATTTTGTTTTCTGGGTTTTGGCCATCTATACCTTCATTGTCTCCCTTGGTATTTCCTGAAAATAAAAATTAGAATTTCTTTTCATTGTTACCATTTCCGGTTAAAACATTTACTCTGGCACACCTTGGTCTGTGCTATAGGTTGGAAAAATTGTCATACAGTGGGCATGTTTTCTTTTTTCTTCCATTTTCAACACTTGTTTAAATCCTGCTATGATGTTCAGAAATGTACAGTTCTTTGATACAATGTTTTTTATTCACTCCATTTATGTAAATTTCACTGTTTTCTCTGTAATTCCTCCAGCATGTTACTTTAGTATTTGGTCAATGCTTCTTAATCAGGGAAAGGCTTACCATCTACGCTAGACAGGTGCAGCCCCTATTTTAACAGAATTTTCTTTTTTCACAGTCTGCTTATACTTATATAAAATTGCAAGATCTACACAAAAATACAGACCTGCATGGGGAAATGCTTCGATCTTCAAACATGTTACTTTTCAGTTTCCTCTTATCAGAGGCAGCTAATAGCTCTCTGTCATCATAATCATTGTGTCCATAAGGACTGTATCTCTCGGGAGGAAAAGGGCTGGGCACCAGATAGTGAATGCATATGTGCGCTTACATTATAGTTATTTGTCATAGTTTAAATGCAGCCTGTTTCCACTGACAGACTTTAAGTATGAATGTAGTGTTCTTTTTCAGGTAATTGATAATCCATTGTAGAAGTACTTGCTGTCAATTTTATTGAAGCAATAATGCGGTGGGAGTGTTAAACCATCTCTTATTGTTTTTACAGTGTTAGGGTAGTATTTACAGGTGAACTGTAATCTCTATGTTTAAGAGAACATAATAAAAGTTTAAGAAACACAGCATACAAATAAATGAAAGTTTCATTTTAATTTTAAATTCGTGTTGATGTTTTTGCTGCCCCTGTGTGTTTTAACAGTGGAAGTACAGCCACATCACAAGCCACTTAGAATGAAATATAGTTTTTCCTTTGACTCATTTTTGCAGAATTTGTTATGTTTAATAGCGCAATTGATTTTTTTGTTTGTTTATGGGACCCTGGCTTCCTTAAATCTTAACCCAGACAGAAAATGGAAGAATTTATTCCATTTTGCCTTTTGATATATCAAAAGCTTTTTTCTCACAGACTATGTAATAAACAACAGTCTGGATACTACCTTTTATGCAGGCAAAGTATTTTATTCAATTCATTATCTTGGTTTTTATTTTAACTGTTATTATTGTGGCCTTTATAGATAAAGTACTTTCAAAAGAATGTTAGTCAGCTATAGAAGTTTAAAGCCATGAGGAACAGTGTTTTACCCCCCCTAACGAGCAGAGTAAATGTGTGCTGTAGTACTGTAAACATATTTATTATTTATGAAATTTGTAATTGCCCCGTCAACTATAATTGTAACAGATGGCATGAGAGAGTGATAGCCAGCCAGGGTGTGGACAAAATGTGAGAAAGATGGTATACTGTTGGGTCAGTTTGGTTCACATTCTCACCTCTCTGTGTTTAGCATGAAAAGCTGAAACATAGTATGTTTAAAAATGTAATTAGTTTTTTTTTCTTCTTTACTACTGGCAGCTTGTACCTTGTATTTTATCACTTATGCCCTTAATATTTTCATAGTATTTAAAATTGAAGACAATTTTGTAAAGCTAATATTCACCATTTAAATGCAATTAAAGGTCCCAATGAGTACATACATTTCAGTTTGTAATGCACAAGGCTCTTTTTTAAAGTAGTAACCTAGATGTTTTTAAATAACTTATGCTGAGTGTATTGTATGTCATTAAATTGACACCAGGCTAATTAATGTATTACTCCATCTCTAGCAGCTTTACTGGTAGCTTGAAATGTAGAGGAGATAAGAGGAGTTACTGCTGTTTAAAAATGATTTTTTTTTTCTTTCTAAACACGCACTTTGGAATTTGGCAAATAAGTTTGGTTGCACATGGTGTGTGTGTTTTTCAGTTTCAGTGACTTAAAATGGATAAAAGATCCCCATCTTTTGAGTCTGGGTAATGAAAAAAATAACTTGACAAGGTCTTAGCTGTGAAAATATCGAACTATTCAAATATTTAGAATGTAAGCTGAATGTGCTAGTTTGTGTAAATCAGTTTAATTCAGAGTTCTAGAGAAAGCACTTGGAAAGTCCCCATGTCCTCTCCACTAAACGTTTCTATGAATCGCCATGCATTCATTATCAAACTCTCTTAGTTCAGTTCAGGGATGTTGTGGTCTGTCTCAACAGCGCAGGACACAAGATAAGAACCCGTTTTGTCACAGAGCACACTTGCGCTTGCATACACATTTACTCATACAGATGATGTTTTTTGCTTTCCTTGTCAGTGGTCAAGCTGAACAAGGGATTTTTTTTCTTTGCAATTTTATTATTTCATAATTTGCTAAGTGCTAGCCTTGTCATTTGTAGCTCTTGCTATGCATCTGGCTTTGCTTTAATTATTTATCATTTGTATTTTTCAGTTTTTTGGCTATTTTTGGCTAACCCTCATAAAAATACCCAGTCTTTGAAAAATTCTACTTAGTTCTTACATACAGTTTTTGTCTTTGTTAATATTTTAAAGAAAGATGCAAATTTTTTGTAGAAGAATTCAGATTTTGGCCATACTGTCAGAAGAAATAGCTTTTTTCTTTGGAGTTTAGGTAATGTGGCATCTTTTAAGAATCTTTGAATTACATGTATCCGAGTATTCTTTAGAAGTCTATTGGGTCATTTATTAATGACTTGAATAAAAGAATTCTACATAAAATAAAAGGAAAAAAAATTATATTAACAGAAAGGAAGTCTAGATCCAACTCCTATGGTGATAATGCGGCAGAACCACGTCAAAAAAGTGGCTTATACATGAAATCTCACAAATGTCTAAGTTAAAGCAGTTCTGTGAAAAGCAGTGGGCTTTTTTTTTTTTTTATAATAACTGTAAAAGTTGAGTAACCATTTAGTGAGTCCAGGGAGCCAATTATTTTGTTATGAGTTTCATAATAGCTGGAATAATGCTACTGCCATTAGTTATCGTTAGCTTGTTTGTAGCATTGTGTGCCATGCTATAGCTGGGAACACATTGACCCATGAAGAATAATAAGGTTGTATTGTAACTTACCATCAAGTAATAATCTTACATAACTCCTATTAATCTTCACATGAAAATCTCTGATCACATTGATTTCTGTGATTAAGACATAACACTCACTTTTTAATTATTGTGTATATTGCTTTTCATGTTAATAAACCGTAAAAATGTACTACATGCATTGTTCTAAAAATTCTTATTGTTTTAAGTGGCTCTTAGAATGTCAAAAGGCCCTTTTCCACTGTTGCAGTAAATGCTCTCTTTTTTTTTTTAATTAAATTTAACATTTTTAGAACAGAATGATGATAATTTGTTTTACTGAAAAAAGTTCAAATTGTGCAAGTAGCAACCATTGAATGTATTGCACAAATGCAGGCTATTGCAGGAGTGTGCCAAGAGATTGAGAGGTTGAGTGCTTGTGTGAAAAGCTTAAGTCAAAAAAATCCTAAGAAATTGACTTGGCAGTTTTTCTTGGTTAAGACATAACAGTTCTTGGAAAATCCTTAGATTAGCGTGTATGAGTGAATAAAGATCTGATAAAGCACACCAAACCTCACTAAGTCATCATGTATGAAACACACTCCCATCTGTATGAATGAACCATTCTTCAGAGGCTCAGTTAATGATGGTGTCCAGAAAGTGGAAATATTTTGAAATATAAAACTACAGTCATTCAAAGCCAAAGTGGATAATGTTGATCTTGGTTACTACCAACATCAGGTATCCACTGATCATCTGTGGGTGAAGTTGGACACATGATGCCCGCTTGCTGGAAATTGAGTTTTATGGAGGAGTAAAAAGATAATATCTTTATCACAATATCTTCAAAGTTTTTGGCTCTGGGAATTGTTCAGTGGCCCGTCCGTAGTATTTTAAGTCTCAAATATGTCTGTGTTTCAAATAGATTGTTAAAAATAAGCAGCGCAAAGAAAGCACTCAATCAGTGTTAGAATTCATATGTATTTGCACATGTACAGATTAGTTTGAAATTCTTCCATGTATGACATATCAACATATTTTCTCTTTCACCACAAAAGAAGAAATAGTCTGTGGTGGTTCTGGTATAAATAAATTAATGAATTTTAGTAAATTCCTTAGGTGTATAACTTAAGGAAAATTTTAGGTTAATTTTGACATTAAAAACAGATGCTTGTAGGCCAAATAAGTAAGATTATCCTTAAGACAAATGCAATTTTTTTTGCTGCCAAGAAAATAATTAGACGTGCACTTCTGTGCCGCTTGTCATGCTTGCTCACATCTATGGAGCTGACACTTCATGCCGTTACATTCTACTTGTAGGATACAGAAACCATCTCACATTGCAGTTTCTACGTAGACTGCAGGTTGAGGTGAATGAATTTTGAGACCAACAAAATTCGCTATTTTGTGTTTTGATTGTTTCCCTTTATCTTCAGGCATATTAAAAAAATATGTGCAGCCATAAGGTATAATAAACAGATGTCCCATATTTCCCAGGGTAAACCCGGATCTCACAGCAACTTAGGTAATCTAAATTTTTCTTTAAAAGCTTTATTCTTTCCATTCTTTAGACCTGACTGCTTTTTCTACTACTATTTCTCACTACTGTAACGTATGTAGAGATTAGACTGTACATGATTTTTGTATATACCTGTAGTTCCCTGCTCCAGTAGATGCATATGTATCATACATTTGATAATCGGTCGCATCAGTTCTACTCAATACAGTCATGATTCAACCAATGAGATGTCTATGTTGCAATGCTTACACCTATGACAATGTGCATACTGATTATAGTCTGCTTTATACATGAATGCAAACTTGATAAATTATTAAACATGAAAAACACTTTTTGACCTGACTACATTCTGCCAAGCACCTTTGCTTTAGTAAATTGTGGCAGCAACATTGCCAGGTTTTGCTCTAAAATCATACACTGCGAGTAGTGATTTAAATCCTTTCCCCCCTTTTTTTTTTTTCTCACTGTTATGTTAATGTGCATAAAATGTTTGCCTGCAATGCACTGATATTGTAGACTGTGTGATCTGAATGCTATTGTAGGGCCCTCTCCTAGTTATTTGGAACTGTTCAATGCATGATGTAATAGGTAAGTAAACATGTGTTCTAATTACTGTCATTATAACATATATACATGAAAAAACTGTACTTAATGTACATATATTCATCATTCTGAGACAAAGTAGCATGATGGCCTAGACGTTAGTGCTGTTGCCTCATGGGTGCAGCCCACTTGTTCTCCAAGTGAAGTTTGCACATTCTCTCTGTGACCGCTCGAGTTTTCTTCAGGTATTCCAGTTTTCCCCTCACATCTCAAAGGTTTTTACAGTGGGTTGATTGGTAACCTGATGAACGGATGATGATCTCCATTATTGGTTTCTGCCTTTTGCCCAGTGATGCCAGGGTAGTCTTTGAACCAGCATAATCCTAAATTATATTAGCAGTTTTAAGAGTGTTGTTTTGTACTTTCATTGCATGCCACACAGTCCAGCACCAGTAGCCCCTTTTACTGTGAGCCACCCCCAACTCTGTTTCCCATGTTGATTAGAAGACAATTTGGTCATCCTGCTCACAGGAAAGTGTCTCAGTTGCCCATATGTATCACTTCCAGTACCAGTTTCTAACCTGCGCTATGCATGCCCTCCATGTGGATATTATCAGCGATAATGGAAAACAGAGTTGACCAGTAAGGATATCGGGCCATACCTGGAACTGTGTTTAAGTTACCGTTTGGCTTGATGATAGCTAATAAGTAAATTAGGCTTGATGATACACATGGCATTTTGCTTGATAGATAGATAGATAGAGCTTAATGCCAGAAATGTAGATGTGTGTGGTTTTACATTTTTTAATTGTTTGGATCTTGCAGCTCATATTTCATTCTTTTTTCGTGGCTTCAGATGTTTGCATGTGCTGTGTATTGCTTATTAATATATGTTATTTACAGTTGAAAAATAATAAGCTCTAATCATATATGGTAAAGCTCATTACAGAAATGTAATTTTCCCAGCAAGGCTGTTTGTGTTCATTTCAGTTTAGAAGGATTACTACGAAAGCTTGAGTACACCAAGGGCTTGAGATTCACAATCAGACTTCTGATTAAAGTCTAACTGGAGAAGGGCCTACTGTATTATTTGTTCTGTAAATAGATTATTATTTAGCACATTTAACAGCTTACACCTTACAAAATGTCTTACAGAACAAACAGGATTACTGTACTTTGTCAGATGGAAACTCGCAAATGGAATAACATTTAGGAATGAATTTAGTACAAGTAGGATGTAAACTGCAGTAATGAGGAGAGTCCTACGAAGGATAAAGAATAATGCACTCTGAAATCTGGTAAATTAGTTCTTGCACAGTAATTTTAATGATCAAGTTGATCAAGTAGCAAGGCCCTGTAGAGGTAAAGCAGGAAGTCTGTTTCTAACATACATGAGAGAAAAATAGGGTCTCCCTGTTAAATGAAATACAGTTAATTTAGAAGCCTTACAAATTGACTAAGGTGCAGTGGTTCATATTCAAAGTCACCAGACTAAAGGTATTGAAGTGAACCCTGAACATGTCTGGGATATAATGAACTCCTAGACTGTAATTAATTCTGCCTGTTAAAAGCTGATCTTTATTCAGTTAAATAGCTTTTAAGAAGCCATTAATAGATACAGTAACAAACAAGAACATGTGTGCTGATAAGGAGTTAGTGCCTCCTCTGCAGGACATGCTTATTTGCATTTGCAGCACCTCTGCAGAGCTACCCACAATATGTCTTATGGGCATAAACAGAGTGCTTAGCAAGCACAGTGAAGGCTTGCAATAAAGTTCTGCTAATGATACGCTGTGAACTTGGCTCTTGATGTCCAAATCTTTTGTTTGAAATCTCACAGCATTTTAATTCTCTCTAAGTGTGCAGAAACCATAGAAAAGAAGTTAATGAAATCATGACCTTAATAAAAAAAAATAGTTACCAGATTAATTAAGAAACTTATTGGGGTGATGCGCAGTTGCATCTTTTTGCATTTTCCATTACCAAAGAGATACTGTGGGGCGTGGCAAGTTTGGAGATTTTCACAGCTCCGGAAAGGCCATTTTACAGAGTGAAGTTTACACTGCTAATGTCTTTTTAGTTCACATTTTAAATATATCCATCACATACTGTATGTTAAGTCAATTGAGAATTCTCAAGTCATTTCAAAATGAGCACAAGGCTATTTTAACTGGATTTATGCTTCTATCCTATGATTAGATTAAGCAAATAACAAAAGGTGGAGGAACAATAATTAATTTATTTGTAAACAGCAATATGTTCACTTATTGTGAGTCTTGCATTAGAATTGACACACAAAACTGATTTAAGCCTGATTTTCAGAATTTGGCCCCTGTAAAGATACTTAGTCAAATGTTTAAAAAGCAAAAAAAAAAATCCCCTTAATTTTTCTCTTTATAAAGCTTTAAAATACTGGAGATGTTTTACACTATGTGTTTTGTCTTGTCAGATTATGCAACCAGGGACAACTGGAGAATGGTTGAAGTTAATTTTCATACCTTTACAATATATCCTGCCACACTCCTTAACCCCTTACCTTTTCATTGATGTACATCATTTTTCCTATGAAGCCCATAAAAGCCTAACTTTTTTAAAATTTTTGCTTTTTTCTTTGTTGGAGGTTTGAATGGGGTCTGCTTCAAAATTGTTCAGATTATGGGATACAATTTTCAGACCTTTGTCTTTCTGTAGACTTTTAGGAACAACAACAACCAAAAATAAAAGCAGTGTCATGTCTGTTTTATTGTTCAGGTTGCTCTGATGACTCACATAGCTATTTTTGTTGACAACAATGGAGTATTCACAATATTTGACTGCAAAGCGTTTCCTAAACCTGTAATTTTGCAGTTTTCACAGAATGAAACTGTAAGAGTCATCGCTTGCAAGAAAAAAAAAATTTTTTTTTTTGGAAGCATTTGAACTATATTGAGCAATGAAGGAGATGGTTAATCCAAAATTAATGAGATGTTGGGATTTTGAGTCAGTGATCTAAAATTAAAGGACTGTCATTTGAAATAATTTGCCTTACCTCTACCTGAATGTCCTCTTAAAATCCATTTGCATTACATTAAAGCATTTAAACATTTGCAGTAGTGCCACAGAGTTTGTTCCTATTAAAACCTGGAACAGCATTGCAGCCATTTCCTGTGTACTTGTGCAGAAGACACAGTGATGTCTTACACCACTTCTGCTGCTTGTTATAAAGAACGTGGTTATTGGTTTTTCCGCATAGCTTTTTAACATTTTAGACTAAAGATGGGCGTGGCACTTGAGCTGTGAAGTGATAGCTATTTCAACACTTTTTGGTTAATCAGTGTCTTTTGACTCTTACTCACACTACAAAGACACATCTTTCTAAGCTTTCCTATAAGTATGTTCAAATGAAATAAGTAGGAAAAATTGCTTATACCCAGTACACGTACATGTCTGTTTTCTGTTAAACCCTTTTAAGCAGTAAATCAAAAAATCCACCATAGCCTAGGGGAAGTTAATAAATGTATAAATACAGTACATACACACATGCATAAATAATCTTTTTTAATAGATTTCCTTTCTGTATTTTGTGTATACATGAAAAGCATTAAAATCATAGTCAAATCTAAATGTCAGTGGCCTTTTGTAGAGAATGTACACTATGTGAAAAATCAGTTATTTCATCTTGCAGAAGTCTTTGCCTGCAAAGTGATGGCCATTTCAAGACTTTGGTTAAATCAGTGTGTTTTGACTCCCATAAGATAGGAAATGGTAGATCAGATTTTGTAGTTTAGAGAAAACCATCACTCTACGTTTAGTGAAACAAAGAGCTGGCAAGTCATGAAAGTAACATGAGCAAGAGTGTCTGGTTCAGCAGTAAAGAGAGCTGTATGGGTTAGTTTGACCATTGTTCACTTCTTGGCTGTAACAGAGGGATTTGTTCTGGGTAGAGGTCCAAATCTGGTACAAGTTGACACATTCTTGTAAGATAGCACTCTGATATTAAACCATTTTAATAGCTGGTCACCTACTAAAGAAGGCACCAAATTGACCATTTTTTCTAGTTAGAATGGTTAACTGGCTATAAAAGATTTTTACAAGCTAAAGGCTGTGGTTTATTTGCAGTTTGTTGTATTAATAAAGTTCAATTTGCAACTATTGTCCCACAAGGTATATGTAGTTTCTCAGCAGATTTCTTACAGAGAGACCAACTGTGAACAAATAAATTAGTAGACATAATGCTTATGAAGTAGTAACAGATAGCACAATTACATATAAAAATTAAACCAACATTGAGACTCAGCCAGTGACCACCAAGAATAACTATTCAGCATGCAAGCAAGTTAAGCATGTTTAATAAAGTAAGACATATTTAGAAAGTTATTACAAGCTGGAATGAAATCTGAAACCTGATGGCAGCAACTGGAATTGTGAATGCAGTTGGTGAGAGATTTCTAAGATTATACACTCTGTGTTTTGCAAAATGTATTTACTAAACTGACATGGTAGATTTGACTATTGAGATGTCAATTTTACTGTTCCATTTAAAAATTAACTTTATACTGTTTTTGTTACTAATGTTAATATTTCAAAGCAAGCAGAAGACCACATAAGTGAGACTCAGTACAAGATTTGTGTTAAAAAAAAAAAAACCATAAAATAATGTTAGAAAATTTTAGAATTCTTGTTAAAATGGATGCGCTTTTTTAGACAGTAGACACATTGTTCTTCTTTTTTTTTTTTGAAGACTGCTTGTGTGCTTTCATTAAGTCATTCTTTAGTCTGATTGTCCCCAGGTATTTATAACTTTTAGCAGTCTACTCTCTCGTCTTTTTTGACTTTATTGACTCATGTGGTGAATTGTATTTCTTCTGTAATCAATTATTATCTTTGTTGTTTGTAATTTTAAGTCACAGAAAATACTCCTCACACCAATTGGCAAAATCAGTTGCTTCATTGATGTTTTTGTAGTTAAACATGGCGGAGATTTACTTTCTCCCAGCAATTCTAAATATTTAGAACATATGGGCTCATTCCACTAGCATTTTGTTTAAGAAAAAATATTTCTAAGCAGTGTAAAATTTGCAGCATTGTTGAAGGCCTCTTTGGTGTCTGCTGACACTTATTGGCTGAATGAATTAGAGCTTTCCTTATTTTTGGTTATATGGATTATATAAGTCATTAATCCTTCATGTTTTGAATTTTACCCATATCATCATCAGCTTTCCATATTATTTTTAATTTGAATATGCTGTGTAGTCTTTGTTTTAGTTGATTAATTTTGCAAGCACAATTTTCTTGGTCCAGTGCTACATCCCTTAGTATTTTACGTATTTTTGTGAAAGGTCCATTCTTGCAGTATTAATTACTTTTACATCATCATAACAAACAGTTTGAAGGAGGTTTTTTTTTTCTCCATGGAGGCAATTAATTAAAAATGCCTTTTCATCCATTAGTTTTTCGAATATTTAGACTAACACAAATTGCCTTATTTTTCTTTTATTATTGTATTTAATGATCCAACACTGTGTAATTTGAGTGACATTGATACATGGATCTCTTCTTATTTGTTTAGTTTTAAAACCTTATAGTGAAGGCTAAGGGTTTCAGAATTATAAATGTCTGCTTGGTTTACATCTGTCGTGAAGACTGACTGTGCACATTGTTTTCTTTTCTTGTCTAGGTTTACTATTTTGGTTTCTTCTCCATTTCAACCCTGTCAAACTTGACTTTTTAGTGCATTCTATATTTAATTTTGTTTTAAACTTAATTAGATTCAACCTCGGCCTTGATGCTGTGTCATTTTTCTACTAGTTGATTTATTATAATGAAATTTCACAAAGGATTTGGCCAGTGGGCATTGCAATGTTTTTACTAAATTGCATACCCGTAAAAAACATTCATTACAGCATAGAAATATGAGATGTCTCTTCCTAAATTATTTTTGTATCCCATTACCTTTAGCTAAGGCCAAGCAGACTGTATTCACAAGTTTAGGATTTTCCTGTTTATCTGATTTGCAGAAAAAGAATGACTTGTCATGGTTCTGCTGCTCTATTTTCAATCTGTATACAATTCTGTTTTCTGAAGCTGTTATACAGAAATGCTGAAAAGATGCACAGCATTTTATTAAAATGTATTAAAATAAATAACCTGTAGTTCTAGGTTAAATGGGTTGGAATTTATATTTATTAAAAAGTAATGCTGTTGACATAGTCACATTTTTAATGGTTAGCCTCATCATTTTTAATGATGCAGTTAATTAAATGTAGAGATTATGGATGCTAAGCCGTGGTGCAGAATGAGTAGGAAGCACAGTGTCAATTATGCATGTTTGAAACAAGGCAAAAAAAATGTTAATAAAAAAATTTCTTTTTAGGTTCTCAGATACACTTTTGGAGATGCAGTAATTGTCAGATAGCTTCATATTGTAATATAAGCTCAACCTATATAGAAGATCACCAATGAATGCCTAAACAACTGTTCTTATGGAATCTCTTTAATCATTCTCAAAGGTTTCAGGCAGCGGGGGTTATAGAGGTCTTTTGAAATGGCTGAATGTCTCTGAGCTACAGCTTCCTTCCGGCTCATGCTGTAATTTACCTTGCACTTGTTTGCCCCTACATAACTTTCATACTGTGTTTTCTTCATACTTCATGTCTCTGTTTGTCCGCTGGCTGCATTACACAGGCTTACAGCATCCTGATTTAAAGCTTGAATCCTTTTGAGTTAGTGTGTTTGCTGTAATGGGAGCTGCAAAATGTTTTAGCCTTCTTTTCCTTTGGAATAAAAGTTCTGAGCCTTGTGTGACCATTTAGGATTTGGACTGTCTAAACCAGTTTTTTCAATTTGCCAATACTTTATCGAATGGCATGGTGAATCAGTGTTTTAACACTGCTCTTTCATTAACCTAATGTTGTGGGTTAAAATCCTGTGCCCAACTATTTAATGTCAATGTAGTTTTTCTCTCATATCTCCAAAGATATAAACTTCTGGATAATGAACAGGATTCCAAATTGTCCCTTGTGTGAGTGGGCTGTGCAATGGCCTGGTGTTCTGTCCGGACCTGTTTTGTTACTTGAGCCTACTGCTACTGGGATAGGCAACCCTGATTGGTTTGAAAGGGGAATGATGTGTAACAATAATGTTTTAATGTCCAATAAGTTTCTTGACAGCCTTATGCTGTGTAGCTTGTTTTCCCTTAATGTTATAAAATGAAATAGTTGCCATTTTCATTTTATCTATGACTTTTAATTTGTATTGCATGGTATTACTTCCTAATTTCATCAAATAGTTGACTAGTTTGCTAAATGTGTCTTTTACTTCAGACCTATGCTTAAGTCCAGTCAGTTCCTGGACTAAACAGAAGCTGAAGAGTTTGTATGTTAGTAGCGCCTGTCAGGTTACTTCAAAAAGGTTTTTATTTTTAACCTTAACATTAATAGCAGTACATTATTTTGCTGCATCACATCACTAAAATTGTCTTCCAACAAAATGTTACAGCATTCACTCATTCATTTTCTACTTATTCTAATATAAGATAGTATAACCCTGAAAGCATGTCCTGGCTCCACTGGGCATCACTATGGATTGGGCGTTAGTGCATAATAGGGCACAGTCATTCATACACAAATCTTCACCAGTACAACAGTCTGGTTTCCCCAAGCAGTATATCTAGCCTATCTTTGGAGAGTGGGAGAAAAATTGTGTATCAAGAACAAGACAATGTTGACATGACATGAGAAGAATGTCCAAATTTCATACATTTGATGGTTGTGCTAGGATTTGCAACATTAACTACAGGGACATGTTACGCATAGGTATATAGCAGCTTAGTGTTTATAAATCGTGTAATAAAGAAAATGAAACTGCCTCTTCAACATATCAAAATCACACTAGCATCCCAGAGAAATAGAGATAAATAGTGCCTTCGCTGAGGAATAGGATGTGGTGTTTTAACAAACTTTTTCCCTTTACAAGATATTTCTTTTTATTTATATCTGTTGTATTTTAAAAGAAGATTTTTGTTTCTGCAGTGCCCTTAAAGACAGCCGCTTTCCCCCAATGACGAGGGATGAGTTGCCGCGGCTTTTCTGCTCAGTGTCTCTTCTCACCAACTTTGAAGATGTTGTTGATTATCTAGACTGGGAGGTAAGAAAAAATAATTTTCTGCCTTGTATCAAAACCATATAAATATGTTATGTGGTAATGATTTTAATTTTGCTTTATAATCAACATCACTTAAACCAAATGACAATTTTAATGGTAGAACACGGGCTGTTTAAGTGACCTGTACAGGGTAAATGTGCAATTCAGTAGTTAGGTTTTGAAACTGCAACATTGCGATTTTAAGTTCAACACTGTGGCAGTTTTGTTTTGTGAAAGGGGTAGAGATGAAGGGGCAAACTCTTTGTGGGTTCCAGTTTAAGATGGGTTAAAAAAAAATAAAAAATGTATTCTCCAAAGATGTATTCTTGTGTTTCGTGGTCCTGGAGAGATGGTACTAATCTGGCAACATTGAGGACAAGGCAGGAAGCAACTCTTAACACTTGATCTTCCTGGATAAATTTACATTCACCAGTTCTACCAAATAGGCTTTGTAATTGTGGAGGAAAACTGGAAAAAAAGTTTAATTATCAGGGTGCATTTAAGAGAAAGCCCTGCCACTGAACAAATTACCAAAAGGTGAGCAACATAAGTCAATGCATGATATGTTTATAGTTATTTGTTCAAAATTTAAAACCATGATTATTTATTATAGAAGAAGATTAAAAGTTGACAAAAACTGGTCCAGCAACTTGAATTGAAAGAAATGTAAAAAAAAAGGGAATTTTAGAATGTGCTGAAGTGTATATTTGTAACATTCATTAGTCTTATTTCTGTTGTGTGTTTGCTTCCAAGTTTTTAGTGCACTGAGCAGCATTTCCAACAGAAAGACAGTTAATAATTCTTCATTACATTGATTATTACTTAATTCCTTGAACATTAAACTTTTTTTTTCTTCAAGTAAGCAAGAGGAGTTTTCCACATTAGAGTAGACAGGCATATTTACATGCATATAGTTTTCATTATGCATATTTTCAAGCCTTCACTGAACATTCCTGCAGCTTGTGTTATATGAAAAAGAAACCATATTAGTATTGCCGTTAAGGGCTCTTCTGCCTATTCTGCAGTTTTGTTGTAACTGTCATTATGGAAACATATATGTTTTTTGCATTTGAGTAAGGCCATACTTTGGAGTGCTCTTTCTTGCACACACTTATTCCTAACTGTAGAAGTTGATGCACTTTGTTTGCATGATACTGCAGTGTTTAGGGGTAGTGTTCCAACTGCACCATTGCCCTGTCCACTCAGAGGGATCTCCTCACATGATTTTCTCACTACCTTTCTCACTGAATGATTTGATGGCAGCAATTTTGTGCCATTCTGCTCAACACACATTAGCTGTTAGGTGGTGAAGGGGTGAGAGATAGTTAGCCAGTTAGTGATGGGATGAATAGAGACCGGAATAACTAGGCTGTGGTGGGCATGTGCACATGTGCCTTTTCTCTGCAAGTATTAAATCATGCACTTGTCAGAAGCTTGTTTTTTAACACAATAGGTGTTCAGTTATATTTTTCACACTCTAGGAACGTGTGTTTGTCTTAGTAATTTGTACTTATCCACATTTAACTTGTTCCATGTTTTGGTATGTTTATAAGATCCAGTGGCTGTATCCCATTCTTCATCACAATCAACAAATTCATAGTTAACTACTGTACTGCTCTTTTCAAGTGGGGAGAAAAAAAACTTTCCTCCTCTTTAAAAGAAATTTTACAGTTATTTAAGAATGATTACAGTTAGATGCTACTTAATAGCCATGCCAATCTATTTGCATAATTTTATGCACAACTCCATTTCCAAAAAAAAACTGTGTAAAATGTACATGAAAACAGAATGCAATGATTTGCAGATCTCATAAACCCATGTTGTATTCACAATAGGGCATAGAAAACATATCAACTGTTTAAACTGAGAAAATGTACCATTTTAAGAAAAGAATAAGGTTATTTTGAATTTGATGGCAGCAACATGTCTTAAAAAAGTTGACAGGACCATGTTTAGTACTGGGTAGCACCCCTCTTCTTTTAACAACAGTCTATAAACATCTGGGAACTGAGGAGACCAGTTGCTGGAATTTTAGGAGAGGAAATTCGTCCCATTCTTGTCTGATTTTTGGATTTCTGTTGCACAACAGTCCTGGGTGATCTTTGTCGTATTTTTTGTTTCATGATGCACCAAATGTTTACAATTGGTGAAAGTCCAGGCAGGCCAGTTCATCAGGACCCGGACTCTTCTACTACGAAACCGTGCTGTAATAGATGCAGCATGCGGTTTAGCATTGTCCTCCTGAAATATGCAAGGCCTTGCCTGAAAAAAACGTTGACGTGCGTATGTTGTTCTAAAACCTGCATATACCTTTCTGCATTGATGGTGCCTTTCCAAATGTGCAAACTGCTAATTCCATAGGCAAGAATGCACCCCCTTACCATCAGAGATTAAAGCTTTTGAATTGAGTGTGGTGTGAAAAGGCGCTATATAGGTGCCCGCCCTGACATGGAGGCACACGTAAAAATAAAACACAAATTTATTTTTTTTTCAGCTATTGGCATGTCTTTCCCATGTTCCTCAGCCACAGCACAGTCCCAAAAACAGCAACACAAAAACCACACTAATTCCTTTCTTCCTCCACCACTCCTCCCAGGAAACCTTGTCGTCCTCCTCCCGATTCTGGCTCCTGGAGTGGTGGCTGCTGGCCCCTTTTATAGTTCACCTGGTGTTTGACTGCCGAGTTCTGGCTGCATTTCCGGGTGTGGTGAATATGCTGTCCATATATTCTCAGGAGTCCCAGCTGCAGCACCCCATGGCGGTCATCTAGCATCCAGGGAGAGGTGTTGCACCACCCAGGGCTGCTACCCCTGAATATAGAGTGCAGAGGCGTCCCAGCTGGGCATGAACCCTGGCCGCCTGCCACAATGCATAACAACCCGGATGGCCCCTCTCCTCCTTACACCGGAGTACGTTGTTTACGTGTTTTCAAAAAAGACTTTCAAATTTTGATTCATCTGACCACAGAACAATTTTCTACTTTTGCCAAATTCTCTTGAAGTGTGGAGTGAAAGATACAGTATGTACACATATATTCAATATTCAGTGTTGGCATGTACATTATTCTTGAAAGGCAGCAAGCTTCCATTCTAATGTACATGGGCTTTTTCTTTTAAGCCTTAATACATCACCAGTATTTATAGATTAAATTACTGCAAGTCAACGTTTTAATCTTAGACTTCACCATAAAGTATTCTACTTTTATCCAAACTTGCTGTTCCTGTTACTGTTTTATGCTGTAACTGCTAGAAACCTTTGCTCTGAATGAGCTTTAACCCGGTGTTACACCAAAAAGGGACATTTTAACTTTTTATTAGTCTGCTCATATTTACAAAATGTGTGAATATTGTACACCCTGGCAGATAATCTAGATGTAGAGTCACACTTGTTGGAGGTGTTCATTCCAGCCAGCTCCTTTTGTTATCTGAACAGATAACTTGCCTGAAAACAACTGTTATTGTTTCTTCCCTTAATTAAGCTTTCTTAAAATTTTATGGTATTACTTTGTTTTTATCTATTTATTTTCTATTTTATGCGCTAAATCCCTGAGGGGAAATTGTCTTTTTGCATGACTTTTTGAGGGTCAGAGTGCATGGTCAGTCATTGTACAGCCCCCCAGAGCAATTTTTAGGTTAAGGGCCTTGTTGTCTTTTTTTATTGTGTAATATTGGTTAGTTCAGTAGTTAGAAATTTAGGTATCAATGACGTAGCTATGCCATTGTATCATAGTTTATGCCTGTGTTTACTTTTTTGGTAATTCTGACTATTTAGATATGCCTAATAGTGTAAAATCAAACAAAAAAAAAAAAGCTGCCGTGTTAGTAAATTCTGTGATAAAGTAGAAAGTTGTAAGCAAGTTTCTGACTTTGAAGTTTTAAGATTATAATAAGCATTAATGTCCAACATCTACATTCATATTTCTGTTTGTATTTCACTATCACTATGAATATTTGCTCAAGACATAATACAGTAATTTAACAATTATTCTGTAAAATTGTTGTCTGATGGTGCAGTGTTATAGCAAAAGACTTTAATACACACTGATCACCACAGTTACTAATTAAACTGAAGTTATGCTTGTTAAATTTCTGTAAGGAGTTTCTAAACATTTTGTGAATTTTTTGATTGCCATAATAGAGACTATGAAATAGTAGTGTGTTTAATAACTATAGAAAAACAGTTAAAATAGAGATTGGTTAAAATAAAAATAAGCACCGAAATGTAGGTTTATAGTTCAGTGCCTTATCCACCAGGTTATTCTATTTGTCAGGTACAGTTCAATTTATGTGTATTTTTAGCATTGCTATGTCCACCTCTATGTGTACTTTTAAAAATGCACACAGCTGCTTTTCATGAAATCTTAGGTGTGGTTTTATAGGGAGGATTTGTGTTTTGATTCACCACTTGGTATGACACAGCTTTACGTTTCAATTGTCTCTTAAGCAGTCCACTTTTACATCCCTATCTGTTTACAGAACCAAGTAAGCACTGGCTGAGAGTAGCAGCTGGTCTGTTATTTTGCTATGATTCAGCAAAGAAATATAATGAATCTAATTATATACACAGAACATTGGATAATGGGCACAACTGCAAACAGTTTCCCTGCAATTAACATGCAAAAAATGTGTTAGGTTATACTTTTTGTATAATATTCTGAAGTGTACTAATTTGGAATTGTTGTTGGAGCTTATCTAGGCAGGAAACGGGCTCAGACAGAACACCAGTCCATCATAAAGTCTTATTAATATAGGTGAATCAAAAATATCCTGTTTTCATCTGTTATTAAAAAAAGTAATTTATAAATGCCTTTTTGATTACTGGTAAATGATGATATTTTAATATCATCCCAGGTCATTGGTATTGGTGGCCAAGAAAAATTTTTAATCTCATTTTCTCATGTCATTTGTGTCACATAATCCAGACATCAAATAGAAAATCAGAGCAGTTCACATGGTGGAAACACTTTCACACATGGACAAACTTTTCAATTAAAGATGGGATTCTTGACCAGCAAATACAATTCTGTTAGTTAAATTTGGACCATTCTGGATTGTTTTTGGGAATTTAGGGTGTGGCTCAGACAAATAAGCAAATATTCTGCCCCTTCATCTTTTTTTTATTTTAATCACATTCTAGCAGTTTTATTTTAAGAAAAATAAACATACAATAGACGGTAGAAAGAGTGGAAACACTCAATATTAGATATAAAAGGCACAATGTAAACAACTACACATAGATAAATGACATATGACAATATTCTCTCTTGCAGGACATAAGGATTTTTCTAATACGTTTAAAGATGGCTTTATTTATATGTATGCTGTACTGTGCCAAGTGCATATCTATCACTCTCTGAATTGGCTAGCTTGCCAGGTAGTCATGTTAATAAAGAACACGTCAGCCTAGTCTGCTGGTTATAGTGAGTAACAGATTAAACACTTAAACTTGTTTAACAGCCTTTTGGAAGAACAAGGTGTCTAGCATAAAAATTTGTAGCTGTCTTGACATTTTTATGTGGCATAATGAAAATAATAATTAACTCTGACAACAGCATTCTTCCACCCTGTAAATACCTTGCACTGGAAGACTGTTAAAATAATTGTAGTAGTCTGACACACACTGTAAGTTCTGAAACCTCTGTTTTTTGTTTAATGATAGCCTAAACAATTGGAGACCCCTGATATTAATCAACAGTGCTTCAATCATAAATTTCAAAACCGCCATTACTTTTATTAAATACGTTGACTTTTATTTATGTAATGGATTTTCTTCCAGCATACTGTTTTCTTTTAGTTTGGTCATTTTTATCTCAAAAGAAACTGAGCTAACCAGAAATAAAAACAGGGAAAAAATATGTTGCACATCACAGCCCTCAAGTGTGACACTTCACAGTGCCAATGTAGTTAATGCCCAACAAGATATTACAGAAGTTATTAATATAAAAGCCTTGTGATGTGAGTAATGGAACAGAAAGTCAAAGTGAACTTTCTTGTCATCTCAACCATATACAAGTATACAGATAGGCGAAATTACGAAGCTCAGGGTCCGCAGTCCATAGAGTAACAACATGACGTGCAAATAATACATTAAATATAGAATTAAAATTGAAATTTAAAATTAAAACACAAACAAGACATTGTGCGAACACAAGACAAAGAAGTAGCAGCAATATTGACTTGTAGTTAGCAATATGAACATTGATGCAATGTATGGTATGTGCAATCTAGATACATAAATATAGTCAATAGATATGTAATATCATAAATAAATAATAGATATAGATAATACAGAAATTATCAGTGTATGATAATAGTTGTTTAAGACATGTGTAAACAATGACAGGTCAGAATGTTTCACAACAGAAGGATATCAAGAGTGTCCAAATACTTAAAGGTCAGTATGAGATTTTCAGTTCTTTTCTACATGCCCACTCGTCTTTGCAGGAAAGTGGCTTGCATGTATAAAAGTTCTGTTTTTAGAGGTGGTTGAAGCAGTGTGGAAGATCCCAGGGGGCAGCATGGTGTTAAGGAGTCGGATAGCTTGGGGGTAAAAACTCTCCTGCAGCCTGGAAGATCTGGCTTTGATGCTGCAGTATCTTCTCTTGGATGGCAGAAGTGTGAAAAGTCCATGTGTGGGGTGTAAAGGGTCCTGCACAATGCTGCAGGCCTTGCGAACACTGCGTTTGTAAAATATGTCCTGTAGCGAAGGGAGAGGCACCCCAATAATGTTCTCTGCTGTCTTCACTATCCTTTGCAGGCGCTTGCGGTCGGATATGTTGCAGTTGCCGTACCATGATGCAGCTGGTCAGAACACTCTCAATGGTGCCCCTGTAGAACATGGTGAGGATGGAGGGGGGAAAACTTGCTCGCTTCAGCTGCCTCAGGGAGTGTAGCCTCTGCTGGGCTTTCTTGATTAGTGAGGAGGTGTTATGTGTCCACGTAAGTTCCTCAGTTATGTGCACACTGAGGAACTTTGTACTCCCAACAGTCTCCACATCTAAACCGTTGATACTGAGTGGGATGTGGGCAGGATGAGATTTTCTGAAGTCCACGATTCTCTTTTGTCTTGTCAACATTGAGAGATAGTTGTCTTCACACCATGCAGACATCCGTCCACCTCATCTTTGTATGCTGTTTCATCATCCCTGCTTATCGGACCCAGCACTGTTGCTTCATCCGCAAGCTTAATGATGTGGTTGGTGTTGTGCGTGGCTGTGCAGTCGTGAGTCAGCAGGGTGAACAGCAGTAGACAAAGCACGTAGCCCTGCAGCGCTCCAGTGCTCAGTGTGATGTTGCTGGAGGTGTTGCAGCCTATCCGAACTGACTGGGGCCTCTCTGTCAAGAAGTCCAGGATCCAATTGCAGAGGGTGGTTTTCAGGCCCAATCTGCTCAGTTTTACAACCAGCTTTTGAGGGATGATTGTGTTGAAGGCAGGGCTAAAGCCTATGAATAGCATCCTGACATATGTGTCTTTTTTATCCAGATGTGTCAGGGAGAGGTGAAGGGCAGAGCATATGGCATCCTCAGTTGACCTGTTTGAGTGGTATGCAAACAGAAGAGGGTCAAGGCAGGCAGGGAGATTAGTCTTTGTGTGACATGACTAACCTTTTGAAGCACTTCATTATGATTGGCCTGAGTGCAATTGGTCGGTAGTCATTCAAGCATGTCACTGGTGACTTCTTCAGCACTGGTATGATGGTGGTTGACTTAAAGCATGCTGGGACTGATGACTGGTTCAGAGATGTGTTGGAAGATGTCTGTGAGGACACCAGCCAGATGACTGGCACATTCTTTGAGCACATTACCAGGTATGTTGTCAGGTCCTGCAGCCTTGCGGGTATTGACTCTGGATAGAGTCCTCTTCATGTTAGATATGGAGAGACAGAGTACCTGGTCAGTGGAGGGAGATGTTGTTTTTCTCGCAGGTTCTTTGTTCTGTGCCTCAAACCGTGCAAAGAAGTTGTTCTGCTCATCCGGAAGGGAGGCATCACCATCGCTGCTGTGTGGGTTGGGTTTTTAGTTTGTAATTGTCCGAACGCCCTGCCACATACGATGTGTGTCTCTGGTGCTGCTGAGTTAGTTGTTTGTTGATCTTCTGCGCGTATGCACACTTAGCTCTCCTTATAGTGCGAGACAGGTTGGCTGTGGTCACCCTGAGGGCGGCCTTGTCTCCAGATCTGAAGGCTGCATTTCTGATCTTGAGCAGAATGTACACTTCTCTTTTCATCCAGGGCTTTTGGTTGGCTCTTCTGGTAGCATCCTTGGTAACAGTAACATCCTCTATGCATTTGGAGATGTAGCCAGTCACAGAGTCTGTGTACTCCTCCAGATTGATGGAGTCACCATCCATAGCAGCTTCCCTGAAAATGTCCTAGTCTGTCAATTTTGAAGCAGTCTTGGAGAGCTGAAACAGCACCAACCTGCCACACTGTGATGTTTTTGCAGGCAGGTTTAGTGTGCTTCAGCAGGGACTTCTATGCAGGAACCATAAAAATGCTGATTTGGTCTGCGCAGCCGTGGTGGGGGGTAGGGTAGGGCCTTGTAGGCATCAGGAGCGCTCCCGTAAACATTGTGTCAGACAGCTTCCCCCTCTAGTAGCAAAGTTCACATTCTGGGAGAATTTTGGGAGAACTGACTTCAAGTTGGCATGATTGAAGTCTCCAGCAATAATGAAAAATGCCTCGGGGTTGCAGTTTGCTGATCTCGCAGAGTTCCGCTAGCGCCTGGTTAGCATTTGCGCTAGGCAGGTGGTAGACGGCAACCACCAGCACGCAACTGTATTCCCTCGGCTGGTAGAAAGGCAGACACCTTACTGATAAAACCTGTATCAGCGGGGAGCAGTGTCGCACAACTGAGGCAGCATTCGTACACCACTTTCTGTTCACATAAACACACAGTCCCCCCTCTGCGGGTCTTACCAGACAAAAAGGCGTCTCTGTCCGTCTAGCTGGATGGACGAGTCTGGAGCCATGTCTCGGTGAAAATGAAGATGCAACAATCTCTCATTTCCCACTGCTTGGCCCGCTGCAGCTTTATATAATCCAGCTTGTTATCCAGTGATCGGACGTTTGCGAGCAGAATGGACGATATCGCAGGTCTGGTGGGGTTAGTTTTTAGCCTTGTGCTAACACTGCCGCATTTCCCTTGTTTCTGCTCCCGATTGCTGCGCTTGCGTTTTTGCTAGCTCAGCTTCCCAGGCTGTTGCTGTCACCTCACTGGATATTTTGGCGCAGTTTCTTGGGAAATCGAGCAGGATTTGCCACTCGTAAATGTAGCAAAAAATAAGGTTAAACGTCTTCTATGTTTTTGTTTTTGCTGATACTCGTATGTTGAAACAGACTGGTGTCCTGCCTTCTGGTGTTTTCCGTAACTAACAAAGGTGGTAATTGTATAATAATTACATCAATCTTAAGCTGTGGCTATGGAAGACATTGTTGAAGTTTTAGCAGTACTATTTATTGTTGTTGCCCCCTTTTATATTCTGAGATTACTATTAAGCTTTTTAATTCACCTCTCTGTGTAGGAAAGAAATCTAGTTTACACATTTACGAAGAAATAAATGTATCTTGCAGTTATTGAACATTGGTACTTACTTAGAGTCAAAATGTAATGTACTTACTATTTTACTCAGATGGGTTGCATTTGAATCAACAACCATGTTTATTCACAGTATATACACATTTTTATTCAAAAGTGTAGCTTAGTTTGCTTTACAAATAACAAAATACAAATTAGAATAGAAAAAAGTCTGATGGTTATATAATGGCTAAAGTCAGTGGCCAATCTGATAGATAGATAGATAGATACTTTATTAATCCCAAGGGGAAATTCACTGTAGTGCATGCTGTGGTCATATGACCAGGGAGTGAGAGCGCAACAAACTCTTGCACTGATGCTGGAAGAAATTAACCACACCACCTGGGCATTCTGTAGTACTTAACACTAGAATTACCAAAGTTTACGAGAAAACTTGTAAATCTGGCCCACCTTAAATCCACTCACACATCTCCATTCAGCGTCTTTTGTCTTGTAAATGTGTCGATAATCCCAAGCAGCCTGCTATACCATCCCCCCACCACCGGATAAACTGCAAAAACCTCTCCCAAATGAAGCCTTGTTTATCAGTGAGTCAGGTACCTAGGCTAAAAAAATATATTGTTATTCGGAACACATGCATTTCATGTGTGTTCTGTGTCCACAAAGATCTGTTTAAGTGTAGGATGACAGAAATGTTAAACACATACCTAAAAGACAAACTTTTTCCATGTTTAGTACTAACGCCAATAAATAGACATGAAGTGTATAATGTGTGAAGACTGAAGTCCCAATATCAAATAAGCACTTTCACAAAAGATACAAGTCTAACACAACAAATGTGCTTTTTTTCCAAGACTATAACCAAAGAAAAAGAAATCAGGTTAGTATTGCTTGTTGTCCTGACTTCTCAGGTAGTATACTGGTTAGTGCTGCTGTCTCCAATTCAGAAGATTCTGGGTTTAAGTCTTAATGTCTCCCAAAATAAACTTTTTGAGTAGTGAGCTGTTCTTATTGTTACTATTATGCAATAAAAGCATACATTTGATTTGAGTCTGTGACAGCTGCTTTAAATGTATGGTACTTGTAAAGGTTAGCGTTTTATTCAGTTTTATTCTCTCATTCGCGTTCACGCTCGCCCTGATCTGACACGGCTTTTTTCAAATAAAGACACGCTATAACAGAGGTGAACTCAGATCGGAAAAAGAGAACAGAAGCCCTCCCCGCAAGAAATGTCCACTCACATATAAGAACGACACAGCTGCACCAGGTGTAAAGGTGAAAGATTGCACCATTTGGATACAGGACGAAGTCTGGCATCATCTTGCCAATCACCTGTCCTCCTTAAAAAAAACAGCATGGCTTACAGAGCTCACCAATGTATCGAGCAAACTCATGTTTGTGATTATGTTTTTTGATGGTCTTTACATAAGAAGCATTTATATGTTACTTATATAAAAGCCAGATCGAATGTTATTTATCTTGATTTATTTACTTATCTTCCTACAGCGTAAAGTCACAAGTATATAGCAGAGCTTCCTCTGTTTAATCGTCAAGGGCATGCTCACAAATTACACGTGTAATGCCATAAAAAATACCTGCTGACACTTTAGTACGCGAGCAATGGTACGAGAATGTAGTTAGACTATTTTTGGGCACATATACCATGCTAGTGTTTAGATCTGGGCGGTGTAACGCTGGTGAGCTCTGTAAGCCATGCTGTTTGTTTCAAGGACAGGTGATTGGCATGATGATGCCGTGCTTCGTCCTGTATCCAAATGGTGCCATCTTTCGCCTTTATGCCTGGTACAGCTGTGTTGTTCTTATATGTAAGTGGATGTTTCTTGCGGGAAGGGCTTATGTTCTCTTTCTCCGATCTGAGTTCACCTCTGTTATAGCTCGTCTTTATTTGAAAACAGCAGTGTCAGATCAGAGAGAGCATGAATACGACTGAGAGAATAAAACTGAATTAAAAACGCTAACTTTGATGAGCACTATAAATTTACAGCGGCTGTTACAGATACAAATCAAATGTATGTTTTTATTGTATAATATTAACAATAATAGCAGCTCTCTACTCCAAATTGTAAACTTGAGAAGCTGCCAGCATCGAACCCAGAACCTCTTGATTGGGAGTCATCAGTTCTTAGCATTGCAATACGCAAGCTGTTGCATTAACCGTCTACTGTAACATGCTTTCTTTTTTATTCGGTTATATTCTTGAATAAAAGCGAACTTGTTTTGTTATATTTGTACCTTTTGTGAAAGTGTTTATTTGATATTTGGACTTCAGGCTTCACACCTTATACACATGTTGTAAAGACGGTCCTTGGGTGTGTGTGGGAACTGTTAACATTTGAATCTGATGATTGTATATAGCGCGGAACTGACCTATCTGTACTATGCTGTCCTCTGCATCTCCTGGAGTTCAAAAGAAATACCAACATGCAGCAACATGTGGACACTGGCCAAGATTGGAACAAAAAGCCAAATGCGGTCACTAACTACAACTGCATGAAGGTATGCAAATGAATGTAATGTTGCATTAGTACAACAACGTTTTCCGAAATGTACAATACAGGTCATAAAATTAATAATTCCAAATGTCATATATACAGTGCATCCGGAAAGTATTCACAGTGCATCACCTTTTCCACATTTTGTTATGTTAAGCCTTATTCCAAAATGGATTAAATTCATTTTTTTCCTCAGAATTCTACACACAACACCCCATAATGACAACATGAAAAAAGTTTACTTGAGGTTTTTGCAAGTTTATTAAAAATAAAAAAAACTGAGAAATCACATGTACATAAGTATTCACAGCCTTTGCTCAATACTTTGTCGATGCACCTTTGGCAGTAATTACAGCCTCAAGTGTTTTTGAAAATGATGCCACAAGCTTGGCACACCTATCCTTGACCATTTCCGCCCATTCCTCTTTGCAGCACCTCTCAAGCTCCATCAGGTTGGATGGGAAGCGTCGATGCACGGCCATTTTAAGATCTCTCCAGAGATGTTCAATCAGATTCAAGTCTGGGCCACTCAAGGACATTCACAGAGTTGTCCTGAAGCCACTCATTTGATATCTTGGCTGTGTGCTTAGGGTCGTTGTCCTGCTGAAAGATGAACCGTCACCCCAGTCTGAGGTCAAGAGCGCTCTGGAGCAGGTTTTCATCCAGGATGTCTCTGTACATTGCTACAGTCATCTTTCCCTTTATCCTGACTAGTCTCCCAGTTCCTGCTGCTGAAAAACATCCCCACAGCATGATGCTGCCACCACCATGCTTCACTGTAGGGATGGTATTGGCCTGGTGATGAGCAGTGCCTAGTTTCCTCCAAACATGACGCCTGGCATTCACACCAAAGAGTTCAATCTTTGTCTCATCAGACCAGAGAATTTTGTTTCTCATGGTCTGAGAGTACTTCAGGTACCTTTTGGCAAACTCCAGGCAGGCTGCTTATGTGCCTTTTACTAAGGAGTGGCTTCCGTCTGGCCAGTCTACCATACAGGCCTAATTGGTGGATTGCTGCAGCGATGGTTGTCCATTTGGATGGTTCTCCTCTTTCCACAGAGGACCTCTGGAGCTCTGACAGAGGGACCATCGGGTTCTTGGTCACCTCCCTGACTAAGGCCTTCTCCCCCGATCACTCAGTTTAGATGGCCGGCCAGCTCTAGGAAGAGTCCTGGTGGTTTCAAACTTCTTCCACTTATGGATGATGGAGGCCACTGTGCTCATTGGGACCTTCAAAGCACCAGAAATTTTTCTGTAACCTTCCCCAGATTTGTGCCTCGAGACAATCCTGTCTGAGGTCTACAGACAATTCCTTTGACTTCATGCTTGGTTTGGGCTCAGACTTGAACTGTCAACTGTGGGACCTTATATAGACAGGTGTGTGCCTTTTCAAATCATGTTCAATCAACTGAATTTACCACAGGTGGACTCCAATTAAGCTGCAGAAACATCTCAAGGATGATCGGGGGAAACAGGATGCACCTGAGCTCAATTTTGAGCTTCAAGGCAAAGGCTGTGAATACTTATGTACTGTACTTGTGCTTTCTCAATTTTTTTATTTTTAATAAATTTGCAAAAATCTCAAGTAAACTTTTTTCACGTTGTCATGGGGTGTTGTGTGTAGAATTCTGAGGAAAAAAATGAATTTATTCCAGTTTGGAATAAGGCTGTAACATGACAAAATGTGGAAAAAGTGATGCGCTGTGACTACTTTCCGGATGCACTGTATATATGACATTTGGAATTATTAATTTTATGACCTGTATTGTACATTTCGGAAAATGTTGTACCTAAGTCTCTCTTTTTTGTCAGTGCGGCTTTGACATCATGGATCAGAAAATGCATACTAATTCAGCGTGAGCAGGAGCACTCAAGAATAAAACTGAATTAAAAAAAAATTGACATTCACAGTCATTCAGTCATGCACACCACTCACATCCACGTCCACAGTTTTCCCAGTCTCGTTCGTGCACAAGATCTGACACAGTTTTCAAATAAAGAGGGGGTGTAACAAAACAAGTTTTTTTTGTTATACCATGTCTTTATCTGAAAACCACATCAGATCCGGGGGGTATGTGGGAGCTTGAACGTGAGTGAGAGAATAAAACTGAAAAAAAAAAACGCTAACTGTAACTATAAATTTATAGACGCAAATTAATTGTATGCTTTTATTGTATGATATTAACAATAAGAACAGCTCACTGCTGAAAATGGTAAATTTGGGAAGCAGCTGATATCGAAACCACGACCCTCTTGATTGGAAGGCAGCAGTTCTTAGCATTGCACCACGCAAGCTGTTGTATCAACCGCCTACCGTAACCTGCTTTCTTTTTTCTTTGGTTAAATTCTTGAATAAGAGTGCACTTGTTTTCTTATACTTGTACCTTTTGTGAAAGTGTTTATTTCATATTTGTATTTCAGGCGTCACACCTTATACATTTCATGTCTACATTTTTTCAGTTATTACTAAAACGTGAAAAATGTTTGTGTTAACTCCGTTTTACATAGATTGTTGTTGACACGGAACACACATGAAATGTATGTATTCCAAATGATGATGTACTATTTTACCCTATAAAGCTCCAGCACTTCACTCGAAGATAAACACTGAGCACTGACAAACTTCTTTGCGAAATGAACTGCAGCGGTGGGCAGGGGGATGGGATACCAGGCTGCTTGCTGCTTATCAACACATTTACAGGACAAAAGACACTGACGGAGAGGTGAGAATGGATTTAAGGTGTGCCGGATTTATGAGCTGTCTCATAGGCTCTGGTAATTCTAGTGTTAAATGAGGCAGAGTTATTCATTAATATCTAGGTATGATGCAGCAGTCTTGAAAACTTGATTTAGTAGGTATCATGTTAGTCATTAGTATCCTTCATCCTTTTAAACACTAAACGTAGTTGCAGTGTAATTTAACCGGACAGCAGCACAACAGAATACCCACCACAGAGTACCAAAAACAGATTTAAAAAAAAAAAAGAAAGAAAAGTCAAAAGCAGGCATTTGTATTTGGAAAAAAGAATAATGAGAACTGTCATGTTCTCATGACATTATATAGGTAATTGTAAAGCCTGAAATAATAATAATTTTATTTATTTATGAGCGCTTTTCTAAACACTCATGGACACCGAACAATAGACAAAACACAGATGATAAACCAAAGTAAAGTACAGAAGTTAAAATCAGACAGAGCAATTTTAATCAAAGAGAAAAAGCAGTCTTAAACTATTGATTTTTAAGTTTAGATTTGAAAAGTGAAAATGATTCAGTATTTCTAAGCTCAAGTGGTAGTGAGTTCCAAAGCTGGGGCAGCAGAGCTACTAAATGCTGTGCTCCCCATAGTGGTAAGACAGATGAAGGGGACAGTCAAGTGGATGGAGGAAGAGGATCTGAGGGTGCGGGAGGGAATGGCAACATGGAGGAGGTCGGACAGATATGGAGGGGCAAGGTTGTGGATAGCCTTTAAAGTTAGTAGGAGAATTTTGAATTGAATTCGGAACTGAACTGTAAGCAAATGAAGCTGCTGCAAAACATGAGTGATATGGTGAATAGAGGGGGTTCTAGTAGTGATGCAGGCAGCTGAATTCTGGACCAGTTGAAGCTTATAAAGAGATTTGCAAGAAAGACCAAAGAAAAGGGAATTGCAATAATCCAGACAAGGTGACAAGGCTAGGAACAAGGATAGCAGTGGTGTGGAGAGTGAGGGAGGGGTGAATATGAGTAATGTTACGCAGGTGGAAATATGCAGACCGGGAGATGTTATTGATGTGGGACTGAAAGGATAAAGTACTGTCAAGGATGACACCCAAACTCTTAACCTGTGGGGAAGGGGAGACAGAGGAATTATCAGTAAGAAATGAAAAATGATCAGTTTTGGATAATGTTGATTTTGTACCAATGAGGAGAACCTCAGTTTTGTCACTATTTAATTTAAGAAAGTTTGAAAAAAAAACAGGGTTTGATTTCTGCAATGCAATCAGTAAGGGAGGAGGGTGGAAAGGAAACGGTAGGTTTGCTAGTGAGATATAGCTGGGTGTCATCCTCATAGCAGTGGAAGCTAGTGTTATATTTACGAAAGATATTGCCATGGGGAAGGAGGTAAATAATGAAAAGGAGGGGCCCCAGGACAGAGCCCTTGGGCACACCAGAAGTAACAGCGGTGGGTTGGGATGTGAAAGTTGTAAGTTGAACAAACTGAATGCGGCCTGAGAGGTAGGATATGAACCAATCTAGTGGTGTGTGGATAATGCCAATCGAAGATAATCTATTGAGTAGAGTAGTGTGAGAAAGAGTGTCAAAGGCTGCACTCAGATCAAGAAGAATGAGAATAGTAATTAAACCAGAATTAGCTACCATAAGGAGGTTATTAGTAATTTTTATAAGTGCTGTTTCTGTATTGTGGAGGGGATGAAAACCAGACTGGAACTGTTCATATAGATTATTTTGAGATAAAAGAGAATGAAATTGAATAGCCACTCATTCAAGAATTTTGGAAATGAAGGGTAGATTAGAAATAGGGCGAAAATTACTAAAATTAGTTGGATCGGCAGCAAGTTTTTTCAGTATTGGGGTTATTGCAGCAGTTTTAAAAGATGAAGGAGCAGTACTATCTACCAGTAGTGAAAGAAGAGTGGATTATAGCAGAAATAAGAGGGACCAGAGAGGGGAGGCAGACTTTGACCAGAACTGTAGGGAATGAGTCTAGTTGACAGGTGGATTCCGGCTTAGATTTAGAAACAAGTTCTGAGATTTCTGAGAAGGTAGGAAGCTGAAAAGAGGAAATTGCAAAAGAATTCAAATGCAGTACTGGAGGAATCTGTACAGAGAACTGGGGAATCTTCTGGATTTTTTCATTTAAAAAGGACATAAGGGAATTGCAAAATTCAGTTGAGTAAAGGTGAGAAGGTAAAGAATACGGGGGTTGTGTGATATTGTTAAGTAGTAAAAACAATGACTTGGTGTTTCCTTCATTGGAAGAGGTGATGAGAGTATAATAGATTTAGTTTTGGGCAATACAGTCCTTGTAATAAAGTATATGGTTTTCGTACATCTCTTTGTGAACAAAGAGTCCAGTTTTTTTATATAACCGTTCAAGTTGCTGGCCTTTGGCTTTCAAAAGCCAAAGTTCAGGCATTAAACCAGGGAGCAGAAAAGGAGAAAGAAACAGATCTAGTTTTTAATGGGGCGACAGAGTTAAGAATACCATCAAGTCCAGTGTTACAGTGTGAGACCAGTTCTTCAGGAATGGATAAATTATCAATGTCTATAAGGGAGTCAGTACTAGAGGAAAGAGAGCCTAAGTTAATCTTAATATTACGGAAAGACATGAGACAGGAAAGCTTAGTGTTCGAAAGGAAAGACATGAGACGGGAAAGCTTAGTGTTGGAAAGTGCAAGTTTAACACTGAATGAAATAAGAAAGTGATCAGTTATGGGGAGTTCATCTGTAGTACAATCAAGCGTGGTAACTCCAGAACAGCAAATCAAGTCCAAGATATATCCTTTGAAACAGCTGCTTAGTCCATTAGATTGTAATTTAATCGTAAAAAAAGTTAGTTACCGGAGAGCAGTGGCGAGTAGTCATGCCAGCGTTCACTCAACCAGAAGTTTTACTCAGGACTCCCGAGTATTTGTGGCTACCACCTAATACACTTAATTTATTTTTTAAATTGCACAGCTGCCAAACAGGGCCCAACTAATCACCACCTCCTTATTTATTTGTTTGTTTGTTTGTTTGTTTGTTTTACAATTTTTTCAATTAAAGATGAGTAATCCAGAGAGTGAAGGTTGACATAGGGAGTTCTGTGCCACCTTACTGTAAAGACATAACCCTGTTGATAAACACCTGTATAGTACCAAAGAAGCAAGTTTTATTATAATAGTGAATGATGTATTATTTACCCAAGTATTTGCTCAAGTAAGATCACAATGAATAGTGGAACATAGTAAAGTGGAATCTGTAAATTATTTATTTTTACCAAGAGACATTAAAATACTCAATATGCATTAGCATTATAATAAATGCACAAGTTACTACAATATAGATTTGATGTTTATGCTCAAATATTTTACCAAATTGTAGGAGTCCTGGCCCGTAACAAGCAAAAGAGCATGTTTTTGTATGAAGAAAGAACTGATACTGCCATGAAATAAACATGAAAGAGAATGAATACTGAGTGCAGCTTATATTTGCATTTGTTTCTTATTAATGTAGCTCCAGCAGTAATATTTACAAATGCTATAATCAGTGAGCGGATTATGTTGGAAAGCTAACACTTCCTCCTTGGCTTTTGACCAATGGAACACAAAGGCCTTAATACTGTGTTTTAATTGCTTTTTAAATAATGTACTTTTAAGTGTCTGTAAATGTGTGTGCATATAGTACTATAAGAATTAAAGCTTAGGAAAACACTTAAGGTATATTGCAATACTTTTAAACTGTTTTCCTCAAAAAATACTCTTTTTATACTTCCAAGCTTTCTAAAGGCAAAGAAGACAATCCTGACCATTTTACACAATATCTTTATGTGTTTGTTTTTGATCTTTTATTCATGAGGGTTACACTGTTAAGAGGCTAATAGGACTGTGGATTTTACTTTCTCTGGCGGTGATTTCCAGCACTAGCAAATGGGCCAACTGAGGGAGGGAACCCTACAGGCGAGTTCTGAGGAATTAATTTTAGTTAGTAGAGATGTCATTAATTAACGATTGTATGAATAACTTAAGCCACCATTACACTCACACACCTTTCCAAGCTATTTACAGTCATAGCCTTCATTTACTTAATCATAGCCAGTCAGGGGGCCGTCACAGTGCACTCCTTGGAACACCATTCATGTAGTTTGACATCCCCAGTGACTCACTCAGACCTGTCTGCAGCCCAAAGGTTTTATTATTTTGTCTTAAGACACACGAGACAGACTGTTGTGTATATGATAGCTGACCACCAATGAGCACTCATGCATAAGGTACGGTACTAAGTATTGACATTTGATATGCTTTTCGATACCTAATACAGTATATTTTGCAACTCAATAAAAAACTTTTTTTTTTTAAAGAATTGCAATTCTGTATGCATTAAAATCTTTACATTTACGAAAACATAATGGTAAATTATGCATTAAATGCAAATACTACCAGTAGTGCAATCTTTCATAAAAGTAAAGTTCTGTAAACAATAAAAAGTAAAGAAGTTTAAATTCAGTTTTTTTTTTTTACATTGATTAAAACAAATGCTGTTACTGAGGTAGTGCAATGAAATGTTACAAATGTCATTAACACTAGAATTACCAGAGCCTACGAAAAAACTCGTAGATCCGGTCCACCTTAAATCGCTTTGTAAATCCATTCGCACCTCTCCATCAGTGTCCTTTGTCCTCCAAACGTGCCGATCAAGACAAGCTGCAAGCAGGCGGCTATTACATCCCCCCCACCGGCTTAGAACATGCAGGATCTTCTCCCAGCTCATGCCTTGATTGATTTGGGGGTGAAGTGGAGTTTTAGAGTGGAAATAATAGATCATTATTTGGATCACACACATTTCATGTCTGTTCCGTTTCTCCAGTAATCTGTGTAAACACATTGTTAAAACAGAAACTTTTTTTCATATTTTAGTAATGTTACAAAATGTAGGCATAAACTATAAAATGTGTGAAGCCTGAAGTCCAAAGATCAAATAGACACTTTCACAAAAGGTTCAAGAACAATACAACAGCTTCTGTGGTGTACTGGTACGATTTGCTGACTCGGAGCGCAGCAGGCTTGCCGTGCCTCAGACACCCGAGTTCAGTTCCCCGCTGGGGAAGAAATGTTTTTTTTTTTCTTTTTAACCTTCACTGCTCTGCCTGCCTGCCTGAACTCCCTGTCTATCTATATAGTAATAACAGTAATTTTATTATTTTATAGTAGCTTCCCTGTCTGTCTATCATATAGTGCCTTTCCTTATCTATCTATATATCTATCCCCTTAGCTGTTTTTTTTATATATCTATTATACAGTGCCTTCCCTATTTATTTATATATCTAGTGACTTCTCTGCCTGTCTGTCTCTCTATTACGCAGTGCTCTGTCTGTCTGTGTGTTCTGGATCTTAAAAATAAGTTATAAGGACACTTGTTCATGTTAATTGCAGTCTTAATTGTTAAAAAATATTTTAAAAGGAGCATCCCAAATGAAAATATAATGATCTCATTAACTGACAGTGCATACCAATTTATCAATTTTATGTCCGTTTGAGGCGCTGTTACAGAAGGCATGAGCTTATTTAGTGCAGCAGGATGAACGCACTGTACATGGAATATTATTTGAAAACGAGCGTCAGATCGGGCGTATATTCAAACCCAATCTGACGCTGTTTATTTTCAATTAATATTACATTAGTGCGATGATGTTTTCACACATATTGTCTCTTTCTTTCATCTTGCGGTTTGTAATCAGTGACGGCATGTTTTTTTCCCCCGATCTTGCCTGTCCCCACATGTTGCTGTATGCTGTTTCTTTTGTATTCCAGGACATGCAGAGGACAGAATAGTACAGAGCAGTAAGTTCAGCACTATATGCAATCAGACAGACAGACAAGCAGAGAAGTCACTAGATATATAAATAAATAGGGAAGGCACTGTACAATAGATATATAAAAACAGCTAAGGGGATAAATATATAGATAAATAACAACAACATTTATTTATATAGCCCATTTTCATACAAATATTAGCTCAAAGTGCTTTACATAATGAAGAAAAGAAAAATAAAAGACAAAATAAGAAATTAAAATAATACAACATTAGTTAACATAGGAAGGAAAGGCACTATATAATAGGCAGACAGGGACGCTGCTATATAATAATAAAATTACTGTCATTACTATATAGATAGACAGCGAGTTCAGACAGGCAGGCAGGCAGAGGGCGAAGGTTAAAAAGAAAAAAAAATTGAATCGAACTTGGGTCTCTGAGGCACGGCAGACCTGCTGCGCTCTGAGTCAGCAAATCTTACTGGTACACCACTGAAGCTCTTGTATCGGTCTTGAACCTTTTGTGAAAATGTTTATTTGATCTTTGGACTTCAGGCTTCACACATTTTATAGTTTATGCCTATATTGTGTAACATTACTAAAATATGAAAAAAGTTTCTGTTTTAACAATGTGTTTACACAGATTACTGTAGAAACGGAACACATGAAATGCGTGTGTTCCAAATACGATCTATTATTTCCACACTAAAACTCCACTTCATTCCCAGATAATCAATCAAGACATGAGCTGGGAGAAGTTTTTGCATATTCTAAGTCAGTAAGGGGGATGGAATAGCCAGCTGCTTGCAGCTTGTCTTTATCGGCATATTTAGAGGACAGCGGACACTGGTGGAGAGGTGTGAACAGATTTAAGGTGGGCCAGATCTACGAGTTTTTTCGTAGGCTCTGGTAATTCTAGTGTTAAATGTTAATAGAATAAGTATTGCAATTATTTTAAAACAATATACTTAAAAATATTAAAACAAACTTTAAATTAACATTCAAGCAAAAAGAGCATTAATGCTACCTTTTGTAAACAATTGTTTGGAAACATAACACATAAACAGATGGATACGTTTAAAGGGTTTGCATAATTTGCATTTATGTGTAAATAAACTACAGTGTCTTTGTAATTTCCACATTTTTTGCAGGAAAGACTAGTATATCAACATTCTTCCGTGAGGCCTACTTTTTTCTTGGACTGCAGCTAAGCCCTAAATTGCTACATACACACTCTGAATCACAGCTAAAATCGTATAAAGCACACAGAGGTATTGTCCCACTGCAATTATGCAGTTGAGCACTGAAAAGTTCTAGTGGCTTAAATTTTTAAAATTATGTGTAATACAATAAAAGCAAGTAAAGTGCTACAAGAGTACACTTCGCGGCGACCATTTAAAAGTGCTAAAGATTGTTGCCCCTGAATGAATATCACAGAATAAACTAGCCAGCAGATTACAAATAATTGCAGATCTCTTTTCTAATATGTTAAATGCGTAATTGACAAAAAAAAAAAACACCTTTTATCTTTTTTTTATATAAATGTCATATCCCTACTTCACATGCAACAGTTTATAGGTTTATATTTGTTAACTTGTCCATAATTTAGAAATAAGACACCTCCCAAAATTCTTTGTAAATTGACTTGAGTGATGGTCCTTTATATAGAGTCAACCCATTAGGTGATATTGGCTGCCACCTAGGCCCCCATGTGGACTTTAACTGTCATTACATTTGTGTGTTTGACTAATTTGATTGTAGTAGAACCTTTAGTTGGTATTGTGCTGCAGCAAATCTTACATACAGGCTTACATGCTGTCTTATGGTTTTCCTTCCTCATTTGCCTCACAGCAGAAGTAATTCCAGACACTCCAGCTGCCCTCTTTGTCAGCCTTTCTGCTAAACCTGTGAGTGATTAGAAACAGGGCTGGAGCTCTAGCCATAGCAAACCAGAAGTGCATTTTAAATGCATGCTGTAGGATTGATACCATGAATAATAAGTACTAAAGTAATTTTTAAAATGTCAAATTTGGTACTTTTTAATATTTATATACTTTTGACATCCATATTAAGTACAGTGCGGAAAGACAGCAAAGAAGATCATCTTTCTTGTATCTATTGCAATGTCAGAATGGAGAAAGGAAAAAAAAGTACAGAGATTGTTGCTAACCTTGCCATACCCAGAACACTGACAGTACATAACTATGTACAAGACAAGTAGATAGACATCTAGAACTTCTTTTGTCTCTGGGGTTAATTTGGCTTTTAATAGAAGTGCATTAAATAAATTAATAGATAAATTTATATACTGTAAACACAAACACACATATTATGATCTTCACATGCACTAGAATTAATGAAAAGGGAGAAGCTCCAACAGAGTAAACTTCTGCCTTGACAGTCACAGCGAGGCATTATGCGAGCATATTACTGATTCTATAAAGGAGCCCCAGTAGCAATATTTTGAGACACCTCTGCTGAATAATTCTTTGGCCGAAAGTACTCAGTCTCAGTGTGTCAGAGAGAGGATGTGCAGCATTGTTTATAGTGACACTCAGTTTTGTTTTAATTCTCTCCCTTGCTGCTACCACTGGGGGGTCCAGAGTGCATTCTAAAACTGAATCTGTCCTTTTAATTAGCTCTCTTGAAGTGATGTTACCAACCCAGCCCAGCACACCACAGCATCGAAATTCACACTGGCAATCCCTGAGTTTTATAAGATGCAAAGGCTGTCACTACCCACATTAAAGAAATGCCATCTTAGAAGAAAAAAAAGGGCCTGCTATGCCCATTCTTATATACTTCCTGTGTTATGACATCAGTCCAACCTGTCTTTGATGTGGACCTCCTAGTACTTGCAGGAGTGCACCACTGCTTATGAGTTGAAATTTTGGTAACTTACTATATTCGCGGCACTATTAAGGAAAAACTGTAGTCATCAGCAGTCAGACCAAATTGCAGCAGGGAAAAATGTAAAAAGTCAACCTGGCATTGTCATTTGGCACCTAATCAGTTATCGTAAGCCAGGGTAGCACAGTGTTGGGTAACTGTTTCCTTGTAAAAATAGACACTCAACATGCAAAGTGATTGTAATTTTTGTTGAGAAGCTAAATGTCTTTTTGAACCATACCGTAGTAGAATGTTTTCCTGATGCAATGACAGATTTGTCATGCATCTTAACTGTACTGAGGAGCTACCTAAGTTTGCCTGGTACATCAGTCTTTTGAACGTGGCTATTCCATGCTTCCTGCCTGACAGTTCACTGTCTTAGCACTGACTTATTCCTAAACAAAAAGGCATAAAATCGATATATAGATTGAGAGCTTTGTTCAGTAACTTGTTTTTTTGGGTATGCAGAGACATTTATAAGTCACAATTTGTTGCTAAGCAATGTATGGAAACAATAAAATGCCTAGGTGAATGTTTATATTACAAAGATGGCTTAGGTGACAAATCAAATGTTAAAACCTTGCAGTATGTGAATCTTAAGTCTTGTTGTGTCAACAGATACTTCTTGATGTAAAAAAAAAAAAAAACAAACAAAAAAAATTTTATCTTGGGTTTCTGTGCCTTATTTTTAAGGGTTTCTGAGCCTGCTACTAATTTAAAACTAGTCATACTTTCCATCATTAAAAGAGCTGGAATTACCTTTTTCCCCCTGCATGCAACTGCAGCATGTGAGAAATGTCTGAGCTAAGCTATTGACGGTTGTGCTGAAACGCCATCAGTCTTTGTCAACAAGAAATAAAAAATGGCTCTGCATCTGGTGAACTCACAAATTCTTGCTACGCTTTGCACCTTTGACAGACACCAAACATTGCTTTGTGCTGATGTACTACTGTTAGTATCACATGTTTGGGTTGATAAAATGACACTGCTGAAAGTACTAAAAAGATTTTGCCTCAAGTACTGTGATGGAAAGCTTGTGGCTTGTTTGTTTTTGTCTATATACTGAGATTTTTAAAGATCATTTAAGAGGAATTATATAGAGGAACTGAGTTTGAATGTCTCTTGATTAGCTTGATCTGTTCATGCTCTTGTATAATATTCTTGACAAATTATATATAGGATTTTAATATTGGTCATTGTGCTCTATATAGATGGTGATTTGTTTCACTAAACCTTACGTTTGTCCCTATATGTATTTTGATTACTTTTTTTCTGGATTTCTATGATCGTCAAAGCAAAAAAAAAAGTGCTTGTTTGTTGAACACTGTTAGACACTTTGCATTATTTCAGTGAATACCGCAGGCGTGATCAGAGTGTGAAACACAGCATAGTTCAATAACACAGTGATGCATAGCAAGTTCAGATTTCCTTGGTGGTTCACAAACTGCAGAAATCTGTCTAGTAGAGTCCATCAAATACATCTTGTTTATAAAATGTAACATTATTACCAAGTACTTCACAATTTAGTTAAAGTCGTCTTCACTCCTACTCTTCTATACTCTTTTGAAATAAAGTAAAGAACACATCTAGATATCGATCTTTGCTGAAAAGTCGCTTTCTTTGTGGAACTCTGTTTAAGAGATTCTGTTTGCTGTCTGATTTTTAAAGAAAAAGTAAAATGGTTATAGTTAAGATACAGTGGGCCTTGGTCAAGTATTTTTGTTTTGGTTACCTTAGTAAGTAGAAGTGTCCTTTTCTGGACACAAGAAATTGATTTAGGGCTTCTAGTCTGGTTTATGTGGAAATGGTTCTAAAAGTGATATTTAGTATATCTGAAAAAGAGAGAAAAAACAAACTTAATACAGTCTTAGGGTTGCTTGGTCTGATGACATAGCATGGACCGCCTGTTTATTGCCCTAGCACAATTCTGTGTACCTACTTACTTAAGTCAGTCACCAGTAACTGATTTCTGCAGGCAAGCTATTGATGCAAATAGTTGCCAAAAGACAGCACATATGTACTGTATGAATAGGTAACATGCAGCAATCTCAACAGATCTAACACTAAACTAGAAAGCTAAAAAGAAAATTTGTCCCTTGGTGTACTTTGCAGTTTGAAAAATCAGAGTAATATACCTACTCTATTATGAAAATGGTGACATATGAAAACAATTGTCGGGGGGAAAAAAAATCTACTTACCAAAAAAAAAAAAAACAACTCTTCAGACTTCAAGTAAAAATAGGTCACTGAATTAATTGGGGTTTTAGTTAAATGCAGTGTTTTGCCTCTGAGAAATTATTGGGTGGGACAAAAAAGGTCTACATCCATAAGTAACTTGAAAAGCACCTGATTCACCTAATTTAGAATTTGGACATTTAAAATATTGTATAGCCAATTTCTCATGAATGCTGAACAAAAAGCAAATCAATTGCATGTGAAGAAATATATCAGTTGAACTGTGGCCTGTTAGGTTATGAAGGAAGCACATTAGAAATGAAATCCTGCAGTACTTCTTTATATTCCCTTCTTTGTACACCAATAAATGCCTGGTATCGTCAATATACTAACGAACCAATTGTACTTCATTGACTCAGGATATAGAACCAATATAGGAAGCACTACAAGTAAGAGAATATTTTATCTGTGGCTCTGCTATGAGATAACCACCTGTTTCCACCTTCTCAAACAGTTTTTAATGTTTGGAAAATGTATTGGGATTAAATCATTCAGATATTTGTATATAAATAATGTCTTTGCATCCCATGAACAATTACACTCCAAATTTAGCTTCTCATCAACACAATGTTTCCACTATCTCTAAATTAGGAACTTTGCTAAACAAAATCTGCCCAATTTTTTTCTCACCTCCCACCTACTTCTATTCCAGAAGAAATATTGATCAGTATTGAAGATTCAGACAGCATTTCTATAATATATAAAACAATTTTAAAGTCCCTTTTAAAGATCCCAGAGTACAGTGGGAAAAGGATCTCTCACACAACATTTCAGAAAAGGACTGTTAGGCAGCCATGCACAGAATTCACTCTAGCCCCATATGCACAAAGCATTCAATTATTCAACTTAAAATCTTTTATTGAGAACTTAAGTACTTATGACAATCCATATGAATGAATCAAACAATCTCTCTAATATATCTCCCAAGGTGTCACTTGCATTACCATTAATTATCAAACAAATCATCCATTACCTGTTGAAGTTTTAATGTAAAAGCAACATGAATGCTAGTCATCAATCACATCATCCATTGCTTGTCAAAAACTACATTTAGGCCAAGTAACGTTTTATTAAAGTTGCAAAATCTGTTTAACTTATATTGTTTAATATGAAGTGAAAGCATAGTTTAATTGAGCCAAAAAAGTATCGGGCTGTGTTGCATTTAGACTATTGCTGCATCAACAGCATAACATTTGACATCTGCTTTTTATGCACTTAAATTTCATTAATTACTCTTTCTTGGCAATGCTTTGTCACTTAAAATCTTAATTACTAAAGTGTGGTGTGGTTGCTTAAAGCAGAACAGCTGCAAATATTTAACATGCCAGCACAGATGAGACGTTTGTTGGCAAATTACCCAACATGCTTTGTTTAGGCAATGTAATTCTGGATAAGCAGTAACAGATCTTAACTTAGTTTTTAGCAGGAATCACTCAGGATCTGTCAGTCAAAACCCAGAGGCATGGTGACATTTTATTACAACATCATGTGTCTGTTCAGTTTGTGTTATTGCTATTCACTTATTTCAGTGCATTTTCTGTTGTATATTAACAATTTTTTTTTTTATCTCCATTTAACTTATTCATAATACTGTTGTAATTCTATTTTAAAAATAAAGAAATGTGTTGGGTGACAATAATTGCGGCTTCTGATAATTGTATTTTTCTTATTTCTAAGGATATGGATTTAAATAAGGTTAAATGACAGTGTTATATATTTGCATTATATCTGTTCATTGTGCGTAATCTCAAAACCTTTATCTGGGTCTCTAATTCTTTGTTGTTTATTCTTATTTTTCTACAGGTTGGCGTACATGGCATTAGAATAGAATTTTTCAATGAAAAAGGATCAAAACGCACAGCCACTTATCTGCCAGAGGTTGCAAAAGAGCAAGGTTTATCCTTTAATTTTCTCATTTGCTGGTTTTAAAGGTTTTCAGTTACTTATCACTTGCTACAACTCTGAGGTTTCATCTTCAAAATGAACAGAACCATAGTTTTGTAATGAGTTTTAAAGTAGCTTGAAAGAGTATTGGTTTATTTCTTTTATAATTTTAACTAATTGTGGAGCTAATTTTGGTTAATTATCCTTCCATTAGAATAGTATCTAGTGTATCAAAATGGTATTTGTCTTCAGCTTCACTTTTACCAACTTGTGCTTCTCCCATTTTTTTTTTGATCAAATTGAAACACTGATAGATAAAATTAAGCATTTAAATTTTAAGTGAAAAAAATGCAGGTATAAACTTGAAAACAACCTCTTCTAATATTTCCACTTGTGTTTTATAGAATTGTAAGCTGATCTCCTTAGAATTCAGGTTAATGATATATTTTGATATCATAACAAACAGTAAGATATGTGAATTTTTCATTTCAATATAGATTGTATATTTCAATATAAAACTCTATCTTGTAAAATATTGCATTCTTTCAGAGCATGTTGAGTTTCTTCTGGTTCATAGTATTTTTCCTGTACTTCTAAAGGAAAACACATATGTTTTGACAATGCCAGACCATTTAGCTATCCATCATTGGCCTATTCCTGTGAACCCATCACAAAGTATAATCAAAATGTGATCTGAAGAGTCTCCAAGGTGCTACTGCTAACTGTGCTGCTTAGGTGGTTTAGTACCTCATTCTCATTGAAGCATCGGATTTTAAGGTACAGCTAGCATCAACCTTCCTTCCTTTAATTACATCCGTCATATCACCTTATCGTCTTGTTTGCTTGAACTGAGAACATTATACTCTTTTTGCCTTTCCTCATAGCTTATTCTCCACAGTTCTATTAACTCTTCTCTGGGCTTTTTCTAGAGTTCGTATGCCATCCCTGTAGTGGGAAAAACCAAACTGCACACGTTATTCCAGATACAATGCCACAAACGTATTGTACAGCTTATATATAACCTTTCTTTAAACTGTGGTCTTCAATGAGCATTAAATTACCTAGCATTCCGGGATGAGTCTACTAGGACTGCCAAATGTATTTCATAAGGTTTATTTGCAATACAAGTCGTCCCCACCCAATTACATGATTAAGTTTATTTTTAATTTCTGTAGATACAATTATTTACACTAAACATCATTTGACATTTAACAACCCCTTTCTGAATTTTGCCTGGTTCCCTAGAAGGAATTATACTAATTCTAGAGTATCTGGAAATTAATTCAATCAATTCAAATTTTTAATTTGAAGTCTTCAAATATCAGAAAAAGTCCTGCTAAATTTTGAACCATAAAATTTATATGAAATATGGTAGAGTAGTCCGTGTACCCTGAATGCCACTTGTGACATCAGATCCTTATTTGCTGCAATTTCACTGTGCTTATGCCAGCTGAGCAAGCTTGTGTGCACAGCTTCCTGAATCCTTGGTTTTTGTAGTTGGAGAATCGGGCTTTTATGAAGTGTTTCATCAGAGGAGTTTTGAAAATGGAAGTATAAATATTATTGTGTGTCCCATAACTGTCAAATGCTTTGTTTGCTTCTTTATATAACCTCCTGTATATTAGTGAAACTCGGTCTAAATCAGCACTTGCTGTCCATGAGAAACACCACTGAATGCTTAATTTTAACTTTTCTAATTACTTTCATTAAATTGCCAGTGGTACATTTAAGATAGCTGGCCTGTGATGATTAATTTGGTAATATAGTGGGACAACTTTACCAGCTTTACTACTTAGGAAATTTCAAAGTAATTATTAAAGTTAGTTTGCACCTTTGTTTTGTAGAAATGCCTACGAGTTTGAAATACAGAGCTTATGATGCTTTGTTTGTTATAAAGAGGCTAACATACTGTATGTTATATCTGTTAAAGTGAATTATTTGAATACACTTTTAGAATTTTCTTACAAATTTCCTCTTTCCTTTCTTTAGGGGATTTTTCCATTTGTTGTTTTCAGTTGCAGTAGTCTCATTTTCACCTGTGTTTCTAGTTCCCACTATTGTTTGGCCAACAATCGTAATTGTTTTTTCAGATCCTTTAATTACTGGACATTTGTTTTAAACTGATAACACTCACTGCAGTTGTTATTTTGTACATTGTTCCTTTTTTAAAACTTATCTCCACTTAAATTTTGTTTCCATCTCTCTCTCTCTCTCTCTCTCTCTCTCTCTCTCTCCATGTTTTCCTTTTTTATTCTTCAGAGGCAGTCATTTCTAAGTTGAAGTACTCATCAGGTTTTTGGCTTCTCCATGAACATTCTTCCTCTAACTTTTTCAGTATCTGCCTCCTGTGGTTCAGTTGTTGACACATTTAACACACTTGTTATTTGTTAGAGTTTTTGCCTGCTGCTTAATTACTTTACATTTTAGTTCTCAGAAGCCAACAGTCAATAATAGCTTCATGGAACGAACTACCCAGTAGTGTAGTGTCAACTATTGCAACTGAAGACTTTTTAATTTTTAAACCCTGGAGATACACTGAGTTCAGTGGCCTTTTTAGCTCTAACAGTTTTCTGGTTTTACTAAAGTATCTGCCTGGTGATTAACATCTGTCTATCAAAAAAGAACTTTAATCAATAAACATAACTTCCAAGAGTTAAATGACATACTGAAAGTGTGTTTTGTTTTATACCCCAAGAATATGCCATGTGTTAGGCTGGCATCATGCTTAGGATTGGTTCTTGCTTGCTGCAAGTCCTGCAGGGACAGATAACATGTTCATTTAATGAGTGAGGGCTTTTAGGATAGGCACAAACATGCATGTAGAACTAACAAAAAAATAGTTAAATCACAACATGACGCCTTTAATAAATCTTTAAAGAAAATGGGTAGTAGACTGTAATATAATAATATAATATTATATAATAATATAATAATAATGTAATGTAATAGTAACTGTCATATGGTAACTATGTATTATTGACAGTGAGTCACTTCAACAAGTGCATCTATCTTTTTTTTTTTTTTTTAATCCGCTTTTTCCTGGCGATTGATGAGGGGGTCCCAGAGTATATTCCTTTAACAGTGGGCTCAATGGAAATAATTTTGTTTTACAAGTCTTTAAAATGTTATAAACAAAGAACAGCAGATTCAAATAAAAGATGGGTATATGAAAGCCAGAGAAAAGGTACATGTAATTACAAACACACAGAATTAAGCATAGTTATATAATGAGAGTCAGCTGTCAAGGTAGGGGAAAAAGAACAAATAGTTTCCATAAACGCAGTCAGCCTTGTCACCCTTGGCTTTACATGCTTGTGGCAAGTAAATCTAATCACACAGAGGCAAAGCTCTCTGGATGACTGCTGTCTTGACTGGCTTCCTATTGTTGCTAGGATCCATTTAAAAACTTTTACTCTGACCTACAGCTTTTATGGCACTGCTTGCCACTATGTCAGATCTCTATAGAGCCTCATGCCACCCGTACCAACCCCCACCTTTTCATTCTGTGCTCTAGCTTTATAGGGGTGGAACAACCGTCTCTTCACAATCAGAATTTCTTTATGTCTACAGGCTAACCTTCAGCAGCCTTTTTAATATCCTCCTGAACACAAAAATATATAGGGCCTCCTTCCCTTTTTAGCCCCTCAGTTCTTTGTAGGATTAGCAGAAGGTGGCAAGCTGCACTCTTGTTTTTTTTTGGTTGTTCCTTTGTCATCTAGTTTTCATGTAATGTAAACTTTTTGTGCCAAGTGTTTAAAAAATGTGTATCTTGATTGTATTATACAAGTCTTGGTTTAAGACACTGCTGAATAAAGACAATCCTGCACGTATTAAATATAGCAATAATTTAATACAATGGAACCTTGGTTCACGACCATAATTTGTTCTAAAACTCTGGTCGTAAACCGATTTGGTCGTGAACCGAAGTAATTTCCCCCATAGGATTGTATGTAAATACAATTAATCGGTTCCAGACCATACGAACAGTATGTAAATGTATTTTTTTTTAAGATTTTTAAGCACAAATATAGTTAATTATACTATAGAATGCACAGCGTAATAGTAAACTAAATGTAAAAACATTGAATAACACTGAGAAAACCTTGAACATCAGAGAAAACTAACACTGCAAGAGTTCACGCTATAGCGCTACGAACCGCCTTAGCTGCCTCGAAAGCTTGCATTTGTAATCTATTTAGTTAGCCAGTAAAAGGTGTCATTTCACCCTACTTTCTCCTGTGTCAAGTGTAATGTACTAAGTTATTTTAGTACCAGCACATTAGTACTTCATACTAGAATGTGAGACTCTAGAATTTTTACCACATTATCATGCAAAAACTTATTTAGATTTTTACTTATTACTTTAGATAACCCATCTAGTGTGTGTGGTCAGTTTTCCTGTAATCTGTCCTTAACCACTTAGCATTCTCCAGGTGCCAACAACTTGTGTTAGTTGTTCTCCATGATTTTTTCTTTTTGCCCTAGCTATGCCTTTACAAGTAGCCTTTCGGCTTGGAAATGGCAGCTAATTGTAGATTTTTTAGCGAGGGAGATTCCACCATGCAGACAGTTTCTTAAATTCTGTCAAATTCTATCACTGTGGTAATCTTTTGTCATGTATATTTGTATTTTTCGAAGAGTTTTGCTTTTTTTTTTTTTTTTTTTGCTCTTTTCATTTTCATTTGCTCGATTGCTGAATAGTGTGCAGGTATGCAGGGCTGTGTTTGTTAATGGACTGTCATCCTATCAAGATTGTTTTTGACAACATTGTGCCTGATGTCTCCTAAGACACTTTATTGAGTAAACAGTTTTAGAAATTAGATGGATGGTTTAGTTCTCTTTATACCTGAGACTTTGAAACCGGATGTTGCCACTTGGCCCCCTTTATTTCTCTCTCTCTCTCTCTCTCTCTCTCTCTCTCTCTCTCTATATATATCTATCTATATATATATATATATATATATATATATATATATATATATATATCTATCTCAACATATTGTACTGTTGAATGCTACATGTTATGGTTCTCCAGATGCACTTAGTGTAGCAAAACCAAATTTCACAATGTTTTTGAGACTGCCGACAGTGATGGTTTCTGTGACCATGCACTATTATTTTAGAGGTTTACTGGTAGAAGCATTGACATGGATTTGGAATGTTAAAAGGGTCCTAATGGTTCCCATTGCTGTAGCTTCTGTTTGAGAGTCCACTGAAGTGTGTTTGGTTAAGTTAATTATGTGGAACTTTGAAAAGTCTGAAGCCTTATAACAATGTAAGAAAACTCTAAGGATGAAGTGTTAAAAGATTTCCACTTGAAGATGAAGAAAATATTGGTAGCATAATTCTTTGGTAGATGGTTTTGATTTGCCAGATATTTCCACTGAATCATTTTGGATTTGCTTTCAGTTTTAGGGCCGATTGGTTATAATACGAGTCATCACTCAGTGTTTGGCTTCATAAAGTTGTAGATGTGTTTACTTTTGTTAGCGATTTTTCTCATGACCTTGTTGTGATTTATGTAGTGCTGAAGTTTGCATTTTTAAAATAGAATGTTTATGGAGTGTCATTTTACCATTTATTACACAACAGTATGTGTGTGAAGGACTTTCTTGCTGCCATTCAGCATCAGACGGTAACATTTCAGCTGGGATTTTCTTTCATTTTTTTATCAAATTAAAAAGACAATCTGGTTGCCAGTATTTTCAAAATCTAAACTTGGCAGAAACATGTGTAGTGACCAAATTATTGTGCAGTCCTTGAATCCAAGCTCATTCAGCTGTATAATGAAATCTTGTTGATTTTTGTGTATTGCTGTACCATTTAGACTGAATGCTGTAGAGTCCCTGCTGGGACACCATTAAGATGCCTGCCATATTAACTTGGAGTGGTGTATAAATGCAATTAATTTGAAGCAGCTACCACTATTTTAGTCCTTTCTCATCTTAGTGGTTTCTGAATGTTGGCCTTACCTCACTGCAGTCGTTTTAAGTATTTTTGTCCGTGTATTTCTAATATTCTGACACCTAAGAGTCCAAATGGTGATCAAGAGTTTCAAGTAGTCTTTTATTAGACAGCATTACATCACCAAAGTCCAAAATACTATATCACCCTGGAAGGGGTGAAAAAAAATTGATTCTCATGATTTATTTGTACAAGGTGTGTACATCCTTTAAGCACATTTTCAATTGAAAGGTCTCAAATATCCATGCATCTCTCATTTTTGTCCAAAAATTGAAATTCTCTTTGTCAGTTTTAGCCAAGGACAAAAACAAACTACACTTAAGACAATTTCTAAAGCTGGGCAGAGTAGTGGCTCTAAGGCTAGGGATGCACCAGCAATCAGAAGGTTGCCTGTTCAAATCCCATAAATGCCAGAATTCCACTCTGTTGGGCCCTTGAGCAAGGCACTTAACCTGCAATTGCTCCATTCTGGTATGACGTTAACCTGCATCCTGCCCTGCAAGCACGTCCTCCAACATGCAGGGAAAACTCGGGGGTTGGTGGCAGGATTGGCACTTCAGCCACTTTTAAAAAGAAAAACTCGCACTGTTCCACTTCATTCAAACTAATGTGGTGTTGAGAGGTCACCTGTTGCACAGCTGCGCTTGGGCCCTAATCTGGGATCCTGAGCTGGTTCATTGTGTGGTGCGTGTGGCGACTTGCTATATCAGTGCATAATCCCAACCTCTCGCCTCTAGAGCTTGATGATCTAATTTCCAGCAACCATACCACATGCATTTCAGAACAGGTATTCCACCTAAAGGTCTAAGCATTTTTGGCCTGGCCAGTACATAGGTGCGAGACCAATCTAAGAAAGGTGAGGTTGCTGCTGGAAGAGGTGGTGTTGATGTCATCAGAGGGCACTTAACCCGTGGTCTGAGTGTGGATCCCAATGACCCAAATGACCCCATCCTTAGGAAGAAATATAAAATCAAGGTCCTGATTCTCTGTGATCAATTAAGATCCTTGGACATCCTTTGTAAACAGTAACATCTATCCTGATGTTCTGGCTAAATTGCCCACCACAACATATAAAGTAGATGACAGCAGCTCTGATAATGTTTCTCTTCTTTCTCCAATGCTTAAAAGTACTTAATTTGACTCTGTTATTATTAAGAAATTGATAGTCTAGATATGAATTTCATGCTCTCTTCCCAAGACATGTTGGTTTTAAAATAGAGATGGCAAGAGTATGCTACTTTTTAGCTAAAATAAGGTGTTACAGTCTATCTAGTAAATATCCAAAGGCACAATCTGTAACTGTAATCTCTTTTCACACTAGACATTTTTATAGAAAATGTCAGGCATAGCAGTAGCTTGTAACAATATAAACCTGGTTTACATCCATTTTGACCATGTGTACTAAATGTGTACTATTTTCAGAACTGATCACAAAAGTTGCTATTTTATTGGTGGGAGAATTGGTGGTTATTTGTGAAATGTGAAGTTTCTTCTACCTAATTATTAACAAATTATTTTCTCCCTTCTAGGATGGGACCACATTCAGACAATAGATTCTTTGTTAAGAAAAGGAGGTTACAAAGCGCCCATCACTAACGATTTCAGGAAGACCATTAAACTGACCAGGTATGAAAAGACTGCAAAATTGAAACTTGAAAAGTACAGTTTTCATCATAAAGCAGCCCATCCATCTTTATATAGAAATGCTTAAGTGAGCTTTTAAAGTGTACAGTAGCTTCTCTTTAAAATATCAGAATGATTTTGGACCGCAAACCAGTCTCTTCAAAATAGAAAGGACACTACTGTATTTATTGTTGTCTAAAATAAAAATTTTGTTTCTAGAAAAAAAAAAAAAATTATTAATACATTTTCGAGAGCAGTAACACCACAAATGGACAGGTACTTGAGTATTTCTTGAGAGAAATCCCTTTTTGATATTTTGAGCGGCCCCCCTCATGTGCTTTATTATTGCTTACATGTCACTTGAACTAATTGCCAGACTTGTCTTTAGTTCAGTAAAATATGTAGGCAGTAGGCTAAAATGTAGGTGACTGTGCTCAATTCTTTTTGAGAAATGTGAACAGTATTTTAGAAAGACAACCTCACATATTATTTTTACCAGGCAAGTCTACATGGGATTCATCCTTTACAGCTTATGTTAACTCTCATTACCCCTCTTTGCCTCAGATTTTGTTTTATGTGATAATTAAAAGCCAACCACCATACAAGTGCATTTCTTTCTTTCTTTCTTTCTTTCTTTCTTTCTTTCTTTCTTTCTTTCTTTCTTTCTTTCTTTCTTTCTTTCTTTCTTTCTTTCTTTCTTTCTTTCTTATTCCTGTCTGTATAAATGTCTAACAATATTTGACCTCCTCTTTTTTTAGAACTGCAACATAAAGAATGACTTTCAAAAATGCAAAAGATTCAAGCATCTTATAAACTGTAAATACATAAAATGTGTGTTTGTATTTATGTAGAGGGGCCTCCAAACATTCCCAGAGTCAGTTAATAGCATGGGAGTTTGGTGTAGTTATCGACTTGATCAAGTATGTATTTCTATCATTTATTCTATAATAGTTCACATGCTTTAGGCAATTTTTTTTCTTCTCCAAGACGTAAAAAGCATGTCATCAAGACAATGTGGTGTAGCGGGTCCACAGCTCACGTCAAAAAGGCCACTTTTTAAATCGCTGCACTCGCGGCTTAGCAAGGGGGCGTGGTGTGTATGTGGCCAAGCGGTTCCCGAGGAATCCGTGATGCGGGCGGTTCTCACTTAAGTGCACAGGTGAGGAGTCATCCACATCCGTGATTGTTTCCGAGAGCTACTGACTGCCACAGCTGATCCACATCTCCGTAATAAATAGAAGCGCGAGGCGGCTAGCAGGGGTTGATAAAGAAAGAAAGATGGAGGTTAAGGTGAAGAAGACGGCAGGAAGCAGGAAGGAAAAAGCTGGGGCAGGAGAAAAGAAAAACGAGTGAGCGCAGGCTCGCGCTGATAACAAGCATCTGGGAGAGGGCAGCTTGAGTGGGGTATTTTGCCAGCACCCGAGGGCCAATGGTAGTGGTCACTCCTGCCGAGTGCTTGTTGGGAACAGGATTGACCAAGAGAAGATTGGCTTGCCACGGAAGGCAGCGGGAGTCGGAAATTTGGAATAGAATCTCCAGTGTGAGCGTCCTGACCATTGGGGGAAAGCCAAGTCTTGGTCTGTTAGGGGCTAAACGAAGACCAGACCAGTCGAGTAGAGCAAAGGTGGTCAACTGCATGTAGGGTGACTCCCCTGGTGCACTGCCTGGATGGGAGAAGCAGGGGAGTCACCAGTAAAAGAAGGCACCGTGTTTTGTGTTTCCAGCCATTGTTTTAACTTCGTTGTTTTTTTTTAAAGGATGTTTTTTTTTTTTGAATGGATTTTAACCTTCACCTTTTTCACCTGGTTTTATGAATTATTTGCGAAATTGAAAAGCACTACAGTATTTATTTGAACACTTGTTTTGTTGGTTTTTAATAAAAGCACTTTTTCACTTTAAAGCGAAAATTCTATTTTGGATTCATCCATTAATAGATCATTCTTCAGTAGCCTTCTGGCTACTAGTCATTAGCTAACTTTAGATGGGCAGCAATGTTGTTCTATTTTCACCCCTCCTTGATGGTGGACATTGACTAATGCAAGAGAGGCTTTTGGATCCTTAGATTTTACCCTTGTTCTTTGTGATCTCTTGGAATATATTATACCCCTTGCTCTAGAGTGATCTTTGTTGGTTGACCACACCTAAAGTGGGTAATAATGGTGTTATTTTGCTCCATGTGTACATGTTCTGCACTGATAGTGAACGGGAGGAGTCCAAACTCTTTAGAAATGGATTTGTAACCTTTTTCCAGCTTGTCCACCATTGATCTAGACATGAAAGACTTCCACAAATCTTTGTGGTGAAGATCAGACTTTGAAAGTGAAGACCCATATTTATGTTTGTTAAATAGGACAGGACATCCCACATTCACATCTGATTGTCATTTCACTGTGTGAACCACCTGACTTGAATTTCCACTTTTCAAAGAACTGATAATCCTAGAGGTTCAAATACTTTCTTCATACCCAAATATGTAACATTGAATTGTTTTCCTCAATAAATAAATGAGCAAGTATTAAATATTGGCACTACTAGCTTAATTGGGTTCTGTCTAATTTAAGGACTTGCATCAAAATCTGATCACATTTTTGGTCATATTAATATATATTTTTAAAAGGTTCACAGGCTTTTTCTAGTACCCCTTTATACACATACAGTAATACCATTAAACAACCTAAAAGTGCACAACAATGCCTTATTTAACAAAACAAAAAAACGCATTTATAGCACTAGAGACCTCCTTTGGGTGTATATGTGTTTTTATAAGTGGATGTGTGATTTGTGATGGGCTGCCATCCCATGCAAGACCAGTTCCTGCAAGAAAACATTTGTGTGGGGTTTAGGAGGAGTTGGAGCAATTGTCATTTTAAGTTGTCGTTCCTTGTCAAAAATTGGCATATACAGCACAGTCAGGTCCATATGTATTTGGACAGTGGCACAATTTTCATAATTTTGACTCTGTACGTCACAACAATAGATTTGAAATAAATTAATCATTATGTGATTGAAGTGTAAGCTTTCAGCCTTAATTTAAGGGGGTTTACCAAAAATATTATATGAGCAGTTTAGGAATGACGGACATTTTTATACATGGTCCCCCTATTTTCAGGGGCTCAAAAGTATTTGGACAAACTAACAATCAAATATAATGATCATTTTCAATGTTTGGTTGAAAATCCTCAATGACTGCCTCAAGTCTAGAACCCATGACCATCTCCAAGTGTTGGGTTTCCACCCCACTGATGCTTTGCCAGGTCTTTACTGCAGCTATCTTCAGTTGCTTCTTGTTCGTTGGAATTTCTGCATTCAATTTTTTCTTCAGCAATTGAAATGCATGTCTAATGGGTTGAGGTCAGTTGATTGACTTGGCCGTAGAAGAATCTTCCACTGCTTTGCTTTGGAAAGCACTTGGTTTGCTTTCACATACAGTGGATGCAAAAGTTTGGGCAACCTTATTAATAGTCATTATTTTCCTGTATAAATCATATCATATCATATAGGAGACACACACAGTGATATTTGAGAAGTGAAATGAAGTTTATTGGATTTACAGAAAGTGTGCAATAATTGCTCAAACAATCAGGCAGGTGCATAAATTTGGGCACCACAAAAAGGAAATTAAATCAATATTTAGTAGATCCGCCTTTTGCAGAAATTACAGCCTCTAAACGCTTCCTGTAGGTTCCAATGAGAGTCTGGATTGTGGTTGAAGGTATTTTGGACCATTCCTCTTTACAAAACATCTCTAGTTCATTCAGGTTTGATGGCTTTCGCATGGACAGCTCTCTTTAACTCACACCACAGATTTTCAATTATATTCAGGTCTGGGGACTGAGATGGCCATTCCAGAACGTTGCACTTGTTCCTCTGCATGAATGCCTTAGTGGATTTTGGGCAGTGTTTCGGGTCGTTGTCTTGTTAAAGATCCAGCCCCGGCGCAGCTTCAGCTTTGTCACTGATTCCTGGACATTGGTCTCCAGAATCTGCTGATACTGAGTAAAATCCATGCGTCCCTCAACTTTGACAAGATTCCCAGTCCCTGCACTGGACACACAGCCCCACAGCATGATGGAACCACCACCATATTTTACTGTAGGTAGCAGGTGTTTTTCTTGGAATGCTGTGTTCTTTTTCCTCCATGCATAACACCCCTTGTTATGCCCAAATAACTCAATTTTAGTTTCATCAGTCCACAGCACCTTATTCCAAAATGAAGCTGGCTTGTCCAAATGTGCTTGAGCATACCTCAAGCGGCTCTGTTTGTGCTGTGGACGGAGAAAAGACTTCCTCTGCATCACTCTCACATACAGCATCTCCTTGTGTAAAGTGCCAATGGTTGAACGATGCACAGTGACTCCATCTGCTGCAAGATGATGTTGTAGGTCTTTGGTGCTGGTCTGTGGGTTGACTCTGACTGTTCTCACCATTCGTCGCTTCTGTCTATCCGAAATCTTTCTTGGTCTGCCACTTGAGCCTTAACTTGAACTGAGCCTGTGGTCTTCCATTTCCTCAATATGTTCCTAACTGTGGAAACAGACAGCTTAAATCTTTGGGACAGCTTTCTGTACCCTTCCCCTAAACCGTGATGGTGAACAATCTTTGTCTTCAGGTCATTTGAGAGTTGTTTTGTGACCCCCATGTTGCTACTCTTCAGAGAAAATTAAAGGAGGAGGGAAACTTACAATTGACCCCCTTAAATACTCCTTTCTCATTATAGGATTCACCTGTGTATGTAGGTCAGGGGTCACTGAGCTTACCAAGCCAATTTGAGTTCCAATAATTAGTTCTAAAAGTTTTGGAATCAATAAAATGACAACAGTGCCCAAATTTATGCACCTGCCTGATTTTGTTTGAACAATTATTGCACACTTTCTGTAAATCAAATAAACTTCATTTCACTTCTCAAATATCACTGTGTGTGTCTCCTATATGATATATTTAACTGACATTTTGTATCGTAACAACCAACGATTTATACAGGAAAATAATGATTATTAACAAGGTTGCCCAAACTTTTGCATCCCACTGTATGTTTTGGCTCATTGTCCATCTGTACTGTGAAGCATCATCCTATCAGTTCTGCTGCTTTTCAGAATTCATTCTGTTACTTCTGCCAGAAATCATATAATCAATAAACACTAGTGACTGACTTCCCTTTGCAGCCATGCATGATTATGCCCTAAATCTGCCTCAACCATGTTTCACAGATGATGTGGTGTTCATCGGATCATGACCTGTTTCTTCTCTGTACTCTTCTAATTCCATCTTTGTGGTATATTTTGCTCAAAGATTCCTTTGTCCAAAAAAATTTTTCCAGAACTGGACAGGTTTTAAAAAATGTTTTCTAGCAAAGTCTAATCTGTCCTTCCTATGCTTGAAGTTTACCAGTGGTTTGCACTTTCTGCTAAACCCTCTATATTTACTTTCTTTAAGTTTTCTCTTGATTGTAGACTTTGGCAATGATTGGTCTACCTCCTGCAGAGTGGTGTTCTTTTGGCTAAATGTTGTGAAGGGATTTTTCTTCACCAAGGAAAAAAAATCTGCGGCCTTCCAGCCTAGTTGTCTTCCATGATTGTTCAGGCCTTTTGGAGTTGCTTAGCTAACAAGTGAATTCCTTCTTTTTAAGAATGTTCCAGATGGTTGATTTGACCACTCCTGGTGTTTCTGCTGTCTTTCTAATGGGTTTGTTTTGTTTTCTCTGCCTAACAATGGATTGTTTTTACTTGCATGGACAGCTCTTTGGACCTCATATTGACAGTTCACAGTGACAGCTTCTAAATGCAAATTCCACACTTCTAATCAATTTGAGACATTTTACCTGCTTAACAGTTAATAAAATAATGTGGGAACTGCTCCCACCTGGCTATGGAACAGCTTGTCAGTCAAATGTCCAAATACTTTTGAGCCTCTGAAAATAGGGGGACCATGTATGAAAACATCTTGTCAATACTAAATGGCTCATACAGTAGTTTTGGTCTACACTTCAATTGTATAATGATTGCTTTATTTAAAATCCATTGTGGTGGTGTAGAGCCAAAATTATGAAAATTGTGTCACTGTCCAAATACCTATGGGACCTGAGTGTATCTTGTACTCAGTGCTGCCAGAGCAGGCCTTCACCATCACAGCCCTCAGCAGAATAAATTAGTTTGATTATGGATAGAAAGATGCATGTAAAAAGCATTAGGAATATATAGACTTTATACATACACATCATATTTCAGTATTACATATAAAAAAAAAAATCAAACAAGTTTTACTTAAGTGCCTGACTTTGAATACTGCCAGACTTGTCTGTTTGAAACTATAATTGTTTAGTTGCCTAATCAGAAGGCTCTGTGTGCTCTTCTCTTCATTTTAATTAGGTGCAATTATCAATTAGTACCTTCCACTGATTATAGGTCTTTTTTTCTCTGTATGGTTCTTATTGAGCTGGGATTGGCATGTTTAGGGTGGCTAGTGAAGAAACCTTTGGGACTACAACTAATCTGCAAATGAGATGCTCAATGATGTCTTTATGGATGTCTGGTTTAATTAAACCCTTGTCTAACAGAACCATTCAGCTTGTGGTTTCTGCCAAATACAGATACTTTTGTGAGGCCAAGGGGGTATTACAAAATTTATCAAATATGCAATGTTGTAATATTTGTCCATTAAAAGTCATTCTTGTTTTTTTTTTTTTTTGTTTTTTTTCTTCTTTCATAACACTTTGAAAAAGGATAGACGTTTTACAGTGAATAGGCACAGGTGTGACAGTGAATCAATTGTTTTCTGTATAGGACACTTTGTGATTTACACCTTCATCTGTTCTGTGAACCAGCTCCTATTATGGAAACTACTTCAACAAAGTTGCAAGAAAAACACCAAGGGAGATAAAATATCTTTTTATGAAAACACCATCACTGCAGTTCTTTTAGCAGAGAAAAAGGCTCCTTACAAGATCTTTTTAAGTTCTATTGGAGTATGCCTAAAGTGGCAAAAGAGAATTGGATTATGCTAGATCAGTAAATAATAGAAATCTCCTTCTGTTCAAGAAATTAATTACAGCACACTGCTGCAGTCTCAGATGTTGACATTTGCTAGCTAGCTAGTACCAATAACAGTGTAGAAAGTATAGTCATCTTCTTTTTAAATGTGAAATGATGCAAGATCCTTACTAAATGTCAGATAAATAGGCTACTGTAGCTCCCTGATCATACAGGTGGGAATTGCTAGGGACAACACAATATGATATCTTGGTACCTGAGTCATAAGAGAATATGGTGATTTGATTTTGTGATATATTGCAGTTTTGGGTGGGTTTGCTTTATCACCTCCGTTTAGAATTGTAATAGTTGTAAAAATAATTGGTCTATTACACCTTATCAGAGCAACCCTAGACTCGTACCATCTTGCTTTATATTTCTTTAAATAGGAGAAATTAATTTTAATATCTCCACATTTTTCAGAGTCAGACTAGGAATATTTGGTTACCGTACCATGAATAGACACAGATTCATAATCTGTCCTTTATGCTGCATAAGTAAGTAGTTAGATGAGCTGTTAGGTTCATAGTAGAGCTGTCAAGCAATAACTGACATCAGAACATTTAGATTTGTAATGCCCCACTTTTGTTTTAAGGCTGTTTGCTTCCTTTTGTTTTGCTTTCAGAGCTTCCAGCTCTCACATAGATGAGCTTTAATCCAGTCAGGACAGGAGCAGACAGAGTCTCTACAGAAGATGGAATATGATGAGAGATTTCAGTGGTGGTTTTGAGCTTCCTTTCTGTCATTTTTCCAGTCCTGCTAGCTGCAGCTGACGAGACCATACTAGTATTAACTTTTTTTGGAGTATTTGATTTTAATTTGACACTGCTTACAAATTTTAGGTTTCATACGAAGTTCTTCTTCGTAATAACATTGTGAAAATCCAAATGAACCTGAACAACTTAAATGTTGACAGAGCATTTGGCATGGTAACTGCTTACAGCAGTGCTACAATTTGTGGCACACATCTATTGGAATAGATTTTGTTATGCATATACTGATAACATGCATTACTTAAATAATGACTCAGCGCCTCGAATGATGAGACATAATTATCTCCTGTTCCTGACTTTATAAGCATGGCCTGTCAACAGACACAGTAGGGGCGAATGGGAAATGTTAAAAGTTTGTCTGGTGGTGAGTTAGAAATGACAGGAAGAATTAATGATACACGCATTGCAGTCTGTACTAACAAAACACATTCCCAAATGCATTGTTTGAGTGACAATAGTTTTGGATTGATGCACAGTTTGAAATAAAGTGAGGAGTAAATAATAATGCAAATGCCAAGTTGGTCTTGATAAGGAAATAAAGGGGTGGCTGACTAAGGACATGTTGTGAATGTTGTTGATGCATTATGAATGGAGAACTGAGAAATGATGATATTCTCCTATGAATACCGTACAACAGGGCGTGCTTTACCTATGGGAAATATATTTTTCATGCATCTTTCCTTTTCTGACTCCATTTATACATACTTGATTTTTGTATTGCTATCTTTACAGCTTATTTTAGACCCAGATATCTTCACTAAAGTTTGTTTAATTCATCACCTGTTTGACTCAGAATTAGGCATTGAACATTGCAATTCATGTTTTGAATCAGGCTTACCTTATTAAGAGACACTCATAAATTAAAAAAATAACTTCAAATCAGTGCACAAATACAAACATTTGACCATATGTTTTTGTAAGCTCTTTCTTTTATTAAAATACTAGCAAAATACCCACGCTTCGCAGCGGAGAAGTAGTGTGTTAAAGAAGTAATGAAAAAGAAAAGGAAACATTTTAATAATAATGTAACATGATTGGCAATATAATTGTTTTGTCATTGTCATGAGTGTTGCTGGCATATATATATATATATATATATATATATATATATATATATATATATATACACACATAATGCTTTTTTTTTTTTTTTTAATTTAAAAGGGTTTTAGTCGTGACAGAATCAAATAATAGACATGGACATGAATATTGTAAACTCAAGCTCTTTTAATTTCTGAAAAAAAAATGCATTTAAACTGCATTTCATTTCAAAACAGAAACAAAAATATCATCCCTGGCTAAAATTGGGCAGACTTAAAAATAAAGTGGTATTTTAAGTACTTTAAGTACATTTTCAGTATGGTATTGTCTTTAAATAATAATAACAAAAATTTCAACATAAAGTGCAGGTTTTCTTCTTAAACAAATAAGGCAGAAACATAAAAGGTAATTTGACCAGCTTAACCTTTAAACTCTGAGTAACCTTAGCCAAAATTATTTTGCACATTAGGCTAAAACAGTGTGATCATTGAACATTTTGTAATTAGATGTAATTAGAATTACTAACAGTCACGGAAGTCCAATGATCCCCAGTAAGAGCCACAAAGTCCGCTTTCTGTAATGCATCTAATTTTGCTTGCTTTTCAGTGTCATAAAGCTGTTGAATTTTACTTGAAATAGTCTTTCGGCACGGCAGTTGGAAAGTTGGATCACCTGACGCTAACTGTAGCACATTTTCTAACCCCCTATGTTCCACCACTGTTAGTGGTCTACAGTCCAAAGCAATCCATTTTGCGAGAGAATTTGTAAGTTTGACCGATGTTGACTTACTAATTTTGGTCCTGAAGCCAGTCATTTCATCAGGTGTGGGTTGCTGACACCTTTTGTTGGTACTCAAACTTTTACTGCTAGTGCTAACAGCATACACAGTTTCTGTGCTCGCTGTAACATGTTTTGCATTTAGATGGTACCGTAAGGTTGAAGTGCTTCGGTAGTATGCAAACTCCTTTTTGCACAGTTTGCACAAAACCACGCTTTTATCAAGGCTTCCGTCGGGTAGTCTTTTGAAATGAAATTTGCCTCCGATCAGTCCTAGCAACGCGCTTTCTTACGACTCTTACATTTTTGTAGCTCTGATGTGTGCATCAATGTAATCGATGTACCAGGAAATCATGCATTGACTAAAATTCCCCTTTGCTTGGAATGCAAAGTGTGATTAAATGCGTTATTTTTTTTAAAGTGTTATGGAGTACATGCATCGAAGCTTCTCAGCTGTGCTTGTGCTAAGAAAAGGAAACATTTTAAAAATAACGTAACATGATTTTCAGTGTAATAGTTTTGTGACCGTTATGAGTGTTGCTTGCTGTCATCAAGTATTTGATTATCATTATTTCTTTCAATCAGGTTCGTATTTGGACGATGTGTTGTGTTCAAGTTATATTCCATGTTTGTCAACCGTTGTAAAGATAACAGGTTTCATTCATCGAAGTCTTCAAATCGGTACTCGTGAATGTAAGATGTTCAACAGGCATTCCCGGTATTAAGTTGTGCATTTGTCTGCGAATATTTAGCAGTAGCGTGTGTAGGAACTTAATTTAATCTTTTCCAGTCCTGCAAAGTCAGTTGACGTGAGCCGCTCAGACTACATGCATCGGAAGCTTCTCAGCTGTGCTCGTGCTATCTCGTGATGTCCACGGCTTTATTTAATATTAGCTAAGACCCGGCACTTAAAAGTTTCTTGCAACAGCAATTTTAACTCCGTTACAAAGTGATCCCAAGTCTCGTTTATACCTCGTGTCTTCTCGTTAAACTTGTATCTCGCGAATACCGTATTTGTCGTAGGCATGACAAACGGCAGCGGGAGTGTGTCTATACACTTAATTTAAACTTACGGTTCACACTGTGCTGTGTTTCCACAGTAGCTGCACTTATGAATATGCTTGTATGCGTCACTCGCTTCATAATCTTTTGCTGCCTTCTCAATTGTGAAATGCGTTTTTTGTTCAGCGCTCTTTGGAGCTCTTCCTTGTTCTCTACGTACTTACATAGGAGGCGTGATGATGCAACACGCAACTTCGACTCCCACGGCCATCGACCTGCAGTCTATTACAGTATATTGATGAAAATAAGTTCCAGTTATGACCATTACGTGTAGAATTTCGAAATGAAACCTGCCCAGCTTTTGTAAGTAAGCCGTAAGGAATGAGCCTGCCAAATTTCAGCCTTCTACCTACACGGGAAGTTGGAGAATTAGTGATGAGTGAGTGAGTCAGTCAGTCAGTGAGGACTTTGCCTTTTATTAGTATAGACTAGTATATATTAACATAAAATATTTACACTGCAGTAAGCAGTAAGATGTGTTGCATGTTGATTTGCACACGCAAATAAGGATCCTACTGTACATGTTACAGTAAAAACCCTTTTAAACCTATAATATATAGTTACTCAAGTGCAAAGCCATTAATTTAATCTTTTTCTGAGTTAACATCAAACATTGCTTCAATAATGACTGCCCTTTTATTTCCTGCTTGAATGCCTTGCTGATCCATTAACTACGGATGCTGACTGGATCTATGAAAAATGTATAATGTTATATTTCCTTTTTAGAAAAATGAGTATTGACACTCTGTATGCAATATTCCTTGCAGCTGAACACACTCAATCACTATGTACAGATACAGCAGATACAGACATTTTATTTAACCAGAAAAACAAGCACTGGGAATGTGGCCGCTTTTTCTCTCCACCATACTAAAGTACTGTACTGCTGCTGCAAAATCCACAGCTGCATTATTTCTCGTTACTGTAATCTACCCTTTCTCCTGCATTCAGTATCAGTCCTACGTGTACAGTAATCCCTCCTCGATCGTGGGGGTTGTGTTCCAGAACCCCCCTCGAAAGGTGAAAATCCGTGAAGTAAAAACCATATGTTCATATATTTTTATATATTTTAAGCCCTTATAAACTCTCCCACACTATTATAAACATTTCTCACATAGTTATACAGCATAAACCCTTTGTATTAGATTAGATATTAGGTAAGGTTAGGTAATATTAGGACTGGGCAGTCTAATGGTCTAGAATCCCTACAGATTTTTTTTTCTCCAGCCGTCTGGAGGTTTTTTTTGTTTTTTCTGTCCACCCTGGCTATTGGACCTTACTCTTATTCTATGTTAATTAATGTTGACTTATATTATTTTCTTATTGTGTCTTTTATTTTTCTATTCTTTATTATGTAAAGCACTTTGAGCTACTGTTTGTATGAAAATGTGCTATATAAATAAATGTTGCTGTTGTAAGATTCGTTGAAATTATGTATGTAAACACACTGTTTATATACAGTAACACCTAAATATTATTTTAAAGATATCGAGTGTCTCCGATATCTCACATGTTACAGCCATTACGACAGACAGGCCACCAACAATAAATATGTACAATGCAAGAAAAATTGTATACAGTAAAATTTGTGTACAGTGACACTATACATAAGTACGTGCACTAAGTACTGTACGTAGAAAATTAATTATGATTGCTCACCAACAATGACACAACGACTTGTCTGATAACGATGAGTTTAGTTTTAATGCACAACAAAGGAGAGCGTTACAGCTCTTCTAAAGCAGCCTCTTCAGGTGACTGTGTAGCATTGCCGCTGTTCTTCTTCTGGCAGTCTTCAATCCAAATCCCTAAAGCAGATTCCATCCAGACTACCGCCTTATTATATCCACTTACAACTCATTTTGCTCCCTGGTTAAAGGACACTGCGGCTGTAGATCTTATATTCTTTTCCTCCTTTTTAAATAAAAAGAATTGTGTACTCATTGATGCCGTAATGGTGTTCTGCAGCAGTGTAGCTGTTCCCTTTCTTCAACATATCCAAAACTTTTACCCTTTCGGCAATCGTTAGCATCTTCCATTGGCGTTTGGGCACGGCCCCTGAAGCAGTAGCAGGAGCAGATTGTTTTGGAGCCATAACAAGGGGCATGACTGTGCACAAAGATAAACACAAAAGAGCACAAAAGTTAACTTTTTACGCAGTGAAACACATTGATACCGAATGAGCGAGACGAGACTTCCTGGTTAACGCAGCGGAATCAAATTCGGCGCTCCGTCACTGAGCCAATCAGCACACAGGAACTTGACTGCGTTCTCTGATTGGGTAGCTTCTCAGCCATCTGCCAATAGAGTCCTTTGTATGAAATCAACTGGGCAAACCAACTGAGGTAGCATGTACAGGAAGTAAAAAGACCCATTGTCCGCAGAAACCCGTGAAGCAGCGAAAAATTTGCGTTATATATTTAGATATGCTTACATATAAAATCAGCGATAGAGTGAAGCTGCGAAAGTCGAAGCGCGATATAGCGAGGGATTACTGTATCAGTGTTTCACACACTTATCCTCACATCCACTGCTCATGAGAGCTGCAGTAACTAACATGCTGCTCACAGTAGTGTTTGACTGTATTATGAGGTCCGTTCCAATACAGTAAGGTTGTGCTTTGGCAGAACCTAAGCAATTTGAAAATATGCTTATGGATGAGGTGGCGCTTCTATGAAACTTCTTTATGTTGCTGTTAGTTGGACTCATCAGAGAATGCAATTCACTAAATTAACAACAACAACATTTATTTATATAGCACGTTTTCATAAAAATTATGTAGCTCAAAGTGCTTTACAAGATGAAAAAAGAAATGTATAACAATAAGATTAGGCAATACTAAATAACAAATAATAAAATAAGGTCTGATGGCCTTGAGGACTGATAAAACAAGTAAAGCTCCAGAAGGGTGGAGAAAAAAAAAAAAAATCTGCTGGGGTTCCAAGACCACCCAGCCCCCACTTGGTTTGTGGCTCCAGCCAGGAGATCTCTGTTTAATGCATGAAACACAAGAAAAAAACTAAAACAAAAAAAGGTTAATGAATGGTAATGTTTGTCCCTCTTCTGGTCAGTTGTGAAATTGCAAGTCTTTATTCTTCAAGCTTTTCTAGTTAATTGATGCTGTTCTTTTGCGTGGTGGTTTTGCTTTTATTCCGGTTGGGCAGAAGAGGTGGTGGTATGGCGGCAGTGAGGGAAGGCTTGGATTTGGAGCTCCTCTATGATACAGAGGGAAATGGATACTTTGTTACCAAATGGGGTGAGCCTAATGTAGCTAGTTAGCCAATGAATGTTAAGTGTAGGAGTGCACATGTGTTAGCCTACATGTGCTGGTTTGCTTAATAGTTGTATTGTGATTGCAATGTTTTCCCTACTTTGAGTGTTAACTTATTGGCAGCCTAATCTGTTTTAAGTGCTAATTTCTCTGTGTACCCTTTTCTGATTGATTTATTTAGATTATATGCAGGCTACAATAACAAGTGTTATTTATGAGTCATTATGATTATGGTTAACACAGAAATGTCTTGAGAAACATTTGTGTTTCATCTTAAGTAATTTTAAAATTAGAATCTGGGTCATAAGTTAGCTGAATGATGAATCGAACAAATGGAATACTGGTATAAACTGTTAAAGAGAAAGTACCCTTCCAAAATAAAGAATAAAATGAACGCAAATTAAGTTCAAGAAAATGAGTTCCTTACAACCCAGTGTGTCCACATAGATGTTACATATGCTGAGTCATGAAGTACAGTTGGGCAGGTCTATTGACTCCAGTTGATCTCAGCCTTGATTCTCCATTGTTAAGCTACCAGGTTTCACACACTTCTCTTGCATTTTTCAGATTAAATGCCCTGAATTTTTTAACAGAGCCCCGGGGTTTAGGAAATGTTTACCCCATACTTGACCTTTGCCTACCTATCCTTCATAGAAACATTTACAGGAAGTGTACTGGACAAGTTCTGCATTGGGAATGTGACTGTGGACAAAAACATTTGGGTTTTCCCAAACCAGAAAACCTGGATGACCAGCCAGTTCCGTAAACTTCTCAGAGACCGTGACGCTGCCTTCAAGTCAGGTGACAGAGCTCTATACAGGGCTCCCCGAGCCGCTCTGAAAAGCGGAATTAAAAAAGCCAAGATGGTCCATAAAAGGAGCATTGAGTCCCACCTGTCCAGCCACAATACACGGGAGGTGTGGCAGGGAATACAAAACATCACAAACTACAGAGGCTATGATGCAACAATAGGAGATCTGAGTGCGTCACTAGCAGAGGAGCTAAACTGCTTCTTTGCTCACTTTGAATGATCACAACAGCAGCACAGCCCTGCTCCCACCCTTCCTGCACTTCTCCACTCACTGTAAAGGAGCACGATGTCATATGGGTGCTCCTGGTAGTGAACCCCAAGGAGGCTGCCGGTCCAGATGGAGTGCCTGGTAGGGTGCTCAGAGTGTGTGCCCACCCCGCTCACCTTTACCTTTATCAAAATCTTCAACCTCTCCCTAGCCCAGGCAGTCATTACATCCTACCTAAAATCAGCCACAATCATTCCAGTGCCGAAGAACTCTCCCATCACCAGCCTAAATGATTATCGCCCTGTGGCCCTCACTCCATCATGAAGTGCTTCAAGAGACTGGTTCTGCAGCACATCAAGGACTATCTCCTCCAAGACTTCGATCCCTACCAATTCGCATATCGCACAAACCGATCCACAGAGGACGCCATTACTGTAGCTCTCCACTCTGTGCTGAGCCATCTGGAGTAGCAGCAGAGCTACGTCCGGATGCTGTTTGTGGATTACAGCTCAGCTTTTAATACAATAATTCCTGACATTCTCATCACCAAACTGGTCACTCTTGGCCTCCCCCCTCTCACATGTGTCTGGATAAAAGACTTTCTTACTAACCAGCTCCAGACTGAGACTCGGACCCCACCAATCCTCCATTCACACACTGAACACCGGCACCCCACAAGGCTGTGTGCTGAGCCCCCTTCTGTACTGCCTCTACACTCACGTCTGCAGTCTGGCCCACAACAACAACCTCATTGTCAAGTTTGCTGATGACACCACAGTGGTCGGACTCATCTCAAAGGGAGATGAGGCAGCTTACAGAGAGGAGGTCCTGAAGTTGGCAGCCTGGTGTTCAAAAAACAATCTGGCTCTGAACACCAGAAAAACCAAGGAGATCATTGTCGACTTCAGGAGGCACAGCACCGACCTAGCCCCCCTTTACATCAACGGCGAGTGTGTGGAGAGTAAGTCCACACCTTCCGGTTTCTTGGCGTCCTTATCTCTGCTGACATATCCTGGACAGACAACATCACAGCAGTCATCAAAAGGGCTCAGCAGCAGTTACACTTCCTGAGGGTCCTCAGAAAGCACAACCTAGACTCCAACCTGCTACTGACCTTCTACTGCTCGTCCATTGAGAGCCTGCTGACGTATTGTATCACAGCATGGTACGGTAGCTGCACCATGGCAGACAGGGAGAGGCTTCAGCGAGTAGTAAAGGCAGCACAGAAGATCATTGGCTGCCCTCTCCCCTCCTTGATGGATATTTGCACCTCCCGCTGCCTCAGCAGAGTAAAAAACATCATCAAGGACAGCTCCCACCCTGGCTCTGATCTGTTTGACCTGCTGCCCTCAGGGAGGCGCTACAGGTGCATCACAACAAAGACAAACAGACTCAAGAACAGTTTTTTCCCAAAAGCCATAACCATTCTAAACTCACACATGCACGGACTACACACTGTATTGTGCAATATTTAAATTATGTGCAATAACCCAACAGTGCAATAGTTATTTATTCTTTCCAGTATTTAAATAATGTGCAATAATTCGGTTTAGTTATTATTCTTCCCATTTGTATATAGCGTTGCAGAACTTTTTTTGCAACTTTTTGCACCATTTGTTTATTTACTTGTTGTGTACTACATATGTCTGCACTGAATGAGCTGCTTTTAATCTCATTGTACATGTGTATAGTGACAATAAAAGGCATTCATTCATTCATATTCAGATACTTGAGGTATACACTGGAGAATATACAGGAGTTTAATGTTCAAAATTGGGTTTACAATTTTTCTAGTTTTACTGTGTGTGTGTTTTATATACAGTTGTGTATTTTACAAAGTCAATTTTAATTTGAGTTACAATAGTTTGGTTTGAGAGTGATTGTTCAAGTTCTCTTTTATTCATTTAAATCATTGTACTGTTATTTGTTTAGTGACAGTCTTTTTGGCCGCTCTTGTACAACAGCTTTAGTTGAATCATAGTCAGTGCTAATCATATCAGAAAGTACAAACAGAAGGCAAAATAGATTTTTTGCTTTGGAGAGGTTTGCTTTAAAGGAATGGTTTCCTTATACCCTCTTTAACTTGTCTGTTTGCCACTAATGCTGCTCATTTTGTTATTCTTTAAAATATACTACAAAGTCTTAACATAATGCCTTCCTTTGTGTTTCTTTTTATAGATATCGTAGCGAAAAGATGACAATGAGCTACTCTGATTATCTTGGACACCGCCAACCCCACCATCTCTACCAGAATGGCATCGGGCACCCTCTCCCACCCTACAACCATTATTCCTGACAGTGAGCCGCATGACCAATCACTGGACCTCTCCGCGGACCTCTTTCCAGGAGAACCTGCCCCTACCTGGTCTAGTTATCTGTACTATTGTACAATTTTATGATGATTGTTTCCGTTGCCATGCATGAGTTACAGCACCTCGGCATGGCAACGGATGCAACGCAGACATATATATTATGGAAAAAAAAGTTGCTGCTTTTTTTTTTTATTTTTATTTTAAGTACTGAGTTTTTGCAGCATATATAATCCCCTTTCATGGAAAGACAAAAAAAAATATAATCCGAATCAGGTTATTATGTCTGTGGATGGAAGAAAGTTGAATAAGGTTAAAATACTTGTTTTTAGTGTGTAAGTTTAGGCTAGAAAGTATTAGTTAGGATCTCTCATTTAATCTTATTTCTTGACCACATGGAATTTTAACCCTTCTTCCATACTATATGCAATCTCCTAGCAGAACAATGTAGTTTGCCTTGTTTTCTTGTGTGTTTTTGCAATTTAAAATTTGATTTCCTCTTACTGTGTAATTAGGAGCGTATTGTAAATGTCTGGTTTTTGTGTGCTAGGTTTGCCCACTGTACCTCATTTATCATGAAGGAGAAAAAAAATCTCACCCAGATGGCATGACTCAAGCTAAATGCTGTCTTCATTTAGGGTTGCCAACAAGAAATAATGTTACGGGAGAGCAAATTAACAAGCCCGTCTGTCATAGGTTGGATTATCCAAGTTAAACATTTTTCTTCAAAACACCAGTGCTTGAACACTTCATACCATCTTGTCACATTTTAAACATGACGTGACCGTTATTCCTTCTTTTTTCGCCCCACCACATCATATTTGAGGGGGAAAATAGTAATCATTTCCGTTCATTTTTTTTCTTTTTAATATCCTGATATACTTTTACTAATACCAATGTAACAACACATTTCTTTGTGTTATGCAGAATTTGTCAAAACAAGTGTGAGCTTCCAGCACTTTTTTTGATTTTGCTGTTTATGGTTAGCATGAGTTGGCTGTGAGTGTCTTATCCCCCCTCACCTTTTTAAAAACAAATATCTTGTTCTTTGTTTTATTTTAAATTTATTTCCACATTGTGACCAACCAGACTAGGCATCCAAATCTGGGACCATAGGATTTACTAAGTTGTGTCACTGAATTTGCAGACGGGCATTTACTAGAAAGCTAATAGTTATTCAGTTTGAATTAGTTCTGCGTTTTAAACCCATTTAAGTTTCAGGTCTTTATGCACATACGTACAACAACCTTTTTCCCTCAATGACTGCCAGGTGTTTAAGCTGGAATGCTAGAAGCTAAGGACATTTGATAGCGTCTACACACACTTGATGAACATTATTGACATCACTGGAGAAAACTGGATCATCTATGTACTGTTTTTTTTTTGTTTTTTTTTTTTTACTTTTTTCCACATGAACACTAATAATAAAATGTGGTCCTGCTACCTTGAACATCCTTGTCACACTGTAAGCTATTAGGTGTGCCATGACAAACTTTCCCAGTGAAAGTCAGCCAGAGACCAAGTGGCACAGTGACCCAGATATGGCAAGAGAGAGAACTAGAATGCTTTTAACAGTTACTGATGTGTCACATGAATTTAGGTTTGGGGTGAATATGTCAGGTCAACATTGTAACATCTTAACAACAAATGATGAAGACTTGAAGTAATAATCTATTCATAGAGAACAATGATTTTATCAAAAGGGCAGTCCTCATATTAGATTCTCACCTAAAATGTTTACCACTCTGCACTTGGCTTATTCACCTCCAAACAAAAGAGTGACTTTTAAGTAGTAAGGGCTTTTGGGATTCCATCCACAGCAATCCTAGAGTTGAATTTGGACCTGTTGTTTTGCCTTAATCTTTCATATAACATGAAATAATAAATACATTTGAGGCCAGAAGGGCTATGCTGAATGCTTTTGACGTCTAATAACTTGATTTGTACCAAACACGGTGACTTTAAAGACTGTGTTTTTCATGGTCACAAAGCACTCCCGCATAGGTCTGTTTTGGTTTCAAAAATTAGCACAAAGTCAATTTTGTCTGCTGCAAAAATCAAATAACTAGTATTTGGTTAATTCCTTTAAAAGCAAATTGTATACTTTTTTTGGTTTTGCCTCGGGATACTCATCCTTCTGCTAAAAATTATAGAAAACAATTATATGGTGCTATAGACCTCCTGTTGGGCGTGGGGAGGGGGACCCACATGACTGGTCATGCGGACTCATTAATCATATCAAAAAAAATCCTTGATATATGCAGATCTGTTTTACAGGTGTTTCTTACCAGTGTAACAATGATCGTGTGAGAAAAAAAAAATGACAGAAAAAAATCCTGCAGGTTTGAAAGGACAAGGAAAGCAGTTCTTCCCCTCCATGGCCTGGGGGAAATGGCATAGTTTCCAGTTGTCTACTGTGGATAGCAGCAAACGAGTGTGTTCTTACTTTTATGTTTAGCTCTAACTAAAGCTGACTACAAAATAAGGGAGCATGCAGGTTTTGTGTGAGGGAATTTTGGTTTTTTTTTTTCTTCCCCTTTTTCATTTTTCCACCTGACCTTCAGACAACCATGCAAAGCACATGAGTGGGAATGAGATGAAATCAGGAGACTTGAGGTACTGATTGAGGTATCGTTCAAACCTACACAACAGTTACCAGCTGTCTTGTCAAAACTTCCACGTGCAAAGCAGAATTCTTTAGTCAGTGGAGGAGCGTAAAGCTACTATATGCAATTCCAGCTCCGGCTGATTATGGCAGCAGAACAGTTTCAGACTGCCCCTTGTGGGATCTTAGCTGATGCGTTCTTGCATGGTGCCTTGTTGTTTTTCTACATTTACAGAGTTGGAATGGTAGTGAGCCTGCCATTTGCATTGGAGTTGGGGTATACCTAAAAACTGACTTTAAAATGGTTTCCTAAACTGGATAGAATTCCTCATCGAAACAGCAAGTGCATGAAATCATTCCCAGAAATGAGTTGGGTTTATGCTGTAAGCCCCACACAGGCCGTCCCAGGCCTGCCGTCAGCCCAGAGCGACTTTTAGTCTTATCGAAAATGTAGACTGCTGCGCAATTTCTGCTCTGTAAAAATGCATCAATCTTTTGCTTAAGCAGTTTCTGCAGAAAAGAAATGTTTACGTAACCTTAAAGAATAAAGGGTTCACACTGACATTCCTAAAGTTCCCTTCGACAGGTTTGTCTGGAGCATATAGGCTACAATACCTTTGCATGTTAGATCGAACCAAAGATGCCTCCAGCCATGTCCAAATGCTGCTCTTCAAGTCTGCCCTCCTGTCCTTCCAAAACGCCCTGCAGGGTCAAACAGTAGAAGTTTTACTTTTCTTTAAATTGAGTTATTTTGTACAATTTTCAACTGTTTTTTGCTAGCAACCTGAAGAGAATTTTTTAAAAGTCAGGCGAAATCATGCTTGGCTTCATGCAGTTAAATAAAAGTTGCATTCTGTTTTATTTGTTAGATTATTTTTATTTTTTAATTATTTTACTTTTTTCTTTTTTTATATATAAATATATATACAAAGAAAACCCCATAGTGTGCCTCTTAGAATTATGGGTTTCTTAATGTCTTTTTTTTTTGTTTGTTTTATTTTTTTTTCCTAAAAACCAGCATTGATACTTTATATTTAAAGATGTGTTGATCATTATTTTTATTGTCATTAAAGGAAAAACCCAGTAGCTATACACAATCGCACTGAGAGGAAATAAAACCTACAAAATAACCTTGTTTGGAACTTTTTTTGTATAAAAAAAATAAAAATACATAAAATTATTAAATATATGACTGTTTTTATATTCAAGCTGATTCTTTTCAGAATATTTTGGATCTAGTTTCTAAGTTATTTTAGTGGTTTTATATTTTGAAAAATTAAACTATGTTGGAATGAGTCACAACAGAAGGAGCTGTGGTGATACTTTGGGTTCAAGGCTACCTGGTGTAGCTTTTGGCCTTTTGTTTTTCTTTATAGTAAGTTGAACCTAAATGAAACATATAAATGGAAAAAAAAAAAACTTCCTATAAAACTAGATCCTTATTACTTCCACATTTAAATGCTGGTAGTGTTAAAAAAAAAATATATATAAAAAAAAACTGAATGGATGTTTTTATGATATTAAAAATGATGGAAAACACGTATAATGAAAGGTTATCAGTGGGTGTGTATGAATGATATTGTAATTTTAAACACTATTGTTGTTACCTTCTAAAACCATTTATCCAATAAAAAAGAAAAACAAAAATGGAAGATAACATTTGGGTTTACTTATTTTATTCTGTCTGCTTATGTTGCTTAGTCAAGGATTCAAAGATGTATTCAGTTTATCTCTGAAATGATTATTGTTGTTGTTGGCAAGTAACCTCTCAGACACCTTTTGGTTTCTATCAGGTCACTTGTTTATTTTACATTTGAAGAAGGAGAAAGAAGAGGAGTAAAGTCACAGAGATGGAAGAGTCACTCAGACAGACAGGTCAGTGCTGATAGCCAAAGGCAAGAAGGGGTTATGGTTGCTAAAACAAGGAAGAAAAAAAAAAAGACATTTTGATGTATGTACCAAGTCAGGTTAAGGGCCTATATAGCACTTTTCTAACCTACTCAAAGCACATTACATAGACAGTAGGGAGCCACTAGGGACCACCACTGATATGTAGCATTCACACACCAGTACACTTGCCACCTGTTGCTTTTTTGGAGGTGAAGTGGTGAGAGAAAGAGTAACCAGTTAAGAGACTAAAATGGATGAGGCTGTAATGGGCAATTTAGCCAGGACATCAGGGTACACCCTACTCTTTCCAAAAAAAAGTGAATATTTTATGACCACTGAAAGCTATGACTTCTGTTTTACGTCTCGTCAGAAGGATGGCACCATTTTTACTGCACCTGGAGCATTGGGATCCACTCACAGACCTCAGGGTAAGTGCACCCAATGGCTTCACCAGCACCTCTTCCAGCAGCATCCCAAACTTTCCTGGTTGGTCTTCCATCCAAGTATTGGCCAGATCAAAACATGCTTTGCTTCAGGTGGACTTCCTGTTCATAATGGTGTGTGAGAGCTGTGAACCAATGAGTGTTTAGCGGAGGTGCAGTGCGTGTATGGCATCGACATGGAATCAGAAACGTGTTTTGGACCTCACAAATAGAAGAAAGTCTTGTGTTTCTGATATCTTGTGTTTTTTGTACCACAACAGAATTGGGGAAAAAGGGCAGAGATTGTGGCTGAACTCGCTGTCCCTGGAAGGCATATGTACAGCAGCAGTTTCTTCAGGCAGCATCTTATTGGCTGTCAGAAAAAGGGGGCGAACACACAATATTTTAAAAATGTGGAACTGTGCTGAAAAGCCATCATGGAGTCATGCAATTCATCATCTCCTTCAGTTTCTAATCATGTAATTTGACATCTTCAGGAAGCAAGATCAGCACCTGCACTTACCAAGTTTGATATCTCCTCCAACTAGAAGTGATGTATTGTGCCACTGGCTTTAATCCAGAAAACCGAACCCATGGTGTCTTATTCGGTATCGCTTGTTGGTTTAGTATAGACAGTTCCTATATAAACAATATAAACATAAAAAGAGCAAAAAATGCCCGTGAAGTGCAGTTTATTTTCTCAGGAAGTTTGTGTCACCTTTTTATTTATTTAAACATGAAGACTTATTTCACATTTGAGAGTCCATCAAGCTTGTTTGTTTAATGGCTAAGTCATCCTAATAATCTAAATACTTGGTCATAATGGACATGAGCATCTCCACTTCTGATATTGTAGCAAACACCTGAAATGATCCATCCACCATCAAGGACCACTGCAGATAACGCAAGTCTCCCAAAGTTGCTATGCCATGTTAAAAAAGAAGAAACAACTAAAGCTCACAATAATGGTAAGCCATAATTGACTAACAGAATGTACACAGTATATATAAAATGTAGTGTAAGTAGAATTAAATATTAATGCAATAAATACCTTGGAACATCCCATAATGGTGATATGAACAAGATTCATATAAACAGTACAGTTGTTAAACCTGGTGCAGTTGACTATGGAAGTTAATGTGATGGTGAGTCCAAGGCCTTCTCACCTAATGTGAATTAGCAGATGAACAGGCCTTCCAAAAAGAAGGTACAAGCAAACCGTCTTACTGGCTTTGAGGTCGAACCTTCAGTCTGCAGCTCAAGTCAGTTGCAAGTTGAGTAGAACAATCTAGAGAAGAACAGGCTGTTCAGCCCAGCAAAGCACGCAAGTCCCATCTGCTTAATTCTTATATAAAAAAAATTAAAAAAAACAAAATCAAGTCCAGTTTTGAAAGTCCCTAATGTCTACCTCAGTGCTTGGTAACTTATTCTATGTGTCTGAGGTTCTCTGTGTAAAGAAAAACTTCCTAATGTTTGTGCGAAATTTACCCTTAAGTTTCCAGCTGCATCCCCGTGTTCTTGATGAACTCATTTTAAAGTCACAGTCTCAATCCACTGGGCGAACTCTCTTCATAATTTTAAACACTTCAGTCATGTCACCCCTTAATCTTCTTTTGTTTAAAATGAAAATGTTCAGTTCTTTTAATCTTTCCTTTCCTCATAACTTATCCTCTGTAGTCCTGGAATCAGCCTAGTTGCTCTCCTCTGGACTTTTTCCTAGCGCCGTTATGTCCTTTTTGTAGCCTGGAGACCAACACTACACCCAGTACTCCAGATGAGGCCTCACCAGTGCGTTATAAAGGTTGTGTGGAATCTCCTTGCATTTGTACTCCATACATCAGGGCGCTATATAACCTAACATTCTGTTTGCCTTCTGAACACTGTCTGGCAGTTGATATCAGCTTTAGTAGTGGGTATGGCCCAAAGTCCATATCACAGTGCAATTACAAATACTGATGGCTTAGGTAGATATTGGTGTAATGTATTTATATGTACTGTGCATTTGACACAAAATTTTATTTTTTTAGCAAACTAGGGGGCTTCGCTTACCCACCCCCAGGTTTGGTTTACCGGATATACAATTTAAAGAGATTGTTAGTTTCATGAGAATTGTTACATATGCATTATTTTCACTTTTACTTTAAAACTTCTGTAAGAACAATACTTGTCCTTTATTTCCGGCCCCGGGCGTGGTTACATCTCTTTCTTGCATGACGTATGACGCTGCTCGCATTGTGAAGGGGGTGCGGCTGAACACACGCTAAGGAGAAGCAGTCGGATCATCTGCTGGCGAGCTGCGTGTTTTGCTTGTCGCTTGTCGTCGTTTTAAGAGCTAGGAGCACATGAAGCGTGTCTGCCAACAGCAAACCAACAACTGCTAGGTTAGATGTCTGTGGACTTGTTTTAAATGATGTCTCACTGCCTTGTCTTGCGAAATGTTGTAAAAACAATACTTGTCCTTTACTTCCGGCCCTGGGCGTGGTTAAATCTTTTTCTTGCACGCCTTGTCAGGGGAGGGTGCAGCTGAACGCATGCTAAGGAGAAGCCGTCGGATCATCCGCTGTCTTTCTGCTGCTGTTGCACTGCCTGTCGATCATTTAAAAGCCGTCCTTTTGCCACTTCGTATCTCTGCCGTTCGCGTTGTGTAGGGGGAGGTTAGGGTGACTGAACGCACGCAAGGACAAGCAGTCGGATCATCCGCTGGGTTTCTGCTGCTGGCAAACTGCATGTTTTGCTTGTTGTTGTTTTAAGAGCTGGGAGCAAGTTAGGCATTTGTATCGTGCCGTGTTTTTTTTTTGAGCCTTTCGAATTCCACTGCTTTCATAATCTCTAACCTGCTCCGCATGTGTATAGTGCCAACGTTTTTGAACGTCTTTATGAAGTTCTACTTTTGTCTTTTACTCTTTATCTTTTAATTCTGAGCCCAATCGGACGTGCTTTTTTTTTCAATTCCACTTGTTCCAGGCTGATTATTCCTTTCTTTATTTTCTGAATTTGCACCTTGATTATTCCTTTTCTTTTTTGCATTTTTTTTCTCTCCAACGCTTTTGATTCAATTTTCTTCGCGCTGCTCTTCTTTGCATAGTCATCGACATTTCATCTATGATGTTTTGTCCTTATGCGCTTTATATGCGCTGAGAGCCCTGGATCTGTGTGTGCTCAAAACCTTTACATGACTGAGTGTTTTGCTGCCCATGGTCTTATTTGATATTGATTCCAAGTAGGGCGTGTCTTGCAAGAATCTCATGTTCTGCGTCCCCGCGAGACGGTCCTGACACAAAGTCTCATGTTTAAGGTCCCCATGAGACGCTCCGTGGCCAATCTCTTTCGTTTCGCAGGTCTTTTAAGTGTCTTCCGTGATCTTCACGTGAAGATCACGTCTCGTCTCCCTAGTCTTTCCCTCCCAGGATTTTGTTTTGTAATAGAGAGATAACAAATGTATTGCAGTGATCCCCCACTGTATTGTGGTTCAGCTATCGTGCCCCCCGCTATATCGCGGAAAAAAATAAGTACATCCTAACCTGTAGTGTACTTTGCAGCCAATTCTTAAAGCATATGGTTTTCAGCAGTCACTACGGTAGACAAAGAGTTTCGCGTTACAGTACCCAGATGATTTCTTACAGGCCCGGTATTGGCTGAAAGAGGAGACTCGGCCAATCGGAGCGGGATTTTCATTCTCTTGTACTCTGATTGGCTGCTGCTAACGTGGTGTAATCTCGCAAGAACAGCAAGCGTGGGTCCCCCGAAGCATCTCGGTTCTCTGCGTATCGTGTACCTTGCTTGTGGTCTGATTGTTGTGAGCAAACTTTTTGTGAACTTTTTGTTTTGTTTTAAGCCCTACGTTGGCCCCCAATTGTCCTGCATCTTCTAAGAAGGGAAGGAAACCATTACGCAGATGTCGCTTGCCTTTATGGCTTGAATGAATCGATGGTACGCTACATTATTATTATGTTACTCATATCCTTAGCCTGACATCCACATATCATATGTGTTTACGAAGTGTTTTTTTTTTAATAAGTGTACATGTGTTTAAAGCGTGTAGGAGGGGCATTTTAAGGCTTAAACTATTAAAAAGAAAACAAAGTTTGTTTATATGATCTTTCTATATCGCAGATTTTCACCTGTCGCTGATGGGTCTGGAACGTAACTTCAGTGATAGGCGGGGGATCACCGTAATGATTAATTGTACACGCTGGTGCGTAGGTGGGCTCTGCATGTGTGACCGCTGACAAACAATGAATGCTTATCTGGTAGTACAATATATAGAATGCAGTGATGAAGAATAAGAAACGCAGATCTTTTGCAACTTGCCAGCCAAAGAGAAGATTACCAGTCAGATGTCTCGTGGACATGTACCACGATAAAATGGAAAAAGGAACAACAAAAAAAAAAAAAGGGCTGAGTTTTATGATGAACTCGCTAAACCTGTTAACTCTTCAGGCAGGGCACTATTGGCTGGCACAAAAAAAAGGGTGAGTGCCACTGTGCTGGAAAGTTGGCAGGCAGTCACTAAATGTGACCTGAGCAGAGAGTCTTGTAAATCGATAAGGTCCTGTGGGGTTTACAGTTTAGCTGGATCTTAGCAGCAGTGAGAAAAGTGCTTTGTGATGCAGTAATAGGAGGAGGAGTGTGCTTTGGTATGCAATTATAAAACAATGGAAGCTGAGCAGAGCGAGTCCTGGACTAGCTGGAACAAATCATTGGGTATGTGGCTGGACTTCACGGGAGCACATTGCTGACTGCTAAGATTATTTAAATGAAATCTATGACTGGAAACGTCGCACATGATGACGTGGCCCAGATGTTCAATTATAATGAAGTGGCGGGCTAAAGACATTGGGAAAGACTAACAGCCAGTTAAAAGAAGGTCTGTCTGGTGAATTTGTATTTTATTATAACACTGAATGAATGTGTAGATGTGCAGAGTGTCGTAGCCCTGTGCACGGTCAGTTCCTGATAGACAAATCATGTAAGGGTGGAATGTTGCGCTTCGTGCCACTGCTGGGCTAAACTAAAGATGACAACACTTCTTTTTTTTTTTTTTTAAGTAAACTTTTGACTGGTGTCCTCTTGTATCAGTGTTAACAGATGGGGCTCCCAGTATAAAAACCATGATGGGGGAAATTCCAAACCTTGTTAGTTCCCACTCCATTGTTCACCAAGAGTTTCTTGTAGTTAAACAGAAGTCGAGAGATGGAAGATGTGATGCAAGTTATATGTGTGTGTGTGTAGCCAGTTTAATTTTTTCAGGAATCGCCAACAGTCATGCCAAGTGTTGGAGGAACAGGAGAACCGAGTAAAGTGATTTGGTGATTGAGGAGGATGTCAAAGTCCTCGAATGCTTTTTGAGTCTCTTCCCAGAAGCACAGATCTTTCTTGATAGCAAAGGGTGGAAAGAGTGAGCCAGAATTGAAAACCCAGAGGGTCCACTCAAACTGGCCCTTTTGACTCGCCTTACCCTCCATCTGAACATTCTGAACATCCAAGGGACTTGCAGCTTGCAGAAGAAACATTTGATGGAAAACTCGCAAATTTGTACGCGTTTGACTCTGTCACTTTCCAAAAACGGAGAGTTGCGACAACGGATAACCCTGAACTGCTACTCTACTTGAGCACAGCGCATTTGTAGGAGTGCTGGGTGGACTTTGGATGTTGTCGTCCCAGTTTTCTGTCATATGCTCACTGTATTTCCGTATCTAGTAAAACATTCCCCCTTGTAATATGTGAAATTGTCTTTGGGCAGTGTGGTGCGAGTCTGCTTCCACTTGGCCCTGCAGTGTTTCCTGTATCCCCTCGGGTGTTCGCACGTGCAACCTGAACTTTCCAGCTTAGTGATATGGCTTGGAGGTCATTAAAACAAGGATCACCCATTTTGGTTTTTAATCCTGCATTTGCTTTTCTTGCTCAAGTTTCTCCCAGTCACAGACGAGGGCAGGCAGCACATGCCATCAAAGAAGTACGAAGAATCGAGTATCGTTTGTTTAAAGGTAGCCATTGTCATAAAAAAAAGATCAATCTCAGGACTTCATTGTTCACAAGACATTATGCTGCCTTTCACTCACCCACTGCTGAGGAAGACTGTGCAAAATTTGAAGAAGTCATCATGGAAACCTGTGTGTGCTCCTTCTACTTCACGGACAAAAAGGCAGCAGTATAAGGCGCCTGGTGTGGAAAGAAGGGGTGCGTATGCAGAAAATCTCCACACAGTAGTTAGCTCTGTTTCCGGCCATACAGAGCGAGTCATCCGCGTGTTCGGTCCGTTATTGTGGCCTGTCCTGACAAAGTGAATTTTTACAGGTTTATTAAAAATGAAAAACGGGAATATCACATTAATGCAAGTATTCGGACCCTTTGGTATGATAGTTGAGATTTGGCTCAGATGCACCCCATTGTATTGATCGCCATTGAGAGGTTTTTACACCTGGTTTGGAGTCCACTTATGCTCACTTCAATTGAACAGACATGATTAGGAAAGGCACACATATGTCTACAGAAGGTCCCACGATTCACAATGTGCATCAGAGCAAAAACCCAGCCGTGAGCTCAAAAGAGTTACCTGTGGAGCTTAGAAACGAGATTGTGTTGAGGAACAGATCTGGAGAAGGCTGCAAAGAAATTCTGCAGCATCGAATGTTCCCAGGAGCAGAGTGACCTCCATAATTCTTAATAGGGGGAGATGTTTAGAACAACCACAACTCTTCCTATGGCCGACCAACTGGCCAAATTGAGTGATCGTGGGAGAAGAGCCTTGAGAAGAGAGGTGACCAAGAACCCAATGGTCACCCTAGCTGGGCTAAAGAGAACTTTTGAGATGGGAGAAACTTCAAGATGGACAACACTCCACTGATCTGGGCTTTAGGACAGAATGGTGAGACAGAAGCCTAAAGGTCTCGCAGACTGCGGAAAAACAAGATATTCCAGAGTGATGAAACCAAAAGAAGTGTTATGTCTGAATGAGACCAGGCAGTGCTCATCAACTGTCTGATATCATTCCAACGGTAAAGCTGGGTGGTGACCACAACATACTATGGTTGTTGGTCAGAGACCGGGACTGGGAGATTAGAGAGCATTGAGTGAAAGCTGAACACAGCAAAGTACAGAGATATTCTTCATGAAAACCTGCTTCAAAGCACTCTGCGCCAATGGTTCACCTTCCAAAAGGACAATGACCCCCCAAATAAGAGTGGTTTAGGGACAACTGTGAAGTTCTCGAGAGGCCAAGACCTGAACTCAATCAGATGTCTGTGAAGAAACCTTGAAATAGCTGACTGCTAATGTTGTCCATCTAACCAGACAGAACTTGGAGGATCGGCCAAGAAGAATGGCAGAATATTCCCAGTTCCAGGTGTGTTTAAAGCTTGTTGCATCAAATTTAAGAAGACTTCAGGCTAGAATCGCTGCCAAGGGGGCTTCAGCCAAGTCCTGAGTAAAGGGTCTGATTGCTCATAATATCAACGGGGTATTTCAGTTTTATTTGTTTTTGAATACATTTGTAAACATTCCCAGAATCAAAGTGTTGCTTTGTCACCATGAGATCTTGAACGTTGGTTTTGAAGGAGAATTTAGGAGTTGAGCACAAGGCTGCAAAACTAACCGAAAAAAGTGAAGGGGTCAGAAGTCTTTGTGGACCCCCTGCATGTCCACACGTTTAGCTCCGAGTTTTACTCCACGAGTTTTCTTTGCTGCTAAATATTTGGGAGGGTTGGTGTAACGGAAAGTCAGAAATCCCCGAGTTTGGTAAATCTCTGGACATTTGTAATGGAAACTCATTTCTTGAGGTTTTGTTTCCAAATCATACTATTTACGTGAAACACGCAGGCTGTATGTCATGTGGGTCTACATGAGCTGGGGGTCTTCAAAAGTTTCAAAAGCGTGTGAAGTTTTTAACCGGTAGACGACGTAAATTTAGGGTTGAGTGTGAGTCGGTCTGTCCAAATGAGGCCCGGGGCACTTGTACCGAACGGCTCTGGATTTATCAGAGGGACTCCTTTTGTGTTGAGTCTTAAAACGTTTTTAAAAATCCCGTTTTCTTTGCCGAAGGTTGACTCATTGGGACTTCGCCTCATGATAGCTGTACGTGTTAATTATTTTATTTTAAACGATGAGCAAACCAGCACTATTTCATTTCACAAAATTGACCTCTATCATTTTTTTTTTTTTTTTTGCACGTGATTTGAAAAACCTCATTAAAAGAAGGGTTTGGGGGGCAGTAAGGAGCGCTGGGGAGCTCGCACCTTTCACTTCTTTGGATTTATACATTTTTCCAAAAAAAGAGAGTAGATGGAAATAATTGTGGGGGGCACTTTTGAAAATGTACATGGCTGAAAAGTTTTAATGTTGTTTCGAGGTGTAAGGGGGTAACAGGGGTTTGGAGGTGTCACGGATGGTTGCCATATATAATGTTGGATTGGTACAAAACTTTGGGCTTTTGGTATCGATAACAGCTATTGGATCTCAAATGACCGATAACAGACCCCTCCACTGCGCTCTGCCGCATTCCACAAATCAGTGGTTGGGGTGTTTGTGGGCCCCCCCGCCGATTCAAAGTAGACGTCATGTGTACGTTTCATCGAAGTGGGTTCGAGTTGTGAACAAACTAATACATGACTGAGCCCAACGTAATTGAAAACTACCATTAAGTAAGGAAGTGTCGGTACCACACTGCTTTAAAATAGTTCTTCAGAGTCGGTATGCTTTGCATCGCTAATATAAATATAGATAGACTAGTGAAACACACCGAGCCCCAGTGGTGGAGGTAAAGAAGCCACAATATTATTTTAATCTAACATAAGGAGGTCTGACTGAGAACCTTACATCGGCGTAGTCTTCGTCTTCCTCGCCCTCTTGCCATTCTATCGGTCAGTGTGAAAGTCGCATACTGGTGAGGCCTCATTCGGAGTTCTGTGTGCAGTTTTGGTCTCCAGGCTGCAAAAAAAGACATAGCAGCACAAGAAAAGGTCCAGAGAAGAGCGACTAGGCTGATGAATTATAAAGAAAGATGAAAGGATCTGAGCCTTTTCAGTTTAAGCAAAAGGAGATGAAGAGGTGACACGACTGAAGTGTTCAAAGTTAATGAAAGGAATTAGTCCAGTGGATCGAGACTGTAATTTTAAAATGAGTTCATCAAGAACACGGGGACACAGTTGGAATCGTGTCGAGGGTACATTTCACACAAACGTTAGGAAGTTTTTCTTTACACAAAGAACCACAGATACTTGGAATAAGAGACCAAGTGGTGTGGTGGACAGTCAGGGACTTTGAAAACTTAACGTGATGTTATTTAGGAGGAATCAAGTGCATAGGACGGGCAAGCTTTGTTGGACTGAATGGCCTGCAGATTGTTCTAATGTTCTGAAACTGCTCAGTTCACACGTTACAGGAGTTACGTCATGGCTGGCAATTTTTTTTCGTGGCCCTTAGCTCACGTTTAACAGCCGCGTAGCTCACAGAGATCATCAGTTGCCCTGTCAGTAACTCAGATATTCCTTTCACAAGAACAAAGCTTTGCCTTCACGTCACTCAAATGTCTGCCTTATATGTAATAAGTGCCTACAGTATTAAATTAACGATTTGGCTAACACTTGAAGAAAGTAACTAATGTGAGACAATTTAAAATATATGAAGCTCACGTCCTTACTTAGTGTTCATTACTTCGCATGTATTTTCCTCGTGATAGCATTTAAACAAACACCGAAGAGACGCGTACAAACTGAGCACATCTTCCTCCACATTCTGCTCGTTTCGTCCCTTTACAAAAGGCTTGATGCCGTCAACTACAGTCAACTCTCCGCCCGTTGTTTGCTAACATAAGAACTCGCATCTGATTGTGTAAAGAAAAGCACCACGAATACATTCGCATGGCAACATTTAAGTCTGATGATGTGCTTCACCACATCGATCCAGTCACCAATCATCGAAGCACGCACATCGGTCCTGTCAGGGCTGCAATGCGACTTGCCGTCACACTGTGTTATCTTGCAACAGCTGAATTCCCACTTCTCTTCTCAGCCATCATCGGTCTCAAATTTCCTGCTGCAGGTAAAATTCCATTTCCGCGAACTCCCAGGGACCTAAAAAGTATTTCGTTATAACGAGATTGTGTATTTGTTACTGTAGTGCTTTCTTTAACTTGCACCCAGGCGTTTGTAATCATTTCAATAGCTTCTTTCGCGTTAATTTTCATCTCCTCCTGCCTACAAGTTATGCTGTCGTGAATCTTTCTCAGCATTTCCTTACGATAATACACTTTCCCGAAGCGCGATTGCAGTGTTTGTGGAAGATTGTTTGTCTGTTGCCAGGGCAGAGCAAAAACAGGCTCATAGCGCTTCAGTGAAGCGACACAGAAGCAAATCATAAAAGATCGGGGTTGCGCTATAAGTCCCAAAACCTGAGGCTGAGTCTCAGTACTTTAGCAAAACCAGCTTATTCAGCTTGAAACGGGCGCAGCACGGTTATTTATTGCAGCGGGATCTGTCACTCTGCTATACACGGACACAGCAGTCAGGCTGCATCACCCATCGATATCTTTTCTGTTTGCTTTGGCGGAGAGACGCAGCAGAGCTTTGAGCCTGCTGTTGCCCTGGCAACAGATAAACAGTCTTCCATAGATGCAGAGATTGGACTTCGGGACGCTCTTCGGCGTGCTGTCCAGTTGAGGAGGTCCCAAGAGAGTTTACAAACCTCACGTTTTCTTGAATGAGTGCCGCATTAATAGGAATGTTTCAACACTGAATCTGTTTTTATAGGAAGGTGACAATGAGTTAAATTCCAATGGATGTTTTTAAATGTTGACAAGCAATAAGCAAAAAGTTATCACCGAAAACCGCAGGAAACAAAAAAGGCAAAAAAAAAACCCAAAAAAACAGGACGAGGAAAATTTGAAGAAAGAAAAAAAATGACAATGTTTGTGTTTGGGGATTGTTGTGCACAACTGAGCTGCTGCCACAGAACTAACTGCTCTGCGGATGATTCATTTCAAGGTCTTTTGGGCACTTCGTTGTAATGAAAGGACCTGCTCAATGTACTTCGTAATAACGAGATTTCTATAGACTCGCGTCATATGGGGAAACTCTCTGGACCATAAAAATACTTCATTGTAATGAAAATTTCGTTGTAAAGATATTCATTATAACAGAATTGTACCTGTATTACGTCTTGTACGGTCCCACATGAACTTTCAAAGAGCTAATGATTTGATGCCAGCTGTTCTGATAGGCATGGCTGTCGCTGTTGGTGCAGTTGGTGAACAACAATTTGAACAAGCACACCATGCCCCACACGTTTTTGCTGGTACTACAACTGGCGCATGCACTTCACGTTAATTTCTGACGTCGTGGTCAGAGGTCAGTGCGTCAAAAGAGTGCTGAGAATGTGTGGCAGCCATGATGCGTGTGCGTGTAAGCGTTCTGAGCCTCAAGTATAAATCCGGCTTCAGACCTCCCAGATAGCGTACCCTTATTGCCTCATGGCAACGTCTCCCCAGGCTTCCTTATGGTGCCTACTGCTGACGTTGTACTGAGATGTTACGGTATCGGACCCTGAGGTTGTGTGTTCAAATCTCTCTATTATTAAAAAAAAAAAAAAACAAATCTTGGAAAGGAGACGAGACTTGATGTGCTTGTTTCAGAGAGAGACACTTTCACGTGCCAAGAGATGTAACCACTCCCGGGACCAGAAGCCCTGCGAGACAAGAGCTTATGTAAAGAGATTTGGAAAAGTGCTGCCCACATAACCACACACACGGCTCAACCATTTCTCAGTTGTGTGAATGCTATTGTCAGACACATTTCTTGTAGAGAGAAAGAAACGAGCGCAGCAAGCAGCTCCTTAGTTACAAGTAAAATGGTGGTGGTGGTGGTGGTGAGCAAGTCATGTCCCCTGTCTGCACTCCAACTGGAAAAGCAAGAGAAATGGAACCAGCTGTATCTTGAATGTTGTAAGTTGCATTGGATAAAGGCGTCAGTCAAATAATAAGTAGTAGTAATAATAATAATAATACTATTAGACCTTCCCTGGTACCAGTCTTGTTCTCTCAGCTGCCACTGAAGGATGCACGTTGGGATGCCCCCCGACTACCCACATAGGCCCCTCGCTGTGGGTTTCTCTCTTTGTGACTGAATCCTGCTAGGTCTCTACAGCACATGTGACTGAGGCTGCCATCAGTCAGCCCCCTACAAAGCTTTTACGTTTTGATTAATTAATGAAGGGTCTCGCTGCTGATAGGTAAGGTCCGCTTTGTCATACAGTTCCGTCTGCTGGGGCGCAGTGCCACGCTTGGTTTTCTTAATGCCTCTAAAACTGTGCCAGACTGAGTGTCTCAGACTTCATTCTCTCCTTTTAAAGGAGGTTTTAGAAACAGAACTGCATTAGTAAGACCCTCGCCAAAACTTGAAGGCACCGCGCCCTGCCAAGCAGCGGTGGTTGGCAGACTTCCGATGGTAACGTTAACTTACCTAATTAACAATGGCTGGCTTTCTTTTGATATAATGGCTAGCGCGGCATGCAAGTTCATGCATAATTGGCGTCACGGGATGCCCTTGGGTGTCGTCGTTGTCATCATCGTTGGACAAAATGCAGCCAAGTCAAAGTGAGAGCCTCCAAACCATCTGCTGTTCAGGAAGATCATCCAGCTATGAAATGGCAACGCCTCACATTTAGAGTTTGTAAGGCTTGGAGAAGAAAAAAGACGAGGCCCTCTTCATGTGTGACGGGTGACTGGGCTAGTAACCACGAGGCCAAGTGTCTGTTGGTCAGCGCAGGTCTGGCTAGCAATCGAAAAACGCGATTTCCTACGTACAACGGTATATGTTCTTTCTGCACCCTCGGTGGGGTGTCAGCTTTATAAAACTTGTGTACGCACAAAAGGAGGCCCGTAAAGATGCGCGCACAACTTTCCACACAAAGGTCAAGATTAATAAAAGAAAACGTGATGGGACAGCGTGTGCATATTTACGTGCGCCAACTCTGCCCCATCCGTCTATGCAACATTTTGGAGAAACTGGGTAATGCAGCCAGCCCGGGTCCATGACGCCGGCCGTGTATAATAATTCATATTACTTAGACGTTACTAGAACATGAATAGGACGTACAGCCTGTTTTTCAGTTCCATTTTAAGATGGCCAATGCTGCGGGTTTTCACTGAAGAATATTTTTGGCTTCGTCGGTTTATATCGGCTACCTGTTGTCACTTCCCAGTGAAATGGCAGAGAGGTCAGGACGATTTCAGCCAAGCTTCGCTCCATCATGTCTGCGGTACTGGAAGCCATTAGCTGATTGAGGAGGCGCTCCAGCCATCTTGTGGATCATAAAACTTAACGTTTACAATTTACAGCAGTGGCCGGTTCCCCTAACGTAATTGGAGAAATTTTCAGCACTCTTAATGCAATAAGGGCATCTGACAAGAATGAAGCTGCTTATGTTAGCCGTGATGCCAAGATGAGACTGACAACCCTTGTGTCTCCGTAGCCTGGGATTCATTTATTTTGAGGCAGAGTAGCTTTGACAGACATGCTGGTGCTTTACATGGTAGCCAGCTTGTTGGCGAGGTAACTGTCTGCAACCGCAGTCATTCGCCAGGTGATAGCGGGTACCCGCTCAGACGCTGGCGCCTTACGCCTTTCCCCAAACCTCACAATGGCGCGCGTGATTCTTGCACACTCAGTTGTGCACCACAGGTCTCCTCAAATGGAAGTGCCAGTGGGGGGGCTGCTTTACCAGCCACTGAAGTTCTGCAGCACCCTCATTACAAATGGATGAGGTTGATTAGCATAGTATTAGCATAGTCCATATATGGTTGTTTCAGGGTGGCACCCAAGCCAGGGTTTGAGGTGACGTATTCATGTAGGATTTAGAAGTTGTACAGAAATGTGCATACATCGTGTTTTAGAAATCCGATTTGTTTGCCAGATGCACTTTGCCGTCTTTTGACATAACTCATCTTTTAATGCCATTTGAGAAAAAAAAAGAGAGACCCCTGGCCCCTGCATGTCTTTCAGAAAGGGGTCTCATACTGCTGGCTTCTTTTCCAGTAAGAGAAAGGTGCCACATGCAGGCTTCCCCAGCAGCTTTTTTGAAACTTACCATGGTCTTCATCAGCAGTCAGTAAGAACTGAGATGCAGCGTAACGTCTTGTGAATCTGATCTTTCGCTCTTTCTTTTTTTAATTATTGTATGTTTAAGACAGCAAACTGCAGCACCGGACTTTTTCTATTCGTGTTGTATTGTGTGCTACTTGACCTCATACTTAAAAATGAGGAATTTGAATACGGGCAGCGATCACAGACCCAGAGGTAAACCCTGGGACACTGCGAGGCCGACTGTTACACCGAATTACGCTGAGCATAACATAGACAAGTGGGAACTGAACAGAGGGGTCCTAAGCATGGTGACAGTAACGTGACGTATTGGGGGGCAGCTTATGAACCGTGAGAAATGAATACTAAAAAATGCAAAACATTTCACTCATTTATTTGATAAAATAACATTTACACAATGTAAAAGCACAGGCTCACTTTTGATTTTTCCACCAAATACAACAGGTCACAGTAGCCATCGTCATAAATAATCAGTGGGAAAAGAAGAAACCAAAACTGTGAATAGTTAACACGTATTTTAATTTAAAATAATTGACTACAGAGGCATTACTGTGTTTTTTTTTTCTGTAAAATCTTAAGTGAATTGGACGGTTATTCCTAAGAATGCATAACGTGACTCGGGGAAACTGCGGTGCTAAAGACAAATTCATTCAGAATTTCTACTGGGGAAGGCAAGTGGCAGCCATCATGTGACGATCACCTGAGCACACCTGGGCTCGACCCCTCGACGGAGCCACTGGCTCAATTTGGCCCTAATCGTGGTAACACACAGCGAACGACTCAGGGTTGGGTTGTGGTGGTCACCGTGGCTTTGTCTCGGTGTCTTCACACTTCTTTCCCATAAAGAAGCGAGTTTTTGATGAGTCGGATACAGCCATGAATGATCACATGTTAATTCTTCCATCCAAACCAACCCGTGTCAAATCGAGCCGATCGAGCTGAAGCCGAGTCAAGTAACTACAGTCCTGTGATCTCACATGGACGTCATCTCACGAATCGTAGAATAAGGCAACAGGCTCGATCACGGAGTGTACCGAAAGTCTGCCTTCTATACAGGCCTACACGACCAAGCATGAGCGAAGATGAAACGTGAATGAAACTGCAGCTGACTGGAAAAGACCAAATTCCACTTATTCATTTACAGAAAAAGCCACCGGCAAATGTGTAAAAACACGGCAGTGGTACACTCCTAGGCTTTATCACCTTCATCCTGGTACTTCAGGTTGTTACCATTGCCAGGTTGTTAGCATGACGACTGCTTGTGAACTTTTTTCTATGATCTGTTCAGGTTATGCACAACGATAAACGGTAACAAAAATGACGCAGGTTTAATTTCAGTGAAATAAATATCTTTCACAATACAACACAATCAAATAAGACATTGCCATGCTCGTTTTGAACAGCAGAATCCATCACTTCCATGTGCATCACAACCACTAAAACAAAGATCACCGCACTTTAACACAACCTGACAGACAAACTCGAGCAAAACGCGGCACACAATCAAAAACGTACCATCGACAGCAAATACGTTGGGAAGCAGACCCTTCAAAATCTCCACAATAGATAGGAAGCCCTGAGCTAGCGAAGCAGGTTGGATGTCATCATGGTCATCCTGTCTAATCGAATGACATCCCTCAAAAAGTCGATGTTTAAATGAGGAGTCCAATGGCTGCTTTTGTAGAGCATCTACTGTCGGGAGAAGCCAGGGACTGCCAGCATCTCTAAAATATTCAAATAATGGCCTGCAAACACCAAATAAATATTTCTCCTAGAATGACTTCAATCACAACACTAAATAAAACACAATAAAAACAGAAATACGCTCAGGTACTTTCTTTTCTTTTGTCATCAACACCTACATAGTTCCCACTTCTCCAACATGCCAAGGGTTACTGAACTTTAATGTTAACTTTTTAAGACTGGCTCTTGCACCAAATATTCTCCAAAATAAATACACGTTCCGAATGCTCCTTGTATTAATGACTACACCAAATTTCAAGCAAAAGTGCTGATTTACCACATTTGGGGGTCTAGGAGTACGTGAATTCTCGATCAGAGGTTGTGTGTTTGGACCCCTAAATTACAGCCTAGAGAAAAAAACGCTCCTTTAGGGTCCCGTAACTAGCGTCTGATGGCCAACTCCTCCAGTATCCTCCAGTATGCTCTAAAGCTTGTCACCGGCTGCCAACTCCATCCATCGAATCCAAAGAAAACCCATCTGGTAGAATGGCAGTTAGAAAGCTGTACCCGTCTTTGCCTGGTAACATGCTGGGAGGACACCATCTTGATCGATCTCCACTGCTGGCATCTGCAGTGCCTAAAATGAGGCTGCGATACAAAGCGTAAATGAAATGACTGCCTATGAAAATGATTTTGTAACAAGTGTCCTCTGTTTTGATCTGCGTGAAGAGAATATCATAACCTTCTTGATTATTCTCTCCGCTTAGATGCAGTTGGCCAAACCACTGCTGATTTTCCTTACATGATGTCATTCAACGTCTAAATTGTGAAACTCTTCAACTTTCGGTTTCATTTCCATCATAAATTGTGATGCCTTGAAATGACAGAACTCCTCTATAGTAAGTAGATTTCGTTTTTATAGCCAATTGTTTTAGAAACCTTTTAGGATTTAGATAAAACAACCCTTATTAGATAAAGCTTCATTTAAGTGTCTGAGTGTAACTACTTCACCATAAAACAGTGAATGAGCTCCAATCAATCGATAGCGAAAATAGCGATATCTCGACCCACTGATTCTTAAAACAACCCGAAGCCCGATACCGTTAACCTGCAGTAAAATCCCTTCAAGTGTTCATTTACTGTGTTTAAAATAGAATTTAAGGCATAGAGCACAAGTCCGAACTAAAATCCTACCTACTGGGGACCCGTTCACTTGCTAATCAGCAAAAGTTCCATTTGATGCGACTTTGTGTTTGAGTTGCGGACGTGAAGAACGTCACGTCGCACTCCTGTGCACCACCAACGATACCATTTGACCCAAGCGTTCAGACCTGCATTCGTTATCTCAAGGTATCAAATACATCGTAAGAAACTAAACCGGGCATGAATCCTCCTCTCGACTGGTCCAGTAAACCTGAATGGAGCTGCCAGTGCCTGCTGGTTGTAAAAGAGCGGGCGTCTATTCCACTCAACCTCATCTGAGCAAACGGCAAAGGCAACAAAATACAACCCGCTACAAATAATTTTCAGTAATGCATGGATTACAGGTTCTCCCATTTCAGTTTTATTCCAAAAGAAATGTCTCTGGTTAAAAAAATAAATAAATAAAAAAAATCGCTCTGTGCATTTCGGAGAAGAGTTGATATTGAATAGAAACTGCACTCCGTATTTCATATTTTTAACTTCACCAGTGTTTCATACATTACTGCTGAAAAAAATGAATGTTTTACCTTTTTACCTCTAACCCAATAATAAATATAATAAATTAAAGACCTTAAGAATCGTGAAGTTATTGGCAGATTGCTTTGTTTAAACATTGTGCAATATGGAGTATTTATGTTAAGAACGTGAAAACATTTTGGTAATTAATGAGGAGGAGGCTAGAAGGCCTTAAAAAATACAAATGGTCCCTTTAGAGAATGACTAACTTAAAACTACCGGCTTTGGAAATACAGAAACAGAAAGACGGCCAACTAAGCTTTTTCAAAATGGAGGCAAGGCCACTAGAATGGTATGGGCAGTGAAGACCTGAATATGCTGGTCTAATCTGAATGCCACACTAGAAGCACATTACAGTTTGTTTGTTTGTTTGTTTTTCTGTCTTTTCATCTTTCTTGCATTAAGCTGTAAACACTCAACTTCTAAGAAGATTATCAAGCAATTTTCTTAGTCCGCAGTGTGATCACATCTGTTACGCATCTGTAGATTGGACTAGCAGGGTGGAACAAGAGCGTGATCAGTTTTCCGTGAGTCATTGTCATGATTGTCTGATGTCCCGATGCCCAGATCCGATACCAGGGACCATAGAAAGGATCTGAGACTGCTGGGCACAGCATGTTGTTCAGGTTCACTTCAGTAACCTAGAAAGAAGAAAAAATACAAGTCAGCATCTGAACTCTTGAGGGGGAGCTTTGTTTCTTTGTCACAGCTATAAAGCTGAATTTTGTTCAGAAAATCCCACATTTTGTTAAAAATGTCAACATCGTTTTTATTACTCAAATTGTGGGAGAACACACAGTACAACTCAGAACTGTGTGAACACCGTATACCCAATCATTTTGAGGTGTGTGATACCATTCAAGGCAACCGATTGCATGCAATGCTAAGTCACACTGTTTTAGGATATGTGCCAACTTTCTGCATTGTCACTTTCTTCTGACAGCTCAAAATCCTCATCTGACATTGCGGACTCTGTGTCGTCAAGAATACACAAAACCTCCGCTGCAGAGGATCTCCTGTGATGAGAGCAATAGCTGGCTGGTATTGGATGCCATGCTGCAAGGAAAATGAAGAATCAGGATTTACATGGCCGCGTTTGGCTTCTCTGTTCTTTCAGGGTCTGCTCTGGTTTGCCTCCTGCATCTCAAAGACAAGTTTTAAGGGTACCAGTTGACTTTAACTTGGTCATTTGAGTGAGTAGGACCTGGCACCCTACTAGTTGCTACTGTAATAAGCTCTGGCACCCAAAAACCTTGAATTAGAGTAATTACTTCAAGATGGATTATCGACAAAAGTCGAGATTAAATCAGCAGAATGTTCGACAAAACCCTTCGACAGTGGATTGTTTGTCTTTATCTGCTAGATGGCAGTTAAGACTGAGAAATATACTGAGGCTCACACCACTTTTTCCTTTATAGCACAGCATCAAATACTGACCATCGCTCCTCATCTGCCCAAGCAGGCTAACTGAATGTTATGCCCAAACCACCGATGAGAACAAGAAATAAGAGCCAAGCTATGTGCGGTACTCTGTTGTAAGCAGTGTGACTTAATAGTGCATGGCACTGGCTGCTTTAAATCAGGGTTTGTTAAAATGTCTTACATCCCTCAAAAACTTCTGTGAGCCGCTGTCATAGCCACGTGTCCCTACCTTAGGTAGGGCCCTATGGAATCCGTTTTATCCTTTCACAAATTCTGTTTTATTTCTTTTGATTTTCGGTTTTCACCGTTTTATTTTTCCTTGATTCCGATTATTTTTTTTTTTACTGTAAGATAGTAGTCGCAGCTTCAATACAACAAGCAATAATGAAATGGCACTTTATATTCCTTTTAATGAAACAGCACACTAGCAAAACTGAACCTAATTTTGCTGTTCCATTCATCAGGTAGGAGCCCCGATCCTCCATAAAGCTGTATGCCGAGACTGCAGTAGGACAGTGAATGCTCTCCAGAATTGTATGAGCTGTTACGAGTTTGATGAATCCTTCTGAGATGAAGGTTAACTTCACTTTTAGAAAAAGAAAGAGAGACCCACTTTTAAGGGCTCGATGCATCTGAGGAGAAGCCTGCTCTTCTGCCCAGGTTTGTAGGTCCCTAGTTTATAAAGGGAGAGTCAAATGTAGACCTTGTCACCACAAGGCAAAACATTTATTAAATCCCAAAACATTGTTGTTAATTTTAAAAGGGAACCCGTTATAACAACCAGTGCTGTTCACTAATAACATTTTTCTACGGGAAAGACTGTTAATACCAGTTAAATACCTGTGTAATTCAATCGGTTAAATGATTCGCAGTAAATACATCACGTACAATTAGAACTGCCAACATAAAAGAATTATATTTACTCGCCTATCATTATGATGAGAACTACGTGGTCTTGGCTATCAGTGCTTTCATCAGCTACAATATACATTTTCTTGCCACGAATCTTTCGAAGAACGGCGTCCATGTGTTATTCAAAGATACGGGGCAGATGAGTTTGACGAAGGCTGCTCTCATTTTCTGGCAGCGCACCTCCTTGTTTATAATGCTTAATGAAGAAAGGACACATCTTCATCATTTTATCGAGCGATGTGTCCGACTCACATGGACACAAACTGGCGTCTTGCATTTGATGATTTTGCTGTTTCATCCGTTGTTACCTGAAGGGGAACACTTTTTGATTTTAATTTCTCATTGTTTTTGAGATGGGTTTTAAATTTGATGTAGTCCTTGTAAGTTTCTTTTCGTGTCCAGTCTATGGTATGCTAGCAAAACTTGCAGAAAAGATGTCCAGATTCCTAAAAGTCACCGGGATATTGTTGTGCCCTCAATTTTACAGTTAAGCTCATGTTTCTTCGTTTTTTTCTACGTAGTTTGGGTATCTGATACTGCTCACTTCGACATTTCATGTCCAATGTAGCAAGCTAATTCGCGTGCCTTTAACAAGAAAGCATGCAGGAAACACGCACACATGACTGAACAGTGGTGTGACTAGAACTTGATGTGTGAGTGGCCATTTGGCTTGTCTCAAAAAATATCCATCCATCCATCCCCATTTTTGTAGGGGGGGTCAAATAATAATAACAACATAGTTTTATATAACATATAAAAGCAAAGATTGTGGTATAAATAATAACCTATTGTTCAATAAAATTAACAGAGGCAATAGAATTTGTATTATTTTTTGTGAACAAATATAGAACTACATCTGCAAGGTAAATATCAATAAAGTCAAATGTATACAACATATGAGAGCAAGAACAGAAACATGGCTCATTGTAGTCATTAGGGAGGCTATAGGATATCAGTTTCCAGTGTTTAACCTGGATATTATCTACAGGACCAGTCTGCAGTTACTCTTGGCAAATTCTGAAATAAATTCATTCATGTCTAGATGTTCTGTGATGTTTTTCTCATGTGCCAGAAAGACTAAATTTCTCTTCCTTGAATGCAGCATTGTTCGGCGGAGTGGAGTGAGAATGTGGTTCAAAGTAGAGAAGGAGCTTTCACATGCAGCTGAAGACACACCAATAATGAGTGCTCTGATATATAGCGAATGCAACATAGGGAAGGCCTCTTTGTACTGCTGAATGCGTTTGCATGCTTCACAGAGATTAGCATCAGCTGGCAGTTTATTGATCAACATTTTGCAAGCTCATGCTGTTTTGCTCTGCCCCTGCAAGTGCCTGAAGTGGTTTCAGGAGAGAATAATCAAGAAATTATTCTGATTTTTGCAGGAGAAGCGACGTGGCCCTCAATAATTCAACATTTCTCTGAGAGAATCTTGTCTCCATTTCCACAATAGCTCTATCAAGAATGCTGAACATAGCCCTTTTAGAAGTCTGATTAGGAGCAATTTGTTCATCAGAGTCACCATGCCCAAGCGTAGACACGACAATACTATCATCACGCTGTGAATTAACTTTCCGTTTCCTTTTGAGCGAATTGGTAGGCCTACTTTCACACTGAAAGAAATGATCCTCCCAGAATGAGACGCATCTCATCTCCTTCAGTGTGGCCCAGGGAAGCTGTCACCACCTCCCCAGCTGTGCACAAATCCACTGCATGTGCCTGTAGAATTGCATTGGCTGGTTTCAGCACACCAAGCACATGAAGGAGGAATTTTCCTGTATTGAAGAAATTCTGCTTTTTTAATTGGGTCAGAAGACCACATGCCTCTATGGAAATGTCAAAAGGGGCAGTGCCAGCTTCTGCTACCTCTGAGAGAAGCCCCCTTATAGCTTCCTCATTGTTAACAATGGACTTTGTGACATCATAATGACTGGTCCATCATATTTCTAGAAGTCTTTTCAGTGTGGGTGTGTGAAACAATGTCTGTGACAAAATGCGTTCAATGAATTTGACCAGTCCAAGAACTTCTTAGCCAGAGGTTCTGATTCCATTGCCTGTATCACTGCTAAATGGAGCTGGTGGTCATAGCAGTGTATATATGGAATGTACAGTACTTGTGACAAAGCCTGGACACCACGCCTTGCCCCAGACATGACAGAAGCACCATCAAAACACTGACACACTAAATTGTCTGGGCTGTAACCTAGCTCAGAGAGATGTGACAGAATTTGGTTACAAATATACTCAGCATCAAGCTGATTCAGGTCAATTAAGCCAATCAGGTGTTCTTCAGGGATGGAGTTCTGGACAAATCTAATCACTACAGACAAATTCTCAATGTCACGGTGATCCCTGGTACCATCACTTTTAATGCAAAGTCCATGAGAGTCAGCTTTTTCATATTTGGTCCTGATATCTTTTACCACCATTTTGGCAAGAGCCTCAATTATTTCATTTTGAATTACATTGGATGTGTATTTTGCATTGTCTGGGATGTATTTTACAATTTCTGCAAGTTTGGCATATTTTTTGATTGTGTAATCAAAGAACTTAAGGAAAAGTCCATCCTCCCCACCTTCATGATTGTGACCACACAGAACCAGTTCATTGACTGAAAGGAACTGAGCGGCCTCCCCAATGCTTTTCACATATCTATTCTTTTCTATCTGGGTTGGACCCAGAAGTTGAACTATGCTTTCACCCGTCTCTGCCCGGCGCCGATACTCTTGCCATGCAGACATGGCTCTGCGTATGGGATACTAGACGCGTGTTTGTGGAAGCCACCGCCATCTTTTTCTAGAGCTTTTTTCCAATTAGTGTAGCCGTGTTTGGTGAATATGTCCTCGCGGTCCGAATTGGAAACACTAAATTTGCGGCAGGCAAAGCAAAAGCTGGCATAATTGACAACAGAATATTCAAGCCTTGGTCGAGACTGATTCCAGCTTGCACTAAAACATCTGAGTGTCTTTCTGAATGCGCGCTTGGGATAATTAATTAAAATGGGCTGGGATGGGCTATCCATATTTAAGTCAGGCAGACTGGACTGTATATTTTGTTGAAGGCAGAGAGGTTTGGAGTACCGACATGGGCGCAGAGCTGGAGGATTGTGTAGGCTTATCTACATCTTTTGGAGTTTCAGTTCCCGACGTGGGTGCGCTGTGCTCCATGTTGGTAGCAGCGGTGCTGGGCTCAACCGTGGAGCCAGCAGCTTGCAGAGGGACAGAGGTTGAAGATGTCTACTTTTAAATAAGCCACCTATGCATAGACTTTGGTGTTACTAACCAGAAAATAAAAGAAGAATGGAACGTATACTCTGTTTTAATTAAGGAATGTGGTCAACAGGTTCAAAACCATCTATAAATGAAGAAGATATGCTAGATGATCCTTCTTTATGCATTACATGATTCTTTGCTATATCGCGCTTCGACATTTGTGTCTTCACTCTATCGCGGATTTTAAATGTAAGCATATCTAAATATATATCACGGATTTTTCGCTGGTTCACAGATTTCTGCGGACAATGGGTCTTTTAATTTATGGTACATGCTTCCTCAGTTGGTTTGCCCAATTGATTTCATACAAGGGACGCTATTGGTGGATGGCTGAGAAGCTACCCAATCAGAGCATGTATTACGTATTAAATAAAACTCCTCAATGATATATGATATGCTTCCCGCACGGTGCTTTGTATACTTAAAAGCTCTAACAGCACTTATTGATTTTTGATTGTTTGCTTTTTCTCTCTCTGACATTCTCTGCTCCTGACGGAGGGGGTGTGAGCAGAGGGGCTGTTTGCCTAGAGGATACGGACACTCCTCTCAAAAATACTGAAAGACTACCTTCACATTGCTCCCTTCCTTGCGGCCGCTTTATCGCAGTGCTTCGCATACTTAAAAGCCCAAACAGCCCTATTGAGTTTTGATTGTTTACTTTTCTCTCTCTCTCTCTGACATTCTCTGCTCCTGACGGCACTCCTTTGAAGAGGAAGATATGTTTGTATTCTTTTAATTGTGAGAAAGAACTGTCATCTCTGTCTTGTCATGGAGCACAGTTTAAACTTTTGACTAAAGGGTGTTATTTTATGTCTAGAGGGCTCTAATAATGTTAAAAAACGTATTTAGAAGGTTTTCTATGCTCTAACTGTGAAAATATTAGATTTATAAATAAAGAATCCTACTTTGGGGAAATTCATTTATCACAGTAGAGTCTGGAACGGATTAATCGCGATAAACGAGGGTTTACTGTATATTTAAAAAACAAATGCAAGACCAGCTTACCTCTTGATCAGTTTTAGATAAATCATCATAGCTACTGTGGACGTTTAAGTGAGTAAGCACTTAGGTCCCTACTCCAGATTGCTTCTACATGCTTATATGAAAGTAGATTTGACTGTCACTGCAATAAAACCAAATATCCAAATAGGCTAAATATGACACCTACATGAAGATTACCTTTATCAAACCTTAAACCAAATATTTACATTGTTTTATACATGAAACAGTTTTTATTACTGCCTCTCTTTTTATAAGTATATCCTGAATGTGCATATACAGTTTTGCCTTGCTTAAAGACAGCATGTGATCTCAACAGGTGTGTTGTTAGTCGATTTTGCCGTTAAGTGTGTTGACATACATTAAGGGGCCGTGGAGGGGCATGACTCTGTGTCTGATGTCACTTGGAAACGCACTTGGCAGCATGCCGGGATGTCCTTTTGTGACGTTTTTACCGTTGACGTGTCTGGTATACACCTGAGGTGACATAACCTATCCTAAGCTAACTTAACATTTGCATAATACATGCATCACACAAATGAATAATTATTGATAAACACAGTAATAATACAAAAATAAAAAATACTGTAATACGACCACCTACAACGGCATTTCAACGCTATTTGATTTTATTTATTGTATCTCTATGGAGGCTTCATCATCATGACTGTATTTATAAATATTTTCTCGATTAAAACATTTTTCAAATTAATGAGTATTTTGTAATTTGTTTTTATTTTATTTTTTTACATTTTCATCTGGGATTCATTGATCTTTATTTTTTATTTTTTTTTATTTTTTTTGTATAAAGTTTAAGAAACACTGCTTTAAATGGTATCATACGGTTCACAATGTAAATATATATAGTGTGCTCACATTTTCACACATTTGTTAGTTGTGTGTTTTGAAAATTATTATGTAGAAACAGGACTGATTTTGAAATAAAAACTGGAATCCACTGTACTAATTCCTTTCATAATTTTAAACACTTCAGTCATGTCCCATTTTAATCTAACTTTGCCTAAATTGAAAATTAGTCCCTTCAGTCTCATCTCATAGCTCATACCTCTCAGTCCCAGAGTCATCCTCGTCTCTCGACTTTCTCTAGCGCTCCTATGCCTGTTTTTGTAATAAAACATTAATTCTTACTAATTCTACCACACTTGTCAAGTGATATGCTTTTGCCATTTTTTTCCAATCATTGCTTCCTGATACACCAATGAAGAGATGACAGCATAGACAACCTTGTAAATGCGGTCAAATCCAGAGGAAAGCGTTTCTTTGTCAAAGAAAGATCCACATTTTTGAAAAAGTAACTTCTGAAAAGAATTTGCTAAAAAGGCTAGCATCTGGTCAAACATATCTGGCACCATACTACTCATACCCTAATCACAATATGGCACTGCTTGTACTTTATTATTATTGTTGAACTAAAGCGTATTACTGTACATGTCTCAATTTTACAAGTTTGTCTGCAAAAGAAACAATTTCACTTACAAAGATAAAAATGAAAGGCAGACAGAAGTTAACAGCACTGAAAACAAAAAACAGCCGAATAGAAACAACACAGGGCAGCATGATGGTGCAGTGGTAGCGCTGCTGCCTCGCAGTTAGGAGACCCGGTTCACTTCCCGGGTCCACCCTGCGTGGAGTTTGCATGTTCTCCCCGTGTTTCCTCCGTGTGCTCTGGTTTCCTCCCACAGTCCAAAGACAGGCAGGTTAGGTGGATTGGCGATTCTAAATTGTCCCTAGTGTGTGCTTGGTGTGTCAGTGTGTGTGCCTTGCGGTGGGCAGGTCTTGCGCCCTGTGTTGGCTGGGATTGGCTCCAGCAGACCCCCGTGACCCTGTAGTTTGGATATAGCAGATTGGATAATGGAGGGATAGAAACAACACAAAATAAAGCCGTAATGTGCACATCAAAGAAGTAACCAGAAAAACTCAGTGAGGTTGTAGCTTTCCTCCTGGTTTCTCATAAAAGTAAACCTTAATCTTTTTTGTGTCGTACCTCCACCTTCTTGGTGTAAATCTACTCCATCACGTTTGATTGAGGCCCAACTAAAATGCAGAGACCCCAGTCACAATGAAGGGCTTGTGCAACTAGCATGTGCAACCATTCAGCATATGGCACATCCACTTACCAGCCCGAGGAGTTGTAAGAATGTGAAATGATAGAAGAAGAGGAGACCAGTCGAAAGAAAAGCCCACCAGAACTGTGCCAAAGGTTCAGGCCTGTAAACACCTAGAAAAAAACACAAAAAATGAATAATAAATTGCAAACAACTTTTATTTTTCTGAAACCATTTTTTTAAAAAAGTAGAGTGAGGAAATTCCCATATGAAAGAAAAATGACAAGAGATTTCCGTGCACCAGATATTACAGGACAAAGAAACTGGTTAATCATGGCAGGCATGATGAAGCACCCTTCAGGACACACTGCCTTTTGGGATAACTGTCGCATTGATATACGAGGACTTCTTTCGTATGTTTCACAGTGTCAGCCACCTCTGGAGTAACACGGAAGGGTTTCCTGGTTTTGGTACACGGCTCACAGAGCTTTTAGTGTCCACTTAGTCAGGAATTGCTGAATTTTGCATTTCGTAGGAGCTCTTGCAATGGGATTATCCTTGAGGATAAAATCATTACTTTGGAACTGCATACACTAAATGAAAAAATAAAACAACGACAAGCATCAATCCCTTATTGCAAATTGTGATGGACCATTTAGAATTTAATAAAGACAATTTACCTTCAGTAACTACATCTACATTCTTTCTGGTGACCAGTCATTTATGAACCTAATACATTTGTGCATTCTCTCTTTTGTGTTTATCTAACTACATCTGTGCATTCTGTCCTTCTTGTAATTTATGTTAAAATAATCAGACAATTTACATCTTAATAGTGAAAGAACTGGAGACACCATAAGAGCAAATAGTTAAGTATGAGAATCAAGGTTTTTAGGCAGAGCCATCCATCACCAAGAGAGTTAGCCAATTATTCATGTGCAATATCACAAGATCAGAGTCCCACATGGAATTTTGACATAAATGGCAGCCCATTTGAGGGACCAAAAAGAAGTGACATTATAAGACACAGATAGATCACAGAAAGAGACACACACATCATTTTAACTGCATGTCATCAGCCTGGCTGCTGAATCTAAAAGACACCCAGGACAACCTCCTCTTTCAGCATTGCTGTCAAGTTTCAGCAAGCTCTCTAAGCCTATATAAACATATCCAGGCTTTTCTATATTTTGTTACAGCTCTACTTTTACATTAATATGCTTTGTGTTTACATCTGGACTGAGTAAAATAATGATGGTAAATACAGGGCAGCTAGTGTGAGACGACTGTCACTATCTCACTGGGTTTAGCAGGTCGAGGGGAATGACCAAAACAGAATGACTCTCACTGTAATTGGTTGACATTTTGTTTTAACCAAGTGTGTCTAAGGGACCAAAGTATCTTTAGGTTAGGTTATGGAGCATGCACTGATAACACCCATCACACACCAAACCACCTGGACTGGGACCCCATGGGCAGTGGGTGACACCTCAGCACCACACCTTTAACAGTGTGAGGTTTTTTTACAATGGCTGAAGTGTTTCCCTGTAAATTGGAGGACCTGTTTGCAGGGCTGGATGCAGATTAATGTCATACCCAGGACAAAGCAATTGCAGGTTAAGGGTCTTGCTCAAGGGCCCAGCGGGGTAGAGTCACTTCTGGCATTTATGGGTTTCAAACCAGCAACCTTCACATTGCCAGTGCGTATCCCTAGCCTCACAGCCACCACTCCGCCCATATAACTCAGACCTAAGGCTACTTCATATCTAGGGACATCCATTTTTGGTCTTGACGTAGTTAGCGAGTCCCTATTTGGATTACTGAAGAGTGATAGGCTGTGCAGACATTGCTCCTAATCAGAGCTTGTGTGGATAGAGTATGTACTGTATGTTTAAAGATTAGGGCAAAAGAGTAGGCCAATTACACTCATCCCACAATAATACACAGGCTATTCGATGAATCCCTTACATCTCAACTACAGGGAGCCTGTACAATGTTGTTCTAATGAACATGTCATGGCTCCAGCATGCATATATGTACAAGGATAATTTGAAAATTATGCGGTAAAAGCAACGGATAGAAGCTGACACAAAACAACAAGTTCGCAATGGCTCATGGGCAGTTTGAACATTCACAGTGCAAGTGCTCTGCCATTAGTCTAGCTGAAGCCAAGGTCAAATGAACATGCATGTTCCATTGTAGGATTGCACCAAATGTGTAACACACTGTAGTAAGATTTATTTGGGCAGACAGAGTGAAACCTGCTGGAATTCACCAAAGGATGTTGGCTCAGTACGGAAGTGAAGACAGCACGAGTCAGCGTTATGTTATCAGCTGTTGCTGCATATTTGGATATCAGCTAAGGATCTGCACATATCATAGTGTGTGATGATTTGAGGTACTGTACATTTGTATAAGAATACCACCCAAACAGCTTACTGATCTGCACAAGCCAACATCCTTTCTGGCTAAGACCAGAAGACATGTTTGGAGAAGACCAAAGGCAACATTTGAACAGAAGAACCTGACAGCAACTATAAAGCATGGTGGTGGAAATGGTTTGGGGCTGCTTTGCATTATCAGAGCCTGGGTAGCTCACCATCATGAATCCACTAGGAGTTCTTCTTTGTATCAAAGGGTGTTTTCATCTGTCAGAAGAGTGGAGCTCAACCAAAACGGGACTTTGAAACATGTCAGTGATCCTAAACATACAAGTAAGTCCAAAAAGGAATGGCTGAAAAGAAGCAATGGCGGGTTCTGGAATGGCAAAGTCAAAGCACAGATCTGAATCCCATTGAGGTCTTACTGGGTTAAAACAAGCTGTGCATGCAAGACATTCCTCAGACATCACACACCTGAAATAATCCTGCAGGGGAGAAGTGGGAAAATCTTTCTGAGAGCCAATGTCAGAGGCTGGTAGACATGTATTGGAAACACCAACTTGGGAGGACAATGCCAGGTAACAGAACTGAGGGTGGATGTGCTTTACTCACAGATGAAAATGGTAAGTCTGTTCATTTTTGTTGCATAAATTACTGGCAAGTCAAATTTTTTTGTTCTTTTAAATGACATCACCTTTATTTAAAGATACTGTTTAAGTATCAGGCCAGCAGTAGCTCAGTCGGTAGAGCGGGTTGTCCAGCAATCGGAGGGTCGCAGGTTCGCTCCCGGCATGAGAATGCAGCTGTTGTGTCCTTGGGCAAGACACTTAACCTACCTTGCCTGCTGGTGGTGGTCGGAAGGATTGGTGGCGCCAGTGTTCGGCAGCCTCGCCTCTGTCAGTGCGCCCCAGGGCAGCTGTGGCTACAAAGTAGCTTATCATCACCAGCGTATGAATGTGTGTGTGAATGGGTGAATGACTGTTGTGTTGTGAAGCGCCTAGGGGGGTTCTTGAACTCTAGTAGGCGCTATATCAAATACAGGCCATTTACCATTTACCAAATAAAGATATTTACAGATGTTGAAGTTTTTTTTTTTTCATTTGTAAGGGGTATACTTAGTTTTTCACATGCCGGTATCTAAACTTTGTGAGCACAGTTCCTCTCATACCTTTGTATATCTGAAAGTCAAATTTAATCTTATTAATAACAGTTTATCTTTACCTTTTTAACTAAACAGGGGCATGGTTTTGAGAGTGTGTTTGAGTAGACACACAAGTGGTCTGCCATTTCACTCCCAGTTTCTTTTTGCCTTGTTCCTGATGTTGCTTAGGCTGTCTCCAGCTTCTATCACCATTTTGTGAGAAAGTAAGATGCAGAAGATGTATATTAAAACTTTTTAAGGTTGGGCAACAATGTAAAATGTATGAAGAAAAACTAAGTGGTAGTATCCACACTGAACCACTAGAGGGCGCCAGATCATAAGGATTTTTTTCACTGTGCTATAAATTGACATTGTCACATTATACAAGTGTCACTGACTGTCTCTGACATGGTAAGATTATGTAAATGTTGGTTACAAATAAAAATAGCTGGAAAAGTCACATATTGTAACATGGCCTGAAGAGTGAAAATCATTGTCTGTGTTCCCCACTGCGTTTCCGACACATTCAGTGTTTGAACCCCAAATTGCCATCCCCTCAGAAAGCCTGAAGATGTCTTTCTAGCTTTGTAACTCAGGGAATTTTACTTGGGTATCTTACTGTGAATATATTTTTTGCAACACAATTCTTCAACTAGCCAATCAGGCAGAGAGAGTATCTGGGATGTCATTAAAGGTAAGGTGTGTCCTGGTGTGTCATCTTTACAATCTGCGGTGCCTGTGTGGTGCACAGAACATTGACCAGCCTAATTTATGTAAAGGTAAAAGTTGGTTTATGTGTTTGTACTTTTATCAATTTCTGAACTCGCCAATCATTTTAGAGTTGCACACAGTATAGATTGGAATCACTGGGTGTAAAGCAGGGGTGGGCTGCAGGTTTTCATTCTAACTCTTTTCCTAATCCAGTGTTTCCCAACCTCGGTCCTGGGGGCACACTGTGGCTGCACGTTTTTGTTCCACCTGATAGCACTGATCTCATTTAATTGGCTGGTATTTTTTTCTTTTATTCTACATTCAGAAAAGCACAGCATCATCATTTTTACATTTATAAGACATTTAGAAATATTCTGCTTTTGCTGTAGATTTAAATGCTTAAATCTCTTTCGTTGATTTCATTATATTTTGCGCTTTCTCGATGCAGTTTTCCCTCTTCCTTGTATTTTATTAATGACAATTAGAAATGAGCAGTGCAGACAAGCTGCAAACAGCACTGAATAATAAAAGGCTACTTTAGCGTCAGACCCACTAATTAGTATATAAAGGATTAATTAAACAATTAGAGCACCTAGAAAAGTAGAATGAAAATCAAGATGAAAATATTGTTAAAAAGAAAAAAAATATGTTATTCCCATATAACTGCTTGGTACATTTTAATATACAAGTATATATCTATATCTCGCTCTCTCTCTCTATCTATCTATATATACATACACATACACTCACCTAAAGGATTATTAGGAACACCTGTTCAATTTCTCATTAATGCAATTATCTAATCAACCAATCACATGGCAGTTGCTTCAATGCATTTAGGGTTGTGGTCCTGGTCAAGACAATCTCCTGAACTCCAAACTGAATGTCAGAATGGGAACGAGAGGTGATTTAAACAATTTTGAGCGTGGCATGGTTGTTGGTGCCATACGGGCCGGTCTGAGTATTTCACAATCTGCTCAGTTACTGGGATTTTCACGCACAACCATTTCTAGGGTTTACAAAGAATGGTGTGAAAAGGGAAAAACATCCAGTATGCGGCAGTCCTGTGGGCGAAAATGCCTTTTTGATGCTTGAGGTCAGAGAAGAATGGGCCGACTGATTCAAGCTGATAGAAGAGCAACTTTGACTGAAATAACCACTCGTTACAACCGAGGTATGCAGCAAAGTATTTGTGAAGCCACAACACGCACAACCTTGAGGCGGATGGGCTACAACAGCAGAAGACCCCACCGGGTACCACTCATCTCCACTACAAATAGGAAAAAGAGGCTATAATTTGCACGAGCTCACCAAAATTGGACAGTTGAAGACTAGAAAAATGTTGCCTGGTCTGATGAGTCTCGATTTCTGTTGAGACAATCAAATGGTAGAGTCAGAATTTGTCGTAAACAGAATGAGAACATGGATCCATCATGCCTTGTTACCACTGTGCAGGCTGGTGGTGGTGGTGTAATGGTATGGGGGATGTTTTCTTGGCACACTTTAGGCCCCTTAGTGCCAATTGGGCATTGTTTAAATGCCACGGGCTACCTGGGCATTGTTTCTGACCATGTCCATCCCTTCATGACCACCATTTACCCATCCTTCCAGCAGGATAATGCACCATGTCACAAAGCTCGGATCATTTCAAATTGGTTTCTTGAACATGACAATGAGTTCACTGTACTAAAATGGCCCCCACAGTCACCAGATCTCAACCCAATAGAGCATCTTTGGGATGTGGTGGAACGGGAGCTTCGTGCCCTGGATGTGCATCCCACAAATCTCCATCAACTGCAAGATGCTATCCTATCAATATGGGCCAACATTTCTAAATAATGCTTTCAGCACCTTGTTGAATCAATGCCACGTAGAATTAAGGCAGTTCTGAAGGCGAAAGGGGGTCAAACACCGTATTAGTATGGTGTTCCTAATAATCCTTTAGGTAAGTGTGTGTGTGTATATATATATATATATATATATATATATATATATATATATATATATATATATATATATATATATAACACCAAACTTAGTTTTCTAATTTCTACATTGTTCCCAAAACACACAACTTGGGAAATATCAGGTCACTTAATTAGCAAAGGAGTCCAATTAAAAACAGAAGTTGGTTGGAACAAAAACCTGCAGCCACAGGAGCGAGGTTGGCAAACACTGTCCTAATCAGTTACCAGTTTAAGGATTCAGTCCTCTGAATTGATTCATTTCTTCATTACATGGCAGCCAAACAAAAATGAGATGTGAAACGAGCCACCAGATGACCAGTTAAACTGGAACATCAAACTCCAACCAGTTTCTTAATGAGAAGCCAATTCTTGCTGTTAATTAAAGCTGTTATTGAATATCACGACTTGTTGCTGCTCTCATTCTACCACAGCAGACTGTTGATTTTTCTGTTGTTTTCTAAGACCGCCGTCAAGATGTTTTGGTGACCTGCAGACCAACATAACTGAGACCTTCACCATTTTTTATTTTCAGGTTAGCTGGTCATGTGGCGGCTTATTTTGTGTCTCATTATTGTTTGGCTGCTCATCAGGGAAAAAGAGGTCCGAGTCATGTTAATTAAAACTAAGGCAAAACAAGTTAATCAGCATCAAAAACGGCTCACTAATTAAGAAGATGGTTGGAATGAAAACCTGCAGCCACTGCAACCCACCAGTACCGGAGTTGGACCCTGGAAAGGAATGACCCACACTTGAATGGGATGCCATCGCAAAGCAGGGCACATTCATGCTGACAAATAATAGAACCTAACATGTCAATCTTGGGGACAATTCACAGAGAAGCAGATAGACATTATTAACTCCCAGAGGTAGGGACCAGGCTAGAAACTGAACACAGTAGCAGTGGCAACTACTGCACCATCACATCCCTCAACAATTTTCAAAAATATTTTCCCTATTCATTTGACTGCACCCTTGCCTTCCATTTTTGAAGGCATCGTAACCAGTAGGCCACAGGCATATCATATTGTATTATCATCATAACTATAAGGATCCTCAGAGGATGTTGTATGAAGAAAGATCAGTTGCGGTATTGAGTAATAAAGGGACTGGAAAAATACAAGGCAACAGGAAAGTGTCTCAACCAAAAGAGCAATGCTGTCACTCACCTCCCTTCCTGAGCAAGTATATCGGTACAGCATACAGCATGATGTGCTGGATGTAGTAGACCTCCATCTCGAAGGGCAGCTGTAGGGAAACAAGCAGTGAAGTCTGTCACGGCCTTGTCAAATGTGTGCAGAATAGCAGGTGCGACCCAACTACACCACACAAGTACAACACATACACATTAATTTGTAACAAGAAAGAGGAGGAAAAGTGTTGGAGTAAAATGTAGGAAGTATAAAATGTTGATTAAAAAACAAAACAAAAAAAAAAATCGGAAAATAGTACATCAGGTTCCAAAGTCTTCATACAGGTTATTGACATTTGGGAATCCCTCCAGCCATTTGCATATTTTTAAGGTGGCTTATGTAGTATTGGGACATAGAATGTTGGAGCCAAATCCTGAACTGGGCATCATTGGTCTGCACTCAGATAACTTATCTAACATGCACATGAAGAAAAACAGAATACTCACATGGATAGAGGGAGAATGACGCACAGACAGTGCCTTGGCTGGGTTCCATTTAAAAATCTGAATTACACATATGTTAAGGAAATGGCACACCGACAGCCCCTTTGGCAGTGGACTTTATGTGGGCGTGTGTGTGTGTTCAGTCTCTAAGGGCAGTCGGATTGCTGTTTGGCTCAAGAGGAAGTGTGAGTGTAAGACTCATGAGGAGCAGCAAAGCCGGATTTACGCGAAGAGTTGCCTTCAAAGAAGGTAAATATAAAAGCGGACAGGAAGTGAGTAAGGTGCCTTGAAATGACAGATTCCAAGAAGCTGGCTTTACAAGACTGCACACGACAGAAAAACGGCCGACAAGAGAGGCTCAGACACAGGCGTTGAAGATGCATGTTGGGCATAAGACAGAATTAATTTAAAAATATTTAATATTATCTGTCTTCGACAGGTAACTTCGCTAGTATATATACTGTATATACATAGCAGAAACCCAATTATCTGAGGAAATGCTGCCTAAGATAAGATAACTTAAAACTTTGGATAAAACAGATGACTACATTTCATATTAAACATTACGGATATAAAAGGTTTAAATTTTGACTTCTATATTGATACCAGCTTTTGGACTTTGGTACCAGTGTAGTGAATCCCAATCCGTCTAACTCCAGCATCCCTGGTGTGCCACACAATCGTGCCACACTATGCACTGCTTACCTCTTTATAGCCATAAAGTCTCACTCACCCTGAAGCAATAACTATAAAATCCCCCATCACATTCCACTCTCCCAGGTGTGCCGTACTATTGTGTGTTTCCTTGGTGTGCCATGCCATTGTGCCACATTGCGCACTGCTTCCCTCATGATAGCCATGAAGTCCTGATCATATCAAAGCAGTAAATTGTTCCCTGTGAAGTCCTCAACACATTGCAATTGGTACAGTATTTATGGCAAAAGTTTGTATTATTTACTGCATAAGATAGATAGTGTATTACATTTACAGGTTTGCCTAGGGCAATGCAGAGCCTTGGTAAATCAGTATTGCCAAGATGTGTAAAAAATGGTTATATAAAAAAAAATATATATTTTGGTGAATTGCCTTAGGCGGCACGGTGGCGCAGTGGGTAGCGCTGCTGCCTCGCAGTTAGGAGACTCCTCCCTGAGTGGAGTTTGCATGTTCTCCCAGTGTCTGCGTGGGTTTCCTCCTGGTACTCCGGTTTCCTCCCACAGTCCAAAGACATGCAGGTTAATTGCATTGCCAATTCTAAATTGTCACTAGTGTGTGCTTGGTGTGTGGGTGTGTATGTGTGCGCCCTGCGGTGGGCTGGCGTCCTGCCCAGGGTTTGTTTCCTGCTTTGAACCCTGTGTTGTCTGGGATTGGCTCTGGCAGACCCCCGTGACTCTGTAGTTAGGATATAGCGTGTTAGATAATGGATGGATGGATGGATGAATTGCCTTAATCTCACACTGGAAAAAATTAGAGAAATGAACCATTAACTAAAGTAAATTTACTTTGAGAAAAAAGAATCCCTCATCAAGAAATAATTATTTTTAACAAAACCTGCATTTAATACTTTGTGCATTGAGTCTTCTCCTATAACATCTTATAAGGTTGGAGAACACAGAGCAAGGAATCTGAGACCTTACGGAATCTCTCCAGATCTTCAGTTTAGGAGGCCATTATACCATATACCCTAACACTGGCTCCCAGGGCCTTTGGAGGAAAAACAGCCATGCATCATCACAGAACACCCACCCATAATTAACAGTGGGGATCGGGTTTTTTTTCAGTATAGCCATCCTTTTTTGTTTTCTTTTTTTTTACCTTAAACCCACCTTGTGTATTTGTTGCAAAACAATATCAGTTTTTATTTCATCTGACCATAGAACATGGACCAATCAAAATTAAATTTACTAACATTTGTGGTTAAATGGCAGGAAAGACTTTTTTTCTGACATGCTTTCCAGATGATCTTTTGGTATGGAAGTGGTATCTGACGGTAGTTTTGGAGACTTGGTGACCCTAAGATGCTAACTTTTCCTGCACTTCTCCAACAGTGATCAATTGAGGATTTTTTTTACCTCTCTTGCCAACCTGCTCACTGTGTGTGTGGGCAAAATAAACTTGGTCCTCTTCCAGGCAAGCTGGTAACAGTTCCAGTTGATTTGAACATTTTCATTATTGCCCTAACTGTAGACAGACATTTGCCTGAAAATGCCTCTAGTTTTTTTTTTTTTTTAATAGCCATTCCCTCACTTATGAAGGTCAACAAACATTTCCCTCATTTGAACTGTGTGTTCTCTTCTCTTTCCCATGTTAAAGATTGAATAAGGGAATGCGGCCTCCATGCCACTTCATAATTATACCCCAGTGAAACAGGAAGTCAGGTAGCACAGGGTTCAGAGCCAGGGCACCCATGGGATAGAACCTGGTAGAGCTGCTTCACGTACTATGGTACCCTCTGCCTGATGGAAGACAAAAAGACTGTGGAAAGGGTGGGAGTGGTCCTCCACAATTCTGTGGGCTTAATAAAGACGTCTTTAATGGAGGATAGAGAGAACCCAATGATCTTTTCTGCGGAGTGCACTATGCATTGTAGGTCCTTATGGTTTGAGATGCTGCAGTTCACAAACCAAATAATAATGATGATGATGATGATGATGTAGCTGGTCATCTATGGAGACCAATGCTGAACAACATAATATCAAAAAATCCATGGATGTCACATACTCCAAATGTGTAGTCATCCATTAAACATTAGCCCGTCGCAGTAACAGAAATGGCTCCCTAAACCCCCAACCTTGTGCTTACGACTCAGCTATGGCCACATTGTTAACAATCTTACAGTAGGCATCATAGGGTACTTGGAAAAATCTGTTTGCCTAAGCCAGTCGCATAATGAATTTCCAGGAACATATTTAGCAAAAAAAAGCATACTTACTGTGAAAAATGCTTTGGCAAGTCTCACCAATCGACACTAATAACCAAAGATATTAAAGCAATGCTTTTGGAAAAAACAGCATGCTCTCTTGGAAGATGAAGTAGAAGAAAAGTCTATTAAATATTGTAAAATGACTTACAAAAAAAAAAAAAAATCTAGAGGTGATTTATGATTAACAATCCAAAGCAAGTCTGGAAAGATTTGTAAATTATCACATAATGGGGTGCTGAAAATCAACAATGTTTCCAACATACAAGAAGCACAAGTTTTATATTAATAAATCAAATGCCTTTTAAACAAGATTTGAAACAGATGATTTCTATATCCAAAATGAACAACTATGGGAGATCCTTTGCAAAAATACTAGAAATATTACTGGTATGGAGGTCAGAACAGCTGAACTGGAGGAGTCACTTTGTGTTGGCTCAAATCCAGCAGGGTGGGGTGGGGATTTGAGAGCCTAATGGCATACCTGGGCAGCTTTCATGTTTCAAGCAGTTCCCTCCAGTTATTCCTGGTCCAATCAGTCAATCATTACCCCGTGTCACAGGTTGAAGAACCCATAGCAAAGCAATACTTTGAACATTCGGTGACAGACTCTGTCTTTTTGAAATAGCTGATCTGATTACACAAGCGGCACTGTGGCTCAGTGGGTAGCGCTGCTGCCTCGCAGTTAGGAGACCTGGGTTCACTTCCTGGGTCCTTCCTGCGTGGAATTTGCACGTTCTCCCAGTGTCTGCGTGGGTTTCCTCCCACAGTCCAAAGGCATGCAGGTTAGGTGCATTGGCGATTCTAAATTGTCCCTAGTGTGTGCTTGGGGTGTGTGTATGTGTGTGTGTCCTGCGGTCGTCTGGTGCCCTGCCCAGGATTTGTTCCTGCCTTGCGCCCTTGCTGACTGGGATTGGCTCCAGCAGACCCCCTGTGATCCTACGTTAGGATATAGCGGGTTGGACAATAACTGATTGACTGACTGATTTAATTACTTCACAAACAGAAGTATTGGACTTGATATTTTATGTTATATTCACTCTCTTGCTGGTTCCTATGTCCTATGCAGTATTTCTGAATGTGTCTTCAGCATTCAGTCCTGTCCAGCCTCATACTTTGTTAGAGAAACTGAACAACATAAATCCTAATCCATGTATTACATTATGGACTCTGGACTTTCTTTTAAATCATTCACAGGCTGCTGCAGAACTCTTTTTCAAAGGACATTTCTTCAGATAAATAGCCTACGGTACTGTTTACACTGTACACCTGTGACCTGTTCACTGTCCCAATATCATTTATGCTGATGACACCATGGTGATAAGACACATATCAGAGGAAACCAACGGCCAATTACTTCAGTCATGGGGACTGTTTGTGGAGTTTTATGTATTAACAACTCTCTTTCACTGGATGTGAAACTTACTAAAGCATCATATTTGACTTTGAGAGGCAAACATTATTACGCTCTCCTATTGCTGTTCAGAGACAGAAGGTACAACAGTAAATAAATATAAATAGGAACTCACATAAATAACAATCTAAACTGGAACATAAAATATTACAAATATCTATTCTAAATAAAGCTTGCATTTATTTCTCCTGTGTAAAAGTGGACTGCTTTCTCATTGCATGCTTTTACCAGTATGTTCCAGTCTGTTATAAAGCTCTGCTCCATTACCTGGCTTAGTGGTCTGACAAATCAAAATAAAAAATAAAATATAATAAAAGCACCAACAGGTTATCAGACATGCGGTGAAAACTAGATATCTTGATATGCGTGTGCCACAAGGTGATGATAAAGAAGCTGGAAATCATCTCAGCCAATGACAGACAACTGTTCCATATAGCCCTTACCTTCAGCAAATTGTAGGACAGTCTCTTTCAATACACACAAAATAATCCAGAATTTCTTTTTTCCTGCATTGCCATTCAGCTTTTTAGCAAAAAACATCTGGGCCAATAAAGCTTTAGAGGTGAACAGTGTCTTCGTAAGCACAGTAAACTTTTCTTATTCCAAACTGTTCTTTGAATATACAGTGGGCATAGAAAAGAATACCCCCTTCAAAATATTCACAGCTTGTTGCTGGGCTGCCTGAAATAAAGACACACAAAAACTCTGTCTGTATTTACTGAGCTGAATAGTCCAAATGGGAGACACCTCTTATTGATGTACAGAGAGCGGCATACAAGGGAGGCGCGCGTGCATGCAGGCTCGGGGAACAAAGCAGCTGTGAGATGCGGAGTAGGGGGGAGTTATCCGTTATTTGCTTTAGAACTGTTCTGGTACCAGTATTGAGGTACATGAGCTGGTATTAATACTGAAGTCAAAAGTTTACTACCTATCTACTGTAAGCATTGTTTACTGTCCATATTTAATAGCGAGGAGTGAGACCAAATAAGAACCACTTTAGATGTGCGGATATCTGGTTATTTCAGATATGGAAGATGGAAGTTTCAAGGTAAGGTAATTGAACTCACTGGTCAAAGCACTGGTGAGTGGCAACATGTTGTATGTTGATTAGCACATGAGTAAGAATTTCACTGGACTCCACATGTCACAACACTGAGCCGACAAACCTGTAAGTCTGCATATTTGGGCAACGAACTGGACACTAAAGGAGAAAACAATTCTAAAAATGTAATATGGATAAGCTAATAGATGGCTGAATGACTAAGACAGTTAATGTTCATCGCTAAACAGAAAGGTGACAATTGAATGGCATAACAGAATGAAAAAGAGGGGAATGGAATTTTAGTAAATCCTTAAAAGGTAATTTGAACGTTTCCCCTTTTTCTAGCCTAAAGTAAAGCCGTTAATACGGTGACACCTTTCATCTTCAAGAACTTACAACCTTTGTACTGTGCTGTATTGAAATATCTACAGAAAAAAATCACAAATCCTGCATTCCTCATATTGTGATGTGAAACAACAACCTTTTTCAATATTCTATAAGTATTTGTTTTTATAAGTGTTCCAGAAAAAAAATGTAAAAATTAAACTGCAGGGACAATGATGTTGCTGAGCAACAAAATCCTTCTAGCCTGCTCTGCTTGAAGAAGCTTGCTGCATCCTTTTAATGTGCATAAATTTATCAGAGCAACAAGAAAAATAAACTGGGAAAGGCACGCCAAGAACAAAATTACTGAATCAAGGGCCATTATGGGGCTTACGTGGAGCAAATATGCTGAATGTTGAGGTAGAGGGTCTGCATGGTGATGACAGGACGAGACCAAAATCCACATGGATTACAGGGAGGATACATGAGAAATGCACCCCAAGGATCCCCAAGGCTGCCTACTATCCTCATAGTCCCACTGTCTGCAGTCTCTGTCACTTGTGAATACTATGAAAAATACACAATGGAATGAACAAATTAAACCTGTCGTATTTGTGATTTATTTGAGAAAGTGTCTTGCCTTGATATGCACTCACAAAACTCCCAAAACATGGTGGGAAGCCATTTTGTGGTCCATGATTTTGCCCGTTTCTGATACTGCAGAAGTCCATTTTCATAGGAAAGCCAGAAGTGAGGAAAAAAATGTGGCGGAGGTCTTTAATAATACTGTTTGCCTTTTAAGGTGTTGCTTATGTCAAGAATAGAAGGTGGCTGAGGGTCAGTAACAAGCTGTGTCGCCTCCATCATCATCTGCAGTGTTTTACAGTCTTGAGGCTGAGCAGGTGCCATGCCAGGATATTAGGCTGGCAGTGAAGGAAGACTTGTCTGTGCACCTGTAGAGGTTTGTGAGGACAAAGAGAGAAATGCAAGCAGCCTTCAGATGTCTAAGGAAGCAGAGGCGCAACTGTGCCTTTTTGAAAAGAGTAAAATGTGTCGTACCCACTGTAGTGAAGCGTGTCCAAAGTTTGTGGTGTGTCGGAATGGGTGGAAGGCTTTAATCAAGTAATGCAGCTCAGACCTTGTGAATGTAGGTGTACAGGAGGAAAGCTGTACAGTCGAGCACTTACTGGGTTAACTGGAGAATTGCTTGGTACATGCAGGAGTGCAGGTAGCACAGCCTTCCCTCATTGAGGTTCCACAGATCGTTTAGTGCAGGGTTTCTTGGCCATTTTGTTTCCGCGACCCACCATTGGTGGGTGGGGTTGAGGAAATTTGTCAGAGTGGTAACCCAGCACGACACACAACCAATATAAACAATAGCTACAGAGTGGTTGAGAAACATTGGTTTAGTGCATCTGCACTCGCACTGTGTTAAAAAGGTCAGAGTAGGGCAGAACAGAAATAAAAATGGAGAGATGGTAAACAATGATAGAGAAAACTAAAAAGTATATGAGAGTAGGATTGTGCAGTCAAACCAGTGTTGTGAAGATGAGATGCCCTGTGGGGAGTGAGAGGAACAGCTTCACAGGGCAGGTCAATCCTGCTGGGCAGCACACAGCAGGAGCAATCACTGGCTCCAGGGGTCCTGCTGGATCTATGGTGGTAAAAGAACAAAGGCAGTCTCAGTGAGTTGCCTGCGGAGGTGGCTGGGACACAAGGCAGTAGTTTCACTGCATTCATTGGAGCAAACAAACCCATGTGGGTGAGCAAGGGAGACACACTGAAAGATGTTGATTCTGACTGTGGTTTTAGTCCTGTTTTTTAACTATTTATTGAATTTATTTATTGGTTTTATCTTTAACAGCTCACTATTATTATTTATTGAAGACTTTATTGAACTGCACCACACTTTGGACACTGCTTGTTTATTGGAATAAAAAGCACTTTACACTTTGCATCGTACCTTGTTGTTTGTGTCCTCATTGTCCTTGTCCATCTTGGATCATGACTATGATGTCCCCGGAAGAGGCCCAAGGCTGCGGGCACCTGGGTATCACACCCTCTTCAGTTCATCGGTGATAAATCACTCCACGAAATGTAAAGTGGCTTTTGACAGCATGCCCTCCAACATACATGCAAGTACAGTCTGCCTTCTGCTTCCTCAACTCTTCTATGTGCAGCTCTTTAGTTTTGCTGACTTTAAGAATCAGATTGTTGTCCTGATGCCATTGAGTCGGCAGGTAAACCTGTTATGTGGTTATTTACGTTATTTACATTCGGAAATTTGTATAAGCACCTTCAGTCTGCAAAAAGTGATGAGTATTATAATAGAATACACTGAATTTAATCAAATGTGCATATCTGAAGTCATGTCCCCTCCGGTCTAGTGGAATCATCCAAGTACATAATTTGTCTTTTGGTTGAAAGTGTTTTACTGTGAGGTGGAGGTCAATGCAAAAAATGGAAGGGGTTTAGGTCATTTACAGTAGAAATGCACTGATGAATGTTCCTTCCTGCACCTTTACCACACATGGCAGGAAAAGTGAATAGATAAAGGAGCATGCACAAACAACTTACCAGCCTTGTGTTGACAACAGGAAACAATAATGCCAAGAGTGCTCCATTAAGCATATGCATCTGTAACCTGCCATAAAACATAAATACAGTCTATTATGACAAATACAGATTAACAAACCTATTACTCCGATTTATATTATGTAGACAAATACAGGGTGAGTCAAAATTATTTTAAAAATTGAATGGCGGAAACAATTTATTCACAAAGCATACTTCATATGTGCAACATGATTTACAGGAATGTCTCAACCTGTTCGCCATCGTGTTCAACACATGAGCCATATGTGCCAAATTGTCCACAAAAATTATATGTAAGTATATACACAGCAGTACCATTAGTGTTAACATAATTTTGACTCACCCTGTATTTTTATTACAAGAAATACCTGACCTTAAATAATTTTTTCAGATAATCATAGATGAAATGTGCTTATTTTACACTTTTAAGCACAATCTAATATATTTCTATTTTTAACACTTGTCCACAAACCTACATATTGAAAAATCATATCTGCTCTGGCACTATTTTTGCCAGAGCTCATGTCTTCATATTATTCGTCTTTCCCCATTTGTTTGTAGGAATGCAGCTGAAACTTGAATATACTGCCTTACAGTGCCCGAGGAGAGGGTTCAACTGCCATGTCAGTCATTATCTGGGGGAGTTTACATACTCTCTCATTGTTCACATGGGTTTTGATGGGTGCAACTTGTGAAAGTGAACAACCATCCCTAATAGAAACGTACCTGTCATTCCTACATTTTGATTCTTTGTCTCTACATTCAGCAAATACATTTTTAATCAATTATTATATCTTCAGAGCAGAATCCTCAATGCTTTTTCCATAGCTTCAGTTCCCTGGCTTTAGTATATATTTTCCTTTTTTCTGTTGTTTCTGAATTATTATTTGTCATATGGTTTTTGCTATAAGGTAATTATTGTTACTATTGTTATTTAAATATATTTGTTGTTTTCTGTGGGTGGAACAGCAAGAGGCAGGTCCACCCTAACGTCACTGCCTCTGGGACCACTGAGCATCACTGAGAACTATGGAGACAGTATCGAGTGAGCACTGTTCTGATTTACTGGTTTGCGGATTGGTCTTGTTTGCCTTTTGTAATAATTTTGTTCTTTATCTTGTTTTTACCATTTTTTTGCTACTCATTTTCTTTATGCAAGTAACTTCTTCATTTACAAGAATTTTTGTTAGCCTTGGCAGTCAAGCCAGTTGTTTTAAGGTTAAAGGAATACTCCTCCAAAAAACTATATTTTTTACATGTTACTTCCCCCATTGTTGTTTGTAATAGTGGACAGTAAAAAATGTAATATGTTTTCATTCAGACATTTATGATATAATAGTAGCCAATAGTGATCAATGCTGTACAACAGCAAATAATGAGAAAGACGTCCATGGAAAAAAGAAAAAAAATCTCCTGCTGCAAAATCCATACATCAGTTGACTAATCATATGCTCAAAACAGGAAAAACACGTGCTATTTTCTTAAAATATTGTTAAATAGTTAAATTTCCAGATTACTCAGCACACCTCATAAATGGTAAATTAAAAGTTCATGGGAGTTACTTTTTGAACTAAAGACCTAACTTCCCCTCATTCATTGGTAAAAAGTCCTGTCTCCATTTCAAAAAGTGACTGCCAAGAGTCTTATGTTTATGATGTATACAGAATATTCTGGAAGAGTATATTTAACAATATTTAAAAAAAAGCATGCATCTTGCACAATAGGAGTATACATCTGTCCCGACTCTCTGAGATTATAAAAGATCCCTGGGCATCTGATGAAAAGGATATGGAGTACCCTGATGTCCAGGCTAAATTGCCCACCACCACCACCTAGTAATTCTGGCCACCTAATCATCACTTGTCTCTATCTGGCTCTCTCTCTTACCCCTTCACCACCTAATAGCTAATATGTGGTGAACGTACTGCCTGCCGCAAAATGGCCGGGGTTGCATCATCCAGGTGGGTGCTGCAAATTGGAGGTGGTTGAAGTGGCTCCCCGCTCTCTATCTAAAACTCTATAAATGTAAAGAATTATTATTAATTATCATTATACATCTAGATCAGGGATCCCCAAAGTCGGCCCTGGGGACCCACTGTGGCTTCAGGCTTTTGCTTCAACCAGATCTTAATCCGTGACAACACCTGATAACACTGATCTCAATTCATTAGCTGGTATTTTTTTCTCTTCTCTTATTCTACATTAAGAAAGCACAGAAGAATTATTTTTACATTTATAAGACATTTAGAAATATTTCTAATTTTTCTATAGATTTAGATGCTTAACTCACTTTTGTTGATTTCATTCTATTTTGCCCTTTCTCTGTGCAGTTTGCTCCCTTCATTGTATCTTAATAATGACAATTAGAAATGAGCAGAGCAGACACCCGGGCAAACAACACTGAATAATCAAAGGGTGCAACTACTTTACTGTCAGACTCACTAATTAGAAAATAATGGATTAATTAAACAATCAGAACACCCAGAAAAACAGAATAAAAATCAAGATGAAAATATTGTTAAAAGGAATAAAAATTATTCCCATATAACTGTTTAGTACATTTTAATATTTTTTTCTAATTTCTATATTGTTCCCAAAACACAGAATCTGGGAAACAACAGTCCACTTAATTAGCCAGGTGTCCAATTAAAAACAGAAACTGGTTGGAACAAAAACCAGAACAGAGTTTGGGAACCCCTGTTCTAGATAACAGACATGTGGATTATGCAACACGGGTAATGTTAGATTTTTTGTTTTTTATTAATTTCACATTGTTTGGCATTGTACAGCATTGTATTCTATTATATTACTGACTTCTTTCTCTCTATTCTGCTTTTTTCCCAGCCACCTCTACAAACTACATGGGGTAAGTCATACAATTTTCTAACCTGTCCATTCCAAACCAGGGATTAGGGGGTGCTGGAGCCTATCCCAGCCAGCACAGGGCATAAAACAGGAACAAACCCTGAACAGGACACCAGTCCATTGCTGGGCAAACACACACAGACACGCACGATTTAGTGTTGCAAATTCACCCAACCTGCATGTTCTTTGGACAGTGGGAGGAAACTACATGGGGTAAATATCATATTTTAAAAAAATGTAGTTTTTGGGTGTAGAATTCCTTCAATCCTCTCCCTTTAAGGGTTTGAATATTTAAAGTATTTTAGAAGTGTTTAAAGCCAGCTCCCCAGAGTTTTAAGCTCTAGCTGCCTTGGGTGAGGCATATTTTGTGTGGCTGATTCAATGAAATCCTGATCTGGCCTTTGTTTTTAAAGCCTTTACACCCTTTTAGGTATCTTGTGTCACTGTTTCACCTGCTTCCATCAGTATTTACATAAAATGACAAATAATGGAAAAATAATGGTTATGGTAACACTTGGTTGCACCACGCAAATCAGACCTGAATGCCAGTCCACTCAAGGTGCACCTGTCAAGGATATATAATGACAGCTTGATCGATATCATTTTGAAAAGCAGTCATTGGAAGCCATCCCAAATAACTTTCCACACTTCTACGACACATGCTCCCTGCCTATCGTAAACCTTTTAGCACTATTAATTAAATTAATAAAGACAGTACATTGACATAATTGACATAGTACATAACCTGGTGTGGCCACTACACCAATTTTACATTTGATAGGTCATCATAAGAATTTGCAGGCAATTTGTCAAGAATTAGTTTTCTATTAGGAATTTGACAAACAAATGTAGATTTCCTTTCCTGAATAAATATGTGATCTGCTTTCTCATAATTTTATTACCATCTTGAAGTTATGTTAGAGCTGCAGCCAGTTTTGAATTACAAGAATTCGCGATCAATACACTGGATTGTATTCAGAGTCCCTGGAGCTTTCTTCAAGGAAGTAACTAACAGTGTAAAAGGCAGCTGACAGATTATGAATGAAATGCAGTTCAGCTGGTTTTTTAATTTCCATTTCATAATTATTCATCCATCCGCCCGTCCATCATTAAACCTGCTTACTCCATTCAGTGAATTGCAAGGGGGTCTGAAGCCCATTCTATCAACACTGGACTTAAACCTGGAACTATCCCAGGATGGGGTACCAGTCTTATTCCATGATGAGTTTAAGGTTATGCTAAAAGAATATTAGAGAAATAGCGAATTACTTACCGAAATACAATGGTTGCAGTTTTACAGGGAGGACAAGCAAGCAGAAAAATCTGCAATGAAAAGAAACAGCATATTAAAAGATAAAAGAGGCAGGAGTCCACATGAAACCTCAGCTTTAAGGGTAAACATAGAGAGTTTTTACTTATAAATGACAATTTAACAACAACAAAAAAACAAAAATCATGAAACATTTTAAAAAGAGGGCCAGGAGTGTGGCACAGTGGTTAGCACTGATTCAGTAGTATGATTTTGAATCCTGTGAAAAATACAGAAAGAAACAGGATATACAAAACGAATAAAAGATAGAGATAAAACACCCCATCCCATTTCGAAAGAGCAAGCCAATAGGGAGTGACAGTGGGGCAGTTCAAAAACATGTGGGGGACATTTAAGAAGCAGAAATGACAGAGAGGGTCAGCAGATAAATCTACGTTCACAATGGACAAACTTTTTACTATGCTAAAAACTGGTATTCCTGGAAGTCACAGTGATAATCTTGAAGATACGTGTACCACCACAAGGCAATGAAGGATGGGAGATCACATCGCCACACAGAATACAATGGTAATGGGCTTGCTGGAATGTGTGTGACGACAAATAATGAGCAAAGACAAAAAATGGATGAGCAGGATAAGGGGAGGAAACTGATACACCCCATTATTCACCCCATAAAAGGAAAAAAAAGAGGAAGGGATGGAGAACCCGGAGGGACTTGGTACATATTTACAAAAATAAATTCACAGAGACAGAGAAAAAAAAAACGCAAATTCTCCTTCAAACTGTGGGGGACCTTTTCAGTTTAAGCAAGTGGTAAGTGGTGGTGGACTAATGACAAAAAGGTTCAGAACTGTGAACGGAGGAAGTATGGAGGATGTCCACTGTTACTTTAAAATTTGTTCTTTTCCTAGCACACACAACACAGATGGAAGCCTCACACAGAAAACCAAAGATATGTGAAATAAATATAGAAATAATGTGGCAGACCTTCAGTAGTGCTTTCGGCCAACCAAGCTGAGGCAATTCATACTTATAGTCAAGGGCCATAGGAAAATGACAGGGTAATAATGTACTAGAAATTGTCAAAACAAACAGTAGTAAGGAATCTTGTGTTATTAAGATTAAGAGTATTTCACAGGTTGTCATGTTTTCTTAACCTTGAAGGGGCCTTTAATATTTGTTTTGATTGCTGTGAGACGAAGCGGGTTTGCTTTGAGCTCAAATCCGTCTGCTGGGCGCTCTAAAACCCAACACCATCGGTAATGTCACCGAGATGAGCTGACAAATGAAGACAATTCTGTAATGAAGCCAGGAGATAGTGCAAAGGTGCTTTTATTTTAAAACCAACAGAACAGTGTCCAAAGTGCAGTGCTCCATAATTCTAATGAATAATCCATAAAAACAGTGAAAAGTGGGGATAAAAACAATAAACAAATCCTTTAAAATTCGAGGTTGAAAATGCAGTCTCACTCTTCACAATCCTAGTACACCTCCTTCCCTAGTTCTCCCTGGCTCGCCCATAACTCATGTAACTGGCGGAGACCCCAACAGCAACGAGCTCCATTCGGTCGACCTCCGTCTTGGCTTCCATACAGACATCACTGCCAGATCGTCCGAGGTCGGCTCTCCTCCCTTCTTTCGCGCTCACATAGTCGCTCCTCAGATCCCTCGGGAGGACACCTGCCTTGCTCACCTCACTCCAACTGAACATTCAGTGGGGCAAACTAGCCCCTAGAGCACCACAACCAAACACTCCTTCACGTGGCCCCAGCTCGTGCTGTCTCCTCCTTTCAGGTGGCCAGATCCTCCTGCTAAGACTGCCTTTCACTTTCTTTAACCTCTTTCCTTTTCTTCTCCTCGATCGATCTATCCAACACCCCTTTCCTGGTGCCGACCCGTATATGTACACATCCACCCGTGCCTCCGTGGGCGTAGCGCCTTAATCACATGCCGCAGGAAGCCAATGAAGCAATCAAGAACGATCGCACCCATACGTGCAGGTGCAACTCGCTCCAGCTACCTCATTAACTCCCCGCGGTCGTGCAATTGCACCCATGGATAACGAGACAACTATATTGATTTAAAACCTGGCCCTTATTTTTTTTATTTTTTTTTTTTTTTGAAGCCATAGACCTGCACATGCTGCTGTTCCAGGTGGCTACTTCTTATTTTATTCAACCCGCACTGCCTACCTTACATCAGTGTTTCTCAAATTTTATGGTCCTGCACCCCAATTTTTTCTGCTCAAATTCATCGACAACATTGTTGGAACAAGCTCACTTAGAAATGGGGAGACATGTTGCGCAATGGTACCAATTGCTTAGGTGTCCAACAGTAACCCGTCACCCACCAGTGGTACAATTCAGTGGTTGAAAACTCTGTATTACACATACTCAGCATGCAGTCACAGAGACTCGAAGATCTGTACCAACAGTTAAAGTATGCATACCGGTGACCCACCACTGAACCTCAACTGAAATGACCTGTACATTTTGTAACCAACATATGGCCAAATGGCCGGTCCCAAATAGATCCATACAATGTCATCTGACTGTAATGTACTGTTGGTTTAACTGGTTATCTTTAACTGGTTGTCCTTAGGGACAAGCTGACAGAGATGGGAGTAGATTCACAACTGGTGGCATGGATCATGGACAATCTCACAGACAGACCTCTCAGTATGTGCGTCTCGGGAACTGCAGGTCTGACATTTTGGTCAGCAACACAGGAGCACCACAGGGGACTGTACTTTCTCCGGTCCTATTCAACCTATATACATCATACTTCCTATATGACTCGGAGTCCTGCCACGTGCAAAAGTTCGCTGATGACACTGCTATTGTGGGCTGCATCAGGAGTGGGCAGGAGGAGGAGTATAGGAAGCTAATCAAAGAATTTGTTAAATGGTGTGACTCAAACCACTTACACCTGAACACCAGCAAGACCAAGGAACCAATAGTGGATTTTAGGAGGCCCAGGCCCCTCATGGACCCTGTGATCATCAGAGGAGAATGTGTGCAGAGGGTGCAGACCTATAAATACTTGGGAGTGCAGCTGGATGATAAATTAGACTGGACTGCCAATACTCTGTGTAAGAAAGGTCAGAGCCGACTATACTTCCTTAGAAGGTTGGCGTCCTTCAACATCTGCAGTAAGATGCTGCAGATGTTCTACCAGATGGTTGTGGAGAGTGCCCTCTTCTATACGGTGGTGTGCTGGGGAGGCAGCATAAAGAAGAAGGATGCCTCACGCCTGGACAAACTTGTTAGGAGGGCAGGCTCTATTGTAGGAATGAAGCTGGACAGTTTAACATCTGTGGCAGAGCAACGGGCGCTAAGCAAACTCCTGTCAATCATGGAAAATCCACTGAACAGTGTCATCTCCAGGCAGAGGAGTAGCTTCAGTGACAGACTGCTGTCACTGTCCTGCTCTACTGACAGACTGAGGAGATTGTTCCTCCCCTACACTATGTGACTCTTCAATTCCAACCTTTGGGGGTAAACGCTAACATTATTCAAAGTTATTGTCTGTTTTTACCTGCATTTTTATTACTCTTCAATATCGTTTTTGTATCAGTATACTGCTGCTGGATTATGTGAATTTCCCATTCGGATTAATAAAGTATCTATCTATCTATCTTGTGTTGATTTGACTTTTCACTCTCATTTACTCTGTAAAGTGATTTGTAACGGTGCTCCTTATAAAAGCACTGTATATAGTAAACCCCAAGGCGAACGGTATTAAGATTTCCATACCTAGTCATGTTTTAGAACAGAAGATGGGGAGTGCCCTTCTTATTTTGAAAGAAGCAAGCTTTTTAAAGGTCTTTTCTTTTTAACACTTCATGCTTAATTTACCTGCCAATGTGTTAGGTGAAGGAAAAGCTATTCATCTTCTGAGTGTCTGTGTTTAATAGCTTGCCAATAGGCAGCAAGGCAGCTGTTTCAGACAAAGTCAGCTGGCTAGAACTGAATTTGTAGTTCATCACCCAAAACCTGGCACACCAGTTAGATTGGCGGGTTTCCTTAAGCAAAATACAGCTGCCATCACAAGAAATGTTAACGAGAGGTGCATTGATATGCTTCTCTTGTTTTTGGCTTAATTTCTTTTCGAAAACCGTCCATTCTAAACAGTCATTTTTGAGAAGCTTTTCTAAAAGAAGTGCATAAACGAATGTCATGAAGTGATCAGATAATATCGTCCCACATAAGTGACAAGTGCAAAATGCCCCAGAAACAGTCCTCTCCTATGAATTTTCCTTACACGTGCAGTTCTAATTTGTACCATAATTAAAACTGTATGAAATTAGCAAGACTCTAGAGGATAACTAAAATATCAGTCCATCTGGAATCCTGACTTCACAATGACTGTGGAGTCCTTTAAAAGGAAAAGACAAGTAACAAGTGGTGCAGATCCATATAAGAAACGTAACAAACGAGAGCAGACCAATCAGTCCATCAAGCCTGTTTGTTTAGATAGCAGCCATACTGTCCCTGTATCTCATCCAGATTCTTCTTGTCAAGGTTTCTGCTTCAACTATATGGCTCAGTAGTTTGTTCCAGATCCCCTTTAAGTGAAACTTAAAACTCTTTAAGTGAAGAAGTCGTTCATCTCTTCAGTCTTAAATGCAGTTCCCCTTAATTTCCACTAATGTACTTGAGTATGTGATTCATCCTTAAGCTGAAAGAATTTTTCTGGAGCTACTTTGTCAATTGGATTAGGACCCCATTCAGTCTCCTCTGTTTGGAACTAAACATGTTTAATTCTGAGTCTGGCATAGTAGGGCATATCCTAGTTTTGCTCAGGTCTAGGTCTTTTTTTATAGTGTGATGACCAGATCTGCACACAGTACTCCAGATGTGGTCTCACCAGTGCATCATATGGTCAAGCATAATGTCCCTTGACGTATATTGAACAGTTTTTATGATATAACCTAACATTTTATTTGCCTTTTAAATTATTTCTGTGCATTGCTTAGTCAATGAAAAAGTTGCGTCAACATAAACCCCAAAGTTCTTTTCAGAGGTCTCTTCCCTTATGATAGTTTCTCCCATCTTGTATTTATAACTTATTTACAACACAAGCCATTGATTGACTGGCTGAGGGTGTACACACACTAGACCCACACTCACAATATGCTTAATGTTCTGGGCCCAGGCGCACATTCGTCATGACCAAAGCCAAAACAACATCCAAACAGGGGGTGACAGCATGTATGTCAAAATTATTTTATTACTTACTTTGTGTTTTTTTTTATTGTCTTGTAGATTAGAATAACACTCTATCCTCTTACAGATTTATTAAGTGTACAGCGCAGCATTTTGCTCTTAATCATGCTGATGTACAAGAAGATTTTTACGAAGACTAATGACGCTAAGAGAGGAATTTGCAGCTTTTCTTGCCAACTTCAATTCATGTCCATCTGCAAGGTGAGAATAAAAAGCTGTATTTAACTCAAATGGTATTGCATGAAATGAGAATTGCACTATCTGACATATCATTGACGTGATGTCTGTTTTCTGTGCTTGGGCACGTTTAGCGATCACACTGTGACTGTCTTCTACTGAACCATGCCAGGGCACATCTCTTCCAAGCAGGCCAAGGCAAAGTACTATTGGCTGATCACACAAGTCAAACAAACTAGACTTTGCGGGGGTTTAAATGCGGACAAAAGTGCTCGGGCAAAGAACAAATAGCAAGTGTGAGTACACCCTAAGTCACCAGTACTGTTGGCTCGGCCCATTGATACACATCCACAAATCTCACATTTAAGTGACAGACATTACATTATAGCTGGCAAAGTCACTGTCTTGGTTAAACACAAAGTGTAACATGTTTTCAGTGTTCCTGGAAGAATTCTTTCCCAGGGAAAAAAAAATGGTTTAAATCAACTTAGGGTATTAAGGTAGGGCAGCACAACAGTTTGTGCTGCTGCTGCTTCACACCTCCAAAAGACGTGGCTTTAAACCCCAGCACCGGTCAGTGTGCAGCTTACAGGTTCTCTTCAAAGGCTTTTCACTGGGTACACTGGTTTCTTTCTCCAGCTGACTGGAAAGCTAAACAGGAGCTGAGTGAATTGACCAACATCCTCTTCAGGTTTATTCCTGCCTTGTAACCAATGCTGCAAGGACAGGTTCCAGACTTCATCCATTTTAAAAAAGGAGACTGGCTTTGTGCTTCACTTTGCTGTTCATCTCCCTCCATAGCACCCTTTACCTGGGAAAGTCATCGGCAAGCACCGCTGTTAAAACTGAATGTTGATGTCAAGATGTGAATTGCTGCCTCTGTTCTGAAAAAAATTCACACTTACAATTGCTTATATTCTTTCACTATAAGGAAGCTTATTTTGTTTTTTTGTAAAGATAATGCCTGCTACCACTGGATTGATAAGGCATGTGTGTGCTTCGATGAGAGGAAATATTGAACACATGCGTAGCATGAAATCACATGACAGCAACTGAACAAAAGATTTAGGCATACATCCATTCATCCATCCATCTTCCTAATCAATTTAGGACAGAGTTGTAGTTGCGAGACAGCTAGAGCATATCCCAGAAAACATCAGGCACAAGGCAGGAACAGTCTGTTCACAGGACACCAGTGCATTGCAGGTTGAACACAAACACACAAATACTCACACAAACACACTTGGGCCACTTTACCAATGCTAATTAACTCGTAAGGGAGGGGACGCTGGCATACTCATGTTACTACCGCTCCTCCATGTTAACAACATACATCTATATATGCATATACTGTATGTATATGTATATGTATATATATATATATATATATATATATATATATATATATATATATATATATATATATATATATATATATATATACTGTGTATTTCACTTGAAAAATATCAAATTCATCTTTTAAGCCAAAGGGAGAAAAAGTATACTGATCCATTTCAGAGTAAAACCGAACAGTATGAAGGCTCCCTACACACTCACCTATTGCACTCCTCTGTTATCAGACTCTTTGGCAGCAGACCTTGATCCCTGAATAAATATTTTACTATCCTGTTGGCAAGCAATTGAGGAATAATTGAGCTCGACTTTTGCTTTAAAGTAAATAGTCACTGAAGCAGCAAATGGAATTTCAAATATTTAAAAAGGGCAGAAAAAAAGGTAGTCAGTCATTTATTTAGATGCATTTTCTGAAAACTAACAATAGATTTCAGCTCAGCCGTTCATACATATTTATGAATACTAAATTTTATATTTCAGCTACACATTTTTATGATTTTAACAGGAGCTTTATGGAGGAATTTATTTACTATGAACTTCAGTGGTACAGTCGTGACTGTGAAATGTAATCTAATATTAACATTCACTAAAAGTGAAAGTAAAAACAGCTTAGCAGATGATTTGCATAAAACACAATGCTAACAGGCTTTTTGTAATGGCTTATTTGTATTATGGGACACTTGCATTACAAGGCACCCAGTGTGTTTTAGTAATTATTGTGAGCAAACCAAAGCAACCAGGAGATGATATATTAGGCAGTGATGTGGTCAGGGAGAGCAAAGTGTCAAAACCAGGTGAATAAACTTCTAAACAGCAACCAAAATCAAAGGGTAAGACATTACTCAAGAGTCAAAGGCAAAACAGCAGTCAGGAACCAGAAAACAAACCTAACACTTAAGTTATTTCTCAAGTAGTCCCAACTGCACTAGAGGAACAAAATGTTGTGTATACACAAAAGGAGAATATATAGATGGGGGATTACATTTGTATAATATCTTCTCCATTGTATCATCATCAGCGTTATAGCAGTCACTTAGTGCATCTCGGTGCACTATGTAAACAAGACGGAAAACAAAATAAACTTTTCAAGATAAGGTTAAAGTGAAAAATAAATGACAAAAATGGAATCCTTGGGTTGCAAAGCCCCGAAAACACTAACTTATATGTATAAATGCTTAATACTACAGCTTGGGATCATTGCTGTCAGCTGCTTATACAGATTTATAACATACATTGAGTCACCTATCTAATATGTGTCAGTCCATGGACACATCAAGGTACAGGCACATGTTTACATACACTTAGGGTGAATTCTTTAAAACTCACTTTATTACAATTCCACAGATGTTATACTAACTATAAATTTGGAATACAGTCTGTATCAAGTAACTGCTCAATATTGATTACTTGCAACACCAAATTGGTTGGATTAGCTCGCTAAGCCTTGAACTTCATAGACAGGTGTGTCCAATCATGAGAAAAGATATTTAAGGTGGTCCATTGCAAGTTGTGCTTCCCTTTGACTCTCCTCTGAAGAGTGACAGACAGCATGGGATCCTCAAAGCAACTCTTAAAAGACCTGAAAACAAAGATTGTTCAGTATCACGGTTTAGGGGAAGACTACAAAAAGCTATCTCAGAGGTTTAAACTGTCAGTTTCAACTGTAAGGAATGTAATCAGGAAATGGAAGACCACAGGCACAATTGCTGTCAAACCCAGGTCTGGCAGGCCAAGAAAAATACAGGAGCGGCATATGCGCAGGATTGTGAGAATGGTTACAGACATCCCACAGATTACCTCCAAAGACCTGCAAGAACATCTTGCTGCAGATGGTGTATCAGTACATCATTCTCCAATTCAGCGCAATTTGCACAAAGATCATTTGTATGGCAGGGTGATGAGAAAGAAGCCCTTTCTGCACTCACGTCACAAACAGAGTCACTTGTTGTATGCAAATGCTCATTTAGACAAGCCAGATTCATTTTGGAACAAAGTTGCTTTGGACTGATGAGACAAAAATTATTTGGTCATAACAAAAAGCACTTTGAAGTAAAACACCTGCTACCTACTGTCAAATTTGGTGGAGGTTCCATCATGCTGTGGGGCTGTGTGGTCAGTTCAGGGACTGGGGCCCTTGTTAAAGTTGAGGGTCAGATGAATTCAACCCAATATCAACAAATTCTTCAGGATAATGTTCAAGCATCAGTCACAAAGTTGAAGTTATGCAGGGGTTGGATATTCCAACAAGACAATGACCCAAAATACAGTTTGAAATCTACAAAGGCATTCATGCAGAGGGAGAAGTACAACGTTCTGGAATGGCCGTCACAGTCCCCTGACTTAAATATTATCGAAAATCTATGGGATGATTTGAAACAGGGTGTCCATGCTTGGCAGCCATCAAATTTAACTGAACTGGAGAGATTTTGTATGGAAGAATGGTCAAAAATACCTCTATCCAGAATCCAGACACTTATCAAAGGCTATAGGAGGCGTCTAGAGGCCATTATATTTGCAAAAGGAGGCTCAACCAAGTATTGATGTAATATCTCTGTTGGGGTGCCCAAATTTATGCACCTGTCTAATTTTGTTATGATGCATATTGCGTATTTTTTGTTAATCCAATAAACTTAATGTCACGACTGAAATACAGTACTACTGTTTCCATAAGGCATGTCTTACATTAAAAGGAAGTTGTTACTTTGAAAGATCAGCCAATGATAAACAAAAATCCAAAGAATTAAGAGGGTTTCCCAAACTTTTTCATATGACTGTATCATTTAATACATAAACTGCAGTCTGGCTTTTTTTGTAGAGGCTTCTTACTTGCTGAGAAGTCTTTCAGGTTATGTTGATATAGGACTCATTTTACTGTAGTTATAGATATTTGTTTACCTGTTTCCTCCAGCATCTTCACAAGGTCCTTTGCTGTTGTTCCAGGATTGATTTGCACTTTTCATACCAAAGTACATTCTTCTCTAGGAGACAGAATGCGTCTCCTTCCTGAGCGGTATGATGACTATGTGATCCCAAGATGTTTACACTTGCATATTATTATTTGTACAGATGAATGTGGAACCATCAGGCATTTGGAAATTGTTCCCAAGGATAAACCAGATTTGTGGAGATCCACAATTTTTTTTCTGAGGTCTTTTCTGATTTCTGTTGATTTTTATGTCAAGCAAAGAGGCAGTGAGTTTGATGGTAGGCCTTAACATACATCCACACATTGACTCCAATTAGGCTAATTGGCTATCAGAGGCTACTTGTCTAATTGCCTAACTTGGCATTATTTTCTGGAATTTTCCGAGCACTGCATAGGCACAGTAGAAGTGTATGAAAAACTGTGATCCACTGGAGTCAGAGTTGATAGATCCATTGGACCCATAGAGCCAATAAAAAGTGAAATACTCTGTCTGTGAACATTGTTGGAAAAGTTACTTTTGCCCTACACATAGTAGATGTCCTAAACAATATGCCACATTTATAGTTTAAGAATGTAAAATCTGTGGAGGGGTTATAAAGTGAGTTTTAAAGAATTCACCATAAGTGTATGTAAACTTTTGACTTCAACTGTATTAAAGACTGATCCATTTTGAGCTTAGTATTATCCATAGATGCTCCAAATGACCAGAAGGTTGATCTCTCTTTTGGACAAGTAATTCTATCAAATCCCATAGATGCTTGATTAGACTGAAAACTGCAACTGGGATGGCCATTATATTAAGTCAAATTCATACTCATGTTTCCAAATCTCTCCAGGACTTTTTTAAGCTATAGTAAAATGGAGTATTAGCTTTCTGAAAATACTGATGATTTGCAGAAGGGTACACTGCTGCTATGAAAGGACTGAACAAGATATCTAAACATGGCTGTCAAAGATATCTGTTAACGTAACCAATGTGTAGCAAGGTAACCACCTAGTCTATGTGAATATAGTAAATATTTACCTATTACTTATAATTGTTGTCATGACAGCAATCACTAACAAATACCACCATTAACACAATCTAATCATGGGAAGCAGCAGGACAAATAGTGGGAAAGTTGAAAAGGAGAGAGACAATATAAAGAACAAGTCCACACCACAGGAGAACCCATATATGCAAGAAGCCATTACTCTTCTACCCCAAGATCTGCGGCTCAAGGATTGGACTCCTAAGCCATTTAAGGACACAGATAACCCTTGGTAAGTTTCATACTAATTTTAAAATGTTAAAGAGAAAGGGAAAAAACTAAGAAATTCAGAAGGCAAAATCTTAAATAAATAAGGCAATTCAAATGAAAAGAAAAGAATTGAATTAGTACAAAAACTGGTCACTTATTAAGAAAAGGGTTAGGATGAAAAGCAGCAGCCTCAGTAGTGCTCCAGGACTGGAGTCAGAGACCTCTGCCTTAGGAGAAAAAAAGGAGCACATCTTACAAACTACTGACAACAAAAGGCTGACAATGAAAAAGAAATAGTAAGAACTTCGTACAATTCATGTTAAAAAAAATGAAACAATATGACTCTGCTCTGATTCCAGAGAACCGATGCTCTAACATAAATTAAAACAGGGAGACAGAAAAGGCATGACTCAGAGAATTAATTTCAAGCTAGAAGATCTGTAGAGGGCAAACATCTGCTAAATTACAACACAAGCAAATCTTTACTTTCAGTATAGCAAGAGAGTTTTTATGGATGACATATGATAACCATCACACCCACAAGCTACATAATAAACCCACTGAATTTAGCATGATACATCTTAAGGAGACTAAACAGAAACATTACAACACTATAGCCTTCTGAGGATTTTTTTGGCTTTATTTCCTCCATGTGTAAACAGAAACCCACAAATTGTAGGTGGCTTGCATATTAAATACAAAAATCAGTCTAAAGCCTTTTCTCCACCATCCAGAGCTAAGCCCACCATAAGAAAAAAAGAACAATAGTACATTACTTTCTAAATTCTGTTTCACTGCCAGGTTTTTAAACAAAACAGACTGTCAAAAGAGCACCAGAAAATGTCACATGCAAAAATTAATGACTGCAGTATTGCCAATACCAGACATGCAAGGCCTCTTCCAGCACCAAGAAAGGCCAATTATAAAGCAATTACTAACAGTATTCAGATATATTTAACTCCATTACCTTTCACATTATTTTTTTTCTTTTGCAAGGAATTATATGCTTCTATTACCTGGTGCTGGGCACAAGTCTTCCACCTTGTGCTCACTTCAAAGCATACCTACATTTTTGCCAGCACAGGGTCTGCCGCCCTTTATAATTTGGTGCCATGTAAAACTTTCCTGTTCCTTCCACTCCTTCTTTAAAACTGTTTTATGGTCTCCGTCCAGGTACAAAGCTTCGATTTAAATACAAAAATTAGATATATTGGCCCATCATTTGCAAAAACAGTATATAAATTCTTGCATTTAGTCATTTGTTTAGCAGGAAAGCCTTCTACCAGGCAGTGTTTGTATTTGATGATCCGTCTAACACAATATAGAGGTACCTTGGCTCATTCGCACAGCTGCTTTAAACTGTTGGATATTCTGAAGGGTACTGAACATTTCCATTAGGTCAAGTCCACGAGTCTGCTACGACTCTCCCAGAATTTGAATCTTGTTTTCTTTCATTCACTTTTTTGTAGATTTCTTTCAATGTTTCACATTAACAGATTGTTATAGGACTCATGGGGTTTAAGCTTCAGCTCATAAACAGGAATCCTTGCATTCTACTAAAGAATATGGTTGTGTAATCTGCTATTTCTATCTATTTATTACTTTCCTCACCGATTACAAATCAGTCAAATCTAGCTACCGTGACTTCAGGGCAGACCCAAGCAAATATTGTAGCAGCTTCAGGCTTACAACTAACTTCTTTTGGTGTAACACACTGATTCACGATTGTCAAATATGATATTTGTCATATGAGGGGGGACCAAAAAATTCTTGCAATTGCAAAAAAAACCCCAAAAAACTCTTATTATAAAACTTACAACAATTTCTTCCTAGTCACCTTCAAAATACTCTTCTCGCAACTAGTTTGGTTGCGCACAGCAGAAAAATATGCAGTAACGCAGCGTATCAGTGAGGGAGTTGGTAAACTAGTTTCGTTGCGCATGGAGGAAGTGGTCTGTTTGTGTGGCTTTGTTTGGCGACTTTGTGGCCCTTATCATGGCTCCTAAATGAAAGTCAGAGTTTTCAGATGGTAGTGCTTCGAAGAAGAGGAGAGCAGTTCCATGTAATATTGCTGATTAACAGTCTATCCACAGGGAACAAACTCTTTATGAACATAAGATTGTATGATTATCATTGTTTCTTGAAAATCTATAGTAGTGGCTTGTAGAAAACAAAACAAAAAAAAGCCAAGTCACCTTAGCAATTGTAGAATAAATTCCAGAAACGCAAACTTGATCAGCTCAGCACAATAATACTTGACGGACTGAATAACCAGACCATAGGCGTACTGAATTTCTGGGTCCTTTCTCTTTTATGCCTTTTTGGGTGGGTACACCAGTTCCCTGAGTTATATTACTGCCAGTGAAAAAGCTTTACTAGATTATACACTAAGCAAAGAGAAATCAATTCTTTGTAACAGGTGTGTCGCAAGGATAAGATGATATTTGAAATAACAGTATGCATGGTCACTGAACTTAGTCACTTGATTCATGTCATCAGATGATGAAAAATGCAATCAAAATACAATTGTGCATTCTACTTTAAATTCAATTCGTTTGAGGGGGCCATTTAAATTCTGAATTTTTCAAAATCCGAATGTTTTCCCCATTAGCAATAAGGAGAGGTGACCTAATCAGTTCCTATACCTTAATCAAAACCCATTTCAATAAACTTAAACAGCAAATACACATAATTTAAGGTAAAAATAACACAATTAAATGCCCTGATTAAATGAAAACATGGAAAAAATAAGTAAAATGCGTAAATACTGTATAATAAAATGAAAATTGCATTTACTGTGCCTTTATGAGAAGTTGTGATTTCCTGTGTGGGTGGATGTGATTAATAGATAGGGGTTCTATATATAACCAAACACATCAAAAATAAAGCAAAAAAGTAAAGTGATCCCCTGCCTATTGCGGCAGATACATTCCAGACCCATCAGCGACAGGTTAAGCCTTAAATGTAATCTTATTAAAACACACTTTATAAACACATACTGTATGATATGTGGATGTCAGGCTAAGGATATGAGTAACATAATACAAATAATAATAATAATGTAGCGTACCGTCGATTCATTCTAGCCATAATGGCGAGCGACATCTGTGTAACGCTTTCCTTCCCTTCTTAGAAGATGGAGGACACTTGGGAGCCATCATATGGCTTAAAACAAAATGAAAAGTTCACAAAAAGTTTGCGCACAACAATCGGACCACAAGCAAGGTACATGATACGCAGAGAACTGAGATGCGTCGCGGACCCACACTCGCTGTTCTTACACCACGTTAGCAGCAGACAATCAGTGCCCAAGAGAATGAAAATCCAGCTCTGATTGGTTGAGTTTCCTCTTTCAGCCAATGACAGACCTTGTAAGCAATCAGCTGGGTACTGTAACGCAAAACTCTTTGTCTACCGTAGTGACTGCTGAAAATCATATGCTTTGTTATGAATTGGCTGCAAATTGCACTACAGGCGCAATAGCTGAATCACGATACAGCGGGGGATCGCTGTATTGAAAGCACATAAGCGTAACACAAAAGATGCTTTCACAGTGAGAGCACGCGATGACTTGGGCGCAGAACAAAGGACATTTACGCTCATTGCATTAGCGCCATCTGTTGCTTCTTTTTTCACTGCACACACAGTTCAAATGTAGAAGCAACATTCAAACTCCATATCAGATTTCTCTTACGTTTAGCGTTCGAACTCTAGAATGTTGGAAGTACGGAAAAACCACTGTATAATCATTTCAGAGTTTAATTTACCTTGTCTTGAATATTTTTAAATAACATTTTTCAAATTCTTCAGTATATCTTGGTTTTCATTTAACAACTGAATAAAATTTAAATAAAAAGTTTAGTTTTATAGCTAAATTATTCCTAAATAACATATGTGCACTTCGCATTTTTGGGTGATAAGAGTAAATCTTGATGTAGAATTCCACGAACACTCCAGATTTAAACATTTACTGCTACATATCCTGCTGAAGGCCAAAAGCTCCACTATATAGTCCATATTACCCTTTTGATTTTTTCTTGTATTCTTATAGTTCTCAATCGTCCAACAAATGTGTCGTTCACACCATCAATGGACTGAAATTTATCCAACCACTTTAAGATAGCATTATGAGAAGGAGTCCTTCCTTGTCAAGGCAAATTAACCTTAATGCAAAATCTTCTTTGTGATTCCTTTTTCGATTTACTGTAGATTCAAAGTATGCCATAACAATGAACATGTGATAAGGCACTGACAAGTTGACCAGGTTCGAATGAAATTGTGTTTAGCATACACCACTACCATAGCATTATACACCGTCACCTTATTGATGTCTCACCTTCAACAACACCCCAAAAATCATCACATCTTTGTACCACATCTGTCATTTTCACATAGGTATTTCAAACAGGTGCAGCAGTCCCTATTTCTTATACGTGTCTTGGCTTGTCAGTCATCGCAGTTCAATTGTTTCATAGGTTGTGAGATGACCAACTGTATTGTGGGAAATTTTTATTAAATTTTCATGCCACAAAAACAAAAGCTCTCTGTGATGCATCAGCTGCACTGCACAAACAGAGAGCAATATATCACTCAAAACCAAAATGGCACTTGGATGAACTAGACTGATTTCACAACACAGTGTCATGCACAGGCGCATAAGGATCCCCCACTAGACTCTGTTGGGCATGAGGGGGTTCCCATTATCATCTAACTGACACCATCTACTTTGTAATACTGTACCTTCTTAATACAGAGCTGTTTTCACACACTTTTCCAAAAAAATGAATGATGAGTCAATTCATTCAATAAAGACATACTAAAGTACCATTCCGTTTGTGGCATTTGTTAAATCAGATTATTCTCTAACGCTATTTATTTCTTAGCCCTGTATCTGTACTTTATGGAATATACTCCATAACAGTTGTGAAGGACAGCCGGGTCCCATGCCCGGCAGGGACGCCCCTGCTGCTTATGTTCCGGGGGAGCCACCATGGGCAGTCCTGTACCTCCCCCAGGATGCTTGGTGGCAGCCTCCAAGGCCGACGGTGATTCCCCAACCACCCGCATGGCTCCATGGGAGATGGTCCTCCACAGCCTGGTTGGGGGCTCGGATGGCTGCTAGGGGGAGCTGCATGGACTCAGCAGCCTGGTTTGACCAATCTTCAGCCCCACCCGGAGGTGCAATTAGGACCAGGTGGTCAAGCACCTGGAACACTTCCGGGTGGGTTATAAAAAGGGCCAGCCACCACCACTCAAAGAGACAGGGTCGGGAGGAGGAGGACTACGCTTGTGGAGGAGTGGTGGTAGAGGAAGAAAAGTGTGTTGCACTATAGTGTTTGTGCTTTGGGACTGTGTGGCACGGGGAAGACGTGTCCCACAGTTGAAGAGAAAAATAAAGTCTTAGTGTCTTTCTGTGTCGGGTCAGGCGCCTATATAGCGCCTTTGTTACACAGTCAATTAGCATGCAAACAACAGAGTTAAATCTGATGGGAGTGTTGGTCTGGTAATGGTGTAGAGAAGTAGCTTCAAACTCATCTGGGCTATGCAACCCCTTTCCAGACTATGGACAAGTCCACACCACTCATTAATAATACAACATGTCTGCTGTAATTCTGCAAACATATATTCATGCTCATACCAAATACAGTTATCTTGCTTGAAGTCATTTCTAAAAAAGTTCCTTACCCTTTTAAAGTCAAGGTTGTACTTGAATTATAGCATTAGTGCTAACACGATTCAGAATAGGTGGAAGCAGTTTAACTGCTCTCAGCACCAGGCCTTTGACAATACAGTATCTTGTATTCAATACCACAAATGCAGAAAACCAGCCTTGCAAAGAGTGACACTTGGGTGTGTCACCCAACTGACATTGTTTTATGGACTGCTTGTTTGATATTTTAATTATTTATTATAAGTTTTGTTTGGCTGATAATCTCCCTGTATCCAAGATAGCTGATCTGGGAGAACCAGAGATAAAGCAGACATTTTGATTAAATATTTATTTAAACAAGACTGTAATCCAAAAAAAAATTTCAAAGGTTATACTGTACATTACATGAAAGAATGCACAGGGGTAATGAATTAATCCAAAAAGAGCAAATTTTAAAATTGTAATCAAAAACAAGCAGAAGGTCTAAATACAGTAAGTCCAACTCCAAAAAACAGTAGAAAAAACTCAAGAAGTTAAAAAAGGGGAGTGCAACAGAAGAAAAAAAAAAGCACAAACCATTAAAGGGGCACTCGAGATGAAACAGTGCAGAGGTATGAAACTAAAGTGGGGTCACTTAAGCCATCCTCAATAGTAGCATCTAGGTGATTTAAAGTTATTATACTGTAATTCTTTTGCTTCTTTCTGTAATTCCATTTGGATTTGCTGGGAATTACATCTTTCCGGTTGGTCTGCAACACTGTGTTTTCAGGGTTAAATATTAATAAAATTCACACACATTGCATGTTTGCACCAAATGAATAGATAACTGACACATGAATTATGAGACAAAAGTTAGTTGAGGATTTTTTTCTTTTTTCCATAGACATTTTCACATCATCTGTAGCTGGGCAAAACTGGTCATCATTACTGTCCATTATACCATACACTCTTTTGCCAATGTTCTGCATGAAAAGATGAGATTAAAAAACTTTCTCAGTCACTGCTACAAAGTACATAGGCCATGTGTAAAAAAAAAAAAAAAATTTTGAGTGGAGTATACTTTTAAAGTTTGTACTAATGGCAATTGCTAAAACTGCTTGAAAATAAGTAACATCTAAATTCAACACCATTTTGAACTTGGCTTGTGAATGGTTGCTAACCAAATTGCTATGCATGACAACTGGAGTTCAAGACCCTTGATGTCACTGAACAGATGATATAAAGGCCAAGGGTCATACACTTCCTGATTATCCAAAATTGAATAAAAACCTAAAAATTCGAAGTGTCTGTATTGTATGACCACCAGGGAATGTGCCAGCTCCCCAAACACCCGAAACAACAGGCATAGACACAACTGCAGCAACACGCATGTTTATTTACATGGGGAAACACTTCCCAAATCATTTAATCCTCTGGCAAGCTTTGTCCTCTTCATCCTGAATTTGGCTCCTTTTATGCTGCACCTGGAAGAGCTCTGTGGCTTATTAGCAAGGTCTGGAATCAAATGTAGGTGTGGTGAAAGACCAAAGAAGTGCTCTGCAGCTTCTGCCGCTCCCCCTGGTGGCATCCCCAGAGCTGACCCGATAAACACCAATTCCCATACAGCCCTGTGGGACTCTGAGGTGTCATTGCCAAGTAGGAGTTCAGGGGAGATAGCGCCCTTGAAAAGCTATCTCCCTGTGTCCTTCCTTTAAGAAGGCATTACGGTCAGGTAAAGATGCTGGCTGCCCCTCATAATTTCCATGTCTTTTCGGTTTTAGAATTTCTGCAAGGATATGTTGACTGCATTTTTGCTTAGTGATTTACCTACAGTGACAAATAGCAAGAAACTGTCAAAACAGTTAATCCTTTGTGACATGTGTTTTATCTCCTGACTTCTATTTAAGAAAATACTCCAGCTTTTTTTCTTAAGGTATTACACCTTGATTATTCAAGTTTGCGGACTTCACAAGAAAATAACTATGTGCATTCATGTGTTTCAAATCCTCAAATCTTTAATTAAGATCTGATTTGGCTACAAGTTAGGAATATGTTTTGATTTTAGATGCTAGATATTCTGCCTTGGTTTTAACTTTAATTTGTTAAGACATTTATCTCCTGGTCATGTCCTTTGTGTCCTTTGCCCTTGTGGTGTACTTTTCCCAGATGCAGAACAAGCACCATCAGAGCTCCCTTAACTTATATTCCCTGAACCTTTGTTGTACAACCATTGTGAAATTAGCATTTCATACCTGCAGAGACAGACGGAAGAAGATTAGAGGATCTAGAATGACATACAGTATGGAAGGATTAGGAACAAAATCACAGCCCCCTCAGAGTGAGCATGGCCATGTGCTGAAATAGGATGAGAGTTTTCCCCTATAACAGAAGGCCTGAGGATACAAGTATATTTTAAATATATCGTGGTTTGACTTGTATAAGCACAATGTTGCTGTAGTTTATTTTACATGTGTTTATTTATATATACACGTTATTTATTTATTTATTTTTTTTTTACGGAAATGTACTCTTTGTTTATTCTTATTAGGACCTAGTTAGGCAGGTATTTGTTAGGCAGGTATTTGTGGCTGTCCTCTTAGAGCCAGGTAAGTAAAGCAAGCCCTTGCAGGCTCATCCATCATGTCTTTCACATCAGGCCTATATTTTTCCTTTAGTCTCCCGGCTGCTAATTTCACTAAAGTGACTAAATGAGCTATCATTAAAATGTAGTTTTTTGTTTTCTGAGTAAAGAGAAGTAGACATTCTGGTCTGGTTAGTATATGCAAATATGTTTTAAACTACAACCATTTATGAATTATAAATCCAAAAAATACAGACCCTATTAATACAAAAAAATCTCATACTGTATTTACAAAGTGAACAGTGTTATATTTTTAATGGACATGTTTGGCTCATGTGTTTGCGGTCATATTTATGGTCAGACTGACATATTTGTTTTGGGAATTTGGATGATTGATTATTTGATAGCTGTAGGAGTTAGGCAATTTTAACTCATGTTATTGTTTATTAAATATTAGATGTACAGTAAAATTCAGTCCGATATTCTTATAACCCCAATTCTAAAAATGTCGGGACACTGTGTAAAATGTAAATAAAAACAGAATGCAATGATTTGCAAATCTCATAAACTCATTTTATTCACAATAGTGCACAGAAAACAAATCAAATGTTGAAAGTGAGACATTTTATTATTTCATGAAAAATATTAGCTCATTTTGAATTTAATGGCAGCAACACAGTTCAAAAAAGTTGGGATGGGGGCAACAAAAGGCTAGAAAAATAAGTTATACTAAAAATAAACAGGTGGGGGAACATCTTGCAACTAGCTAGGTTAACTGGAACATGATTAGGTATAAAAAGAGCATCTTAAACAGGCAGAGTCTCTCAGAAGTAAAGATAGCCAGAGGTTCACCAATCTGCAAAAAAACTGTGTCTATTAATTGGGGGACAATTTCAGAATAGTGTTCCTCAAAGTAAAATTGCAAAGAATTTGAATATCTCATCATCTACAGTACATAATATCACCAAAAGATTGTAGAATCTGGAGAAATGTCTGTGTGCAAAGGACAAGACTGAACATCAATATTGGATATCTGTGATCTTCAGGCCTTCAGACTGCATTGTATTAAATGTAGGCCTGATTCTGTCATGGAAATCACTGCCTGGGTTCAGGAACACATCCAGAATTCATTGTCTTTGGACACAATTTGGTGTGCCATCCACAAATGCGGGTTAAAACTCTATCATGCAAAGAAGAAGCCATATGTGAACATGATCCAGAAATGCCACCGTATTCTCTGGGCCAAAGCTAATTTAGAATTGACTGAGGCAAAGACTGAAGAAAACTGTTCTGTGGTTAGACAGATGGAAAATTGAAATTCTTTTTGGAAAGCATGGGTGTCGTGTCCTCCGGACTAAAGAGGAGAGGGACCATCTGGCTTGTTATCAGCACTTATTTCAAAAGCCTGCATCTCTGAAGGTATGGGGGTGCATTAGTGCCTCTGGAATGGACAGTTTGAACATCTGGAAAGACGCCATTAATGCTGAAAGGTATATACATGTTTTAGAGCAACATATGCTCCCATTCAGACAACGTCTTTTTCAAGGAAGGCCTTGTAAATTTCAGCAAAAAAATGCTAAACCACATACTGCATGTATTAGAACAGCACAGCTTTATAGTACAAGAGTTCGGGTGCTGAACTGGACACCAATTGAAAAATGTGAAACAAAAAATACGACAAAGATGACCCAGGACTTTCTGAGCAGATAGAATCCTATATCACACAAAAATGGGGCAAAATTCCACTCCCAAAAGTCCAGCAACTGGTCTCCTCTGTTACCAGATGTTTACAAACTGTTGTTAAAAGAAGAGGGGATGCTATACAGTGATAAACATGGCACTGTCCCAACTTTTTTGAGATGTTTTGCTGCAGTCAAATTCAAAATTAACTTATCCTTTTCTTAAATTGGTACATTTTCTCAGTTTAAACATTTGATATGTTTTCTGTGTTCAATTGTGAATAAAATATCGGTTTATGAGATTTGCAAATCATTGTATTCTGTTTTTATCTACATTTTACAGAGTGTCCCAAATTTTTTGGAATTGGGGTTGTACATGTTTGCTGGTAGTTATTTCTTTTTAATGTAAATATATTTAAACATTCTGAAAAAATGATGCAACGGAATCATACAAGATTTATTTGCCTAGCACTTACTGATAGATAAAAAGACATTCTCTTTTATTTAGTTTGCATGCAGCTTTACGTTCTGGTAATAGTTAAAGTTAGCTATTGGTGCTATAATGGACTTTTGTACGATCCATTAGTCCTCAAGTGGTCCTGTTCTTCTGGGACTCACATATCCATCACTGTGAATCAAACATGTGTGCCAGAATTATCCTACTAATATGTTAGCCTCATGAAGACCTGAAACTTACTAATTCTTCCGGAAGTTCACAATCACATTGCCAAGGCATTCACAGTGCCCTCTAAATATGGTACACATATCCAATTGTTGTTCTATGCAGTGAAACCCTTTTTAGGAGGTGCCTGTAGTGGCCATGTAGTTGTAATCACAAGTATAGAGACATACGAGCCTAACAAGAATACAACAATCTCCCATGCCGGTTTTCTTTTCTATTAAACTACTGCTATCTGAATAAAACTGCTCTCTTTCAAAGAATACTTATAAATACAAAAGATCTAAGGCAGAGTGTAATTTGCATGCTACAAAATGTGCAGTCATAAATGAGCAGATGCCATTGCTTAATTCCTAGTCATCTTGAGCACAGCATTGACAGAGGCGTGGGAAGATGCTTCTGCCAGCAGAAAGTAAATTTGTGACACCATCGCAAGCTTTAATTAATAGCAAACATGTTTGCAAAAATATATGTAGGCGTCATCTACATTAATTATGCACCACGCCATGCACATGCAAATCATGTGCCTAATAACAGATTTATATTGTCATGTTTTGCAGAAGTCTTTCAGAGAAAAAACTAAAAAGAAAAATTTCACTACAAAATTGTGTATATAGAAATACTCAATAAAAAACTAGGAAATCCCTCGTTTTTTTAATAGCTATCATAGTACCTATATCTTCTCACTAAGAACAGACTACTGAAACATACAGTTTACATGTCTTGCAGATGTATGTACTGACTATACATTAACAACAACACATCTCCAGTATCATTATAGGACATGGCAAAGAATAAAAAATAACTGATGTTCAAATTGAACAGGATCCTCAAAGCCAACAGTTGTCTAAGTGGACACAGAAATGCTAACAACTTGCCATTTAGCTGAATCAGAGAACAGATTTACGGATAAAAGATAACATATTTAAATCATATTTAATCACCATTCCTCGTCACAAGGTTCTGGTGCAGTGCTATCTAAAAGGGGTTCTGAAGCAACCAGTGGACTCCTTTTCCATGTCTAAGAACTCAGGACAGTCTATATCAGGGAATTTTATCCTATATTTATTTCATATCTTAGGTCAACTCCTGTCAGTTTAAGGTTTCCAATCCCACACACAGATTCATCATGCAAGATAAACAAGGTAAACAGTGAGCAGCCTCTAGGCTGTCCTGAAAGTCAATACGCCAATTAAATGCAAGCAGCCGCTGCCAGTACCATTCTAATTGAATTTGCACTAGTAAATTACAAATAAACACTTTAATTGAGAAAAGAAAAGAAATCTGATCCTAAAGATTTTCTTCTTGATGGACAGAGTACAACAGAATAAAATAATTTCGCCTCTATAAAGTTTAAAAACTTAAAAAATTTTAAGACTACATCAAGTAGCCTATTCAGAACTTGAGGCTGAAAGCTACTGCAAAGCAAGTCTGGGACTATCAGCCATTAGCCAGTTTGTTGCATGTTGCTTTTTAGGAAGTTATTTACTAATTTATCTCTTTACTTTTCAGCATTAAAGTAGCCATTAACTAGAGAGAGAGTATTTGAAACAAAAAGATGCAATCTGTCTAGTTCATAATTGAATGTGAAGACTGAGGAGGGTGATTGTGTGCATTTGTGCAGGCTCAGTTCTACAAATGAGTTGTTATAAATTATTTTTGTATTCAATAGCAGTGAACATTTATAATACTCAATACCTTTTGATACCATAAGAACATAAATCCCATTTAATGGCTTTTTATTAAACTATGTGTATTATTCAAATGAACAGAACTGTGCCTTTTTCTGTAATACAATATAAAATATATAATTATGAACAATAACAACAGCTTCTAGTGACAGTGCTACCAAACAGTGTGTTCTACAATGGACTGGCACCCTGGGATAGATGTGTTAGAAAATGAGTGCAACTTAAAAAAATTACTGTAAAATATTGTGTTTATCGCTCAATGTGGCAATAAAACTACATAAATGAAAATCCATACGGAAATACAATTAAAGACAATCAATAGTCATAAAACACTTTGCTCTTAGCATGGCTACTTGTGAGAAAATTCACTACTGCATACAAAGCATTTCTCGAGTACCTGAACCCTTGTGTTCATGTTTGAATTCTGGTTTATGAATTGATATTTTGGGCACTTGTGCTCTTTATAATGCCAATGGCTAAGGGCTAAATAAATGCTGCAATGATGTTGAATGCAAATTAAAGCTAAACATCTTGGTGGTAAATCTACAGGGCAAACCAGTCTAAACAAACACAGGCACTACTTGGAGGACAAATGTCAGGTGCCAAATGAAAGGGACGTGACACTTTAGAGTAGACTTACTGTCCATCCATCCATCCTCTTCCGCTCATCCGAGGTCGGGTCGCGGGGGCAGCAGCTTGAGCAGAGAGGTCCAGACTACCCTCTCCCTGGCCACTTCTTTTAGCTCTTCCAGTAGAATCCCAAGGTGTTCCCAGGCCAGCCAGGAGACATAGTCCCTCCAGCGTGTCCTGGGTCTTCCCCGGGGCCTTCTCCCAGTTGGACGTGCCCAGAACACCTCACCAGGGAGGTGTCCAGGAGGCATCCTGATCAGATGCCCAAGCCACCTCATCTGACTCCTCTCGATGCGGAGAAGCATCAATAGACCTCCTATGACGAAGAAAAAATTTGTACGGTGTTTTCCCTCGCCCGGACGCGGGTCACCGGGGCCCCCCTCTGGAGCCAAGCATGGAGGTGGGGCTCGATGGCGAGCGCCTGGTGGCTGGGCCTGCACCCATGGGGCTCGGCCAGGCACAGCCCGAAGAGGCAACATGGGTCCCCTTTCTCATGGGCTCACCACCTATGGGAGGGGCCAAGGAGGTTGGGTGCAGAGTGAGTTGGGTGGTGGCTGAAGGCGGGGACCTTGCCGGTTCGATCCTCGGCTACAGAAGCTGGCTCTAGACTTACCGTACATAAAAATATTGCTTGAGTATTATAAGCAGAGCACACAATGGCCATTCTGCTTCCATGTGCTAAGTTAAGACCACTTCACTTTGAATAACTTTTCCAGCAATTTTCATTCATTTACCTTCACTCACACAATCTTAGCAAATCAGAGGCAGTCGATGGCACACTTCTGTGAAGCCAATTATGTAATTGTACATGCCCAGAGGCTCACCCCAAATAATAATATATTTTATTTACTGTATATAATACCTTTTCCATGCTCAAACCACTTTAAGGTTATTCAGAAAGAACAACTGGACATGTAAAACATTGTATACAAATAATATCTGCATAAAACACTAAATAAAGATAAATACAGGATAAACAAAGCATTGGAACAAAATAACAGACAATAAACCAGAATAACAAACCAAAATACAAATACTACAAGAAAAAAAAGTCTACAACTCATCATCTTGAATTGCATGGGTGGACTCAGTCTGCACATGCACTGTTAAACTAATAAATGCTCACCCGAAAGCACAAGGCATAGAATGCAGCAATGAGAAATAAGAAAGATGTTTTGGATCTCATGAATCCAAGAGAAGCTTGCCTATTTGATACCTTGCATCTAACAAACTGCAACAGCATGGGGAAAAAAGGAAAATGGGCAGAGACCACAGCTGAACTCATCATACCTGTTAACCTTTCATACAGCACCTGCGCCATCAGGCAGGACATTATCGGCTGTCACATAAAGAGTGAGCAAGACAATGCTGGAAGATCAACATCAGTCACTAACTGTGACATGCCCAGCGATTTTCAGCCATGTAAATTGACATGGACTGGCAACAGCTGGAAAGTCTGACATATCCCATAACTAGAAGCCGTGTGATGTGAGAACGGCTTAAGTCTCTCTGGCCCCACTCATCTAATCATGTCCTCTTTCTGTTACTTCTTGTCCATATCCTTATTATAACCTTTGTTTTTTGCTTTAAAAGAATTTTGTTCAGTTTTAGATACATTTACACTGTCTGTCTAATATCAAATATAATTAATCATGGGTAATTTTGATAAGGAACATGTGGTTTTCTACACATGTATTCTCGTTCGCATCAGTTTCTGCAACTTTGCAAATTGCTTGCTTCTGATTTTTAAAAACTATCTAAACAAAAAAAAACACAGTGGCAAAGTACTTTCTCTGCACTTGAATTAACAAAAAATCTATTGAATTGCATGCCCTCAAGAGTTAATTCAAAAACAAAAGCAGGAAACCACAGAAGCCTAAGCCAGGTATTGTGAGGACATTGTGGAGAAGTAAGAGTTCAGATTAAAAAACAAATCTGTTTTTAAAGGGACTAGTTTCCGCATCATACCTAAAGACCATTTTCATCATTGTGCATTCTGATATCATTTGTCAGCATTCACCTAGGCTTTTAATTTCTTACTGATAGGACGAGCTGAATAAGGTAGCCCCCACAATACACCTGTGGCCAAGTCACATTCCTATAGTGATGGAGGTGTTCCTTTTAAATACTGCCTTGTTGAACACATTAGTTTGGTTATTTAAAGATCTACTACACTTGGAGATGATCATATTATCTATATACTAGCATAGCAAAATGGTGCATTTCTGAGCCTGTGTTTACCAGATTTGCCTTACATCCCTCTTTCTTTGTGCCACTTGTTGCCTTTGTTAAACAAACATTTTAGCCCTTACATCCCTGTTTCTTTGTGCTTCTTGTTGGCTTTCTTCTTCAGAAATACCATTCCTGAGGTGGACGCCAGATGATGTGATGTCCAGAGGCACACCACACAGTTTAATATCTTACACTGGCCACTTGCTTTTCTTTATTGGTCATTCCTGCCCTCTTGCGGGAATGCTTTATTAGTTGAGATAGATTTTACATATTATAATATATATTATACAGTATAATATATATATATAGATTTGTCAAATGTTCTTTTTTTTAAGTTACACTATTAAGTAAATACAGATTCCTTACCTATTATATTATATTATTATATTTGTTTGCTTCCCTAGCACTGCCTACACTCAAGATGCCAAACAATGTTTAATTGCCTTATATATGGAGAATTGTCATCTGTATATGGTTTTATGTTAAGATATTAAGTAAATACAGATTATTAATACATGTTATGTTACACTATTATATTTATTAGCATTGCAAGCACTGCCAACACTTAGCTTTTTATAAGGGTCATCACACACTTGGAGCAGGCAGTCTAAAGTACCCCATCTGTAAATATGTTTTCAGGCTTGTTGGAGTTTGCTAGCAGCTTGCACTATAATGTCACGTTGGCATAAAATCACTCGTGTTAATCACTGAAAGGATCAGAAGTGACAGTGCAGTTGTTTTCTTCTTCAAGTTTTGTTGCATTATAGGAGCATGGGAAAGACACTATATAAATAAATTATTATTATTATTATTATCATCATCATCATCATCATAGGAGGTCCAATAGCACTACACTCACTTTGACAATCTTACTCTTCAAACTATCTGCTTCACTTGATTATATATCTTGTCATCTTATGCACGTTTATTAGCAAGATTTAAGGAAAAAATCATTTCAGTCAAAAAGAAATGCAGAGTCATAACCACACAACAATGTACCTGTTAGGTCTGTCAGCTGATTAAACACATTTGTGCACTTTTTTTGAATTGTATCATTTTTTTCTCATAATATTTGGTCTGAATGGCAATCTTATATTGACTTCAAGGACATAATATTGCCACAGAATTACAACATTGTGAGCTTATGAATCACAATGTTATGAGATGTTATTAATTTCCCTAACAGGAAGCTACTCCTAACTTCACTCGGATTTAGGAGAGCTCATGAGTGGTCCTAACTCATTAGGAGATGCCAGAAGATGGGCTCGGGCAAAGTTCAAAGTATACATCCTGGAAATGTTATGGGCATTTAAGACTATAATGAAATCGTGAAAAAATATCAATTTTGACAGATATGGAATAAAATTTGTACCAAATCTTGTACATCTCGTGATCACTCCATCTATGCAAAGAAGCCATGCACTGTCAGCCAAATGAAAGTGTCTTGGTAAAGTTATGTTTTTTTGACCACAGGAAAAATGCAGCTTTGCAATAGCAATGATTAGGGTATGTCAAAACCAACCATTTCTCATATTTTGCACCAAACTTTGAAAAAGTTGGTGAGGTAATAGGCTGATTTAAACATTTCTCCACCACTCTATGTGAGATAATGTTAAAAAAGCGTCAGACATGCAAGTTGCCGTTTTCCTGGAGTTGATGGTGACATTGACAGCAAGCACATAAAGATCATTGCCCCAAATCTGGATGGGCATACATATTGAACTAAAAGCAACATCATGGTATCGCCACACAGGTGGTCATGGATGCAAACTGTATTGTAACAACCACCGAGACGGAAAGACTGAGACACAGAACAAATGACAGTTAAGCCTGATAACGGGTGCATTTATTTAACAGTGAATGATACACAGATGTATTTTCAGAAGAGTTATCTTCTCAGTATTATAACCACATGAAACGCCAACTAAAGTAATAGTTACTGAAACTAGCCACAGCTATTCTGGAATGGTTTCTGAAGTCGCATTCACTCTTCCAGGGTTCCCTATTATCTTCCAGAGTAATGTGCTGTGTCTTTCTTTGTGACCCCCTTATGTTTTGCAAGGCTTTATTTAACCAATGCCTCAGGAGTCTCCACCTTGCCTTAATGAACTTTCCCAGGCTTGTAAAGTCTAGCACGATTTTTTGGGGGTTCATAGAATGCACAGCTCAATGTACTCATGTAACATTTTGCTGTCAATCACTCATCCAACTCTGCCTATCTTAAGGGTAAAATGCTGGCTCCTACAGTATTATTCTTAATGTTATTGCAAAATGGCAACAATTACATGCATCTTAGCACGATATCCTACCTTATTATGTTTTCTTTATTTTTCTTCTTCTTATCTTACTACTTTGAATATCATTATTAATTACTATAATTATCTTTGTTGTGAAGTCTTAGCGTTAGAATCAGAAAACTACATAACGTCATCATGACATCATCCAAAGAAACTACAAAACATCTTCACAAGTGCCATTTTGTAGCTTGGAGTGCTGTAAAATCATGTAATTCCTTCTCAAACGCGAACTCCTGCTCTTTGCTGGGAGCTGATGTAGGACATTTCATAACTAAATCTTATGTCACAAATTCTTATCCTAGTCAGAGATTTCCTGGGAGGACTGAGTTCTGAGACGCCTGATAATTAAGGGCAGATCATTTTTTGGTCCTTTTTACAGCATTTTATTCATTAGTATCAATGTGTTTCACACATTGTTTCTGTCTGTCTTTTTGAGCCCACTTATTTTTTGCCTTTTTCCTTTGTTTGCTACAGCACTTTTATATTTCATACTCAATAAGAAGTTAGTTAAAAGTAATCTAGCACCCACACTAACTACACTGGTTAACTGGAATAAGCACACTTCTGCAAGCCTGACATATGGCTTTGTGATTAGCTCCCTTTTTTCAGTTAAAGATAGGACTCACTTTCTCCCTTTGTCTCCATATTGCTACAAATTCAAGGCTAAACATTCTCTAAAATTACAGTACAGTATATTCATTTTTTATTCAGTTTGTCAGTTAAAAGTACAAAAATATTCAAATTTCAGGCTGAAGTAAGAGACCAGAACAAAAGACTCAAATGTTACCCAAAATCAAAATGTCAGTATGACAAAATTAAGTTCCTAGATTACACATTTTTTTTCCAGTCTAGCTTAGTTTTGGAGGTTTTTTTTTTGTCCAAAGTTAAGATGTCTGGAGATACGTGCCATCATCTTATATGCAATGATATCACATGCAACGCTGCTAATGGTAGCAATGAGGCATGGTCATCAACAGCAACATTGCTGAAGCAATGAAATAATACAAGGTGACAAGTACTTCAAGGAAAATCACTTACAACATAATGTTGAGATGCTGTCACTAAGCACATCATAAAAATTAATAAGGTTGAAAATGAATAAAAAGGGTAGAAATCCCATGTGATAAATCAGAATACAGTACACATAAATGCTACTATCTAAAGATAATCTCCATTTTACCATTCAGGCAACAGAATGGGTGTTGCTTCTGATCATCTGCATGTCCTTAACATTTCCTCTTACTCTATCATTTCCTGTTTTCATTGCTAAAATTCCATTTCTCTTTCTGTGTGTTTCTCCTCAACTTTCCTCTGACTTTTTGCAAAACAAAATTGCTATGCTTTCCTGCTTGCAAAATCGTGTTTACCTAGAGTCAGAAGTTTGCACCATTACTTTCTTTGTTTTCAGTCCTTCTAGAGCTCACTGTTCATAAGATTTAATTACACTTGCAGTTTTTGGCAAATAATCATTATGTTAATAGAATCTTTGTTTTTTTTTTTGTTTAGATTATGTGTTTATTATTATTATATTATCAGCTGAACTAGTCAGAATTGCTCAAGAAATCTAATTGCTAACAAAGTACAAACCATTAGATAGTGTGCACCTCTTTATTCCTCTCCCTGGCCATTTTAAACTTTTGTGCAAACTAGACATGCGGGACACCAATATGTAGTCCTACTTTAAATTATTACCATTGCCAAACAATTGGCATTAACTGATGAATATTACAAAAACAAAGCTTAAAGAAAATAACTGATGCATTAATTTATAGGGTGTTATCAGTGGCATAAACACATCCTGTCACTAATCTATGTCTAAGTTAATGAAAAGAGCAGGAAATTTCATCACCAAGTTCTCAAAAAAAACAACCATCCCCTCCTCCCATCAGTCTGAATATCAACTGAAAAACTTCCTTATAGTAACTCTACAGGGCATACTGCAAATAAGACACTTTTACTGGCCAATTTACTTTACAGATCTTCAAGGCGGCACCTAATAGATTTTTATTTAGATCTGAATGTTCTTCAGAATTATTGACTGAATTTATTAGAAATAAATGATGGGAACACCACCTTGTATAACAATCTAAATGATTATTTACTGTAAAACAGTGCAAGAATTACAGATGTAGCACTGATGATATTTGCATGAGATCAACACAAGTTTTTAGAAGTTTATTTAGTGCAGTACACAGATAATCAATGTTTGAATGCCAGTCTCTCCTTTAAAATGTATGTATGTATGTATGTATGTATGATTAGCTGGTAAAGTGGGTGAGGTACCTTTTAACATTTTCTGCAAAATGCAAGTAAACACAGACACTGTATCACCACAAAAGTATGTGGTCACCTAACAATCACACCTATGTGAGGTTGTTAGACATTTCTAAACCCTTGGGAATTATTATGGAGTTGGCCCATTTACAGCCACCCCTCTTTTGGGAAGGCTTTCCACGAGATTTTGGAGTGGTTCTGCTGGAATTTGTGCACATTCTGCCAAAAGGTTATGTAGTGGTTATGAGATGACCTGGCTCGTAACTGGAATTCCAATTCACCCCAAAGGTGTTCATTACGGTTCAGGTCACAGCTCTGTGAAGGCAACTCAAGTTCCTCCATGTCTTTATGGACCTGGTTTTGTACAGCAGAACATAGTCATGCTGGAACAGAAAGGGTCTAGACTAAACATTGAAAAACAGCCTCAGATCATTACCTCTAATCTACCAAACTTTATAGTAGGCACTATGCAGTCCAAAAGCTTGCATTGCCCTGGCATCCATTAAACCCAGATTCATCCATTATACTGCCAGATAGTGAAGAATGATTCATCACACCAGAGAACATGTTTCCACTGGTCTAGACTCCAATGGTGGTGTGCTTTACACCATTCCATTCAACACTTGGAATTGCATTTACTAATCTTAGTCATGTGTGCAGTTGTTCGGCTATGGAAACCCATTTCGCTCTGCTGTCAGTGATGCAAAAGAGGATTGCTGATTTTAAAGTGCTATGAGCTTCAGCACTTAGCAGCCCCCTTTCTATGAGTCTGCATCATTTACCGCTTTATGTTAACATGCGTGAAAAGACTGCACATAAATGAAATTGCAGTTTGAACCCCATTCGCATTATACAACTTTAGAGGTTTGACATCCCCAGAGACTCAGTCATGTTTGATTGTGTCTACAGTTTTATGGACAGTATTGTGCAGGTGCTAGAGCTGAAAGCCAAATGTCATTCAACCAGAAGTACAACACATACAACCTGATGCACAATTAAAAAATAAAAGAACTTGTCTGTCCAATGCTTGTGTCTGTCCTGCCATGACAGAATATAAAAAGAAAAACACTTTAAGATCACAGTGAGTGACAGGTGCTATCAGGCTGCACACTAATTCGTTGTCAAAATGGAGAGTGCCCACAATACTGTGGACATTTTAATTCTGTGCTGAATCAACATGAGGTGGTTGAGTAAACTATCATCTCCCACAATTCCTAATCATGTAAAATGACATCCTCAAGGTCCCAATATCCAGGAACTGGAATTGCTCAATCTGACATGATCTCCAACTCAACATTATGTAGCAAGTCTTGGATTTAAAATTGCTCATTTACAAATCCCTGCCAAGAAAGACTTGCTAGACCTCTGTCTGTTGATGGTATATGCATGTCCAGAGTTACTGCTACGTGTCTGTCTCTCATTTGCCATGACTGGGACCCCTCCACCAGCCACAGGATTACAGTCCTAGCTTTTAGAGACAATTCTTATCTTATCTCAAAGTTACACCATTGACATTGCACAGCTTCTCTTGCCTAAACAATTAGAAATTACTCTGTTTCACTGTGTGTTTAGCCTAATTTGTATTTTTATGTTTCTACATTATGTAATTAGTTTTATAACTGGAAGCTTGTTAGAGCACTCTAAGCATTCAGTGAAGAACACAATACAAAATTAATCTAAATTCAATTGAAGTGAAAAAGCACCACTTAACTAACCTGCATATTTCTGAAGTGCAAGAAAACCACAAGACCCAGACACTACTACTCTGGGATGAGCCAATTTTTATTCAGAACATCAGAAAGATTTAGACAAGGCCATTCAGGCCAACAAAACTCACCAGTCTGATCCACTAAATTCCTCCAAAATAACATCAAGTTGACTTTTGAAAGTCCCTAAAGTCCTACTGTCAACCACACTACTTATTTCAAGTGTCTATGGTTCTCTGTGTGGAAAAAATACCCTAAAGTTTGTGCAAAATTTACCCTTAACAACTTTCCAACTGTGTCCCTGTATTTTGTTTATTCTCAAACTGGGTCCTTAACTGTGTGTGTCCTTGTTCTTCTTGTGTTTGGGCTACTCTCTGATATTGTAAAATATCCATCTATTTTCCAAACTGTTTATACAATTCAGAGATGTGTTTTTCTGGTAGCATGATGTAGAAAGCAGGAACCAGACCTAGAGGAGCACAAGTCTATTTTAGCCCACATTCACTAAAACAACCAGACAGTCACTCACACTAGGCCTATCACACGTGTTAGGTTAACTGATATCTTTGGAATGTGAGAAGGAAACTGTAGTACCTGGATGAAAACTCATGGAGACACGGAGAGAGCACGCATACTCCATGCAAACTGTAAAGAGCCAGGACTTAATCAAACCCAGACCTCTGGAGTTATAGTACCACAGTACCAACAACTTAACTTTTGTGTTGTCCACATTGTAATTAATCTCAAATAAAAGCAAAGTATATTTCTGTTTGCCAGCATGAATATTTGTTTTCCTAAATGTGAGTACCATATCACAGAGAACTTTTATTGGTTATATAAACAGCCTTTCAGCAAAGAAAAACATTTAAAAAAAATATGCAAGTATTATACTAAATGTTCATCACTTAAGCCCTTGAACGATTGGTACACCAAGATTTGTTACTGAAGAAAGAGATGAGTGCAGAGTTGAAAGAATGAATTAGGCCACATTAACAAAAGTACATTTTCATTTAAAGATGGTAAAACAAACTCCAGTCACACTAACGTTTTCATGTCATTTATGAAAATCTCTCCACGCTAAAATGACCGAAAACACATATGATGTAGCCGCTTGCCTACACTGGGCACACATGCACTGGCAGGAATACAAGAAGGAAATGTACTGCACACTAGACATTTATTGCAGCTTCAAGTTTAATGCACAAGTGCAATGTGAGCAAACCAGCTGGGAAAATGTACTGAGTAGAATCCAATCAGGGAAAGGTAACAGTAACAGGCACTAACCAATCAAGCACAATTAGAGTATGCATTTTCAAAACGTTTTGTTTGTACCCATCCCCACTGCAATGCTGAGCCAGTATGTTCACAAATACACTGCTCTGGGGAGCATTTTCAAAAGCCTCTGTTTTCAAGGGTTAAAAACGCTGGGGTAGTGTGGACGAAAGGTGAAAACAAACACAATCGTCTATGTATTAAAACAAAATTGTAGTAGTGTGGATGATTTACTGTAAATGTGTGATAGAAAGACTAAGACAGAGTTGGAGCAGGAGGTTATAAGACCCAGAATACTGTAAAGAGGACATGAGTGGAGGAGGTGTTAACCATGATGTCATCTAAGATTATGGAAGGAAGAAGAATGGTAGGGGAGGGAGTGCATCTTTCTGAATCTTTAAAGATTTTACTTCTAACTATATTTTTGGATTTTTACTGATATTTATAAATCTAATCTGTGTGTAAACAAATATTCCATGTTAACAACTGATCACAAATCAACAAGCACACATAATAATAATATAGAGAGTTGACAGACAATATTTTTTACCAAATTTTTAAAAAGTGAAGGATTTATCCTTTCTTAAGGTATACAGAAAATATTGAACAATATAATGAAAAAGATCTGTTTTCACAATACAGTATACCATAATTTTTTTATTCATGTGCTGAAACTACTTATTCCACTACAGGGTGGAAGGGAGCTGAATGAATATTGTCCAGACATGGACAAGCACCAATCCATTGTAGGGCTCAATCACACCAACAATCACCAGCAATTGTTCAATTAACTTAACACATGGGTTGGTGGGTTGCAGGTGTGAACACAGTCTTTATTTCTAACCACTCCTTTCAACTAAAATTTATACTCAGCCCCTCTGATCAGCATTAGTTTTGTGCCCAACAGTGCCGTTCACCCCATAAGCATGACACGAGCCCATCAAGCCCATCAATCTCCACCTTCCACAGTGACTTCTGAGGCAAAGACACTGAGCAGAGAGGATGGAAAAATCCAAAATGTTAGGCACAAGAGGCACCAAACTAATACTGATACCTGCAGCTGGGGCAAACTGGGGGCAAATGGATAGAACCAGACAGAGGGAAAGAGGAGAAAAAAAACAACACGTAAAAACAGGAATGACCAGTTTGAATTTAAACTATTTTGAAATAATTTTCTTCACTTCTTTTTGTATTTTTAACAGTAATACTTTTGGCACTTCTTGACACTTATTTTGCATAATAACTCCAAAATGTAAACAAAAAATACAAAGCATTCGCTTTCATAACCCATTTTATCGTTATCAGAGTTGACAGAACGTGTGGGCCTGATATGGTAAACACGGGAATAAGGCACAATGAGGTTCCAAATGGGAATTTTATTCTGTAGAGGTGCCGACACAACAGCACCCAAAGGAGTTCACATGTAGGTTGCTTAGATATGCTAAATGTCTCTATTGAGTAGAAAAGGCTTACAGTAAATACCTGAGCAAACTATGGACAGGTGTTTAATGTAAACCAAATATCAGGAAAAAAATCAAAGCACCAGCTTGACCACCACTAAAAATGTTTTATTATAATGAAAAAGTCTAGCCCTAAAGTAACAGGATTAAGGGGCAGGAATTGTAACTAATCTAAATATTTTACTTAAGCACAATGATGCTGTTCTGGGGAAAAACATCTCCTTTATTATCATTGTTTCAGTACTGACACAACCTCATAAAAATGTAAGGTCACTGAAAAAAAATATTTTAATTGGATTTCAATGATGTGTTCTAAATATTGTGTAGGAAACTTTAAAAATAAATTTGTACTCTAAAATGAGTGCGTGAAGTGTGTCATTGGCCTTAAAACTGCAAGATCCCACCTGTGTCTCACATCAATACCCTAAGAACCCGCCTGTGTTCTATACGTATAGACTAACAGTAATAAGACTTATTATACTATAGATGAGTTATTTGCTATATAAAGGTGCTACATAAAATTAAATCTGGTTGTTTACAGTTTGTGAGCAGCATTGTTGGTCACTCTCTTCCACGGTTTTCCAAGTATGGAAATGCACAACTGCCATGATCTTAGTGATAACCTATAAACATTAGGGGTGTATTTCATACTTTACTGTATGACAAAGCAAGATAGGAGCAACATTTTTCAGAAGACAACAGAATTTTACCGCAAATACTCTCTTATTTGTCTGATATTTTGTTGTGAATGCAGATCTCCCTTTACACAATTGGTTGCCTCAGAAAAGCACTTTACACTTGACCACAGAGTCGCCTAAGGGAGCATACAGGATAGTTTATTAACAAAGATAATGCTGTATAGTTTCAGAGTAAACAGCCATCCATCTTGTTAAGTGCATTATTCCTGTCAGGGCCACAGCGCAACAGAAAATATCCTGGCTAGCAGTGCATTCAGTGTTCAGTGGATGGGTCTTTATGAATTCCATTCCTTGTATTCTCTATAATAGGCATCACATCCACTGGAGTTGTGAAATAACACCACTAAGTACTTTCAGGTAATGGGAGCATAGTAACAGGAGTAAGGATGTGCATCAGGTGAGCTGATTTGTGCTTTCTAGTAAATTAAATTAAATTAAGTATTTTAATACATTCTAGTTTATCATGGTGCTGGAATGGAGGTGAAGTGTTGCATGCTGGTTGGAGTGGCATGTAAATGGCTGGTCGGTCATGTAAGTAAAAATTTTACTGTACTGTGAGCAGGTGACAATATTGATACTACTATTGCTAACTACTAGTGATGGGCGATACTGCTGATTTTCTTTTTGATCCTATACTGGGCGATACTGAAGCCAGTATTGCCGATACTGATACTGATTCCAATACTGATACAGCCAAAGTGTTGTCTTGCAAGAATGGTTAATCTTCTGTAAAAACTTACAGTATGTGTGGATATCAAAAAGTCACATTTTAAATACTTTGCATTAGTAGACTATTACATATAGTGACAAAGATTAGACTTATCTGCTCGTTTATTAACAGGAATGATTAAACATGTTCAGTTCTTGCAAACAATCTATGAAACAACAAGCATTAGAGTTACATTTTTTCAAAAAAACATGTAAACAGAATTGCATTTTTTTAGCTTAAAAAGTACCATAAAACTTGCAAAACACTAAAAGTATGCAGTCAGAAGTGTAAAAAGTATAATGATGCAACTATCAAGCGAGAGTCGAATTCAATGTCCATTTCAATTTCGCTGACTGAAGACAGATTTACTTCGTCAACACTGCTCGTATCACTGTCAAGAGCAAGCAACACTTGGACTGATGAAAAAAGTATTTAATGAGACACCATTATTACTAGGCACACCTACACGTGGGAGAAGAAGACATGGCTATACTGTTGCTTGGGTAACACTCAGGACTACTAGCATTATTTTTACAGCTCGAGTGACACTTGCGTGTAATGCTAGGGAATACGATTTAAAAATGATATTTTTTCCCCCCCAAAATGGACATAATAAATATATTAAGTTTGAAAATGTGTTCTAAGTATGTCCATTCATCAAGCTATTAAAGTAATACACGCCCTCCCTAAAAACAGACATTAATTATTTTACATTCAAACAATTACAACAAAATGACTTCAGATTACAATACTAATAATGCCTATGGAAGGCTTATTTAAGTGTCCCCTGCAGCCTGAGTGTCCATGCACTCTTCTGATCGCCTCCCTTGTAATTCTGCACATTCAGCAATGTGACGACTGTCTTTTAGGGGTTTATTAGGTTTGTGGTGTTACCGCAATAAGGTACAGTCTTCTGACGCATATATTTTGCTTCATCATTGTTCACTCAGTGGAGTAAAATAACTCCAAACAACCTGTCACTTTCTTTTTGCCATTGCCTCACACACACAGCCCCGCTGCTTTGGTTGGTGGACTGCAGCACTGCCACTGGGATTGCAGGGTGATGAAAAACACATAAGAAAAAGAAGCTCCTGTTTTACACAATATGACACAATCAATTCTAATCATATTCTCACCATTAAATGCTTTTTTTAAAAATAATTTCTAATATACTTGCATATTATTGAAAATGTAATGTGATATTGAAACTTTTAATGTAAACCTCGATGCTTAAATTGAAAGGTCAGGATCAGAAGCATCAATGCATTAGTATCAATCCATCCATCCCTTCTAACTACACATATAGTAAACTACCACTCAAAATTTTTAGCACATATACGTTTTTCCAGTTTTTCTTCAAATGACCTTAAATAGTCAAAAGGTAACCAGTAAACTGCCAGAGGTTTAAATTTAAAATTCAGGTTAGCAAAAACAGAAAAAAGGAAATTTCTGAATATTTCAAATGTACCTTCTTCAAGGAACAACTAAAAGGTTACAATCTACAGATATTATGCAGCAGTTAAAGTAAATTAAGCAATTCAATTTGAAGCCAACAATTTGCACAGGTGTCCCAACTTCTGTTGCTTACTTAAAAACCCTCTCTCTATCTTAAAGCAGAGTTAGAACTGACTGTGTTAGTTACCTTTTCACTATTTTAGGTCATTCATTGCATTTCAAATGATTACATTTGAAGAAAAACTGAGGTGTTCTAAAATTTTTGATCAGTAGTATACATTTGGAATTTAAGAGGAAACTAGAGTACTGTACCTTGAGAAAATGCTCAGCATTCATGATGACAACATGCAAGCTCCACACAAGACATTAAATGGGCCAAAATTTAAACATGGAACTTTAAAACAATGAGGCAGCAACAAGAACAATGTATTTTTAAACATATCTCAAAATGGATGGATGAACTGGACATAGCAATTTTTCCATTTCTTAAAATAATAGCCATTATCAAACGAAAAACATTTATTGAGCACATGCTTTACTTCCACTCTCATGTGGTACTTAACTATTACGTTTTTTTCCAGTGGTTTATATAATGCATTGCTTCATACATGTATCGTATGTTAGAATAATACAAAATTGAAATACTAAGTCACATGTTTATCTAAAGAATTGTAAAATATCAATCCTTACTTTACATAAATTTTAAGTTTCTCTTTTGTCTGTAGCTGCTGACTGTATGCCTGGATTATAAAATCACATTATGATTGTCAAAGGACAACATAACTGCCCACATTTGCAAAACAAGACCAACTGTAAAATAAAACAGAACTCACTGAAGCTACAGTAATGATATCAAATATCTTTGGTAAGGCTAGCGGGTGATGTGGGTGCTCTTGGTTAGCAATACTATTGTAGTAGGCTTGTAGTAAATAGCACAATGTAGACACATACAGTGCCTTTTTAATAAAATTAAAATAATTCAAAGTGCCCAGCCCTCACAATTAGATTGTCTGCTTTGTCTTAACATGTAAAGAACATTCTTTTTAATTGAGTGGAACACTATCCTATATAATTTTACCTTTAACTTTCCACTTCAATCTATATTCTGATTTCATCTTATTTTGTGCTTACAAAACCAGTAGCCTGCTGGATTTAAAAGCAAATGTCTTTTTTACATACCTCTCCAGCCCTATAATTAAAGGCACAATGCCTACTACAATAACATTGTCAACCAAGAGCACCCACGCCACCCACTACACTCACTAAAGAAACACAAACTTAGTTCTAATGCAGGCCAATGGAAACACCGGGGGCACCTGCCCAACAAAAGCAAAGCTAGCAATAGTCCAGAGAGATTACAGCCTCTGATAAAACCGTCCTTATGCTTCCATTTACTGTCACTTACACCAAACGGACACCTTAAAGTCCAATTTTTTATCAGATTTCAGGGACTACAAATTCGAGAGGAAGTTATTACATGATTGAAATGGTGTGACTGATCCATGCCCACCACGCCTATCTAGATTCCAGCTACTGTATTTCACGACTTCTCAACAAGCATCCAAGTATTACAGGCAAATGTTTTCACCAAAGAAATATGTAGGCAATGTGGTCTTGAGGCTACTGCTATGGACTGAAAATCATGCTAGTTCTCACCACAAACGGCAGGGGACACTAGATACGTGTAAGTTGCTTTGGATAAAACTACTAAATAAATAAATGCAAAAGGAATAAGTGTATGTTGCAAAACTTCCAAGCAGAGGCGATTGAACAGTATGCTAGTTGGAACACTTACTGGGTGTGGGGCAGATGCTGTTATTTCTGCACAGGCTTGTAATATACAATAAGGATCCATTCATCCATCAATCCTTAACTTTCTGATCTGGCTCAATCTAATTCCAGAGCCACATGACAATGCAGTCCATAGCAGAAGCACTGGATGCTATATGGGATCTCAACCTGCGCATCATTACTCATACCAGGTCAATTTTCTTTAATCAGTTTTCCTTTACATTCTATCCACATAATCACATGAGTTTTGAGTAACGTCATGTTAACGGATGTGTGATTTACAGTACATACTATAAAATGCACTTTATAACGAAAGGTAGAATTTGTCTTAGGATAACTAACAGATTGACGTGAAGCTTTGGCAGGGAGGCAGTCAGGTTTATCTTATCTTTAGATCCAAATTAAAATACTGTATAACGTGCAAGCAGACCTACCGTGCCCACCATTTCGGAGTCTTGGCCAGTCATTCTATGCTGCCAAGCGCCAAACAGAGATAAATGGGGGTCTCACTGACTGAGAGCCGCACCCAGTTCTGTTGAGATGTGCAAGTGAACGACAGCGGTCTATCCTTAACGCGAGGCGCATGACACATCAGAGACCTTGGAAACAAAACTCTTACCTGCAACATGGTAACGACGTGGCACGGGTTGAGTAGGTAGATGATGGTCTTGGTGGCAAACTTGAAGCCCACCTCCACTCCGAAAGTTAAACAGACCGCGACAAGCAGCACGTTCTTGCCCAGGCTCTCTTCTTTGGAGTGTCGTTCGTTCCTGGTAGCTTCTTTCAGTTCTTTGGATACCTGAATCATTCTCAGTGCCAGTACGATCTCGAAAATAGATATTATGACAATGACGAGACTCTCAACCCAGCGTTGTTTAGAGGTAAGGAAGGCAGCACATTCCGGTCCCCCGTTGCCCTCGAACTTAGGGTCCACGCCTCCATATATCCAGTCCAGGAGGCTAGAGATGTGGTATCTGGACATGTTGCGCTGCTCGCCTTGAAAACTATATAACCAAGACGGTATAAAAGCTAAGACATTCACTTCCGGACGAATCATCAATTTCGAAATCTCACTTTGCGAAATTCCTTTTTATTAGTTGTAATATAATTATGTTTTGGAGCACAGCAGAGCAAATGTCCCCGCTTATCAACGTGCACTTTGTCCAAGTGTGAAAGTTTGATTGTAATCCTAACTGTCCATCGACAGTGTACCGCAATTTGCCAGAGATGAGGATCTGGTTTCAGGGTGCACTGACAGGTCTGACCAAAATCCTTTACGGCAAATATTTTATTACACTATCCACCGAGTCATGAACGTTGATGTATGATCCTTTGATCCTCATATAATCGGGTTGCATGCCATTAGACTTCGCCATAAATCACACATGACAAACGGCTGGCCGCCTGCTTGAACCATGCCGCGAAATACAAAGCGGTTCTCTTGCTGGCGTGCAGTTAGGGTATAAGCCAGCAGAACAGGGCCCCAAGTAAGTCCACGCTTGAAAACCTTCTGGCTGTACGATCACGCTGAGGGAACCAAAGGGGGAATCGACAAACTTACAGCAAAAACACAAGCCTTTCCGCGCTCCCCCACAGCTCATGAATACTGCCCGATCCGAAGCGACATTCCTATTTTACAGTCATCCTCGACTGACAAGCTATAGTTTCCCTACTAACGCGGGCTTCCGGAAGGCGACAAACTACGTTAAGTAGAATTTGCTACACGGCGGCTCTCGAAGCATGTTAATGAGACACTGAGCGACTCAGTCAGCCTGCGACGCAGCTGATTGGCTGGCTGCAATATACGTTCCCGCCTGCTTTCGTCTCCGCCTCCTTCCCTCCCTCTTTTTCTCCCTTCCTCGTTGTCTATCTGCACGTCTTGAGCGGCGACATTCAAATTGCCAGTCTGGCCTCAGCGCCGTGCTCTCCTTAAATGTTTGCCGTAAGAACCAGACAAAGCATAGCACCTGCATCGCCTTTCACCTGTTTTGGTAAAACAAGCTCGTGTTACTGTTAACGCAGAAGAGGGCGCCGTAAGACGATCTCTGCCAGTTTCTCGCAACGCTCACGCTTCACAGCAGGAGGCGTAATTTAGCATTTCCAACGGGTTTGATCTTACCAGCTCCCGGAGTTTCCAAATACCACGGACTAGAATGTAGTTTGCGTGTTTTATTCAAATAGGAATAGTATTTGTACAGTAATGGTGTTTTTAGAGAAATGACAACCCAACAACACCCCCCCAACCCTGCCAGCTACCCAGTTTATTTTTTTCAACAGGTGACTGTCAAACAGGGGTACTCTGTTATTCCAGTAAAAAGAACTAAAACAAAAAAACAGCTCACAGCCTAGTTGTATTTATAGAAACTGTCAGAGGTTAAAAAAGTGTTTGTTACCAAAAATTCAAAAATAATGTCATTTTCAGAGTTATTGAGAAATGAATTTTTCAGGGAACAGGCAATGTGCAATTAAATTAACTGCTTTTCTGCAGCAATGGAAGTTAATTAAACCTTGAACGTTGATGTGAACAATTCCTACAGGAGTCCCAACTTCTATTGATTACTGTACTTATAAGCTCTGTATGAAATCATTGTTGAAACAAAATGTGTTGCTAACTCCTCTAAAGCATTATTTGGACAATATTACGGTGTGAATTGCTATCAAAAGGGTGAAGAAAAAGCAATTAACAAGGGAAGACAGACCATTATACCCTTTAAAGTGTGTGTCTTTTCGAGAAATTGCAAAGAAAGCCAAGAACACAGACAGTGCCAAGTCAAAGCCCATGTGAGCCCTAAGCAAGGCTCAACATAAAAAAAGAAAAAAGCTGCATAAACAATGGATGTAGAAAACAGACCAAAGTATGGTAATGGCAAACTAAACATGTGTAAAGTGATTGTAAGGTAATTATAAATAATATAAATAATAATAATATCTTAAGTGCTTTGTGGCACTTGAAGAGTATATGAATAATAAAATAAAAAGAACACAATCATTCCTGGATCAATTTACATTATACATTATTATTTCTATATATCACAGTAATTGCAGAACATAACTGGTAGCCTAATTGTTTGCCCCTATTACCATTAATTGTAATGTTACTGACCCATTTAATTGATTTTAGCTATTAAATGATCTGGGATATAAACACAATCAAACCATGGAACATATTCCCTGTTGACTTAATATAGCCATGCTTAAATAATAGAATTAACTGGATAATTATTATGACACCATCATCAAGTTGTATGCTTTAATATCTTGATCTTTAAATTCAGGCTCAATGGGTGATCTTTTCCTTAAAATTTTTCTGACCAGTACAGATCTTGGTGATGTCTAGATAGTGCCGTTATGCATGTGAAGAACAGAAAATACAGGTAACTTAGTACAAGCAGGTTAAGTTAGCAGCCTGCATGCTAACTTTGCACATCCATTATCTAGCACAGAAAGCTTTTTGCTTACATTTTTCCTAAGAGAGTGGTATTTATACCGTCACACAATTTACACAATGATAAAATGTTTCTACCTGTGTTTAGTTTGCTTATCCTCTTCTTCCTTTTTCTTTTTGTTCTAATGAGCACCTGATAGCTTTTGCTTTTTCATTTTAAAATACCTCCATGAATTCTCATCCTCCTGTTGCCACTTCATTTACAGTGTATATTGTTTTGGTGGGGGTATGTGTTACACCAAGCTAACCTAACAGGAGCCTTGACACCTTTCCATCTCCACTCATTGCATAGCTGTTCTGTGCTGGCTCTGATGAAGGCACATGTTCTTAATGGGATGAGGAGCATATGCAGCAGAACATCACTTTCCCAGAGAAAACAAAATTAGCTTTTTAAATCAGCACCCTGAGAAGATGGCACCTAAGGCAGCCACTTGTGTCACCTAATGGGTTGACCGACACTGGACACAGGACAGTAGTCAAATTGAGCAAGTGACACTTTTAGTTGTAAACAGAAGACTTCAAGGTACAGTTTTAACAGATTGAGTTTCAGTTAGAAAGGGATTTCTAAACTTGCAAAATAAGAAAAAGGGGCTTGCTTGGGCCAGCAATCACAGCCAGTCTCAGTGTATCAGATATTAAGGCATAGAACACATACAATATTGGAGATATGGATAGTACAAGTTGCCGTCCTGTAAGACACCTATCACACAAGCTTTTATCTTTCAGAAACTTCTCTTTTGGTTTTGTTGTGGCTTTTGGTCTGTCATGCTTGATCCTGTTAGAATTTCATCCAGTTTCCGTGTTTCTTTTCATGGTGTAGGAAACAGTAGTTACTGACACCCCGGCTTTCTTTATAATTTATCTAAAGTAAAAACCCAAACTTTTAAGAGCTATGTGTCTGCCTTCCTTTGGTATTTTCCTTTTTTACCATTGTGATGGCAATATATATTGTAATATTGTCCAAATTATGCTTCAGAGAGTGCAGCAACAGTTTGTGCCTGGTACTAACATGCACAAGGCATTGAGGAAAAAAGCACTGTTATCAAGTTGTATACTTTAATATCTTGATCTTTACATTCTGCCCACATTCCAAAGATGTGCAATTTTGTTGACAGGCAGCTCAGAGATGATCCTACTGAGGTAATTTTGTATGCAACAGTGTGACTGTAGTAGACTATCCGCCATTCTAGGGTTGGATCTTGCCTTATGGCAAATGCTCTATTAGGATTTAACTCTCAATAATCTGAAAATTGAATTAAGTATGTCCTGTAATTAGACGGACATTTGATCTTGATCTAAGCCTCAGCAATTTTTAAACATAGATAAATACATCTTTATTGGTCAAGTAATATATAAGTTAGTCAGTCATTGTCCAACCCGCTATATCCTAATACAGGGTCACAGGGGTCTGATGGAGCCAATCCCAGCCAACACAGGGACAAATCCTGGGCAGGGTGCCAGCCCACTATAGGGACAATTTAGGATTGCCAATGCACCTAACCTGCATGCCTTTGGACTGTGGGAGGAAACCAGAACACCCAGAGGAAACCCACGCAGACACAGGGAGAACATGCAAAGTCCACACAGGGAGGACCCAGAAAGTGAACCCAGGTCTCCTTACCACTGCACCACCATATATATAAGTTAAATGTTTTCATTTTTTTTATAGAATAGTTGATATTTCTGTATAAAAATAAGTTCAGTCCTTGATTCAGTTATTTGTGTTGCCTCATTTAGCAGCCAGCAATAGTTTGAATTAAATATTTCAATTCTTGATTAGTTTCTCTGATCATTTGGTTGGACTTCTGGTCCAATGGTCCTTCAGAACTACATCAATTCTGTGATGTTTAATATCTTTTCATATACAGACAACACTCATTAGGTCTCATCACAGTCTTAATGTTTCTGTTTTAAATTTCTAATGGTATCAAATGATAATCATATTTAGCAAAACCTTAGTTACTATAAATGTTTGCTAACTGCTTGTTATTTATATTGTATGGAATGATGGGAGTCCATCAATGCAGGTGGAAATAAAAATACTTTTTAATTTAAAATGATTATGTTAATACTGTGAGTAACAAGTCAAGTCAGTTTTTACAACATTTACTTTATATAATGAATACATTTTCCTTTATGCTTTCATTTTTATATATGCTTTATGTAAAGGAAAAGGTTATTTTGTAATGGATTTTTGATTATGTAAGTGGTTAAATACACATCACAGATATGTGAAAACTGTAGTTAGTATATAGTGGGTTGGATAATGGATGGATGGTAATTGTTATAATTTTGGTATGACTGTCTTTCAGATCTGCTTTAGTAACCAATTCATTTGCTCACCAAGAAAACACTCATCAGAGCGTGAGAAGTTCTGTTATTTCTTGTCAGAATTTGCATCTGGTTGATTCTCATGCATTCAGTGTACAACTGGTTCTGCAACATTTTGCATCTATTTTTGCTTTTATGCCTCAGCCACATTATGATATTTCAGGTTTTTTATTTGCATCTTAATTTGAACCAAGCTTGAATGAAAATGACTGAGTTATCCTACTACTTTTTTGTTGTTGATTAATACTGTTAAAATGTTGGTATTAATGCAATTGTATTTTGTTAGGAAGTGCACATTTCAAAGTTCAATATTTCAAAATGAACATCATTTTATACATTACCTTGAGATTGACAGCCCATATAGATGAGCCATCTGAGGTGTTACATATCTTTTTATCTATTCACTAAGCCAGATAACTAGTTTTCAAGGTAATACACAGCTGAACACATCTCCACAGCACTGAGTGCAAGACAGGAACCATCTCTGGTCGAAGCAGCAGTTCGTCACAGGATCCACTGACACACATGCACAGTCACTCACTCAGTCATACTAAGCCAAATGAGTATCAGCAATTAACATAGTGTTTTGAAACAAAACATGTGCAAAAGATTGATGGAAGGACTGGGAATTTTAATACAGTCAAAACAAGAATGAGCCAAAAACAAATTAATCAGGCTGATCATTCACTTTTCAAAAGAAGAACTGAAAAAAATCAAAGTCAAATAACAGTGCTGAAGTCATTAGCCAGAAAAAACAAAGATTCAATCACAAAGAGTAGTCACAATATTCACAAACTTTGATAAACCAGGCAGTGTCCGATGTCGACATTTATATCTGAGACTCCATGATGTCAACGCATCACACACTTTTGATTGAACTTAACTAGCAACTGCCTTGCAACAAAGACAACAATGAGCACAAAATAGTTCAGAGGGAAAAGAAATTCCTTTTTAACATGATGATAAACACTTAGTATCCAGAAATAAATGTAATAGCATTAGTTTACATTAAAGTAAATATACAGATAAATGAAATCATAACAATATCATAACATCTAGCGTTCATATATGAATGACGACTGTATGCAGACACACACAGACATTGGTCAAGTGACCTGGAGCACTAACAACAACATCATCATTGTGTCACCCATTATACAACATGTTCATAAAATTATATTTTCATTAGCTTGCACTGAGTAATTCCAGAAAAATTGACAAAAACCAAACTGATACTAAATAATAAATTAAGTTAAAGAAAAAGTATTATTAAGAAGTGAACAAAACTCTAAACATTTAATATAAAACTAAAAGGCCCAAATATTTTTAATCTAAATTTAGATATTATTTTAGAAATTATATATATACGGGTAACATTCCATTACAACGAATATCTTTACAGCGAAATTTTCATTACAACAAAGTATTTTTATGGTCCCGACAGTTTCCCCATTTTTTTTTTTTGTGCTGTTTTTGTTTTCAGTGGTTTTCAGTGATACCTTTTGCTTATTGCTCATCAACATTTGAAAAACATCCATTGGAATTTAATTCATTGTCACCCTCCTATAGAAACGGCAGACACAAAAAAGCGATAACAGTTCATATTAGAAAAGAAAACTTTACATTTTTGCAGCTCTCAAAATTTGTAATTTCGCCATCGACACTGTCAACTTTCTTGAAAGACCGAGCAAAAAAAGAAGAAAAATCTCGGGTTGTAAATGTATGCGAACTGCTGCATTTGGAGACGCTGAAAAAGCCGTTTTTATGTGGTACATTGGTGCTCATTCAAGAAACATTCCTATTAATGTGGCACTCATTCAAGAAAATGTGAGGTTTCTTAATTCTTTTGGGACCTCCTCCAACTGGACAACACACCGAAGAGCGTCCCGAAGTGCGATCACCGCGTCTGTGAAAGACTGTTTATGTATTGCCCAGGCAACAGCAGGTTCACAGAGTTGGGGCGGCTTTTCACTGAAGCAAACAAAAAAGATCTCGATTGGTGATGCAGGGAACAGTATTACTTGGCCACGAACCTGGTTATGACCCTGAATGACTGCTGTGTTTGAGTTTAGGAGAATGGCAGATCCTGCTTCAATAAATAACCATGCTGTTCCTGTTTTAAGCTGAATAAAGCTGGTTTTGCTAAAGTACTTAGACTAAGCCTCGTGTTTTGGGGTGCAAGACAGGGACTTAAAGCACGCCCACAATCTTTTAGGATTCGCTTCTGTGGCACCTCACTGCAGCATTGTGAGTCTGTGGTTGCCCTGCCCCGGCAACGGACAAACAATCTTCCACAGACGCAGCAATTGCACTTCGGGACGCACTTCAGCGTGACGTTCCCATTGGGTGGGGCGGGGGGGATTCCCAAAAGAGTTCAGAATCCTCACAATATTAAAAAGAAGAAGAAAAGGATGATTCGGCTTCTGATTGATAACTGTGCTACCCACAACATGCTTCCACATTTAGATAATGTTCGCGATGAATTCCTCCCACCCAATTGCACAGCAGTGCTTCAGCCATTGGGTTTGGGCATCATTAGCACCCTGAAAGTGTATTATCGCAAGGGAATGCTGAGAAAAATTCTCATCATCATAACTTGTAGACAGGAGAAGATTAAAATGAATACAAAAGAAGCTATTGAATTGATTGCAAACATCTGGACGCAAGTTAAAGAAAGCACAGTAACAAATACATAATCTCATTACAATGAAATTTTCATTACAACAAAATATTTTTTAGGTCCCTGGCAGTTTGTTGTAACGGAATTTTACCTATATATTTTAGAAAGCACAAATCATTAAAACAAGACTTAAAATCAAATTGAATATTTTAAGAAGAGAAACTAAACAAACAGCTAGCAAATTAAGATTTAAGAGGAGGATCTCTGGAAAGGTGGAAGAATACATATACAGTAATGCAAACAGCTGAGATTTGAGTTAACTCTTTTATTAGACCTCATCAGATGTCAAAGGAAAGCAGTTAAAGCCGTGTCTAAACATTGTGAAAGTAATTGATAGAATCTGCAAGAGACATGTGCTAGGACAAAATATAATTAGGCTTGTATTCTGTTTTTGATTTAGCTTTGTATTTTTACTTACAGTTAAGTGTAATCCTGTCAACTTTTGTAATCAGTCTCATTTCTCAGTGCATAAATGTCTGCAACATCCTGGCAGTTCTTATGAAACACCCCTAAAAGTAGGACTAACAAGAGACCTCAACCACTCTCTGAACCCATCTAAGAGGAATTTAATGAAAACTGTCATTGGTAACAGCATCAACATGTATAGTTTAATGACTTATGGTGTTGGCATTTTTTTTAAACCAATAAGATTCATTATAAAATCACATTGTTGCATCCCTTTTTGTTTCCTATCTATGTTTTAATTAGGCAGTCACCTATTTTATTCAAGGGTCTCACACACTACATTGCAATACAAGCATGTATAACAATGTAATGGATTACGAGAAAAATATTTTTTAGGGTCCTCCTGCCCTTCTTGGTGTAGCTTTATGTGGCAGCCTTTTACAGAAGTTCATTCTCATCTCTTTTTTTGATAAACCTTTTAATAAAGTTTCTCTTATATAATGAATGTTATTAATCAATAGTGTTAAGATTTGTCTCCTGGCTTGTTACTTGTTATTATAATTTAATTTAAATGGATTTTAAAATTGAATTGAAGGTATGCTGCAGTCATCACAGACTGAAGCTTCAACCTGTCTCAACTGCTTTTTGGGACAAGCTTTGAACTTGTGGGATGTTACAGGGTGAGTATAATGTATCTAAAGGTACTTTACTGTATGTGTACAACATCTGAGTATATAAGTGAGTCTGAGGAACAGAAACTGGGGCATACTAAATATTCCTGTACTTGGCTGGTAGCATTGTGATCACTACCCCCAAATGTGCTGGACCAGCTCATCAGGTGATGAAGTGGATGAAGCTTTGGACCGAGGATAAATGCAAGGTGGAAAGGATTCAAAACTGGCCATCCTCCTCTATATAACCAGGAATATTTAATTGCTTTTTAGGTTGAAGGAACTGCCACATCACATGATGAATTACAGCAAGTTCATGTACTGTGGCATTTTTGTTATTGTGGCAAACCATTTTAAATATGCTATTTCAGATGGTACTTAAGGCTCGATGGGTTTCATCTGATATGGTCAGATGGAGTGGAAAAAGTAGAAGAGGGTCTGGAAACTTACCTATGTGAATGAGAAATATGTGTGATCCAGTCCTTGAAATTCATGGCTGAATTCATCCACATCACTGCATAGAAGAGTTTGCAAATCTTGTTGTTTATTTTTAAACTCAGTAACTGAAATGATTCACATTGACTTCAAGACTCTAATGGTGAGTCATTCTGAACGAAGTTGTAACAGCATGTTTCTTTCGTGGACTCAACAAGCTGGACCTGCTGTATTCAAATGGCAATGCCTTTAAATGTACATTTGGACAAGTTTGACCATCTTGCTGCTACCTATATGTCTGTCATTGTGTTTGGGGGTTAATAATATATATATATATATATATATATATATATTATATATATATTTAGCTCTAAACTAGATCTCAAGCATTTTGCTTTAGATAGATATTTGATTTTGCTTTCCAAATTCTGTAAAATTTAAATTTCCCCCTATGAACAATTTTCTCGTTCCTTAAGTCTTCTGAAAAATCCAGAACTAACAACAGCAAATTTCTTAACCATACAGCATTTACATACATTAACATACAGCCTAATATAAACCACAGTAAAAGAGCAGTTTCAGTATGATTAACAATAAAGAAAATAATATTAAGACAATTTACATTATACGCCCTGCGTTGGGCTGGCACCCTGCCTGGGGTTTGTTTCCTGCCTTGCGCCCTGTGTTGGCAGGGATTGGCTCCAGCAGACCCCCGTGACCCTGTAGTTAGGATATAGCGGGTTGGATGATGGATGAATTTACATTATAAACAAGGTATGGCCAGATGACAATGGAGCAGCAGAAAACACAAACTCCATTCAAGGGTATTACTGGAGAAAATAAACCTGTGTGGCACTCCTGGTTGGTTGTAACAGATAATTTTACTGTCGCAGTCCGACAAACATACATTTCTGTAAGTACATGACAGGTAGTGTAAAAAATGGGAATGAAATCCTTTCATCATTAAATTCCAGATACTCGGTGGTGCATATTTTGTTGATTCTAAAATCTAAATAGGCCCAGTGTAAGAGAATGTGGATACAACTGTGCCTCAAAGAAGACTGACATCATACCCTGAACTGACTCTTCTTAAATGCTGGGATAGCCGGCAGCTCCTTGCAGTCCTGTTTTGGATAAGCAAGTTAATTTAACTGATAGACTCTACATTTATAATAAAGCAGGGAGAATTCCAGTTTCTGAAAATCAGGACAAAGTAAAAACGAAGAGTTTCAGCTCTAAGCTAGACTTCAAAAATTTTGCTTTAGACAGTCATGTGATATTGCCTGCCAAATTCATATTTTTTATTTACTTTCATCTACAGAACAATTGTTAAAAGTCTTTCTGATAAAGTTTTGATTTGTAAAGGTAATTTTCATTTTTATTACTATTTAATTTAATATTGTTTCTTTGTATCAGTATACTGCTGCTGGATTATGTGAATTTCCCCTTGGGATTAATAAAGTATCTATCTATCTATCTATCTATCTATCTATCTATCTATCTATCTATCTATCTATCTATCTATCTATCTATCTATCTATCTAATTTATTTAATAAAAAGTGACACATACATTAAATATACTGGCTATAGTTTAGAGTTTAAATATGGGATTGAAATGATTTTGATATTTAAGTGAGATTATCCTGGTTAGGTGCAGCAAACTAAGACCCCAGGTCACTGGAGAATGGACACAATGTGTGGGTGAAAGATGGGATGTGAGTTTGTACTGGGTGGGAATGATTGACTTTCTGAATGGTTCCCCCTGTACTCTTGAATGTGTTTATTGAATACAGTAAATCATTTAGGAAACAGAGAAACAGAACTGCAAAATATATTGAAAAGTACACAAGTATTTGTTGTAAAACAAATCTGAAAATTAACGGGCCACTTTTACAGTACAGTATCCAGCTTCCTGATTTGGCGATATAATCATCACTTCTTAAGCTACTGCAAAAATGTATCAGTGCACATTGTATTTTTTTCTAAACATTTTCATTGTAAAGTATGTTGCCGACATGAACACAGAAATGATATATTTGGAAGTACATTTAATAAAATATAAAAATATATTTGCTAAACATATTTTAGCATTCTTTGTTTAATAGTCTTGCTACCTCAAATATAAAAAAAAAAATTGCAAACACGCTATGTTTGCTCCGAGTTACCATACTCTACTGCAGAATGTACTCACATTGATTTTTTTCCTTTGGGAATAGTTTCTTATAGTAATGATAGAAATGATTTAACAAATAATGGGGAGATAACCTTTACACAGAAACTACAGTCTGTGCTGTTATGTTATTATTGTTGAGTGTCACAACCAAGAAATTCAACACGCAGGGCGATGCCACTGTTCCAGCTCGTGGGATAGATCCTTATATATCTGCTGAATAATGGTGGATCAAATATATTCAGATTGCTCTCATTAGTATTTTGGTTTCCTTGGAATACCTAGAAACGATAAAAAGAAGAAGTGAAAAAGGTTTGCGATTATCAGAGCCATTTAGTTAATCACTCCACACATCACGTTTTAAACAACTATACAAATAATTAATAGAAAAAATATATCTCATTTGCTTGATGATTTAACTTTTGGCTTCATCCAAGGTGATGCCTACAGAATGTTATATCACTATTTGTAACTTCTGTTGCCAAAGAAGGTTAAAACAGTTGAGAAATTTACCCTTTAAGGAAATTGTGTATAGCCCTAAAGATGACAAGGAAAGATGGAGCAGGCAGTTAGTGACTTTTCAGTTATCTGCCCTGGTGATCATGTTTTTTCTTTCTTTCTGTAAGTAAGTAGTAAACACTGATACCCTTATCATGATTGGAAAAACAAGGACCTCACTGCAACAGAAAAGATGGAGAAAAGGACATTGGACTCTACTACAGTGACTAAAGGTTGTTATTTTAAGCAACAGTTTGTTTTTGAAATTAGAACGTCAATACACTGTACTACAGAATTCAAGGGGAGATCCACATGGCTTATTTCATGACTGTATAAACTGTTTTCTTTCAGTCCAAGCAAATGGAAACTGAGATAGGCCCTAAACAGAACTGGTGATGGGGTGCTGTGGCAGCTGTTACTTCAGTGACTGTAACTAATTGAATCACAGAGCAATCTGACAAATGCCTATGTGAACGTTTTTTCATTAGGTCTTATCAGAGTTGAGTAAATTGAATATGAGATAACTGTGTATATGTTGCCTTTATCTGGAATCTGTAAATTACATTTTTTTTATATATATTTTTCTCACTTTTTCCAATTAGATGGCTTTACTTTATCTGTTTCATAAATTTGCTGAAAAGTTTCGCCATTTCTTATTATTATGAACAATTTATTCAAACCAGGGGCTCTCAAACTCGGTCCTGGGGACCCCCTGTGACTGCAGGTTTTTGTTCCAACCAGATTCCTAATCAGTGACAACACCCGATAACACTGAGCTCATTTAATTAGCTGTTATTTTTTTTTCTTTTATTCAACATTCAGAAAAGCACAACAGCATGATTTTTACATTTATAAGACATTTAGAAATATTTCTGATTTTGCTATAGATTTAAACGTTTGCCTCTCTTTTGTTGTTTTCATTATATTTTGCCCTTTCTCTATGCAGTTCCCCACTTTGTTGTATCTTATTAATGACAATTAAAAACGAGCAGAGCAGACAGCCAGGCAAACAACACTGAATAATCAAAGGCTGCAACTACTTTAGCATCAGACACACTAATTAATAAATAATGGATTAATTAAATAATTAGAAAATCTGGAAAAGTAGAATTAAAATCAAGATGAAAATATTGTTAAAAAGAAAAAAATACATTATTCCCATTTAACTACTTGGTACATTTTAATACTTTTTTTTTTACCAAACTTAGTTTTCTAATTTCTATATTGTTCCCAAAACACAGAACTTGGGAAATAACACATCACTTAATTAGCCCTGGAATCCAATTAAAAACAGAAGCTGGCCAGAACAAAAACCTGCAGTCACAGTGGGTCCCCAGGACTGAATTTAGGAAGCATTAATTTAAACTGTTCAGATATTGTTAGATTTGATTACACTGCTACCCTCTTTGATGGACATTTACATTTTTAATAAATCCAGGAATGCACAGTAATGCAGTGGTTAGCATTCCTGGTTCATAGCTCCTAACATCTGGGTGCAATGTCTGGCCTGATCAGTGTCTTTGAGGACTTTGCACATTCACCCTTTGTTCTTTTGCATTTCCTCCCATATCTTAAAGAACTGGATACTAGTAATTGTAAATTGCCCCATTTGAGTGAGTCTGTGTATTTTTGTCTTCCTCAGATCAGGATCTTGATATTGTGATGAGATTTGTGAGAGCTTTTAAAACCTAAAGTTTGACCACTTGGGGAGTTGTACTTCTAGTAGGGCCACTCATAGGAAACATGTGTAGAAGGAGGCTCTAGAAAATCAGAGGTGCAAAATCTATGTCCTCAATGACAGAGGAAGACATATATTGTCACAATAGCTGTGAAACCAGAAGTAGACTGCAGCTGCTTTATTATCTCCAATCATAGCAGTCTTCCATTCAATTAAAACAATGTTATTAACCATCAAGCTCATGCGCATTCTGCCTGTGCTTTGGCTTCCTTGCATTTTCCACAGACCTCATGCGCAGGCTCCCATCAAGGTCTCCACGCAAAAATTCCCTTCGTTGTCTGGCACTTGAGTATGCTGAGAGAAGTCTTCAGTTTGGCAGCTTGGGTGAGATTTCCTATTCTGGATGCACTGTGCTCACTTCTTAAGCTTTATAAGGAGACACTGTGCACTAAACATATCCCCAAAATACTACGTTCTAGTCAGAAAAATGTCCCTGACAGGATCATGTTCTGTGGTTGAAAACACAAATCAAACTCATGAAGTTCACCATTTGAAATGTCCGTACCCTTACAGACAACATCACCAGTGATTGTCCAAATTCAAAGATTTCCATCCTTACTAGACGTTAGTGAGATGCAACATTGACATCACTGGCAAAGGCAGATACATCTTCAATTAGAAGGGACTACTAGCCAAAAAAGAGTGTGCCCATGGAGATGGCCTTGCTATCAAGAATAAGATTGTCAGCCAGCTTAAACGACTTCCTGTCAACATCCACAAGTGCATCAACCTGGTATCTTGTATCTGTGACCTAAAAGATGTTTAGATCACTTCGACCACATCCAGAACAGCTTCTTGGTTACGAGACCACCTTGTGGTTCATGCAATCATTAGTTTCCAGCTTGTCTGAAACCACTGAAGGCTCCCAAAGATAAACAGGGAGAAATGTGATGTCAGATACCTCATCAACTTCTTCTAAATGTTAGATTATGATATTTAAATGCTAAATACCAAAATTAGATGCTAAGATTTGCACTGGGTGTGACGAGGATGGATAGGATTAGAAATGAGTACATTAGACGGTCAGCTCAAGTTTGACGGTTGGGAGACAAAGTCAGAGAGGCGAGGTTGCATTGGTTTGTACATGTGCAGAGGAGAGATGCTGGGTATATTGGGAGAAGGGTGTTAAGGATAGAGCTGCCATTTAAGAGGAAAAGAGGAAGGCCTAAGAGAAGGTTTATGGAAGATATGGACAGGACAGGAAGATATGGAAGAAGATGAACCGCTGTGGCAACCCCTAATGGGAGCAACCGAAAGAAGAAGAAGATGCTATTTTTATGCATAATAAATACATTTTTCTTTGGAAGACCATAATGTTACTGAAGTATAACCTAATATTCCTGGACTACAACAAGTGGTAAGATACAAAAGAAAATATATACTGTATTTGCAACAATAATAAACTTTGTCACACAGATAAATGGTAATTTAGAATTTACTTGTGAGATATGTCATGAAAGACCACTTGTTCTTGAAATTTTGCACTGGTGAGGTTTGCTTTTAATGCCAAATCCTTCTTCTGCAATTAGTGAAGTTACTTTTCTGTAGTCTTGTTGTAGCCATACCATAAAGCACAATATCAAAACATAACTTATCTGATTTTACTGATTCTGTTAAAGATAAAAGCCACCACAGTTCTACATTTTACCCTGAAATCATTTGATTAGAGCTATTGGTGACTGTCACAATATTCCTAGAGGAACGCCGAACAGCTCTTTGTGAAGAATATAGTATTACTATATTACTATATTTTCAGGAGATCTATATTACATTCTCCTCCTGCTCGCACCATTGCTAAAAATAATGAAACCTAAAGAAAAAAGCTAATTTGGAACACCCTTCTATTATTATTCAGGCCATATGCATTGTTAGAGGTTTATAATCAAGCCAATCAGGCATCAAAAATAAGGACAGTAGATGGCACATACACTAGAAAAGGGAAATTCATTTTCATTTTCTGTACTGATAGATGTTCAGTTAGCAAAATGTTATATTACCTACCTACATAAGAAAATTATAAATCCTAAATAAACTAGTATATCCATTTTCTCTTCATTTTTAACTTTGTAATTTAATTATGTTGTCATTTTGTTTGCTTTGTAAAGTATACTGCTCAAAAAAATTAATGGAACATTTTTTAATGAGAGTATAGCATTAAGTCAATGAAATTTCTGGGATATTAATCTGGTCAGTTAAGTAGCAGAGGGGGTTGTTAATCAGTTTCAGCTGCTGTGGTGTTAATGAAATTAACAACAGATGCACTAGAGGGGCAACAATGAGATGACCCCCAAAACAGGAATGGTTTAACAGGTGGAGGCCACTGACATTTTTCCCTCCTCATCTTTTCTGACTGTTTTTCACTAGTTTCACATTTGGCTACAGTCAGTGTCACTACTGGTACCATGAGGTGATACCTGGACCCTACAGAAGTTGCACAGGTAGTCCAACTTCTCCAGAATGGCACATCAATATGTACCATTGCCAGAAGGTTTGCTGTGTCTCCCTGCACAGTCTCAAGGGCATGGAGGAGATTCTAGGAGACAAGCAGTTACTCTAGGAGAGCTGGAGAGGGCCATAGAAGGTCCATAGCCCATCAGCATGACCAGTATCTGCTCCTTTGGGAAAAGCAGAACAGGATGAGCACTGTCAGAGCCCTACAAAATGATCTCCAACAGGCCACTGGTGTGAATGTCTCTGACCAAACAGCCAGAAAGACTTCATGAGGGTGACCCAAGGGCCCCATGTCCTCTAATGGGCCCTGAGCTCACTGCCCAGCAGCATGCAGCTCGATTGGCATTCGCCATAGAATACCAGAATTGGCAGATGCACCACTGGTGCCCTGTGCTTTTCACAGATGAGAGAAGGTTCACCCTGAGCACGTGACAGAAGTGAAAGGGTCTGGAGAAGACATGGAGAACATTATGCTACCTGTAACATCATTCAGCATGAGCACTTTGGTGGTGGGTTAATGATTGTCTGGGGAGGCATATCCATGGAGGGTCACACAGACCGCTACAGGCTTGACAAAGGCACCTTGGCTGCCATTAGGTATCAGGATGAAATCCTTGGACCCATTGTCAGACCCTATGCTGGTACAGTGGCTCCTGGTGCACGACAATTCCTGGCCTCATGTGGTGAGAGTATGCAGGCAGTTCCTGGAGGATGAAGGAATTGATACCATTGACTGGCCACCACACTTTCCTGACCTAAATCCAATAGAACACCTCTGGGACATTATGTTTTGGTCCATCCAATGCCACCAGGTTGCACCTCAGACTGTCCAGGAGCTCAGTGATGCCCTGGTGGAGATCTGGGAGGAGATCTCCCACAACACCATCTGTCATCTCATTAGGAGCATGCACCGATGTTGTCAGGCATGTATACAAGAACACAGGGGCCATAAAAAGTGCTGCGTACAATTTTGAGTTGCTGCAATTAAATTTTGGAAAAATGGACTAGCCTGACACATAATTTTTTCACTTTGATTTTTGGGGCATCTTTGAATTCAGGGCTCTGTAGGTTGATCATTTTCATTTCCATCAAACGATGTGGCATCCTTTCGTTCCTAACACATTGCCCAGTCTATATCAGTATAGATATCCAGGAGGATTTCTTTTTCCCATTGAGATCTGATGTGTTTTCAAAGTGTTCCTTTAATTTTTTTGAGCAGTTTATATGGCTATTATAACCAGCCTTGAAGGTGCTATATACAGAAATAAAAGATTTATTTGTAATGGTGAAGGTCACATGGAAAAGTAGCAGAAGCAAAACAGGAAATAGCCATTGGTGAACTGCAGGTGTTTGCTAATCAACATAGTGGTACATCTTCTAATTATGAAGAAAATCTAATTCCACACAGAAGGCAAGATACTTTTGTACTTAGACAATGTAACTGCCTAACTGCTGTGAATAGATATTTCTCCCCAAGCCACCAGTCATAAATTGACAATACATATTTTGTAGACATTGTGCAGGATGTAATGCCATTCAATTAATTAATGTTGATGATGTATTATTATTCAACATACCTTCTTTTTGGAACCATCATCTTCTTGAACATCTGACCAAATTACCCCATCATTACTCACGGAAATGGAAAACTCCTTTATAAACATATAGGTGAAAATCTCCTTTGCTCCTTGAGTAATAATGCCAGTTATTCTTTTGACTTCCATAAAATCAACTTGGAACCACTCATGAGGATTGTTTACCTGTTTGTGGAAACAGACATTCAAGTCAATGAGATGTAAAAATAATTATACATATAGTAATTCATTCTTGTTTATTCTTTTCATTGCAAGGTGGTGGGGAGTCAGAGCCTGAAACGACACCATGAGGAAGAAGGCAAGAACAGGTTCAAAATATAAAGTCAGCCTTTTGCAGGAAAAAATAATGAATATTCCACCACACTCTCTCAAAAACCCAAGTTACAGTCACCATTATGCAATTTGTTGAGATGTAAGAGCAAACTGAAAAATCCAGAACAAGCATGGCATGAATATAATGTGAAAATTCTATCGAGAAGCTGACTGTGCCAGAAATCAAATCTAGGTCAATGGCACTATAAGTAAGCAATCCTAACAGCTGTGCTATTCATAGGTTTCCTTTTTATCTATATCTGTTAATGTATTATATTATCATACTATAAAAACACAAGCACTTTAGTCAAAGAATTAATGCTCCTGAACTTGGAAAAAGGGTAATGGTTATTCCTATAGGGGAAATAAAAAAGTAAACACATGCATATTCAGTAATTACATATACAGTATTTTGGATAATCCCTCACCAAAATTTAAACACAAATTCCCCTTGTTATCCCTTTCCACCCTAATTTGTTATCTGCCCCACTGGTCATTGCATCAAAACATCCCAATTTTACAGATGGATCCTTCCAAAGGAACTTTTTTCCTAATCCACCCATTGACCACCTTAATTAGACAATCATATTTTCTGTATTTCATGAAGCAGCGTCACCTTCCCCACCACAGGCCTCTGTTGTATCAGGGGCCACTGTATTATTTGTGAATTAGTCACCAGCAGTTTATGGTTCCTGTGAAAAAATGAATATTAAACTAATGGGACTCCAGCCAGCCCAAAAATCTTATTTACTCTATTCCTTGGAGAAATTGTTCAACCATCTACATTGGAAGATGGCTTACTGATCATGAAGCACATTCAGGCTACTAAGATCAAAGATCTTGCAATGGCTATTGTAAAACATTTTTACATTCCCTGATCATATCTACATATATTGAGCTCTCTGATTTTTGTACTTTCACTGGGCTTCAACAACACCTTTAAAAGAAAAACAGAAGAAGCTAAAATAATTCTTAGGCTTGGATCACACGTTTCTTCACTACTAAATGACCAACCAATCATTTAATCTCTTCCTGTAATGGCTGTGCTTTACACATACGCTTGTGTTACAATCCTGTCTACTCCAGCTTTGTTCCATCTTTCTCCTCCTACACTCTTGGTTCAAAAATGACACTTTATGGAGGTTCTTGTTCCTCATAGAACCACTGCTTAACAATGAACCATTTCATTGGTTCTTCAGTCTTTGAAAACGTTCTTAATATTGGGCAAAACAGAAATCTTAGACTACCTATGGATACTAACAGATAAAGGAAACCTGAACTTAGCAGGTGTTAATGTTTGCTGCAAGAGTTCTTTTCAAATCACGAATCCACTGATATTGCACAAATTTGTTCACATCTGTTCATGGTTATTTATGGAGTTTGTTACATATTTAAATAAATAAAAGATCTCTCTGGAGCATTCATGTGGCTGCTCGTTTGGGAATCACATCGCTCTGAAGCACACCTTTATTTTTAAAAGTGTATTTTTTTTACTTAACTAACACTTGTTGATTGCTACTCAGCTGAACCATTGGGTCTTTCTTTTTTTCCTTTTCCAAATGCATGATAATGCAACCCTTCACTTACTCTGTGCTCCTAAAATGTATGTTGAGCAAATCTGTGTGTAAATGAAGCCAGCCTAGTCAGTGTAAGGTGATAATTTAATTATAAGGCAAGGTTCATGTGCCTGCTCTGAATTCAGGAGTGACCCCAAGTACATCACTTGAGTGGAGTGAAACTCACGACGAAAAGTGTGGTATGGTATGTATGGTCTCTGACGTGAATGACACTTTGTAAATCTCTGTATAAACCAACCTGATTTATCCCTTTAAAAGCCCAATTAAATATCACGGTTTGTCAAAGACAGCTACAGTACTCGCAATACACAAAGCTTTAGCTGGGTGAAGCCCACTTGAAACTAAAAGTGGCATTAGATGCACTACGAGTTTAGGACAAAATCTACTGTTTCTGTTGTACTTTGTGAATAAGTGGATAATTTTAGTCCTGTATTTAGTTAATGTCTCAAATAGTTGTATGTGGGTAAGTTTCATGTTACAACATTTTTTGTCTGGGAATTAGTATTAATAGATTCATAAAATACAGCATCAATTTATTAGTTTTCATTTAAACAAAAACAACAAAAATGAAATAAACAAAAAAAGCAACTCTTGGCATTAGTGCTCCTCTTTCACTTACTTTGGACTAACAACGACTTCATAAGTAAGAATATGAGAGCGAGAGAGGTTAGGAACACGTGCTGTTAGCACATTGCTGTGCCCACCACATGACTCTGGGACCCAAGTGCAGTGAATGACACCTCAGCACCACACTGGAACAGTGTGAGGTTTATTTTACAGTGGCTGGGGTGACAATCCTGCCACCAACCCCTAAGATTTCCCTGTAAATTGGAGGACCTGCTTGCAGGTTGACGTCATACCCAAGATGAAGCAATTGCAAGTTAAGGGCTTTACTCAATGGCCCAATGGAGTAGAGTCACTTCTGGTGTTTACGGGTTTCAAACCAGCAACTGGCGCAGATCCCTAGCCTCACAGCCACCACTCTGCCCCCTAAGAATGACAGAATTTCACTAACTTCCTAAGAGTCTTTATGTGAAAGAGTGTACTTTTAAATTAAGAACAGTCCGTTTAGCTGGCCAATTAGTCTGACGCACATTAACTCTTTCAGGGCTGATGTCAACTTTTGTCAAAATTCAGGAGTAGAGGACGGTAATCGGCTGTAAACTGCAACAAAAGTCACCCTTACGTTTTTAGGTTGACTTTCTTTGCTAGAAGGAAAGTTACATAGCATTGTTGATTTAACCCTCGATTCCCTACGCGTGCATGAGTAGCGAAGAGCAAACAACCTCTACATTGTCATCAACATCTGGCGAAAGACCAAAGCAAGATACTCCATGGATGTTTTACGTAATTTCGTTGAATAGGACTCTGACTTGTTGGACTCCGAGTTTGACGTAAGTGATCTGGAGATGGAGATCAAAAATGAAAGTAAGGTACCAGCATCATCTGATCGGTCCCTAGCTGATTGTGGTGGTGAACACCTTAGTGTAGGTGATGCACCTACAGCAGCGTTTGCCTGGGAGGACCTCCACTTATGATGACAAGAGGTACAAACCATTCTGCATCACACTGCAACCGCCATCCGTGCAAAGACAGCCAGGCAGCTGGCCCACCGTGCATTCCTGCTGACCATCGAGGTGTTCCCAACGCAGCCACTGCCGCCAAACACGACGAACATGCACCAACAGCAGTCGCAGCACATAGCAAAAGACATTTATTGTTGACTTATGTGTGAAACCATTGCTTGGTGTGCTTTTCAGAAAACAGAGTTTTTTTGGAGAAAATATTCAGCCTTCAAAGAGTTAAAGTAAAATTTCCTTTCCAAAATATTTGTTTTTTGAAATGTACTTCCCCGCTTTAGGATATTTTTTGCATCTGGCTATTCAGCTTTAATTTTCATAAAATAGAAACAAAGGTGCAGAATTACACAGAGTGATGGATTGTCAAGACCATTACCCGGCTGTGACACTGGCTTGGTGGAAGTACCGAGGGAGAGAACCTGTTTGGGACAGTATCTTCCCCGAGATGCTTGAGGGCAGCCCCCTGGATTTCTATGGCACCATGGGGCATGCCGGGAGTTGTAGTTTGGATCAGCCTTGTTGGGTTTCCGTGGGTGCCGCCAAGGAGTGGTGCAGGTACAGCTGAGTCCTTAGTGGCACCCACCGCTTCTGCCACGCCAGAAGTGCAGCTGAAGAAGGTTGAGAAACACCTGGAACACATCTGGGTGCACTTTAAAAGGATGCCCCCTCACCACCAGTCAGAGAGTCGGGACGTGGAGGACAAAGCTTTCGAGGAGGAAGAGAGAGAAAGTGAGAGAAAGAAGAAAAGACTGTGTGTTATTTGGTGCTTTGTAGTGTGTTGTGTAGTGGGGAGCAAAAGAAAAAACGCTTCCCCACTTAAATAAAGGTGTGTTGTCTGGCAAGCCTCGTGTCTCAGCCTGTCTGTGTCGGTGTTTGGGGAGTGGTACGCCCCCTGGTGGTCCACATTGGTAAAACAAAAATGTAATCAACCAAAATAGAAAGCAAGTTCTGAGTTTCACTCTAAAAAGTTGATAGAAAGACTAAAATCAGAAGAAAACAAGTTTCTTGTAGCATCCATGCAGCAACTTCAAAATGCTTGTGACAACATCACAGAGGATTTGTAGGATAACAACCATCAGCTACATCCAAGTATGCAAGCAGTCAGAGACTTATAGACGAAGCAAAAATGTATTCATTTAACCTGCAAATGTACCAAATGGATGTTTTCTTCTGCAGTTCTTTTGGGCAGAAATTAAACAGGGGAAATATAATTCCTGCTAGTGCTCACTTTACAAAAGAAGGACAGAAATCCAAATCAGCTTTCTGTTTAGTGATGCTAGTTTATTGTTCTCTATCTGTATATAAATGCAGGTATCCACATGCTCTAATTCTTATGTTAGAATTCAATTTATTGTCAATCCACAAAACAGAGAAAGTGAAAGTGTTTATGTGCTTCTTTGCTATTTTATTAACTTTGTTCATAAATGGAGGCTTATCTCTTTCCTCATACAGTCTGTTTTGAATTCATGTAAAATGTAATATTATTGTTTAGCGCCTGTAACAAGAATGTATGGTTTATGTCACTGTGCTCTGTACAAGAAATTATTTTATAAATCCATTCACATGTACAGGCCAGGCCAAAAGGGGCTCTTAACATTTAGAAGTGCTTAGCCAAGCATAGGACAAGATGGACGGAGACAGCTTGAGGAATGTGTAGTAGGCCTAAAGACAGGCATATGCTATTTTGTCCTCTGTTGGAAGTGAGCACGGGATCTTCTTTCCTTGTTTGGAAATGGACTATTTGTCTACGTGGGGGTCTGTGCGTGAAGGAACCAGTATAAAAGGCTTGGACAGCAGCCAAACACTTCGAAGCTGACGGACGGGAGGGTGATATCGTCATCTGTCCTGAAAAGCGCAGTGACGAAAAATGGCAGACTGTATAGATCAAGATCCCACCTTGGTATTGTCTTGCTATTATGGCTTCCCATCTGTAATGCCGCTTAAATCGTCAGTAAAGAAAGCTAAGTTATTTTCTCTTATGTGATTTTTACCGCCGTATCACTATGGGAGGGATATCACCTTTTTTACATTATATCTATATAGTTTTCAGTTATTACAATTACAAAAGAACTCATTCTAACTAGGGAGCTATATCGCCCCCTACTGGTACAGCGCCTACTTGTGCAATCTGCATATCCAGTGGATATATGCAATTTCTGATTTTTCCCCAGCCATATCAGAGTATTCTACTGTGAACACAGAACTGGGTGCCAGTGCTTTTATTAATGTGGTTTGGAAATTTATCAGGCTTTATTTTAAAGTAATTTGTCTGACAGAGTTACCGACTTCTTCCTCACAATTGATTCAAACACAGGCCAGTTTAAAAGAAAGTGCTTAAGGCTTAATTTGTTTGTTTTGATTTGTTCATATTTATAATTTTCAGCCACAACATTTTGTGTAGGCCAAAGGCTGACAAATAAAATTATGAATATTGACAACTTTAGCATTATTTAATACTATTGTATTGATTTTAAAAGAATGTAAAACAATATACATTAATACTATGCTTCAAATTAAAATGTAAAATACACTAATACACAAATTGTAACAGCTTACACAGAGAAACTAATGAAATACAACTCCAGTTCTGTTTAGTTGGATATAAAATTTTACTCATTAGAGAATCCCCCTTCTGCAGAATTAGAAAGTTAATATTGAATTCTTTCTCATGATAGAAGATTATCTATTTGTTTCAGCCCAGGGCAAGCTCTTGCTTAGTAATTACAATATATTTCCTGAATGCCCAGCTATATCAATGTAGGATTTTTTTTCTTGCTGGAAATGGGCACAAAAAGCATATTAAGAACCAGAGCAGATTTGAATGAAAAGAAGACAGGGATTAAAATATTTTTAGCATTACTCTTGGAGAGTAAAGAAGCCAGCAGTCCAGATTTTTTAGACGTAGGCCAAGCTATTATAACTTTTATTAATTGTTCGTTTATGTAAAATAAAGAAAGATATGGCAACAGAGGTTATGTATTTTCATAAGCTTTTTAGAATGAAAAAATATTTTAAAGCATTTCGGTGATGGGCAATGTACCCCAAGGAATATCTTAACATATTCCTTCTAAAGAAAGTATGTGCTTATTTGAGTATCCAACCTGCTATATCCTAACTACTGGGTCATGGGGGTCTGCTGGAGCCAATACCAGCCAACATAGGGTGCAAGGCAGGAAACAAACCCCGGGCAGGGTGGCACCCCACAGCGTTAATTGAGTATTTTATTTAATAATGAGATATATTAATAATAATCTGCCACAATGGGGTGTTAAAACACTGAAAGAGACTACGAGGAATATGAGAAACCAATGGCCAATGCAGCACAGTCTGCAACTATAGGAACCAGGCCTGTTTGTGGAGTGGGTCCGAGCATCATGGTACATAATCATGTACAGACCCACACTCACGTTTACTGAGTCCCCTGTGTCTCATGGGCTACCCAGACCACTTACAAAAAGGCTTCTGCATATACAGCGTACACTCTAAACAGACAGGACCAGGCTAGGATTCAAAGTGTGTTTAGTTGTATTTCATTTTACTATATACTGTTAGCAGCTGTGTCCCACAAATCCAGGGACATGCTGTAATTTTGAGTCCCGGTTCAGTTTTACTAACTAGAATATATACATTTGTAATTTTTCACCAAGTTCAAGTAATTTTTCTCTACTGTATGTATTCTAGATTCCTCTCAGACTTCGAATAGGTGTGTGTTAGTTTCACTGATGACTTGAAGTTTTGTTAGAGTGCATATATATGTATGAATATCATGGAGTGAAGTGGCTTCATATTCAGGGCTGGTGCTGCCAGGATAGGTTCCAGGCCCCTATGATCATATAATGTATCTACAAAGTGTGTTGAGCAATTGATGGATTGATATACTAAAATACTGTATATACATGTTACTGATTTTTTTATGCCCAGAAACACACACACACACATATATACAGTATATGAGGCAGTGAAGCTACAGTTACACTGAAAACTTTTTTGAATATTTTCTTTCTATAGATTCCAGAGAACAGTGCATCCACACCCATGATATTAAAATTTAAAATTTAAATTTTTAACTGAGATTGCCTTTGCTGCCTGCCACAGTTGTCCTCTGAGTCCAGATCTTTTACAGCCCAAATTCTTATTCTGATTTTTGCTATAGAGGCAATGCCATCTTTGCACCATATGTCTTACTTATTGCACACTCTTGAGGTATTTTGTATGTAAAAATATCTATTTTGATATGAACTATTTGCTAAAAATCTTAGATGATTACATAATCTGAAGCATATAATAACTGACATATGACTTTACTTTTGGTCTCCAAGCGTTTATTCTTCCTTGTAAATTGAGGCGTGCTAAAGAGGGTGTCCAGGAAGAAACCCAGTTCTTGAAAAATGAAGATGCACTAATCTGATTGTCTTGGATAAGACCTCGCTCCATTCCTAATGGCAAAGAGCAGCCTAGAAAAACAAAATAAATCAAAGCAAATTAGATTTTAATATAAATGTACATAATATCCAAATCTGCCAGACCAAAAAGACTCTACAATAACATTTCACATAACAATGTAGCTGAAATATTTAAAATGATAAAATATATCATGGACATAACACTCCCAAGTACTCACTGTTATTATGAGAAATAAATAAGCTTTACAAACATTCTCACACCTGTATTAAATCCTCAGCAGTATCCTGGACTTGATATTTACTGATTTTATTTCTGGAAAATTACAAGATAAACATAAATTTGGGATTATTTGAAAATTTTGATATTGCTTTTCATTACCATAGATTTATTGACTGGAATAAACCCTACATTATCTAAACTCTTTATAAACAGCTTTTACCTGTAGCCTATCTCTAGGGTCAATGACAAAGTGCCACATCTAACTTGTCATTTAAGTATCCAGATGTCACAGTTTTCCTGACACTTTCCCATTTTAAAAAACCTATTTATTTCGTTTGTTATGTGTGGAGCTGTAATGTGGTTTGACATCAGCAGAGTTTAGGTAGAATGGATGCATTATTTCCAACCCTAGACACAGGATTCTAGTCTATCACGGTCAGTTAACTCCTCTTACTTACCTTTCTTTTTTAATTGATTTCTGCCTAGTCTTTTGCTTCCCGTTGTCTTTCATTTCTTAAAATAATATAGTGCTCCAACATAGATTCTAACATTGATAACTTATTAATAATTTGCATTTGTGTGTGTGCTTATCACACAATGACAGTTGAACAAGAAACTGAAATCTACCCCATGTTACTTTATCAATTACAGGATCATGGAGAAACAGAGCTATTTCCAACAGTTTTAGGTGTAAATCAGGGTCCAGATCTGGGTGAATTCAAAATTCAGTATAGAGCTTAGTTACATAAATGTCAAGCCTTACGGTTTACAAGAAAATATACAAATCTCATGCTGACCAAGGAGAACCAAAATCAAGTTCATGGAGATGTGAGATGTGATGTCACTACACTGGTTACCTGTGTCACTTAGAATTGACTTTAAAATCCTGCTTATGGTTTACAAAGCCTTAAATAATCTCGCTTCATCCTATATTTCAGAATGTCTTTCACCTTGCACTCCAAATCGTAACCTTAGATCTTCAAATGAGTGTCTGCTTACAATTCCAACAGCTAAATTTAAAAGAAGTGGTGAGGCAGCCTTCTGCTGTTATGCACCTAAAATCTGGAATAGCTTACCGATAGAAATTCACCAGGCTAATATGGTGGAGCACTTTAAAAAACTGATTATTTTAACATGGCTTTCTAATAGCTTAATTTTAGTTTAATCCTGATACTCTGTATATGCATTTAATTATCAATGCCATTCCTGGTGGCTCCATAATCTGTACTAACCCCTACTTTCTCTTCTGTTCTTTTTCCAGTTTTCTATGGTGGTGATCTGCACCACCACCACCTGATCAAAGCACCATGATGTCCAAACATTGATAGATTAGAGGCCAGAAGTCTACATGACCGTCATCAGCAAGTTCTTCCATGTGAAGCCTGAAAACCACGAGGACTGATTGAGGTCATTTTCGTTAGGTAGAATGCCTAGAGCGGGCTGGGCGGTCTCGTGGCCTGGAACCCCTGCAGATTTTATTTTTTTCTCCAGCCGTCGGACCTTACTTTTATTCTATGTTAATTAGTGTTCCTTAATTCTATTTCCTTATTTCTTTTGTCTTTTTTCTCTTTCTTCTTCATGTAAAGCACTTTGAGCTGCATAATTTGTATGAAAATGTGCTATATAAATAAATGTTGTTCTTGTTGTAAGAGAGCAGCACTAACTCACTGCATCAATGTTTCACACAAAGCAGTAAATGAAAGCATAACATAACATTTAGGCCCAGGAGAGTCCATCTACTCATTTCTATTGATACCTGCATCTTTGAAAAGATAAATGCACATTTTGAATGCACTAACCAAATTAAAAAGAAGAAATTAATCTAAGCACTTTACCCAGAGATTCAATTTGTGTTTGTGATGGATTTAGTAATTATCAGCAAATATGTTTAGAAAAATATGATCATAGAGCCAGAAAGATATTGATCTGGCAGGCCATGTTATCTAAAAGTTATGCAGTATGACTATTTTCACTTACAAAGGGGCACCGTGGCATAGTAATTGGCACATCTGCCACAGAGATATGAAAGAGTGGGTTTGAATTCACCCACAATGCTTGTGTGGAGTCTGCATGTACCAGCAGGTACTCTCCCATATCTAAAGACACACATGTTAGGTTGACTGTCATCTCTAAATTGTCCAGACAGTGTGAGTTCAGTTTATTTTAGGGTACTGTCCTTTACAGAGTGCTTCTGGGTGTTTTAGTGAAAGTATTGTGATGTGCCATTCAGGACTGCTTTACACGTTGCATGGAATGCTGACAGGGTAAACTCTGCCACCCTACATCCATACAGCTGAATTAAGAAAATATGCTGTATCTTTGGATGCACTTTTATTCACTGAAATTTCAGATTCTGCTGAAGATTCATTCTGTGTCACTGGATGAGTAAATAAAACTGTCTACATGCTTTCTGAAAATTGCTAGATATACTAAAGTGTAATACACATTTGAATGGTGCTCTGTATTGATAGTCATTATCAAACCAGCTTAGTCTGATTCGTGGTTGTGGAAGGCAACAGTGTATTTTAAGAGTATAGGTCAAAAGGCAGAAAACACCATGGGATCGATTTCCAATCCATCTCAAGGTGTACTCACACACACAAGCACATAGAACAATGAAAAATATATAGAGTGTGTGAAAGAAAATAAATTTCAACACTTACTGTTTAAGTCACAGCCAATCAGTTCCATTCGAAGGGTAGGGCGTTTGTTGAAAGACAAAGGATGAATTTTGATATAACGAGCAACTATTGGAGGGGAGAATACATTTCCCTTTATGGCTGAACCATCAACATTCCCTCCAAATATCTTAAAAACAAAAAAGATAAAACAAACTCACAAATGCAAATCCAAATGGTTCAATAAAAGGAAGCAATATTTAAACTATTACTTTACTTTGCTTTATCTACCTTCAAACCGTAACTGTATTTCTATCTATCATCGATTGATGCAAAAATTACTATATTGTAGGCCCTTACTGGACAGCACTGATGAAAAGTGTTTTTCTATTCTCTAGCAAAGTACATGTTCATGTATGGCAAGGGATCAAGTTAGTGTTCTCTCTGAATGATAGTTATCAATGTACAATATCTATATTTTGCATAAAATAGAGGAACATTATTTATCTGTAAATAATTACAGATAAATTCAGATTTCTGTTTATTTTTGGCTAATTAGAGGCAACCGTAGAAATAAATCTATCTATCTATCTATCTATCTATCTATCTATCTATCTATCTATCTATCTATCTATCTATCTATCTATCTATCTATCTATCGTACCTTTCACATCTATTTATTATATAGTGCCTTTCATATCTATCTATCTATCTATCTATCAATCTATCTACCCTTTTTTCAAGGTAACTTCTGGAATCTGTCATGTAGTCATTTTCATGCCAAGTAAGATGGAGGTCACAAACCTTTTCTGTGTTTGTCACATTCCCTTTGTATCTTTTCCATTTTTCATTATCAGAACTGTATGAAATGAGGAATTGAGCTATATAATAGTCAGAGAAGAATTGTTTTGCACCTTGTGTTTTAATTCCATGAATTAGCATTGGTCTCAGTAGATCAACCTAGAAGATATAAGCATCTAGTTTAATCTGTTTATTTATAATGTACAGTATATTAAGTTTACAGAATTTTCAGTTATTATTGCAATTCATTTAAAAACAACTTATTAAAAACAGAAGTTTTTTTTTTTTTTTTTAAATAATATTATGTGTTAATGAGACTTTTTTCTTCTTTTAGGTTAATGGTAAACTACTCCAGATACTAATAAGAAATAAAATTAGCAGAATTGCACCATGCTTTGCAGAAAATAAAGAGGAATGTATGCTGCAAATGTTTAAATTCTGATCCTTATTTGAGATTCTGATTGGAAAGTCCAAATCAGGCAGTCCCAGCTTCCGGGAGTAGCTTAGTCAGGCTAAAATAATATCATGTCAAGCTCACCAACCGTCCCATGCTGTCAGGTATACTGTCACTAATTTGATTTTTGTGAGCCCCCCTCCCAAGTATTTCAGATGTGCACCAGGTGCATTCTCGTTGTTGCCAAAAATCACCCAGGGGTTATATCTTTGAAATGCATTAACAGAGTTTGGAAACACTACCTCTGTCTTCATCTTTATTATTAAGTATAGTTTCAGGAATAACTTTGACAAAGCTTTTAGTTTGTACATAAAAATTTGTGTTTTACTTTAAGATTATACATAAGGCATACTTGTTCACATAATCTATGCAGAAGGTCCCGACACCTAATTAATTCCATGAATAAAAGCATTGTAGGTTAAGGAAGACTATATAAGACATATAAGAATATATGATTATGTCAACGGAGAGCATATGAGATCAGTATTATGTTTTGAAGTGTCTCCTACAGTCATACCATATTTTGAGTGAATGATACACTACTCGGATGTTAATAATTTGGCAAAAGTTAATATTGACTAGAACACAGAACAATTCATAAAGAGGGTAGTTTGAACAAGATTTCCTTTCCATTGCTAACCAGACAGGTGCGGTTTAATTGTTTTCTGCTTCCTTCTAAGGTCTCACTGTATGTAGACTCATGAAAGGCTTGAGGTTTAACAGTTTTCACACCACCTTCTGTTTTGTTTTTATTTGTAGACTTGTCTTTAACATGGCATACCAAATTAAGTAGGTTACAGTTTTATCTAATTTGTTTTTCATTTTATATGTTTTAAGAAACAAAATATAATAAAAAGCACAACTCAACAAATTAAAATAATACTACAAATATAATAGTATATTCTAAGACACTCCAAGAAAATTAGCAATCAATCTCCTTATCTAACATTTGAAAAAGATAAAAGAGCTTTGGAAGATTATGATAAACGTTGTTTGTTGCTTTCCAGCATATTGAAGAAATTATATTTGAATAGGTTATTAAGTTTTCTTGTACCTATAACATTATAGCACATAAATATTTAAACTGTTCAAAGGCAATCAATGAATAGTAATCCATTCTAGTGTGATATGCAATAACATTCACTGGGAAAAGTTCTCTCTTATTCAAATTAATCCTGAACCCAGAGATCCTATGAAATTCATCCAACAGATTTAATGACAGTGATGAATATGGATCCATGATACATTTTTTCCTTATCTTCTTCTTCTTTTGGCAGCTCTCGTTAGGGGTTGCCTCAGCGGATTATCTTCTTCCATATCTTTCTGTCCTCTGCATCTTGTTCTGTTACACTCACCACCTGCATGTCCTCTCTCACCACATTCATAAACCTTCTCTTAGGCCTTCCTCTTTTCCTCTTACCTGGTAGCTCTATCCTTAACACCCTTCTCCCAATATACTCAGCATCTCTCCTCTGCACATGTCCAAACCAACGCAATCTCGCCTCTCTGACTTTGTCTCCCAACCGTCCAACTTGAGTTGAGCCTCTAATGTCCTCATTTCTACTCCTATCCATCCTTGTCACGCCCAGTGCAAATCTTAGCATTTTTAACTCTGCTACATCCAGCTCTGTCTCCTGCTTTCTGGTCAGTGCCACCGTCTCCAACCCATATAACACAGCTGGTCTCACTACTGTCCTGTAGACCTTCTCTTTCACTCTTGCTGATACCCGTCTGTCACAAATTACTCCTGACACTCTTCTCCACCCATTCTACCTTGCCTGCACTCTCTTTTTCACCTCTCTTCCGTAATCCCCATTACTCAGTACTGTTGATCCCAAGTATTTAATTAAACTCATCCACCTTCACCAGCTCTACTCCTTGCATCCTCACCATTCCGCTGACCTTCCTCCCATTCACACACATGTATTCTGTCTTGTTCCTTCTGACCTTCGTTCCTCTCCTCTCTAGAGCACATCTCCCCCTCTCCAGGGTCTCCTCAACCTGCTCCCTACTATTGCTACAGATCATAGTGTCATCAGCAAACATCACAGTCCATGGGGACTCCTGTCTAATCTCATCTGTCAACCTGTCCATCACCATTGCAAATATGAAAGGGCTCAGAGCCGATCCCTGATGTAATGTCACCTCCACATTGAATGCATCTGTTACTCCTACCACAGACCTCACCACTGTCTCATTTCCCTCGTACATACAGTATCCTGTACAACTCTTACATAACATACTTCTCTGCCACTCTTGACATCCTCATACAATACCACAACTCTTCTCGTGGCACCCTGCCATATGCTTTCTCCAGGTCCACAAAGACGCAATGCAACTCCTTCTGGCCTTCTCTATACTTCTCCATCAACATCCTCAGAGCAAACATCGCATCTTTTTTGGGATGAAACCATATTGCTGCTCACTAATCATCACCTCACTTCATAACCTAGCTTCCACTACTCTTTCCCATAACTTTGTGCTGTGGCTCATCAATTTAATCCCGCTGTAGTTACTACATTCCTACACACACCCTTATTCTTAAATATCAGCACCAGTACACTTCTTCTCCACTCCTCAGGCATCCTCTCACTTTCCAAGATTTCCTTTTGATTCCCTTTATTTGTAGATGTTGCAAGAGAAAGATAGCAGGAGCTTTAATGGCAGCTGCAAATAGCTTTGGTGATAATGGGCAGTACTGCCTATTTCTCTGTTCTAGTGTGAAATATATTGTTTATACAAACAGTTTTTTGGAGATTAGTACAGTAATGTGATCCAAGCACATGAAGTGTGTTGGGTATGCACCAAAACTTCTATAACAGAGAAAAGAGATATTGCCCTTGAGCGATACCAAAACTGTGCCCAGAGATAACAGGACCTCTGGGAATTCAGATAGTGTAGGTGTACATATTGCACTAAACAATCACCAAAGGTTTAATAATAGTTTGGTGTAAGTAAATCCAACTTGATCTCGTGGTATTATATTGGGGAGTATCTTCTCCATTCTTCATTAATATCGTTGTTTCGTAGTGAAATTAGTCTGTGAGATGCACGCTCGAAACGTCTATAATTTTCAAACTTTCTGGGTTTGTTCTTAACATTTCTGATGTCTGATGTCATGTATATACATGAAGAATTCAGTCTTATTGAGCATTCTGTTCACACAGCTCTCTGAACTGGGTAGGGAATGGGGGCTCTGTTTGACTTGATTTAACATTAAACAAATGTCTGGAATGCAGTGTTCACTGTATCTTTGACTGAAGTGTGTTTTACTTATTGCAATGTAATTTATATACTCAATAAAATATCTTTCAGCATATATCACAGCTTAATTATGTACAAGTCTGAAACTGAACAGGTTAAACTGAAAAGATGGAAAATAGGTTAAAACAGTATTTGTTTCTTTATTGCAAAAAATCAAAACCATTGTGTTTTTAATAGAAGATTTGTTAATGAAAATTAATTTATGCACCTTTGATAATTTAGGAAAACTGAATTAATTCATTTTTAAGAAAGTATGAGATTTACTTTAATTATCAGTCAAACTGTGTTCATTGCAGCATAAATTAAAAACAAACTTTAAATGTTAAAGAAAATAGGAACAAAATGAATACAAAATTGATGAACTCATTTTGTCTTATGTTGTTGGCCAATTTTAGTCCAAACCTCAAAGTCTAAATGACTGCAGAGCATTGAATAATAGTAAATGAGTACAATTTGAAAATAAACGTGCTTTTATTCCACCGGTCTGAAAACATGAACTCAAATGAACAAATAATTAGTCTTACTAGATAACATGTTATGAACACTGGTCTGTAACTGTTAATAAATCAGAAAAATCATTTTAAAGTGATGATGAGATTATGTTACAAAGTTACAAACATACTGTATTTAGAGAAGCTCTGAATATTTTATTTTATTCTATTATTACAACATGCATTATTTCAATTCTCACCTGTATCCAAGACTTGGTATCCAATCCCGACCAAGCATTGATTGACCCGGAAAAGTCTAACCTTGCCAGTTTAGGTTGCCAGTCACCTTAAGCAAAATTGAGAAATATTACAATATCCATTCCATCCATAGTACTTTGTGTAATACTTCACATTATGGAGAAATATCTGAATCATGATGAGGTCAAATTGTTGACAATAGGTATGATTTAATGTATTGTTTCTAGGTATTAATTTACAGCCAATGTGTTTTAGGACATTTTTCCATTTTTGTTAAAAAAATCAGAAAACTAAAAGACAAACACACCACTTAAGGGGAACGATTTAAAGGGGACACTATAGGAAAGTTTGGATGTAACACTGCTACTCACCTGAGTGTCCCTTTCTGTCCTCAGTCACAGAGAGCCGGATAAAGAACACTGAACCCCATAGACTGCACTGCCTCCAGTAACAAAGCTTTTAAATTCTCAGTCCAAGAATGACCATTGAAGAAGACACAGTGGTGTTGCCAAACTTATTTAAATTACAGTTTTTCCCATATTGTTATAGGCAATTAAAACAGGTTCCTCCCTTTGGGACCCCAACATTTTGACTCTGTATCTAATTATTTTTAAAGATTGATTAATCCAATTCAGGGTCATGGGTGTGACTGGAGACTGTCCAAGCCTCAAGGCAGGTAACAACCGTGGATGCATTGCCAGTCCATTGCTGGGCTCACTCAGCCACATAGAGGGCCAGATTAGAACTGCCCAGTAACTTAGCATGCACATCTCCTGGGATAGGAAAGAAAAACGGGAGTACCCAGACAAAAAACATCCTGGGATTCAGACCTCAGATGATGAACTGAATCAAGTCTAATCACTGCACAATGGTGCCATCCAGATATCAGTGATCAGCTTCAATATTCTCATTTTAACATGATTCTTATTTTTGTATGTACTATTTTAAACATAAAGACGTTGGCTAAAACACATGTGATCACATTCAGTGTTTTAAATTAGTGTGTGTTAGCTTTTTCTCCTCAGACCAGAATTTATTTCTCTATTATTTATAGATGATAAAAAGGCTGCATACTGCCATCTATGGACATCTGATGAGAAATCTTGTCAAGACTCGACAGACAAAACAAGTAAATGACTCTATTCTATTGAAAATTGCAGTCCATTTACACAACAAAGAGTTAGTAAGAAGTAAAAATGATAACCCACTGAAAACGTTTAAAAGTATAGTCAGTTCTGTGACAGCACCAAGACAATGTGCAACATGTAGAAAAATGCTGAGATCAAAAAACAGGAAACAAAAAGATATCTCTCACTCCCAAATCTGTTTCACAGTTTCATCCTAACTCCTCATTAAAGCACTCCTGTCTCCTATTGTCACATTATTTTATTTATTTACCTTGTCTAATGGATTACACTTGTTTCTGCTGCCACTACCTGTGAAAGTGTTGTTTTATTTATTTATGTATTTTTAATTTTTTTGATTTTATTGTAATCATTCCATACAAATAGATCAATTTTTTTTACAAAAAATAGGATTCAAAACAAAGCAACACCCACCCCTGAGAAAGAGAGCATGGCCAACGGACTAAAATTTAAAAATAGTAAAAATAAATAAATTGATGAGTTTATTAGGCGGATACAGATACATGGGGAAGAAAAAGAAATGGGGAGGTAATCTATTTCCTCAGTGTTTTAAGAGCTTATTCTAAAATATTATTGATCAGATCCTGCCAGGTTTTGAAAAAGTTCTGTACAGATCCTTTAAGTGATAATTTGATTTTTTCCAATATAAAACATCAGTTACCCACTGACTTCAAAGAGGAGAGTTAGGATTCTTCCAGTTTGGCAAAATAAGTCTGCGTGCCAAAAGTGTAGTGAATGCAATCACAGTTTGATTGTCCTTCTCCGCTTTAAGCCCATCTGGAAGAACACCAAACACAGCTGTTAATGGGTTAGGAGGGATTGTGACACCAAGGCTGTCTGAAAGGCACTTAAAAAGTTTGGTCCAGAATGATGTTAATTTGGTGCAGGCCCAAAACATGTGACCCAGTGAGGCCGGAGCTTGATCGCAGTGTTCACAGGTTGGATCTTGCCCTGGAAACATTTTGGACAGTTTTAAGTGAGACTGATGTGCTCGATATATAATTTTGAGTTGAATAATTGTATGCTTTGCACATATGGAGCTCGAGTGAATTCTCTGCATTGCTACCTTCCACTCCTTTTCTGATATGTTGAGTGAGAGATCCTTTTCCCATTGTCCTCTTGGATCTTTGAAAGGGATGGACTGTAAAATAATTTTATATATTGCAGAAATGCTGTCTGAGTCCTTGAAACTGAGCAATGTTTTTCCTAGCATAGAGGAAGGTGGGAGATGAGGAAAATCGAGCAGGTTCTGTTTAACAAAGTTTCTAATTTGTAGATAGTGAAAGAAATGTGTTGCTGGAAAGTTACATTTGGAATGTAATTGTTCACAGGATGCAAAGATGTTGTCTATATAAAGATCTCTAGGTAATTTAATCCCAAATGTTTTCCAGATATTAAAAACTGCATATGTTTGTGAGGGTTGAAAAAGGTGGTTCTCTTGTAGAGTTGCCACAGGTAAAAGATTCTCCATCTTAAAATGCTTTCTACATTGGTTCCATATTCTGAGTGAGTGAAGCACAATTGGATTATTAGTATATTTCCGATAACTTGCATTTATTGGGGCACAAAGCAGGGAATATAGAGAAGTACTGCAGGATTTTATTTCTATTGCACACCAAGCCTGTGTATGTTCATCTGTTTGTGTCCAGGTTTGTATAGCTTGTATGTTTGAAAGTGTTGTTATACCTCATGGCGAGTTATAGCAAGTTCAGGTTCTGTGATATTTTGTGTACTGTGGAGAAGCAGCTAAACACCTCTTAGTTCAGACACTATTTTAATGCTGGACAGGTGGGACTGGAGATTTTGGTGAATGTGCAATGGCGAAATTGGTTATTTTTTGGAGCTTCTGTAAATTTTTCATTTCCTCTTGGTGACAAATAAAGTACAAGTTTATCTAATCTATCTATCTAAAGTGAACACACGCTCATTCAGGAAGTGGTCCCCTGAGGCAGAGCAGGCTCTGAGAGACTGCTTTGAAACTACAGACTGGGATATATTGCTGAGATCACATAGTGAGAACATTGAAGAGGCTGTTGAATGCACAACTGATTACATCAACTTCTGTATGGACATTGTAGTTCCAGTAAGAACAGTATGCTGCTATGCTAACAACAAGCCATGGATTACAAGTGACATCAAGGGCCTTTTGAACCAGAAGAAAAGGGCTTTTAAAGGTGGTGATAAGCATGAGCTGAAGTGCGTGCAGAAGGAACTCCGAGTCCAGCTCGGAGAAAGAGCAGTACAGGAGAAAGCTGGAGCAGAAGTTGCAGAACAACAGTATGAAGGAAGTGTGGGATGGGATGAAGATTATCACTGGCTGCAGCTCGAAGCGGGGTGCTGCCATCGAGGCAGACGTGGAGAGAGCAAACCAAATGAACAACTTCTTTAATAGGTTTGATCACAGTAACCCACTCTCACCTCGGAGTACTGCATCCTCCAACCATCCTTCTGCTGATACCAGCATAGGTGAGACATCCCCACCCACAATTACAGCAGCCCAGGTGAGCAGAGAGCTGAAAAGACTTTGTGCCAGCAAAGCAGCGGGTCCAGATGGTGTATCGCCACGATTGCTGAAGGCCTGTGCATTGGAACTGGGGAGTCCTCTACAGCGCATCTTCAACCTGAGCCTGGAACAGGGAGAGTCCCGAGGCTTTGGAAAACATCTTGTATCACTCCTGTCCCAAAGGTATCACATCCTAGTGAGCTGAATGACTTCCAGCCTGTTGCTCTGACGTCACATCTGATGAAGACCATGGAGCGGCTGCTGCTTCACCACCTGAGGCCACAGGTCCGTCACGCCCTCGACCCTCTGCAGTTCGCATACCAGGAGAAGGTGGGAGCGGAGGATGCCATCATCTATATGCTTCATCGATCCCTCTCCCACCTGGACAGAGGCAGTGGTGCTGTAAGAATTATGTTTTTGGACTTCTCTAGCGCCTTCAACACCATCCAACCTCTGCTCCTTAGGGATAAGCTGACTGAGATGGGAGTAGACTCACACCTTGTGGCATGGATTGTGGACTATCTTACAGACAGACCTCAATATGTGCATCTTGGGAACTGCAGGTCTGACATTGTGTGCAGCAATACAGGGGCGCCGCAGGGGACTGTACTTTCTCCGTCCTGTTCAATCTATATACATCAGACTTCCAATATGACTCGGAGTCCTGCCACGTGCAAAGAATTCGCTGATGACACTGCTATTGTGGGCTGCATCAGGTGTGGGCAGGAGGAGGAGTACAGAAACTAATCAAAGACTTTGTTAAATGGTGCGACTCAAACCACTTACACCTTAACACCAGCAAGACCAAGGAGCTGGTGGTGGATTTTAGGAGGCCCAGGCCCCTCATGGACCCTGTGATCATCAGAGGTGACTGTGTGCAGAGGGTGCAGACCTTAAATATCTGGGAGTGCAGCTGGATGACAAATTGGACTGGACTGCCAATACTGATGCTCTATGTAAGAAAGCTCAGAGCAGACTATACTTTCTGAGAAGGTTGGCATCCTTCAACATCTGCAGTAAGATGCTGCAGATGTTCTACCAGACGGTTGTGGCGAGTGCCCTCTTCTACGTGATGGTGTGCTGGGGTGGCAGCATAAAGATGAAAGACGCCTCACGCCTGGACAAACTTGTTAAGAAGGCAGGCTCCATTGTAGGATTAAAGTTGGACAGTTTAACATCTGTGGCAGAGCGACGGGCATTAAGCAAACTCCTGTCAATCATGAAGAATCCACTGCATCCACTTAACAGTGTCATCTCCAGACAGAGGAGTAGCTTCAGTGACAGACTGCTGTCACTGTCCTGTTCCACTGACAGACTGAGGAGATCGTTCCTCCCCACACTATGCGACTCTTCAATTCCACCCGGGGGAGTAAATGCGAACATTAATTTTATTTTAATTCTTTTCATTTTTATTACTATTTAATTTAATATTGTTTCTTTGTATCAGTATACTGCTGCTGGATTATGTGAATTTCCCCTTGGGATTAATAAAGTATCTATCTATCTATCTATCTATCTATCTATCTCTATCTATCTGAAGTACATCACCTCTGACTATAATGATTTTTTTGTGACATTTCTGTATTTTTCAACCCAGCATTTAGTATATAAAAGCCCATTTTTGACAAGACATTCTGTGCATTATTTAAGCTGATCCTTGGTAAGTTATTTTAAATCTTATTTCTTTTTTTAATATATGTATTTATTTTTTTGGTTTGGAAACTACATAGAGTATTAAAATGGGAGGCTGATCTGCATAAGATCATACACAAGCAACACAAAAGAAAAGTCCTTGATAAAGAAAGAAAATCATAAAGTTAGTTCAATTAAAGTAAGGGGCAAATTTAATAAGTGAAATGATTTTTGAATGTGGACATTTGTACTACCACTTCTGTCCCCATTTACACCCAGGTTTGGATGGGCAGTGTGATACAGTGGTGAACGCTTTGGACCTGGGACTTCAAATGCTGAAGCTGTGGGTTCAAATCCTGCTGTTGACACTGTGACCATCAGCAAGTCACTTCATCTACCGGTGCGGCAATTGGAAAAAAAATAATTAAATGTAGTCAATTGTATCTCAAATGTTTTTAAGTCACCTTGGATAAAGGCATCAGTCAAAATAAAAATGGCCTTCTAATAATTTAAAACTGGAGGAAAAAAATGTCGGGCCATGTGCTTCCAATCAGGCATTTAAGCAAACTGCAAGAACCTACACTGGCACTGAAATTTTCACAGTTCCTCTCTGAAGAAGCAATTTTCGTTTAGATCACACAATCCAAGACTAAGAGGTGATGCTGCAGAAGTCTTGACAATAATGGAATAATTATGGCTGAGTTGATGGCAGCACCTACTTAAATTGCTTCTTCAGCTACTCTATGAGGCTTTTCACCCAGAGGTCTATATGGTGGCACATTGGTCAGTGTGCCTGCCTTTGAGATCTGTTATCTTGGGCTCAAACTCTGACTTTACTTGTTCTTTAATAGGTATTTAAGGTTTTTCTCCAGGTACTCCAGTTTTCCTCTCTCATTCCCTAAGGTGCGTGTGTTAGGTTAATAAGTGATTCTAAATTGGCTCTGCATGAGCAGGTTCTGCAGTAGACATCTGCCTAGTCTGGGGTTGGCTCCTAACCTGTACCCACAACTTCTTGAGCAGGCTTTGGCTCCCTGTGACCCTGAATTGGATTCACCAAGAGTTAGAATAATAGAGGTGTATACCCAGGTGAAAGAAGATATCAAGTAGTGTGGTCTAATGTAGTACTTTGGAAACCTTCACAATATTTTGAAAAAAAAAAAATCTGATGATTTGGAAAGAACAAGCTATGTTAAATTGAATAGTTAGTCATTGTCAAGATTATTCTTATGGTTCTGAATAAGCTCATATTTTTTTAAACCTTTAGAGTGGCATATAATGAGCCTTACATGTTAAAAATTAGGTGAATCTGAGCCTGTTCAGTTTAATCTGCAACAAATTCTTCCATATAGATCTCTTACTGCCTCTCTCCTCTACCCGCATCATTCTGTTTATACCAAGCAGGTATGTTGTAGACAATTGTCATGCACGTTCAAGTAGGAGGACGTTGTATGGACCAAGTCAGGGTAATTCCATGCCAGGCCAGGGGGTGACAGGGTGCGCTAAAGCTTCTTCTGTTGTCTCTACAGACCAGCCACAGGAAAACCTGTCTGACTCATCCCCAAAGACTCCACTTCCGGTTCCGACGCCTAGGATGACGGCACTTTCTGATTATGGTGCCCAGGACAATGTCACTTCCGGTTCCGGCACCTGAGTCGATGTCACTTCCAGTTGTGATGGCAGAAAAAGATCACTTCCGGTTCAGTCTTGGCACTTAAAGCTGCCATTTTTACAACCTAGTTTCAGTTGATGTCTGGATTCCGTCAGAAGACACTTCTGTGTTAAAAACAAAGCCCATTGCAGCCAGGGATAATACACGGGTGGCTGCCCCAAACCTTTTTAAGTGTGTTGAGTCTGATCTTTTCACACATTTTATTTGTTAAATAGTGCTTAGAATATACCTTATTACTCACCGAGTTGGGGAATTTTATTTCTCAAGTGCCATAGATGACCCAGTTAAATATGACGTCTCATCTTTTAACTTATTATAGTTTTAGTATGAATATCCAATGGGACATATGTATACTGTTTATTCAATACAGCTCACACTTTAATTTAAACTAAAGATAAAACAATGATCTTACCATAGTGGCCAGAAGATGTAATTTGTTCATCCTGTATTACTCCTGACATCATTCCAAGTGGTTCTGTGCATTCTGATTAAAAAAAAATCATAAGATTTAGAAGTGGCCATACATTCTTCATTTGCTGAACTTGCTTTTAACATTAAAGGCTGACAGTAATAGGCTCTTCTGACGGAAATCACTTTCCACCGCAACGTAACTTTAGTACCAGTTTAAAATCACCAGTGTACATTAAATGTGAACCTTTTGGATGCCCACATGAGCATAAAGACAGTGGTTGGACCTTGAACTGAATCCAGGTTTGTGGAAGGAAGGGGATGTTCGTGAACAGTGTCAGCTGCAGCCAGTGCCAGTGTTAGGTTATTTTGTGCCCAAGGTCAAGCTTATTAGTGTGCCAACCAACTGTTCGGTAGCTAATCCATGCGGCTGGGTAACCTATCCCACCTTATGATCTGCAGTACCAGGAATGACATCCCAGCTATTATGAACGTGAATCTTTTACCTGGCTGGGAGGCTAACATCATGGATGGATGACCTCAAGAAAGAGACATACTAGCCAGGATGCTTGTTAGTCCCCTTCCTGGTATGGCAGCAACCATACCACATGTTCTTCAGGACAGGTAATCCACAAGAAGCTAAGCATGTTTGGACCCAGCCAGTACTTGGATGGAAGACCAACAGAGAAATGCTTGGATTGTTGCTGGAAGAGATGTTGTTAGGGCCAGCAGCGGACATTTACCCTAGTCATTCTGACATCCTAATCATCCCCTGTCTCTAACTTGCTAACCTTGTTTCTCACCCATTCTTCACCTAATAACTAGTGTGTGGGAAGTGTACTGGTGCAAAATGGCTGCTGCTGCATCTTTTTGGTGAATGCTGCACGTTAGTTGTTATTGAAGTGGCTCCCTACTCAATATGTAAAGCTCTTTGAGTATTGAGAAAAGCACTGTATAAATGTAAAGGATTGTTATTAAAGAAAGTAGACTCATGGGAGACAGCTTATCCTGTACAGTTTATTCTCCTATATATTAGGAAGTGGTGCCCTTACTGGCAAACCACAGTATGGATTCTTGCAGATCCCGCTGAGTGTTATAGTCCCATAGGGTTGCCCTGTTGGGTTCCATGTGGGCCGCCAGGGGAAACTAACAAAAGATACTGGAAATGCCTTAATTCAGGAGGATTCCACCTGACTCAGAAGTGCCTTCTAGAGACATCTTTATGGACATCCAGCTTTAAATGTGAGTCCTCCACTCTGTCTGAGGGAGTCAGTGCCTGGTGGGAGAAGGTAACACTCACCTGGGAGAAGTGGATGACAAGAGAAAAGAGACTTAAAGGGACTGGAAAGTGCACAAAACTACTGAGAAGACTGTCCAAGGTATTTTTGTGAGAAATAGAATACATATTTGCACTCTAGAAGTGGACTATGTAGCTGTGTTTGGAGGTTTGGGGCAATGAGCTCCTCCTGCAGGCCACAGTATGCTACTATGGCATTAATATTAGAAATATATAACACCAGCCAAAAATAAAATTACTTTGGAAGGCTATCATTATCATTAGTTAATCCTGCTGCCTCATAGCTTTAGAGATTCAAATCATATTCATATTCACTGTTAATGCGAAGCTAGCACATTCTTACTGTTCCCATGTGAGTTTTCTTCAGGGTATCTCCTGCTTATCCAAGTTTTAAAGATGCAGGTGTTAATTGATAATTGTAATTTTAGTGTGTCCACAAGTGCAATTGTGTCCCAAGATGAGCCAATGTCCCATCCAGATTTAGTGTTCTTGGGAGATAACCAAACAATAGGTCGTGGGTGAATGGTCTGTTTCAAAGTGCTTATTTTTAATGGTGAAGAAGGGTAATACGTATTTTTTATGGTAATGTTTCCACATCACCATTCAATATATATATTTTTCTTATTCAAATGCAGATTGTGTTATTTTCCATGTCTTATCTGTAACTATCACAGGTAAAGACGACATGATTTTTTTTATTATAAGATAATGAAATCAGTTAATCATTTTGAAATTCCAATTATATACAGTACAGTAGTCATCATCTCAAAGCCCTATAAAAAGTAAGTGAAAACATTACAATAAAATATGATACATAAACTGTATGGTAGGCATCTTTTAATAAATGGCAGAGTTCTGCCACTGGAGCCATTAGGGCAGTTAGTGGTTTACTTGTCTCAATCTGTGCTTAAAGCACCATGTGTTTCCTCTTCTGTTTGTACTGTGCATGAGCCACTGGAACAAACAAAGAACATGCTTTCTATTTGACTGATGTTTGGCCTCCATGTCCCACATCATTATTACCCAGGTTATAATTTAATTCAGACTAATGCCTCATGGTTGAAAACTTTGTATCATCTGGGCTGATACTTACTTGGATTGTAGATTAAAAATTTAGCACGCATCCCTGTGAGCTGATGATTTCCAGTTCTGCATTCTATCAACCAAGAGCCCACCTTTGAGGCTGTCATTTCAATTGTTCCAAAAGTTCCTAATCATTAAAGAAGATATGGTTATAATAGAATTATGAAAAAAATTCAGTGAAGCATTGTGTATAAATTAGGATTTGAACCACATTTAGGAATTTTTCAAACTAGCTTTTATATGTTAGGCACCTTTACCCACATGATATATAAGCTCAGGATGCATTACGGTTTTTATGCATACAAATGTACTATAATGCCAAAAGTATTGGGACACCTGCCTTTACACACACATGAACTTTAATGAGATCCCATTCTTAATATATAGGCTTTAATATGGAGTTGGCCTACCCTTTGCAGCTATAACAGCTTCATCTCTTCTGGGAAGGCTTTCCAAAAGGTGTAGGAATGTGTTTATGGGACTTTTTGACCATTCTTCCAGGAGAGCATTTGTGAGGGCACGCACTGATGTTGGACGAGAAGGCCAGGCTCAATCTCAGTCTTCACTATAATTCATCCCAAAGGTGTTCTGTCCAGTTGAGTTCAGGGCTCTGTGCAGGCTAGTCAAGTTACTTCACACCAACCTCACTCGTCCATCTCTTTATAGACCTTGCTTTGTGCGCTGGTGCGCAGTCATGTTGGAGCAGGAAGGGGCCATCCCCAGACTGTTCCCACAAAGTTGGGAGCACGAAATTGTCTAAAATGGCTTTTTATACTGAAGCATTAAGAGTTCCTTTCACTGGAGCTAAGGGGCCAAGCCCAACCCCTGAGAAACAACCCCACACCATAATCCCCCCCACCAGCAAACTTTACACTTGGCGTAATGCAGTCAGGCAATTACCGTTCTCCTGGCAACCTCCAAACCCAGACTCATCCATCAGATTGCCAGACAGAAAAGTGTCATTTGTCACTCCAGAGGACACGTCTTCATTGCTCTAGAGTCCAGTGGCGGTGTGCTTTACACCATTGCATCTAACGATTTGCATTGCTCTTGGTGATGTAAAGCTTGGATGCAGCTGCTTGGGCATGGAAACACATTTCATGAAGCTCTCTGTGCACTGTTCTTGAGCTAATCTGGAGGCCACACAAAGTATGGAGGTCTGTAGCTATTAACTCTGCAGTAAATTGGTGACTTTTGAACACTGTGAGCTTCAGTCATGCGCTGTCCCTGCTCTGTGATTTTACGTGGCCTACCACTTCATGGCTGTGTTGCTGTTGTTCCCAATTAATTCCACTTAGTTATAATACCACTTACAGTTGACCGTGGAATATTTAATAGCAAGGAAATTTCAAAAATGGACTTATTGCACAGGTAGCATCCTATCACAGGACCATGCTTGAATTCACTGAGCTCCTGAGAGTGACCCATTCTTTCACAAATGTTTGTAGAAGCCATCTGCATGCCTACATGCTTGATGTTATACACCTGTGGCCATGGAAGTGATTGGAACACCTGGATTCAATAATTTGGAGGGGTGTCCCAATACTTTTGGAAATATAGTATATATGCATAAAAGTTAAGTATGCACAGTTCCCTCCATAATTATTCCCCTCTGCTCCACAGTTTAAAATTACAAATCAAACAATTCAGATGGAATTAAAGAGGACATTGCAGGCTTTAATTTAGGGATATTTGCATACATTTTGGTCACAGCATGTAGAAATGACACATTTTTACACATAATCCTCACATTTCAGGGCACCATAATTTTTGGGACATATTAATGGTAGGTATATTAAAGCAGTCATATTTAGTACTTTGTTACATATTCCTTACCTGCAAAGAGGGCTAAATCAAGGAATAATCCCCGTAACATTATGGAGGGCAGGGCCGGATTAAGGTGGGTGCTATTTATGCTGCAGCATTAGGCCCATTCCTGAAATAGGCCCAGATGAAAACAGACGAGAATTTTCCAGAAGCTGAACAGTTTTCCTTTGCTATATTAACCTCAAAATAATTCTTAGAATGAAATTTGGAGTCTGACTTTCGGATGTCTAGACACAGCGTTACTTATTATACAGTTACTATTGTTCTTTACACTGTGACGTAACTATAACGTCGTTGTGTTTATTGTTAACCGAAGATTTCAAGTTAATCCTATTAATTTTACGTTAAACAGTTTACTTAGTAATTTAGCTGCGTTTTTTGCAATATCTTGGGGATTCTTGCCACTTTATTATTGTTCGGTAAGTACCACTTAGTAAATTTTTCACCTTGAAAGTTAGTTGTACAGTAAAAATTGATGGCCATTTAAATGGTTATCTGTAAAGATAAAACTAAACGTTGGCCCGCTTTTTTAAAATCCTCGACAGGATTCTGGTCTAATATAAAATTTAAATCGTGGAAAAATTTTTACCCTCAAGAGCCTGAACTGAGTCTCTTTGACCCAATGTCTCTGCAAATTCATTTTTTCTTACTCTGTTTCATAAGAGAATTTGCGAAATTTTGTGTATTTCATTGTTAGGTGTTCTGCATTAAGTGCACTTTTCAGACAATTGCTATTGAATGTTGATGTTACATAGTTTGATGTTAATCTCGAGTTGTTACAATACTACGTCGTTATTATTATTCATGTTCAATAAAGGCTGGCTGGTTCCGTCACAAGCAATTAAGGCTCTTTGGTCGGTCTGAGTGCGCATGTACGGTGAGTGTCGAATGCACATGCACCAATGCCGAGAAAAAATAGGCCTTTTTCTGCAGCATCAGGCCCAATTTCGTCTTAATCCGACCCTGATGGAGGGCACTGTATTTGTTACCTTATTCAAAAGATAAAAAATTCTAGGTTAAACTAAAATGCCTCAGCAACACTATATACTCACGACTTATTAAAGTATGAATTGTTGAGGTTTGTACATGTTTTACACAAAATAGGAACTTTGCTCTTTTATTTATAGAAATAAACCATTCTGAAATTTTTGATGACTCTCAACAGTCATTTTTAGACCTGCTGGATTTGTGTTAAGCTATGACTAAAATCTGCCTAACGGTTGTGCAGTGTCAGAAATGTACTCATGAGCAAAAAAGATAGCTGATGTTATAACCACGGTGCTAAATACAGGAGGTTCTTTGGGGTCCAAGAATGCCAAATTAGATCTTTGGACCCCCCAGAAAACCTCAGAATCATAATTCTCATAATACCAATTGGCCTGTCAAAAATAATAGTCTTTTCTGACTTTCAAAAGTACACTTCTATAATGTCCAAGCTATTACATTCAGAATATAGAGAATATATTTACCGGGATATAAGTTGTAGACGCTGGTCCGGTGTTCTTGATCATTTCTTCGAAATGTGAATGTCTGTCCATGGAAGTGTACTGCATGTGCTTCTTTGAAGTTGCCCATACTTAGTAAATGCCAGCGTGTAACTTCATGGTGAGCAGCTAGTAGACCTGGCAGTGTCTCTGCTGTATAGCCATTGATTGCTATTTAAGGAAGGTAAGATATGGTATGCATTTAATCAGTTTTGTTATTTAGTTATACAGCAAGAAATTACTGGCTAAATTAAAAAGTTTAATTATACTCTGGTGATGATCTCTCCTCGTGGCAAAGTCTGGCCAAAGGTAGTGTGGGAATTAAAAAGGCATAATACTCCAGTCATGACTGGAGCCATACTGGAGGTGAAATCCTCTAGAGGTTAGTATGGACAGTGGGGTTTGACAGGTCCTTATACCTTCTAGCCACAAGGACTCCAAGGAGTCACATTCTGAGTTTGTGTAGAGGAAAGCAGATAAGCCAGAAATAGCCATAGGTTCCAGGGTTGAGAGATGCCTATCCATAGCATAGGCCATTAGATGGTTACTTAGAGTATGTTACTTTCATAGGATCACCTTTTGGCAAGTTCCTGAATTGGCCAGCCATTTCACATTTTGGCCGCAAGGTGTTCCCAAAGTCTGAATTACTAGAAATGACCAGTGAATTGGCCAGCCATTTTGCGAAGTGGCGAGAACTCCCTGGCCGAAATTTGATGTGCTGATATAAGACTGTCCGCTCAAGGTGTGAAGATGCTTAAAAATTTCAGATGCAGATTCAGAACTGAGTTTTCCATTCTGCATGAAAAACTGCTCACACTGGAATCTGTAGGCACAGAAGAAAAATCACTACGAACCGTCGTGTCTCCCCAATCACCAACTGGCGACCAAGGCTACACTCGATGCAAGTGCACTACTAAGTGCACAACAAATATCTGCTCATGCCTTTTGTCTTCCGACTTTGGCCGATCGCCCCAAGCCATTTTGCAAACTGGCTGGCCAAATCCCAAAATCAAGGAAAAGATTTACATTGACATTGGCCATTTCCCGATTTGGCCGGGCACTTCCCGCTTTGGCCGATTTCGGGTTTTGGCCGTAACATATATAATCATACCTATCTTGACAGCAGACATATCCAGAACTGTTACTGTATTAAGGCCCAAAACAAATTCCCTAGTTCCTTTTTTTAATAAAACACTGTAACAGAAAGTTCAAATTTGGATAAGCTACAGCTACAGTACATTATATAAACTTATCAAACCTAGAACTTAACACTCAAACCGAGATCTAAGGAACACAGTACATCATAGCAACCTACTGGGCTACAATTTCACCCACAAATTCAACCATTTATAATATGACATGCTTTTAATATATTTGAAAACTGCACGGCATTCAAAGGACCTGCTAAACCCATGGAATGGAAATATTAACTCAGAGTATTTTTCAGTTTACTTAATAATATATTTCATGTTGTTAGATTAATTAATATGATATAATAATGCATGAAGCTAATGAAGTTGTATGTTTCGTATTAAAGATTATCATTTTCTTACCTGGAAACATGTTGTTGGTTTTGTAAATCTCATCATTTCTCTTAATCTGACATTGTTTTGGACAGTTTCTTGAAATATTCTCATCCATGTACCAGCTCTTGTTTTCATCAAATACCATGAAGAAGAGTGAGTACTCTTGAATTGATAGCTGACGACCAAAAACTGTACTTAAGGTGCCAGGTTTACAAATCAGCAGGGGCCCAATAAGACCAGAATGAATATCCTTCTCCTAGAAATCAAACAGAACACGGCGTCACATGGACGGTATTATCCATTCCAAGCTGACTGCACAGCTAGAACATTTTATTCGTGCCAACTTGTGGTGTCCTATATAGTAGTTCTACCATTATCATTTAAGAAAAAAAATAATTTTGTTGATATTCTACAGTATAATGCTTTATTGATAAAATCATGTAATAGTTTTGTTAAGCATAAAAAGTTTTAATTCATTGTTCTGTTGAATGTACCTATTTTCATATTCGTTACCCTACACAGCTGAGTAGACACATGCAGTATTAGGGAGTAATTCTTGAGCCGAGATTCCTCTTTTTGATCATCAGTTGAATACAAAGGCTCACTGGACTCCAGCAAGTATATGATATTTATTTAACAAAGATGTCTCAGGTGCATGCCATGCAAGATGTTAGTCTTGCATTGTAATTCAAAAAGATTCTAACAATTTTACAGTATGTGTGGACAAAACTTTTATAGATATGAATGTACAAGACTATCTTTAGCATATAGCTGAGAACATGCAAATTATAGGCAAGTACATTTACTTAAAAAGGTAAAGGAGGACAATCTAAACATGAATAATGAAATATTTTCTTGTTGCTGAGACTCAAGATCAGAGGCTGCTTCCTAGAGAAGTGTCTGCATACTTTACAGCAGTTTGACAGAAGTCAGTACAAAGCATCTTTGCTGTATTTGTAATCATCTGGCTTCCTTTCAAGGGTAAGTTGAAGCACAGTTGCATCTCTTAGAACAATACTTGCTTACCTATCACCTTTAGAAAAACCATATGGGTCTAAGAGTCAGAGATTTTAAATGGTTAGTAAAAGATTTTCTCCAACAGCACCTAACCAAACACACACACGTAGGCCAACTTACAGTTCCCAGGTGCCCAAACCTGCAAGTCTTTAGGATGTGGGAAGGAGAAGTGGAGTCCCTTAAGAAAAGCAGGATGGACTTGTAATCCAGAATATTGGAAATGAATTCAATTAGGATTCAAATCAATTTGCTTTTTTTTGTCATTATACCATACAGTACAATGAACAGTATTTCTTATCAGTCCCAATGGTGCACAAATGTGTTTAAACAATCAAAGTCAAATCATTAAACAGAAAGAAAAAACATGAATCAGACAAGACAAGAAGAACAAGAATGGTAAAGTAACAGTGCTAACCACTGCACCTCCATGCTGCCTAATAATAAGTGGTTGTTTTAAAGTGGGGACGATGGTAATGTTTATTGTATGACTACAGAGAGTTCAAGTAGTCGTTAATTAGTTACACCAACAATCAGATCAACTGGATGATTGTTTTAGAGGAAGTGTGTCACACATACTATTTGTAGATAGAAAAGACAGATATTTCAGGCAGCAATCATGGAAATGTAAAACAGGATATGAAATCTGATGTAAAGTCTATGCATATAAGAGATTAACAAAGTTTATTTTACTGGAGAGAGCTGTTGATTTAACAGATGGTGATGTTCAATATATCCATATTTCATTATGTAAAAACGATACTACTTTTGGAGTTTCATTTATTCATCCATCCATGTACTTTTAAAATTTACCTTAAAATGAGTTACAGTTATTTGCAACCTCTATGAAGAGCTACATGGAAGAAAGAAGCTGACAGTTTCTATAATGAATATAATTCCCAATTTCAGAAACGTTGGGACGGTATGGAAAATGCTAATGAAAACAAAAAAAAGTGATTTGTAAATTCTGTTGACCACGTATTATATTGAAAACACCACAACAACACATTATTTGATGTTCTATCTCATTCAGGGGCAACTGGGTGACAGACAACTGGGTGAAAAGACAACTCGGCGACATTGTTTACCGGTTAGGTAATAGTTAGGTTCAAAGAGATTTTTTAATGATATTTAAATGACAACGTAGGGCGGCGGAAAATCCACAGAATCACCTCCTTTATGAGAGTCCCAATACATTGAGAGTAACGATATTCCTTAAGCGGTACTCGCAGGTCCATCCATCCATTATCCAACCTGCTATATCCTAACTACAGGCTCACTGAAGTCTGCTGGAGCCAATCCCAGCCAACACAGGGTGCAAGGCAGGAAACAAACCCCAGGCAGGGCGCCAGCCCATCGCAGGGCACGCAAACACACACACACATTAGGGAGAATTTAGGACTGCCAATGCACCTAACCTGCATGTCTTTGGACTGTGGGAGGAAACCCACACAGACACGGGGACAACATGCAAACTCCACACAGGGAGGACCTGAAAAGCAAACCCGGGTCTTCTAACTGCGAGGCAGCAGCGTTACCACTGTGCCACCGTGCTGTCTACTCGCAGGTCACCTATTGTATTCTAAATAACGTTATCATATGATTACAATCAATACAATTTATATAAAGGATTAGCAATTTTGGTTGCAGAAGATAATGTAAGATAGAGTTTGTTCCATCTGCAGAATAAAGTTCGTTCGTCAATTATATACATTTATTATCAACATTTTAAATCATGTTGTCATTTAAATATAATTAAAAAATCTCTTTGAACCTAACTGGTAAAGGATGTCGTTGAGTTGTTTCTTTGCCGAGCTGTCTGTTGCCCAGTTACCACCAAATGGTTTTACCTTGTGAAGTAAATTGATTTTTTGAAAATGTATACTCATATCAAATCTGATGACTCCAACATACTGGCACAGTGAAGTGCTTCCCACTGTGTAATTTCACCATCTATTTTATTAGCATTTATTAAGCATTTGGGCACTGATGACACAAGATGGTTACGATTAGCAGTTGGATTTCTCCCCCATTCATCCATTATGCAGGTCTTTACCTGTGCGATTATATGTGGCCTTTGTTGCCATACTTTGCCCTTCATAATGTGCCTCACACTTTCTTAGTTTGGAGGCAGGTTAGGATTACAGGCAGGACAGTCTCATATCCACACTCTCTACTTCTGCAGCCATGCACTTGTAATCCAGGCAGAATGTGGTTTGCTGTTGCCCTGCTGGAAAATGCAAGGTTGTCCCTGGAAAAGATGGTGCGTAGTTGACAGCATATGTTGTTCAAATCCTTAAGCATTAATGGTGCCCTCACAGATGTGCAGGTTAGCCATGCCATGTGCACTGTCACACAACCATACCATGCCAGACACTGGCTTTTGGACCCGACACTAATAAAAGCTTGGATGGTCCTTTTTTCTCTTTGGATCAGAGAACACAAAAGCTGTTTTTTTTTCCAAAAAACTATTTGAAATGTTAACTAATTGGATCACAAAACACAATTCCACTGTGCTACTTTCTATCTTGGATGAGACTGATGCCAGAGGAGTTGGCAGTGCTTCCGGGCTGTGATATTATATGGCTTCTGCAAGCCTTAACTTGCATCTGTAGATGCAGCAGCGAATGGTGTTGATTGACAAAGGTTTACTGAAGTATCCCCTAGCATCCCCCAGCCCATTTCATCGTATCCAGCCGCACGACAGATTTTAAGATAGTGGTGTCTGAAGGATTGGAAATCAAACGTGTTTTTGGTTTTGCCCTTTACACACTGAGATTTGATCGGATTCCTTGAATTCTTTAATTACATTGTGCATTGTACAGGGTGAAATGCCACAAATCCTACTGATCTGTCTTTTGGGAATGGTGCGCTCAGAGTGTGCGGTTATTCGCTGATGGATCTGACGGCAAATTGGCAAGCCTTGACTCATCCTTGCTCTTGACAGACTAATCCTTTTTGGAGGCTTCTTACATACTCTAACAGCACCTGTTTTACATGACTTTGTTATTTCAACTTGTCACATCATTTTTAGTGCTATACTACTCCATCCCAACATTTTTTGTAACAAGTTACAGGCATCAGTTTCAAAATAAATGTGAATCTTCAAAAAAATGCTGTGGATTAGGTAAGGCATGAAATAGCTTGTCTTTGTACGGTTTTTATTTGAATACAAAAGTCAAAGTTAATACACAACTCAAAGTTGTTGCTTTTATTAGCATTTTCCATACTGTCACAACTTTTTTGGAATAGGTGGTGTAGTTGTTCAGAATATGCTAATGATTATTCCATACATAGGTTCCACAGTAACATTTTAATTAGCTTAGTTAGTTTCAGTTTTATGTATTATTAACGTTTACATTTAACTCATACTTTACATTAAGAACCAGATGTGGATGGTTTCCAAAAATACATTGAAAAAATAAACCCTCATGTTAGTTTATTTTACAGTGCTTTTGTGTCCTGGACTGCTAGCTTAGTCTCGGCTAAGAGTAATTGTTGGATATTATTGTGGGCTTTAAGTTGACACTCCAGCTTGATAGTAAGAAATTAAAGGATTTGTTTTGATTGAACTTTTATGAAAAACAATTGTATGTTTAGAGATACAATACCTACTGTGTTTAGATTGGAATAATAAGCCCACGTCTTGCAGTCAAATTCCTTGTTAGTGGGGCCTTCCCGCTTTGTGACTTTCCAGCTGTACTTCTGGGTCTCATTTGGCTGCACAGCTTCTGAAGCTTCTTTACTTGCCTCATATATATGACTGTTTTGGACTTTGTCATATACTCCATGAAGGTGGAAGGAGTATGGCCTGGATGCAAGATTCCTGAATATAACCTTGGGAAAAAAAACAGGAAAAAAGCTTTTATTCAAATTAAGCATTCTGCACGTAAATCAAATTTGATTATAATAAAATGTATCATTTAATCAGCTAGCTGACTTTCTTCAAGTATCACAAATAATAATGTTACTTGTTCTCTTTGAAATGCAGAAAATGAATTGATGTTGTGGGTGGCATGGTGGTGCACTGGTCAGTCTTACTGTTTAACATCTCTATGAGACTCGTATGGAATCTTGGTGTGGTCAATGTGCAGAGTTTTCTCCAGTTTTCCTTCAATACCCCTAAATATATATATGTACTTGCACTTGACTTTAAATTGGTGCAGTATGGATTGGTGTGGGGACATGCATGAAGGTTGAGTGTACTGGATTGGTGGTCCATTCAGGCCAGGCTCAGAAGTTGTTGCCAGATCATCGTGACCATACATTTTTATGCAGAGGATTCTGTTTAGTGTCTTCATTTTAGATGCTTCATTTTTTCAGAATTTAACATTTGTAAGTGCTTCCTTTTTTTAAGAACTAATAGCCAATTAATAAAGAATACACAAGGTATTCAACAGCATGTTAGCTAACTTTAAACTCCTTCCACCGCCATGTAGCATAACTTAACATTCTCAAAATCCTTTAATTCGATTCAGAGTCGCAGAGGTTTAGAGTCTAAAAGGGCAATGTTGACTGCAAAGCGGAACCTGCCTGATCCTAAAATATTTACAAAAACATAAATGATTATAAACATCCAAGGGATTCAGAGGTTCTAGTCTATTTCTCTCTATAAAACCATTTTATTGATTTTCTTACTAAATATATATACATATGAATGTCTAAAACAGCAGAATGATGGTAAAAGATCATAAGTATCCATAGGATTTATTCTCTACTGACAAAATCAGCTAGAATGTAAGAGTATAGTTACTAAGGTCTTTCAGAGCCAGGGCTGTTCATTTGTGGAGAACAACTGCCCGTTCACATGTCTGCAGTAATATATTGTCACGCATGTGCGTCAGAGGGTCACCTTCTGGACTTGTCAGAAGTAAGCACTACCACCCCAGGAAGTCAGGAGAAGTGATCGCTGACTCTTCTGGATTTGTTTCCACCCACAGCTCTGAAAAGACCCCATTGATTGCAACTGACTACACCCATTCTGGTCCATGAGCTATAAAAGTACAGTGTTGCCAGAAGGAGGCATCTAAACTGGGAGATGAGCCACCTGAGTTACGGAGCTCTGACCCTGAAGCCTGACCGCTCTCTGGAGCCAGTTAACTGCAGCTTAAGGCTACACTGTGCTTTTGTCTTCTTGTTGTGTCATTGTGCTCCTGTTAATTTGAGAAAACTTATTATTCTTATTCTTATTATTACTATTATTAGTAAACAGGTTGTCCTGGTCGGCACCCCAACATTTCATCTTGACTCCTATCTTACCTTTGGCTGATGACAATATACAGATCATGATACCAGAGAGTAGTGATGTGTTTCATGCCAAAAGGGCATTCAAATAAAAAAAAAATCTGTACAAAGTGTACACAAGAATGGATTTGAACTTGATAAGCTTTAGTTTATGCTACAACAAAACAAATGTGAAATATCCTTTAAAAGGTTACCTCTGCACATGAAGGGTACAAATATATAGAGTATCTGTTATACAGCGGCCTGACTAGAATAAGTGCAGGTGTCCAATATGAGGACAGCTCTGTGCTCTTTAGCATTTTATTGCATCACCAATGTTTAATGATGCACACACAACAGATATTCTCATTCATTTGAAGTTCTCAAAGTCCGTTAGTTTAAAGGACTGGCAAAAGCAAGTTAATTCCTGCCAGCGGCATCATCCTAAAGTAGGTGAACTGAAGCCAATAGGCTAACAACTAAAAAAAAACAAATCATACAAAATTATGTTGACCTCAAGACAAATAACAGTCAGTACATTGATAGGGCAAAATTGGTGCAAGGGGTCAAACAAAGACAAGGATCCAAGGACATGACATGCTAGAATACAAATCAAACAATTCAAACATGATTAATTTGCACATTGCATCCTTTAATTTAAGGGTATTTGCCTACAGCATTTTAGCCATAGCATGTAGAACACTTTATATATATGATCCCACCATTTAAGGGCACCATAATGATTGGCATCACGGGTGTTTACGATTGCTCAGGTGTGTTTCAGTGCTTCGTTAGTGCTGGCATATGATTCCTAGGCTTGCTTCTAATATTTGGACTCTGTGGTTGCCATTGACGGCTCAGTGGAGCAGTGGGTAGCACTGCTGCCTCGCAGTTAGGAGACCCGGGTTCACTTCCTGGGTCCTCCCTGTGTGGAGTTTACATGTTCTCCCTGTGTCTGCATGGGTTTCCTCCCATAGTCCAAAGACATGCAGGTTAGGTGCAGTGGCGATTCTACATTGTCCCTAGTGTGTGTGTGCCATGCGGTGGGCTGATGCCCTGCCCAGGGTTTGTTTCCTGCCCTGCGCCCTATGTTGGCTGGGATTGGCTCCAGCAGACTCTGTAGTTAGGATATAGTGAGTTGGATAATGGATGGATGGATGGTTGCCATTGATCAACATGAGGACAAGAGCTGTGCCAATGAAAGTCAAAGAAGCCATTATGAGGATGAAAGCAAGAATAAAACCATCAGAGACGTTGATAAAACTTTAGGATTATGTAAATCAACTGTCAGGAAATCATTAAGAAGAAGGAATACACTGATAAATTCAGTAATCGTAATCGGGACTGGTAGGCCAAGGAAGACCTCCACTACTGATGACAGAAGAATCCTCACTATGGTAAAGAAAAAGTTCCAAGTGCCAATCTGACAGATCAGACACAGTCTTCAGGAGGCTTCGCTAGCTTTTATTGTCACAGCTCTTGTCCTCATGTTGAACAAAAGCAACTACAGATGTTGTGGGTGGTATGGTGGTGCACTGGTGGTGCCAAAGAGCAGAAGCAAACCGAGTTATTATATTTCTGCAGTAATGAAGCACTGAGTAATCATAAACACTTGTGATGCCAAATGTCCCAAACCTAAGATGGGGGTCCATGTAGAAAAAGTATTGTCATTTGTACACAGTGTGCCCGAAATGTATGCAAATACTGTACCCTTAAATGAACGTCTGTAATGTGCAATTTAATCCCTTCTGAATTTTGATTTTCATACAATTAATCCCCGAGGGGAAATTGTGTTTTGCATGACCCTCTTTTGGATGTCAGAGTGGAGGGTCAGCCATCGTACAGCACCCTGTGGCCACTTTCAGGTTAAGGGCTCAATGGAGTAGAAACCCTTCTGGCAGTAACAGGATTTGAACTGGCAAGCTTCCATATACCAGCACAGATCCTCAGACCTTAGAGCTACCATAAACCTCATCACACCAACTCAATCCCAATGTTTGACTTATAATTTTAAACTGTGGAGTAGAGGGGTTAATCAAGTCATTGGGCACTATAATCAGATTAACATTTAACTAAATATTGCACTGTATTTAGAAATGAGTCAACAAACATGGAGCACCGTTACGGCCTTCTAAGACAGCACCTTCATACAGAGAGGCAAGCTGGCATCATAGTTTTCTGCTCAAAAGTGAATACCAAAGACATAAAAAGTTGTTTTAGTAATTAACACCAATATATTTTTGGTTAAGGGTTAATCTGAAACTAAATTAGAGATACAATTCATTAGAATACAAAGGAAAATAAAAAGTAGCAACATTTTCAGTGAGTATACAAGGGAATCATAGAACAGAATCCATACTTACTACAATAAAATCGTTAATTTCAGCCCTTATAACTGGCCCAAGGATTCCCAGGTGTTCTTCCATCTCACCTCGAATAGCCATATTTGTAAATTCACTATCAAGATACTCTCTGAAAATTACTTTTTTATACTCAGGGAAAGACTTCTGCCATTCATTTTTTTTACTTCTAGGAGAGAAAACATGATGGGAGAAAGTAACTTAAATGACAAACTGGAGTAAAACTGTGCACGATAGGTGTGCATCTTCAAATGTTTCCAACAAGTGCCTTTGAAGCTGTGCCATATCAAGTATGCTGCTTTCATTTTTTTTTTCATTTAACTGTACATATGAGAAGGCCATGTGAAAAAAGAAGACAATTACATTGATAGACAGGCTCAAATGAGCCTGTGCACTCATCCAGTTGGATCACTGGAAGGGTGAAGAAGTTAAATACTAGAAAGGAGGAAAATGCTTTGAACATTCTGTAATGATTATTGAAATGTTAGCAAGACAGTTTGGAGGGCTGAACCAAGAAGCACACATCCATCCATCCATCCATTTTCCAACCCCCTGAATCCGAACACAGGGTCACGGGGGTCTGCTGGAGCCAATCCCAGCCAACACAGGGCACAAGGCAGGAACCAATCCTGGGCAGGGTGCCAACCCACCACAGGACACACAAAAAACACACCCAGCACACACTAGGGCCAATTTAGAATCGCCAATCCACCTAACCGGCATGTCTTTGGACTGTGGGAGGAAACACACACAGACACGGGGAGAACATGCAAACTCCATGCAGGGAGGACATGGGAAGCGCGACCACTGTGCCACTGTGCCACCAGAAACACACATACAATTAGTAGGGTAGGGGGAGAAAATGGGGGCCTAGTGGTTGTTGTGGCCTCACACCTCCAGGCGCATGACTTGGATATGTTGCTTGGTATCTTTATGTGTGGAAATTACTCATTCTGTTCATGTCCAAATAGGTTATGAGTTCCTAATACATAAAAATGCCCCACATTTAAGGTTACTGGCACCTCTAAATGAGCTTTAAGGGTGTGTATGTGTGTGCTCTCAGTTAACTTATTTTGAAATGTTTATTTTATAATGCTATTACTCACAATTTATTCTATTCATAAAAACAAAACGTGGATTCCAACAAATAAAATATGTGAATTAAACATTTCACTTTGTTAATCCTGAAAATTTTCACGATGGCAGTTTGCTGGAAAGACTAAGCAACTGTATGCTCAGCAATTTTTTTAAAACTCCTTCTAGGAAAAGCTCAGACACTTCCAGGCCAGTCATCCTGAGTCTGTCTCTGGTCTTTTTTCAGTGGGTCGTGCCTGGTACACCTGCTAATGGAGGCATTTTAACTACAACTCAAACCTGCATACACCTCAACTAGCTTGGCTCAAACCAGGGAAGCAGTGGTTCTACTTTTCTTGCTAAAGTACTCACTCTGTCACCAAGAGTGGGCTCAACATCATTGTGCAGGAACCTCATTTCAGCCATTTGTAGTCACAGTCAGATTCTTTTAATCCCTACCAAGAGCTGGTGACCATTTTGTACTTGAGGATAGAAATGTAGTTTGAATAGTCAATTAAAAGGTTCATCTTAGGAGTTAGCTTCCCTTTTTACCACTTGGTTCTGTGCAATGTCTGCAAAATTTCTGTCACAACATTATGTCACTGATCTTTCTCAAATACCCGATCACCTCGACCCTTTCTTTTGCACATTTTATATAAACTTATATAAAGTTATATGAACTACTCCACAAACTCCTGAACCTGTCAGAGTGGGTGACCTGAATAGTCCTCTTTTTGTTCAGGAGAGGACCATGACCTCATATTTGGGTGTTTTAAAATGCACACCATCAATCGCATTATGGTAGGACAGAGATGCAACCCTTAAGTTCTCAAACTGGGTACTCTGTGAATGAATAGGGTGATTGGAGCAAACTGTTCTGTGCCCCTCTGTAAAAATGGGTACCCTTGAGTCAGTTTGAGAGTCCTGAGGTACAGTCTCCACATTCCACACAGTTGACCAAACATCCCTGCAATAACCAACCTACCGTTGTAGCCCTGCCACTATGAAGTTTTTTAATTACTGCACTAACCTCTGCCAGACACTAATTCCCAACAAGTGCTATTGTAACTAACTCCTCAAAGCAGGGTCTATTTACTTTGTTACTCAAACTTTTATAAAATATTCCCAGCTGACGTCAGCTTTTCCACATCTGTGCCGAGAAGACCCTTTTTGGCCTGCCAGTAGCTGTTAGTCAAATTTGGAGAACACTGCAAAGAAGGTCTGTACCTCCAGGCAGACAAGTTTCCCTTACCAATGATTTCCACTGTCACAGACAGCCAGAGTCCTTGCCCGGCCAAGACGCCTCTTCACTGAGAGGACCGGGTCAGCAAACCTGGGTAGAACATTACCTCCCCAGGACGCTAGATGACAGCCTCCCCTCGGACTCCTGCAGGGCTTTGTAGGATTGCCCTCATAGGCCCCCAACATGCTTCTAACCAGAACAACTTGTAACTGTCTTCACTACTAAGGATTTGGTCAGGGTCCATTCAAACTCAACATCTCTGACCTCTAATTCGATTCAGGAGAAACTATCCTTGAATCAAACATCTAGACTGATATTACAATCTCAGAGGTAGGTAAAGCACTTTATCATTCTACTTCCCAGTTTCACTCACAGCTTATTGAACAAATGTCTGGATCACTAATGCATTTCATCTTCATTGTTAATCCACACCTTCATCAATACTTAACTCTTATAACTGCCTCAGCTAAAGTAATGTATTCTGTATTAAATATACTACAGTGACATTATTAAGGCCCCTAAACTTCTGCTAAATATACACAACTTACTGTTCAATGGATTTTGAAAATCTGTTTAAATGAATTTAAGTATTATTTTAGAAGAAACAGCCTAAAAAGAAAGGGGTCCTTGTAAATGCCCTGTAAAGCTATAAGCTCCCCTTCTAAGTCATTTTTAATACTAATGAGTAGCAGCAGAGATGCAGTTTTAATTTCATTTTCACAGTAATAGTTTTCTTTAGTTTCTTTAAGTATATTGTACTACAATGATCTGTCTTCCTAACATTCCTAGAAATGAGTATTTATAATAGCGTTAATAAATTACTTCTGTTACAGCAGATTAGGGCTCTGGTGGTCTACAGCCTGTCACAGTAGCTTCAGGTATAAGACAGGAATCCACCACAATTCCATCAAAGTGAACATTCATACACAAGCATTTCACTTAATGTGCATGTTTTTTTAGGATTTGGTAGGAAAACAAAAGAACTGAGCAAAAAAACATGAAGACATAGCTTTCTGTGCAGACTCCACACAGACAGTGGCCATAGTGGTATTCGAAACCAAGACTCTAAAGCTCTGAGGTGCTAAACAATGTGCCTCTATGATAGCCGAGCCTGCAAATAGCTTTCAATATTAATCAAGCCAAATTCTAAAAGACTACAAATGTCACTTGCACATATAAAAATAAGTTAAATACAGTGCCTACAAAACGGCTTGCTTGAATGTTTACTGTTACCTCAGCTGAGAGATCATGGATGTCGTGGATAGAATAGCCAAATAGGCTTGGCCAAAATCAGTTCCACAGATAGGCATGGAGGAATGTTTCGGACAAAATTAAATCAATAAATACACAAAATATAAAAGTACTGGGAAATATGGCAGTACAGTAAATAAATAATAACAACTTGAAATATGAGTATAAATAATTAAATGTGTCATCAAATACATTTTTATTGCTTACTTGTTTATGCATTAATTAAATTATTTCTTCATTTTTTAATTTCAGTGACACACGCAATAACAAAAAAACCCTGAAATGGAAACTGTCAGGACTGCATTTGAGAACCATTGCCATAGACTGCATATGTGACAGAGTTAATGCTAAGCTACAGATAAAAGGTGTGACGGACAGCCGGGTCCCATGCCTGGCCGGGACGCCTCTGCTACATACGTCCTGGGGGAGCCACCATGGGCAGTGCAATGTCTCCCCGGGCGCCTGGGGCAGCCTCCCTGACCATGGGTCCTTCCCTAGTCTTCCCCGTAGCTCCATGGAGTCCACCATGCCCGGTTGGGAGATGTGGTGGCCGCTAGGGGGTGCTGCGGAGAGCCAGCCGCCACAATGGAAGAGTTGCCAGACCCACCCAGAGGCTCAAGTAAGACCAGCTGGTCAAGCACCTGGAGCACTGCCGGGTGGACCATAAAAGGGCGAACCCTCCTTCATTCGGAGCCAGAATCGGGAGGTAGAGGACGAGGTTGCCTGGGAGGAGTGGAGGTGCCAGGAAGAGTTGTTGATGCTCTATTGTAAGTGTTTTTGGGACTGTGTTGGGCCTGTGGGACACGGGGAAGACGTGCGTCCACAGGCTGAAGAAGTGCAATAAAGCCTGTTGATTTTACACGTGCCTCTGCGTGGTCTGTGCCGAGTCAGGTGCTATATAGAGCGGCCATCACAAAGGTTAATCAGTCAAATCAGAAATCTGACATTTTAAATTATTTGCCTTAACTTCAAAAAATAAAACTATGGAAAAGAAAAAAAAAAAATCAACATTTTTACCGCGATTGAGTTTCTTGTGGGGTTTTCTTAATGCCAAAGTTCCACATCACTTCCACGGCTGCAATAAAGTAATAGCGTATTCTTCCCTCATTAGTTCGTACATTGAATCCTCCTTCATCATAGATGTCAAAATCTTCCTGGGTGTCGTTCTCCCCAAGACTATATTCATCATAATATGACGCGTCAGGGTTTTTCCCAGGTAATTGGTTTATTGCTGATGAGTTCACTTGAACTTCTTCAGTTTTCTGTTCTGTTTTTTTTGAATCGGTGACATTTTGTTTGACTTCTTTTTCACTTTTTATTGTTTTAACGGTTGATTTATTAATTTCATTTGTCTGGTTTAAATTCAGCAGTTCCTTAGTTCCAAGGTCTTTAAGCACCTGATTTTCGTGTTGACTGTTATGCTCTTTTTGATTCTCCCGTTTAAAAATCTGAGTCGATTTAACGTCACTTCCTTCTTCATGCAAGTTGTTTTTGTTTATTCTGTCATTTCCTTTTACTTCTCCCCCAGAATCAAACATTGATTTATCTGGTTTAGGGTGTTCTTTGATGAATGAATTTTGTAAGTTTATATTTTCACTATTTGAAATATTTTCATTTATTTTTGATAATTCCATTTGAGGATGGTGTGTGCTTCTTTCTTTGTTTCTTTCACTTACATTAAACTTTTTGTCAGATTTGTTTGTTTCATTTAAAAATGTATTTATGTTAAGTAACCTTCCCTTTTCTGTGGGTGTTTTGAATTTAGCATCATTTGTCTTTAATTTGTTAGTTTGCGGAAGAATTTTGTTTTCTGTTCGCTTGTTATGGGTTCTTGCTGGAGGTATTACAGTTGTCATTCTCTCAGATATATTTTTTTCTGACTTCAAAGACCCATTTTTGTATTTCTTTTCAGAATTTGCAATGTTTTGTGGGAGATTTAAAGTCATATTACCACTGTTAATATTTCTCCTTTTCTCTTGAGAGTCCACGCTTCTCTGATAGCGCATTTCTCTGTTTTCTTCTACTTTGTGTTCATAAGTTTCACCAGAAATTGTGTGGTTTGGGATACCAGCAATCCCATTGGCGCCTGAGTGTAAGCTACGAGATATCGGAATAGTTGGAATCATGGTAATATCTGGGACTTCTGTCGTACCAGGCTTATTTAATTTTTCTCCAACTGTGGCACTCTCCTCCTGTGAAAACAATGCAGTTTGACTTTTCATGCTTGAAGACTGGAGGTCTTCTTTTATATCTGTGGGACTCATAAGGTTGCTTGACACAGTCCCATCATCAGTGGGTTCTTCTAGTGATTTAACTGCCTTGCTAATTTTGTCTTCAATAATTTGAGTACTTTTTATTTTACAGTTTGGATTAAGTGCTTTAGCTGTGCCATTTTGAGGGCCAGATGTGGCGTTAAAGGTAGACATTTTCTTGCATAGTTTAATCACAGCTATTCTGTTTTTTTCATTAAAACCACGTGGAGACCACCGTTGCTCAATATAATCTAATACTTCATAATAGTCATCTTCTTCAGGGTTTGTTATCATATTCTTGTCTTCTCGGTCACAATTGTAAACAGTGTATTTAGCTCTCATGCCTCTGTCTCTGATGTTGGAGTCTAAAGCACCAATTATCCACTCACCTAGATGGATTAAAACAAATAACTGATTAATAGTGCAAAATGAATATTATACCTGAGGCTCCAGAGTAAGTTTTATATCCTATATTTTCCTATAGTCTATGTATATATTAAGTTCAAGTAAATTAAATGTAGAATAATTCACATTTTCAAAGTCAGAAAACAGCACGTGTATTCATCCATCCATGTATTCAATTAAATAAAAGAATATCTCTCTATTATATAAAAAAAATCCTGGGACAAGAGAAGACTTTTTATCCTGGGACAACACAAGATTTTTCAGAGAGATAATTTCAAGTCCCACGAAAAGAGAGATTTAACCATGCCTGGGGCCAGAAATAAAAGACAAAGAGTAGAAGATAAAGTAGAATGTCGCAAAGAGGTTCAAAAATGTTGGTGTGATACACATGCAGAGCAGGTTAGAGATAATGAAAGTACTAAAATTCGAAAGTTTCAAAAAAACTGATAGTAAAGATCAAATTAGTGCAAGCAAACGGAAATTATTACTCGGTGAAACTACGAAACAGCAAAAAGAGATTGAATATATGGACATAGGTGACATAACAGAAGTATGTAGATATTGTTCGTCTTTAAACTTTAAGCCCAAGACTTGTAGATCATCTAATTCGTGTTGCCATCAGGGAAAAGCAGTGTTTTTTCCCAATGAAGAGGCGTATCCGCGAGAATTAAAAGATTAGTTGTTTGGTGAAAGTGAAATGCACAAACACTTCTTAACCTACATTAAAACGTCTTAGAATGTTCTGTTATATGACTAGTTTTGAAGAGAACTTAACTTAAATTTATTTGCAGTCTTTCATGCACCTGTATTCTGAAGTCATTTAATCCAAATGTAGGGTTATGGGGGACTAGAATGTATCCTGAAAGGCAAAATGATACAACCAGTCCTGGAAAGGGGACCTGTGAGTGCTGCATGGCACATTCATGTAAAGACTCACGATTACTCACACCAGGCTAACTTCAGGCTGGCAAGAAATGTAGCCTGCATGTCTTTCAACCGAGGGGTGAAACTTGAGAAAAATCCACACAGACATCGAAAGAACACACAAACTTTGCCTTTGTGCTTTGTTGTTTTTCAACTAACAGAGGGACTAACTGTGGTATTATGTGGTTATCATTGAGTAAAGGTGTCTGGTTAACTAAAACAACAACAACAACAATAATAATAATAATAAAAACTTTAACAATAATAATAATATACACACAGTGAGTCGGATAAAATACAAAACCCACTCTCCTGCGTTACTGTAATTATGGTCTTTGAACAAATGTGTTTCTAACAGAGTTTTCTTTGAAAGGTTGCATACTAACTATGTTAACACAGAACTTTTTACCAGATGTTTGCCAATAGATGAGAAGAGTTTGGGGTACATCATATAATCTTCATATTGTGTTGTAATGGCTGTTCTTACGTATTTCTCATACTGCATAGTGTCCGATCAGAGATGCTTGAAACTATCTCTTTTTCTAGTTTTCTATTAGGACCTGTTCTGAGATGGCAAGATGTTTCTACGAGGCCATTATTCTCCTGAAATACACTGGATTCATTAGGTATTTCTATAGTATACCTTTGGTATTGCTAAAAGAATATTCAGCAACCAGTTTGTCAAGTTTTGTTGGTCTTGAAGGAGTATTAAAACACAAAGTCATCACTTACCCATTTTTTCAAACTCCATATACACTGTTTCAGCTGACATGGGGAAAAGAGTAAGGACCACCTCGTACATGTTATCCAGTTGAAATGTGTTTCCGGAAAAGTACACAGAGAAAAACTCATTTTGGGCTCCTATGTACATAACATGCCAAAAGGCAATATCTCCCAAGCACACTTTGAAATGGAGGTTGTCATACAAGTAGCCATTAATGCCTGTAACAAAGCAATAAATGTCATTGGTACCGGATCAACACCATTTACTTTCCTGTTTATCTGTTTTTATATAAAGTATTAGTGTAGGTTATTGTTTTTGTTGTATCTTAGAAGTCCAATTAAACATCAGCCAGTAAGAACCAACATTATTACTTCACTCCTTATTTACTGCTCTGCACATAACATTTCACCCATTTCACCTTTACCATTATTTTAAGGTCCTTCATCTCAAATCATATACAATATATTTTTGATCCAATCATTTCCTGATTCAGCTTATTCTGATCACAGTCATGGAAATTGAAAGCCTGGATCCATGAAGCAGCAGTCCTAACTGCTGTGCTACCTTTCATCTATAAAGTGCATGCACATTTGTCAGACTAAACACTACATTTTAATATATATCATTTTATGTTGGAAGTATTATCTTTTCCTTGCAAGCCTATAATAATTCTCCCTAGGTAGAGAGTTCTGTACACCCTGTACTTTCTGGGAAAATGTATGTAATTTGATGATAGCTATTAATGGTTAAAATTAGATTATTATTGTAATGCCACAAATTTGTGCACATCTTTTACTAAGCTTGTTCTTTTTTGCCATTGCCTTGTAACAGCACTTATTATAATCACTTGCCCATATCCTTTTAAAACGAAAGGAGGCATTTTAAATAATTATTGTCACTTCACCATTGAGGCAAATGTTTTGTTCACTAGTGCTTGTTTTCGTTACTACCTCCTGTTTGTGACTTCAGTTTCTGGACTTTTGACTGTGCTCGGTACTTTTATGTCTTGCTTAGTTTGTGTTTTCAGTTAAGTACTGTACGCTTGCCTCCTACTTGATTTATTTTCTAGTTACAATTGGTTAGTAACTATTCTTTGTTTTGTCATGATTTCATGTTCTCTAGCCCTCTGAATGCTTTATAAATATTTCTCGATCTGTTCTTAACATAATTCTTCTTTTTGTAAAAACTTGATTGCTATGTATGGATTGTAATAAAATTAATAAAAAAAATAAATAAATATTTCTCAAATAACATTATTAGTGACTTTCATGTCTTATTGTAAATAAAAAAATGACGTGCTTACTTAACACGATCAGAGGGAAAGAATGCGCACATCAGGTAAGCACTTGATTTTGAACATGTCTGCCAACTGATAGCTAATCGCACATACATTATGACAGTGGTCCCCAACTCCAGTTCTGCAGGGCTGCAGTGGCTGCAGTGGCTGCAGGTTTTTATGCTAACCCCTCACTTCACATTTCATTTCTGTTTGAATGCCATTTATGGAAAAAAATGAAGCAATTCAGAGGAACGATGAAGAAATTCAGGGGAACAAATCTTACAAAGCAAGTCAATTAAAATTAATTCGAAAGAAGTTAATTAGCAGAAAAACTTGTCACCTATTAAGAAAAGGGTTAGAATTAAAACCTGCAGCCACTGCAGCCCTCCATAACTGTAGTTGGAGATCAATACATTATGATATTTTAGGTCTTTTAGAGCAAATTAAGCTGAGAGACATGGTCTTGTTGATCAAGTATGCCCAACAGCACTTCATCACACATAGCATGTATTGTAGTGGTTCTCCTGGAAGAATTAGGATCTTGTCAACTGGTTGCATGAATTCTGCATACAGCAGGCACCAATTAGCAGTACTTTAGCCTCAGGTTCTGAAAATATTACATGAAAACCTGAAGAAGATCTAAAATCACAGTCGGTTTTGAATATTTCATAGTAGATTTATGTATTAATTGAAATATGTTCAAATATTGATCACAAACACTAGCAAGAAGACAATTAATGTGCTGCATTTACCATAAAGAATTCATTTTACTTGTGCATATTCATTTATGGTAAGATATGAATAACTATTTGGTCTACTGTACTGATTAAAGTTCCAAATTGCTTTACAAATGAAACATTCACTACTTCCCCTACCATTTTTTGAAATTATTTTTACCATCTGGCTTTTTGTATATACACTGCTTAAACAAATTAAGAGAAAACTTAAATCTCACATCGGATCTTGATGAACAAAATATTCAAGAGGAAAATCTTTATTGAGAAACACTATGTAATTCATTGAGAATGGTCAATGGAAACCAAAATCACCAACCCATTGAGGGATGAATTCAAAACACAGAAAATCAAAGTCAAAAACTGAAATCACAGGCTGATCCAACTTGAATGGGTGAATTTCATCATGGCAGTTCATAATGTGACTCAATAGTGTGTATGGCCCCCACATGCCTGTATGCAGTCCTGACAACATCTGGGCATGGTCCTGATGAGAAGACAGCAGATGGTGACCTGGAAGATCTCCTCCCAGACCTTGACCGGGGCAACAGTGAGCTCCTGGACAGCCTGTGGTGCTACATGGTGGTGTTGTGTACACCGATACAGCATAGGCTCTGACAGTGGCTCAGAGGATTTCATCCTGACACCTAACAGCAGTCAGGGTACCGTTGCCTAGCACGTTGAGGTCTGTGTAACCCTCCAAGGTATGCCTCCCGAGTCCATCCCTGACCCACCGCCAAACTGGTCATGCTGGATGATGTTGCAGGCTGCATAACGTTCACCACGGTGTCTCCAGACATTTTCATGTCTGTCACATGTGTCCATTGTGAACCTGCTCTCATCTGTGAAGAGAATGGGGTGCCAATGGCAAAGATGCCAGTTGTGGTTTTCTCAGGTGAATGCCAATCATGCTCCATGGTGATGAGCTGTGAAAGCAGCTCCACACTAGAGGATGTTGGGCCAAGGCTCAATAAATAACCAAGGCTCATTTGTGAGCAAAATCTTAGCCAAATAAAGAGAACGGGAATTTGAAAACCAGTAGACACACATGCAACCAGAGCCAATATATTAATCCTCACTTGTATTAAAAAAATAACAAAAAAAAAAAAAAACAATAACCAGAGTTCATTAAAAACAAATATTTCAAGACAATCAAGGTCTTGGGATATGACACATGTTCTGCTAGGGAAGGAAAGAATTGAGAAAACTGAGAAAATACCATGTTATGAAGCATTGTTGTCAAAGTCTTCCAATGTTTCTAATGTTGCATTTTATTAAATAAACAACACCTATGTCCAAAGCACAAACACAAAATGAAGTCAGAATCTAAATACATTGCCAGAAACATCATTAACCCTGAATTCAAAAACCTAAATGCAGCGAAAATCACTTACAAGTTATCCACAAATTCGGACAAAGCTACTGACTTAAATGGTGTTGTGCTGACGCTACAATTCAGAGTTTAGCAACCAGGCTCTGCATCTTGATGAAGGAGCTACCATAAAATAGCAGAAAAATCCATCATGGTGGAATAAAAATGTAACAATTAAATAAAATAGTATGTTGTAAAACTAATTCAATCTGCAAGAAAATAACAATACTGAATTTAGCATACTTGTAATTATACTAGAAAAAAATGAAAGAAGACTTGAAAAAAGTTTCTTGAGCACATAAAAAGAAATACCAAAAGAACTATAATCATCATAGCATGAGGTTGAAAGGTATTTTTGCGCCTATTTGGGGTGACATTTCCACACTTCAATCTTTTACAATGATACCCTTCCAGCTGGTGGACAGCTGAGGTCAGTTCTCAAAAAGTGTGAAGTTCTATCATCTTCTCCTCTTCTCCTACCCTCTTCTTTTATTTCATTCTCTTGCCCTTCCATCTGAGGCCAGTTGCCGCATTGTATGCTGCCTTTACCCTTTCAGTCACCTCTTACCACTCTATCCTGAAATACCATTTTGAAAAAGTTCAACTTTCTTGTGGAAATTAAAATCATCAATATATTTAATGTAAATTCATCATTGTGTACCATAAGCAGTACATTATCAGACTGGCTGATGTCCCATACTGCCATCTCTTTTCCTTTAATACTTTTGGTACATCACTATTTATATTTTGGATGTTCTCCCATCTGCTTCTTCTGCATTCTTCATTTCTAACTCTCTTTCTTTGATCCTCTCTAGTCATGTTCCACCCTGACCTGATATCTTCCTTCTACTAGATCCCTGTGCTTTTACTTCTACCACTTCTATACAGTAAAGAATCTTCTCCTTGAGAAAAATTGATGCTAAGCATCTCATTTGAATGTTCCAACTCTGTTAATTTATGGAAGTTCTTCCTTCTATAACTTGGTACTTTTTAAGCTGTTTGTTACATCCTGAGAAGAATTAATAACTGAAAACGACACCCCCTGATTAAAAATATTGGGATTCAGAACTGAAACTTACATTTGGTGATGATCAGATAGTTTCCCTTGATATGCTATGCTAAACAAGAGTAATGGCCATGGGCATAGATGGACATTGAGTCCTACAAAAATGCTTCAGAGTTCTCACTTCTATATTATCTCACCTATATGTTAACTTACCTTAACCAGTCAGATGGCAATATGAATTATTGAAGCCATCTGCTGCTTGGAACCTGGAGCTTGAAGTTGTATATATTTATTAATTTTCTTTTATACTATCATTTATATGATGAATACAAATGACCAAATAAGATTTTTATTTGAGTGATTGCATCCAGATTAAGTGATTTGCCAGAGCATTTAAAATTAATTTAGTCATATGACATGTTTATTTCCAGTGATTTGGGAATCATAATTGTATACTACATGTGCTTCTATATTATTGCCACGGGGGGCACTGCCAGGTTAATTGACTTTCTCACTGTTACAAAGTTACTTAGCGGCATGGAGTGCTGATGGAGAAACCTTACTGTTTGCAGAGTAACAAATTACTCACAATTAGGATAGTAGTTCGCATTTGTTTGCTGTAAACTCCTACTTTCTCAATGGCCAATATGCACACATTTAGATTTAAGCCATTTCACTGAATAAGACTGCAATATCAAACACTCGTTGTTTTTGATAACTGTACTTTTCTTAACAGGTTATTGTTTATTAATCCCTTCATCAATGATTTGTTTTGGGCACATGTTATAGAAATCTACATATATATGAAAAAAATCTAATCAATCAGTTTCAGATATGCAAATGTTTGTAAATATTTACTGTGATAAAGGAGCTATATACTGTATGTGCCCAACACGACACAGACTGACAACGTAGGCACGTTAAAATCAAAAAATGATTTTTTCTTCTTCGCCTGGGGTCCACATCTTCCCCGTGTCCCTCAGGTAAAACACAGTCCCAAGCACTAAGCACACCAAATAAACCCAAAGAAAGTCACCACAACACAATCTTCTCCATCACTCCTCTTGGCAAGCGTTGTCCTCCTCCTCCCGACTCAGCCTCCTCAGTGGTGGCCACTGGCTCTTTTTATAAGGCACCCCTTAAGTGCTCCAAGTGCTTGATTGCTGAGTTTCTGCTACACTTCCGGGTTTGGTGAAATCACTGCCCCATAAGGGCTCAGGAGTCCCAGCTGCAGCACCCCCTGGCGGCGCCTGCGGTACCCAACAGGGCTGCACCAAACTCCAATTCCCATGGAGCCCTGTGAGAGACCAAGGCACCGCTCCAACCCAGGGGGGTTGCCATCTAGTGTCCAGGGGGAGATATTGAATAGTCCATGGCTGCTCCCCCTGAACATATACTGAAGGGGCGTCCCAGCAAAGCATGGGCCCCGGCTTAAAATTACAGTTTAGATGTTAAATACGATAAAAAGGATACCTACTGTTCATCAGGTTTGACTTGTAAAACTCAATGCTTGTGCGATCAGCATTAGAGCAATCTGTGCAGTATTGTTGAATATTTTCATTGATATACCAGCTTTGATTTTCATCAAAAACTGCAAATAACAAGTGTTTTTCTTTGTCAGACTTTATCTAGAAATAAAGAAAAAAGGGCATTTTAACAGATTTCTTCCAGATAAAATGATTTCATTTTTACAGGATTGTGTATATTTAACATTTCATAAAAAATGTATGAAAGCTCCCCTGGGCAACCACTGGTGCAGAGTCATAACTTAAAATCAAAGCTTTGTGCCCAGCTGAATGCTATATGGCTGTAGAATAATTCATCACAGCAAGACAGACTGGGTCACTTCACAGTAGTTGTCAAATTACCTGCCCCAGGAGTGGCTGCTCACTAATTCTTCAAAAAGCACAATGCTCACATGTTATTGTTCCTCTGGCTGCTCCTGCTCCTGAGATCTAACCTCCCAACTCAACAACTGGTGCCCTCTGACGTGAATTGATCACTAATCTTACCCTGGGTGCTTCTTGGGCAATATATCATCCATAGAGGTCACCTGGTGGCCATACTTGTCACTGTAATCACAACTGTTAAACACATTTAACTGGGCGTAAACCTTCATTCGTTTTCCTCACACAGCCATACCACTTGCATTTCAGAATAGGTCATCCACCTGAAGCTAAACATGTTTGAGCCTGGACAGTACTTGGATGGGAAATAATCTAGGAACCTCTGGAAGTGGCCATCAGAGGGAATTCATTGAAGGACTTACTCCTTTCTTGCTGTAAACCAAGAGTTCCCAAAGGGTTCGATATCAACCCCCTGGGGTTGATTTGAACTTTCCAGGGGTCGATAGTTTCAATAAAAACTTTGGGGGTCGACGACAGCAAAAATAGACCCCCTTACTATTGCTATTTGTTTGTTACTTCAAAATATATATGCTTCCAATAGGTACCTAATTAAGAAGTAAAATAATAAAAAAAAACACTTTTTTAATAAAAACACATTACATACCAAACTTGTGAACGAAAAGGTAAAATGTGTCATTAAAAGAGTCACACGTAAGAATGTATGAAAATACATGAAGCACAAACATGTCTGTGCATTGTCTTATCGAACGTATCAGAGCAAGTGTGGACATGAAAAACCGTTGCATGTTCACACTTGCTCACGGTGGGACGAAACGACGGATATTCGATATTAGTAGAATCTATCAGTCTTGTACGATCATGCTTTCATAAAACACGATAAATTGGTTCGTTTGACGTGACATGTACTTATTTGTGATTTGAACTTTGGATATAATTATTTATTGAGGAGCAGTACTGCAAAATTCAAAAATAGAGGACACAGTTTATTCGAGTTTGAACAAAAATCTTCTGTTTCAAGTAAGTACATACTTTATTTTATTTTTTTTATCACAGGGGCTGTTGAAATTGTTTGTTAATAAAAGTTTTTATTTCTTCAGATAATAATATGACTGAACCAAAAAAGAAATGCAGACAGTACAGCTTGGACTATTTGTACTTATTTTGAATTTACATATTTATTTCATAAATGTCAAAAATGTAAAAAAAAATTTTCGTTAGTGCAGGTTTCGATATTAAATGTTGCACATGATAATCTCATATTCCGTAGTCCTTTTATCTTTTTCAATCATTAATTACAACTGATTAAAATGAAAATTTAATATTGAGTACTGTACAAATTTTTTCATTTGAGTAAGTAAAGTAAATGACTAGGGGGTCGACGGTTTTTAAAGTTTTTGCTAAAGGGGTCTACGGCCGAAAAATTTTTGGGAACTCTTGCTGTAAACTCCAGTTTCCTTCCTTATAAGTTAGTGTATACAACCATGTTTAATTATATTAAAAGCAAACATATTCTTAATGTTACTTGAAAATGAATGTCATTTTATACAGATGTAATGAGAACATTATCTTGCGATTTTTTTTTAACGGCAGTGCTTATTGTGACAGAGATGAAATACCATACATAAAATATTGAAAAAAAAATTCAACAATTCAATTACTGAACCACCTCAATCTAATTTTAGGGCCTCAGGGAACTCGGATCAATTCTAGTCACTATCTGAGGCACCGATGCGAGGTAAGAATGTCACTCCATCACACTTTCTAAGAACATTACCTGTGGGCCCTCACGCTTATGGCCCTCAGCGGGCTGGACGCAGAAGTATTCTGACTGTCTGAGAATGAGAGCCTTTATTATTTAGGCAGCTATTGTTTTCTCTGGGAGTCAGTGCAGTCATTTGTAGATCAAAAAATGTCTCACATTATATAGAAATATGAGGCCTGTGTATTAAATAACGAGACTGTGTTTCTGTCTCTTAAACAAAGCAGTGACAACTGATTATGAGCGCTTGCCATGCATATTCAAACCTGTCTAAACCTGCACGACAAACAGCAACACTCTCTGCCGTTTAGTTGATTGTCAGTCACCATTTAATGCAGTTGTGTTTCCCCTTGTGTGCCTGAATCATGGTAAGTTTAAAAGTTGAGCAACGTGTCAATTCCAAATTTTTTGCAAATTTGAGCAAAACACAAATGGAATCTTTTCAAATGCTTACTGAGGTTTACGGGGAAGACTGCATGTCTTGTGCACGTGTGTTTTTCCTAAATTGATATTGGTGCTTAATGGAAAACGTTTTGAGTCAATGGATGCAGTAAAGAAGTAAATAAGAAAACTTCAAATGTCTTGAAACAGCTGACAGAACTCGATCTGCTCCACGCCTTAGACCAGTGGAAACCAAGACTGCATGGGTGAGTAATTGCGAATAGGGAGTATATTGCAGGGGATAAGCAATAGAATTGTTATATAAATAAAAGTGAATTATTGTGTCAGTCTCGTTATTTAATAGACAGACCTCATATTGATTGGTGCATAGAAGAGGGTATTTATTCATTCAAAACACCGAGAGAGACGGCAGTTTAATTTTATTTGTGAAAAATGGTATTCGCCATTAAACCAAGAATTTAAAGGGCACTTACCACTTTCCCACGTGTATCAAGAGTCTTTTTGTAGCATATTATTAAGGGGCCAATGAGACCGGAGGCAACATCCTTGATTGGATCAATAGTGCTGGAATAGATTCGGGTCAGACAGCGAGGATCAGCAGATGTAGGCCCATCCTCAGATGTTATATTCCAGGAGTAAATAAATGACTCATTGGGTTTAATTGCAAAGAATTTTAGGTTCTTTCCTTAAATGATAAAGTAAAGAAGCACAAGAATAGTTTACTTAATTAACCACTTTTCAGCATGTTAGAAATAATCTGCCATAGGACAACTTTTACTTGAAAATCTCTCAGATTGTGATGTCTGTCAAAAAACAAGGAAGCTCTGAGTGATGAGCCACTGTGCATAGCTTCTTCTTTTTAAAGACTTTCCACCAGATTTTGTGCATTGTGTTATATAGGTAGCTTTTAAAACAGTTATTGTGAATCACTGCAAAAGGAGTAATAAGTTCTGGCTGATGGAAACTGAAAATCAAATCACTGCTGGGTAAAACAAAAGAGTAAACCTCAGAAAAACATGCTGGTCATTCTGTCTATCATATTGTGCAAAGACAAAGATGCTGAGGCTTTTTTGGCTTTTAAAGAACAACAGATAATCTTCTGTTTGTTCCAGGCTCCAATCTATTCCTCATTCTGGGAAAAATGCATCCTGTTTAATACATTAAGAAAATTCCTCTCAGCTGTTTCCTTAAGTGTAGTATTTGCTATTCATTTGGAGAAAATCTGCTGTATTTTCCCTCTTGAGCCTTTTAAATTTCTTAAATACTTGCTCATTTTTTGATTAATGTTTATAATATTTTTGCTAAGAATCAAATAAAATTATCCTAAAACAAGTCAAGGCAGTCCTCAGGTAAGTGGTGAGTTCCCAAGATTTAAGAATGTAGTGTAAGTAATTACTTAACTTTACAGTGGATGTTAAATATGTTTGTTATGCTATAAAATCAAATGCAGCATGTACCAACAATGAACACAGTATTCGTTTTATTTCACCCTACAAATGGGTTATTTTTTATAATATTTTAATGGCTCACTATTAGGTACATGTTCATTTTTGGTTGCACATCTTGGCTCAATTTGAAATTTAAGATTTTTTGAATATTTTGAAAAATAAAACTAAAATATTAGAGGCAAGCACCACATATACAAAAATACAGTAATATGCAAAAATCCTAGGCACTTTAAAGAGTAAAAAATGCACCTTACATGATTATTTAAAGTCTTCTGGATGAGTGTGTTAATAGAAACAAATATATTTAAGAGTTCCATAAATTCAGTTTCTCAAAAAGGGAAGCAGTGCAATAATAGACAGCTTTCCAGCTGAAAAACATGAAATCTTTGTAGGCAGTTCCTGATTAAGCAAATGTGGTTTACTGAAACAACAATAGGAGAAGGACAAGCAGATAACAAAGGGGAGGTGGCAGTAAAAGCAGCAAACCTACAATCTTACACCATTGTAAAAATGAGCACAGTGACCAGACACAAGGTGGTTAGTCTACATCATCAAGGCCTCTTCCAAGCTGAACTTTTACGGCAGATAGTTGTTTCCAGATGAGCGGTCCAAGCTATTCTGCAGCAGCACAATAAACCTGAAAGGAGAACGACTGAAAACGCAGTGGTCGGCCATGGAAACTAGGTGCAGCAAATGAGAAATCCATTGTGCTTACTTTGCTTGATAAATAGAAAATGTCCAACACCGCTGTCAGTGCAGAAATGGCAGAAACCCTGAGATACTGGTACACCCATCTACAGTCTGGAGAAATCTTATCAGAAGCAGTGGCGGACCTATATTTTTGGGGCCCTGAAGCTTGAACTGTTGTGGTGGGGCCCTTTGTGATCAGAATCAAGGTCTATGTAACCACTGTAACTTTCTTCAAGGATGTTGTTCCATGATAGATGACGACAATTTTTTTAAAAAAATGTACCCACTACATCTCAGATTTGGATTAAAATTGCTGTACTGGATTATCTTGCAAGTCAAAGTCCCCGGTGTGAATAAAATTGTCCTATGCCTTATACTTTTTGAGTTATGCGAGGATGAAAATTAGGTTTTAAGATTATTTTGTAAAGTAAAGTTACAAAGACCACAACCAACAAAATATGCTTTCATTTTTTTTCCATTGTGGCTACCCAAAGGTAAATCATTTTAATAAAAATTTTAATTTCTGTCAAAAATGTTAACAATGTTTTAGATTATTTTTAATTATTTTATATTAAATATATTTAGAACTAGCTGTCCCCCGTGGCTCCGCCCACATAGTAGTGAAACAGGACAAACTTTAAAAATCAATTAACAAACAGGTATCGCCAGCTAAGTGGATGCAAGGTCTGCTCTAAAACCTGGCCAGAGGTACACCGATTCAAATGGAGGCTGGCGCATGAGTGAGAAGGGCCTGCCCGGCTCCCCACTCCTGACGTCACGCTTCCTCCTCCCCTCGGCCCACAGCCTCTCTCTTTTATTAGCATGAATATATCGCTCCTGCAACCAAACTATGATTCTTAGTGCGATGAGAGAAGTCGCAAAATCAACCAGAACGTTCAAGCAAATTCTAGAAAAAACCCAATCTAAATCTTTTAAGTACTTCAAAAGCAGATAGACATATAGAGAGAAGTTGGATTTTATATATATAGAGATGAAACATCCTTAATTAAACATTAAGTTTTTTGCATCTACATGATACTTCAATAATCTTAAATTTTTATTTTAACTATTATTTTGTATTGAATTACGCTATACTATTAATATTATTTTTTTTAAAAAACCCTTCTCATACCCAAAATTATTAAGAAATTGGACTAAAATTGTTTCTGAGACCCTTGTGGGTTTAGGATTCCTGAAGCTTAAACTTCATTAATTTCATAATAGATCTGCCCCGATCAGAAGTGGTCTTCATGGAGGAATTGTGACCAAAAAGACCTTTCTGTGAGGTTCAAATAAAGCCAAACAACTCACCCATGCAGGAAAACACAAGGACTGGGGTGAAGCAAAATGGCAGCAGGTTTTCTGGACTGATGAGTCCAGAATTTTTTGGCACTAACAGAAGGCGGTATGTCCACTGAAGGCCTGGAAAAAGTTACATAGATGAATGGCCACATTCAATAGTGAAGCACAGTTGAGGTTCCCTACAGGTTTGGGTCTGCCTTTCTGAAAATGGAGTTGGTGATTTCACCAGAATTGATGTGCACCTCACTGCTGAGAAGTACAGGTAGAGATTTTTTTTCATTATGCAGTATAATCAGGGATGGATCTGATCTGTTACAGTGTCATCCTGTAGCATGACAATGACCTCAAACACATAGGCAAAAAAACTGTCAACAGTGAAATGTGAGATGAGGAATCCTGCACCAGACAGTGTGACCCCATCAGAGCCCTGTGAACAACAGTATTTGTCCAGTATGAGATTACAAACAAAACAGACAAAGTCTGCCGTCGAACTGCGCAAACGTCTCCGGGAGACTTGGAACAATGAACCTTACTAGTACATACAGTACCTTCAGAAACTGCATGACAGGGCACTGAACAGATCACACCCAATATTGATTCAATGTATGTTTTTTTGTTTTTCTGCACTTTCTAGGAAGCTTATTGATTAATCAAAACTGTTCATGACATTATTTTTGAAAATACTTCTGCTTTACTTTTGCACAGTACTTTATATGTCTCCATTATTGAATTATACATAAGAACAGTTAACTCTAATAGGTGTATTTATAATATGTATTGTTGCTTTTCAGTTCAGTTTGCTGACTTCAGCCCACAGACCAGAAACCTCTGATCAGACATAAGTTTTGTTATGATGCAATCTGCTGCATAGTCAACCTTATATAACAACCAGATCTATAATAGCATACGTACTTTACTTCTTCTGTATTTAGTGTGTAATTTCAAGTTGTGCCATGCATGAATATTATAGACATTTCTTAGTTTCATTTGTATGGTGAGGAGTAGAGAACATAAGATAAATGAGAAGCTCATCCCCCCAGGACTGACCCACATGTGCCAGTTTGCAGAATGTTTCTCTGCATATGAAGTGAAATGTCTGGCTCTTTGATTCACAGTAGCATATCTCAATGTTATTTTCTACAAATAAAAGCATAGCTTTCCGCTACATTGATTACTTGCCAAGTATACAATTTCTTTGATCATCACATAAGCAACTGAATACACCATTACACAAACAGCATAGCATGAAGAATGTGAGAAGAGAGGAAAAAGCAGAATATATATTATAAATACAGAGAAAATAATCAAAAGTTACTAATGTTATAACTGTTTTATGCTGATAATCTGTATGAAAAATTTTGCCTTTAATGTTTGCTCTTTATATGTTAGAGGAGCACATAATCTGGAGGACCATATTATGCCAAGTGTGAGTATACCCTCAGACCCTTCTATTGCAGAGAAGATTTAGGATCCACTGACTTAAAGCGTTTAGAGAATATATTTTTAAAGGGTATATGAACATATGCTCTAACAATGAGCACTGCAACAGCTCAGCATTAAAAGCATAAACTAAACAAATGGAACTCCTGCAAGAAAATTTTATTTTCATTTTACAAAATTTATGATTGTGCAGATTTATTAGAGCTGTGCTTCTCTTTATGAAATATGACAACTTCATTGATTACCCTAATCCAATCTAAAGCTTATCCACTTTTCAGAGTGCATTATATCTCATAAATGAACTGTATGCTTGTAAGAAAAACAAAAAGCTGTTGGAGTTTTTTTCTTTTATTAAATATTTATATTAGCAGCTGCATTTTATAGGAGAGTGAGGACATGGATCCACTCCTCTCCTAGAACAGAAAGCTGAGGCTGCAGTGGGCACACTTTCACCAAAACTGTACAGTTGAACACTTTAGAAATGTAGCCTGGTCTGATAAATCTCAATTTCTGTTGAGGCACGCAGATGGTAGGGTCAGCATAAATCCATGTACCTAACCTGCCTTGTGTCAACCTTCCAAGCTAGTGGTGGGGGTGGAAAGGCGTGAGGAATGTTTTCGCAGCATACTTTGGGCCTGTTAATACCAAACAATCATTGTTTGAATCCAACTGACTTTTTGAGTATTGTTGCTGACCATGTGCATCCTTTCATGGCCACAATTTTTCCATCTTCTAAAGACTACTTCTGATGATGATGGTCCATGTCGCAAAGCAAAAATCATCGCAAGCTGGTGTCATGAACATGGCAATGAGTTCAAGTGTTCATCAGTGGCTTTCCAAGTCACCAAGTCTGAATCCAATAGTCCACCTTTGGGATGTGGTACAACAGGAGATTCAGAGCATGAACGGGCAGCTGACAAATCCGCAGAGAGTGCATGATACAATCATGTCAACATGGACCAGACTTATGGAATGCATTCCACAAAGAACTAAGGCTATCTTGAGAGCAAAAAGGAGGCCCTACTCAGTATTAGTATAGTATTACTAGAGCCTGACTGAATTCTGTTCATTTATTTATTATTTATTATTAAAAGACATAAATCACTTGCAACGAGTGCAGAATGCAGCTGCTAGAATCCTAACTAGGAAAAGAAAATCCTAACACATCTCTCCAGTTCTGATGTCACTACACTGGTTGCCTGTGTCATTCAGGATTGACTTTAAAATACTGCTTATGGTTTATAAAGCCTTAAATAATCTCGCTCCATCTTATATATCGGAATGTCTGACACGTTATATTCTAAATCGTAACCTTAGATCCTCAAATGAGTGTCTCCTTAGAATTCCAAAAGCTAAACTTAAAAGAAGTGGTGAGGCGGCCTTCTGCTGTTATGCACCTAAAATCTGAAATAGCCTGCCAATAGGAATTCGCCAGGCAAATACAGTAGAGCACTTTAAAACACTGCTGAAAACACATTACTTTAACATGGCCTTTTTATAACTTCACTTTAACTTAATACTGATACTCTGTATGTTCAATTCATCATAATAATTATTCATAGTGGCTCCAAAATCCGTACTGACCCCTACTCTCTCTTCTGTTTCTTTTTCCGGTTTCTTCCTACTCAAAGCATCATGATGCACCAACATTGATGGACTGAAAGCCAGAAGTCTACGTGACCATCATTATCAAGTCCTTCCATGAGAACCCTAAATACAAAGAGGACTGTTTCATTTATGTTAGGTAGATTGCCCAGAGGGGACTGGGCGGTCTCTTGGTCTGGAACCCCTACAGATTTTATTTTTTTTTCTCCAGCCTCTGGAGTTTTTTTTTTTCTGTCCACCTTGGCCATCGGACCTTACTCTTATTCTATATTAATTAATGTTGACTTATGTTTATTTTTTATTGTGTCTTCTATTTTTCTATTCATTTTGTAAAGCACTTTGAGCTACATTTTTTGTATGAAAATGTGCTATATAAATAAATGTTGTTGTTGTTGTTATTCTTAAAGCAGAGTTTAATCTTTATATACAGTATATAAAATCCAATGTCTTTCTGTCTGTATGTCTGTCCACTTTTCACGAGAGGACTACTTAACGGATTTAGATCGGGTTTTTTTTCTATAATTTGCTTGAACATTTCGGTTGATTTTGCGACCTCTCTCATTGTGCTAAGTAGTATAGTTGGCTTGCAGTACCGATTTATTTCTGCAAATCCAAAAGATGTAGCGGGCCGAGGGGAGGGGGTGGGCCCCTCCTCACTCATGTGCCAGCCTCGGGGCGTATATTACATTCGCTTAGCTAGCAAACAAGAGAAGTACTTAACAGATTTAGATTGGGTGTTTTTCTAGAATTTGCTTGAACATTCTGGTTGATTTTGTGACTTTTCTCATTGCACTAAGAATCATAGTTTGCTTGCAGGAGCGATATATATATTGTCGCTAATCCAAGACAGAGGCTGCGGGCCAAGGGGAGGGGGAAGCATGATGTCAGGGGTAGGGAGTTGGTCTACCTCTGTGTTTTGGAGCATAACTTGCCTCTGCTTAGCTAACGATTCCTTTTTATTAATTGGTTTTTAAAGTTTGTCCTATTTCACTACTACTGTATGTGTCCAGAGCTGCAGGGAATGGCTAATCTTCTATAAAAATAAAATGAACAGTTAACAATACATACTCCCCCCTTGACTTAGAATATAGTGACAATAGAAGGACCAGGAGAATACACAGAGTATGTTATTTCAGGTTTCACATATGTTTATAATTATAAGAAAAAAGCTAGAACAAGTGTATTTTTTTCTTAAAAATTTTAATTTGTGTATCAAATATAACTAATAATTAGTATATACATGCGATTTATTGGTTATGCATACTTATAATGTATATGTTTTTGCTGTATTTTTATTATACATATATAAACAAAAGACCTGTGTGTGTGTATGGAGAGGTCCACACTGCTCATGCTCAACCACAGCCACTAGATGGTGCAGGCATACACTTCTAATTTTTTTTTGCTACTTGCATGCACCTCACTTCTCACTACGAAAGACCTGTGTGAAGCAAACACTGCTGCGTAACAATGACGTTATGTGAATGACACAGATGAACAGATACAATGTCAAAAGGAAGCAAATGCTGCGACTCAAAAACGTGCAATTGAAACACCTCAGCAAGGGAGGGCAAGGCTTAAAGTTTTCACTAAAAAATTATCATTTCTGAAGGTATTTTCTGGAGACAAAGATTAATAGGACTCATATGCCAGCGATATGGCTAAGATGTGGTATTGCCATTGTCTTCTTACGAAAGTCAGTAGGGCAGCAAGCACAGGTGGGTCCACGTCCTCTGCACTGGATAATTCTTAAGAGTTAGCTGACACCTCTCCAGGTTCACAGATATAGTAAAACTGCTAGGGAGTCTTTTGTCCTGAAGGCAACATGCAGCTAGCATATACATAAATAAACATGCAAATGAAAATATTTGAGCTTGTAATTGGAATATTAGGCGCACTATCAGTTGTGAAATTATGCATTTTTTGGAATGTGGGCATCCAAGCAGACATTAGAAAACAATGTCAATGTCAAATTTATTTATATAGCACATTTAAAAAAACATAGGAATGCTGTGGCCTAAATTCTTTACAATAATAGAATAAAAGAAAAACATACAATTGACATGAATAACATAAATAGAAATAAAATAAATGAATGTAAATAAAATAAATAATAAAATGAAGTAATGTTACATAATCATAATGAGGAAACCATCAGTATTACTGAAGGTCATGGAATGCAAGTGAATAGAAATGAGTCTTTAATCTCGTTTTGAACAGTTCAATTGTAGACGACTCCTTTATGTGATGAGGTAAAGAGTTCCATAGGTGAGGAGCAGCAGATGCAAAAGCCCTGTCCCCTTTAGTTTTACACTTGGTATGAGGGACAACAAGAGACAACTGATCAGAAGATCTAAGCACTCTAGACGGCTGGTGTAAAACACAAAATTCATAAATAGGCAGGAGAAAGCCCATGTAAAGATTTAAAAACTAGCAACACGATTTTAAAATCAATTCGAAAACTGACAGGCAGCCAGTGTAAAGAAGCTAATATTGGAGAAACAGAATCAGACTTTCTTGCCTCAACCAAAAAGGGAGCGACATCATTCTGGACCAACTGTAACCTGCGTATCAGGGATTTGCTAATCCTATAATATAGCGAGTTGCAGTAATCAAGGCGAGAGAAGATAAAAGCATGAGTAGCTTTCTCAAGATCCCTAGAAGATAAAAAAGGCTTGATCTTACCTAATAGACGAAGCTGGAGAAAGCAACTCTTGACTACAGAATTTACTTGTTTCTCCAAAGAGAGGTTACTGTCAAAGATAACACCAAGATTGTGGACTTGAGGTTTGCAAAAGACAGAGAAAGAGCAGAGAAGTCCAAGACCAATTTGGGCTTTAACTGATGGACCCACTATAAGCACCTCCGTTTTATTTTGATTTAGATCAAGAAAATTATTATGTTTATGTTTAAGGAGAGGGATGACACAAGATCTTACATATAACTAAGAATTATTTATGGGCATATACTGTATACAATTTTATATTTTGTTTCACTAAGTTTTGTAAATAACATTTCGATTAGATGATAAGAGATCTTGTTGCTGCTTGCATGCTCACTCATGAACTGTCTGTCTGTTTGGTTTAACATCTGTATTCTCTTTTGCTGGAAGTCATTGAGCCATCCAAGTCTTTGAACGTTTACTCAAAACCTGTACTTCAGACAAGAAACACATTCATGCCCTGTTACTACTTGACACTCGTATTTGATGTGCCTTCACTGCTGCTTGTTTCAAAAAGTTAAATCAGCATTAAACTCCTCCTTTGCCTGTTTCATCACCCACTGCCTATTTTCACATGCATGTGGATATTTTGGGCAGAGTTAGGAATAGTTTTTCTGTGAGTGTGAGTTGTTAGGAAAGAGAGTCTCAGCATTCAGGTGGTCAGCATGGTTGTCACACAGCTCCAAAGACACTTTTCAAGTTCTGGCTGACTGTTTGTGCACAGTGGCCATAATGTTTCACTGTGTAATCTGATTCAAAATCCCACAAACATGTATAATAGGTCAATTGCTAGCCCTACATTGATACTATCTGGACATGTGCAGGTCTGTCTCTTGTTATGGGTAGATATGTAACACCATTCTGGGGTCATTCCTACATTTTGGTCCATGCAGCTGTTGGGTAAATTTATAGAAGACTCTACACTACAAGCAGAAAAAGCAAGTTTAGAAATTGGACAGATGGAAATGAGTAAGCTAGTCTTACCTTTAGCTGGACCACTGTCTACAAATGGACGGACAGATGTTAGACCTTGTGGATAGATATTATATGGACGACTAGCCAGGTTCTTGAAGACAATCTAAAATCAAGAGTTCAAAAATGTATGTTTCTCCATGCTCTCTGCATGCATGCATTTATAATTTATCAAATCAAAAATAAGATTAAGTATTAAGTATTTAATATAATGCAGTCTTAAATAAATGTATTTTCTTTAAATTTTGAACATTAAAATATTAGCTATTTGGAAAATAACCTTTCATCTATATAGTAATTTACAACCATTTATGAATATTAACATATTATTTTTAGAAAACAGTATTAAACATTGAATTGTTGTGTAGTAAATCAAAGAATTTTAAAATTGAGAGAACAACTAGGTGTTCTGTTAAGCATCAGTTAGCTATAAATCAGCCTTTTATAATGAACAATATCACACTGTTAATCTACCTTTTAATGGGTTTAATGGGTTATCTACAGTGACCTCCATAATGTTGGGGACAGAGAGAGATTTTTCTTTCATTTACCTTCTTCTCCACAGTTCAAAATTACAAATCAAACGGATGAAAACAATTTTAAAGTGCACATTGCAGACTTTCACTTATATAAATGTATTTGCTTACATTTCAGTCACAGCATGTAGAAATGACAACACTTGTTCTACATGGTCCCCCCATTTCAGGGAACCACACTGTTTGGGACACAGCTGATCTATGAAAGCAGTCATATTTAGTACTTCATTGCATATCCTTACGTGTAATTAATACTTGAAATCTGAGATTCATAGATATCACCAGTTGCAGACCTTTTTTGGTGATGTTCTGCCAAGCCATCTTCAGCTCCTGCTTGTTTCGGAGGGCTTGTCCCCTTAAGTTTTCTCTTCGGCATATGGAAGGCCTGCTTAATTGGATTTAAAAGGCGTGATTAGCTTGGCCATTCTATAATTTTCCATTTTTTAGTTTTGAAAAACTCCTGGGTTGCCTTTGTAGTATGTTTGTGGTCATTATCTTATTGTAGGAAGAAGTGCCGTCCAATGAGTTTGGAGGAATTTACTAGAACTTGAGCAGATCAGATGTTTCTATACCCCTCAGAATTAAATATGCAACTTTTAAGTATTTGTTTGCAAACTTTAATCTGGCCATCCTGTTTTTGTGGCTAACTAGTGGTTTGCATCTTGCAGTGTGGTCTCTGTATCTTTGTTCATGAAGTCTTCTTCTGATAGTCGTCTCTGACACATCCACATCTGCCTCCTGAAGTCTGTTTCTGATCTGTTGGACAGGCATTTGGTGCTTTACCCTTGCCATAGTGAGGATTCTTCTGTCATCAGCAGTGGAGGTCTTCCTTGGCCTACCAGTCCCTTTGCGATTACTGAGCTCACCAGTGTGTTCTTTCTTCTTAACAATATTCCAGACAGTTGATTTATGTAATCCTAAGGATTTTCTGATGTCTCTAATGGTTTTATTCTTGTTTTTCAATATTATAATGGCTTATTTCACTTCATTGGCACAGCTCTTGTCCTCTAGCATAGGTATCTTATGTCTGCACTAATGAAGTAATGGAACACAACTGAGTAATCACAAAAGCCTGTGATGCCAATTGTCCCAGACATTATGGTCCACGTAGGAAAAGTATTGACAGTTTTACATGGTGCGACTGAAATGTATGAAAATACCCTTAAATTACCCTTGAATTGTTAAGTGTAAAGTGTGGAAAAAAATCTGTCTTTGTCTCCAACATTATGGAGGACACAGATCTATCTATCTATCTATCTATCTATCTATCTATCTATCTATCTATCTATCTATCTATCTATCTATTACTATTAAGTTCCCTTTTAATGGATATTTTTTTCTATCTGTTCTTCATATAGTGTCCTTCCTATCAATCTCTCTACTAATAAACACAATGAAGACTGGCTTTTTATAATTTAAATTATAAATAAATTATTAGTATGAAGACTCTATGTTCAGAAATTATCATTTTGTAAAAATTCCAATCTGTATTTTGTATAAATGGCAACAAATGTGTATATTCAGAAAAAAATTGCTATTACTGTAAAACTTTCATTTTTAGGTAAAATGTCATAATCACTAACTGATAATCTCAGTGATTTTCTGTCAGTACAATACAATACAAATTATATTGTTAAACAAAAAAACACCACCACACACTACAGAATGTGACACTTAAACCTTCCATCTATCTTCTGAACTCCTACTTTCCATTACTACAGTATATCACGTGAGTGCATTTGGAGTTATTGTATATTTATAGCACACACACCACCACAGTGAGCAGTTTTGACCTGCTTGGGTTTAGCTGGAAACCAGAATAGTCAGAGATTGTATCAATACTATGAAGAATCAAAGAGTGGAAAAAGGTGTGAGTGATAATCAACTGAATAAGGCTAAACAATGACCTAAACAATTGAAACAACACAAAATGAAATGAGACAGCATACGATTTCAAGATCAGGGAATTTTCTTACTTTTTAAATTCCTGTAAAATCAACACTTACAGCCAGTGAAGCTGCCTGTGGACCAAGCCAAGTACCGAATATCTGTTACCTTACAGTAAATCGCAGAATATCAAAGCATTTTTATCAGTTAATTAATTGTTAAGATTATTAATAACAATATATAAATAGAAACTATACCTACTCTTATTTCATCTCCAACTTCTCCACGCAATACCGGGCCCATGATCCCTTTATCCTTCTCTTGTTTCTGGATGCGAGTTGTGAATTTGCCATCTGTATATTCTGAATACACAGCTTTTTTGTACTGCTTTCCAATTCTTTTTGAATTTTTCTCTAAATAAAGAGATGCAAGTTTCCTAAAAAGTAAGGAAGAAAAGTGATCACAGAGACACAACTTAGTCTAAACTTTTTAATAGCTGTGGTACGCTTTGCACACGCTGTTTTCCATCACAGTCACTATCCCTTTTGTCCTGGTGAAGTGATGTGAGGGGCTTAGCTATCTTAGCTATCTTTCATAATTTTTCAGGTCTTGTACTCTTAACTTTCAACCAGGCTATTTATGGCTTCCCAGAACCACAAGGACTTAATTGATTTTTATGTAATCTTTCAATGTTTTTGTGTTGAAATATTTTTAAACTTTTTCTGTCTTTTCTGTCTAGCTTTGATAAAGAAGTGTTCCACTGGGCCATTCTTTGGTTATCCATGAAGACAACAGTATAATCTTATGTTACAAATATTGTAATTATTTATATTTGTTTCTCAAACCATGTATATATAAGATTATTATTTTAAAAATAAAAAGCTAAAACAAGACATAAACCAATATACACTAAACAAGGATTCCCATTATACTGTTTGAAAGACCAGCAGTCCTTCTTGACTTAAATTGTTATTTGCTTGATGTTTCAGAAATGGTGTACTGAATCATTATGCAGCTTAAATTAATTGCAATAGTAACAATGGCCACTTGGCTAACCTGTCTTTTAAATTGTAAAGGTCAGGAGCATAGTCCCAGGTGATCTCCTCCACAGCAATGAAGTGCACCCATATTTTTGACTGAAGTTTTACAGATGAACGGACTTGCAGTGGGCTCTGAATTTCCTGCAGGCCTTCCAAAATATCCTCGTAATTATAGTAATATTCTTCATCTTCGTGATCTTGGTTGACTTTTCTGTTTGACATTTCAACAGCGCATGCTTCAACAATAAAATATGCAACCATGCCGGCTGAAAGAAAAAAGAATGCTTAGCAAGAATGTGAACTCTGGGCACAATTATAAGTGTTTGTGATAACCTAAGTATTGATTTCATGCATTAGCTTTTTTAATTAGCTGAGCTCTGAAAAAGATGATTAAAATATTATGCTGGACAGATAAAGTAAAACTTGAATATAGTAATATTCATGATATGTAAATGTATACCATTTACAGATGCAAAGTGGACAGAAAGAACTACCGACAAACAGAAATTCAAAAGCCGTTATCAAAAGTGCAGTATGTGTCCAAGGTAAGGCTTAATCAAAGAAAATATGACCTTTTATGTGTTTTCACAATGTGATGCTCATGTGTAAGGTAGGGTCTGAATTCAGTTTGAATATATTAAAGCTTTCTCCAGTACTAAAAAGATCCCAAACTACATCTAGTTTAAGATTTGAAAATTACAATTGGCTGTAAACGTTGTTACTACAGGCAGGCAGTGATGAATGCAGTCACCAGTTCTATGTAAGGCGGCCAGGTTTAGGATAAAAAGAGCTGCTCACCATTAGTCCAGTGTGCTTTAGCAAAAAGAGGAGAAAAAGCAATGGCGAGAAGTTAACCAGAATTAGGGATGTCATAAAACTGGAATGTTTATATTCAATACCAATTCCAGTGAAATTTCACAATACTCACACCTACTGTATTTGATACCATGACAAAAAACAAAGTTCCTTTCACCTGTTTTTTAATTAAAGTACTTCCTTTATTTAAATGGAAAATATATACAGCATATTTTTTTTTTCTGTAACTAGGGGGCTTCATCCCCTGCTCACTTCACTCGCCAACCCCAACCCCCTCCTGTCCTGCGCTACGCACCAGAATCTCTGTCGCTCACATTTGTGAAGAGGGAGGCTGAACGCACCCCAAGGAGATGTGGTCGCCCCTCCAAAACCCCCTCTTAAATGGTGATACAATGGGAAACAAATCCAGTGCTTTTTTTTAACCTCCTCTTTGCTCGATCAGCTGTTGGCTTGCTGCTGCTGCCGTGCCACATGATCTGCATCTCGTGTGGCGTACTTCTGTAATATCACCTATGTCCATATATTCTATCTCTTTCCGCTCTTTCATTTTCATCAATATCACACTGAATTTTGATTCCGGGTTTGGAATCACATCGTGACAGCGCAACATGATTGAATATTGTTTCTTTCTCTCTACAAGAAATGTGTCTGACAATATCTCGCGGGACATGAAAGTGTCTCCTTCCAAGATTTTTTTTTATAATAGAGAGATAGAATATAAAATATTTAAGTACTAACAGTAACAACAGCTTTAGAATAGTGATATATCCATGAAGTAATTACCCAATTATCATTTAAGCAATCTAATATTGGCATTTACAAATATCAAATTACAATCAAGACTGGAATTTAATTTATGATAAACATGGGAATTCCTCCAGTGTAACAGCAAATTGAGGGGATTTCAGGATAAGGGCTAAAAATATAGGACTTCAGCACAGACTAAGTGATTTATCTTACCAAGGTTATATATTCCATGCCATTTGACCTCCTTTAACTGAAAAACACTGCAACATTACCTGGTACAAAAAAGACTTGCTAAAGAGTAATATTTAATGAATGAGTCAAACCAATTCACATTTCAAAAGTCACAAACTCTTGGGGATTTAACTGTCCAAATGCGTCCCTCCTTTTTTTTTTTACATTTGTCCAAACTTTAACGCTTTCTGTGTGAAACCAGACCTGTCAAATGTACTTTAATACATTTTTCAGGAATTCTTGTAAAAACAACCTTTGTTGCGTTATTTTCAAAGTATCTTAATGTACTGCATATGCATGATCAGACTTTGTTATTGCCTGGCCCGTGTATAAATCCAGAATTAGAAAATTAGCTGGACTTGCGTTACTTGCAGTCAATTAATTGTAACTGAGAGATGGCATTACATGCTCCAATGTTCCATTCAAATATATGATATAATGTATGTGCTTTCACTATATTTCTCACATGAACATTAGTCTGCCTGCAAAAACCAAATAAATGACACAACTTTAGCGTTTGTAGGTTTGCTTTCAGTGTGTTGTTTTGTCCGTATTGCTATAATTGTGTGTCTCTGGGATGCCTTTTTGTTAGCACAGTACATGTCATATTGCTAAAGAGACATGTTTTGTGCTTCAAGGCATTGAAAGACTAAATGAATGTTATTTTGGTATTAACAAATGGCACCGCTTATTTCATCATTGGTGTACACAAGTGAAACAGCCACTTTGTCTGACACTTGTCTCGATTTTTACTTGCTACATCTGGCAGTGCTGGTCCGCAGTTTCCTTCCACATTCCATGGTCTTATGCGTATAATTGTGTATGCGTTCAATTTTTTTCTCAACGATTCTGAACCATATATGCCACTTAGAAAACTGATGAATACTTGGACATGGAATTAAAAAGGACAGTCCACAAAATGAACAATTACAACTCAACTCCGATCGGTGGCATCAAAACACACACAAATGTATTTCTGACCTGGCTCTATAATGGGACAAAAGTGGCAGTAACAAAAGCCTATGTGTACGTGTTCTGCCTGATTTATTTATTTTTTTAAGTAATAACCATTACTCCAGCAATCACACAATGAAATTCTCCTGCTTCCATCACACAGCATTTGCAGACATGACTCCATCTGTTTTTCTTTTCGAGATGTGTAGAATGCGGTGCTGTAGCACTGTGAGTCATTTTTATGTGTAGTTTTTACTAACACTTTAATTACATATTATTGAGTCTTCCAAAGTAACACGACTACTTACAGTCACACATCAGTATGGTATCGACTGTACCTTCACTCTGTCCAATACTGCACCATTACATATTTCAGCATTTTAGTATCAACTTGGTATCAAAGTTTTGGTTCTTGTGACATCCCTAACCAGAATATTGAAAGACAAAATGTGTCAATGTTTTTCAGATTGGTTTTATGAGCATATACTAGATGAAAAAGAAACATATTTATAAGCAAAAGAAACTAATATTCTCCTGAAATAAGGCAGAGCAGGTCTCAGTGGAACATTGATCTCAGGGTCCAACAGAGGGCGCTCATGCTCGGTGGTCCAAAACTGCATATGCCTTTACTTGAGGCAACTTACAATAAATAAATCTAAATGCATTTTGTTTATCAGGAAAAGAAAGTTAACAAACAACAGAAACATTTTAAAATACAAATGTCCTAATACTAAGGATAAGTAAAAGCAGTATCATGACAGAAAGATATTGTGAGGCACTTTTGCGTTTTCATGATAATTTCATTCTACAGCTTGGGAGCAAACGTCTGTTTTTAGCTCATCTGTGTTTTGAATATATTGATGGAAAATATGTACAGCAAATGAAAACAATAATTAATTGATAAAAACAATATTGAGGTCAAAGGCAGGTGAAGTCAAAATACAGGGATACACAGATTAGAAAAGGTCGTCAAAACTGAAAATGCTAAGCTGTAGTCAAAGTCAAAATAAACAAAGCAAGACGTCTAGTGGCCTTTCCCTAACTTATCTCTGTGGAAAATTTTATATATGTAATGTTTTAATCCAAAGCTTGGATGTCTGTGATGCACTGCCAACTTATAAAATATCAATGTGATAGCATCACACGTAACGACATCAGTCCTCCACGTAAGGTCTAATGATACCCCTGGTGCAAATCATATCAAGTTTCAAAATGGTGACAGTATCCAAATAATATTATAACAAAGTGTTTCTGCAATGATGTCACAAATATAGCAATAACATTTTACAACAAGATTAATATTGACAAAATGTGTCCATACTGACAAGTATATGTTTCAAAAGTAAGATTCATGACAATCTGGCAAGAAGAGATATAGATAGTGGACAGGCTGCACTAGAATGGAGACCTTGTTGGATGATACAAGGCTAAACTTTACATGGGAGTCCTTAAGTTAGTAGTTAGGAGGTTAGTTAAGAAGAAGCTTCACTGGTTGGGAAGAGAAGAGACCAAAATATGAAAGTAGATAAGAGTGAGTTGTTTGTTGTGGTATCAAAAAGTGAGAAGGTGGGCGAGCTAGTAGACAAATGGGGGAGCACCCTTTGAATGTAGGCCCAGAAGGCCAGCAGGGTTGTATTTCTGTCCTATTTTATCTGATGCTTTGTCTTCTCTTTTAGCTCATCTTTCTCTCTAGCTTGTGTATCTAGATTCTAGTGGTACTATTGCGGATGTCTAGAAGTGTGCAGAGGCCCACTCCTTATTACTATACAGTACATGCTGCAGGTTATCCTGACAGAGGATGCCTGCCAAGACGGAATGCTAAAGCATTGCAAGGTACACACAAACACAGGAATACACAAAGACATAGTCTTGGGAAATTGTTCAGTTTACCAGGTATCTTTGACTTTATAAAAAACAAATAGAGAAGACTTGTGCAAATTGAGGTTGAGCATGCAACTGGTAACTAAATCTCGTACCCATGTGCCATTATGCACCAACACGTTCCCACATTTTTTAATATTTCAACTAACACCTTACCATTCTGATGTAACTGGCACGATACTAGGAACTTTCCTGGTTTAAGAGCATTGAGCTGTGCAGAGGCAAATGTCACTGGTGTCATGTCAAAGGAAATCCTCCTGTGATTCTGCACAAGCAGTGTGTGGTCTTGAAAATGAACAGAGTGAATCTCCGGGCCAGTTCCCATTCCAATGAGATGCCATTGATCTTTTGACTTGAGGCACACTTTCAGGTCTATGGAAGAAGACAAAACATTCCTTATTTTATTGATATTGTCAAATTGGATTTTATCGTGCACTTCTACTGAACTATAATGGAACATTCTTATAGAAAACAGTACTAATAAATATAAAGGCTAATAAAGTAAAGTGAAGCCAAACCAAACAATTAATTTTTAACTTTAAAAACTACCTCACAATGGGAAAGTGTTCGAGAAAAGACAGCAATTGAATCCATATGAGCTCTTGGTACACTACACTGAAAAGACCCATTCTGTCATCTTACTAGTCAAACAAACATCAAGGAAATGTTTTTAATACGAGGCAAACTGTTCATGATCTGACCTTTGTGGCCCCCGGCTGGGACACCCAGGAGGACGTGAGGAGGGCTTGTGCCTCCTCCAGACCGTGAGGGGGCGTCCGTCCTGGTTCTGTTGGGAGCCACGGGTCGAGGGCATGGAAGCCCTACCCTGTAGGGGCCCGTGGCCACCGCCAGGCGGCGCCCCGATGCCGGTTTACCCCGTGTGGTCTTTGGCCGGGGATGGAGCCCGGCCGGGACGCCTTGGAGGACCAGAGGAGGGCGTGTGCCTCCTCCAGACCGAGTGGGGGCATCTGTCCTGGTTATGCAGGGGGCCTCGGGTAGGGGGCTTTGAAGCCCAGCCCTGTAGGGACCTGTGGCCACCGCCAGGCGGCGCCCCAGTGCCTGTTTATCCCGGGAGCCCGGCACTTCCGCCACACCAGGAAGTGCCGGGGGGAAGACAACCAGGGAGACACGGACGGCTTCCGAGTGCGCAGCCGACACTTCCGCCACACAGGGGTGTGGCCACCGCTAAGTGCCGGGAAGCAGCTGGAACCCGTCCGGGTTCCCATAAAAGGGGCCGCCTCCCTCCAGTCAGTGGTGGATGTCGGGAGGCAGAAAGACTGAACTGGAGAGAGAGGATGGGAGGCGGCCAGGAAGGCACAAGAAACTGTGGGCCCTGGACTTTGGGGGTGCAAAATATGTTGTCCGTCTGTCTGTGTCGGGGCCAGCGTTCACACCTTTCATCCTCTGTTACACAATCCTAATGGCATCACAGTAACACAGGCTTGGCCCGATTGCTCATGTAATTAATTTTTTGTTAACTTACTACAAGATTCGCTAAACTAAGAGGAGATCTGCTGTCAATAAATATTGGAACTAAAACTAACATTGCCTCAGTCGGGGCCTCATTCAGAAATTATGCTTGACTTCACCTCCACCTTGGATCAAACCTGGTCCTTAGGCTCTCAGCCCTAACAAGATGCAATATTAGCGAAAGGCAACGTCAGCAAGTACACACTACAGTTTTAAATCATTGCTTCCTTTATTTCTATAATTTGATAGCAGTCTGTCACATCACAGTAGAGAAATGTAGGCCCATTCTTCATTGCAGAGCTGCTTTAATTCAGACATGTTGGTAGGTTTCCATACCAGAACTTCTCATTTCAGGTTCTGCCAGAACATCTGTATTGGGATCACATCAATATTTTACTAGACATTGAGTTATAGACTTGCCTTTGTGTTATGAGTTATTGTCCTGCTGCATGATACAATTACAGTTCAGCTTCAGCTCACAGACAGATGGCCAGGCATTCTTCTTAATAATATTCTGCTAAAGTGTAAAATTCACTGTCCCTTCAGTAGGTGAATAGGATGGCAAAGCCTTCTGAGTGGAGTGGCCTGCTCTTATCACAATTGTTATAATGTTCTAATAGCACGAATCCCAGCTGAGACAGTGAAACATCCTCCACAACATTTTAATTTTAAAACCTTTGCACCACTATTTAGCCTGTGCAGAGACTAAGCCTGCCTTTAGAGTTTGGGACTAGGCTGCTTAGGAGTGGTGAGGCCTGCTCATTTGGTTCAGGCCTGCATGGGAGTGTAGGTCTTGCTTTCATTGTTAGAGGGATCAACATTTTGAATAGACAGGATTATAAAAAATCTAGTGGATACAGTAAACTACAAAAATGTACCTTTTAGTTTTAAATTGTTTAAAAAATGGGAAATTACTAATATTATCATATTGAAAAGGGATTGAAAATGTACAGGACATTTATAGATAATTAGAGACAAAATCAGACAAACCAAATGATGGTACGGATTTTAATGAATACAAAATCCTGTCAGAGCTTAGAAAAAAACTTTGTCCTATGTTTACATACCTGGTAATGTTGAATTGACATATCCATTGATGCAATGGAGTTGCTTTGTATGTGTCGGCTGGTCTGAATTGGCATACCATGTCTGAGATTCATCAAATACTGAGAAGAGCAGAACAATATCCTGTGCAGGTTGAATATCTTTCGATTTTAGGGTCCCTGTTTGAAAATACAGCTTTTAGCAAAAGTATTCATTTTCTAAATCTGGTTAAATCACATTTAAGCATGCGAGGATCCAGAGTTTATCCCAGCAGCACTGACTGCAAGGCAAGAAAAGACCCTGGCCACTGTGCCAGTTTATGGCAGGGTACATTCACCCACACTGGGTTGGGATTGAAAAGTAATCTCCTGCAGCAATAACACCACTATGCCACCCTGTCTCACCTTTTTTTCTTTGTTTTAGTAAAGATGATCCTGGAGTGATGTTACAATGAACATGACTCAAATTACAATGTGCGTTTTCTACAGTAATTATGATTAAGTATGGTTATTTAGGGGTGGCAGACCCATTTTTTATTCATTTACCTATTCAAACTCTTTTATGGATTTGCTTTTTCCTTTAGTGTTTTGTAAACAGATGGGACCTAGCCTAGCATCACCATTTACAAGCCAGGTAACCCTCCCTGGACAGTAGGCTGAGATGGATTGAGAAAATATTCAGACTTCTTCACTTTCTGCACACTGTATTATGTTGTAGATTTAATTTTTAATTGAACAAATTGCCATTTTTGCCCATCAATATATACTCAACAATAACTCATAATGACAAGGTGAAAAAATGGTTTCACATTAAAAATCTGAATTCTCTCATTTATCTAAGTATTAAGACCCCTAATTCAGTACTTTGTAGAAGCCCAGCTTTGTGTCTTCTTGGGTAACTCTTTACAAACTTTGCGTTCCTGGATTTGGACAGTTTATCCCATTCTTCCTGGCAGATCTTATCAAGCTCTGTTAGTTCAGATGGGAGGCGTTTGTAAACTGGCATTTTCAGGTCATTCCACTGAAGTTCTATGGGGACAGGTCTGGGATTTGGCTGGGCCATTTCCGGACAGTTAGGGACTAGTCCTCAGGCTACTTCAGCCTTGTCTTTGTTGTATGTTTCAAGTCATTGTCCTACTGAAAAGTCAACCCTCACCCTAGTCTGAGGTCACGTGCACCATGGAGCAGGTTTTTCTCAAGGATACCTTTGTATTTGACTGCATTCATCCTTCAATTCTGGCATCTGTCTCCCTGCCCCGGCCACTGAGAAGCATGCCATATCTTGATGGTGCTAAACTGTAGGGATAGTATTAGCAGGTGATGAGCAGTGCCTGGTCTTCAACAGATATAGTGTTTGGAGATCTGCCCAAAGATTTCAATATTTGTCACGTCAGACCACAGAATATTTTTCCTCATGCTCTCAAAATCCTGTAATAGCCATTAGGCAAATTGCAAGTGGGATAGCCACTCTACCATTAATACCTGAGTGATTGAGTGCTGTTCAGATGGTCATCCTTCTGGCAAGCTCTCTTATCTCAGCAGTGGACTTCTGAAGCTTTGTTAAAGTGACAATTGAGTACTTGGCCACCTATCTGACCAAGTCTCTTCTTGCACAGTAACTCAGTTTGGCCTGATGGCCAACTCTAGGAAGAGTCCAAGTGGTCCCATACTTCTTTTGCTCACAATTAGTGAAGCCACTGAGCTCCTGGGGACATTACACCTTATCACTATTTGATTGTGGTGATCTACAGAGTTCTTTGGATTTCATGGCTTGTTTTTGTCCTGACATGCACTGTGAATTGTAGCATCTTATATGCACAAGTGTGTGCCTTTCTAAATGATGTTAAATCAATTCCATTTGCTACCAGGAGGACTCCAATCAAGTTCTAGACGCATCTCAAGAAGACAAATCTAAAGAATAATCTGAGCGAAATTTGGAGTGCAAATGGTCTGAATACTTATGAGGAGGGATCAAAAAATAACAAGAATTAAAAAATAAATGGTATATTTCTCAGAACATTTCCAAAATGTAATCAGCCACAAAATGCTCTCCCTGAGACGCAATACACTTGTCCCACTCCTTTTTCCATTGTTCAAAGCTGTTCTGAAACTCTTGCAAAGTGATAGTCTTCAGTGTCTCCGTCATTTGCTCCCTGACCTTCTCCACATCCTGAAAACTCTTTCCTTTAAGTCCCCTCTTCATTCTTAGAAATAAAAAATCTCAGGGTACAAAGTCTGCGGATTGGGGGTTTGCGGATTGGGTGGGGGTTTTGGGGTTGGAAAAACATTGTCATCCCGTTTCTCATGAGAAACTTCTGTACACTCAATGCTGTGTGGATGGGAGCATTGTCGTGTTGCAGAAGCCACTCGCCTGATCACCACAATTCGGGTAATTTTCTCCCTACAGCATCATGCAATCGCTTGAGTACTTCAAGGACTCTGCTTGGCCAAATGATGCAGACGGCAGTCTAGTACACGAACCTAGCGGTAAACATCGGAACTAATGCTCCTCCAGCCTCCAGAAAAAAAATTCTCATTATTTTTGGGGGTCGCCTTGTATATAAGTGAGAGATTTCAGTTTTGGATCTTTTATAAATTTGCACATTTTTCAGAAAAAATGTTCTTTCTTTGTCATTATGGATTACTTAATGTAGACTGAGGGGCAAAACGGTGAATGGAAAGTGAATACTTTGTGAATGCACTGTGCATACCAACAGACACTAATTAATTCCAAGAAAACATACATCTGATATTTCATATAACAAGCACTTCTTGAGTGGAAGCTGACATACCAGGAAGGGAAGTGGGGGAGGTGCCAATGACACACAGACAATGACCAGGCTGGAGATTAGCGTCAGACCTCTCAAGCTGGCACTTGTGTCCCAAGTGACTAACAAATCACAAAGATACAATTGTTCCTCATGTTTTTACAAACGAACACAGGCATCTTCAATGACTGAACAGACATTTAGCCAGCAGTTCACACACATTCTGCTTAGAAAAGGATAGACTAGTTTTCAATATGAACTTGTGGCCTCTTGCAGCCTAACCCAAAATTATACCATTACTTAAATAATCCTTTTCTACTTGTTTTTGATTTAATGCCCACTCACATGGTAATGTGTTTCTGTGATGTAAATCTGATATGCAGCTTGATGCATCTTGTCTTGTTTGCACTACAAATTGCTTTATAATGGGACTCAGTATAAAAGGCACCATAGAAGAAATATGGAATGTCTGGTTGCTTGGCTAATCAATGTCTCATATAGCCACAGTGATAAATGCCAGGTAATATGAGCATTGATTGTTGTTGACCTCTCCGCTGTGTGCTCCTTCTGAAGCAATTCACTATGGAAGGTGTTGATGTTCAGATGTACAGTATTTCTTTGCTAAACACTTTCTGGCAGAGTCACTATGCAAGGTAATATATCATGTAAATACTGATTGATCGATGACTTTATTATGCACTTTCTTCAAGGAGCTGCAATTAAAGATTTTATATAATAGAGGATTTATTGATTAATGGTTCCACTAAGCACTTTGAGATAGTTTTAAAAGGAATTTATGTAAACATTACTGATAATGGATAATATCAAATAACCAATCTATCAATTACATTTCATTTTAAAACATAAGTGTTTACTACCTGGTTTACAGATAAGAAGTGCTCCAATTAGCCCTGAATTGAAATCTTTAACAGGATTCACATGTGAGGAATAGGAGTACGTGAGACACTGAGGATCACTTAGCATAGGCCCAGTTTCAGGCTGAATCTCCCAGGTGTAAGTGTACATATCCCCTGGTGCAACTTCGTCATCCCCTTTCTCTGACTTGGATGTTTCGTCATTATAGCCAGCACCTGATAATATAAAGAAATATGAATTAGTGAATTCAGTAAAAGCAGAACCATGTGCAGATGATCATGGAAGCATGAGCTCAATATTTAAAAAAGGACAGACTAGTGTCATACATTACATACATTATGATATCGACACTGACTAGCCAATATTATTAAGATCACCTGCTTGTCCATGTAATTATCTAATCGGCCAATCATGTGACAGCAGCCCAAGCCCAGCAGCAGGTTTAGTTAATTAGGGAACAAAATGTGATCTCAGTGATTTGGGCTGTGGCATTCTTGTTGGTGCTTGATGGGCTGTTTGAGTATTTCTGTAACTGCTTATCTCCTGAAATTTGTATTCACAATAGTCTCTAACGTTTACTCAGAATGGTGTGAAAAACAAAAACATGCAGTGAGTGACAGTTCTATGGATGGAAACAGCTTCTTAAAGAGAGAGGTCATAAGAGAATGGCTGGCGTAGTTCTTGTGATAGAAAAGCTACAGTAACTCCGATAACCACTCAATACAACGTGGTGAGCAGAAAATGTGCAACACGTTGAACCTTAATGCCCAATGCAGGCCAGGGCCTATCAACAGACATCTACCACCAGATTTACTTTACAATGAAATGTGGCCAGGTGTGGGAATGACAGACTGTTGTATCAAAATTTGGGGTGCCAAATGGTCATCCCATTTAATTTATATGCAAGATAAACAAAGGTAACATCCATCTTGGCATAAACTACCCAGGATTTAGGCAACCAAAAAAGAAAAGAAAGCATAGTGGTGCTTCGTTCTAGCAAATGTCTCCTCCTTCCAGGAATCTGGTGGCTTTATGGTTGGGAAACTGGAAGGGGCAGAATCAGGTGACCTCACTGGGAGAGAAGGAGAAGACGGTGCTAGCGGTAGCACCCCCTCTTGGCCCGGCGGGTTATTACATACCTCGACTTAACCTGGAAGGAGATCCTTAGATGTGCATGCGTGACACAAGACATACAGGTACCTCCTTGCTCATCATAGTCGTATATTCTTTGTTGCAACTGTTTTCCCTTTTTTAAAGCCTTTAAGAAGGTTACCAGCTACCATATTACAGTGGAACCTCTAGATACGAGTTTAATTCGTTCCAGCATTGAGCTTGTATAGCGAATTTCTTGTATCTAGAACAATACTTCCACATTGAAAATAATAGAAATCCAGTTAATCCGTTCCGCACCCCCGAAAATATCAACATAAAAATCAATTTTCCTAACAAATAACACTGATAAATAAGTGTGGATACACTTTTTCTGCTGAGCGTCATGTGATCATAACTGAGCTGATGGTTCTTCTCTCTCGTGCGCGTCTCCCTCTCCTTATCTCCCTTGCTCGCTCGCTCACCGCCTCTCTCTCTCTCCTCTTGAGGGTAGAGAAAAGCCAAGCAAAATGACACCGTTTATTGACTAACTAAAAAGATTACAATATGAAAGCTTTCGAGGCAACTCAGGCCCCTTCTTCAGGCAAGATGTAATCAAAGCTTGCATATTGTAATCTTTTTAGTTAGCCAATAAAAGGTGTCATTTTGCTTGGCTTTTTTCTACATTCATAATGGCTAACACGGTACAACACCCTAGTACTCCTCTTGAGGGCAATTGTCTCCTATTCTCCGTCTGCATGTCCGCAATATTTTTGGATACGCTTATACGGCGAACTGCTACAGCGAAACAATCATAATCATATGTGCACAAACGCGTAGATCCTTACGCTACGGGAGAACAAGGAACACTGAGTGAGCTGACGGGCTGGCAGCGTCAGCTTGGGTGAATCCCCGAGTCGAGGCGGATTGGGAAACGCGTCACGCATAACCACAGCCTGGCTCGTGGCTCGTTACGCGAGCCAATGCTCGTATTTAGATCCGAATTTTTCGCTCATACTTTCCTCTTATCTTGAATTTCTCATATACAGAGGTGATCGTATCTAGAGGTTCCACTGTACTGAAATCAGCATTGATTGAAATAATGACATTAGTGCATAAAGTTGACTAAGTGGAGCTTTCTGGACATACGTGAGAATTTGCTGCTAAAGTACATCCATTTACATCTTCAATAACTCTCATCACAATTGGATGGCACTTGACCACATTAAAAAACAGGTCAGTAAATGCCCTGGTGATGGATAACACAGACCACATTCAGAGATGGTCAAAAACAGAGAGCAGTAACATTTAGCAGAGGTGGAAATGCAAATGCATTTATTATACACATACAACAGTGAAATAAGCAGAGAAAAGCAGGACATTTGCACAGCGTGGTGGCAGCAGTCAGGTAAACCACAAAATGGTGGCCAGCCCTGACACCTGTGCGGCTTTAAAAAGTGAGCAGGGTGCTGGCAACTGCATGTGTGCAGTCGAGCCTCTGTTTTATTCATGAGACTGGCACATGTTTGGTATCATGTTTAAACACTAATTCTTAATGGTAGTGTGGCATGCCACTTTGTTTTTAGTTTTCATTTTTTTTGGGTTAATATGAGTAAGCAGTGCATGTCATATTGCACAGATAAATGTGCATGAACGCCTGAGACATATTTTAATACATATGTACAGTAAGTAATACATGGCTACGATCTGCAGTGTATATGAAATTCCAAATAAAGAGAAGGGCCATATTTAACATGTGTCACAGGAGGCTGGGGGTGGTACCCAGCCGGGATGCCCAGGAAGACCAGAGGAAGGCTTACGCCTCCCCCAGACCACGTAGAGGTGACCACTCTGGTGGCTTTGGGGACCAGGGGAACTGAGCTTGCAAGCTTAACCCTATATGGGGCCCGTGGTCGCCACCAGGGGGTGCCCCAATGCCTGAGGAGCCCTGGCCCACAATACTTCCACCAAACCCGGAAGTGCTGGGGGGAAGAAGACCAGGGACACCCCAAGTGCTTCCAGATGCGCAGCCGGTACTTCCACCACACTGGGAAGAGCCAGCGGAAGATTATTGGGAGGCACCTGGAGCAAGTCTGGGAAGGGATAAAAGGGGCCGCCTCCTTCCATTCATGGGCTGGAGTCAGGAGTGGAGAGGAGTGGAGGCGGAAGTGAGAGTAAGGCATTGGAAGGAAGGCCTGGACTTTGGGGGATTTTTGGGGTTGTGTGCTTCACTGTAAATAGTAAATTATGTATAATAAACGTGTGTGGGTTGAACCATTGCTGTCCGCCTGTTTTCAATGAAGCAGGCTGCTTTAAAACGTCGAAGTGCTTGATCTTGCACACAGGCCTTAAGTCTGACACCACACCTCTACTGTATATGAAGCAACTCTTGATTTATGATATGTTCCATGTACAGAATGTCCAGTTTATTTTGTACTACATGTGTGTGTAAGTGTGGGCGTGTGCCCTGCCTGGGGTTTGCTTCTTGCCTTGCACCCTTTGTTGGCTGGGATTGGCTCCAGCAGACCCCCATGACCCTGTAGTTAGGATATAGCGGGTTGGATGATGGATGGATGAAAATAAGTAAGCTGGAACATTTGCAGGCATCATTATGTGACGTTTAGGCTGCTGATGGTATATGTTATCATCAGGACGATTGCACAGTGTCCATTTGGTGAAGAATGTTACTATAAGTTTTAAGAATGATCCAAGTCAAATTGCCTAAGAGTCTATTGCATAAAAAATGCTGTGTTGTTTTCCTCCTCCTCATTATGAATGCCCAGTGATCAAAGTCAAGCACATCGGAAGGTATTACTCTTGGCTCAATGCATCCTGTTCTTTCAGAAAAATTGGCAGAGTGACAGATTTTAGCAATAAATAAATTACATGTCAGAAAATAAGACTGGCTTCATTTTTACAGAGAACAAGAACATTACTTTTGTCAAGCTTTGGCTCCAGAGCAAGGTCAAAAACCAGGAGTAGGTCTGATGTCTTATGGACATGGACATAACAAGAGCTCAGATGCATTGGGTATTAACAAATAACCTATTATTTTAAAGAAAGCAAGCTGTGACAGAGCTTTAGTTAGTTAGAAAAAGAGGACTTTTGGCAGTAAGCTGGGCATGGGCATCTTCAGGTGCCAATTAGGTATGGGTACATTTGCAGAATCAACCAGTGTGACATTTGTTAATTTGTCTGAGATAAAACCAGGTTAGATCCTTCCAGAACCCTTAATCCCTCACACTATATTTTTTTATCATGTTTAGTTAACTAAGAATTTCAAGTTGCAATTGGAAACAATAGATGATTTTTGGTCAAAAGATAGCTTTATTTTATTAGATGCCCTATCCCTGGATTGTCTGACCAGTAATACTTATACAAACACCATAACCATTATTTGTTAAAACTGAACCAAGAGGCAGAGATTTGAAATTACTCATCATAAATTAGAGATGATAAACTTGCAGGGGTTAAACAATCAGGCAAATTCTTACAAACAGCACAGACTAAAAATCAAAGTTAGGAACAAGCAAAGTCACAAACCTGAAATTCTTTATATTAATATACAGTATACCCCCTAACCCCAATTCTTTATGAGTATGTGAAGAGTCTTTCATTTATTGGTCATAAAAATGTAACATATGCCAATGGCAGCCCCTCTTTCTTAAGTAACCTGTCATCTGCTGCATATACTGTACATCAGTCACCCTATAAAGGAAAAGCATCCCCATAAATCACATCATCAATGACATAACCAAAAGAGGAAGAAAAATAAATAGAATTAATTCCAAGAAACAACATGCAAAAATATTTGAAGCACACAAAAATAAATAGCTTGGGACCCTGACAGTTGATACTTCCATTACGCCTGATGCTGCTGGAAATGTCTTTGAACAGAAGCAGATTTTGACAAATCCATCAATCCATTATCCAGCCCGCTATACCCTAACACAGGGTCACGATGGCCTGCTGGAGCCAAGCCCAGCCAGCACAGGGCACAAGGCAGGAACAAACCCCCAGTAGGGCGCCAGCCTACCACAGGATACAGACACCAAGGACAATTTAGGATCGCCAATGCACCTAACCTGCATGTCTTTGGACTGTGGGAGGAAACCCAAGCAGACACGGGGAGAACATGGAAATTCCACGCAGGGAGGACACGGGAAATGAGCCCAGGTCTCCTTACTGCGAGGCAGCAGCGCTACCGCTGCGCCACTGTGCCGCCCATTTTGGAAAATGAGTAAAGGAATTAATGAATGAACACTCAAGCTCAGAGGTGGATCTTTGATATTTAAAGGAAGAAAGAAGTTTAATGTTTATTCATTATCAGAGTCTAGCATTCGCCCCTTACCAAGTACAGGTATATCCATCCAACATTTTTTTTGTACATTCTTATTTCCAGGAAAGCCTACCACTGCTTATCCCAGCAGCAAATGGCACAGAGCTGGATCAGGAATCAGCCGTGGTAGGGATACCAGTCCATTGTACACATCTGCACTCACACACACCAGGACATCTTAGAGCTGCTGATGACTGAACATACATGTCGCTCTTCTTTTCAGATCACTACGTTTGTGCTCTGCAGAGGAGTTTATTAAGTTCAAATCCTTGATGCTTGCCTACAGAGTAGTCAATGGGTCAGCACCTAGATATATGGAGATACCTGTGAAGTCCTATGCTCATTCTTGACCATTCAGGTCTGCTGGTGCACAGCATATGATGAATGCACTTCTGTGTGGCATCAAACCTCAGTCCAGACACTTTTTATGTGTATCTAATGGCTGGTGGAGCAAGCTGCCCACCTCCATTTGAAATTCTGATTGCCTCATTTGCTTAAAAACCATTTTAAAGACTCTCTGGTTTGGTGAGTTTCTCATTTAGGTTTTGTAACCTAGGAATTGTAACTCAATTATATTTTTTCTAAGCCCTTCACTTATGACGATCAAGTCTGTAACCTGTTCCTGTACTCAGCCTATCAAATGGATCCTTATGATGCAGAAAAATTGGAATACCAAGAGCAACTCTACATGAACACTGATGGACTGTTCAAATGTCAACAGACAGTGCGACCAGACCAGATTAAAAATTCAGGCCACAGGAGCTGTAAGTTAGCTACATTAATTATTGTGCCATCTTGCTCTCTTGGCTGATGTTAACCATGATTTTAATGCTAACTTTTACATTGGACGTGACACAGTACTGCATAGTATACATTCAATGTAAGTGACTTCATGATCAGCCTGAAAAAGTCAACCTGGACAATAATCAGTCATGTCAGTTAGTCATTTTCCAGCCCGCTATATCCTAACACAGGGTCACAGGGGTCTGTTGGAATGAATACAAATAAATTAGCGTGCCAATAAAGTGTATGTGATGCTTTGTAAGATTTCCCAACCTTAGACACAATAGATGACTGAAAACACAAAGAACAATTGTTATGATAGCTGTCTCTGTTGAACCACTAAAATGTTAGTGTAACCCAACGTTTGCTAGCCATACACAACTCTCTGTTCACTGATTGTTTAACAGACGTGGACAAATTTGTTGGTACTCCTCCATGAAAAAAGAAGAACTCACAATAGTCTCTGAAATAACTTGAAACTGACAAAGTAATTGGCACCCATCATTGTTTATTCCATATTTAACAAAAATCAGACTGGCTTTAGAGTTTTGATTTGACAGAATATTTCACATAATAACACAAATAAAAAATGGCATGGACAAAAATGATGGGACTCTTAACCCAAAGTTTTGTTGCACAGATGTTAGAGGCAATCACTGCAAACAAGCGATTCCTGGAGCTCTTAATGAGACTTCTGTATCTGTCAACAAGTAATTTTACCCACTCTACCTGAGCAAACTGCTCCAGCTATGTCAGGTTTGATCGGTGTCTTCTCCAGACTACAGGTTTCAGTTCTTTCCATAGATGTTTGACAGGATTCAAATCTAAGCTCATAGAAGGCCACTTCAGAACTTTGTTCTTAGCCTTTCTTGGGTGCTTTTAGGTGTGTGTTTTGGGTCATTAACCTGTTGGAGGATCCATGACCTACGATTGAGATAGAGCTTTCTGACACTGGGCAGTACATTTTGCTCCAGACTGTCTTGATAGTCTTAAGATTTCATTGCCCTCTGCATGGACTCAAGGCACCCCACGCCAGACACAGTAAAGTAGCCCCAAGACATAAACAAGCCCCCTCCATGTTTCACGGTAGGTATGGTGTTCTTTTATTTGAAAGCTTAATTTTTCCGTCTGTGGACACAGAGCTGATGTGTCTTGCCAAAAAACTCCAGTTTTGTCTCATCTGTCCAAAAGACATTCTTGCAGAAGCATTTTAGCAAATTACAGTCTGGCTTTTTTATTTTTTTCTTTCAACAGAGAAGTCCACCTGGGTCTTCTTCCATTGAGTCCACTGTCATTTGAAAAGCAAGGGATGGTGCGATCGGAAAGTGATAGACCTTGAATTTGGAGTTCAGCTTGTATCTCTTTGGAAGTTGTCCTTGGTATTTTGTCTGCCATTCTCACTATCCTTCTGCTTATTCTGAGGACGATTTTCATCTTGTGGCTGGGCCCAAGGATGCTGTCTACAGTCCCATGGACCTTAAAATACCTAATAATATTTGCAACTGTTGTCACAAGCACATCAAGCTGTTTGGCGATGGTCTTATAGCCTTTGCCTTTAAAATGTTTTCGCTATAATTTTTTTCTGACCTCCTCAGATAGCTCTCTCCTTTGCTTTCCCTGGGCCATGTTCAGTGTGGGACACACAATAATACCAAACAGCTTAGTGACTACTTTTCTCTATTTAAGTAAGATGAATGACTAATTGCACAATTGGAGACATGTACGATACTAGAAAACAGCTTAAATCCAATTATTTATGATCTTTTCTAGGGCAATATATCTAGGCCATGTAGAATAAGCAACATTTTATCTCTTTTCACTCTTGCTTTGCTTTACTAGATGACATATCTAAGGCATACAGGTATACATGGAACAATTGCTGATCACTTTTCAGGAGGCAGATGGCACCTTTTCAATAAGCTGTAAGGATACCAACAAATTTACCTCCATCTATACAAGTAAGAATTTCACAATATTCTGTACACGTGACAATGATGACCAACTAAGCTCATCAACCAAGTCTACTTCAACCATTTACTATCCAGTTTCACTCTTGGATGCCAACTCACAGAAGCACAGCAAGGTCTGAAAGGAGGCCTAAATTGAATCTTAATCCATACAGCTTTGATACAGCAGTGATGCCCACTGCACTGTGGCTCCACTGATTTTTTGTTTTGACCTCATTTACAAAATGATTTAAAACACAACAGCATTAAACGTGTCAACCAAATCCTTGCTACAACAGGAACATTTTTGATAAAGTTGACTGTAGTAAATCTTTTCGTAAGAGAATCTGTACCTCGAACCACATTCATTTGTTGGCTTCAGTAGTGTTTTCTAATTGTGTCTTTTAAATGGGAAAGGCATAGTTTGTGTTTGGGTCTATTGTTTATTTACTTATTATTTATTCCGGGGTCTGCGCCTCCACCTTCACACTGCCAGTTCATCACTGATTCAGTATCAGATTTGTTGGTAAGCATGGAGCATTCTCTCAAGCATCTTCCCATGTGGATTTTGTCTCTGGTCGAGCACCACTTGCATTGTGCTTCTGGCAGATCTTACCAGGTTCAGTCAGTTGTATTAAAGCCACTTTATCAATATTCTGGTGTATTTACTGCAACGGCTGAACACTGCAATCAACTGTTACCCTGTACAGGGTTGGTTCATGACTTGCGTCCAGTGCAGCGAGGAAAGACTTCAGATCCCTGTGACTCTGAATTAAATTAAAAATATATCGTATTTTTTGACTATAATTTGCCTAACTGTTTTATTTGTATGTGTCTTGTGTGTTCCTTTATCTTCATGGTGCTGTTTTTTTCATGATGACCTACAGTGCCTTCAGAAAACATTCAGACCTTCTCTTCAATTTTTACAGATTTTGCTATGTTGCAGTCTTATGCTAAATTAATTTAAATTCATTCATCAAACTCAATACCCCAGAATGGCAAAGCTAAAACAGGATTTTAGAATTTCTTGCAAATATATTAAAACTAATATACTGAAATAACACATTGGCACAGGTATTCAGACCCTTGTAAGAGACGGCCAGCAGCTCAACCCAGCCAGGACGCCCCCTGAGATGGAAGGATGGGGGATGGCAGCTTTTCTAGGATGCTGCCTCCTCCAAGGCGCTAGATGGCAGCTTCCCTGGACTGCAAAGGTGCCCCAGATTCCCACAGGGCATTATGGGACATGGAGTTTGGCAACACAGCCCTGCTGGGTACCATGGGTGCCGCCAAGGGACGATGTGGGAAGATGGCAGGAAAATAAGTTCTCACCTAGCCCGGAAGTACTAGTGGATCACAAGAACCGAAACCCTGAAGTACCTCCGGGCTGATGAAAAACTCAAGTTCTCCATCTGACACTGACAAGTCACGTGGAGGAAGAATAGAAGCACTTCCGGGTCAAGGACTATTTAAAGGACTGCTGAAGACCCAGTAGGTGAGCCAGAGGCGGGTGGAGGTGGACAAAGCTTGCTGGGAGGTGTGGAGGAGATAGATAAAAGGAATTGTATTTATTGTTATTGTATTTACTTGTATTAGTGGTGGCTGTGATGCTTCAAGGGCAATGTTTAAGAAGAAAAAGAGAATTAAACTCTTCTTGGTACCTTTATCTGGTGTCCTGAGTGTCTGTTGGGTTTAAAGGCAATAGTGCCACCTAGCGTTCACACCCTTTACTCAGTACTTTCTTAAAGCACCTATGGCAGCAGTTAACAGTGTGGAGTCTTATTGGGTATTGTGCGACAAGCTTCTCATACCGGTACTTGAATTTGGGGATTTTCTGTAAGTCTTCTCTGCAGATTCTCTCCAGCTCTGTACGGCTGGGTGGAGGCCGTCAGTGGTCAGCTATGTTCAGGTCTCTCCAGAGATGTTTGATTGTGTTCAAGATCATTCCTAGAGTTGACACTAAGCCACTCCTGTGTTGTCTTTACTTTGTGGACCTTCTGCCCAGTTTGTGGTCCAGAGCACTTTGCAGCAGGTTTTCATGAAGGATATCTAGGTAGTTTGCTCTGTTCAACTTTAACTCAATCCTAATTAGTCTTCCAGTCCCTGCCATTAAAAATTAACCCCATGGAATGGAGGACTTCACCATTGGAAAGTATTGCACAGACAGTGAGCAGTGCCTGGATTCCTCCAGACATGACAGTTTGAATTGAGGCCAAACAGTTCAATCTTGGTTTTATCAGATCAGAGAATCTTGTTTTTCCTAGTCTGAGAATCCTTTAGGTGCATTTTAGCACACTCGAAGTTAGCTATCATGTGTCATTAGAACATTAGAACTATCTATATGAGAACAGACCATTCAGCCCAATAAAGCTCACCAGTCCCTAAAATCCTACTGTTTGCCACACTGTTTGATAAAATCTGTCATCTGCCCATTCTGTCATAAACCCTAGATTTGTTGAGTTTTGCAGTTGTGGTTGTTCTTCTGGAAATTTCTCCCATCTCCACATAATTTAGTTTCTCTGGAGTTCAACCAGTGTGACCGTTGAGTTCTTGGTCACCTCTCTTACCAAGGCCCTTCTCCCTTGATTGCTAGGTTTGGGCAAGAAGCCAGCTCTAGGAAGAGTCATGTTTGTTCCAAACTTCTTTCATTTAAGAATTATCAAAGCCACTGGGCTCTAGGGAAATTTCAGTGCTGCAGAAATTGTTTTGATCTGTGCCTCAATACAATCCTGGCTCTGAGCTCTGCAGGCAATTCCTTCAACTTCATTGCTTGTTTTTGGTCTGTGGGACCTTCTATAGAGAGGTGTGTGCTTTTCCTAATCATGTCCAATCAATTGAATTGGCCACTGATGGACTCCATGTAGAAGCAACTCAATGAAGATCAAAAGAATGGGACGCACCTGAGACAAAATTCAAGTGTCATAGCAAAGGGCCCGAATACTTGTGTGTGGTATTTCAGTTTTTTTTTTATTGTTTATTAAAGTTTTTAATAAATTAGCAAAAAATCCTAAAATCCTGTTTTCAGTTTGACCTTCTGGGGTATGGAGTATTGCTTAGGAAAATAAAATGATTTTAGCATAAGGTTGCAACATAACAAAATATATAAAAGGGGTCTGAATAATTTCAGAAGGCACCATATAGCTGAACGTAGCACTAGTAGTCTGTAACAAAATACAAGTGCAGCCACTATGAACTCACTTTACCACTGCTACAGGATAGTGGGAGCAGTGGCCCTTATGGTCCACACAGACGGTGCTTATGCTTTTTCTAGGAAGCCAATACAATTTGCTCACTTTAAATGATATTAAAGCAGTAAGATAATTCATATTTACATTTTATGCAAAAAACAGAAAAAACAATCATTGTAACAACATTCTTAGGGCGACATGGTAATGTAGTGGCTAGTCCTGCTGCTTCACCGATCCAAGATTGCAATGCCAGGACACAGTCCATCTGCATATTTTGTCCATGTTGGTTTTCCTCTGGGTGTTATGGTGTTTCTAACCTTGCAAGTTAGGTTGGTTGGTGATTCCAAATTGACCCAGATTTGAGTGCAAGTGTCGATGGGTGAGAGCGGGCCCTGTGTAGAATGGCGGCCTGTCCAGGGCTCTTCCAGTCTTGTGCTTGTCTTGTGCTCAGTGCTGCTGGGACATGCTTCAGCCCCCCCCCTAAACTACGTGAAAATAACTGACAATATTTCTGGATTGTCTTACTTACACCTTTAAAAAATACAATTAAAAATATAATTTTCTTTATGACGTACACTTTGCTCCACTTTTGTTTTTATCTTAATTGATTACAACTATTTTCCCAGAAATTGCAGTCCTGTTTTCATCAGAATACTAACCTCCTACATTCAGAGGCATCTCTCTGTCCTGTACTCCCTGAGATTAGATAATCCACTAATAATGCATGAATCACATGTTGCCAAAAAAATCACGAATATGGTGGAGTGACACATTATGAGTGGAATATGGCTGAAACACACTTGGCTGCCTTCCTGCTGAGTAGAGAACATTTTGTTCTTTTTTTTTTAAGATAGTTTCACATAAACAGAATCAGTCATCATATAAATCAGCATATGCCCCCTTTGACAGCTTTAGTGCATGTGTGGCACCCTTTACAGTCTTGCATATTTTAGCATTTGTCTGACCTAAATTTCATTTGAGCTTTATCTATGAGCTAAAAATGAGGAAACTCTGATTAAGTAACTTAATACACCGAAGGTACTCTTCATGTCTTCATTCAACAATTTACCTGAGGTTTGAACCCTAAGTGATTCTGTGCTGCACTGGTGTTTAAATATGTTTTTTGGCAATATTATCCTCATTTAAAATAAGCCTACTATTTTTTATCATTATTCTGGTAGTGTTTTGCTTTTTCTTCTTTATGGAAATCCTTGTGTTACTACACTCATTGCCCATCACATGACATGTTTTGTGATTACTTCCTGTTGTGATAGATGGCCAGGAACCCTGCCTCGCCAGGACGCCTGGAGGAAGGAGGGACTGAGAGAGCGGCACTTCTCTTCCCTGGGCACCAGGACGGTCCTTGATCCCTGGGGGACAGCACTTCCGGTACACCAGTAAGTGCTGACAGACCAGGGATGGTGAACACCCGGAGTGCTTCTGTGTGCAAAGGCAGCAATTCCACCACATTGGGGAGTGCTGCCGGAAATTCATCATCAAGCATCAGGAGCACATCCGGGGCATTATAAAAGGGGCCATCTCACTCCATTTGGGGAGTTGGAGTTGGGTGGAAGTGGATAGAGCTTGCGAGAGAGGAGTGAAGGTGGCCGAAGGACCGAGGACTGAGTGAACTGTAAATAGTATTTGTAAATAGTGTGTAAATAAATGTGTGTGTTGTGGACATTGCGGTGTCGTGTCTGTTTGTGGCCAGGCTAGCTATTACATGGCATCCCAGATGGGACTCTCTACCTGTTACAAGGCGAGGACCCGTTGTTAAAATAATTTGTAAAGTAGCCCGGCACAGCAGCACGAGACGCATGTCGTTTCAGCGCGGCGTGAGGAACACACGCTCCCGCGACACATACACGTTTTTGCAAACAACGCAGTCCTTTGGTGGAGTCGCACTAGGACCCTGAGGACACTGCACTTCTTGATGGGCAAGAAGACAGCCAGGTACGGCCTAACGACAGCGGGTGGCCCAAAGAAGCTCGTCGCCGATGAAAATGCTTTGTTTTGTATCTGATCTTCTATGTGCTCTATGTGTGTGAATCACTACTTGCTTCTTAAACCGGCTCTCTTCCTCCGATTGGACACAGAATCCATTACATCCATGATATTACAGCTCTCTGAATAACTAAAATACTGAGATGTATACGTGATATCATTTTCACGATGATAGGAGTTAAAGCACGTTATTAAACATGGGTTTCACAGCGCAGTGATTGTGTGCGACCTTCGATGAAATTATTTATTGCAGTAGTACTCATGGGCGGCTCTAGGCAGAGAAAGAATTGGTGGCTCCTTCCCCGCCAATGTCAATATGTTATCTTATGCACGGTGGATGGCCACGTCCGTTGCGGACACTGCATAGCCACCTCGTGCTCATGACGCAAGCATTTAACTTTTGCCGAAATTTGTTGCTGCATTTTTAGCTGTGTCGTTATTTTCTCTTTCTGTTTTATATTCAATATATATTGGCGTGGCCGCCCCTGCAGTCCTTACTTTTCTTTCTCCAAGTAACCGATCGTCACACAATCAGCTCTGTAATAGACGCTAAGCCATCTGTAAGCTTAGAGCGCCGATTCTTCAAAACGTTTAAGGAACATTGAAATATCTTTGTAGTACATGTTTATTTATTCTATCCTTCACATCAGTCCCAGTGAAGAATATAGATTATTTAAATGAAGTTAAAGTTTTACCTGTATTATATAATAAACATATTTTGCTGCATTTCATCTTAAAAATGATATCGTCATCATATGTAAATACGCACTTTATAAAGTGGCACAGGTTGTGCGATATTATAACTGTAGTGCAAGTTTACAGTGAGGTAATTATACTTATAAGTACAAACAGTTCTACAAGGTGCAATTGATTGAGTGCATTTAAAGTTCTTGGGATGAAACTGTTTCTGAACCGCGAGGTCTGTACAGGAAAGGCTTTGAAACGTTTTGCCGTGGCTGAGGTAGCGTGTGCCTGATGCTGTATCCCGATAATTCTCTTTCCGATCAGCTGCTGCTGTGATTCACACTCAGATACAGTGATATAAATACTCCAGGTGGTGCAGTGAGAGTAATATGGAAAAAGATGATCTGCTGTGGCAACCTCTAACGGGAGCAGCTGAAAGAAGAAGAAGAAGAAGTGAGAGTAACAACGCTAAAGCAGTTATGGTATTTGGAATACTATGGCTATTCCCTGGACCATTATATTGTTACAAGTTAATTACAATCAGATGTATTACATGAGGCGGCACGGTGGCGCAGTGGTAGCGCTGCTGCCTCGCAGTTAGGAGACCCGGGTTCGCTTCCCGGGTCCTCCCTGGGTGGAGTTTGCATGTTCTCCCTGTTTCTGCATGGGTTTCCTCCGGGCGCTCTGGTTTCCTCCCACTGTCCGAAGACATGCTGGTTAGGTGGATTGGTGATTCTAAATTGGCCTTGGTGTGTGGGTGTGTTTGTGTGTGTCCTGCGGTGGGTTGGAACCTGGATTGGTTCCTGCCTTGTGCCCTGTGTTGGCTGGGATTGGCTCCAGCAGACCCCCGTGACCCTGTGTTCGGATTCAGCGGGTTAGCAAATGGATGGATGGATGTATTACATGAATAAACAATATGCAGTTAGTTTCAGTGTATTTATAAAGCCGAGCCAGGAAAATAAAAGAGTAACCACACGGTAGCACTGCTTTGACGCTGGGTGCCGGCAGTCTGCAAAACCGAGCGGAGAACTTGCGTACGACAAGGTATGAGGTACCGTTGAAAAGTGCATGGCTTTACGCCAAGTGTAGGTTTTATACATCGTGATTTGAACGTGGAAAAGTTCTTACGCAACATTTCTGTGCGTACACACTGTTTATACATGAGGCCCCTGGTCTGTTGAACATGTGTTACTTTTCACAGTATTCTAAGGGTCCCCAGTATGAAAGAAGTATTTGCTGAGATTAAATTACTTGAAAATGACACAGGTCCACTGTGCAACTTTACCAGGATGCAATCAATCGGTGTTGTGATTTTCAGGTCATTTATTAGCTAGAGCTCATGGTCTATGATAGGAAAAGAATCAAGCATTGCACATGCAATTGTCACCTGTGAATGAGCCACACAAATGCACACTCTGGTGTGTTCCTCGCTGCCAGAGAAGTGTGCATAAAGGTAAATAACTTTTTTCAAGGGAATGGAATTTGGACCTTGCAATGATCCATAGAGGTCATTGTATTCATTTCTGTGCAAGTCCTGATCCTGAAATGTCACTGATTTCAAGGTTCGATTGACATTTTTGCCATTGGGGGACAAGGAGGACTAAACTTGATGGAACACCTGCTGCTTACACAGCCCATCAATCCTGCTGGTGGTCCTGACAGTAGTGCAGAACATTTAACTGTGCAGTGCATCTGTTTTTAATCTGCAGTACAGATGTTCTCGAGGGACAAAGTGTTTCATTGCTTTGCGGTTTGCTGGCAGTTGTTGCTTCACTGAGGGGGTCTACAATCCTCCAAACCCCTCGATTGTTGATCGTGTGTCATTTCCTTCTGGCGCTTGATATTTCACAGGATGCCTCAATCTCTGAATCAAGCTTCACGTGGGAAATATTTACAAGATTATTGAGACGCATAAAGGTGAATTTACTTTATATTTAAACAATTATTTTTTTGAGTTCAATTTGTTCACCCACAGTACTGTATGCAGATACAAATTTTGAAATTTGACTGCTTCATTGTTATTAAATGTGGTATTGCTTTTGTGGAAAGTGTGAACATAAATCAAACATTTTCTAGGGGTGCAGGACAGAGAAAAGATTGGGATAAACTGTGCTAGATAAAATTATTTTATTTGGCTGAATGAATAAGAAAAACACAAGAGGATCCATTTGTAAATCTGTCGACTGGCCCTGTAATCCAGGTATCAATTTGATTTCTCTTCTCCTGGTAGCATCTAGTGTTGCTCTGTCTTTTATGCACCATTACCCATGGTACTTTAAAAGGCAGCTAATACAGTAATTTCTAAAAAATTTCTTCCTTCTGCCATATGTGTACTTTCAGCACCTTCCCTCTGTATTTGCATGTATCTGAAATTCATTTTGCCGGCACTCTCTTTCTCGAATGTGTTACCGTAAAGCCTGCTTCTCAGACTCCGTCATTATTTTTTTCGAGGTGCCTTTATACTTGATACTTTTCATCTTTGAATGCGACTCTCTCTGTTTGCACCTTTACTCCTTGTTTTGTGTCTCTCACTTGCACTTCCACTTTCATTGCGTCACCAAAGCTAAACTGATCAATCAGATTGCTCTGAGGGACTGGACATAAGACCGTCATGTTTCATTATATAGTAGACTAGCTGTCCCCCATGGCTCCACCTGTGTAGTAGTGAAACAGGGCAAACTTCAAAATTCAATCTTCTTTTGGCTGCTCCCATTAGGGGTTGCCACAGCGGATCATCTTCTTCCATATCTTTCTGTCCTCTGCATCTTCTTCTGTTACTCCCATCATCTGCATGTCATCTCTCACCACATCCATAAACCTTCACTTAGGCCTTCCTTTTTTCTGGCAGCTCTATCCTTAGCATCCTTCTCCCAATATACTCAGCATCTCTCCTCTGCACAGGTCCAAACCAATGCATGCTCACCTCTCTGACTTTGTCTCCAAACCGTCCAACCTGAGCTGACTCTCTGATGTACTCATTTCTAATCTTGTCCATCCTTGTCACACCCAATGCAAATCTTAGCATCTTTAACTCTGCTACCTACAGCTCTGTCTCCTGCTTTCTGGTCAGTGCCACCCACCGTCTTCAATCCATATAACATAGCTGGTCTCTCTCTCAAAAACAACGTTACTCTTTAACAATCTCTAGATGATAATGTCTTCTGAACAAACAGGTATCGCTAGCTAAGCGGAGACAAAGTACACTCGAACACGTGGCGAGAGGTAGAGGGACTCGAATGGAAGCTGGTGCGTGAGTGAGGATGGCCCTGCAAGGCTCCCTACTCCTGAAGTCCCTACCTCCCCTCATCCCCGCAGCCTGACTCTTGGATTCATGCGAATAAATCTGTGACACAACCAAACTATGATACTTAGCGTGATGAAAGAAGCCGCAAAATCATCTGGAATGTTCAAGCAAACTATAAAAAAAACACAGTCTAAATCTCTTAAGTTTCTCTCATGAAAAGTGGACAGACATACAGAGAGACAGACAGACATTGGATTGTATATATGAAGAGAGAATACAACCAGAACTGCAGATGCAATCTTTAGGATACTAATATCACTCATAAGTCAGTTATTGTCAGATGGTGCCTAGTAACTAAGCTTGCTTTAATGGAAAAATGATCAAGAATCCGAATGAATGTAAGAGCCACAAACTACATAGAACAGACACTTTCATTTTTAGGACTGATAAAATCCACTCCACAACTGATGACATATAAATCAGACAATACTGGAGCACCAAGCACTTCTTTGGCTATTGACACTGATCCCTAAAATGAACTCTTTCTTTATGAATTCATCCAAATTTGTCCAAAACTTGCTGACCTCTAACTACATATCTTGGACTTTCTATTATCTTCCAAGAAACAAAATGGCATAGAATATTCAAATGAAAAAGTCTATGAGGCAAACATTTTACTTGGTGAACTTGGTATGCACTTAGGTAAAGAATAATTTAAAGGGGCAAAAGAGTATTTTAGTGAGATGTGAAGTGCATTACATAAAATGAGAGAAAACACACAGGAGAACAGATGTGCTTAGCATCTCTGTGTGAGACAAACGCATTAAACAGAAAGTGCAGATGGAGCCTAAGGTGAGCAGCACAATGAGGCAAACAATTGTATATTCATTTTATTGATATTATCCACACATTTTTAAAATTAATTTTGGTTTTCTAAGTCATCAGGGGAGTTGAGGTAAAGCATTTACTGAACTGGATAACTGGGCAATATACAGAGATGGGTAGTTTAGAAAGAAATCCTGTTTAAAAAGCTCAGGTGAAACAGAAATGAAACTTAAGATTTAATTTACACCTCTGTGCATTATCATCAGTGTCATTATTTGACTAGCAAAGAATAAATAATCCGAAAATACGGAGATCTTTCACATGATAACATACACCTTCATTTAAGGATAAGTGCCTGTGTGTCTGTGTGTCCATCCAGTTTCTGTGTCTCTGTCATTCCAACAAATGGTGCATCAGAAACATTTATTGTATTCGTAATTCACGCAGAAGACACTTCTCACTAACGTTTGTAGTAATGCATTTTATTACAATAAATATTTGTGATGCACCATCTGTTGGAATGACAAATACAATTCATTGTATTACTATATGCATTACAAAATACATTCCAAAAGACAGTGCACTGCAAACATTAACACTGAGGTCTACTTTGATAAAAGAATAAATGGACTGAAACACGTTTTATTATTTTGCTTCTTCTGGCTGGTAACTGTGATGCTATATGCTTTTCCTATGCTGTAATTTACCTTCTAGATCACACATTTGCACCCTTGACTCTTCTATTTAATTTGAATTTTCTGGTCACCAGTGTCATGGAACAGTCATTTGTAAAAGTTAACTTTATACTCAATGAGCAAATCATTAGCAATACTACAATAATACTGGGCAGGGCCTCCTTTTGCTCACAAAACAGCCTAAATTCTTTGTGCCATTGATTCCACAAGATGTTGAGAACATGCCATTGGCAATCTGGCCCATGCTGACATGAATGCATCATGCACTTTTTACAGATTTGTCATTTGCACATTCATGCTGCGAATCTCCCGCTCTACTACATCCCCGAGTTATTCTACTGAATTCAGGCCCAGTGACTGGGAAGACCACTGAAGAACACTGAACTCCTTGTCACGTTCATGACACCAGATTCAGATGACTTCTGCTTTGTGACATGGTGCATTATCATGCTGCAAGCCGTCATTAGCAGATGGATAAACCAGATGCACAATGGTCAGCAACAATACTGAAACAGGCTGTGACATTCAAGCAATGACTGATTGGTAATAAGTGGCCGAAAGTGTGCCAAGAAAGCACTCCTCACACCATTACACCACCACCTTCACCAGCCTGGACTATTGACACAAGGCAGGTTGGGTGCATGGATCAATGCTGTTGGTGCCAAATGCTAATACTACCATCTGTGAACCTCTGCAGCAACTGAGATCCATCAGACTAGGTCACATTTTCCCAGTTTCCAACTGTCCAGTTTTGGTGAGACTGTGCCCACCACACCACACTTGGCTGACAGGAGTGAAGCCTGACATGGGCTTCTGCTTTTGTAGCCCAGCCAACTCAAAGTTTGACGTGTTGTGCTTTCTGAGATGTTTTTCTGCTTACCACAGTTGTACAGAGTGGTTATCTGAGTTGCCATAGCCTTTCTGTCCCAGTCTAGCCTTCCTCCTTTGATGTCTCATCACCAAGGAATTTCTGTTTACAGAACCATCACTCACTAGACGATTTTTGTTTTTCACACTATTCTGAGTAACCTCTACAGAGCAGACTGTTATGTGTGGAAGCCACAGGGGAAAAGCAGTTACAGAAATACTCAAACCAGCCCATCTGGCACTAAAAATCATGCCATGATCAAATCACTGAGATCTCATTTTTCTCCATTCTGGTGTTCAATGTGAACATTAACTGATGCTCCTGACCTGCATCTGTATGATTTTATGCATTGTGTTGCTGCCACATGATTGGATGATTAGATAACTGCACTGATAAGCAGGTGTTCTGATTATTTTGCTCACTGAGTGCAGTTTAGGGTTGTTTCGTTGAGTCAGTCAAGTCCCTCATATGCTTTGACTACTTAAACTAAATTTCAAAGTTCTGACATTTTAACCTCTAATGTGTCTCTGGTTTACATTTCCATCTATTGATCTGAGTTGTCTGATTCCTGCTTTTCTGCCTGGGTATTTTGCTATCGTACCACCATTTTCTTTGAATCAGTTTCAGGCTTCTGACTTCTTATTTATTTTTCTGGCAATTCTCTTCATTTTGTGACTGCAAGAATCGCAGACATGGGTTCAGCTGTTATTATTCGATTTCACTGTTTTATTACTTTATTTTTCCATTTTAGTTACATGTAAGGATTTGGAAGGTTGTTGAACCCATCCATCCATCCGTCCATCCTCTTCCGCTTATCCGAGGTTGGGTCACGGGGGCAGCAGCTTAAGCAGAGAGGCCCAGACTTCCCTCTCCCCGACCACTTCTTCTAGTTCTTCCGGGAGAATCCCAAGGTGTTCCCAGGCCAACCGGGAGACATAGTCCCTCCAGCGTGTCCTGGGTCTTCCCCGGGGCCTTCTCCTGGTTGGACGTGCCCGGAACACCTCACCAGGTAGGCGTCCAGGAGGCATCCTGATCAGATGCCCGAGCCACCTCATCTGACTCCTCTTGATGCAGAGGAGCAGCGGCTTTACTCTGAGCTCCTCCTGGATGACTGAGCTTCTCACCCTATCTTTAAGGGAAAGCCCAGACACCTCGTGGAGGAAACTCATTTCAGCCGCTTGTATTCGCGATCTTGTTCTTTCGGTCACTACCCATAGCTCATGACCATAGGTGAGGGTAGGAACGTAGATTGACTGGTAAATTGAGAGCTTTGCCTTACGGCTCAGCTCCTTTTTCACCACGACAGACCGATACAGAGCCCGCATCACTGCGGATGCCACACCGATCCGCCTGTCAATCTCACGATCCATTCTTCCCTCACTCGTGAACAAGACCCCGAGATACTTAAACTCCTGCACTTGGGGCAGGATCTCTCCCCCAGCCCTGAGAGGGCACTCCACCCTTTTCCGCCTGAGGAACATGGTCTCGGATTTGGAGGTGCTGATTCCCATGCCAGCCACTTCACACTCAGCTAAGAACTGATCCAGAGAGAGCTGAAGATAATGGCCTGATGAAGCAAACAGGACAACATCATCTGCAAAAAGCATTGACCCAATCCTGAGTCCACCAAACCGGACACCCTCAACACCCTGGCTGCGCCTAGAAATTCTGTCCATAAAAGTTCTGAACAGAATCGGTGACAAAGGGCAGCCCTGGCGGAGTCCAACTCTCACTGGAAACGGGCTCAACTTACTGCCGGCAATGCGGACCAGGCTCTGACACTGGTTGTACAGGACGGAACAGCTCTTATCAGGGGGTCCGGAACCCCATACTCCCGGAGCACCCCCCACAGGACTCTCCAAGGGACACGGTCGAACACCTTTTCCAAGTCCGCAAAACACATGTAGACTGGTTGGGCAAACTCCCATGCACCCTCCAGGACTCTACTAAGGATGTAGATCTGGTCCACTGTTCCGGGAGCAGGATGAAAACCACACTGTTCCTCCTAAATCCGAGGTTCGACTATCCGATGGACCCTCCTCTCCAGGACCCCCAGTCTTTCCAGGGAGACTGGAAAGAAGGGGACCACCACCCCAGTCTGCCAATCCAGAGGCACTGTCCCCGATGTCCATGCGATGTTGCAGAGACGTGTCAACCAAGACAGTCCTACAACATCCAGAGCCTTGAGGAACTCCGGACGTATCTCATCCACCCCCGGGGCCCTGCCACCAAGGAGTTGACTTCAGCCCCAGAGATGGGGGAGCCCTCCTCCGAGTCCCCAGGTTCTGCTTCCTCATTGGAAGGCATGTTAGTGGGATTGAGGAGGTCTTCGAACTACTCCCCCCACCGACCCACAACGTCCCGAGTCAAGGTCAGCAGCACACCATCCCCACCATATACAGTGCTGACACTGCACTGCTTCCCTCTCCTAAGTGTGAGTTGGGTAGTGGCCGAAGGCGGGGACCTTGGCGGTCCTATCCTCGGTTACAGAAGCTGGCTTTAGGGACGTGGAATGTCATCTCTCTGAAGGGGAAGGAGCCTGAGCTAGTGCGTGAGGTCGAGAGGTTCCGGCTAGATATACTCGGGCTCACCTCAGCGCGCAGCTTGGACTCTGGAACCAATCTCCTTGAGAGGGGCTGGACTCTCTACCACTCTGGAGTTGCCACCGGTGAGAGGCGCCGAGTGGGTGTGGGCATACTTATTGCCCCCCAACTTGGAGCCTGTACATTGGGGTTTACCCTAGTGGATGAGACCTCCCTCCGCCTTCGGGTGGGGGGACGGGTCCTGACTGCTGTTTGTGCGTTGAACGGCAGTTTGGAGTACCCGTCCTTTTTGGAGTCCCTAGAGGGCATAGCTTCTGGGGACTCCCTCGTACCACTGGGAGACTTCAGTGCTCACATGGTCAATGATAGTGAGACCTGGAAGGGCGTGACTGGGAGGAATGGGCCTCCCGACCTGAATCCAAGCGGTGTTTTGTTATTGGACTTCTGTGCTTGTCACAGATTGTCCATAACGAACACCATGTTCAAGCATAGGGGTGTTCATATGTGTACTTGGCACCAGGACAACCCTAGGCCACAGTTCAATGATCGACTTTGTGGCCGTGTTGCGGCCACATGTCTTGGACACTCGGGTGAAGAGAGGGGCGGAGCTGTCAACTGATCACCACCTGGTGGTGAGTTGGCTTCGATGGTGGGGGAGGATGCTGGTCAGGCCTGGTAGTCCCAAACGTGTTGTGAGGGTGTGGGAACATCTGGCAGTCCTCTGTCAGAAGTAGCTTCAACTCCCACCTTCGGCAGAACTTCGACCACGTCCCGAGGGAGGTGGGGGACATTGAGTCCGAATGGACTATGTTCCGTGCCTCTATTGTTGAGGTGGCTGACCGGAGCTGTGACCGTAAGGTAGTCGGTGCCTGTTGTGGCGGCAATTCCCGAACCCGTTGGTGGACACCGGCGGTGAGGGATGCTGTCAACCTGAAGAAGGAGTCCTACCGGACCCTTTTATCCTGTGGGACTCTGGAGGTGGCTAATAGGTACCGACAGGCCAAGCGGAATGGTGGTTGCTGAGGCAAAAACTCGGACATGGGAGGAGTTTGGGGAGGCCATGGAGAACGACTTTCGGACGGCTTCAAGGAGATTCTGGTATTCCTTCCGGTTGTTAAACCCATTTTTGATTATAGTTTCTATGTAAACACCTTATCATCATATTCTTATTTTAATGTCTTTCCACAGCACCATTTTATTATCTGTGGGAGCCACTATTTTGGACTTACTTTATGTCTGGTGCTACCTACACTGCTATGCTGGACAACCAAAGATGGCAACCCGTGAAGTTAGTTGAAGAATTTTTTGGTTATCCGATTTCTGGATGTAGAGAAAAGCCAAGCAAAATGACACCTTTTATTGGCTAACTAAAAAGATTACAATATGCAAGCTTTCGAGGCAACTCAGGCCCCTTCTTCTGATTACATCTTGCCTGAAGAATGGGCCTGAGTTGCCTCGAAAGCTTGCATATTGTAATCTTTTTAGTTAGCCAATAAAAGGTGTCATTTTGCTTGGCTTTTCTCTTCATTCATAATGGTTAACACGGTACAACAACCTAGTACTACGAATTCTGGATAAAAATATTCAGTTGGGAGAGCATTATATTTATTGATTTTCTGGTTATGGCAGAGATCAATTTAGACTTGCTAGTTTTGAACGTCACAAGGCTTTAGACTGCATTAAAAATAGTCCTCAATTAGCGCGTTTACATGAGCTTCAATAACCCGATTATTCACAGAAGCCTTATTTCTAAAATGCTATGTGAACACTTATTCTGTTCAGAGAAATCGGGTTATTGGCCCTGAGAAAACTGATTAACTGCTGAAAGGTTCTCTGGAAATAACGCAATTACATGGCCATGTAAATGCACAGCTGGGTGACTGTTAAAGACATTGTAGTCTGCATGTGTCCCTTAAACTCAGTCAACCAGTGTGTGTATTTGTCAGCAGCCACATCTAGAAGCGTCCACGAAATACATTTCCAGAAACAAAAGTTCGGGCGATCACATTATTCCTTCTCCTGACTGAAATAAGCTATCTCGGTATTTCAGAAACCGTTTAATGTGTATTGAGGAGCTGAGCGTACGGCAATAAACTCAGCAGCACAGTCTCGAAAGCAGTGGGGTATCACTTAAAAGTAATGTTTGTCATATCATCCGATTAAGTTTCAAAATAACAAGTAACCTAAGGGCTTGTTTATACTTCATGCTCAGAACGCAGACGTGCACACATCATGGCTGCGAGTTGCAGTACCAGCAAAACGTCGGGGGGCGCAGTGTGATAAAAGTCGGAACGTGACGTCAGAGTCTCTTTTTACTATCTACATGTGACAGAAAGCCGCTTTGCGGATCCTACGAGATCAGTGTGCGTGTTTCGATGTTTGATGACTGGTTGGATGTGGTGAAGCAAAATGCCGACATACAGATGCATTTTTGGTGCTTTTATATTCAAGCGTCGCATATTCTCCATCGTAATTAAACGATACATTTTAAAAGTCTCACATACCATCTTTTGTGCCGTCTTTTTTTTTTTTTTAACTTCGTAACAGCAACATAATCTACAGCGCTATATTTGAGCCACTGAGAAAAAAATTATGGACATGGTGAAAACATGTCTTTTGTGATTAAAGTGGAAATTTCGGCTTTGATCTCGAAATGTCTACTTTAACTTCGTAGTTTACTTTATCATTAAAGCAGACCATCGTAAACGTCACCCCAGTTTTTAATCACTACGGCAAGCAGCAATAGATCACCACACAGAACACATTAAATGTATGATATTCCAACTCTCTGCAAAGTTAGAATCTTTAGATTTATACTTGATATCACTGTGTGTAATCCGCTGTGTAACAAACCTTTAAATAAAGCATCAATTTCAATAAACATATTTAACACAAGAAAATGATCAGTCACCAGGCTTGTTTTTGGATTCTCAGGGGCCAGTTATGACGGTTAAGTCTTTATTTTGCACAGTTTAATGACATCAGAGCGTTTTGCCAGTGGAGACTTGCTGAAGATTACTTGCGCATGTAAATGCGGATTATTAAGAAACCAGGTTTGTGCCTTAATCAAGTTATTTACCTTAACCGGATTGTGTGTGTGCATGTAAACACACTGAATTATTTAATTAATTAATTACTGTGGCAGAATACATGTTCACCATTTGCTGCCCTTGCCTCTCAATTCAGTCTTACTCTCAGGATCCTTCTATGTTAAAGGATGATTAGACTTATTAGCGCATAGAAGTCTTCCAAACAACTTTTGTTATTTCTGCGAAACTAAAATCTGCAAAACAAACATGACATACCTTCTGATTGCTTCCAGTATGTAATACCAATCGGATTCACACTGTAGGGACGAGAAGCAAAGTTCTTGAAGTTAACTATCACCTTATCGTTGACTTCAGCTTTTATAGTAGGACCTAAAATACCTGAAAGAAAAAACAAACACAAATACACAGACTTTAGAAAGGACACTTACTCAACATCTTAATTGAAGTAACAGCATCTTTACACTTTCTGATCTCTTAGCTTCAAATGTAACCCTTTCAAAGTTTCTACAGAGGATGAAGTCTGCTGAAAATTAAGTAAAGATTTCAAATGTCCAGGTTGCTATGGCTCTTCAGTTAAATTCCTAAAATAAACAGTACATAGACACAGCAGAAGTAGTCCTAGTATTGTCATGCATACGTTTGTCTCATCCGTACAGGACATATTTAAACATTATTTTAATGGCTAACTAGGGGGCTTCGTCCCCTGCTCGCTTCGCCAACCCCTTTTCTCCCCCCACTGGCATTGAAGAGGGGAGCTAAACACACCCCAGAGAGACGAGGCCGCTCCTCCGAAACCCCTCTTAAACAGTAATATAATGGGAAACAAATAGTTTTTTTATCTCCTCTTTGCTCGATCAGCTGCTGGATTGCTGCTGCTGCTGCCATGCTGAGTGATTTGCATTTCGTCTCTCTTCTCCCCCAGACATATCCTCAAACACCATTCAATCTCTTTTTTGCTGTTCCATTATTTCACTGAGTAATATTTTCCATTTGTTTGCGCTAATGCAATCTTTACTCTCATTTTTTTTTGAGACTTTTGAATTTTCCTACTTTCGTTATCTCTATCCTGCTCTTCATGTGTATCACGGGACTTGCTTCCAAAGGTTGTAAGTAGGACGTGACTTGTCCGTCTCACGGGACATGAAAATTTCTCTGTCTCTCTTCAATAGATCACGTCTCATTACAGTTTCTTTTTTTTATATTAGAGAGATATGAATTTTGAATATTGCAAACATCTGGCTTTAGCTTTTCATTTTTTGTATATATATATATATATATATATATATTTTTTGCTTCATGTTTTTCTGTGTACTGACAATTCTTCTGAATTCATCCTTTAGTCTTGTTTGCATCCCTGCTGCTTGTAAATAAAACAAAACTAATTATAACACAGTTATCACAGTCAGATCCCATTCATGCACAAAGAGGTGCTGGCAGTCAATATTTTATTTATGCTATGTGCTTTACCTACTTAGACCTGATCTCGTCTGCTTTATGAGGTTTTGAACTGTGGTCAATTCATTTTTATTGTTACCTCGTGTTTCCTTTTTCATTCTGCACTTGTCCTTTATTTTTACCATTTTTTGTTATTATCATGTGGTGCATCTGTGTCTGAACTGCTGTGAAGGTGCTATCTGGGGACAAAAGCTTGTCAAACCGACCCCATTACTTTACAGGGGTCTCCAATCCCCCAAAACCCTCAATCGTTGACTCCCGTTGATGCTACACCTAACCCAAGGATCATCAATTAAGTGTCTAAACCTCATAGGGGATATGTTTACAAGATTATTGACATGTATAAAGGTAAATTGCTCCTTTTATATTCAAAAAGAGTTAAAAGCTAATTTTTTTTTAAATTTTGTTTGTTCACCTGCAGTACTGTATGTGGTTCTGTTAGTGGTTCAAAAATGAGAAAACTGATTTCTTCAACTTCAAATGTGCTATTACTTTTTTAAGGGGTGCAAACATAAATCAAGCATTTTCTAGGGGTTTTGGCCATAAAAAAGGTTGGGAACAGCTGGTTTAGGCTCTCTCTGATTCTTGGTACATAATGATTTCAACAAACTCTGTATAATCTTAGTGTTTGAAACATACCGTGTGTTTGACTTAATCTCTGTATATCAGTAAATGCAATGCTTCTGCATTTCACTATAGCACAGCTGAGTACTTGTCATTACTGCTTCACAGCTCTATGAACTCGGGTCCAGTAACTGCCTTCTTGGAGTTTACTCATTCTCCCAATGCTCAGGTGTGATACTACAGTTTCTGTCTGTGCCCCAAAGACATGCATGTTGAATTAAAGTGACAAGATCTAAGAGAGCGCGTGTCTGCGATGGACTGTCGTTCCACCGAGGGCCGATTCCTGCCTTGTCTGCTATGTTACTGTTGCTCCCTGTCACCCTGTAATGGGATAAGTGGGTTCAGAAAATGGATGGATGGGCCGAGATTTATTGTAGGAACTAAGGGGTTCCCCCCTGCTTGCTTTGCTTGTCAACACCCCCGGCCTGCATTATGCACCAGCCACTTTGTGTCTCTGCCGCTTGCATTGTGAAGAGGGGAGATAAATGCAACCAAAAGAGACGTGGTTGCTCCTCCAAAACCCCTTCTTAAACGGTGATACAATGGGAAATAAATAGTTTTTTTTAACCTCCTCTTTACTCAATCAGCTGCTGGCTTGCTGCTGCTACTGTGCCGCGTGATCTGCATCTCGCACGAAGCTTCGCATATTTAAAAGCCTGTACAGCCGCTGTCCTACTCTTTGTCTTTTATTTCCAGCCCCGGGCGTGGTTAAATTTTTTGACACAAAGTCTCACATCACGTGACGTGAGTTCTTGATATTTTTTAGTTTATAATTTAAAAATAGAATAAGAATCTGAAAATCTAAAAACAGCACATTAAAGTTCGATAAATTCTGAAAAGAATGATACCAAACATATATATGTAGGTTTTAAAATAAGCCTGATTTAAAGTGTAACAAACAAGTGACATAAAAACATCACATAAAATTGTTGCACAAAATCATTGCACTTTTAGGCTTAGGATTTTATAAATATAGATTAGATAAGTTCTTTTTATGTGAGATTTTTGTTTTGTACTGTACATTGAGTTCTTAGAAAAAAGTAGCAGTATTTAGTATGCAGTGTACTTTCTGTCTTTATTGATTTGAGGCTTACAAGGAGATTATTTCAGTTGTTAAATTAGATTGCGGAGGATGAATGCCTGTAACATATTAAATAAGGCAGCACATCAGTTCATAACTCATAGTGCATTTCCGGCTCTAAATACATATACAAAGGTAAATATTAGCAGCTCTTCAAATAATTTGAGACATGGCTTTTAGAATCTAATCTGCCAGGATGCCATTAGACAACGTTCTGATTAATTTTATTTATGTTCGTTGATATTAAAGAATAGTCTAAGCCTCTTTCAAGTTGTTTCTTCACAATCATGGTGATGCATTTGCCATGCAAAACTGTGTTCTAAAGTGAAACATTTTCTATACATTTTAAAAAATGCATACCCTGTCCTGGCGTTTTACAGTTAAATCTATGGGGCATGGGGCTTCAACAGAAAAAAAAAACATAAAAACTTAGCAAATACATCCTCTTTGAGATTCGATTAAAGATAACCTGACTTCCGTGTTTCAGACACATGTTTGCGACAACAAAAGGACTCTGGAAACAATCATTTTATCGCATATTCCTGGTACTGTTTTTCTCAAGGTAAAGATAGGTTTTCTATTCATCTGTGTGAGTTCTCACATAAATATGCAAGTAATTCAAAACAAAACCAACCATATGGCACAAAAAGTTTACTGTGATTTGGGCCTTCGAGAGGAAACCACGCCACGGAGGACACTTATTGCAGAAAATGACAAATGCTGAGCTTCTTTTAAATTGTCTGAATCCCATAATAGTTGGAGGTTTGTTTTTTTTTTTGTTCAAAAATGACATGTATAAGTTATTTTACAATGTGTGTGTAATCACAAGATGCAGATCGATACTCGACAACTATCTTGACTTGAAAAACAAACGTATTCAGTGAATTTTTAGTCTCCCATGCCCCATAAGGCTCCACTATAAAACAGCAGGACATGATTTATATATTTCTTAAATTATAGAATATACTTTAGAACACAATTTCTTGGGGCAAATTTATATATACCATGTTTCTGAACAGATAACTTTGATTTGTAAAATACCGAATTTAAACTTTTAAGCTTGTTATTTTCATGATTTCACTTGTGTCACCATTTTACTGGTGCATTATTGCTGTTATGTGCTCCTGTGTTGTTGATGGTGACATCACGATTAACTAACCATGTAGGCCAATGGCAATATGGCTTATGATGTCGACAAGCTGCCTTTATAAATCACTTCAAGCCTTGGATCATCAAAGCTGAAATCCGCAATAGCTTAGCTTTATAGAAACTCAAATTAGGTTTAGTTTGGTTATAATTTGCTTGGACCTTCAACTTAATGTGTTGGTTTTAGTGACTGTCATGTATCAGATATGTGCCTGTAACTCTTTCTCTGCTGTTCCAACTAAAGTTTCTTCTAAATAATGAACACAATGAGCACCTCAGAGCACATGAATCATTCAATTTAATGCCATTTTATTAAGTGTCTGCACATTGTATACTCTTACTAACAGCCTGATGTTTGTTCTCATTGGAGTTATTAGTAGAATTTTGCTCTTCTTGCAGCCTTGTGGCTACTGTAAGATCGGCATGTTTTTCTTAATTCTCTCATTATCACTCATCACACTGTCCCATTTTCTAAAACCTGATATTTTAGTGATTTACAGGTTGTTTTTTTTACACAAAGCAGTCTTAAGGATGGTCGTTTTAGTGAAGATCTAAATAACAGTTGTAAATAACAGTCAAAGAAACTAAATCCTGGTTTTACATAGGAGACTGTACACTTGAAATTCCTGAATTCCTAGAATCTTAAACTCGTAAATTCAACATATTTCATTTACCCATCCATGAAGGTTTGGACTTTGGTCTGGTGAATGTCGAGTCTGTGTATTCCCAGTATACTGCTTTGGTGTACTTTTGGATTTCTTCTTGGGAACGCTGAAAGTTTCTGCAATATATGTAAGTGTTGAAAGTGAATTCACTTGCATATTTTTTATAACATTTCAAAGAGAAGAATTAAAATGAAAGCATGAAAAGAGTTTCTATTTAAAAAATGTAATAACTTTACATTTCAGTTAAGAGAATAATTCAATTGTTGTACAGATTTTTGCATAATTTGAAGATAAGCAAAAATTTACAACATTGAGTGCTGAAAAGAACAGTCAACAGCAGCAGTAATTATTTCAGGTGAGCACAAAGAAAATACCCCAAGGTTTATTTTTTATTGCATCATAGACATGTTGAGTTTTTTCTTGCACTGTTAGATGCATCAGATAATGCTTTACAGAGAAAGGTCTAACAACATTCAGCTCAGATCAAGCCCAATGTGACAGTTCCCAAGTCCTTCAGTTATACTAGCACTAGTGCCCTACCACATTGAAAAAGTTGAATGCTTGGCTAACAGAAATTTGTATGACATGAAGTGATGCTGAACAACAGCTGCATGTAAGACTGGGGACTGGAGATCCCTTTTGGACCAAAGAGAAACAGAGAATACCAATTGATGATAAATCCTGTTAAGTGTCGAGGTTGTAGTCTGTGTCCTTTAAAGGCAGGGTCCTGAATGATGAACTCATAAGAACTATTCTGTTAATTTCCTTTTATTTTATAAATCAAAGCATTGGGTTAAGTACACCCACATCTAAGACAGACATCAAAGTAAGACAACAAACAATAATAACAACGACAACAATGCATTTCTTGTATAGCCCAAAATCATATAAGGAGAGCTTCAATGGGCTTTAGCAAGCCCTGTTTTTTGACAGTCTCCAGCCTTGACTTTATAATAAGACAAGAAGAAAACTCCCCCCAAAAAATGAATAGCTAAAAAATGGAAGAAATTGCAGGAAGGGCAATTCAGAGAGAGACCCCCTTCCAGGTAGATTAGGTGTGCAATGGGTATCCAAAAATGGGGTAAGTGCAACACACAAAACAGAACACAAGTAATCCTCTTTGCAGAGTTAGAGGGCCACCACAGAAATGCAATACAGCATTACAAATTACAATTGTGCTGTAAGCAATACATATATAGGGTCATCCAGATCTAATTATGCAATTTTCATTACGCTATAACTTATTAAGTTTATTACATAGAAAATAACCCGAAAAATCCAGGACCATCGAGAAGAGTGTGAACTGACGACATGAAGAACTGTCTTCGTGCCAAACTGGAATCGTCCCCACATAAATCAAAGTCATCCAGACGATCTGGATCTGCATAATTAGATCTGGACCACCCAGTATATAAAATAATGCATATGCAGTGCCTTCAGACCCCAGAATGACAAATCAAAAACCAGATTGTAGGATTTCTTGCAATTTTATTAAAAATTGAAAAAACAAAAACCTTCAAATATCACATTGATGCAACTAGTCATACCGTTTACTCCGTATTTCATTGAAGCCCCTTTGGCAGCCATTACAGCCTGCAATCTTCTTGGGTCTCACACAACAAGCTTCACACACCTGGATTTGGGGATTTTCTGACATTCTCCTCTGCAGATCCTCTCAAGCTCTGTCCATTTTGAAGGACACAGTTAGTGGTCAGCTATTTTCAGGTCTCTCCAGAGTTGTTTGATTGGGTTCAAGTCTGGGCTCTGGCTGGAGTTCTCAAGGACATTCCCAGAGTTGTCCCAAAGTCACTCCTGTATTGTCTTTGCTTTTGTGCTTAGAGTCATTACCCAGTTAGAAGGTGGACTTTCAGCCCAATCTGAGGTGCAGAGCCCTTTGGAGTAGGATACCTTTGAAATTTGCTCCGTTTAGTTTTCCCTCCACACTGTCTATTCTCCCAGCCCCTGATGCTGCCACCACCATGCTTCACTGTTGGAACAGAATTGCACAATGGATCAGTGGTGCCTGGTTTCCTACAGATATGGCACTCAGAATTAAGCCCAAAGAGTTCAATCTTGATTTCATTAGAGCAGAGAATCTTGTTTCTTATAGCCTGGGATTCCTTTAGGTGTAATTAAGGAAACGTCAAGTGGGCTTTTACAGTATGTACTGTGTATTCACTCTGCCACGAAGGCCAGATTAGTGTAATATTGCAGTGTCAGTTTTCCTTTTGAATGTTTTGAATTTTGAATGCTTCCCCCATCTCCAGATAGTTTCTCTGGAACTCAGCCATTGTGAACATCAGGTTTTTGGTCACCTTTCTTACCAATGCCTTTCTCCTACAATTACCCAGTTTGGCGTGGTACTGCACTCTAGGAAGAGTCATGGTTCTTCCATACTTATTTCATTTAAAATTATGGAGACAATGGAATTCTTAGGTACCATCAATGTTACAGAAATGTTTTTGTAGCCTTTCTGAAATTTGTGCGTCTTCACAATCCTGCAGGCAATTCCTTTGACCTCATTGCTTGATTTTTGCTCTGATTCATATTTTCAGCTGTGGGACCTTCAATAGGCAGGTGTGCCTTTTCTAATCATGTGCGATTAATTGAACTGACCACAGCTGAACTCCAAACAAGGTCTTGAATACTTGCATGTGGTAGCAAAGAGGCAGAATACTTAGGTCAATGGGGTATTGCAGTTCTTTATTTGTAATATATTTAAAAAAAAATTCTATAATCCTGTTTTTGTTTTGCCATGCAGGGGTATTGCGTAATGCTTAATGAGAAAAAAGTGAATTTAAATGACTTTAGTATAAAGCTGCAACATAACAAAATGTTTAAAAAGTGAATGAGCCCAGCACTTTCTGAAGGCACTTTCAAGTCAAGTCAAGTTGGGGAGCATGCATTGGTACAGTGTGTTGCTCTACTCACTACACGACGAAACAACTTGGGATTCCAGTCGGCAACCTCCCAGGCAGACATCCGGTCCAGTCCCACCGTCCGGAAATGACCCTCTATCTGCTGTAGCCAGGTGTTACGTGGGCGACCCCTTGGCCTGGTCCAGCCACTTGGGTCCTCAACAATATGGATATTTGAGCCGGATCACCCTCAGAGAAACGCACCACATGGCCGTAGTGCCGTAACTGACACTCCCTCACAGTGGATGTAATGTGCCTCATTCAGGACTCCATGAGCAACCACTCATTCGACACAAAGTCAAATCAACGGTACCCAAGGATTTTCCTCTAGAGACACAGTACCAAAGGAGTCCAGACTTCGTCTCAGGTCACTGGATAGCGTCCATGTCTCCCAACCATATAGCAAGACAGGAAGCCACAGGACTCTAAAGTCTTGGACCTTCGTCCTTTTGGAGGGATATTAGGAGTGCCACACACCCCTTTCCATCGACCTCATGACCCAATATGCTCTCCCAATCCGTCTACTGACTTCATAGGAGGAGTCACCAGAAACATAAATGTCACTGTCGAGGTAAGTAAACCTCTCGACAAGGTCGACACTTTCTCCGTAGACAGACACACTGCTGATGGCTGTGCCCAAGAAGTCATTAAAGGCATGGATCTTGGTTTTTATCCAGGACACTCACAAGCCCAGACACTCAGACTCCTCGTTTAGTCTCTCAAGTGCCCAGTATGTATATATAATAACAAATGCTTAGTTGACCTATGAAAGTAATGGCAAGTGAAGCAGTTCATTTACTTGCCCAGTCTGACAGAATATAAAAGTAACAGTTGTACTACTTTTATGTGCAGTGCCATTTATCTTCAGCCCATTGGTGTTTATCATCTTTGGCATTGAAGTTGAAGTGGTCACAGAACACTACAGCCACCAAAGACAGATGAGAGTGCCTAGCACCATCATTTTGGAGTGGATATGAGTTGGAAGGTAGAAGCACATGAAGCATTGTCCCAGAGGATTTTCTCCTAGAAGACGTAGATGGTTACCTAAGTGGCTCTGCATTAAGTACAAATAATTTGGCACCACAGGGTAAAAAAAATGGTCAGAGGGAAAAGAGTTACTGGTGGGCTTACTTACGTCCAACCTTCAAAATGTAATTTGGATGGCAGGAAGGCATAACAACTGGAAATTAGCCAACTGGTCAAAAGGAAAAGCATAATGTCATAAATATGCAAGGTAAGAAATAAAAAAGATAAAACTAAGATAGTAGACTCAAGGACACGGTACGGGCTGATTGCAAGATGCCACTCATTTATTAATGCATGTTCAGCTCAAGTCCTAGGTAGTCAGTCCAAGTCATGGCTGACTATTTGCTTGTCCTAAGAGTGTTATAAAGAGGGGCTCTTATATTATATTATACCCCTGCCACTTTCAGACCTCCAGGAAGGCCTTGCAGTAAATTTCTACATGTTCGTGCCAAGAACAAATGTTGAAAGTGTTATGTCATAGCTGGTTCCTTTTATGCAGAATGTTGCAAAGGCATATGTGACAAGAGGAAGATCTTCTTGTGGGAATTTCCATCTCTTGCCTAAAATGACAAGACAGAAAATATGCAACGGGTATAGCCAACACGCACAATGTCCAGCACATTAAGATCCTTGCTGAATAATAATTGATCGAAATGGCACATTTTCTTTGTAGTGATCTGCAGAGATATGGTTTTCTTAGGCCACAATGTAAGTGGGTATCAATACACCAAAAGATCCAACAATTACAGTGGTGTGAAAAACTATTTGCCCCCTTCCTGATTTCTTATTCTTTTACATGTTTGTCACACAAAATGTTTCTGATCATCAAACACATTTAACCATTAGTCAGATATAACACAAGTAAACACAAAATGCAGTTTTTAAATGATGGTTCTTATTATTTAGGTAGAAAAAATCCAAACCTACATGGCCCTGTGTGAAAAAGTAATTGCCCCCTGAACCTAATAACTGGTTGGGCCACCCTTAACAGCAATAACTGCAATCAAGCGTTTGCGATAACTTGCAATGAGTCTTTTACAGCGCTCTGGAGGAATTTTGGCCCACTCATCTTTGCAGAATTGTTGTAATTCAACTTTATTTGAGGGTTTTCTAGCATGAACCACCTTTTTAAGGTCATGCCATAGCATCTCAATTGGATTCAGGTCAGGACTTTGACTAGGCCACTCCAAAGTCTTCATTTTGTTTTTCTTCAGCCATTCAGAGGTGGATTTGCTGGTGTGTTTTGGGTCATTGTCCTGTTGCAGCACCCAAGATCGCTTCAGCTTGAGTTGACGAACAGATGGCCGGACATTCTCCTTCAGGATTTTTGGTAGACAGTAGAATTCATGGTTCCATCTATCACAGCAAGCCTTCCAGGTCCTGAAGCAGCAAAACAACCCCAGACCATCACACTACCACCACCACATTTTACTGTTGGTATGATGTTCTTTTTCTGAAATGCTGTGTTCCTTTTACGCCAGATGTAACGGGACATTTGCCTTCCAAAAGTTCAACTTTTGTCTCATCAGTCCACAAGGTATTTTCCCAAAAGTCTTGGCAATCATTGAGATGTTTCTTAGCAAAATTGAGACGAGCCCTAATGTTCTTTTTGCTTAACAGTGGTTTGCATCTTGGAAATCTGTCATGCAGGCCGTTTTTGCCCAGTCTCTTTCTTATGGTGGAGTCGTGAACACTGACCTTAATTGAGGCAAGTGAGGCCTTCAGTTCTTTAGACGTTGTCCTGGGGTCTTTTGTGACCTCTCAGATGAGTCGTCTCTGCGCTCTTGGGGTAATTTTGGTCGGCCGGTCACTCCTGGGAAGGTTCACCACTGTTCCATGTTTTTGCCATTTGTGGATAATGGCTCTCACTGTGGTTCGCTGGAGTCCCAAAGCTTTAGAAATGGCTTTATAACCTTTACCAGACTGATAGATCTCAATTACTTCTGTTCTCATTTGTTCCTGAATTTCTTTGGATCTTGGCATGATGTCTAGCTTTTGAGGTGCTTTTGGTCTACTTCTCTGTGTCAGGCAGCTCCTATTTAAGTGATTTCTTGATTGAAACAGGTGTGGCAGTAATCAGGCCTGGGGTGGCTACGGAAATTGAACTCAGGTGTGATACACCACAGTTAGGTTATTTTTTAACAAGGGGGCAATTACTTTTTCACACAGAGCCATGTAGGTTTGGATTTTTTCTCCCTAAATAATAAAACCATCATTTAAAAACTGCATTTTGTGTTTACTTGTGTTATATTTGACTAATGGTTAAATGTGTTTTATGATCAGAAACATTTTGTGTGACAAACATGCAAAAGAATAAGAAATCATGAAGGGGGCAAATAGTTTTTCACACCACTGTATATAAAAATGCAAGATGAACTCAAAGTCAGTGATGCTGTCTTGTATTGTTGCACTTTACACTGTGGACCAGAAGGCATGCAATTTTGTCTCACCGTGTACTTGTACTGTATATGTCTGTGATGACATTAAAGAATACTCAACTTGATATTCATTAATGTAATTTGCTCAATAACATATTTTCTCACCTGTGAGTCTTTTCTTTATTCTCACAGAGTACGGACAATTACAGGGCATAAGGCTCTCCTGCTATGGACACGGGGGTTACAGTAACAGTACTTGCAGACAGTGCTACTTGACAATGTCATAACTGTGTGAGTCAACACATACAAAAAATAAAGTATGAAAATAAAGTATAAACACTTACCTTTCCTTTTAATTTCTGACACTTCCTACTTTATGAGATTGCAAGTTAGTATTTGAAGAAAATGCCTGCAAAGTTTTTCAGGGAGCCATTAAGGATGCCAAAACGCTTAGCACCGACAAAATGAAGTTCATTTAGTAAGTTAGTGAATGACTAGTTGTTGGTATCATTAATTGAAGCTGCTGTGGAGAACAAACTCAAAAATAATGTTTTTCAATCAGCACTCTGAGGAGGTGAGGAAGAAGATGAAAATTATAATCAAAACCAAAGGGCCCTGCTTCAGCAAACTAAGAGAAAGCAGCTGACTGTGAAATGAGTGCCGATCTCAAGAGAAAACTACAATTCCTAAAAGAGACTGCTAGCTCAATGCTCAGGCTAAAAAACTTTCTATGGTCTAGTTGCACTTGTGGGGGCCACAGTGGCTGCAGGACTTCGTTCCAACCTGATTGCTTCATAAGAAGTCATTTATTGCTGATGAAGCGCTTATTGTTCAAGAGAGATTTTTCTGTTTCATTTTAGTTGTCTCACTTGTTAAGATTTTGAATTCTTAATTATTCATAAAAAGCTGCATTCACCGTTTTTAATTGCTTATTATTAGCAATAAGATGCAAATGACAGAGGAACCAGCAGTTCTTCCATCTAACATCGATGTACACCTGCATATATTCATTGTGCACTATTTGTTTCCATAAAATATTTAGAAGGAAACTGAAGAGATAAAAGTGAGTGACTGAAAACGACTTTTCTCTTTAGGCTTCAAATCACATCCTTAGAAAGTAAAAAATCATCAATGATATATGAATGAACTGACAATGCAGAGCTAAAACTCTAACAAGCTATGAAATTAAATGAGAGCTGTTATTGGTAAGGATTGGCATCTAATTAAGCAACTGGGCTGGAACAAAAACCAACAGCCAATGCGGCCCTCCATGACCAACGTTGCTGACCCCTGGTCTTGTGCAAAAAAAAAAAAGCAAGTGGGGCTCCTTCAGCTGACTGTGCCGTGAGAAGAGAGGATGATGGAAGTCAATGGATGAAAGCACTCCTCCTCGAATATCCACAGAAGGGATGCGGAGCATGGGATCACCCAGTGGAAGTTGGCCGCAGAGAATTTCCTGGCTATTCAGTAGGGCAGCGGTTCTGAAACTTTTGTATTTCGTGCCCCCCCTTTTTCTACCTGGAATAATTCTGCGCCCCCTGCATAATATAAGATAGATGAGAATAACCCATGATACAACAAAGGTATGATACTCGTGCGGTGTCGAAGTATCGTATTATTTTTACTTCCATAAGATCTGCATGTGTTAACTTTGATGAAATATTTGCAATTTATTTTTTTAAAGTGCTTTAATAACTGTTAAAATGCCTTGTGTGGTTTTTGGTAGTAATTCTAATCCCAAAAACAAACAATAAATTATTTATTCTTATTTAATTATTTTTTTATGTAAAGAAACGATTAAATATGTTTTAATTTTTAAAAATCTTGTAAACGAGGACACCGATGAAGTCAATCCGCACGAGACGAACGTATTTTATTATACCGCTGTTAGTTGTACCATGAAAATAACCCAATACGCAGTAAATTATTTAACTCAATTTGGCAATATTGGCTACGCTGCCAATGTGGTGCAGTCGCATCGCATTATCACCTGATCTACTGTTACCTGAATATTCGCGACAGATACCGATACGTCTCGAACTTTCTGGATTGAAAATACGCGACTATAAAAGCAGCGGCAGCAGCAGCGCTCATCATAGAAACAAACTTCAAATAGAAAAGGAGCTCAGAGTGTCTTATCTCGAATATCAAACCAAACCTGGACAGGCTGTGTACTTAAAAACAGGCACATATTAGTCATTAGCGCTATGCCATTATTTTGATTTTAGTTATAATGCATTTGTTGTGATTATATGCTTGCAAATTTAAATTTGAAATAAAAATGTCAAAAATTAATTTTGATGTTTATTTATTCGAAATCCCCCCGGAGGGCACGCCCCACAGTTTGAGAACCGCTGCACTAGGGGGAGCCTTGTCCATTTTGGGAAACCTGAAAGAAGCTTGTGGCTAACATCACCAAGCAAGCAGAGTCAGCATGATGTTATCTTTGGCTGAAGCATAATGAACTCTGCAACAACAACTCAGTCAGTAGAGGGCAGAGTTGAGTGGATGTGGGGCCTGAGGGACAGAGGGGGCTGCCCTGGACTTTAAAAAAGTACAATTGCTTGCCATCCATCTCATCCAAAGTGCAAGAAACATTCCTGCTAATGAAGTAGTAGCAACAAACCCTGTCATATTGCAGATAGTATACTTAAATATTGGATCACAGGCTGAGAATGAAAGAATTTAAATCATTGAACTGCAAAATTAAATGCTGGAATACAAACGGAGCACCAGAGAATTTCTGATAGGGTCAGCCCATAAAATACTTTAAGCAGGGAGATGTCTCTTTGACAGGGGCATACAAACAAAACACTTACCACTACCATGGCTGAATTGCATGGCTGGATATCATTTACATCTCTGCCAGGAGAGCATGAACAGCATACAAACCATGGCCAAATTTGTTGGTGAAAAGTTGAGAAGTGACATTTTCCATTCTGCAGTTTCTATGTTAATTAATCCTTTTTACAAGGGGGAGGTAAACTCTGTAACCAAGTCATTTGGGAATATATTGGATGCAGAATCACTTAAGGTTACAGCTGAGCTGGTGCTATCCTTACACTTACATTCTCTACCTGCATAATTAAAATTTGAATGGCCGACTGTAAATTGGAGGTGGATTTCAAAGCATCACTCCTTGTTCTTTAGTCAGTAAAGCAGCAAATCACAATCATTAAGGCTAACATTTAAGAATTGGTCCATTAAAATTCCACAGTTTATAAAATCCTAGTTTTTTGTGTAGCTTTTGAAAGGCTGGTGGTGTCATGGTTTTGGCCTAACCCTGCCCATGGCTGCTCTGCCAGAATAGAGCTGGTAGAGGTAAAAAGCACCAGTGAGATGAAGAAATTTTTAAAAGCTAGTAATCAAATTAGCCAAAAGAAACTTCATAAAGCAAAGTGAAATGCTAACCAGTTTCATTGTCAGAAACTTGGCTAAAAGGTCACAGTTCTTTACAACAGGATCCTTATGACATAACAAAATGAAAAACGGAAAAAAAAACAAAACTATAACATTAAAAAATACAGTAACACTAAACGAAACCACACTAAGAAAACACAGAACTGCTTTCTGCACCTGGAAGAACAAAACCCTAAATCATGGCAATGGCTACCTCATTTAGACCTTTTTGTGGATATGATCCTGTCTGCACTTGTTTGAACATCAGATCTAGTTTGTCCTGTGTTATGAATCTGGATTTTTCACTTGATTGTTTCATTTATTGACTTTTCTTTCACATTATTCTTTATTTTCACCATTATTCTGACCAGAACATTTTGTGTTTTGCTTTTTGTATGGGCACTACCATTTTTTGACTATTTTTGCATTGCCACAGCCATGTTGTTTATTGTTGCTATGACTTTTGCTGTCGCTGTAAAATGACACCACAGATAGTACACACAACACAAAAGATCATTGGGATCTCCCTGCCCTCCATTAAGGACATCTTTATTAAGTGTTGCTTCCGCAACGCCTGCAGCATTGTGGAGAACACATTTCCCATAGTCTCTTTGTTTCACTTCCATCTGGCAGAAGGTACCATAGCATCCAAACCAGCTCTGTCTATCTCTATCGTTGGCTGTCCAATCTCTGAACTCTCTGTGCTGCTCCCCTGCCCTCAGATCTGCTCCTATTAGATTAATTATATGCAGTACATCTATTACTACTGATTTTATTACTAGTTGTTATCATTATTTATTTATACTATCTATTTCAGTTTATTAAAATATTTTCATTTACCTATTGTCTATCTATCTATCTATCTATCTATCTATCTATCTATCTATCTATCTATCTATCTATCTATCTATCTAATGCCTCATTTCCTGTCAAAGACAAGTAAAATAATAATTTGATGCCTCTTGCCAATGTGTATTTTCTGTGGCTTTCTGGCTGCATCAGTGTGTTTGAACCTCTTCACTGTTGCTCCCTTTCTCGATCGAGTTTCTGTAAGGCCGGCTTCTCAGACTAATTATTTTTGAGGTGCCTTTTTTACCTCCTGTCCTGTTCTATACTTTATGTTATTAAAGGGGACTCTCTGCATGCACCTTTACTCCTCTTCGTGCTTCCTGTTTCATTAAATCACCAAAGCCGAACTGATCAATCAGATTGCTCTGAGGTACTTAACACACAGACCATAGTGTTTTATTATAAAATCTATCTATCTATCTATCTATCTATCTATCTATCTATCTATCTATCTATCTATCTATCTATCTATCTATCTATCTATCTATCTATCTATCTATCTATCTATCTATCTATCTATCTTTCTACTCTGAAGCAAAGGGGTAATCTACCATCAGGGTATTCTGGGTGTGCGCCCAAGGACCTGTGATGGCAAAGGGTCTTTTTTTCAAATCCCTAACCCAAATCCCCCCACCCACCACATACTCAATAAAACGTTTAAGTATACACACACCAAAAAGACCAAAGGGACCCCAAGAGGTGATGAAGTGATCGAGCCTAGCACCAAAATCAAGAATGAGAACTACTACGCTGGTGTCTGTGTGACTGAGTTAAGGAGCCTTTGTTAAGCAGCTAAGTCATCCAGGGGCATCTGGGGGTCTTGATCTGGCCTTCTGGCCTTGATCTTAATTGTTCTTAATGAGCTAACGTCCTCTCTATTTACTGACACGCAACAGCAGATGTCACAAACCTGACAAGGTGATCTTCTGACAAACCTGATTTAATAAGTGTGGTGATACAGAAGAAGCTTTAAAAAGTTTGTGTAAATGAATATATCCTAAAAATATCTTAGTATTCACTAATTCACATGACAATCTTTGAACTTTTTAGTAATGCCTTTAAGTAGTGTTTATTTTACAATTAATAGACAAAAACTGTAAGTGTATAAATTTAGCATGTGCATATGGTAAGATAAATCAGGTAGTCCATGATGTTCATAGCATTGTTTATAAATCCCATACTGAAACCCCACAAAACCAATAAAGTGGCCCCATTTGTTATTCCCGTGGGTGGAAATCCCACCTTTCTGCCACAAAGGAAATTCAAGCTGTGAAATGTGTATTTTTTGTAAATTAAAAGTATGGACAATGCTGCACATCCTCTCTCTCTCTGATGCGCCAACGCTGAGGACTTTCAGTGAACAAATTATTCAGAAGTGTGTCAAGAAACACTATGGGGGCTCCTTTATACCAACAGCAATACTCCTGTATAGCACCCCACTGTGACTGGGACAGCAAAGGCAGAAGTTTTCTTCCTTGTCAGTCATTCTGGTGTGTGTTCAGACCATAGTGTGTCTATCTATCTATCTATCTATCTATCTATCTATCTATCTATCTATCTATCTATCTATCTATCTATCTATCTATCTATCTATCTATCTATCTATCTATCTATCTATCTATCTATCGTACAGTACAGTATACTTTTTAATCTTGTCTTGCACTTGTACTGTGTTTCTTTTCTTTTATCTTGGGCTGCAAGTCATCTTTGTGAAACTGAGCACCACATACTTGTAGATAAACGTCCTGTAAATTCTTCAATTGAGTTAATCACGTCAGTCCTAAGCACTACCAGCCATAACTTTAAAACATCAGGATTACCATAAGGGAGTCAGGTGAAAGTAGACACTTGATTTTTCAGTTTAATTTTACATACAGATTCATATTTTCAGAGTATTTTGGTAGAAAGCATGTGTGTGGTTTTATGCTATTTCAATTACATATTTCCATGAAAATTCCAGTCATAATTAGACAAGTAAACAGAATGTATCCCTACCGTATGGAACAACAGTGGCAGATGCATTCTTTCTACTTTTCTTTTGTTGTCATAAACACATCTCGGAAATTCAGAAAGCATGTTTTCTAAAACAAAGCCTTTGCTGTGGCAAAACTGACATATTCGGTACATTTTAAGATTTTTTTTCATGTTTGGACTGGTGCACCATCTACCCCATTTTACATCGCAAGAAAAGGCGCTGTGTTCTTTCAAATTTACACAAAAATGTTTTGCATGAGTAAAACAATTTCCTGGGTTAAATGAATAGATGAACCTGGGGTTAGGCTGTGCCAAGTTAATATATGAAGGTGAAGTGCCCAGCCATTAGTCTGAGCCAATTCTGCACCCATCTACAAACATCACCCTGAAGTCCCACTTCTTTTAGTTTGATGCCCAACCTCTCATATGGCACCTTATCAAATGCTTTCTGAAAGTCAAGATAAATGATATCATATTCTTCACTTTGATTGTATCCTTTTGTTGCCGCCTCATAGAATTCCAGCATGTTAAAACACGACCTCCCTCTTCTGACTCCATGCTGACTGTTCAGAATAACTCCTATCCTTGCCAGGTGTTGCTCAATATGTCCCTTAATAATTCCTTCCATTAATTTACCTGTGATTCACGTTAATCCTACTGGGCTACAGTTACTTGGATCCACCCAATCAGATCAAAAGGGTCCAAGCATCTAGAGATATCAAACAGTGACCCTCATGGTCACAGCCCTACTATGACTCAAAAGAGACCCTATGAGCCAAGCTCCAAAAAAAAATAAAACATATGCTTTATTTATCATTTAGTAAACCAGGACAGACCTACCTTAGAAACTAGAAAACATAAACAAAATACATTTAGACATCCTAAAAGTATAATAATATTTCAAGCATAAATAGACTTTTTAAATAAATTAACATTTTAAAAATTCAAAACAACAAAATAAAATAAGCTCAATTTGTGTTCAAGGTATTTCCTAGCTATTTAATCGATTTTTCAAAACGATCAGCTGATTAAAACTCATTGAGTCCTGTCGATAAATGTTCTCAGACATGTTGGGGTGTTTACCTTTAATGCTCTTCTAAATAAAAATGGACCAATTGATGATGACCTAAAGAAATGACCATTGATAATGGACACAGTAAGGCTTATATTTAATGACATACAATAGAATTATTTATGGGAATGGGAATAACTATGTAAGTAGAAGAAGAAAAATACATGTGTGTAATAGGCACACATATTACACATAATACATCAATCCAATATTTAACAAGAAAGTACAACGTATGCAGACCATAGAGAAGTTACTCCTTGAATCAGACAGTAAACTAGTCACATAAACAAAGCTCAGTTAGTTGACTTACGATTAAACATGTACAGACTGGTATAAACCCCTCGGGAAAGTAGAAAGGTGCAAGAGAAATATTCTTAAGAAAAAGGAATATTTAACACAAAACAGAACCGGCTATATTATACAAAGTAATCATATCAGCTCCGTTTGCTCTCAGTCTTGTTCGTTCTAAATTGCCACACTCCCTCAGAAACTGTCTGCAACTTACACCGTGAGAAACCATCACAATTATGATTTAAAACTTTGAAAAGTGTGAAGGGAAGGAGATAACTGTATCTTACTGCCTTCGTGAAGAGACTCGGTCCAGAAGTTCACTGTGGTGATAGTCCCAGTCGAATTCCACAGCAGCAATGTTGTATTCCCTAGTAACAGTTTGCAATTCTCTTAATAATCCAAGTAATAAAGTCAAATGAAGCCACATTGTATCCACCGGGTTTTATGCTCAGCTACTTCAAGGCAATCCCTTTGCCATTTCACAAACTGCAACATGTGGTAGCTGCTTTAGAATGCTTACGTAAGAAGGAAACGTAGTACAATTATTCAAGCAACCGAAAAAAAAACACAAAACCTTGTGAGATTAGGAAATAGAAAAAGGAAAAAACACAGAACAAGAAGGCTGGCTTCATTTCGGCCCACCCCCCTTCCACCTCCTCCTCTCTCTCCTGGAATATGAAAGGAAATTCAGTCCAGCATGTGCTTCTAGATACAGGAGCTACTCTAAAAATAATCCGTTGCGTTGAGCTGCATGAGCTTTTATCTCACTAATCTGAAGAGACATTCCAACAGAGAAAGAATTTTTTTTCGCTTTCGACCTTTGTATGCCTGACGCCTGAAAACCAGAAAAAGGTTAAATAATTGGCAACAGAAGACCATTAACTTTGTGCCAACTTGCTTAAAACTAGTTCTGTCACATTAATTACAGAAGAGGTCTACTTGCATTGCTGCTTTGACACAATTTACCATAACATCCTGGCTTAAGTATCTAAAATATTTGAAGGTAACATTGGTTCCCTATAATTTCTTTCATGTGGTGAACCTAAGAGCACTTTGATTGTCAAGTCAAGTTTATTGTCATGTGCACATAGTGCAAAGGTCTTTCCTTGATTCATTGGTTCACTTTGTAGTCCATAGCCAGCATTTCAAGGCCCTATTTTCTCCTGGATGTAATGGCTGCCGCTCACCCTGTCAAACCTGCAGCACAAAGTCTCCTCTTCACAGTAGAAACTGAGACTTGCTGTTCTCGACCTGTATTTGAAGCTGTTGTGCTTTGAGGTGCCTGTGATCACGCAAGCTGACAAACCTCAAAAACTTGACTTCTGATTTGGTGGTGACTTTGGGTCTGCCAGATCTCTTCCTGTTTCCAATTGCCTTTGGACTGTGTAGGATAACACTGGACTCACTGGCACTTTTTTTTTTGGCAGTTTCTCTAAATGAAAGGCCTACAAGGGTAATAATGCTCTGTGTCATTTCATTTGTTTATTGTCGTTTTCTTGCCATTATCACTAGAATATTGTCCAAGAAATACTTCAGAGGCTGTAGAAACACCATCAGTTCCAGCTCTGCTTTAAGACAGGCAGAAGGTTTTTAAGTAATCAACAGAAGTTGGGAAGCGTGTGCAAATTGTTTGCATCAACTTGCAAGGCTTAATTTACTTTAATTGCTGTAGAACATCTGTAGGTTGTAACCTTTAGTTGTTCTCTGAAGAAGGCCTCTTTGTAATATTCTGATATTTACATTTTTTCAGTTTTTGCCAATCTAAACTTTAAATGTAAACCTTCGGCAGTTTACTGCTTACCTTCTCACCATTTTAGGTCATTCATTGCATTTCAAGTGATTAAATTTAAAGAAAAACTGAGGTGTTGAAAAACTTTTCACTGGTCGTGGCCTCAAACTATATATATATATATATATATATATATATATATATATATATATATATATATATATATACATACACTAGACATTAAGCCCGTTACAATAACGGGCGCTAGAACAGTAGTGCATAAACATTAGTAGGAACAGTCTATATTAAATGGCAAGTGACCTTGACCTTATTCTGTTTGTTGTCTTAATTTTTTTTTGTCAAAAAAAATTTTGCAAGAATAAAGTAAAATAATAATAAAAATAAAATAGAAACATATATGATAATACAGTAAGTATAATTAATATTGCCTTAGTGTAAAACTTTGTAACAATCTGTAATACCACCAATGGGTGGCACAGTGGTAGCGCTGCTGCCTCGCAGTTAGGAGCTTCGGGTTCTCTTCCCGGGTCCTCCCTGTGTGGAGTTTTCATGTTCTCCCCGTGTCTGTGTGGGTTTCCTCCCACGATCCACAGACATGCAGGTTAGGTGGATTGCCGATTCTGAATTGGCCCTAGTGTGTGTTTGTGTGTGTCCTGTGGTGGGTTGGCACCCTGCCCAGGATTGGTTCCTGCCTTGTGCCCTGTGTTGGCTGGGATTGGCTCCAGCAGACCCCCGTGACCCTGTATTTAGATTCAGTGGGTTAGAAAATGGATGGATTTTCCAACCCGCTGAATCCAAACACAGGGTCACAGGGATCTGCTGGAGCCAATCCCAGGCAGGGTGCCAACCCACTACAGGACACACACAAACATACCCACAGCACACACTAGGGCCAATTTAGAATCGCCAATCCACCTAACCTGCATGTCTTTGGACTGTGGGAGGAAACTGGAGCACCGGGAGGAAACCCACACAGACACGGGGAGAACATGAAAACTCCACGCAGGGAGGACCCGGGAAGCGAACCCGAAGCTCCTAACTGCGAGGCAGCAGCGCTACCACTGCGCCACCGTACCGCCGTTCTATTTTTTAACCTCATGAAATGTTTCTATAAAATTACATTATAGACAACATTTGTTGTAAATATTCTGTCTGAGTTTGGCAACAGTTTGCCTTGTTCAGGACCATCTGCAACCTTGACAACAACATCTGGAAAACTTCTAACTCTTGATAATGCAACATATATATCACTGACCGTGGCTGAATACTGGTTCTGGCAAGTAAATGCCAATTTTTTCAAAGGTTTGCTCTTCTGAGTCTTTCTCTTTTAGCGCTTTTTTGATGGTAATTTTTTTTTTCTTCAATCGATCTATTTGCTCGTATTTTTCTTTGTCTTTCAACCTTTCTTTTGTTGATGTTTACTTGTTGAGCTGACTGTTTTTTCCAGGAGATGTTGCTTATATAGGATTTGATTGTCTGTGCCTTTTGTCCTACTTGACGTGTCCTTTTTTTTGGGTGGCATGTTGTTAGTAGATATGTCCATAATATTTTCTCTTACCGTAATACTAGTTTGTATGTGGCTGTAATACGCGTCACTGTATTGTGTTTCTTTTATTTTCTCTCGCAGTAATACTTGTTTGTATTTCCGTAAAATGCCTTTAATTTTCTCTGACTGTAATACTGGCTGTGATGTCTGTAATGTGACTTTAATTTTCTGTCACAACAGTGGGCAATCAGCAAAGTGTCCCCAGCAAATGATGTAATGTGTGGTGTGCAGCTGATAGTCATGCTTGTAGCGTCTCCCCAGCAAGTACTGTGCAGTTCCCCAGCAAGTATTTTAATCTGTGATGGCGTGCAGCTGATTATTTTATGTGTGACGTCTCCCCAGCAACGGATTTTATGTGTGCGGCCGCGACTACCCAATCAGCTCTCTCCCCAGCAATGATGTCCTTTATTTGCTTATCATGCGCGGCCGCGGCTAGGCCCTTCACTGTGTGCCCAGCTTCCAGTGTGTGTGTGTCCACGGTGCCATGCGCATGGGCGGGGCACGGTGTGATGCGCGGTGCAGCCCCATGCATGCGCACTTCACCAGAAGACACACACACACACGGACACCTGGATGCACACAGGGGTTTAATTAAAGAGAATATATTTTGTGACAGATAGGGGGTGCTATCGCTCCCTTGAACCCCTGTCCAAGACTCCAGACACCAGATAAAAGTCTAAAAATGTAATTTATTTGAACTAAACAGTGCACCAAGCACCCTCCTCTCCACAATACTCATTAAATTATACCAATACACAATAATAAATCAATAATCACAATCCTCCACTCCCAGACGTGTTGCCACCCTTCCACCCAGCTCAGCTCACCGTCTGAGAGCTGCCACAGTCCTTTTATAGTTCCTGACCTGGAAGTGTTACAATCCCCAGTGCATGTGATCCTTATCACTTCCGGGTCAGATAAAAAGTCATTTTCTTCATCCCGGAAGTACGTCACTTCTGCTGTCACTTTGCCTATGATGCACTTCCGGGTTATAGGGCACATATGACTCTCTATGCCTCCCTGCAGCGTCCTCTGTTGTCCCCTGGGGTATCCAGCAGGTTTGTAAGGGAAAACTCCATAGTCCATGATTTCCTGCTGGCTATATATATATATATATATATATATATATATATATATATGGCTAAAATGAAGACTACAATGTACTTTCCTTTATGAAGTTCAAAATTTAAATCAGTTATGACAACTGAGATCTTTGGAAGGAGGCATTTTGATACTATTTTTGTTAATAGTCTTCTTGCCAATCATTCTCAGTTTTCTGGGACCTTTTTCTAACGTTTGTCTTCCCTAAAGTTTTTCCAGTCTTCATATTTAAAATCTAATGGATCATATATGTGTTCTTATAAGTAACAATTTCATTTCTTGCTCTTGAGTTATTAAGCTTCAGGTTCTAGATGTTCCCAATTATTCCTGCTCTTGTCCTTATAATATTGATTTTACTTTGCCACATTGTGATTAACGTTTACTACATGTTTCAAAATGTTATTTGTCATGTTCATGCTGACCATCCATACGTTCAGTTCATGTCTTCTAATGAGTACAATCCTAAAACTCCAGCCCATTCTATGTAGGAGTCTACTGACAAGCATAAGCTGTACTGCTCGATGAAGTGCATGAAGTATATTGAAGGAAAGGATTCAAGAGGCATCAGAGTGAACACTTCATCACAAACAATGAAGACAGAGAGTGGTCTTCAAGAATTGTGCCGATCAGGCATTTTCCTGATAAGATTGTTGGCTATTTGCATTAGGGGGCAGACCGATCATTCAGAATGCCAGATAAACTCATTAACTTAATTTGTCCCAAATCTTAACCCAAATGTATTTTCAAATCAAATTATCAAAACATAGAAAACAAAACTTTTTACTGTCTCAATATACACAGAAGTAGAACTGTCTCTCAACTTCAAGAAAACCAACACCTCTATCAAGACATCCTTGGCTTACCTGGTAATGATCGTTCATCGCTCTCTATACCTCAACAGTCAAGTGTCCCAGAAGGCAATTGTGGAGGAAGAAATTCAACACTGCATCACAAGTGCCAACATCTAATTCAGGAAACTAGGCTTTGAAAACCATTACCTCAATAAGGAAACCAAGGCGATGGACTATAAAGCAGCTTCCAGTTACTCTTTTGTATGTTGGTGACATTTGGGTTATCTACAACCACTTAAAATCCCTTGACATTCCATCACCTCTGCCTCCTAATGATTCCCTGTATCAACCAGGAGGATTCTACCATGAATCACAGCTTATTCACCAAGGCAAAGATGACCATCATTGAAGCCATGATCCTGCACAACCAACTATGATGGGTAGGCCATTTCATCAGAATGCCTAACTCCTGTCTCCCCAAAATAGTCAGCTCCTCGAGGCTGGACTGAACTCAGAGTGTCACTCAAAGTGAAAAGAGAAAATGGATCAAAGACACCCTCATGGCCTACTTTATTGATGGTCAGATAAGGGATGCTTCTAGCTGGGAAACCATTGTCAGGAGCATCCCTTATAGCACTTTATGATTCACCAGGTAGCATATTTCATTCATTTTGATCAGGCAGACTCATTTCTGTTCTCGAGCTTTTCATAATCTTCAGTGATGCTGATGGTTCACTCTTCTTAGCCATTTGTTTGTTTTCAACTTACTACTTGCTGTATGATGTGTTATTGTATTTTATTATTTTTATTTTATTTATGTTTATTGTATGTTTTAATGTAAAGCACTTTGGCTACAGCATTGCTGATGCTGTGTTAAATGTGCTCTATAAAGAAATTGAAATTGACATTGACACTTCAATTTGAGACTCTTACTGCCATTCTATTGAGGTGAACAAAAGGTCCTAATAGAAGGGGAGATTTACGATGGCCAGATTGATCCTCCTGCTTCCACTGCCCCAAGATCTGTGGTTCAAGGGCTCAACTCTTTGATCACCTAAAGACATTTCGAATACCTTGACAGACACCTTTCTGGTTTCAAGTGGCCACTATGAGATAGCTAGTGAAAATGAAATTGTTCTAATAGGGTTGGCATTTCAACTTCAAGTTTAACAAATTTACATGTTAGAGGTAGTGATGAGAAAACAGGAAGGTTTCGATTCCCACACAGCTTCCTGAAAATGACACTAAAATTAGTTTTGCAGGCGATTTTGCAATTGCAAAATGTGAAACTCACTAACAATTTTTGAGAGGGAAAGTTTAAGTTTTTTTTAGCTGGAAAACAAGGAAATCTTCATTTACAATTCTGTGTTTACCTGTAATCTTTACCACACCAGTTAAGTCAATTCTGTTTATGCCATTCAGTTACATCCCCACAGAGGAGTGCAGTATGTTTTTTAAAGTATAATATTCTCCATATTATGACACACTATAAGGCACCACTGCGCACATTACTGTGTCTTCTCCTGTTAGCAACCGACCTTATCCTAGCTGAGGATCTGCACATTTCTAATGATTTTGTTTTTTTTCCCAGTAGAGATCTTTATTTAATTACTAAATGACAGGCAGATTCATGCAGAATTAATGTGTGAAAATGCTTTCAAACAAGAACTAAACACCTTTCTTTTTGAGTGAATGGCACAAATTTTACTGGAAGTGCAACTCAATTTATTTTTCAAGGGGAACATTGAGTTTTGCTGCAAATTCAATTTTGCGCGAATCGTTTCACTCATCAGTAATTACAGCGATCCATGACTATGATTTTTCTGCTTCTGGCGTGAAGACATCATTTGTGGATGTCTGTATGAGTGCAGTGTGCATCGCTTCTACATGACCAGCCTTAAACAAATTTGGCATCTCAAATGTAATAATTCCACTGGTTTTGAACAGTTAGCAGGCACTTCCATATTACTGGATGCAATTTCTGTTTTTTTTTTTTCCAGTGACTTTTCAAATCCAGTAAAGGTTGTACAAAATAAAAAGGTCTGCGTATTTAATTTGAAATATTTTTCAGTGTTTCTAAATAGTTCTGGTCTGCCCTCATTTTATATTGATTCTGGAGAGGTTTTTTTTGTCTGTGCAGTCTGGCTTTGTTTTTAAAGCAGTCGCATGATTGTCTAATTGTGTGCAATTAGGCCAAGTTCATGCAGGGGGTCCAGTGCACTTATGAAAGTCTGATGGGTTTCCGCTTTGCAGTATGTTGTTTTGTTGCTAATTTTGGGCATTTTTGACTTCTGGCTTTGGCTCACCATTTTCCAAGTGTGGAAGAAGTCCTGCAATCCAGGACTCCACAATCCTCTGGGCGCTCCCTGACAGTGGCCACAGGCCCAACTGGGTTGATCCCACAGCCCTGATGCAGACCAGGGCAGCTGCCCTCTCGTGGTCCAGGGGAGGTTTTGGTCCCTCTCCCGGTCCTTCCTGGCATTCCAGCTGTCTGCCACACTATCTAGCTAGCTTGCCATTTCTCCCGCTAATCTGGTTTCTTGGCAGCAGTCTAAGCAAAGATGCTCAGATGTCCTTTTTCCCTGCCAACACCTCCAGGTGGATACCCGGGTGTTCCCAGGCCACCTGGGAGATAACCTCTCCAGTATGTTTCAAGTTAGCCCTGAGGCCTCCTCCCAGTTGGACAAGCCTGAAACACCTCCACAGGAAGTCGTCCGGAGTGCATCCTAATCAGACGCCTGAATGATTTCAAATTAAATTTGTTTTTTTTTTCTTCTGCATTTTAATTTTAAGATCAGCGATGGTAAAGTTATTAGTACTACTGCCTTGCCTCACCCCCAGCCCACACCTTTAATGCTGCCATGAGAGGTTCTAGCAGCCTCTTTGATAACTGGATAGATAGATTAAATTATTTATATTGTTTTCTGACTTTGAAACAAATGATTGTGCATGTATGGCTTTCTTATTTGTTTGTTGCTATTACTTTCTTCTGCTTTAAGGCGTTTTGACACCATCCATTTGGAGCAGCCATTTTCAGCACTGGAGTGATTTCTGCGTAGTCCAGTTCATTTAGGTAGCTGTGAACATGCCAACTGCACACTAGTGTGGTACCAAGTGAACCCTGCAGCAGCCCATGTGAAGAATGAATATGTCCAACACGGGACAATCTAACTACAAGAAACACTGGGCATTATGGAAAATATTTGTGTGCCCTTTGGTTGCTACACTGCAGTTTTTCTGCAATAATCTCAGCACAAAAGTAAATCCACAAATGCATACAAACTCATATAAAACACAAGAACCAATCAATCAGATCAGTCCTAGCATCTGAGAGCAGCCTCAGAGTCTCCCTGTCTCTCTCACAATCGCATAGCAGACAAACAAAAAGGTTTAAATTAACTTGTAATGGGGTGGATCAAACCACCAACAGAGTTAGTGAGAAACAAATGCCCTGTGATCTGCACCAGAAAAGTGATAAGTACAGGTGGGTGTCCTGTCAATCTGATCGCAGGCATGATGCAGGCACTGGAAACACGTTACCTTTGATACCATTGTTATACTACATGTTTCTTTATGTCACTGTATCTGGACAAAACTGTTATGAGTTTTATTCACACGTGCATGTTAACTGTGGCACACAGGGGCTCAGCAGTTAGAATTGCTAGCCAAGCATTGGATTAGATAGCCTAAGACAACTGGAGGCTTGTATAGTCAGCTTAAACAGAGGATAGTGTATTCCTGTCCTCTATCAGCACAAATCTTCTTTCCTCATTGGGAGAATGAGAATCGGCATGTAAGCACTATGATATGTCTGTATTTTGTGGAAGAGGAATTCAGCCCTTGTTTGGAGACAGAGAAGACCAGCAAATGAAGCAAGACATTATAAAAACTCTGGACAGTGGCCAGACCCTTCGAGGCTGTGTCGACACAAAGAGTTGTCGAAAAACCTCCCAGCGTGGGGACGGAGAAAATGGCTGACTGTGTTGATCCAGATTCCCACCTGGATAAAAGTCTGTCCATATGCCTCCCCATCTGTAACCGCGTAAAACGTCAGTAAATGTAAGCTAAAGATATTTTGTCTCATGTGATTTTTGTACCGCCGTAATCACTATGGGAGGGATATCGCCTTTTCTGGTATATTATGATATTGTTTAATTATTTAATAAGCCACAATATTAAAAGAACACATTTCCAAGAGAGCTAATGCCTCTGCAGGAAACAACCATGTAGTGAATATTAAAGAAACATACCAAAGTGAACATTATTAATATTAACACCTATTTATAGGCCACTTTAGAACACATCATCCACCTGAAGCTAAGCATGTTCGGTCCCAGATTAAGATATCAAGATGATGGCCTGCTTACAATTCAGAGGATTACTGAAATAACAGTGGGAGGCTGAGCTTTTAGCTTGAATGGGAGACCATTTAGGAAAAACTTGGGTTGTGGCTGGAAGAGGTTTTGGTGACACCAGCAGGGGGCACTTATCCTGTGGTCTGAATGTGGATCCCAATGCCAATGCCACTGCAATGATTGGGACACAGTGCTATAAAAATAGCACTGTACTTCAGAGGAGACATAAAACCGAGGTCCTGACTTTTTGTTGTCATGAAAGAACCCTGGGCATCCTTTGTAAAGAGTTGGGTGCTTCCTGAGGTCCTGGCTAAATTGCCCACCACGGCCTAGTCATTCTGCCCCCCTAATCATCACTAATTGGCTATCTCTCTCACCCCTTCACCACCTAACAGCTAATTTGTGGTGAGCGTAATGGTGCAATAATGGTTGCCATCGCATCATCCAGGTGGATGCTACACATTAGTGGTGGCTGAAGCGGCTCCACACTCACTGAAGCGCTTGGAGTAGTGAGAACAGCGCTATATTTTTATTCTATGTTCATTAATGTTCTCTTATTTTAATTTTTACTTTCTCTTTTTTCTCTTTCTTCATCATGTAAAGCACTTTGAGCTACATTATTTGTATGAAAATGTGCTATATAAATAAATGTTGTTGTTGTTGTATATAAATGTAAAGAATTATTATTATATTATCCATAATAGATAAATAATTTAAAGTGTAAATTTCTATCCCCGTTTGTCCAACGAGTTTACCTTGTTGCCTGAGGGCATAGGTATAAAAGGTAGTGTAACATATGAAGGTTAAAAGTATGGGATTTGAGACATTTTGTTTTAATGTCTACACAATAAAGAGCATAAAAGGGATCACCTGGGAATCTATACAATGAAACGGGAATGGAATTGTACTAACTAGAGACTGAACCAAAGTTACTAATCGTCTCCTGATCTGACATAAAGCAAACGGACTACAAGCATGAAAACGCCTTCAGAGGTGTAAACTTGTGCCAGTTGTTCTGTACGCGGTGAGAAGTGCCATCACAAAAATAAATTCAATTAGATTATTTATTAGTTGTTGTCCTGTGTCTTCATACAATAAGCGCAGTGTTTTTGCCACTATGAGGAAAAGAAATAGGAAATTTGAAACAGGTGAGGGTCAAAAACCAGGAAAAAAATAAAATGCCAAAATACTCAACTCCAAAATGTAAAAAAAAATTAAAAAGAAAAAGCCAGGTCTAGACTCCCAAAAATATTTAAATTGCTAAACGCACACACTAAGGTTTTTCTTTTCAGAATTCACAAATTTGAATGCTGCTTGATAGGTAGTATGTTTCAATCTTCAAAAGCCGTGACCTGATGATGACACTCGTAACTTATGTAACTTATGTAACCAAAACTATTGGAAGACAACAGAATGGTCGCATTTCCAAACAAAAACTAAAAGCAAAATGTGACTGAGAAAATATAAATAAAAAACAGTAAATGATAAAAGTAATCTCAAAATGAAAATAAACTTTGTAAAAAGCACAAAATTTGAATCTAGACCAGGGGTCTCCAACACGTTGCTTGTGAGCTACCGGTAGCTCGCAACCCCTTTCCAAGTAGCCTGTCAAAGGGTTAATGAATCCTACATAAATTTGAAACTTGATTAATAAAATTTAGGGGTGGGCGGTCTTTCTAAAAAATCATATCACGATCCCTTTAACACAAAATCCCGATCCACAATCTGAATTGCAATCTATCTTTTCAATGTGGCATACACTTAAGAGAATATCCGGACTCAAACTCATCAAGATCTAAGTAACACTTTATTTTAAATATCAAACAAAGTTGAATTCAATTGTTCTCTCGTTTGCTAGCTAAGCGGAGTTAAGGAACACACCCTGAAGCTGGCGAGTGAGTGAGGAAGGCCCCTCTCCTCAGCCCACTGCCTTTTTCTTGGATTTGCGCAAATAAATCGGTACCACAAGCGAAATATAATACACAGTGAAATGAGAGAAGTTGCAAATTCAACCGGAATGTTCAAGCAGTTTATAGAAAAAACCTGATCTAAATCTGTTAAGTATTCTCTCGTGAAAAGTGGACAGACAGACAGACATTTGATTTTATATATTATATATTAGTAAATCTTGAAAATAATGTGAAGTTAAAGTCTCAACAGCATTCTCAGCATTTCTGGAGCTTAGCAAAGCCAGATAATTATAAGAACCTTGACCAAGCAGCTCTGAAAATGTCTGCTTTGTTTGGGTCTACATGCCTCTGTCAGTCTGACATGAATGTCATGAAAAGTTTCGAACAAGACTGACAGATGAACATTTAAATTACTCCATAAGAGTGAACCTAAATGTGTGTGGTGACCAGCCCGGACACAGACAGGCGGACACATTGACGTCACCCAACACATATTTATTATACATTATGTACAGTTCTAAGTGCACCACAAACCCCCAAAGTCCCCCAAAGTTCAGACCAACTCAAATGCCTTACTCTTCCAGCAATCTTCCACCGGCACTCCCCAGTGTGGCGGAAGTGCCGGCTGCGCACCTGGAAGCACTCCGGGTGTCCCTGCTTCTCTTCCCCCCAGCACTTCCAGGTGTGGCAGAAGTGCTGAGGTCCAGGGCTCCCAAGGCATCAGGGCGCCCCCTGGCAGTGACCACGGGCCCCTGCAGGGTTGAGCTTCAAAGCCCTGTACCCATGGTCCCCATAGCAACCAGGGTGGTCACCCCCACGTGGTCTGAGGTGGGTGTAAGCCCTCTTCCGGCCTTCCGGCCACCTGCGACAGTGGCTACACTCCATCATACACCTCTCTTGTTGACTCCATGCAGTGCCAGTCATCTAACTAAAAAACACATCACACATGCAACTGGACGTACTCTTGTGAAGTGAAAAAGTGACATGTAACGAAATGACAAATGAAAAAGTCATATCTGTGTATTTGGAATCACATTTTTTGTTTTGACAGCATTCATGTTTTAATTCAATAGTGTGAGATACACTAGAAAATGCATACAGACATACAAAATGCACTTGCAGGTGAACCAAATATTTTTTGTGATGTTTTAATGCAAAATGTGAGCTGTGGACACCAACATTTTGTAAATGTTCAGGCAAAACAAGTTTATTCAGTTTGTTCGGGTTGAAATAACCTATGAGAAGAAACGTTAGAAAACATGAGTAGCTCTCAACCATTTTCATTTTGTAAAAGTAGCTCTCAGGGGAAAAAAGGTTGAAGAACCCTGATCTAGACATTCTAAATTCTCAGAATCATAACACACCATGAACAATCCACTGTACCAGATAGGTTTGTTCTTGCTTTATAAAGTCATTTATGTCTCTCAAACAGATTCTATAAATATGCAATATAATAATCCTTTACATTTATATAGCACCTTCTCACTACTTAATGCACTTTGCAGACTCCACGCAGGGAGGACTTGGGATGTAAGCCACATTCTTCTTACTGCGAGGCAGCAGCACTACCGATGTGCCACTGTGTTCACTAATGAGCCAACATTCCTGCACTCGGCCAAAATCCTCCAGCAGTCAATATACAATATACAACTAGTGATATAACTAACATGTTTTAGTACAATATTACATTTTTATCTTGAATTTTTGAACTTCACTGCTACCTGTACCTTATACTGTGAGGCACAACTCATCAGCATTTGATGTTGGGCCCAGTGCTGCCAGGACAGGCTGTGACCCGCCGCCTTGACCCAGAATTGAATAAGGCAGCTTTGAGAATACAATGTTATGTTGTTCATAAATAAATAACTCAGTAGAAGTGACATCGTTAAAACAATATAGCAGGAGAGCCCCCCCAGCAGAAAAGCATAATTACAGGACGTTTGTTTCCGGCTGCCAGCTAAACTTATTTAGCTGAGAGTGAACAATACTAGTCTGCAAAGGGAGAACTTGGCCCTGGAAACAATAACAAATCTGCTGCTCTTAGATAACAGGAGTCAGTTCCAAGAAGAGAATGTGGAGCTCAGGCTCCTTTGTTACCATATTGAGATAATAAATCTGGTGGGAAATGAAGAATCCTTTCCTTGAGGCTTTCTTCTTCATGGTTTTCCCATCAATCTCTCTATGTCCTATGCAGAATTCATATTAATTAATTTATATTAGTCTTCAGCATCTAGATTTTCAAACTCATAATCTTCTGTGTTACTTATTTAGACCATGAAATTGGAGAGCCTTAATCAATGGATAGTTAAATCTGTAATTGGACTTCAGATATCAGGGTATCAAATATGACTGAAGGCAACACATGGTACAGACCAATTCTAAATAGTTATTTTTTTTGCAGATTTTTTGCAAATTGCAGCATTTTAATGTATACAGTATGTAATATAACATCGACATTTACATCTTCACATTAAGGAAATTCAGTCAAGGGGAAAATGAATTGCTGAACTCAAGTTCACCATGTACCCTCAGATGGGACAAAGTCAAGAGGCAGTGTTTAAAATAGTATAAAGGTAAATTAATCGCAAGTTCCTTTTGATAAATTATTAACTTGTAATGTAATTGGCATCTTTACATAAAAGTGCATTTCCAAACCTTCTCTTTTTCTCTTAATCCTTCTTGCTCCTGTCGAAGCATAAGGCCTTTACTGCAAGACTCCATCTGTCTCTGACTTGGGCTGCCTACTTTTTCCACTCCAGGACATTCCAATGGTTTTCCAATCTGTCAGTATAGTTCTTCTCCAGGTCAGAGCTGGTATCTCTCTCCTCCTCTTTCAATTAGAACCATCTAGACAAGAACAGGCCATTCATCCCAACAAAGCTCACCAGTCGTATCCACCTAATTCTTCCAAAATAACATCAAGGCATGGCATGAAATGTTATTTTGTTCTTTGGGAAAGGCAATTCAGAGAGAGATCTCCTTCCAGGTAGGTTTGGTGTGCAATGGGTGTCAAAAATGAGGTAAATACAACACAAAAAACAGAACACAAGTCATCCTCTTCACAGAGCTAGACGGCCAATCTATCATTACCACCTCAGAAATACAATACAGCCGTACAAATTACTTTGTTCTTACACTGCGCTCCTCACCAAGGGCAGGCACAGAGTACTGCAAAATGCGAAAATCAATTATACCACTCACAAATTAAAGAGCTATCACACAATAGGATACAGATTTGTTCAAATATTGTACATCAAAAGAAAAGTAGATACTAATTAACATAAATGAAAAATAATATGTCCATCAGCTTATTGTAGAACAATAGCCAGATTGTAGAAGAGGAGTCAGACAAGCCAGGCACAGTTGGAACCCTGGAGACCTCAGCCAATAAGCTGCCTCCCCTATTGGCCATTCCACAGTTGAGTCAGTTCTGGGACAGCCAATCAAATGAAAGGACCCTTCTACTCTATGAATTCAGTGCTCCTCTATCTGAAATGACTTTTTCATAGGCAGGCACACAACCTGGCAATAGAACGGTGGCACCAAGTGCTACATGTGAGTTCTGAGAAGAGAAATAGGATAGGCGAGCGTTAATAACAAATTATAAATACTAGTACTTATGCTTTCATACTAATGACTAACAACAGAGATGCAGTATGCTCAGCTAACCAGCAGCTCTAGTCAGGGTATGCTAAATTGAAGTAGTGAGTCTTCAGTCAGGATTTGAGACTGAAGGGGCATCTCTTATAGCAGCATGCAGACTGTGATCCTGTAGCTGAAAGCTCGGCCTACCGCTGTAATTTCATTAATCCTTGGAATCATAAGCAGGCCAGCATCTCGAGATCTTAACGTGCACTCTGTAAGTAATGATAAGTTCAGATAAGTAAGCAGGATTTTTTTCGTTTAAGGCTTTATATGTCAAAAGGAGGATTTTGAGATTTGCCCTAAACTTTAACTTTGAGCCAGTGTAAGGACCTAGGAACTGGAGTTATGTCTTTTAACTGAATGTGAATTAACTGAAAGCTATATAAAGAACAATTTGAACATCCAGTGAACAATGTATTGCAGAAGTAAATCCAACTAGAAATAAATACCTGAATTAATTTCTTAGTTTCCTGCATGTTAACAAAATGCCTTGATTTTCCAGAACTTTAAGATGGAAAGGACTTGATTTGGACAGTTTTGCACTGTGTGCTTTTAAAAACATGATATTGTTAAAAATAATGTATTCATTTTTCAAACCATTTTATAATATAAAGTTGCACGAGGCAGGAGTCTACCAGGAAGAACCAGCAGTGGACATGACTTCAGTCCACCATAGGACATGTTCATTCCTACACTGCTGTGACAGGACCTGTCAGTGAAACCACTTCATCAGTGATAACTAAAATCTGCTTACTTCGATACCCATCTTCACAGTCATCAGGGTAGGCTGGTAGGCTGTCTCTTCTGCTATGGCAGACGTGGCACTGACTGCTTGGTGACATCACTACACTTCTCCAGTTTTCCCCAATGAAAGCCATCTCATCCAACCCAATGTACATCTTATGAGAGGTAGGAGCTTTTGGTTTCCGGCTTTACAATTCTTAGAGACAGGGTCTTTGGTGAGAGATTTGGGCTTGGACAGTTATATCCATGCCATTTAATGATTGTCGAGAGGACATGTTTAACTTCATAGTACCTGGACAGTGTTCTGGTACAGTCAGATATCCTTGAGTGTGTTAATACACAAAACTCAGATACATCAGACAACTATCAGTACAGTATGTTAAAGAGATAAGACATTCATTATTAAAGCACAGTAAGAGAAACCAGACTAAATAAAATGGCAAACTTGGAATAGACAACACCATCATCCAAAATGTTTTGGAAAGAACTTTCCCACATTGCTATCTCCTAAATTTCGTCATTAAATTTGTAGTACTAGGGTGTTGTACCGTGTCAGTCATTATGAATGTAGTGAGAAGTCAAGCAAAATGTCAACTTTTATTGGCTAACTAAAAAGATTACAATATGCAAGTTTTCGAGGCAACTCAGGCTTCTTCTTCAGGCAAGATATAATAAATGTCATTAAATCTGAAAATAAAGGAGATGTTTGCAGGACCCTTGTATTGGCCATCCTCATCATGTTCCCAGGTAGGCAGTTTGACCAGTCAGATTTCCCACCTACTGATCTTCAACTCTGAACACTAAAAGGAGTAGGGCTACACTATAACTCTAAATGTTTTAGCAACAAGATTCCCAAAATGTTACATACTTACTTAATGTCAGCATATGCATCTTTCCCTCTAGTTTGAAAACAATGCCACTTCTTATCTGCAAATGTAGTGTACTTTGTAAAAATAAACTTTATTTATTTATTTAACGGGCAGTGTTATCAAGTACAGCAATGCATATTTCAGTTAACACCAGGAGCCAGGAGAAGGATGAAGGTCTTGTGCTTCTTTTTCTCTGTTACAGACTGGGACATTGAAGAAAGCTCTAGTTCTTCACTGATTGTTGGTCAGGCATGTTAATAAGAATTGCAGTGTTCTGTGTACAATATAAAATTGAAGTTGATTTCATTAAACATTAAGAGATGGACATTTGTATGCTCAACCACTGATGTTACAGAGCAAAATATGATTGTTATTCTTTTAGCAGTTTTTTTTTTACTCTAAATTTTAAGCTAGGTTTTATCGCCAGTATTTACTCAGTATGCAATGCCTGTCTTGGTGTTTTCTCTATCAGATCAAAATTTCCAAGTCACATTGAACATTTGCATCAGAAAATACAAAATGTACTTGCTCTTTGTCTACACTCCTGTGCAAACATGGCTCAGAGTTGCACAAAGTAAAAAAAATAACAACAACAACATTTATTTATATAGCACATTTTCATACACGATGAAGAAAGGAAAAATATATATAAGAATATAATTAGGCAATACTAATTTAAAAAAAAATAAAGTAAGGTCCAATGGCCAGGGAGGACAAAAAAAAACAAAAAATAGGGTTGGAGGAAAAACAAAATCTGCAAGGGTTCTGAGGCCACGAGACCACCCAGCCCCTCACTGGGCATTCTACCTAACATGGTTAGCCAGGGTTTTCAGGCTTCACGTATAAGAATCAGATGATGATGGTTATGTGGACCGCTGGCCTTCAAGCAGTCAATCTAGAGACTGCATGGTGTTTTGATCAGGTGGTGGTGGTAGACCTCGCCCAATAGACCACCCACAGCTCCTGGGCAATGTAAAGTATTATATAAGATTGAACTTGCCAGTCTAATAATACACCAGATCCTTTTATTCATGGCTCCCAAGCATTTCTGGTCTTTTTGAATGTGATAGAAAGGGAAATCTATGCAGGCGTTAAGAAAATCAAACAAAAAAAGTGTGTATGTTGTGATTGTGGCTCAGCGTTTCATGCAGCTGCCTCATAGGTGCAGACACTTGAGTTTCTTCTCCTGGAAGAGTTACAGTTACAGTGAAGAGTTTGCATGTTCTCCCTCAGTCTGTGTTTTATCTTGTTATTAGATCACCTGTGGTGTGAACATAACAAGAAAGGTACCAATATAACCTCTTTGGTTCTTTTTGTAATGGGGATACTAAGAAATGTCAGAACTAGCTATGTAACTGTTACCTTTAATTTCTTATCTGTCTCATTGCCCTTATGGTATCCCAAATATCCATCTTAGGGACCTCTAATGGTAGGCTTCTCACTGACTGGCACTGTGTTTTATTTTCATTTCTTTACTTCAACCAAGTTTACCATCAGTAGAAAATTACACAAAGCATCCTTTGTGACCTTAAGGCACCTCAACTAGACAAGAAATGATCAATCCAGCACTCAGCTACACTAGTAATCAATGTTCGGACAGAAATATTGAGTTTAATCTTTTAATTAAAAATTATATGCATCTGCATGATATCCAGTAGTAGCAAATACAAACAATACAAAGAAATAAACAACCTGGGTGGCTTCATGCTGTCTTCACACAGTCTTCATTAAGTCCCATTTAGCCCAGTTCCTTAGTTATTAATCTATACTAATAAAAGGCAAAGCCCTCACTGACTCGCTCACTCACTCACTGACTCATCACTAATTCTCCAAGTTCCCGTGTAGGTAGAAGGCTGAAATTTGGCAGGCTCATTCCTTACAGCTTACTTACAAAAGTTGGGCAGGTTTCATTTCGAAATTCTACGCGTAATGGTCATAACTGGAAGCTATTTTTCTCCATATAATGTAATTGGACGTTAGCTCGATGGCCGTGGGGGGCGGAGCTACGTGTGACATCATCACGCCTCCCACGTAATCACGTCAACTGACTGTGACCGCAGTACGTAGAAAAGAAGGAAGAGCTCCCAAAGAGCGCTGAAGAAAAACACTGAATACTTTATTCGCGAGATACAAGTTTAATGAGAAGACACGAGGTATAAATGAGACTTTGGATCACTTTGTAACGGAGTTAAAATTGCTGTAGCGAGAAACTTTTAAGTGCCGGGTCTTAGCTAACATTAAATAAAGCCGTGGACATCGTAACATCACACAAGAGAGCAGCTCACGTGAACTGACTGAACGCAGTAGGAGCGATCACTTCCATGCATCAAACCTGTTCAAAAAATGCATTACACAATTGACAAGGTAGGAAAAGAATATGCTCCGAGCTGAGCTCCACAGCTAATGCGGTCTTGCGGAAGCAACTTCGTCACGCTGCCACCAAATACTCACAGAAAAATCCACAAGTTAATACACATGTGTCTCTGGAGTTTCTCCACACTCAATGTATTCCTCGCATCCCCTTTTTACCCTCTGATATCCAATTTCAATTCAGATGCCTCCATTTCCAGTAAGGCTCTGCTGCACGATGACAAGTGATAAGTCTCAGGGATAGATCCTACAAAATGATGCCATTGATTTCAGGCAAGATTGCTTTTCTCCTGGACAACTATACGTTGCATTCTCAAGAGTGAGTTCGCGCAGCTTCGTCATATTACAACGGAGTGCAGCCAGAAACTTTTAAGTGCCGGGTCTTAGCTAACTTTAAATAAAGCCGTGGACATCGCAACATCACACAAGAGAGCAGCTCACGTGAACTGACTGAACGCAGTACGAGTGATCACTTCCATGGATCAAACCTGTTCAAAAAACGCATTACACAATTGACAAGGTGATGGCTTTATATGTCGTTCGTTTATAAAACAGCGGAGAAGCTGTGTAAAGGCTGTTTCAAAAAAAACCAGCGGAGCGTCTTATATGAGTAGGCAGTCAGCTAAAGAAGGGAATCAATAAATATCTATAATCGTAATAAACAAACAAAAAATAACGTACTAGCCGCGGATTAAATAAAGGAAATGGGTACCTGAACAGTAAAGTAAGTCTCGAATAGCTACACAATAACTATAAGAATCGTAATAAACGAACAATAAAACAGTACAGAACTGCGAAGCAAGAAGAAACGATGGCCTTATATGGCGTTCGTTTATAAAGCAGCAGAGAAGCTGTGTGAAGGCAGCTACACAAAAAAACAGCAGAGTGCCACACTCTGAATGTATTCCTGGCATCACCGTTATACCCTCTGATCTCCCATTTCAATTGAAATGCCTCAAATTTCCAGTATGGCTCTGCTTCACGATGACAATTAATAAGTCTCAGGGACACACCCTACAAAAGGTTGCCATTCATTTGAGGCAACATTGCTTTCCTACTGGACAAAACTATACGTTGCATTCTCAAAACTAATCTCAGTGCACAGCTTGATCATATTACAACAGGTCAGCTGAACTGACAACATGGTATACAAAGAGATCCTTAACAGATAGTTATTGGTATATTTTCCATCAGTTTAAAAAGGTTTTCTTCTCTTCTTAATAAAAATTTTAAAGCAGTTCTTCGTCGCGCCGAAGTGTGGGGATTTTGCTATATACAGTATATATATATATATATATATGTGTGTGTGTAGATATATATGTATGTATGTTTATATATATATATATATATATATATAGTTATATAGCCCCCTCCTTGAACCGTCACCTAATCGTGGTGGAGGGGTTTGCGTGTCCCAATGATCCTAGGAGCTATGTTGTCTGGGGCTTTATGCCTCTGGTAGGACCACCCAAGGCAAACTGGTCCTAGGTGAGGGATGAGACAAAGAGCGGTTCAACAAATCTCCGATGAAGAATAAAAACCTTGGACGCCGTTTTCCCTTGCCCAGACGCGGGTCACGGGGGCCCCCCTCTGGAGCCAGGCCTGGAGGTGGGGCTCGATGGCGGCGCCTGGTGGCGGGCCTGCACCCATGGGGCTCGGGGGCACAGCCGAAGAGGTAATGGGTCCTCCCCCCATGGGCTCACCACCTATGGGAGGGGCCAAGGAGGTTGGGTGCAGTGTGAGTTGGGTGGTGGCGGGCGGGACCTTGGCGGTCTGATCCTCGGCTACAGAAACTGGCTCTTGGGGCGTGGAATGTCACCTCTCTGAAGGGAAGGAGCCTGAGCTAGTGCGAGGTCGAGAGGTTCCGGCTAGATATAGTCGACTCACCTCGACACACAGCTTGGACTCTGGAACCAATCTCCTTGAGAGGGCTGGACTCTCTACCACTCTGGAGTTGCCCCCGGTGAGAGGCGCCGAGCAGGTGTGGGCATACTTATTGCCCCCCGACTTGGAGCCTGTGCATTGGGGTTTACCCGGTTGTGGGGGAAGGTGGGGGGAAGGGTCCTGACTTTTTTTTGTGCGTATGCACCGAACAGCAGTTTGGAGTATCCACCCTTTTTGGAGTCTCTGGAGGGGGTGCTAGAGGGCATAACTTCTGGGGATTCCCTCGTTTTGCTGGAAGACTTCTATGCTCATGAGGGCAATGACAGTGAGACCTGGAAGGGCGTGATTGGGAGGAATGGCCCCCCCGATCTGAACCCGAGCGGTGTTTTGTTATTGGACTTCTGTGCTCGTCATGGATTGTCCATAACGAACACCATGTTCAAGCATAAGGGTGTTCATATGTGCACTTGGCACCAGGACACCCTAGGCCTCAGGTCGATGATCGACTTTGTGGTCGTGTCGTGGACTTGCGGCCATATGTCTTGGACACTCGGGTGAAGAGAGGGCGGAGCTGTCAACTGATCACCACCTGGTGGTGAGTTGGCTTCGATGGTGGGGAAGATGCGGTCAGACCTGGTAGGCCCAAATGTGTTGTGAGGGTCTGCTGGGAACGGCTGTCAGAGTCCCCTGTCAGAAGTAGCTTCAACTCCCACCTCCGGCAGAACTTCAACCACGTCCTGAGGGAGGTAGGGGACATTGAGTCGAATGGGCCATGTTCCGTGCCTCTATTGTTGAGGCGGCTGACGGAGCTGTGGCCGCAAGGTGGTGGTGCCTGTCGTGGCGGCAATCCCGAACCCGTTGGTGGACACGGTGAGGATGCCGTCAAGCTGAAGAAGGAGTCCTATAGGACTTTTTTGTCCTGTGGGTCTCTGGAGGCAGCTGATAGGTACCGGCAGGCCAAGCGGAATGTTGCTGAGGCAAAAACTCGGGCATGGGAGGAGTTTGGAGGCCATGGAGAGCGACTTTGGACGGCTTGAGGAGATTCTGGTCCACCGTCCGCGTCTCAGGAGGGAAGCAGTGCAGTGTCAACACCGTATATGGTGGGGATGGTGCGCTGCTGACCTCGACTTCGACGTTAGGGTCGGTGGGAGGAGTACTTGAAGACCTCCTCAATCCCACTAACATGCCTTCCAATGAGGAAGCAGAGCCTGGGGACTCTGAGGTGGGCTCTCCCATCTCTGGGACTGAAGTCACCGAGGTGGTCAAAAACTCCTTGGTGGCAGGGCCCGGGGTGGATGAGATCGCCCGGAGTTCCTTAAGGCTCTGGATGTTGTAGGACTGTCTTGGTTGACACGTCTCTGCAACATCGCATGGACATCGGGACAGTGCCTCTGGATTGGCAGACGGGGTGGTGGTCCCCTCTTTAAAAAGGGGGACCGGAGGGTGTGTTCCAACTATAGAGGGATCACACTCCTCAGCCTCCCTGGAAAAGTCTATTCGGGGTTCTGGAGAGGAGGGTCCGTCGGATAGTCGAACCTCGGATTCAGGAGGAACAGTGTGGTTTTCGTCCTGGTCGCTGAACAGTGGACCAGCTCTTCACCCTTAGCAGAGTCCTGGAGGGTGCATGGGAGTTTGCCCGACCGGTCTACATGTGTTTTGTGGACTTGGAAAAGGCATTCGACCGTGTCCCTCGGGAATCCTGTGGGGGTGCTCGGGAGTATGGGGTACGGACCCCTGATAAGAGCTGTTCGGTCTCTGTACAACCGGTGTCAGAGCGTGGTCCGCATTGCCGGCAGTAAGTCGAGCCCGTTTCCAGTGAGAGTTGGACTCCGCCAGGGCTGCCCTTTTATGGACAGAATTTCTAGGCGCAGCCAGAGTGTTGAAGGGGTCCGGTTTGATGGACTCAGGATTGGGTCACTGCTTTTTGCAGATGATGTTGTCCTGTTTGCTTCATCAGGCCGTGATCTTCAGCTCTCTCTGGATCGGTTGCAGCTGAGTGTGAAGCGGCTGGGATGAGAATCAGCACCTCCAAATCCGAGACATGGTCCTCAGCCGGAAAAGGGTGGAGTGCCCTCTTAGGGTTGGGGAGAGATCCTGCCCCAAGTGGAGGAGTTCAAGTATCTCAGGGTCTTGTTCACGAGTGAGGGAAGAATGGAGCGTGAGATCGACAGGCGGATCGGTGCGGCATCCGCAGTGATGCAGGCTCTGCATCGGTCTGTCGTGGTGAAAAAGGAGCTGAGCCGTAAGGCAAAGCTCTCAATTTACAAGTCGATCTACGCTCCTACCCTCACCTATGGTCATGAGCTATGGGTAGTGACCGAAAGAACGAGATCGCGAATACAAGCGGCTGAAATGAGTTTCCTCCGCAGGGTGTCGGGCTTTCCCTTAAAGATAGGGTGAGAAGCTCAGTCATCTGGGAGGGGCTCAGAGTAGAACCGCTGCTCCTCCTGGATCCGAGGTTCGACTATCCGACGGACCCTCCTCTCCAGAACCCCCGAATAGACTTTTCCAGGGAGGCTGAGGAGTGTGATCCCTCTATAGTTGGAACACACCCTCCGGTCCCCCTTTTTAAAGAGGGGGACCACCACCCCGGTCTGCCAATCCAGAGGCACTGTCCCCGATGTCCATGCGATGTTGCAGAGGCGTGTCAACCAAGACAGTCCTACAACATCCAGAACCTTAAGGAACTCCGGCGTATCTCATCCACCCCAGGGGCCCTGCCACCAAGGAGTTTTTTGACCACCTTGGTGACTTCAGTCCCAGAGATGGGAGAGCCCACCTCAGAGTCCCCAGGCTCTGCTTCCTCAGTGGAAGGCATGTTAGTGGGATTGAGGAGGTCTTTGAAGTACTCCTCCCACCGACCCACAACGTCCCGAGTCGAGGTCAGCAGTGCACCATCCCAACCATATACGGTGTTGACACTGCACTGCTTCCCCCTCCTGAGAGCCGGACGGTGGACCAGAATCTCTTTGAAGCCGTCCGAAAGTCGTTCTCCATGGCCTCTCCAAACTCCTCCCATGCCCGAAGTTTTGCCTCAGCAACAACCGAAGCCGCGTTCGCTTGGCCTGCGGTACCTATCAGCTGCCTCCAGAGACCCACAGGACAAAAAAGTCCTATAGGACTCCTTCTTCAGCTTGACGGCATCCCTCACCGCCGGTGTCCACCAACGGGTTCGGGGATTGCTGCCACGACAGGCACCGACCACCTTGCGGCCACAGCTCCGGTCAGCCGCCTCAACAATAGAGGCATGGAACATGGCCCATTCGGACTCAATGTCCCCCACCTCCCTCGGGACGTGGTTGAAGTTCTGCCGGAGGTGGGAGTTGAAGCTACTTCTGACAGGGGACTCTGCCAGCCGTTCCCAGCAGACCCTCACAACAGGTTTGGGCCTACCAGGTCTGACCGGCATCTTCCCCCACCATCGAAGCCAACTCACCACCAGGTGGTGATCAGTTGACAGCTCCGCCCCTCTCTTCACCCGAGTGTCCAAGACATATGGCCACAAGTCCGACGACACGACCACAAAGTCGATCATCGACCTGAGGCCTAGGGTGTCCTGGTGCCAAGTGCACATATGAACACCCTTATGCTTGAACATGGTGTTCGTTATGGACAATCCATGACGAGCACAGAAGTCCAATAACAAAACACCGCTCGGGTTCAGATCGGGGGGACCATTCCTCCCAATCACGCCCTTCCAGGTCTCACTGTCATTGCCCACGTGAGCATTGAAGTCTCCCAGCAAAACGAGGGAATCCCAGAAGGTATGCCCTCTAGCAACCCCTCCAGAGACTCCAAAAAGGGTGGATACTCCAAACTGCTGTTCGGCGCATACGCACAAACAACAGTCAGGACCCTTCCCCCCACCCGAAGGCGGAGGGAGGCCACCCTCTCGTCCACCGGGTAAACCCCAATGCACACACTCCGAGTCGGGGGGCAATAAGTATGCCCACACCTGCTCGGCGCCTCTCACCGGGGGCAACTCCAGAGTGGTAGAGAGTCCAGCCCCTCTCAAGGAGATTGGTTCCAGAGTCCAAGCTGTGCGTCGAGGTGAGTCCGACTATATCTAGCCGGAACCTCTCGACCTCGCGCACTAGCTCAGGCTCCTTCCCCTTCAGAGAGGTGACATTCCACGTCCCAAGAGCCAGTTTCTGTAGCCGAGGATCAGACCGCCATGGTCCCGCCGGCCACCACCCACCTCACACTGCACCCAACCTCCTTGGCCCCTCCCATAGGTGGTGAGCCCATGGGGAGGAGGACCCACGTTACCTCTTCGGGCTGTGCCCGGCCGAGCCCCATGGGTGCAGGCCCGGCCACCAGGCGCCATCGAACCCCACCTCCAGGCTTGGCTCCAGAGGGGGCCCGGTGACCCGCGTCCGGGCAAGGGAAAACGTCGTCCAAGGTTTTATTCTTCATCAGAGGTTTATTGAACCGCTCTTTGTCTCATTCCCTCACCTAGGACCGGTTTGCCTTGGGTGGCCCTACCAGGGGCATAATGCCCTGGACAACATATATATATATGTGTGTGTATATATGTAGATATGTATATATATATATATGTAGATCTGTATATATATGTATATATGTGTCTGTGTATATATATATATATGTGTGTGTGTATGTATGTATGTATGTGTATATATATATATATATGTATGTGTATGTGTGTATATATGTATATTTATCTGTATGTATGGATGTATGTATATATGTACATGTGTGTGTGTATGTATGTATGTATATGTATGTGTGTATATATGTTGATATGTGTATATATATGTATATATATATGTAGATGTGTATATGTATATACAGTATATATAGACTAGCAAAATACCCGCGCTTCGCCTTAAAAAATGTTTATTAAGAAGAAAATTAAACCTTTTTAAACTGAGAGAAAATATACCAATAATTATTCGTTAAGGATCTGTTTGTATACCACATTGTAAGTTCGGCCCTCCGGTTGTAATACTGTATGACCAAGCTGTGTGCTGAGCTTACTCTTAAGCATGCAACGTACAGTTGGCAATGTGAACAGTAATCTTGTTTCAAATCTCACAGCTTGAAATGCTGCTGTCATAATCGGTTTGAGTTTCATGGTTTGTTTCAATTATGACAGTATTTATAGGACTTGTGTTGAAGAGACATTTGGCATCTGTCAAGCGTTGTAAGTATACAACCAGTTTCATTGATAACTTCACATCCAGCTTTTGAGAGTTTAAACATTTATAAACATCAAAGTATCCACTACTGAAATTGTCACCTGTGAATCTAAGATGTTTAAGTGGCATTGGCGGTTGTCCAAAGGTGTAAAATATTTGACCATTTCGGTACACTTGAAAGCGACAATCGAACAATTCAGCGGCAGCCATCAACTCACATGCAGATGCATAGGTAAAGGGCTTAAGCATTTCACTCTTCTAGTGCTCCTGTGTAAAATAATTATCTCCTATACCGTCATCAGTCCACACCTTGAACCTGTCTCAGTCATTCAATACATAAGACACAATGTTCCTCCGGATATCAAGAGTGAGCCTCATATGGCCGTGCAATATGTAACAAAGAGAGTGAAAAAGCAGGTGCCATCTCCGGGCATGGAAACCACTCGGTAAGTGACAGTTCTTTGATCGATGGTGATCACCTCGATAGACATGTTAATGCGGGTATGGTTGGAATGATAAAGGAAATGTGTACCTGAACAATGTAAAGTAAGTCTAAAATACCTACACAATAACTATAATCGTAATAAATGAACAATAAAACAGCGTAGAAGCCGTGGATTAAATAAAAAGGTTGTAGTTATCAGCAGGGAGACGTGAATCACGTGGCAAAGCAAGGAAGGGAATGTAGAGACTGGAGCGACAGACGGCCTTATATAGGCAGGCAGCCAACAACGTGGGAGGTGTTGGGATAGGGGACCCAACACCGCCTCACACAGTGACCGAGCTGCAGGCTATGGACGTATATATGTACGCAAGTAGGATTCAGTTAGCGTTGGGAACCCGCGTACCAAATTTCTTGAAGATGGGCCCATAAATAACAAAGACCGTTGAAAAGTTCAATATGGCGCCAACAGTGGCATCATACCACCGAAATAAGTACCAAATTTCAGCCTTCTACCTACACGGGAAGTTGGAGAATTAGTGACGTTGGAAAGTTCAATATGGTGGCTGACAGTGGCGTCACACCACCGAAATAAGTACGTACATCAGTTTTGGTTATCGCAGGGTAGCCACCTACCAAATTTCGTGAAGATAGGGCCATAAATAAGAAAGTTCAACATGGCGAATGTTGTCAACCGTTATGACCGTTACGAGTAGAATTTCGAAATGAAACCTACTTAACTTTTGTAAGTAAGCTGTAAGGAATGAGCCTGCCAAATTTCAGCCTTCTACCTACACGGGAAGTTGGAGAATTAGTGATGTTTGGAAAATTCAATTTGGTGGCCGACAGTGGCATCATACCACCGAAATAAGTACGTACATCAGTTTTGGTTAGCGCAGGGAGGCCACCTACCAAATTTCGTGAAGATGGGTTCAGCCTTCTACCTACACGAGAAGTTGGAAAATTAGTGACGTTGGAAAGTTCAATATGGCGGCCGACAGTGGCGTCATACCATCAAATAAGTACGTACAACGGTTTCGGTTAGCACAGGGAAGCTGCCTACCAAATTTCGTGAAGATAGGGCCATGATTAAGAAAGTTCAACATGGCGGACGTTGTCGACTGTTATCGACCGTTATGACCGTTACGTGTAGAATTTCAAAATGAAACCTGCTTAACTTTTGTAAGTAAGCTGTAAGGAATAAGCCTGCCAAATTTCAGCCTTCTACCTACACGGGAAATTGGAGAATTAGTGATGAGTGAGTGAGTGAGTGAGTGAGTGAGTGAGTGAGTGAGGGCTTTGCCTTTTATTAGTATAGAAATGTCTATGTGTAGATATGTGTATGTGTAGATATGTTTATATGTATATATGTATATGTATATATGTTTATATGTGTGTGTGTTTGTGTATATATATTGTGGTCCCCGCCGGGCTGGGGCCCGCCGGACGCCAGGAGGACGAGAGGAGGGCTTGTGCCTCCTCCACACCGCGAGGGGGTCCGTCCTGGTTTTATTGGGAGCCACGGGTTGAGGGCATGGAAGCCCTACCCTGTAGGGGCCCGTGGTTACCGCCAGGCGGCGCCCCGATGCCGGGTTGATCCCATGCAGTCGCCGGCCGGAGCTGGAGCCCGGCCGGGACGCCTTGGAGGACGAGAGGAGGGCTTGTGCCTCACCACACCGCAGAGGCGCCCGTCCTGGTTCTGTGGGGGACCACGGGTACAGGGCATGGAAGCCCAGCCCTGTAGGGGCCTGTGGTCACCGCCAGGCGGCGCCCGATGCCGGGTTTATCCTGCACGGTCCGCGGCTGGGGCTGGAGCCCGCCGGGACACCTTGGAGGACGTGAGGAGGGCGGTGCCTCCTCCAGACAGAGTGGGGCGTCCGTCCTGGTTAGGCAGGGGGCCTCGGGTACAGGGCATGGAAGCCCAGCCCTGCAGGGACCCGTGGCCACCGCCAGGCGGCGCCCCAGTGCCTAATTATCCCGAACTCCGACACTTCCGCCACACCAGGAAGTGCCGGGGGGAAGACTTTATGTGGCGCCCGGAGAGCTGCCAGGAAGGCAGCCGACACTTCCGCCACGCTGGGGCGTGGCCAAGGAACAGATGGCGAAGCACCTGGGGCTCATCCGGGGCATTATTTAGGGCGCCTCCCTCCAGTCATGGAGTGGAAGTCGGTGGAAGTGGACTGAGCAAGAGGAAGGACTGAGGCGCCAGGAAGGCACAAAAGACTGTGGGCCTGGACTTTGGGGAACTCGGTGCGAGAAGGCACTGGGGGTGCACGTGAGCCATTTTGTAAATAATATTGGTGACAATAAATGGTGTGTGGTGAAACAATGTTGGCCGCTGTCTGTGCCGGGGCCAGCGTTCACAGTGGCGTAGTCGGCAGGATGCTCCGCCTGGTGCAAGGCGGGGACCTGCATCAAAATCAAGAATGTCTGTGAACGGCCCGGCGCAGCAGCAGACCCCACACACTGGCCGCTGGAGCGCCCCACGGCACCCCGCTGAGCGCTTTTACCGGAAACCGCCGCCGGACTGAAGAGAGGCCATCCCGGTGCGGAGGAGGAGCGGCTCGCTGGAGCGCAGCGGCTCCGAGAGCGCGCTGTTGAGACGGACAGCCAGGCCGGGCGTTGCTTCACTGAAGGCCAAACCGAGGCAGGGGCCTCGACACGACGGGACTCGGGAGGTGAGTACCCTGCCCTGCGGGGTTGGATGTACCTTGTTCTCCGCGGGAGGGACGAACCGATCCGCGTCTGTGGCAGGAGCACGCCGGGCCACGGGCTGTCGGCAGCGGCGGCGACGGCCGCTGAGGAGGCCGCGAAGTCGAAGCCGCAGCTGCGGTGCGGCGAAGAGGCACGTCTTCGCAGCCAGAACAGGGGAGACAAGATGGCCGCGGGCCGGAGGTCCCGCCCGCTGACAGGCACGGGATTGGCGGTGTGTCTTGTGTGCCCGCCGATGATTGGATAGAGGCGGCCCAAGGAATGCCAGTCTCGTGTCAGAGAAGAACCCGATTGGGCCAGAGGAGTGGCCCAGAGGAGGCAGGCGTCGCGTGGAGCTGACGAACAGGTCAGCCCACCGGCGTCTCTCTCTCTCTCCACCAGCGGCTCGGCGTGTGTCGGAGGAGTCCCTTCGGCCCGCCAAGCCGTCTTTAGAGGAGCTGCTACGTGTTCTCGCCGCTCAGTGTGAGCAGCTGACGGGAAAGGCGGTCGCGTCGGGAGAGACGCCGCGTGAGACGGAGGATCGGCGCGCGCTGGAACCGAGGCCGGCAGAACACGGCGGGGTGGTGAGTATTACCGTCCCGTAAAGCAAGTGGGGAGGCTTGCCAACATGGCTGTGACCGCTACGGACGATCAGCTCCAAGTAAGCAACCTCCCGACAGCAGACGCCGGTGCAGACGGCTAGCGGCGAGGAGCTCGAATATGCAGGGGCTGGTAGGATCGGGGCTGCTGAGTGCCCTGGGTCCTAGCGCCCTGCGCTCCAAGCCTGCAGCTGTCTCCTGTCGCTCTGCCTGGACGCAGACGGGGCTGGATTTGAGCTTTCGCTGTGCTCAGACCCAGACCGTCAGCGCGTCCAAGAAAAGAAGGAGGAACCGGGGTGAATGCCGGTTCCTCCGATAGGAGAGGACGCGGCGCTGGGTGCGCGTCGGAAAAGGCCGTCCTCTGTGCGGGCAGAGGAAGTCCCTGGGCGGCTGGGCGAGCTGCCTGTGAGAGCGTGCCGCTGACGAGCGGACGGGCACGGAACCAGCGGCGGAGGACTTCAGCAGGCAAGTCGGGGGCTGTCGGAAGGGGGCGGAGCACTGCGAGTACGGAGACCGCAGGGCGCCGATGAGTGTCCTGGCAGTGCTTCTGGCCCTCTTTTCTTTTTCCACAGGTCCAAGCCCGACGAGCGCTGAGGACGACGTCGCCAGGGACCTGCCCTCCTGAAACGGGCGCTCTCGGGAGAGCTCCACGCCGGGAGGCCAATAGTGACCCAGCTGGGGGGGACAACTGGGGCGAGAGCGGCGCAGGCCAGAGGGGCACGTTTGCGCCGGCGGGGGTGCCGAAGAGGATGTCCCAGGGTGCCGTGATGGACCCTGGGGACATAGTAGGACCCTCTCCGGGGACGTGCTGCCCTTCGGGTTGTGCCGTTCGACCCACGGTCCTCGCTAGCGGTGGGCACTGTGGTCCCGGCCGGGCTGGGGCCCGGCGGGACGCCAGCAGGACGAGAGGAGGGCTTGTGCCTCCTCCACACCGCGAGGGGGCGTCCGCCCTGGTTTTATTGGGAGCCACGGGTTGAGGGCATGGAAGCCCTACCCTGTAGGGGCCCGTGGTTACCGCCAGGCGGCGCCCCGATGCCGGTTGATCCCATGCAGTCGCCGGCCGGAGCTGGAGCCCGGCCGGGACGCCTTGGAGGACGAGAGGAGGGCTTGTGCCTCCTCCACACCGCGAGGGGGCGTCCGTCCTGGTTCTGTGGGGGACCACGGGTACAGGGCATGGAAGCCCAGCCCTGTAGGGGCCCGTGGTCACCGCCAGGCGGCGCCCGATGCCGGTTTATCCCGTGCGTCCGCGGCTGGGGCTGGAGCCCGCCGGGACACCTTGGAGGACGTGGGGAGGGCGAGTGCCTCCTCCAGACAGAGTGGGGCGTCCGTCCTGGTTAGGCAGGGGCCTCGGGTACAGGGCATGGAAGCCCAGCCCTGCAGGGACCGTGGCCACCGCCAGGCGGCGCCCAGTGCCTAATTATCCCGGGAACCCGACACTTCCGCCACACCAGGAAGTGCCGGGGGGAAGACTTTATGTGGCGCCCGGAGAGCTGCCAGGAAGGCAGCCGACACTCCCACGCTGGGCGTGGCCAAGGAACAGATGGCGGAAGCACCTGGGGCTCATCCGGGCATTATTTATAGGCGCCTCCCTCCAGTCATGGAGTGGAAGTCGGGTGGAAGTGGACTGAGCAAGAGGAAGGACTGGAGGCGGCCAGGAAGGCACAAAAGACTGTGGGCCTGGACTTTGGGGAACTCGGTGCGAGAAGGCACTGGGGGTGCACGTGAGCCATTTTGTAAATAATATTGGTGACAATAAATGGTGTGTGGTGAAACAATGTTGTCCGTCTGTCTGTGCCGGGGCCAGCGTTCACAATATATATGACAACAACACTCATAACAGTGACAAAACAATTACATTACGTTATTTTTAAAACGTTTCCTTTTCTTTTTCATAACTTCTTTAACACGCTACTTCTCCGCTGCGAAGCGCGGGTATTTTGCTAGTTATACTATATATCTTTAATGGGAAAGTGAAAAGAAAGATTTCTTTCTTGAGACAGAGCTCCTTTGAAAGTATGCAGCAGCTAAGCATTTAGCAAGCTCCATTTAGATGTCTGTGGCTCCTCTCATAGTGTCACTAAGGGCAACAACCAAATGCTCTGTTTTTGTAACAAAGCACCAAATAACAAGAAACTGAACTCTTTTTGGAAAAAAAATCTAATAAAAAGGCAGCCTAGTTTAATGTCTGCTAGCCAAGCAGCTAATATTTTAATATTTTACAGTTTCTCAAAACACAGGAGGTTTATTGAACACGCTCCAGGCCGAATCGCATTGGAATCCAAACACACTAAGCTGCAAACAGACTAATCATACAAAATCTTCTAAGGCCCTGCTTAGCCTTTCAGTTTTCTCAGAATACACTTCACTCATGTTCAGGTTGGCAAGTATTTCAGGTCATTGCCATTCACCTGCAATCCGTCAATTAGAAAGGGTAAAGCATTCCCACCCTTACCTAGTGGTCTTTGATTATCACTGTGGAGTAGTATTCCGTGATGGGGGTGGTGGTGTCCCCCTTGGAGAATTACCATTGATTGCCTTCACGTTTTCTTTAGCTGCCTGCGACAACACTTTGCAAGATGTTCATGACCTTTCCCATTCCGTACTATTTTGATTCATGACTCTGCATGACCCAAAGTCAAACAACATGAGACCCGTAGTCTAAGAATCTGTGTGTTGAATTGTTCCATCGTGTGTAACAGCAATAGTGAGCACAAGTGTGCCCTTTGATAGACTGGTTTTGCATCTAGTTCATAATACTCAAAGCCGGAATAGAAAACAAATGCAACCACTATTATAGGTGCCCTTCTATAATAAACACCTTCCCTAGGTTCTTTGCGAATGAAAAGCTACAGAGCAGATGTGGGTGACTCTTACAGTTGGAGCCCAGGCAGAGACTGAGCCAATAGCCTTGTGGCAGTGGTTGCTCAAAGCCCAACCACCGAGGTCTCACTGCCTTTGGATAATGGCACATTTATAACATTACATTTTCAACCCCACTTAATCAAATTCAGGGTCATGGCAATTTGGAGCTTCTCCTGATAGCACTGGGCACAAGGCAGGAAACGGTCCTGGATGGGATACCAGTCTGTCACAAGGGTACACATATGGAAAAAGGTAAAATTATAATTTAATTAGGAAACTCTCAATTCTGACACTACAGGTAATTGTTTAGTTTTTAATTTAACTGCTTCATAATATGATGTGGTTGTAGTATTGTTTTTGTTAACCTTTAAAATAAGAAAATAGTTTTACAATTATTACGTGGCATCATGGTTTCCTCTGTCTGTAAATGAGACTTCAGTAAGGTGAACAGGAAAAATCTTTATGAAGACAAAGAATGGGGAGGACTTGAAGCCCAAGGAATGTGCCAAAGGCTGATGAGGTCATCAGGATAGAGAGAATAATAATTCCACCCCATGATGTCTTCTTCAGAACCTATGTCACTCACAGAGCATAATGTGACATGTTGTCCCACAGGGCAGCCCTGTTGGCCTCTGTGAGGGCCGCCAGGAAGAGCGCCGGGATTCACAATTCCTAAATTAAGGGACAAGATTGACCCAAAAGTGCTTCCAGCAGGCTATCGCTTAGCACAAGAAGTGTTTCCAGGTCATAGATAAAAGAAGCTCATTCAGGTGAGTTGGAGTCAGGAGAGGTGTTGGACAACACATGCCTAGGAGGAGATGAGGGGAGAGAAGAAAAATACTTTGCTTTACTGTGTCATATTTTGATCAGAAGTAGCCTGTCAAAGGTACTTTATTGAATAAAAATACATTTTTGAATCCAGAATGGTGTCACTGAGGTTGCCTTTGCGGTTTGTAGGGTGGTGTTACACCCACTACTAGTTACTGGAGGCAGGTCACTTCCAGATGCTGCAAGAAGGAGAACTCTGCCTTAGCAGAATCAGATTAATTTCAAAGAAAAGAGGATGTACGTCAGCCCTGACCACTAGGATGGTAACCAAGGATAAGGGATCCAAAAGGATTTCTTGGAGGAAGCGTATTTGGGGGATTTTAAGCAATCAGTTAAGATGCTGTCTTAGAATGGGAATAATATTGTACTTTTTTTCAATACTCATTTGGAAATAAGGGTAACCATGCCTAAACATGAAAAGAAGAAACTGTTAAGAAAGGTGTGGTCTTGACTCACTTGGCAGACACAATAGCGTCAGTCTTCCTCCACACTTTAATACTTCTTCTTTAATGAGATTCCTTCTTGCAGTTTTTTTGAAACGGGTGAAATGCTAGAAAGTGTTGAGGCTTGCAGTTAACTGACAGCAGGAACTGTTAGCCCTAAATCAGTGGTGACAAGGCTGATCCACAAGGATACAAAGCTAAATCAAATTATGGAGATGGAGAGAGGCTGGCTACATCAGTGTGCGTCTGTGAAAGAAATAAACAGGTCATGGTTATCTCCACACTGAAAAAAGGAAAAGATGACATTACAAACAGAATATTTGAATTCTTGGGCCTTGTAATATTTATCATCCAGGTCAAGAAAACAGTTAGAAAAAAATCCAAATCAATAAAGTCAAGTTCAAAAGAGAGAACTAAAGAAACAGGGATGTATGCAGAATTAACTGTTCTCTCCAGTGCAGAACCTTTATGGGACGCTGCTAAAATGCTAGGGACAGGTGGCTGAGAACTTAATTGACAAATATCATTATCTTCTCTAAGTCCAGGATAATAGATACAGATATTAAACATAATATGCTCACTCGTTAAGGGCCAAATTCCTTTTAAAAACTATAGAAATTCTTCAGTCATCTTTACATTAAACCATAAGGCTACCATTGAGGTTCAACATCTATTTCATCCATATTGGTAAAATCTTTAGTGAGAGTGTCATCAACTGTGGCTGCCATTTCTGTGCTTTGCTAACAAAAGAAATGAGACATTTACACCCACTTCTGGGGAAAGCCACACAAATGTTCCTTCCTGTCTGGTCACATTAGAAACTTTCCCCACCTGACAGAGAAACATTCATCATGATTCACCAAACATTTATGCAAATGAATTGCGTCGTTTGTTTTACTGTATAAAGGATTGTACATTTTAAAGTGACCTAATGTGAATGAATAGAATCAGCTCTAAAGTGTACATTTATGGTAAATCTGTGGTATAGAATTGTTTATCGTAAGGACTTCAGAAATTTACAAGCAATCAATCAGCAACTTCAAAGTTTATGTAAAAATGTGGACAAATTCGTTGATACCCCTCCTCGGAAAAAGAAGGACCCATAAATGTCTCTGAAATGACATGAAACTACCAAAAGTAATTAGCATCCATCATTGTTTATTGTATTTCTAATAAAAATCAGCTTCAGAGTTTTGATTTGACAGAATATTTCACATAATAACACAAGTGAAAATGGCATGGACACAAATGATTAGACTCTTAAGCTAATAATTTCTTGCAGAACCTTTAGAGGTAATCATTGCAAACAAGCGATTCCTGGGGCTCTCGATGAGACTTCTGCACCTGTCCACAGGTAGTTTGGCCCACTCTACCTGAGAAAACTGCTCCAGCTGTGTCGAGTTTGATTGGTGTCTTCTCCAGACAGCTTGTTTCAGTTCTTTCCATAGATGTTTGATAGGATTCAAATCTGAGCTCATAGAAGGCCACTTCAGAATAGTTAAATGCCTTGTACCTAGCCTTTCTTGGGTGCTTTTAGCTGTGTGTTTTGGGTCATTATCCTGTTGGAGGATCCAAGATGTGTGAATGAGACAGAGCTTTCTGTGGACAATAAATTTTGCTCCAGAATGTCTTGATAGTCTTGAGATTTCATTGTTCCCTGCACAGACTCAAGGCACCCCGTGCCAGACACAATAAAGTAGCCCCAAAACATAACTGTGCCTCCTCCATGTTTCACAGTAGGTATGGTGTGATATGTTTTTTTTCATCTGTGAACACAGTGCTAATGTGACTTCCCAAAAAGCTTCAGTTTTGTCTCATCTGCCCAAAGGATATTCTCACAGAAGCATTGTGGTTTGTCAATATGTATTTTAGCAAATTCCAGTTTAGCTTGTTATTGTTTTTTTTTCAACACTGGAGTCCTCCTGGGTCTTTGTCCATTGAGCCCGCTGTCACTCAAAAAGTGATGGATGGTGTGATCAGACACTGATGGACCTTGACCTTAGAGTTCAGCTTGTATCTCTTTGGAAGGTGGCTTTTTGTTTACCATCCTCACTTTCCTTTTGCCCATTCTGGGGTCAGTTTTCTTCCTGTGGCCAAATCCAGGGAGGTTGGCTACAGTCCCATGGACCTTAAATCTCTTAATAATATTTACAATTGTTATCAAAGGGACATCAAGCTGCTTGGAGATGGTTTTATACCAGTTGCCTCTAACATTTTTGTGTATAATTTTCTTTCTTATCTCCAACAGACTTCTCTCTTGCTTCCTCTGGTCCATGTTCAGTGTGGGACACGCAAGGATACCAAAGTACAAAGTGTCTCCATTTAAACATGCTGAATGACTGACAGCATGATTGGAGACATGTGTGATATTCTTTATTAAAGAAAATGGCTAGTCTGAAAAATCACTCAAATCCAATTAAGTAATCTTTCAACATACAGTATAACGTTAATAAAGTGGGCACCTTAAATAATTTGGTATAGCACAGAGATCAATATGAATTACATTAATAATATTTATATTCTAATTCTAATTCTAATAAGAAGGTAGCCTGGCATAATGTTCGCTAGCAAAGCGGCTAACATTTTTACAGTTTCTCAAAACATAGGAGGTTTATTGAACACGCTCCAGGCTGATTGACATTGCCAATTGACACACTAAGCTGCAAAGAGACTATTAATATAAAACGTTCTAAGGCCCTGCTTAGCCTTTCAGTTTTCCCAGAATACACTTCACTTATGTTCAGGTTGTCAAGTATTTCAGGCCATTGCCATTCACCTGAAATCTGTCAGTTGAAGAGGGTAAAGCATTCCCTATAGAGTTTGCCTAGTGGTCTTTGATTATTGCCTTGAAGTGTTGTCCTGTGGGGGAGTGTGGGTATTCCATTTGGAGAATTGCTATACATTGCCATGCCTGGTGGTAGGCATGGAGAAATGCCATTGATTGCCTTCATGTTTTCTTCAGCTGACCGTGGCAGCACTTCGCAAGACATTCATGACCCTTTCCCATTCAGTACTATTGTGATTCACGACTCTGCATGACCCAAAGTCAGACAACATGAGACTCGTAGTATAAGAATCTGTGCTCTGAATTGTTCCATTGTGTGTAACAGAAATAGTGAGCACAAGTGTGCCCTTTGATAGACTGGTGTCGCATCTGGTTCATGCCCCATCAAAATTAATTACACACCATCTAACTGGTAAGGCAGAAAAAATAGTACATACAGTAGGTTAGCACTAAGGAAATGGGATGAGTCTTAGCTTGAGTGTTGTCTGTCTGAAGCTTGCGTGTCAATGTAGATTTTATTTATTATGGGTTATTAAAAAATAATAATAATAATGGACTTTATTTCTATATTATATTCACCATGCTCAAAAAAGCACAACAGAAAAGCTCAATAAAAATATTGGATTGAAATAAAATAGAATAAAATCATTAAATACATATTGTATAAAGGGTCAAATAAATAAATGCAAAATTTGGAAGCAGGAATAAAAGGTACAGTTTATGATGCCGGCGTTTTTCATCTGCACCTGAAGAGAGTGGTGAACTGAGCCAGATGGTAAGAATGGCAGTATGAGCTTAAATTCCTCCCACATCTCAAACGTATGTATGTTTGGTTGACTGGCAGCTCGAAGGTGGTCCTGTATGAACGAGTCTATGTGTGTGTGTGTGTGTGTGTGTGTGTATGTGAGTTCACTCTGTACTGGGCTAGTGTCCTATGCAAGGATGGCCCACACCTTGTGCCCAATACCACTAGGAAAGACTCTGGCAGCTCATAACCCTGCAGTAAAGCAAAGTTCATAAAAAGGGGATGGAAGAATGTAGAATTTTAGGATGTGGGGTACAATGACAAAGTGTTAACAAAAAGCCCACCAAGACTTATTAATATGAATTAATACTCTCAACAAACTGAAAGTTGCTGAAAACCAAAGCCTGGGTCCTATAGCAATGAGGCAGCAGTGTTAAACTGGACCTCCTTTACTATTATTTGTTTGAGATACTTTGCATATATGAAGACCCTGCGTAATCCAGAAGAAGTTGACAAGAAGCTTCTTTTGTTCATGATACATCAGAAATAAAAATTGTTTTTCTGCTGCCGTCTAGTGACAATTAAGTGTTATTGCTCATCAAAAATGCACTGAATAGCACTTCATTAAAGAACACTGAGGACACTCATGACTACATGATGGACACCCATGGATTGGTTGTTGACAACAGACAAACTACCTCTGCTACTTAGTGCCTGGATGTTTAGTGATTGTATCTGACTAATTCCTTAAAGGACAGAAAGTACTTTTTTTTTTGTGGCAGTCGAACAAACCTCAAAGCACAACCCAAAATTAGAAAGGTCTGCTTTCCCATTCTTAATTTCATTTGATTTCTATCATGCTCACCACCAGTGTGCAGGTTGGACATTATCCTCATGTTGGTGAAGGTTTCTTCTTAAATCTCAATTGTGTGAATGTTAACTGGCTGTGTGTGAATAAGGGTGGGGATGTGCCTGTGCGACTGGTGTCCATTCCAAAGTTGGTTTCTCCTTTATGCTTTGTACAGGGATGGAAGCTCAGCAGGTGACAGGTATTCTTGACCCTCATTACAGACAGAGAGTAAAATTGTGGAAGGCTAGAAAGAGAACACATAGGTGATGGACCATGGCCACTAAGTGGGAAAGCTGAGAACCATTTAAAGACTGGTTTGGGAAGGCGGTCAGCATTTTCCTCCCTGAGCTATTAGGAGGCAGGTGAGAAGCTTAGAGACTTGTTCCTATAAGTGCAACAGAAGACTCAGGACTGTAGAGACAACAAGGGGCCACTAGAGGGGGCTATAGCCTGGCCATATATTACCCAGAAGTGATTCTGAGAAATAGCCCCTAGTGTACTGCTATGGGGTTTAAGTTCTACCTCAAGGCAGACTAGTTGCTGAGTCTAGAGGATGGTTTCAGTTTAGGCTTTATGGTGAGAGGGACAAGCTGGGTTTGAGAGAGACGAGAGATGAAAAAGACAGAGCATGGTAGAACTTTTGAGGCAGATTTCCATCAAGAAGACTGGGTTTGAATACAATTAGACAGATTTTATTTTGTATAATTTGTACTGTGTGTTTGTGCTTTTGTCTATCCTTCCCTTGTGTAGTTCATATAATAAATCTACCATTTCCATACATTTTGTCTTCATGGGTGTAAAGGGTTATTACAAGTGTGGTCCTTATTTTTTCATAATATAACAATAGATTTTAAACAAACAGTCCGGATCACGTATTAGAATACTTTTTGTAACAACATATCATTTATAAAGTTCTATTATATCTTTAGTAATGAATAAACCAAATGTTCATATAACTGAGTTAGTGTGGTACTCATTACTGACCAGAAGAGAATGGATGTATTTCCACCTGTTGACCATGAAGGCCATCTATCTATCTATCTATCTATCTATCTATCTATCTATCTATCTATCTATCTATCTATCTATCTATCTATCTATCTATCTATCTATCGTAAGAGAATAAGCAGGGACAAAACATTTTGGAGACCTGTTTAATATATAAGCCAAAAGAAATTAAAGTTTGACAGAAAAAATGGAAGGACACAATGAGTGAAGCAAATGCTTCTCAGATTTAAAGAGCATCTGCTAGTGCACCTCAAGACTGACTACCAACAGCCATTATGACAATCTCTTAAATACCTGTCTTATCTCATTAGAGCCTTAAAGGTACTCCCAATTCACATGTGTGTGATACTATCTATCTATCTATCTATCTATCTATCTATCTATCTATCTATCTATCTATCTATCTATCTATCTATCTATCTATCAGCATCACCAGTCACAGTACAATACTGTATGTCAGAACACGGAGATCTTTGGATCCTCACTTTCACATTACTCCATGCCACTACCTTTTAACACTTGGTTATTTGTTTTTGGGGCTTCCTTTCTAAAGAATTATTTTCCTAAGTCTCTGTCACTGATCAGGGTTCATGCACATGTTAACCACTCTTTCTCTAAACTTTACCTTCCATTTTTTGTTATTTTAAGGTGTTTCTTCACTTACCCCTTTCATTTTTCCAAGACTTAATGTGTTGATACCCAGAATTTAACATCATTTTCTTTTTTTGGGGATGTCATTGTTTTACTTCGTTCCACTTTACATCTGCATTTCCCGTTGATGGCTACTCTGTTAGCAGGCAAAGCCACTCCATCCTCAGCACCTGTTTTCCGGTTCCTCCTCAGGAATTCCCGAATGCTGTCAGGCCAAGCAGGAGATACATACATAATTCTCCCTGTTTCCCTTGGTCTGCTGCCGCTGAGTTTCTCCCAATGGGAGAAAGAGTCAAAATCTGTGTTCAGGTACACCCTCTAATGTTTCACTATCTTGAAAGAAGCATGAAGTATCAGGAAAGTGTAAGATGTGTATGAGAGGAATATGTATAACTTGAAATAACGTCTCTCATGGTTATTTGAAACAGTAAATTGATAAGTAATTGTGGATGCACAGAATGCATCTCTGTTTTTAGATAGTTTAAAAAAACACACCGGTGCTTAGTCAGGATATTTCAACAACAACTGAACTTGTCCTGTCTTTTTCTTACCCGCTTAATCCAGACAATTGTAGTGGGCAGGGGCCCTCGGGGGCCATCAGTGTCTTTTGTGGTGTGTGAGATAACATGCAGAACTGATTATTTTTCCTTCTGGCTGTTACCACACAAGATTTTCATCTCTGCATCCTCCATCTTAAAAGTACCCAAGGGACATTTATGTTTGCATAATCATCACTTTTATATGTATGGTTGGAAAGTTAAGTTGTTTACAGGAAAATCTCATTTTTCTTCTGGTAAATTATAGAAGTGACCGAAATCCCGGTTCACACCAAACCTTTTACATTATTTTTCAGTAGAAAGCAGGAAATGCTTCAGGAGTGAGCCATATACACATTTTATTCTAAGCAACATTTACAGTGTTAAATGAACACTTGAAAGTGTATACATGAAAACAATGTTTTGTTATATCCACTTTTAATAGTTAATTTAACACTGGTCATTTGGCTGCATTTTCGAAAGTCAAGGCCCTGTCATTCATAAGAGAATGAAAAGGGGCCATGGCCTTTCATTGTTAGAGGAAATCTGTTCTGAGGTCTCAGAATCCCAGTATTCATGTCACCAGCTTTCACCGTAGACCAAACACACAGCTGCTTGACCGATTGATCTAAATAAGTTCATATCTTCAGGGATGGTTACACCAACACTTTAAGATTAACTCACACAGTCAGAAGCCTTACAAACTCTCCACAAGTGAAATTTGTCTAGAACTCTCTGCTTTGGGATCGCTCCTATCACCCACTGTAGCTCGTCCACTACCAAGGCTCAGATTCCAGATCTGCTGCAGTTTGGATGCACAAGTGATCTGATTAGTTGATTCTTGCTGTTTATTTGCAAGGGCAGTGTCATCACTTTAACATGATAAGCTTACACGTTGATTATTGGTCCCCAGTTCTCATCAGTGTTGGGGGCAACATGTTATGAAAAGTTACATGCATTAAATAGCAAGATTACTTTTTTGAAGCAACAATTGACCTAACAAAATAATTAAAATACCTACATTCCTTCAAAAAATACAGACATGCGTTAATGCATTATAAAAAAGCTTATTCAACAATTACTGTATTACTTCACAGACATTTTTTCACAAAGACGTTGCCTGCTGCTGTCATTGTAACATCATGCACACGCATGAAAAAAATTGAACAAAAGGATAGATTTAATACTGCACATACTGGGCGGTAAATTTAATCAGCCCAGTTTAGAGTCCAGGGAGATGGTGATGGGATATGCCAGTCCTTTACAGGGTGCAATCACGCAGCCAAACAGACAAGAGTGTGCTGTGTGCCATTTGGGAACAGAGATTTGTTAATAAAGTGTTAGTTTAGTTAACATCCAGGTGTTTGCTATGGATATGTTGAAGCCATGTAATCTGGTGGTGCGGCAATTAGGATTTATACTGCAAATCTTCTGGGGCTTACGTTGGGGATGAAAGAAGTGAGTCGATGTTATTTACGTCACACGACACGAAGGATTAAATGTATTTATAAAACACACTGTGATTCTGGTTAGTTTTATGGAGGTTCATATACTGATTAGCCACAACATTAAATCCATTTGTCCAATATTGTGTTGCTTCCCTTTGTGCTGACAAAACAACTCTGACCTGGTGAGGGATGGGCTCCAGAAGACCTCTGAAGGTGTCCAGTGCTATATGGCACCAAGATGTTAGCAGCAGATCCTTTAAGTCCTGTAAGTTACAAGGTGGGGCCTCCATGGATCAGACTTGTTTTCCAGTATATCCCATGGATGATCACGTATATTGAGATATGGGGAATTTGGAGGCCAAGTCAACCCCTTGAACTCTTTGTCATGCTATTCAAACCATTCCTGAACAAATTTTAGTGTGGCAGGGTGCATTATACTGCTGAAAGGGACCATTCCTATCAGGAAATAGGGATGTACATTGTCTGCAACAATCTTCAGGTAGGTGGATTCTCAGCAGAGCATCACACTGTCTCTGTAGCTTGCCTTCTTGCCATAGTACATCCTACAGCCATCTCTTCACCAGTTCAATAATGTACACACACCTGCCCATTCACACGATCAAAAAGAAAACGTGTTTCATCAGATCAGGCCACCTTCTTCCATTGCTCCATGGTCCAGTTCTGATGCTCACATCCCCATTATAAGTGCTTTTGGCAGTGGGCAGGAGTCAGCATGTGCACTCTGACCAGTCTGCAGCTACACAGCCCGATACGCAGCAAGTTGCGATGCCCTGTGTTTTCTGACACCTTTCTTTAACAGCCAACGTTAAGTTTTTTATTAATTTGTACTGCAACAGCTCTTTTCTTGCTCCCCATGCACATCAATGAGCCTCAGACACCCGTGACCCTGTCCCTAGTTTTCCTTTCTGAAACCACATTTAGTAAATATACTACTGCAGACTGGGAACACCGCAAAAGGCCTGCCATTTTATAAATGTTTTGACCCAGTCATCTAACCATCACAGGTTGGCCCTTGTCAAAGTCACTCAGATTCTTATGCTTGACCATTTTTCCTGCTTCCATCGCATCATTTTCAAGAACTGACCTCTCACTTTTTGCCGAACATATCCCACCCTTTGACAGATGCCATTGTAAAGAGATAATCGATGTTATTCACTTCACCTGTTCGTGGCTTTAATGTTATGGCTGATTGGTGTATATGGGTGTTGGATTTAATAATAAATGCTGGCTAGTGAAATGTGCAGTTTTCTTTTATACAAAAGAAGAAAAAGTAACTCAGAGATAAGACAATATTTGTATTGATAATAAGTAGCCACATACCATATTTAGTTGCCTTATTTGTGTAAGTAATGAGTAAGTTGCTTTTAAAAGTAACATTTCCCAGCACTGGTCCTCATCTTTTTCTTACCCTATTCATTTCCAATTATTTTATTAAGAATGTTAATCTGTGGTGAATATGCCCCACAGGTATAAGTACAGGTTGAACTGGTACATTGCTGGCTTTCTTTTTATTTGCACCTCATTGTCAATTTGCATGGCTGGCTAAGAAAAAAAACAAACAAACAGTTGAGAAATCAGAATCAGAAAGAATGGAAACAATTAAATGAAAGTGAAAAGAAAAAAGAAATTATAGGCTGAACTGATTGGTGTACAGGAAACGCGGAATTTCATACAGTAAATCCTTTATATTGGTGAATGGTAATGATGTCAGTGTGTCTGTCTGCGGAGAGACTGTCAACCTTGTCGAGATTTATCATGTCTCTGGTAACTCTTCCTATGAAGTCAGAAGAATGATTGGTAGAGCATGGGGCCATGAGGTCACTGGAAAGAGATGTGTGGCGCTCTCGATATCTCTGCAAACGGATGAAGGTCCAAGTCTTTGGGTCCCTGGCGTTTGCTGTTTTTCTAAATGGTTGCGAGACATGGACGCTATCCAGTGACTTAAGATGAAGATTGGACACCTTTGGTAATGTGTCTCTTCGGAGAATCCTTGGGTACCGTTGGTTTGGTGTCGAATGAGTGGCTGCTCATGGAGTCCTGAATGAGGCACATTACCTGCATTGTGAGGGAGTGTCAGTTACGGCACTACTGCCATGTGGTACGATTCCCAGAGGGTGATCCAGCGTGTAAGATCCTCATTGTTGAGGATTCGTGTGGCTGAACTAGGCCAAGGGGTAGCCCACGTAACACCTGGCTGCGGCAGATAGAAGGTCATTTCCAGAGGAGGGGACTGGACCGTGTGTCTGCCCTGGGGGGTTGCTGTTTTTCATGTGATGGGTATGCTCCTCAACTTGACTTGGCTTGACTTGTAATGATGTCTAATGCAGAAGAATTTGGGGCTGATTTCAGTGAGGAAAACGGTGTGAAGGAAAGTTGGCAACTACTGGTGCTCTCCAAACTACAGTTGAGTATCCCTTGATAATGGCTACCTCACTCACAGTAGAAATCAATCGTTCAATATTAGCTCAAGTAAACAGAACGGCAAAGTCTCGATTCAGTAACTTGAAGAATATAAGCATTTGACAGCTAATATGGCATATACGAAGAATGTGTTCAACTTGATTCACCATATCAGTGACAGAAAGAAATGAGTGGCCTAGATTTACTGTAGGCCTGCCTGGCCCAACAGCAATCATCTCACTTCAAACTAAATACAGAGTAACGGATAATAGGGTGGGTCAAATGTGTGATCGTTTCACATTCAAGGGAGCAAAATACGTGAGCAAGTATGAGTGGGCCAGGTATGACTGGTAACATTGCAAATCATTGTGAGAAGCTGGCAATGCAGAGAAAGTAAGTAAGTAATTCCTGAAATCTCAGCCCTATGGGTATGCCCCTGATTTATAAAGCATATTATTATGAAAAAATAAAACTCAATCACTTGTTTTGTTTTTATATAGTGTACTGTTCATAGCAAGCTTATATTACAAAACAATTTGCAATGCAATCTTCATTACAGTAAATACTGTATACATTGTAATTTGAAAATTGGCAGTATTAAAAATAGAAGATAAAGACAATAGAATGTGTATCCAAGATACAAAGGCATGCGTTTCAGAATGAAGAAGTAATGGGTTATGAAATAAAAAATTTGACAAAACAATGTTTAAGTTTCAACAGGAGGCTGTCCCTTACTCGTACTATCATTATATAGACCAATTTTTCTAACTTTATTTTTAAATTGCAGATTAGCTTTCTATGATGGGTAGATTACAGCTTCAAAAATGTAGCAGATTAAAGATCATTTGATTTAATTTATTGAATAAATAAATATGTGTTCCACTTTATAATGGATCATCTGTCTTTCTGTAGATGTCATGTGCAAGTTGCAATAAGAAGAATTCGGCAGGACATATGCAGATGAATGGAGCATGCGGAAGAAGGCAAAGTGACATTTTTCAAGTCTGTGCACTTGGAATGATTTTACAGAATTACAAATTCACAAATTTCACACAGGGCCAAGGTGGGCAGCACCCATCCTGGCAGCATCAGACACAAGTCAAGAACCCTTCTAGATGGGGTACCAGTTAATGACAGGGCCCAGTCATGCATACGCCCATCTACAAGGGGCCAGTTTAGAATCAGCAAGTAGCCTAACATGTGTAAGAAACATATACTGCATGCCATTTAGATCTTGTGAAACCTTTACTATACATTTAAGGAGTGTGCACTGAGCCATATAGACTAATATCCATGTTCAAGTGTATTGTCATTTCTACATGCTACACCAAGAACTTTCATTTCTCCACTAATTACTGTCAGAAGAACAGTACCAACAGCAGACAAGAAACACAAACTGCAGAGAGTGAATACAACATCAGGCGACAAATACAAGAAGCACATTGGGCCCATTTGTGCACTTATCAGTGTTGTTGGAAAAAATCTTAGGTTCACTAAGTCTTTCCAGCTGTTTAACATGAAAGAATTGTTCTAAGAGATACAGCTGTGTTCAGTTTATCCTTGAAAGAATGTCATATGATTACCAATATAACAAAAGTGATTTATACTGACTTTTGTCTATCTGCTTTAAAGTATGCAGACACTTCTCTGGCCTTGAATTTCAGTACCATGAATATTGTCACAGATGGCATGAGTTGGCTGGCATAATGGCCAGGATAGATGGTTCCTTACTCAGCTGGGAAGATTTTATGATAGAAGGATCTTAATGGATGTGCATCCTGGCCAGGAGGCCATACTAATGGAGGGACAAAGGGACACAGCCTCCTGAGGCCATGTATTATTCCAAAATACTGGGTGACAGCATCCCTCTAGCAGAGCTCCCTTTTGTACACTTGTAATGCAAGAAGGTGGAGGGTATAGTTCTGACGGGCAGCTCTGTTAGGGTACTTTGGTGTCACGATGGAGATCATGTCAGGAAGAGGTTCAGCATGACTCGGAAGAGCTTCCAGGTTACAGTGGCTGATGTGCCTCTAGTTTGAAAGAGGACCATCTCATCTTCTCCAGGAAAGTCATGGCCAGCTGTGGAATGAGGCAACGCTCACCTGGGAGGAGTGGAGGATAAAAAGAAGTAAATAGTTGTTTTCTGGGAGAAGTCTGTAGAAGATTTTTGACAAAATAAAAATACTTTATCTGAGCTCAGTTAGGATTATGCCAGTGTAGTTGTGTGTGGGTGAATGGGGCTCTGCTACACCCCTACAGATCACATTTTATTCTATTCTTTATGTTTGAACCATCTTACCTTACCTTTGTAACTAAATAATTTGCCTGTGATGTGCATGTTATCAGCTAAATGCTAAAGATGTTCTTGTATATTCACTTTGCCCCCTGCTTGTTTGGCTTGCCAACACCCCCCTCAGCCTGTGCTATGCGCCAGCCATTTCGTGTCTCTGCCACTCACATCTGAAGAGAGGGGGGCTGAACGCACCCCAAGGAGATGCGGTCGCTCCTACGAAACCCCCTCTTAAATGGTGATACAATGGTACACATATACAGTTTTTTTTTTATCTCCTCTTTGCTCGATCAGCTGTTGGCTTGCTGCTGAGGCCATGCTGCATGATCTGCATCTTGTGCAGCACTTCGAACGTTTAAAAGCCTGTACAGCAGCTGTCCTTTTGTCTCACTGCATTGACTCTCTTCTCCCCCAGTCATCCTCTGCTCCTGTTGGGGCTCCCACTCCCGAGGCGCACCCTTGTGAAGAGGAAGATTTTCTATTCTTTTAATTGAGAGACGGAACTGTCCGTCCTGGCAACACAAATTAGATGATCTACAAGTCTCTGACTTAAAGTTTAATTCCGAACAATATATTCGATCTCGCCCGTGACCCTGTGTTCAGATTCAGTGGGTTGGAAAATGGATGGATGGATGGATGGATATTCGATCTTGCTGTTCCGTTATTTCACTGAGTAATAATTTCAATTTGTTTGCACTATGCGATCTTTACTATCATCTTTTTGTGACTTTCAAATTTTCCTACTTCCATTATCTCTAACCTGCTCTGCATGTGTATCACGCCAACATTTTTGAATTCCTTATGACGTTCTACTCTTTGTCTTTTATTTCCGGCCCTGAGCGTGGCTAAATCTCTTGGCATAAAGTCTCGTCTCGCAGGACGTGAAAGTGCCTCTCTGAGAAATCCACGTTTCGTCTCTCTCAACAGGTCTCATCTTGTCCTAAGATTTTTTTATATGATAGAGAGGTGGCCATTAAAGCTTTGCCTGAACAAAGAATTATTATCATATTTCAAATTACAGAGCAAGAAAAATATCTTACTTGGTTATCTGCTGAGGTGTCATAGTTAAATTATTTTTATATATACAGTACTTACTGGAGTCCTTTGTATTCACAAAGTGTACTGGGGATCAAGAAGAGGAATTTGGGATCAGGAAGTTTTTCCTTTCAGTGCCCATGTCTGTTGAGCAGCCTTATGCCCTGAGGGTAAAAAGCATCTCAGAACATAGTGGTGTTTTACGTGGATTCTTTAAAAAACACCAACATTTGACCATTTACTGTATTTTATGCTTTCTATGTTACAAAGGAGCAGAGTGTTGCATCCTGTTGGCAGCAACATCAGACACAAGGTGGGAATCAGCCCAGGATGTTAGTGCATTACAGAAAAACATAAGCAATGTTTTTTTTAAAACTGTTCATTAATTTTATACCTTGATCATCCCCATTTCAGGTAATTTAGTAGAATCTGCCATAATCGTAAGCAATTATTTTATCCCACACTTTTTATTCAGGAGCAAAGTGAAACAGTTTTAATTTTTAGTAATAGTAAGGTGTTAATAGCAGCCATTATTCACTTTATTAATGACGAGAATAATTTTTATTAGGTAGCTCGGCTGAGCTTGCTGCTAGCTTTACTGTCCTTGGACCTCGGTTTCATTTCCAGCAAGGTGTTCACATTTTCTCTTTGTGGTCTCATCGCTTTCCCACCACATGCTAAAGACCTGAAGCTTAGTTTAACTGTTGACCCTGAAAGGTCTAAGTGTGTGTAAATGTGAAGAGCTCATTTTTTTTCTTTGGTTTGTTCCTCTTATTGCCCGATGCTGCATTGCAAAGCTTTATTAGACAAAATATATTCAGAGACAGATAGACAGATAGTATTGTGTTTGATTCACTTTAGGTATACTGAACAGAATTGTGTGTGTTCTGTAAAGACCTAAAACATTTTTGAAGAAAAATCTAATTCTAGGGGATTGTTTTATCATGTTATTAGATCACCTGGGACATGTGCCTAACACAAAAGGCACAAATGTAACACGGCTGAGAAAACGTACTCGGGTACGCAGGCAAAAGGTTGGGGTACCAGCCTTTTAATTATAGGCAAAAACAACAGGTAAAATCAAAAGAAAATATGGCTAGTGTCCACCATGGAAATATTAATGGTGGCAGCAGAGTCGAAGGTCTGTCCTTCTCATATTGTGCAACAAATACCAATGACAATGTCCCCTTTTAATCCCAGTAGTCATTGCTTAAAGAATCTTAATTTGGGAAAGCGACAGAAAGGAATTAAAATTTAGCATCACGTCTATATTAGCATCCTAGACAGCATTCAAGAAAGCTGAAAACACATAAGGAAGGTGTGAGCGAGCAAATAAATATGACTGTAAACCTTTCAAACATTATTTTGTTAGGAATATTTCAAAAATTAGAAAAAGAAGATCATATCAATCAGCAAAGGCAGATGGGCATTACTGCAATTCACTCATTGCTACAGTCATGCACCATACATCTTGTGCCTCCTACAGAAATCGTGACACACTCGGCTCATTGTGGGCAGAGGCACCAGGACTCTTTGGTGGAGTTTTCTACCATTTTCTGTTGAACAGTGGAAATTTTTGATGTGGTGTTTTGATTTGTTTTTAAAAGGATGACAGCTTTATAATGACTTTTTAAATTCAGTGTGCATATTATCTTTTCAGCTGTTACATTCTGTATGACCGCATACATTATGAGGTACCTGCCGGATATACTTAGTCAATGCATTTTTTTTCTTTTCATGTCACGTGACAAGCTTATCAGTTTATTTTAACATTCTGGATCCAGCAAGATGTATTTCTATAGCACATTCTCATACAAAATGTGTAGCACAAAGTGCTTTACAAATATAAAAGTAAGATTTACAATTACAAAGGTTTATTTAAAGGACAAAGTAGAATAAATCCCTAACAAGCATGATGATAAACTATGTTACAACTTCATTTAAGCCATTTTTCAGTCTCTAATGGTTATAATGTGAAAGTCAGTGTCCAAATTTATGCTATGGTCAGATGGCCGGGAAAGAGAGGAAAACAAAAACTCCAGCTAACAGAATGCTGGATAATATAAACCTCTAGAGGTCTAAAGGCTAAATAGCCACCCAGGTCCACCTGGACACTCTACAGTCATTGACAAAGACAGTAAAGGCATCAGCCAAAAAAGTAAATGTAAAAATATTTGTTATCTCTTGCCCTATATGTACCTTCAGCACCTTTCCTCAGTATCCGTGTGTGTCTGAACCTTTCTTGACCGGCGCTCCCTCCCTTGAGCACATTCTCATAAAGCCATCTTCTCAAACTCTGTCATTTTGGGGTGTCTTGTTTGCCTCTAGTCTGCTGTTATACTTCCCATCTTTAAAGATGACTCTCAGTCTGCCTTCCTCACCTTTACTTCTCCTTGTGTGTCTCACACTCTCACTTCCTCTTCTGATCACAACACAAAAGGCAAACTCATCATTCAGGTTGCTTGTAGGGACTGGACACACAGACCATATATATATATATATATATATATATATATATATATATATATATATATATATATATATATATATATATATATATATATATATATATATATATATATTGCTTTTTAATGCAAATATCTAAATATCTAGTCAGCCAATCACATGGCGAGCATCAGAATGGGAAAGAAAATTGATTTAAGTAACTTTGAACGTGGCATGGCTGTTGGTGCCAGATGGGCCAGTCTGAGTATTTGAGAAATTGATGATCTACTGGAATTTTCACACACAACCATCTCTAAGGTTTAATAATAGGTCAAATAATGACCCGTTACAATCGAGGTATACAGAAGAGCATCTCTGAATGCACAACACATTGAAGTTTGAAACAGATGGGCTACAGCAGCAGGAGACCACACTGAGTGCCACTCCAGTCAGCTAAAAACAGGCAAATGAGATTACAATTCGCATGGACTCACCAAAATTGGACAAACATGGCCTGATCTGATGAGTCTTGATTTTTCCTGCGACATTCAGATGATAGGGTTAAAATTCAGCGTCAACGACACGAAAGCATGGGCCATCCTGCCTTGTATCAATGGTTCAGGCTGCTGGTGGTAGTGTAATAGTATTTTCTTGTCACACTTTGGGCCCCTTAGTACTACATGAGCAATGTATGAATGCCACAACCTACCAGAGTATTGCTGCTGACCATGTTCATCCCTTAATGATCGCCGTGTACTCATCTTCTGATGGCTACTTCCAGCAGGTAAAGTGCCATGTCACAAAGCTCAGATCATCTCAAGCTGGTTTCTTGAACATGACAATGAGTTCACTGTACTTAAATTACCTCCACAGTCACCAGATCTCAATCCAGTAGAGCACCTTTGGTAATGTGGTGGAACTGAAATTTCACATCATGGATGTGCACTTGACAAATCCGCAGCAACTGTGTGATGCTATCTTGTCAATATGGACCAAAATCCCTGAGGAATGGTTCCAGCACCTTGTTTAATCTATGCCATGAAGAATTACGGCAATTCTGAAGGCAAAAGGGGATCAAAGCTGGAACTAGCAAGGAGTACCTGATAAAGTGGCCGGTGAGTACATATGCAGTGCATCCGGAAAGTATTCACAGCGCATCACTTTTTCCACATTTTATGTTACAGCCTTATTCCAAAATGGATTAAATTCATTTTTTTCCTCAGAATTCTACACACAACACCCCATAATGACAACATAAAAAAAGTTTACTTGAGGTTTTTGCAAATTTATTAAAAATAAAAAACTGAGAAATCACATGTACATAAGTATTCACAGCCTTTGCTCAATACTTTGTCGATGTACCTTTGGCAGCAATTACAGCCTCAAGTCTTTTTGAATATGATGCCACAAGCATGGCACACCTATCCTTGGCCAGTTTCGCCAATTCCTCTTTGCAGCACCTCTCAAGCTCCATCAGGATGGATGGGAAGCGTCAGTGCACAGCAATTTTAAGATCTCTCCAGAGATGTTCAATCGGATTCAAGTCTGGGCTCTGGCTGGGCCACTCAAGGACATTCACAGAGTTGTCCTGAAGCCACTCTTTTGATATCTTGGCTGTGTGCTTAGGGTTGTTGTCCTACTGAAAGATGAACCGTCACCCCAGTCTGAGGTCAAGAGCGCTCTGGAGCAGGTTTTCATCCATGATGTCTCTGTACATTGCTGCAGTCATCTTTCCCTTTATCCTGACTAGTCTCCCAGTTCCTGCCGCTGAAAAACATCCTACAGCCTGGTGATGAGCGGTGCCTGGTTTCCTCCAAAAGTGACACCTGGCATTCACGCCAAAGAGTTCAATCTTTGTCTCATCAGACCAGAGAATTCCGTCTGGCCACTCTACCATACAGGCCTGATTGGTGGATTGCTGCAGAGATGGTTGTCCTTCTGAAAGGTTCCCTTCTCTCCACAGAGGACCTCTGGAGCTCTGACAGAGTGACCATCGGCTTCTTGGTCACCTCCCCGACTAAAGCCCTTCGCCCCTGATTGGTCAGTTTAGATGAGCCGGCCAGCTCTAGGAAGAGTCCTGGTAGTTTCGAACTTCTTCCACTTACGGATGATGGAGGCCACTGTGCTCATTGGGACCTTCAAAGCAGCAGAAATTTTTCTGTACCCTTCCCCAGATTTGTGCTTCGAGACAATCCTGTCTCAGAGGTCTACAGACAATTCCTTTGACTTCATGCTTGGTTTGTGCTCTGACATGAACTGTCAACTGTGGGACCTTATATAGACAGCTGTGTGCCTTTCCAAATCATGTCCAATCAACTGAATTTACCACAGGTGGACTCCAATTAAGCTGCAGAAACATCTCAAGGATGATCAGGGGAAACAGGATGCACCTGAGCTCAATTTTGAGCTTCATGGCAAAGGCTGTGAATACTTATGTACATGTGATTTCTTTATTTTTAATAAATTTGCAAAAACCTCAAGTAAACTTTTTTCACGTTGTCATTATGGGGTGTTGTGTGTAGAATTCTGAGGAAAAAAATTAATTTAATCCATTTTGGAATAAGGCTGTAACATAACAAAATGTGGAAAAAGTGATGCGCTGTGAATACTTTCCGGATGCACTGTATGTATATATATTTTGGCTGGGTGCAGGAATGACAGGTTGTGAAACAGAGAAATAGGTGGGACACCAAATGATTTGTCCCTTTCAATTATGAAGTCCAACAAAAATGTCGCCCCTTTCTGACTTCAAAAAAATATACATTGGGAATATTTACTGGAGCTGCGCTTGGTGATCTGATCAGTTCACAAGTGACACCTTCTTAAACGAGGCTGAGCTTCTTATTTTAGCACTCACTCTTGGCCTCATCACATAACTGAGCCAAGCCCGTGAGGAGATCTTCGCACGTGCATGTGTGACTACATACATTTCATTTTTATACAGTATAAACTGAATATGTTTATACAGTATATGGTAAAAATATAGAAGCCAGTGGTGACCAAAGATACAGTTGGTATTGTCTGTTGCAAAATAAAAGTGATGAGAGTAATGTTGACCATGGAAGACAGCTTATAACTGGTGTGCTGAGCCTTTTAAAGGAACCAGTGGTGAAGGTGTCAGTAGGCAGAGAGACAGCTGGGGACCATTGCAGGTCATGGCTTTACTTCCAGGTCAGCAATTTCAGAGATGTAAAAGAAGCTGGCAGACAGGCCATTTTGCTTGCCTCTTTCAAAATCTTCTTACATGTTCAGGGAGTCCAGTAACCTTATGTCAACAATTTTGACTTCCTGACCTGAAAGATGTTTCAATACAGTTTACATCACTACCTACCATTAAGAGACACATTAATGTTACAGATTTTGTAAGAGAGGTTAGGAGCACACGCTGATACAGTGCATTGCTGCAACCACCACAAATCAACTCAGGATCCCAGATTTGGGCCTGACAACAGCCATGCAATGGGTGACACCTCAGCACCACACTAGTTCAAATGGAATGGAACAGTGTGAGGTTTTTTATGGTAGCTGGAGTGCCAATTCTGCCACCAACCCCCAGGTTTTTTCCTCCAGGTTGGAGGGCCTACATACAGATTAACATAATATCCAGGACGGAGCAATTGCAGGTTAAGGGCCTTGCTCAAGGTCCCAACGGAGTAGAGTCACTTTTGGAGTTTTATGGGATTTGAACCGGCAACCTTCTGATTGCCAGCACAGATCCCTAGCCTCAGAGCCACCGTCCCAGATTTTGTAAAATCATTATATAATATCAGTAATAAAAGTAAATATGCTTATTGGCGATCTGCAAAATGTTTAACATTTTTCTCAAGCACAATCATACTACATTTTATGTGATAATTTATTTTTTAAATAATGAGAAATACATTATTGCTGTGCTAAATAAATGGGAAATGCAACAAGCATGTACCTTTGGCAAGATCGCATTGTCTAAATATTTAATCAAAGTTTATTGTTACCTTTACTTGTAAGGTGCATTCGGTATTCATCCTTAACTTTTATATTAAGGCATCATAACAGGCATAGCATAATAATAAAGGATAATATATTTCAAAAGGCAAGTATAGTAAATCAATAGACATATACATACAGTACCTTATACACATGTATAGGTATTTAAATACTGTATATAAATAAAGTAATCGAGGCAGAAAAGTTTTTTTCATTCTGATGAATGGTGCTACATAAAATAGAAGCATCGATAAAAGGATGTGGCATCTGCATAACTCAGAAGAAGTGACTCTGCAAATAAACAGCCATCCTGTTCTCATAATTAATTTTCTTTCTTTTCTTAAGTTGTTTTTCTGGTTACTACTGTGATCCCAGTTTGTCAGACTGTTTCCATCATACTATAGACTTGCCCGTCTGCTTCCTTCTGATACATTAGGCATATCTTGTGCTTTAGAGAATGACATGAGAATCCACAGTGAAAACAGAAAAGGTCATTTATTGGTAAATCCTAATTAAATTTTATTGAATAAATATCAGGCAGTCATAGTCAAAGCACTGAGAATGTGTTGTCTGTATGTGTTTTGTAAAGCTTTTCTAAACTACTAGTAAATGCCCTATATAAACTAACATTTTGAGAAATCCTCCCTCTGCCCATCCTTTTCTAAGCTGCACATCCAGTTCAAGGTTACTGGGGTGGCAGCACTGGGCACAAGGCCAAAGCTAGCTGTGTATGGGGTGCCAGTTTATTAAAGGGCACAGACACACCTACTCAGACTGGACTGGTTTACAGTCACCGGTCAATCATACCTACAAGTCTTTGGCTTCTGGTAAATGCACATCAGGCTCCATACAGACAGTAACCAGGGCTAGCCCTAATAACTGGACAATTTCTTGTAATTCTTTCTACTTTTCTGTACTAGGCACCCCATTTATAAATTTAAATAAATAATTTCCCTCTAATGGTATTCTACAGTACTTAAGCATGATTAATGCTGTATTTTATAGCTGCCCAGGTATTTGTTTTATGTACTCATTATTTGTAAGATGCTTGAAATTAAAGCTTCTTTTGAATAAATGTAAATGTTTGCCTCATAGAGTTAATTAACACAGAAAGAACCCATTACACAATGTTAAATTTTCAGTACTTTCAAGTTATTTGCCCTATTACATCATTGTCATTTAAGGACACAAAGAAAGAAAGCTTCATTTTAGCAAGTGCGCTGACAAATGTGCACCTAATCAGGTCACGAGAATTCCCTCAATAGCATAAAAGTCCCTCGATACAGCAAGACAAAATGGATATAAATCATTAACTGCTCTTGTGGTAATGCACCATACTTTTCTCTAATTTCAGAAATTGTTAGATTTTTTGAGAATTCTCCAGGTTATGAATAAGAGGAGGCATTGAGGAGGCTTTCGGGGGCTAGAAGACAGCAGAGCATTTGCATTTGTTTCGGGGCCGTCCCTCGGCTATGAGTAATATAAATCCCAATGAGGTGTGGGGAGAGACCCAGGGGAATTCAGAGCATGCCTGAGTACTAATAGCAGTGCCTTACTACATCTTATAGACAAAGGTGGACTCTGCGAGTGAGGGAGATGAGCCTCGTGTCGTCTATCGTTTTTCAAGCGCTGGGTTTTGCTCTGATGTACTATTTTGGCTTTTAAGCGGCTCCAGATTATCTTTCTAATGAAATACAATGAAGGAAGTTTGCACATTTTCTTAGAATTGCTGGTTTGCTAGATGCAGGAAGGATGTGTCTACCCACACTTTTTTTCTTTTTTTGAAGCTGCAGAGCGAAAAATTGTTGAAGAAGGTAGAGTATGTGTTCAGGTAGGTTTTTATAACTCTTCTTTTTCTTATGTTTTATATGAATGAACACCAGTTTAAATGTCTTACAGAACAAACAGGTAGCTTATGCTTGACTGTTGCCTAACAGTATGTGTGACACACGTGTTGGCTTTAAAGTCTCAGTTGTATGGAGTTTTACCAGTGCCAGATATGACATGTTTAATGGCTGCTATGAAACAATACTATGTTTTGTTACTTTAACTGCACTTATTATCTTGACAGAGTTTAATATTGTTTTACTAATACTAAATATTTTAGTAAAATGTTTTATTACTTTTTTCTCAAGCACTTTGAAAGGTTTACATCTCACAATGAGTCTTTAAAACAATTTCCTGATTCTCTCATTCCTTCAGCCTAAAAATAACTAGAAAAAAATGTAAATGGAAACTTGAATGTATTGGAAATTCTAACAATAAGAATAGTCAAATTCCATTGAGATGTTTTCTGTTTTAGTTTGGGGGGAAAAATAATATTTCATATCATCGTTTTTCAATTGAAGATCAGATAACAAAGAATGAAGGTCGTTAACTGTCATGGCAGGTTAAGCACAGCTTCTGTATAGACCGGAGAATATGAACTACTGCCTTTTACACATTCGGTCAAGATGTGAGAGGAAACTGAATCATTTATTAAGAGCAATGGCAGGTGGGACAGTATCCATCACAAGATGGTGGTTCCTGTTTCTTACAAGCAGTAATAAATCTCAGGGGGTTTTGTCCTGTTAATGGAGGCAGTAACCCTAACCCTACCCCTAACCCTAACCCTTTATCACTGACATTTGTGCAAATGAAAAATTCACGCTCTCATGCAACATTCCAAGTTAGAGGGCATTAGGGGAAATAACCAATTACTAAAATGAATAACAAGAAGCATATGGTATTTCCCGCTGCATGCCAAAAATAGATTTAACACACCAGGAGTTTCGGTTGGTAAGTAAAAGTGCTGAAGTTTCAAAGTACTGACAAACATGTAGAAAATCTTACAGTCAAGGTTTTCTAAACTGCTGTAACAAATGGCTGTCTGTAGGAGGCAATGCTAAGACATTTGTGTAACCTCAGTGCAAACGTGATTGTTAAGGAGTGCTCAGCTTCTTCACCAAGGGCAGTTTGCTAATCGGATGTTAAGTTCTGCCGTTCTGCCAGCATTAGCACTCAGAGATAAACCATCCCTCTAGTGTTGCTTTTTTAACTAAGTACCATTCTCTTTTTAGATTTTTTGCGCATGATAACATTATCTGATGTACTTTATCATGTGCCAGTCTTAGTGCACAGCAGCTGGTAAAACTGAACAGTAAGTAGTGAATATCAAAATGTCACCTTTAAAATCGTTAACGTTTTATTAATGTAATAATGGACGAAGAAAGGGGCAGTATAATTTCAAACTAACTTTATTTTCATGTGCAGTTTTTAATATTTAAAGCCATTTTATGACCATTTTTTTTTCCCTTTACCAACAGCCAAACTATAATGAGATGTGAAGCCTCAAGGGGTCTCAAGCTTAGTGCCCACTCCAACCAGTTTCATAAGTAGAAGCCAGTTCAAGCCGCTAGTGCTCTCATTCCACCACACCACACATTTCCAAAACTGTTCATGTTCCTTTTTACTGAGAGCTTAATCGAAATGTTTTGTGGACCACAGCAGCTCCACATTTCTCAAGTCTTTACTTTTTTCTTAATTAAAACAGATGCATGGTCAACATACAAGTGATTTGCTCTCTTTACATCTTATCTTTGTTTGTCTGCTGCTTAAAAAAAAAGAAATGATTAAGGGTCCCAGCTCTTAAAAAGCAAGTCAATTTAAAATTGAGGTACTGCTCCGTTGGCAACAGTAAATGGTCACTGATTAAGAAAATGACTGGAAGGAAAAACTGCAGCCACCGCGTTCCTCCAGGATTTGAGCTTTATGTGTGGGATTAAAAGTGTACAGAATATGGCAATGAATAAACACACAATACAGATGTCAATAACATAAAAACATAAAAAGTGTAATGTAATAAAAGATGTGTTGTGTTAAATAACAGTACATAAAATATGTCTTTCAGCAATACAATGACTGCTGTAAAGGGCTTCAAATACAATGTGGTTACTGCTATACTGGGAGGTGGGGAGAATGATGACCTGTCCTGGCAGGGATGCCAAATTAATAGAGGGATAGTCAGGGATGCTGATAAGATGTTATCATTTCCAAAGACAGTAGCTGGCAGTAACAGTGCATAGCTGAGTATGCTTTTCACGTGCCTTATATGGTTACCTGTTACAGAGGGGCACGGACACTTTGTGGTAAAGCCCATGGACTGGGGCAGGGCAGGGGATGATTTACTTTCCCTTGTTTATTTATATTACTCCTTTTTTGTTTCACACTCCATTGTGTAGTTTATTATTTGTACTAAATTACACTCCTTTTTTGATACTTCTTGGCTTCCTTTGCATTATTTCAGTTTGGAGACTTCTTGAGAGCACCACCTAGTGGTAACAATGTGTAAATAACTGATTATACTTATAAGGGAGTGACTTAAACAGAACAAGAGATCATTTCTTCTTTTAGGTTTATTAAAGTTTGTGTGCATATTTCAAGAACTCCAAATTGGTTGTAGAATACAAACAGAACAGCAGCATTTGTTTAAATGTAATTTAGAGTCCAGAAAAACAGTTCAGAGGTAGCTTATTTTTACTTATAATTACTATAATTTTATGAGACTTGTAAAAAATTTTGTGGTAGTGCATTCTGTACAGGGTCTGAAAGAAAACATGTTTATTTACTTTTTTTTCCAGATTTAGACTCACCATCTGGACTTCCTTGAATTTTTTGGTGGCCATTGGTTGCTCAGTATTCAGTGTAGAGTCTGTCTGATATGAATGCACAGCTACATCTGATTACTGGGTCACTTATGACATATTCTCACTGCAGCTGATTATTTCCTAAAGCTCTTCCATAGAAGTAAAAAAGGTGTCTTTCCCTCAAAAAAGAGTAGTGGGTGTCATAAACACCAAACAGGAGGCTCTTATACACAATGGTTTGTATCTCCAAGCATGTACAGACTTCATTTTAGCAGCCACTCAATTTTTATTTCTGCTAGAAAATCCTCAACTCATCAACTCTAAAGGCCAGTAAAGTTTCAGCGCATTATTTTTTTAAGCATAAAGGTATATTGTGGGCATAAAGAGAGAACAGAGGTCATTTTAAGAGTTTTTCACACATAAAACTTTTCACTTAATCGTACCACCTCACCCAGCACTGTGTCTTTCAAGTGAAAAAAGACCTGCAAAATTTGGTGGGCTGAAGTATCCACACAGTGTGGAGTTTCTCTCATTGTGTTTAATACTCATTACATTTACTCATTCATTCATTCATTTAATTCGCCTGTTATTTCTGGCATTGAGTACATTTCAAGAACAAACCTCACACACATAACCACACTCTTTCACACCGGGCCATTTAAAGTAATTGACGTGTCTCTCTGTGGTCGTTCCAAAAATGCCCCCTTTATACTGCAAAACCCTGGCTAGGGTATGAACAGAATCTTTATAAATAAAATTAGATTGATTTCACAAAATGCTCTGTCATAAGAAGGCAAAAAGGCAAAATGGAGGTGCCTGAAACAAAGGCAATCCAAGCCGAGGAAAATCCCAATACAGATATTCAAAGAGTATTCAGAAAACAGAGAGAAGGTCAAAGATCCAAAGAACTACAAATCTTTCAAACTCACAAAAGCACAAGAAGCTCAAAAAAAACCTCAGTCTGGGGGCCTGTTTGAGAACAAGTGTTACATAGCAAGGGTACAAAATTGATCATCGCAAGAGTTCAGAAAAAATACAGGTGAGTTACAAGTCTTAGTTACAAGAACCTATCAAAGTCATTATTAACCAAACAAGTCTTCTAATGCTTCTTAAACACACTGAGGAAATCAGAAGTTCCAAAGGAGGTTCACAGGAGCTAGGAACTACACATGAAAGAGTCTGGATTGAACATGAATGTCATGCTGAGATGGTATTATCCGATGATGTTCATCAGCAGACCTGAGTCAGTGGGCAAGAAGAGGGAGATAATTTCAAGCCCCGCGAGACAAGACTTTGTGCCAAGAGATGAATTGAAAACCTAACCGGTCCAAGCAGGGGCAGAAATAAAGGACAAACAGTAGACGAAGAAAAGACAAAGAGTAGAAGACAAAGTAGAATGTTGTAAAGAGGTTCAAAAACATGATACACATGCAGAGCAGGTTAGAGATAATGAAAGTACAAAAATTCGAAAGTCTTAAAAATCTGATAGTAGAGACCGCATTAGCGCTAACAAATGGAAATTATTACTCTGTGAAATAACACAACAGCAAAAAGAAATCAAATATATGGACACAGGGAGATTTTTCGGCTTTAAAGTTTAAGTCAGAGTCTTGTAGATCGTCTAATTCACTTATATAAACACCAGATGTGCCACCACATTTTAAGTCATATTCAGCACATTGGTGACACTTGCTGGATATTCTGTCAGCAGAGAGCTGCAGTAGTCCAGACATAACAAGACTAATTTCTAGACTTTATAGGATTTGTGCTGAATACTCCATCAGATAAGGTTTGATATATAAAATATATAGAAATATATATATTATTTGTGAACTTAACATAGATACTGTATTACTAGATTGGCCTGTTAGTGTACAGTACATTGTACTGTTATGTTGGGTTTCCTCACCACTTTTGGTGAAAGCATAAGCCATATTGTACATTGTACCATGTGGCACAAGACAATGTAGGCTGTATATCACTTAGTACATGAAACAACCATCTTCTGTGATAATAACCACATAGACCTATGAGGACTGCTTTCCACATGAGCCATAATGTTGGCAATAACGTCTGTACTGCTTATGGAAGAGTTTTCTGGTTTCAGTGCATTGATCACAGAACCCGTAGTATACCACTTTAACAGCAATTGCTGAATTGTGTGTTTTGCAACAAACACAACAGGATGTTATTCCATGAATATCTAACATGTCAACTTGAAACAGCCTGTACAGTGCTGTTCCAATGAACACATCATATCTTTTCTCAAGGTCTCCAAAATTCTGAAAGGCATTGATAAAGTTGATCCAGCAGAATTCTTTCAGCTTAAGTGTAAGTAATACTTGAGAACACCTGTGGAAATTAAAAGGAAGTGTATTTAGGACTAAAGTCAGAAAGCACAACTTTACTTGAAGAAATTGGGGGTATTGGGAACAAACTGCTGAAACATGGAGTTGAAGCAGCGTCCTTGACAACCTTTAAGAACAATCTGGATAAGATATTTGGTTAGCATTATTAGCTAAACAAACAAGCTTGATAGACTGAATGGTTTCCTCTCATTTGTCAAATTTCTTATATTCTTATGTATGTAAAATTGTGCCAACACATAACAAAACTAAAAAAACAAAACTAAATGTGAATGGGGACTTCCTACTGGCGTCACCTGACTACTGAATGTTTGCTTTTGCTAAAACCAGGGTGGAGCTCCTTACTGTGCCCAGGCCAACTTTTCTTCTGACGCCCTGTATTTTTACAAGACTTACATGCTTTACTGATCTATAATAACCTTTGTGGAAACTGCCTGTTACTAGTTTTCTATCATTCCTTCTGGATCAGAATTATCTTTTGATCTCTGAGTTTGCTTGTGTTAATTGGTGGGATCCATAAAGTGTTTCCAGATTAGTTTTATGAGCACCTCTTCCATTGCACAAGGCACCACTGGCAGGGTTAACAAATTATCAGTCTGTTCCTTAACCTGAAACAGAGTGACAAAAAAGACATTACAGTTTAGATTCAACTGAAGAAAGGCCATAAGTGGAAAAAAAAATTCAATGCAAAGCTAAAGCAAGAAAATGCTGTTCCTTCATTATCACAGTTGGCTTTATTTCCATATACGTCAAATCCTTTCAACTCCTTTAGCTCCTGTTTTTTTAACAGGAACATTCTTCCATTGCTGGCAAAGAGTGATGATTTATTCATTGTAAAACAATGAGGAAGAGTCAGGTTCTAGCAGAGAGTCCTTTGGTCTCCTCAGTTGGCAGTGCAGACCCCTAGTGGTACTAAACACAATATAGGCCTGATTCCTGAGAACTGATTTTAAGTTTACATGTGCATCCTACTTTTTTTTTTATTCAGCATACTGTTATGTTGCAGTCTGGGTTTTTCCTTAGGTTGTATTTATTCTCTATTTTATTGTTGTTTTTAGACTGTTGTTGTTCATATTTTATACTGTACCATCTCTTTAAATGCTGTGCTGCCATCCCTTGTACTTTGTGGCTTGAACCCCAGGAGGCGGGTCCCCCCGACATCACTGTTGCTGGGTCCTCCCTGTCTGGCTTCATAAGTTGGCCAGAAAGAGAACCCAGTAGTGGAAAACAGAGTTTAGGTTTGGAGTATTGCTTTTCTTTGATTTATTACTGGTTTATGGATTTTCCTTATTTGCCTCTTAGATTTGTGTACTTGGACTTGTTAATAAATTCTTCACTGATAAAGATTCGTTGTGGGACTTCTCTGTACAAGCCAGAATTTGATAGTATCTCTTCCTTATGTGGCATTTTGTCAAGGGTCACCATGCCAGGATATACCTGACACTCAGATGGTGAGGTGACCCCCTCGTAGTTCATAACTGAGTTCAGCAGAGCTGGAAGTGAGCGACAACAACTTGGTTCATATTGTCCAAAAGTGCATAGTGCATGTTTATTAAAACAATGTAGAAACAATAAAATGCAGTGTAAATCTTAATAAATAAAGTCAATAATTAATCCAATAAAAAAGTTAAGGATGAAATCAACAATAGCTAGATAAATGAAAATCTATGTGGGAAACCAGGTCCCAGGAAGCCATCACTGACCAGTTTGTCATGGCTCACAATCTCTGTCTCCTAAGTTCACTCCAAGTGAGTCTTCCCGGCTGGGGGTGGCACCAACAGCTGTTGTTACTTTCTTCCAACTCCAATCCATTCTGTCTGCCTCTACAGGCATCTGCATGGACTGCCGTCATCCCTTACACTCCGATAATGGTTTTTGGATGCCTGAGATTCTCCATTCACCAGTCCCCATCCCAACACATTTGTTCAACAGGGACAGCACTTGGCATACCATTCACTTCACTCCCTACTAGGGACCACACTTCCTCCTCACGTCTGCTCTCTCCCTCTTGCCTCTCCGATTTCCCTTTTCAAGTGTCTCTCCAACTGTTACTGTCAAATTCTTTCTTCTTTTGTACCACACAGACACTCCTTTTTAAAATGTCTGCGGGTTAACTTTTGTCAAGTCACATCTGTCTAACTGCTACAGGGATGGAAATCAGCATTCAGGTCATCAGAATTAATATTTATTGACTTCTAAGTGGTCTCTTGAAATTGAAAAGTATATTTTGTACTAATAATAACTGTTTGCCTAATGCCAAAAATACTTACATTTTAAAATTTGCAGTGTACTTTTTCTTTTTTGTAAAGAAACAACAGTTGCTTTGCACAGAGCATTAGTTAAATCTATTGTAATGCATTTGCCATTAGAGGACACTTTCAGGGCTCTGTCATGAATTCCACCCCATGGAGAGAGGGAGCACTGTTCTTTTTTCCCACCATCCCTTGGGACCCATTGCAGACAATTCCTAAATGGAATTCCACCCTCACAAACACCACTTCGACACAAGTATTCAGACCCTTTACTCAGTACATGGTCGACGCCATTTTGGCAGCAATTCTATCCTGGAGTGCTCTTGAATTTGATGTGACAAGCTTCACTTGGATTTGGGGATTTTCTGTCATTCTTCTCTGCACATTCTCTCAAGGTCTGTTAGGGTGGATGGAGACTGTTAGTAAATAGCTATTTCCAGGTCTCTCCAGAGATGTTCAGTTGAGTTCAAGTCCTCCCTAGGTGACTCCTATGTTGTCTTTGATTTATTCTTAGAGTCATGGTCTTGTTGGAAGGTGAATGTTCAGCCCAGTCTGGAGGTCAGAACACTCTGGAGGAATTTTTCATGAAGGATATCTCTGAATTTACTCTGTTCAGCTTTCTCTTAACACTGTCTCATCTCCCAGTCCCTGTGGCTAAAACACAGTCCTACAGCATGATGTGCCACCACCATGCTTCACAGTTGGAATGGTATTGCACTGGTGAGGAGCAGTGACTGGTTTCAACCAGATACAACTCTAATCTTGGTTTCATCAAAACAGATAATCCTAAAATCCAGTATTTGCTTTATGAATTTTGGGTATTGAGGGCTGCTTGATATGATGTAAAATGAATTTAAATTCTTTTATAACAAGGTTGAAACATAATGTCATGGATGCGTGTCCGAGGATTACCTTCTAGGCTCGTCAGGGGCATGAACTGTACTTCCACCCTGGGACAGGAAAGGGTGCTGTCGATAACAGTGTTGTTTCATTTCTCATCCACCTCATGAGAGCAACTAACTTTACCCTTTCCAGACACGTCCCATAAAACCAGACTGTCCCCACAAGATGAGGTCGCATTTGGACCAGAGCTGACCACGGGACAGAGCTCTATTGAGCAGCCATGACCTTCTACCAGGAAACCACTGTCTACTGTTTTTTGTTTTACTTTTAGGCCATTGTAGTGTTGCTTTTCATTCTGTGCCAAAGGCATCAAATTAAAATGGGCAACCCGATTGGCACTCTAACAATCTTTGGATTTCCCACCACTTCCCTCGAGCACAAAAACGAAATGTTGAAAAACGTGAATGGTTCTGAATACTCTGAATAGCACATAATAAAAAAGGCCTAACTCCGTCTCACAGATGCACTACACCACACACTCCTCCTGGTCACTCCTTTCTCTCTTCCATCCACCAGTTGAGCATTTTTCCTTCTTCCCCAGGCTCAATTAGGGATTTTCTAGAAGCAGCATTTATGGCCAGAAACACTTTGTGGGACATCTCCAACATAACTTCCTGAATAAACAATGGCTTTAAGAGCTATTGGAACCTTCCTTCTAGAACTTCTTTAGTGGCTCCAATGTCCCTGTTGCCACCTGTCATAACAGAGAACACATTATGAAAATCAAACTTGAAGCAGGTAGTCTATGAAACAAGTCTGTGAAACAAGTCTGGCTGCATTCTGTGGCTCTTTTGAAACTCTTTGATCAAACTGCTTGGAAAGCCATGTTATTGTGTTTAATTGAACAGGTTATTTAACTTTTCCCCTCAGAGACACAACCTGTAAGCTTGTATACATACCCAATGTTTACTGATATGGAACATGTTTTGTAATCAATTTAAACATAATATTGCCATTTTGCTTGAGAGTCTATGTGTATTACATGTCATGAACCAACTTGGGCTATATTATAAAATGGGATCCATGTGTTCAAAGAGTGTGAATACTCCTGCAGTTATTTAATAAAAAGGCTGTGCATTTTGTCCCCTAAACTAAGAGTAAAGCTTGTTTCTTTTACAACATGCACTATTAACAAGGGATCTCCATTTCTTTAGCACCCTGTGATTACCTACTTCCAAGGTTCTCAGTGTTATTATGGGGCATAGTGTCTCCTCGTGGGATTAGTTCACTCTACTAACATCCAGTATATAATGTACCTGAGTATCTTACAGCCCTCTTCCTGTCCTGAATAAGCAGTCTGCAGTCCCTGTACTAAGGCCCCCTCTGTGATATATTCATAATAGATATACTACTTATGCAAAGTGATACATACAAAAAGTGAAAAATTTCTGATTCTGATCTTTCAAAATGTAATTGCAATATCTATGTATAGTTGGAACAAATAAGAATATTAGTCAAACTAGCAGGCAGTGCCAGTATGGTAAAGATGGCCACCTGACCCCCCAGGAAAAAAAAAAGGTTTGAAGGGCCCTGGTTACGATTGTGTTTACTGCATAGCAGCTCAGCTTGCCAGATTAAAAGGACCCTCTCTGGCTTCAGACAGGCAAGAGCCAGGTAGCCGTCTGCAACACAATCTAAGTATTGTCTTGTAAGCATCAGTGAAGGACAGTAACTGTCCAGCTCTTATTGTGAGGAGGGGCATCTCTTTCAGAATTACATACATGGAAATATTTGGTATCGATGGAAACTGAAGAACCTCTGCTTTATAACATCAGCAGCCACATCTCTCTTTCTACTGAGCTGAGGGAAACAAGCCAGAATGAAACAGGTATACTTATTTATACAGTAGAAATGTTTGTGACCAAGAAAGCTACTGTAAAGTGACCTTAGAGAAGCAAGTGGCAAAATTGTATGGCAGTCTCTAGCAAGGTTGGAAATTGACAGATTCTTTTGATATGTTTCCAAAAATGCTCTTATTATCCATATACCAGGGAAGTGAACCTGGGTCTCCTAACTGCGAGGCAGCAGCACTACCACTGCACCACCGTTAAATGCTTAATAACAATTTGTTAGCAAAGTAAAGCATAATCCACTTTCTACTGGCTCATTTACAGATAGTTAACAATCTTATATTTGAGTAAACTGAGGTTTACGCAAGGCTCTTCACTGACTTCAAACACAGAATGCTATGACGAATTCTCGGGTAAAATGGAATTACAGACATTGCATGTGACAAATGAGTACAGCTAAAGATAAATTTGTTTAAATAGACTGCAAAACAAAAGTGATTTGAAACTGATTAACATAAATGGAGCCCAGCAGTATCTGTCTATTAATTAATTGTTGAACTATGGCCAGTTCACAATGGAGGAGAGGAAAACACAAACTTCATCACTGGAGAAAAAATGGGGTTTTCTATGGTCAATTATGGTAAGACAGTCACATCCTGCCACAATCCTGGAGACCCCCCATGGGTATTCTATTGTAGAGTCTGTGCTGTGCTGTCCAATGTGATGACAGAATCTACATATTTACATATAATTCTATAAATTATTATTTATAATCTCTGTGGTGGGCTGGCGCCCGGCCCGGGGTGTGTTTCCTGCCTTGCGCCCTGTGTTGGCTGGGATTGGCTCCAGTGGACCCCCGTGACCCTGTTGTTAGGATTTAGCGGGTTGGATGATGGATGGATTATTTATAAGACTCCCAGTATCAGGCAGGAACACATAATTAGTAATCATTTTGATCCTCCAATGTCAACTTTTAATTTCCTTGAGTTCATAATGAGGCAGCAAACCACCTAAAACTCTTCATTTGAAACTTAAAAAATATAGTTTATGAACATAGAGATCAACTATTAATTGACAATAAACTGCCCAGAACACAAACAGGTACATTTTTTTTATGTTTCAGTAATACCAAACATTGCAAATTGAAAACATTCAGATGTTGAGCTAATACAGATGTGGATATATTTGGTGGTACCCCTCCACAAGAAAAGAAGAACCCACAACTATCTCTGAAATAACTTGAGAAATTAAAAAGGTAATTGGCACCCATCATTTTTTTTTTCCATACTTAACACAAATCAGACTTTGCTTTAGAGTTTTGATTTAACAGAATATTTCAAATAACAAAAATGGAAATGTCATGGACAAAAATGATAGAACTCTTAAGTTAATATTTTCTTGTATAACCTTTAGAGGCATCACTGCAAACAAGCGATTCCTGGAGTTCCCACTGAGACATCTGCACCTGTCCACAGGTGGTTTGGCCCACTCTACCTGAGCAAACTGCTCCAGCTAGGTCAGGTTTGAAGGAGGCCTTCTCAAAACTGCAGGTTTCAGCTCTTTCCATAGAAGTTTGATTAGATTCAGATCAGGACTGACAGACCACTTCAGAATACTCCAATGTTTTGTTCTTAGCCATCCTTGAATACTTTTAGCTGTGTGTTTGGGTCATTATCCTGTTGGAAGATCCATGGCCTGCAACTGAGTCAGAGCTTTCTAACAATATGAAGTACGTTTCACTCCAGATGTCTCGATAGTCTTGAGATTTCATTGTTCTCTGCCAAATGCAACAAAGTAGACCCAAAACATAACCAAGCGTCTGTTATGTATTCTTGACTTTGAGAGCTTAATGTTTTTCATCTGTGGAAATGCAGATGATATGACTCGCCAAAAAGCTCCAGTTTTGTCTCATCTGTCCAAAGGACATTCTCCAATAAGCATTGTGGCTTATCAATATGCATTTTAGCAAATTCCAGTCTTTCAACTGTGGAATCTTCATTCATTGAGCCGACTGTCACTCAAAAAGCGACGGATGGTGTGATCAGACACTGATAGAGCTTAGCTTTGGAGTTCAGCTGGTACCCGTTTGGAAGTTGTCTTTGGCTTTTTCTCTACCATTCCCACTACCCTTCTGCCCATTCTTGACTCAATTTTCCTCTTGTGGCTGCATCCAGGGAGGTTGGCTACATTCCCAAGGACCTTGTAAACTTATTAATAATATTTGCAACTGTCTTCACAAGAACATCAAACTACTTGGAGGTGGTCTTATAACATTTTGCTATCTTTTTGATCTCCTCAGACAACTTTCTACTTCGCTTTCTCTGGTTCATGTTTAGTGTTGGACACAGGGTGATACCAAACATTAGAGTGACTGCTTTTCTCCATTTAAATAGGCTTAATAACTGACTGCACAATTGGAGACATGTGTGATACTACTAAGAAAATGGCTAGTTTGAAAAATCACTTATTATATCACAGTTATTTATGATCATTTCTAGGGGTAGAAACAAATGTATCCAGGCAACTTAGAATATCTTTCTAGAATAAGCAAAAAATGTATTTCTTTTCGCACTTCGCTTTACTAGATGACATATCAAAGGCATGCAGGTATACATGGGACAACTGCTTTTCATTTAATCACATTTCAGGAGGCAGGCAGCACTTTTTCAATGAGTTATAAGTGTACCAACAAATATGTCCACATCTCCTGAGCTCAAAGTGTGACCCAGCATGGAACTGGTCCATAAAATCTAATTTTCACATTCTTACAGTGATAAGCAGAATAACAATACTGTACTGTATATCAGTCAGCTTCCAATATACTGACAGATATTTAAAATATAAAAAATGTTCAAAAAACATTTTTTGTTCAAATTTAGATTAAGGTATCTACAAATGCTAGGTGGGGTCATGGGAACTCCAGTTGCAGTTTGTGTGGTGAAGGATATTAACAAGTGCAACAGGAATGCATTCTGGCAGCCCTGCTGGTTTAAGACAAAAACAATGATTTCCAGCAATCTGCACTAAGCAATCTGGTTTTTACATGTGTCATTTGACTTTTCCGAATAGGAAATCCAAACCAGAAGCTAAAAATTGAACAGATAGTGTAAATCAACATTGCGCGTGGACACAGAGGCTGAAAACCTTCCTGCTTGGATTAAAAGCCTTAACCCTTACAATGTCTTTAGGTCAAATTTGACCTGATTTGTGTTTGAAATCAGTAAAAGTATCCTAAATTTAATCTCATAACGATGAGACTTTGAAACTTTTGCTACATTTCCTTTAAAAAATCAATCTAAATATTCCATAATTTTCATAGCTTCTAGTAAATGTTTACCTTGCTATGTCTTTTGGGTCAGTTTTGACCCACCATTGACTTCATGCTGCATTCAATGTTCTTTGTTTGTTCTCGACCCATAAAAACAACCTAAATGTCACCTGTTCTAAAAATTAGGATCATTGACATTGCACTTTATGATGATTTATGTTTGGGGTGAAAAAACTGATGACCAAGGCACCTAAAAGGGGGTATCACAATTGGGGCAAAATGGCATATACGGTACAGCATTTAGTCAGCATATGAAGAGGGCAGCACTATTGGGCTAAGTGTATTAGTCTTCTTTGAAAATACTGCCAGTAAATATTCACTTTAACAGCCCACAGCAACTAGAATAACAGTGGAGTGGTGGCTCTGAGGCTAGGGATCTGCACTGGCAATTGGCAGGTTGCCAGTTCGCATCCCATAAATGACAAAAGGAACTCTGCTCTGTTAGGCCCTTAAGCAAGGCCCTTAACCTACGATTGCTGAGCGCTTTGAGTAGTGAGAAAAAGCGCTATATAAATGCAAAGAATTATTATTATTAGATATTTAGAATTCCTGGATCTACCCAATCGAGTTCAGGGTCACAAGTGTTCAGACCCTGTCCATAAAAGTAAGAAATGGCCCCGGGTAATGCATCTTGGTTCTTTCACACAGGCTTACACTCACTCCACCAGTTTGGATTCACCAACCAACCTAACCTGCATGCTTTGGGGAGGTGGGATGGAAACAATCCAGAGGCAGGGAGAACATGGGAACTCCACACAGACAAGCAGCAGCCAGCACATGAAAATGCAAGGCAGCAGCCCTAACCACTGTGCCACCACAATTAGAATAAACAGTGTTAAATGCATCATCTCCATTATGGCTGTGTTAACTAACCATCTTGATGTCAGATGCTCCTACAATGAAACCAGAAACTATTCAATCATTTGTGCTTTTCAAAAGTGTTTTTATTGCAGCCTAACTTTCAGATTTGATGATTGAAGTGAGGAGGCTCACACACAACTGGGCTACAGTCTCACTTTTCTGATGTACAACAAGTGTAAAGGCATTTGCACTGTTCTGTACTCACCATAGGCTGCGTGAACTTACACCGACGACTGCAGACCACAAAACAAACTCCTCAATATCCTAACTGACTGAGCTTAAGGAAAACCCTTATAGACCAGACAGCTGCCATTATTGTTGTTCAGTACAGGGTGAAACTGTCAACAGGCTCACTCTGATGTTCTGTCATACTGTTATAATGAAGGATACACTTAGTGACAATGTAGTGTGTGCCCAGCACACTTATAGCCAGCCAAGAAAACAAACACAAAAAAATTAAATAGAATGTTGATGTTAAGTCAATTAGTATGACGTTGTTTTTTTAGTTTATGCCTAGAATGAATCAATTTCCTTTGGGAAAAGCAGGATGTTCCTCTTCCACAATGCAGGAATAAATCACAAAGCACTCCTTCATAAAATCTCCAGTTAGGGCATTCAGAAAAAAATGGCAATATCCACAAGTAATTTTTTATATGTGATGTCGTGCACCATGCAGACAGCTCAAAAGTGTCTGTTACTGTGCACAAGAGGTCTATCACAGCAAGTTAAAATACCAAAAAGGCCTTTCTGGTGCATAATAAACCAACTGGGCTCACAGCATCTTGAGGAGTAAGGAGAAAAATGAAAGCTAAAATAAAAATTACTGCTTTTGTTCAGTAAGCAGTGGCTTGTGTAATTAAAAAATGAGAATGTTTGCTCATGGCCCCAGCATCCTGGTCTTGAACCCTGCTCCCAGTGTATGGCTGTGTGAAGCAACATTAGAACAATCTAGTGAGAACAGGCCATTCAACCCAACAAAGTTTTCTTAATTCATTATGTCGAGTTTTGAATGCCCCTAAAGTCCAACTGAGTAGTCCAACTGCCGATTGCCTCACTACTTGGTAATTTATTCCATGTGTCTGTGGCTCTCTGTGTAAAAGAAAACTTCCTAATGTTTGTGCAAAATTTACCCTTGACAAGTTCCTGACTGTGCCTCTGTGTTCTTGATGAACTCATTTTAAAGTCACAGTCTCAATCCACTGGACTAATTCTCTTCATTGTTTTAAATTGAGGGTACTTTTACTGATTTCAAACACAAATCAGGTCAAATTTGACCTAAAGACATTGTAAGGGTTAAGGCTTTTAATCCAAGCAGGAAGGTTTTCAGCCTCTGTGTCCACGCGCAATGTTGATTTACTCTATCTCTTCAGTTTTTAGTTTCTGGTTTGGATTTCCTATTTGGAAAAGCCAACACCAATTATGTCTTTTCTTAATCTTTTTACTTAAATTGCAAAGTCTGAGCTCTTTTCATCTTTCTTCATAATTCATCCTTGTAGCCTTGGAATCAGCCTTGTTGCTCTTCTCTGGACCTTATCTAGTACTGCTGTATCCTTTTTGTAGCCTGGAGACCAAAACTGCACACAGTACTCAAGATGAGGCCCCGCCAGTGCATTATGAACGTTGAGCAGAACCTCCTTGGACTTCTACTCCACACATTAGGGAGCTATAAGTCCTAACATTCTGTTATTTTTTAATGGCTTCTGAACACTGTCTGGAAGTTGATAGTGTAGAGTCCACTACGACTCCTAAATCTTTCTCATGAAGTGGTACTTTCGATTTTCAGACCTCCCATTGTATATTCAAATCTAACATTTTTGTTTCGCACAGGTTCTTCTCTAGTTATTCGGGTTTTCCTCCTCTGTGAGAGTAAGGGTGGATGTGTGAATGTGTGGATACTCCTATGGACTGGGCTGGATTCTGTTTTGAGCCTGATACTGCAGTGACAGGTTCTGGCCCCTTGAAATGATCAACTGGGTTAAGTGGGTTTGAAAATGTTATGCTACAGTGCACTACATTACAGATTATAAACAGGACAAGCAGTCTGACCAAATGAAAAACTAGATTTGTGGATTTAGGGCTATTTAGTGTGAAAATGTCAGCGTGTTGGCCACTTCAACAGAAAAGAGTTCCACTTAGGGAGGTTCAGGGATAGTGTAGGAGCTTGCTCCGGGTGGTGGTCAGGTCAAAAAGAAGGCTCCTTCCTCTGGGGACTGTCAGGTTTTTATAGAGTTTTTAAGAACGTGTCCAGCTCAGGGCACTGTGGCCGGGTCAGTTGCCCTCTCCTGGTGGACTTCTTGGAGCTGCAATTGGAAAGAGAAGAACTGTTAGTGTGAGCGCCCACTTTTGTCCCATAGTGGTACCTCTTACCTCAGCAGAGCCAGGAAGATAACCCCCAGGTGAACATGTGTGACATCAGGAATGCATAATATACAGTCACAATACAGAAACAGGCAGCACATATGCTCGGTGGTCACGCATCAACAAATACACAATTCCTCGCATAACATTCTTAAACCTGCTTAATCCAGTTCAAGGTCATGGGAGGCTGAGAATATACTGGCACCATGAAGGTCAAGAAAACAGATTTGGGCTTGACACCAGTCCATTGCAGTGCCCACTTTGGTCCACACTCATTTACAGGCTGCACATTTACATGGCCCATGTAATGAATGGAACATTTTAAGCATTGTAAAGAAAAGGACAAATATTATGGCATGTACAGGATGGTCTGTGGAAATCATCTACAGAGTTGAGTGGTTTTGGCGAATGCTCTTAGTGAACTTAGTTACAGAGCGGAGAAACAATATGCCAGGAAGGAGGCTGCTGTACCAGCCAATGAAGTTCTGCAGCATCATCATTGCATATGTATGAGGTTGATTAGCATAGTCCATATATGGTTGTTTCAGGCTGGCAACCTAGTGGGGTTAGAGGCGTGTTCACGTACACACATTTACAAGATGATTGTGCTTTATAAAGGTTAATTGTGTAGAAATGTGCACATACAGCCGGTATTAAATATATAAGATTTTTTTTCTGTTTTATGGTGTAAGCAAATTTTCATGCTGGAATCCCCATAATGGTTTGTCAACAAATCCCCAGGACTGAAGGGAATGTGTTATGAGGAAAGACTGGTGAAGTTAAAATGTTTTCAGTTTGAGCAAAAGGAGATTAGGAGGTGACACGATTGAAGTGTCTGAAATTGTGAAGTGAATTACTCCAGTGGACCGAGACTGTGACTGTAAAATGAGTTCAGCAAGAACACAGGGACACTGCTGGAATCTTTGCAAATTTTGTACAAATATTGGAATGTTTCTGCGGTGGGTTGGCACCCTGCCCAGGATTGGTTCCTGCCTTGTGCCCTGTGTTGGCTGGGATTGGCTCCAGCAGACCCCCGTGACCCTGTATTCGGATTCAGCGGGTTAGAAAATGGATGGATGGATGGATGGATATTGGAATGTTTTTTCCTCACACAGAGAACCATATATGCATGGAATAATTTGCCAAGTATTGTGGTAGGACTTTATGGACATTTAAAACTTGACTTGATGTTCTAATGTTCCAATGTAAAAGAATCATAAAAAAAGAACTAACTAACTATAGATTAGTGTCCTTTTCATTGCCCCATTTTCCACCTACTGTTCTAACACACGATTTCTGAAAAACCTGTATAAGTAGGTGTGACATGATTAGCAAGTTTAAGTGTTGCATAAATGCATAAAATCCCCAACAAAGTTAAAAGAAGTTACTAAGTATACTAAGTAATGTAAGTATAAAGTGGTGGCACTGCTGCTTCACAACAAGGACACCAGGGCTCAAGTCCAGGATTCTCCTCGCATGGAGTTGGCACATTTCCCTGTGCCTGTGTAGGTTTTTTCCACATTCCAATGACATGCAGGTTAGATGGATCGGTGTTGCTAGATTGCCCCATGTTTGTGTACTCACCCAGCGATGGACTGGCACCCTGTACAATGGCTGTTCCTGCCTTGTGCCCAATGACTGCTGGCACAGGCTCCACCTGCTCTGCCACCTTGATGTAAATAAAAAAAAGATAAGAAAAGAAAAGCATAATTAAAAAATAAAACCATTAGTAACTGTGCATACATCCATTGCTGAATCTAGTTTAAGGCCACAGAGTCAGGAGCAGTCAGTGCCAGGCAGGAGCCAACCCTGGAGAGGACATGCAGTCCACAGCAGGGCACACCAAATCATGCTGAGTCAGTTTAGTGTGGTCAATTAACCAAATACACGCGTCCTTAACAGACAGGAGAAAAACCCACCCAGGTATGTGGAGTTATGTGCAAACTGTACAGAGCAGCTGGGATTTGAATCCAGATCCTGAAGTTGTGCAGCAGCAATGCTAACCACATGGATTTTTAATTAAATTAAAAACATCTTTATGAAGACTAAGATGCTCAGTTCTTACAGTACACTTATCCATACGTCTCTTGCTTCAGCACTTTTGTATTCGACTGTTTATGAAACAGGGCCATGTATGTCTTTTATTGAGCTAAAATGCCTGATGTTATAGGGAAGTAAAATGGTTCGTGCTGCTGCCTCACAGATCCAGAACTCTGGGTTTCATTTCTGGTCACTGAACAGAGTTTGCACAATCTTCCCATGTTTGCTTTAGTATTCTCTGCCTTCCTCCCACTTCACAAACACCACATGTCTGTGTTTTGGTCACCTGATATACATGATGTGAGTGTACCTATAATATGGCTGTTTCTGAAGTTGCCAGGTCTGACTGTAATGGAAAATGGCTTAATTGGCATTGTGTACACTTAACATTTATTTGCTTAGCAGACACTTTTTTCCAAAGCGATTTACAAAAGAGTCACTCTAGTTTAAATCTAAGACAAAATGCAAAATAATTCAACATTCAATATTGGACACACTTCCACTATTTCATTATTTTCTACTAGAGTATACAGTATACATAAAAATATTGTAATCTTTTTAGTTACCCAATAAAATGTGTCATTTTGCTTGACTTCTCACTACTAACTATATGATATACTGTATATATACATACAAACACTGATGAGTCAAAACATTATGACCACTCCCATAGAAAGCAATTGACGTTGACATGAGCCATTGTTACAGGATAGTCAGGGTCAGGGGTTTATTAGATGGTAAGCTGACTTCAACGTACTTTTAGTCAATGTATTGAATGCAGAAGATATGGGCAGCTGTAAAGTCCTGAGTGACTTTGAGAAGGGCCAATTTGTTATGGCCAGAGGACTGGGTCAGAGCATTTCTGAAACAGTAAGGCTTGTGGGATAGTCACAGCCAGCTGTGGTGAACACTTTCCAAAGTCAGAGGAGGGGAAAAACTATGAACTCTCAACAGGGACGGCCAAGCTCATCTTTGGAAGAGGTCAACAAAGGCTATCCCACTGGTACAAACTAACAGAAGGGCTACAGTGGCACAGATTGCACATAATCTTAATGATGGTTATGGGAGTAATGCATCACAACAGTGCATTGATCCCTGCTGTGTGTAGGACTATGTAGCCACAGGCCAGTCAGAATACTCATGTTAGGTCCTGTCTACCTAAAGCTTTTACATCAGAATTGCACCTTGGATCAATGCAAGAAGGCTGTCTTGTCCCAAGAATCCACTTTTCTGTTGCATAATGTGAATGACCGTGCGTGTGTGTGTTGTTTAAATGGACAAAAGATGGCACCAGGATGCACTGTGGAAAGAACAAAAGCCGGCAAAGACAGCTGGGAAATCCTATGTCTGATCATTCATTTGAACATTAAATTGATCACCTACCTAAACACCTTAGCCCTCCAGCTACATTTATTCATGGAAATGGTGTTACTCAATGAAAGTGGCATCTTTTGTCTGAGTAATGTGCCATGCCACTCAGCACGAATTGTTCAGGAACATCTTGAGGAACATGACTAAGAGTTCAAGGTTTCCTCGTGGTCTTCAGATTTACCAGACCTCAAGCCAATCGAGCATCTGTGGGACAAGTAGGAACAATGATGCCAGATACCACAGGACACCTTCAGAGGTCTTGTAGAGTCTATACCTTGGTGGGACGGAGCTGTTTAAGTAACACATGGAGCAGTAATAGCATATAAGCAAGGTGGTTATGATGGTTTGGATCACAAACACAATATCAACCATCATGTTCTCCTCACCATGAACTGGACTTGTGAAATGGATGAATGGATGAACAGTTCAACACTGAAATTTGTTTGTTTTACTGTTTGTTTACCTTGACATATGTGTTTATGTATGTAATATTAAGGTTTCGTGCCGACCACATGCCAAATGGATTCTTTTGACTCTTTTAAGTAGCTTGTTATCTTTGTAAGGACTGTTTGCTGCTGCCACACTAGTTAGAATTCTTTTGTGACTTTGCAGGTTTGCTGTATTGATACTGTATACACATACACGTCCTTATCGCTGAGTACAATGAAATACCTACCTGGATGAACCAGTAAACATGTAAGACATCGCCATTCTATAGCACCATTAAACAGAAGAACCACATTGTTTGGAAACTTTCGTCCTAACCTAGCGGAAACACATTATATAAAAAATAGTCTTCTGCCATGGCAATTCTGTATTCATTTAGAGTGGTTAATGAACCTGAAATGTACATTATCAAGATATTAGTCTAAACAAGTATACCCAGAGAAAACGCACTGACGGTGGGATTAAGTGAGAAACTCCACACTGTCTAAGGCAGGATCAGAAATTCAACCCAGGGTGTCGTAAGGGTGCAGCACTGGTAATCGAGAAATCATGCTGATTTAAACGTAAGTAGTTTAATGTCGCCAAAAGTTTAAATCAGTAACAAAATGGAAAGATTCAAAAGCTGTCAAACTTAGTCTAATTCTCCCTCCGCTACCGAACAGCAGTAGCTTCCAACACTAATATATTCAATACTAGATGTGTCAATACTGAAAAAGGCAAACCTCTGACGTAAAAACGAACTGCTAAAAATAATATGCACGAAGTGCGCGTGCGCATCAAAGTAGTTGTCCTTTACTACTTCCGGGTTAGCATAGAGTCTGAAAATGGATGCCAAGAGGAAAGGTGAGTTAGGAGAAAAGATCATACTCTCTCAGTTCATTTTGCCTTTGTGAGTAATTTGTAGTTATGCTGTCAGTCATCGTATTTGAGAGTGGAACATCTCATTATAGTCATTTATTTTTCTTTTTCTTTCGTTCAAGTGTATAAGAAGAAACTGGACATACATACATGTTACGTTATTGTAATTGTTAGGCTTTCGGTTTTGCGTGGGCAAGTGGAATAAAATCTCGAACTCTCACCATAAGGATTCTTTATTTTTTCCACAAGTAGCAATCTACTTGTTTGTGGCAGTGACTTAAATGCTACGTGGTCTCTTACCCAGTCACCTTACTGCCCGTATGTTTGGCACAGGGTAGATGCAGAGGTTGCATCTGAGCCCGAAAAAGGAAATGTGCCAATTTGAGGAGTTGTCGGCGAAAGCCGTCAAACTGGGTGCGACAGGACTGGATGCAAAGGGCACCTCCACTTATCAGTGGAGACTTAAGCAGGAATCATAAAGTCTGGGATATTTTAAGTAGTATACATGTTAATCTGTATATAATCAGTGTGAATTTCTCCTTGGGATTAATAAAGTATCTATCTATCCTCAAGTCAGTTAGAGTACAGATGAGCAACTTGTGCCTTAAATCGAGTATTCTGAATAATTCACTTGATGAAAACATTGGATAATATTTGAAGGCATTCAGATAGTTTACTTTATTTGTAGTTTTATGTGATCACCAGAGTTGGCAACTTTCAAGAAGAAAAAATAAATTTATAATTTAAGTAAATACCCAGTAAAGTTGGTTGGCATTAGGAGCGAAATGAAAGTAAAAGTAAAATGTTTGATGCAAAAACTCAAGAGATAAAGATAAATACCATTGGGTCGACTAAAAATAAATCATTTTTAATAAATCAGGTCTATATAATAGAAGAAGAAAAAGGGCAATTATGGCTTTACTTTTATTTTAGACAATCTCGATTGCTTTGCGTCTGAAATGAACACCACGGTGCGATTTATGTTTTAATGAAAATATGTAAAATATGTGGATTTTGAGTACATCAGCAAATTGGCTTACCTGCACCTGAAAGTTTTACATTAATATTTTGGTCAGATACGAGCTTCTTCTATTTATGACTCCCTGTTATTTGTGCCAGTATCTGCTGATTATTCATTGGGGCCATCAAGAAAGACAAATTTCTTAAGCAGAGAATTGCGGTGTTCTATAAATGAAATTAAGAACTCCTTTGAAGTGAATGCTCGAGAAATATCCGTATGTCTACTGTTGCTGTTTTTGTCAGTAAACACAAGTCTTGGTTTTGTTTTAGTTGTTTTAAAGATTTTTTAAGTCGTTTATTGCAAGACTGCAGCAAAGTTATTTCTACAGTTGAATCCTATACAGAAAACAGCTCGTTCAATTAATTTTTTACTTTAGTGCTCAACCTCTAGTCCTAGATTTAAAATATCTAATGGGCAAAAATCTTCATTGCATTTAAATCAGTTTTTTAAGGTAGGTGTGGCATTTATTGATTTGTGCCATAAATTTAGTAAACAACCAATTTTATGTTGTAAACTTGTTTATTCAATTATTGGGTCCTGAAGAACTTGGGTCAATTTTTGAAGCACTAAGAATAATGTAAGAACTAACTGAATAAATAAAACATTTCATGTGGGTGGAGGAAGAGTGCTGAGTTCTTTTCATTGGACTAATGAAGTCATTTAAAAAAATAAATTGTTTAAAATAAAATTAATTTTAATAACATTACAGACTCCACACCTGTGGAGACAAACTGGTATTCTGGAATATAATTTTCTGGTATTGTGTACGTACTATTGCAAAGCAGGTAGATAGCTTCCTTGACATCAATTGAGAGACATGAGGAAAACAAGTTAGAAATGTGCAGGATAAACTGACACGCAAGCCGCTAAAATTGCTTAAGTCTTGTTTTTGAGCTGAAGGTGGACGTTTTAAATTACCAGTTCAGAATAATAGCAGATGACAAATTACGCACATTAGAATTAGAGGTTCAGCAGTAGTAAATGATATTTGTAGGTAGTAATGTTCTCAAAATGATTTTAAAAATATTGTCAAATATGTATTATGTTTCAGAGGTGATGACCGGTTATTAATGTAGCTTCTGGCAGGGAAATTTAAATGATTCCTTCTTAATTAGCTTCTTTTTGGTTCTCTACTGTCATCTAGTGGGATAACACATTGGACTTGCTTTTTCAGTATTGTAAAGAAATGTATTTCATGGTGTTTTGTATGGAGTACACTTTGTTTTACCTGTTGATGGTTTTCTTTTCCTTGATTACATGTGGCTTTCTTTTTCTCCCAATTTTTATACTTCAAAGAGGGAGAGTAGCTGAAAACTGTGTGTTGGTGCTTTCTGGCGGTACTGCTCCTCTGGTCAAGCATCCTCTGCTCAATGATCAGTCGGACAAGCTTTATTTGTTTCTTTTTAAAATGTATTTTGAATTAGTCATCTGTGTCCAGCAGGGAGTGTTATCTCCACAAATGGACAAGGTTCAGCAGAAAGGTAGTTTTTCTAGAGGACTGCAGCCAAATACAGTGGCAAAATAGTAGTCACATGATACGACTTAACATTTTTTTACTTGGGTTGTATTAAAGAATAATTCAATGTACAATCTGTGTCAAGCTTTGCCAGTAAAATCCCAACTGGAATCTGACAGGATGAATATATAGATGAATTTGGTAAGATGCCCAGCCACTGGAACTGTTAGCTGAGGTGCTGTTGGTTCTCTGGCTGCTGTCATCTCCAGATGATAGAATTCTGAAGGGTGTAAAGTTACAGATAATTTCAATTCAGAAGTCCCAGGATTGAACCAGTCAGAGGTTATAACTTTAAAATGAATGATTTTGAGTAAATTAAACCAGTTGATGTTTCACTAGGGGCTTTGTCTCCTTTGGCTTGCAATTTCTGGAAACAAAGAACATTTTTAGCATTTCTTATGTAGGAGCTCAAGAAATACTTCCTCTGAGTAATACAGCATGATAATGAAAACAAAAAGGCTAGCCACACAAATATTATTAATAGTAAGTAGTTATAAAATGTATGTTGTATGTGAACAAATATCATAAGCAGCCTATGTATGTAAATGCAAAGCTTATGGAGTACAGGCACCACAATGATGTACTGAGTGTTGATTGAACTGTCTGCGTGAACACTGCCACACAGCACTTTATTTCTACAGATCTATAGCACAACTGTTTCCATATTTTTGTTGTAAGTGGTTTAATCATCCGTTCAGAGTCAAACAACGAACTAGAATCAGATTTACCCATCAGCCTAGAGTCCAGTACCTTAGATACCAATTGCATACTCCCTAACACAAGTGGAAATAATTAAATAGATCATTTATACAATGCAGGAGGCACACTGACTGACCAGTATAGTCCTGGCCTTTACTTATACATCTGTTTTGAAAATGTCCTTATTTCATGAAGGTTTATACTACTTTTTGCATTAGGAGAGGCTATGTGATCCATTTTTGCCTTGCTTACTCCAGTCCAGCATCTTTTAGTCTAAGTTGGGTATGCATACTGTCATTCCATACATGGCTGATGCAGATATTTCTGGTATTTGTGAGTAAACCGGATCTGATCTTTTGTGACAAACATTTATAAGAGCCCCTTTCTTTTGTGTTGTATAGCTGTAAATCTGTTTTTATTAACAAGGGGTCCGTGATAAAAAAAAAATGCTTTCTAAGGCTTTGTGCTTCTTTCTTATTTTAGAAGAAGATGAAGATAGGTTAGATTTGATGGACCTTGCAGAATATGCCAAGAGACAGAGATGGTGGAATAAAGTGTTTGGACAAAATTCTGGACCAATTGCAGAAAAATACTCTGTAGCAACTCAGCTAGCAATTGGAGGAGTTACTGGCTGGTGAGTCCATTTAATGATTCTGTAATGTATACCATAATTTCTTACCTATTAGAAGAGATGGTGTATTATTATAGGTTTTGTTTGATAACTTTGTTAAGCAATTCAAACACTGTAATAATAATTTAAATATCTTTATTATGTGTATTTGGCAGTTGATATCCATAGAATAAATTAAAATATACTATATTAAAACATTTATAATAATTTGCCAGTTGTAGTTAATACATGTTTTAATTTTTTTGCAATTTATAATGGAGACTTGAGTTCCCGGCCTTGCGATAAGTTATTCTTGCATGCACTCATGTCCTGATGCTATGTACTCGCATGCACATTTCCTTATAGGCAATAAGTACAAGTGATATATGAAACACATTTAAGTAGAAGGGTTTTCAGAAATACAGCTATATTTGAGGTGGTGTGCCATTGCTGTTATGACACAGATTCCTTTTCTGTGGTGTTGAAATAACAAAAAGTATAAGAATGTGGCACACAGTGTCACATCCATATCTACATGTGTATCACAGTCCCCTAAAGTATGATATAGTACTGATACAATTTATATTTATTGACACAAGCAAGCCATAAATCACTACCACAGTGCTCAGATGTACTAAGTGCATTACTATTTCCATAGTTTTATTTGTGCCTCATTAACTGACTGCTTTTAAAAAAAAAATCCCTCAATTATAAAAAAAAAAAAAAAAATCTTGGAAGGAGACAAGACATGATTGCTTCAGAGACACTTTCCTATCCCTTTAGATGAGTCTTTGTGCCAAGTGATATAACCATGCCCAGGGCCAGAGGCCCCGCAAGACAAGAGCTTATGCAAAGAGATTTGGAAAAGTCCTGCTTGGTTATGTTGGACACATTTCTTGTAGAGAGAAAGAAATGATATTCACTCACGGGCAGTTCTACATTGCGTTGTCATGATGTAATTCCAAACACAGAATCAAAATTCAATGCGATATTGATGAAAAGGTAAAAGTGAAAGAGATCAAATATATGGAGGTAGGTGATATGGCAGAAGTGTGCCGTGCGAGATGCTGCAGCCAAAGAAGAGGTTAAAAAAAAACCTGTTTGTGTTTCTCATTGTATCACTGTTTAATGGCAAAGCCCCCTAGTAACTATTAAGAATAACAACTACTACAAACTTAGAATTGTAACAAGAAAGTAGGTAAAAAATTGGAAATTAAAATTTGAGAGTGAATAAACATAAATAACAAGCATTTTTCTGAATTTCATAAACAGAAGTAACTCACAGCACTACGGATTTTTATGAAAGCAGTACCAGACACAGACCATCTTATTGCACCAAAAGTTCAGTTAATGGGAAAACCTCCAGCCGTTGGTCCACACCAGGACACCTCTAGAGTGGATTTCCAGCCTCTGGTATGCTGATACATTACATACACTGCAGTTCAAAAGTGTTTTTACACAATGGTTACTAGTGTGGATCTCCACCCAATTATGCTAGTATTGAAGTCAAGCAATGCATATAAGCTTTTAGTGTAGTCTTTCAGCATTGCATTGAGAGTATTAACAGACAAATCAGGTGAATGTTACAGGAATTGCAGGGTTATATGTAGCACTTTTTTTACGGACCCAAAAGTATCTTAATGATTGGCTGCATAACTGTTTCTTGGTCAAGTGTGTGTTATGGCATCATAAACTCATGCATAATTGATTTCATTAATGGCCTGCTGGTGATTCTCAGTGTGTATTATTTTCATTCGAAATCTGTTGCTGTTGTCAATCAAAATAAATACCAAAAAAATGCCAGTAGTGTTTGGTCATCATGAGGCTGAACAATTAGAAAGCAATCTAAAACAAAGCTAAAGCTGCTGTTTGGTAATGCTGAGCCAAATGGCATGGAAGACCAAGGAAGACTATGACAGTGGAGGACACAAGAATAATTTCATTTGTAAAGAAAAAACACTTTTCAATAGTTGGCCAGATCAAACACACTCTCTAAGATGTAGGTGTAGCTGCATCCATGATTAGCATAAAGCGAAGATGGTTGTACATATGTACAGAGGGTTAACTACACAATAGATAGAGACAGATAGATACTCTATTAATCCCAAGGGAAAAATCACATACTCCAGCAGCAGTATACTGATAAAAAACAATATTAAATTAAAGAGTGATAAAAATGCAGGTATAACAGACAATAACTTTGTATGATGTTAACGTTTACCCCTCCAGGTGGAATTGAAGAGTCGCATAGTGTGGGGGAGGAACGATCTCCTCAGTCTGTCAGTGGAGCAGGACAGTGACAGCAGTCTGTCGCTGAAGCTGCTCCTCTGTCTGGAGATGACACTGTTCAGTGAATGCAGTGGATTCTCCATGATTGACAGGAGCCTGCTCAGTGCCCGATGCTCTACCACGGGATGTCAAACTGTCCATCTCCGTGCCTACAACAGAGCCTGCCTACATCACCAGTTTGTCCAGGCGTGAAGCGCCCCTCTTCTTTATGCTGCCTCCCCAGCACACCACCGCGTAGAAGAGGGCGCTCGCCACAACCGTCTGATGGAACATCTGCAGCATCTTATTGCAGATGTTGAAGGACGCCAGCCTTCTAAGGAAGTATAGTCGGCACTGTCCTCTCTTGTACAGAGCATCAGTATTGGCAGCACAGTCCAATTTATCATCCAGCTGTACTCCCAGGTATTTATAGGTCTGCACACAGTCACCTCTGATGATCACGGGGTCCATGTGGGGCCTGGTCCTCCTAAAATCCACCACCAGCTTCTTGGTTTTGCTGGTGTTCAGTTTTAGGTGGTTTGAGTCGCACCATTTAACAAAGTCCTTGATTAAGTTCCTATACTCCTCCTTCTGCCCACTCCTGGTGCAGCCTACAATAGCAGTGTCGTCAGTGAACTTTTGTACGTGGCAGGACTCCGAGTTGTATTGAAAGTCCGATGTATATAGGCTGAACAGGACTGGAGAAAGTACAGTCCCCTTCGGCGCTCCTGTGTTGCTGACCACAGTGTCAGACCTGCAGTTCCCGAGACGCACATACTGAGGTCTGTCTGTAAGACAGTCCACGATCCATGCCTCCAGGTGTGAATCTGCTCCCATCTGTGTCATCTTGTCCCTAAGGAACAGAGGTTGGATGGTGTTGAAGGCGCTGGAGAAGTCCAGAAACATAATTCTTACAGCACCACTGCATCTGTCCAAGTGGGAGAGGGATCGGTGTAGCATATAGATAATGGCATCCTCCGCTCCGACCTTCTCCTGATATGCGAACTACAGAGGGTTGAGGGCGTGGCAGACCTGTGGCCTCAGGTGGTGAAGCAGCAACCGCTCCATGGTCTTCATCACATGTGACGTCAGAGCGACAGGCCGGAAGTCGTTCAGCTCACCAGGATGTGATACCTTTGGGACTGGGGTGATGCAAGATGTTTTCCAAAGCCTCGGGACTCTCCCCTGTTCAATGCTCAGGTTGAAGATGCGCTGTAGAGGACTCCCCAGCTCCAACACACAGGCCTTCAGCAGTCGTGGCAGTACTCAATCTGGACCCACTGCTTTGCTGGCACAAAGTCTCCTCGGCTCTCTGCTTACCTGGGCTGCTGGAATTTGTGGGTGGGGATGTCTCTCCTATGCTGGTATCAGCAGAAGGATGGCTGGAGGGTGCAGTGCTCCCGAGGTGAGAGTGAATGGGTTAGGGTGGTTAAACCTGTTAAAGAAGTTGTTCATCTGGTTGCTCTCTCCACATCTTTCTCAATGGTGGCACCCCACTTTGAGCTGCAGCCAGTGATGATCTTCATCCCATCCCACACTTCCTTCATGCTGTTATTCTGCAACTTCTGCTCCAGCTTTCTCTTGTACTGCTCCTTCGCCTCCCTGAGCTGGACTCAGAGTTCCTTCTGCACGTGCTTGAGCTCATGCTGATCACCACCTTTAAAAGCCCTTTTCTTCTGGTTCAAAAGGCCCTTGATGTCACTTGTAATCCATGATTTGTTGTTAGCATATCAGTGTACTGTTCTTACTGGAACTACAATGTCCATAAAGAAGTTGATGTAGTCAGTAGTGCAGTCAAAAACCTCCTCAATGTCAGGGCTATGGAGTCGGTAGATAAATGCTCCGACTCTGACTCCTCAGTTTCTAAATCTTCCGACTCCTCTGTATGTATATACTATGCTACTGTATTTTCTACATCCATTGAAGGAAAGGAAGGCAACATACATGTCATTTCACCACATAACTACTGGCTAGGAAGCCAACACTCTACTATAATGCCAGATTAAAGACAAACACAATTGATTGGCGGCGCGAGATTGCGGGTGTCCACATGGAGGGCAGATCCAGCTTGCTGAAAATCTCGACCACCGCCCCCATCCAAAGTAATGTGATGCCTCTGTCTGCTGCAGTGGCTGTCTCCTCTGTGGGTCAGCCGGAAGTTTAGTGCATTGTGTCACTCACCGGCCAGCTGATCAGCAGATCGAGCCTCTGCTAGAGACAGGTAGGGAGATCTGTGTTCTCAGCTCCTTCGGCCCCCTTCACTAGCGCATAGCGAAGGGGAGCCGACGGAGCTGAGAACACACCAAATGATTTTTCAGGCGTTTGACGTGTGATGACTCGTTGAACGGCCGAAAAATCGGCAGTGCATCTGTAAATGTATGGGGGGCTTTAGGCTAGGTTCACAGTTCCCTGTAACAGTGGAACACGACACAATGGAAAGCGGTGCCGCACCTTACCTGTGCATTACATCCCATATAGTGACGCATACAGTCAATGAAAAGCATGCTTCATGGTTACTTGACATGTTCGTTTTGTGGTAACATTATGCACTGCATGCATTGGGCTTTATTCTTACAGCAGAGAAGTAGTTCTTTATGACTGTTTGTGAATTGGGACATTTCAACTTACTTTTTTAATTCCCATTTAAATTTAGTAGGAGTCGGAGTCGGTTAACTTTTTGCCGACTCCAGGTACCCAAAATTGTCTCCTCCTCGACTCCTACTCCACAGCCCTGCTCAATGTTCTCACTATATGATCCCTGCAGGATATCCCAGTCCATAGTTCCAAAGCAGTCCCTCAGAGCCTGCTCTGCCTCAGGGGACCACTTCCTGAATGAGCGTGTGGTTGTAGGTAGCTCCCTCACTCTTGGTTTGTAGTGAGGCTGAAGCAGAACCAGGTTATGATCTGCTTTCCCAAGCACAGGCAGCGGGGTGGCACAGTATGCATCTTTAACGTTTGAATACAGTAGGTCAATAGTCCTATTTCCCCGGGTGTCACAATCCACATACTGGGGGAAGGCAGGTAATGTTTTGTCTAGCATCACATGGTTAAAATCTCCAGCGATTAGCACAAGCGCCTCGGGGTACTGCGTTTGTAGTTTATCAACAGCAAAATGGATGATGTCACCCACTACCTCCACGTCTGCCCGAGGAGGGATGTAAACAATAACAACAATGACATGTCCAAACTCTCTGGGCAAGTAATAGGGACGCAGACGTATGGCCAACAGTTCAATGTCCCTGCAGCAAGTGGAGATTTTGACGTTTACATGTCCAGAGTTGCACCACCTTGTATTCACATAGAGAGCGAGTCCTTCTCCTTTCCACTTCCCACAGGTAGGTTTGTGTGTGTGTGTGTGTGTGTGTGTGTATGTATGTATGTGTATATATATATATATATATATATATATATATATATATATATATATATATATATATATATAAAATGACTTGAGAACAGAAATGTAGGATTTCGGTTTGCTAAAGTCCCTGTACAGTTTTCGAACATCGTCTTATGAACAGAGACAAACATTGACCTGTGCCAGAGTGATTTAAAGAGAAAGGTGTGGATAAAGAATTGGACTGCTCATAATCTTAAGAAGACCATCTCCTCAGTAAAACATGTTATATAGCTTGGACATGTGTTACTGCCACTGGAACTAGCTATTTGTATTTATTGATGGGGTGACTGCTGATAAATGCAACAGGAATTGCTTATGAGGTGTACAGAGACATCTTGTCTGCTCACATTCAACATGGTACTTAACTCTGCAGCAGAACAATGACCCAAAGCATTCTGCTAAAGCAACCAAAGAGTTCTTCAAACTTAAAAAGTGAATTGTCTTTTAATGGTTGAGTCAATCGGCTAACCCAAATCTGACTATGTGTTTCATTTTCTGAAGATGACTAAAGGCAACAAGCCTCTGAAATAAGCAGGAGCCGAAGATAGTAGAAGTACATGTCTGTCAGGGAATTACCAGTGGGAAAAAAAACCCTTCTAGCCTTCAGGCAGTAATTGACTATAAATGATTTGCAACCAAGTAATAAATATGCCAGTGTTATTTAAGAATATACAGTCATATGAAAAAGTTTGGGAACCCCTCTCAGCCTGCATAATAATATACTCTACTTTCAACAAAAAAGATAACCGTGGTATCTTTCATTTCCTAGAAACATCTGAGTACTGGGGTGTTTTCCAAACAAAGATATTTAGTGAAGCAGTATTTATTTGTATGAAATTAAATCAAATGGGAAAACTGGCTGTGCAATAATGTAGGTACCCTTGTAATTTTGCTGATTTGAATGCATGTAACTGCTCAATACCGATTACTTGCAACGCCAAATTGGTTGGATTAGCTCATTAAGCCTTGAACTTCATAGACGGGTGAGTCCAATCATGAGAAAAAGTATTTAAGGTGGTCGATTGCAAGTTGTGCTTCCCTTTGACTCTCCTCTGAAGAGTGACAGCATTGGATCCACAAAGCAACTCTCAAAATATCTGAAAACAGATTGTTCAGTATTATGGTTTATGGGACGGCTACAAAAACCTATAACCTGTCAGTTTCAACTGTAAGGAATGTAATCAGGAAATGGAAGGCCACAGGCACAGTTGCTGTTAAACCCAGGTCTGGCAGGCCAAGAAAAATACTGGAGCGGCATATGTGCAGGATTGTGATAACGGTTTCAGACAACCCCACAGATCACCTCCAAAGACCTGCAGATGGCGTATCTGTACATCGTTCTACAATTCAGCGCAATTTGCACAAAGAGCATTTGTATGGCAGGGTGATGAGAAAGAAGACTTTTCTGCACTCGCGCCACATACAGTCGCTTGTTGTATGCAAATGCTCATTTAGACAAGCCAGATTCATTTTGGAACAAAGTGCTTTGGACTGATGAAACAAAAATTCTTTGGTCATAACAAAAAGCACTTTGCATGGCGGAAGAACAACACCGCATTCCAAGAAAAACACCTGCTACCTACTGTCAAATTTGGTGGAGATTCCATCATGCTGTGTGGCTAGTTCAGGGACTGGGGCCCTTGTTAAAGTCGAGGGTTGGATGAATTCAACCCAATATCAACAAATTCTTAAGGATAATGATCAAGCATCAGTCACAAAGATAAAGTTACGCAGGGGTTGGATATTGTAACAAGACAATGACCCAAAACGCAGTTCGAAATCTACAAAGGCATTCATGAATAGGGAGAAGTACAATGTTCTGGAATGGCCGTCACAGTCCCCTGACTTGAATATCATCGAAAATCTATGGGATGATTTGAAGCAGGCTGTCCATGCTCAGCAGCCATCAAATTTAACTGAACTGGAGAGATTTTGTATAGAAGAATGGTCAAAAATACCTCCATCCAGAATCCAGACACTCATCAAAGGCTATTGGAGGCATCTAGAGGCTGTTATATTTTCAAAAGGAGGCTCAGCTAAGTATTGATGTAATATTTTGTTGTACACAATGAGCCTAATCAGGGCATGTGTGAAGTGAAACTAACCTGGAGGACAAAATTGTGGTCTCTAACAACATTCCTCAAGACTGACAGAGCTGCTTGGATGAGCAGTGAAACGTATCTACCTAACAAGAAAGAAGTCCAGTTGCCATGACTCAACTAACACATAATCATTTAAAGTAGCACATTTTATAATATTAATAATAATACAAATACAAATTAATTGTTACTTAGGAAATTAAATTGTAACGGCATAGTTGTGTTTAATAACCATACGTAGAAATGTCTCCTAAAGCAGACTTTTTCTTACATATGTGCTATAGGCTGAAGGGTCCTACAGCACTTCAAAAACTTAGGGTATCTATTAGTATACTGCAACAAATTCTATTTAAAGTGTTATTTGGCTAACATTTACTCAGAAAATTATAGGTCATGTTTGCCCTCCAATAAATTATGTACTACTTGAAAATAATGAGAAATTATTTGTTTTTACCTTTGCATTGTCTAATGTGCCATGTGCATTAACTTCTTGAAAACATTCTTTTATAAGTAAAAGTTTCTGTTGTTGGACACAAACACTACCTAACTAGTTTTCCTAGAGTACTTTTTAACATTTTAGCTTGAGAAACTAAATTCAGCAGTTTTTCAGGTCAGAACTTTCTGGAGATTTTACAAAGTATGAATTTTTGTGAATAAAGAGTCAAACAACTAAACATCACCTTAGGCTTCAAGTCAGACATAAAAAAAAAAAATAAAGTTTTGGGCAGTCCACTTAAGAGCCTCTGTTGATGACATTATCTGCTTTGCCTCATTAACAGTGAACAAAGCCAGGCACTTTTCCACTTTAGGTTTCGGTAGCTTATGTCTTCAAAAGTATATAGTTTCTTCTCATCCAGAGCTGATTTTTTTTTTACTTCCTTATCCCTAATTAGGTCCTTAATGTGTGCAATAGGCAGTTTGTTGCACTCTACTAAGTAGTCTTTCAATTCTAACTCGGGAATAAGCAGCATAAGTAGAAACAAGTATACTGTATATCAGCATACTATAAAATGGTATCGGTGCACAAGTGAATGTGAAGCTTCTTTTAACTTTTCCGTACATATTAAAGGTTATGCAAAATGTATCTTTTAAAAGACAATATTGTTTTCTTAAGGTGTGCTGGATACCTCTTTAAGAAAGTTGGAAAACTCGCAGCATCTGCAGTAGGAGGAGGATTCTTTTTGCTTCAGGTATGTATACTTCATTTTTTTCCTTGAACTGTATATTTCATGTCACTGTTATGTGAATATATCCTTCTAGGGATGTGCATTACTTTTTCTGAGTGTCCTTTTAGCAGACAGGCAATGCTACAATCCGTAAGAAATAACATTCCTGAACAAAACAGCCTATGTGTCAACTTTGTATTTAGAGTCCTAAGTAATTACACTTATACTGTATTGTACTCTCTCTCTTCATACATATACAGTTTATATTATATATACATTTTATATATTTCTACTTTCAGTTTGTTTTACAGAAATGCTTGAGCCTGAACTAGTTTTATGTTTCAGCATAATCCCTGTGAACACTTAGTTCACAAAGCTTTTCTGTGCCACTTAAAACATTGTTTCTTTCTTGTGCAGTCACTGTTCCGTAACTAACTTGGAGGTCTTCATTGAAGTAGCCCCAAAAGTTAGGGAAAGGTCACAGTCACATGGTGCTAGGCCTGGAAAATAGGGTGGGTGAGGCATCTCTTTGAATTCTGTTTCGCAGACCATCCTTTACAACCCATGCCATGTAAGCAGGAGAAGTGTCATGGATTGAGGAGGATGATGATCGACAGCTTTCTTTTCCCTCACTGAGTGCCTAAAATACCAAAGCAAATAACTGTAATATTAACCATTTATGTTGGCCATTTGAGATAACACCAAACTACAATCTCAACATCACATAGAATGTGCATGTGATTTTTGGCATACAACCTGAATTGCCATGCAACCATTGTATAGATTTTTGTTTTCATTCTGGGTCAAAAAGCTGTATCCAGGTTTAATTGCCAGTTGTGTAAAGTGCTATATAAATAAAATGTATTATCCATCCATCCATCCATCCATCTTCCAACCCACTGAATCCGAACACAGGGTCACGGGGGTCTGCCGGAGCCTATCCCAGCCAACACAGGGTGCAAGGCAGAAACCAACCCACCGCAGGACACACACACACACACCCCAAGCACATACTAGGGACAATCTAGAATCGCCAATCCACCTAACCTGCATGCCTTTGGAGTGTGGGAGGAAACTCATGCAAACTCCACACAGGGAGGACCCAGGAAGTGAACCTGGGTCTCCTTACTGCGAGGCAGCAGCGCTACCACTGCGCCACCGTGCCGCCCAAAAATGTATTATTAATCATCATCTTAAACTTGATACTTCATGTTACATTCAGCCAACACTTTTGAGTACACAGTGTGCACAAACTGTAGTCATGTGTTGTTCATTTCAGCTGACCCATAGCTATCTCACAACTGTCACTCATTAATTTGTCATTTTGATTAACTCCACAGTGGCAACTTTGTCTTTGGTTGCATATGTCAATAGCCAGCTGGACTTTGGGTCTTCTTTGAAAGATGTCCTGCATAGTATAACTGTCAATCTTTTGACTGTGGCATATCAGGGGGAATAATCTTAACACACATTACAAAGCAAGTGAACCTCCAAAGTTATATTTTGCTATCACTGAATTTCTGAGGCTTGATAACACTACTTGATTTCACAGTTTTTGGTGTCCATTTTACTTGCTTTACTGTAAACCTCAAATGATGGAATTTTGTAATTCATATATTTCAGTATACAGGAGCGTATTTTCCTTCTCCAGCACTGTAGAATACTCATTTCAAAATTAAACCTTTGATTAAAACTTGTATATATTTTTAGAGACAAAAAGCTCACAAAGAAATAAAAGTGAAATTGCATTTCAACATGTGCCTTATTCCAAATGATTAAAAAGCAAGACGCATTATTTATGAAACATTCAAAGTGCTTATTGCTAAAAGTATGCCTTCTAATGTCTTTCCTAAAGCAGAATATAGAAAGTAAGTGTCAAGGACTGATTGTTACGTTTGAGATTTTTATGTAAATGAAAATGTTAATGCTTTCAATGTAGCATCAAGTGTTCCTTCTTCTGATTGAAATTCTGTTTGTATACAATTTCTATCTTTAAAATATTTGAATGAGAGGTTCTTAATGAATGCTAATCAAAATACCTTTCATGTCTTGTAGATTGCAAATCACACAGGATATATTAAGGTTGACTGGAAGAGAGTGGAACAAGATGTAAATAAAGCGAAGAAGCAGTTTAAAATAAACACAGAAAAGCCTCCAGAGGAAGCAAAAACTAAAATGCGTGAGGTAATTTGAGATGTATATTAATTGAAATATTGCCACTTTAATTTCAACATTGTGATATCTTTGATAATTTTCTAGAAGGGTTTAAACTAGCTGGACACATTTACTTCATGTATCAATCTCCTTTCAACAAGAATATACTAAATTTAAACCCCTAAAAAGACAGAAAGAAGTTTTGATAAAGCCATACCCATATATGGTTGAATATACATATATCTTAAAAAACAAAAACAAAAAAAACAAAAAAACTGCAAAGTAAACACCTGAAATTCATTGCACCACATTCCTTGTTTTTATTCAACTTGATCCTTACATGTTTTCAATTTACAGTACTTTATTGTAGGTCCCCATTAAAGTGGATGTTTTTGCTGGTTTGCTGTGAATTTTACATCTAAAAGTTTTGGTCATTCTTATATTCCCAAGACACATTCTTCTGATTTTACTTGCCACCAATACCATCTTCATTTTTCTACTTATTCTAAGTCCGTCCACCTTCATTACAGTAAACATTACTTACATGCCCAAATCACTATTTTATCTTATATGTGCATTTTTAATGTCACCCACCACACTTTCACCAGACTATTTTCAGCTCATTAGGTAAAGTATTAAATGTAGCATGTAGCATTTTAAGTCCCCTGTCAAATGCCAGGAGAATAGAGTAGTAGGTGCTGATAAGACCCCAATAAAGATTAATTTACTGTCTATTGTTGAAGTCATTTTTGGGCTGTGGTAATGTTTGAGAATCGCTTGACAAAAATCTATGCAAAGAGGAAATCCTAGTTTGAAAATGTATTGAGACCACAGTAGTATAAATCAGTAGTATTAACCATTGTAGCAATTAAAGAAACCATATAAGTAATGAATGCAGAATGTGTCCCCTCATCAAAGTGTATGACAAGTGTGTAAGGGTTATGTTTTTGATTAACTCTTTTGCCTCATTTTAAATAGGTAACTACATTTGTGAAGAAGAACATCGTACTGACTGGAGGGTTTGCTGGTGGCTTTTTGATTGGACTTGCATCATAAGTTGGGTTTTTCTTTGTTCTTTTTTTTTTTTTAATAAACCCAGACGATTTTATATGCAAATGCTGTCAGTTACAGGTGGAAACACCATTGTCTCTGGGCATTGTAAAAGCACTATCTGAATTTTGTCTCAAAATCGTTCTTATGTTTAGTACACACAAATAAACTGGGGTGTTTTCTGTGAGTGGGCTTTGAAAAGAATTCAGTGTATGATATTTCAAAAATGCTTGCAGCACCTTTCTGTATTGACTTGTTTATTACACTAATGCTTTACAATTAAGTATACTGTTTAAGGAACTATTACTTTTAGAAAATAGCTGTTGTATCCTATAATACTGACATTTTTCAGATTATGCTTGAACATAAACCACTGAATGCTGAAAATTATATGTGGTACTGAAGTGGTGTAGTATAAATTATGATTATGCAGTGACCCAGTGGTTAATTAAGAGAAAATGAAAGTGAAAATGAGACAAAATTGAAAACAATCTAGACTACCTAGTTAATTCAGGGAACTCATTTGTTAGGAGAATCCTATGATATGATAAAACGTCACTGTGTGTACAGGACTTGCATCTTTTGAAATGACACACTTTCTGGTAAAATAAGCAAAAGAATGTGTGTATGAGAGGAACTGTTACTGTTAAAGGACAACTTTAAAAAAATCTGGATTTAATTTTATAGTATTTATTCTGTGTTATGCCAAATGTGTAGTTGATTATATTTATATGAGAGTTCCCACTATAAACTAGCCACAGTATTTAAATTTTAACCGTTTTCCTTTTTTCTTGTGACTTTTGTTATATTTGCAGGAAAATGTCAAATAAAAAGTCATAAACAAGCAAATCTGTTAAATTTTTATGAATAGTACTTATTAAAAATGAACAACAAGTCCTTTAAGATTTTGATTTTTCTGTTTACAAACATGCTGCAGGGAGTAATGTGTTGTGGACAGTGTAATGCAAATACAAAGTGAAAGGTTCTAGTTCTGTAACAAAGTTGTTTTACCTGCTTAATTGTGTTATGGTTACATTTTTTGTACTTTTCACTTTTTTGCCAAAGTAAGTTATTGTGCTGGTCATTATAGTAAGACACAATTGTAATGTTAAAAAATGATAATAGTAAGGATTTAAATAAATCCAAAAAGATTTTACAATTTTTGTTTTTTACATTTTTATTTAAATAGAAAATGTCTAACACTTGCATAACTTAATGTCCAATGCAGAAGTAATAATCATTTGTTTTTTGTTTTGTCTTCTACCTGTTCTTTTTTGAATCCAGAACAACACACAGATTTGTCTGCTGAATGTGTAGCACAGCACCGCTGCATTTCTCTTATCACGTGTTCACATTTGCTCTCAATGTATCTGTTGGCTGAAAAAAAAAACTGTTAGAAATACAATTATATACCAGTATTATATACTTGTGACATCTCTCGGTAATGTCAAGAGTTGGTGACAGAACAAAATTAGCAGGTTGAGGTTGTGAGGGCACTGGGCTTTCCTAAGGTCCTTATGCACAACAGCCTTTCAAATGAAATCCAGATCCCCACAACTTTTCTGACTTGTGACAAAAAAGTCTAATAAAGCAAATATGTCTGAGAAAATAGAACTTCATACCACACAATGCTGTGCAACAAAACACAGAGAAAGTAGAACTACACCAAAGTTATTTATGTCAAACCACTAAACATAAAATTAGAGGCGTTGAATTTAGTGAGCCTGGGAACTGACTTGCCTACCACTCCAGCTTTAATTCTAAAACATTTTACAATTTTTGTATATATTGTTTTTAGACACTTAACTGATTTAAAGTCAGTGGTCCATTACTTTGACCACTGTTACGCATTTTTACATTAAATCAGTTTACATTTAATCTGTGAATTCGGAAGGTCCAGGAATGCATGCTGCATATGTCTATACACACACACATATATATATATGTATATACACACACATTGTATTATTAACATTTGTTCAATTTCCTTTTGTCTTGTTACTGCACATTTTTTTAAAGATGCTGTTGTAATTTGCTGCAGGCCCATTCATCCATGTAACATTAGTTTGAGTGCTGTTTTTTGTTTTTCGTCATCACTGATTTGATAGTTATGTCACGGAATTTACCCAGGTTAGTTGGTTGACCTCAATTAGTTTCTGTGCATTCTCTGTAGTCCTGGGTACCCTTTGGTGTGAAGCCCATACCTTTCATATAATTCAATAAAAGGAAATCCACAGTATTTATTATGCTAAATCAGTTACAAATTCAGATTTTTGTCATATGTACACGTTACAATGAGAAAATGACATGCCTGTCTCCCACAGACTAAATAGAGACAGTAGTGTAAATAAAACACCAAACACTATGTTGAACATTTTATAGTAAATGAGAGTTCCTCAAAATGTTTTCAGCACAATTCTTAAAATTGATGATTTTGAAAGTGGCCAGGATTAGCTAATGTGTACTACACTGTGAAATACAAGTTTTTAGCACTGAAGGGTTATAATGTGTTTGTTGATTTAAACCAAAGTAAACATGAATATTTAATACTACAAAATGATCTACTCTGCTCTCTCTGAATCTCTTACACAAGAGAATACACCTTCAGATGGAGATTTACACCCATTCAGTCACCTTCATGTGCCATAGCCAAGACATGGTGGGCAGAATTTAGTCTCTTGAAGTCTCCAAGTTCTGGCCAGCAACATCGACGTCAGAAGAAAGTATTGCCACCATGGAGCAAATTATAATGAAGAACTGAATGGTGACATTTTGTGATGGTTAAACCCATTCTTCATAAACATTTACAGTAAACATGCTAAGTCTGGTTGTCCAGTATCTTGACTACTAAAATGAAGCATCACTGGATCCAGTGTTCCATGTCAAACTACAAGATAATGAATTCACTTTGGGTGAAATTAAAGAAGTTTAATGACTGAGGGTGCGAAACTTGGATACATTAATGTGACCCAGGACCAGTGAAAACTATGAAGCCTAGGGATTATCCAATGTCAAACACATTTGAGGTCCAAGCCAGTGCTGGTGAAAGTATGTGCAGAATTGTTTGTGATGTTGAGTTTGTAGTTTGCATTGATTACATGCCTCAAAAGGTCAACAGAGCTGATCAAAATTACACTGTAGGAAAAATGGGCAAGGAAAGTTGTTGACCATACCTCCAATTTACCCCAATCACACTCCACAGGTAGCAAAAGCTACCCTGCAAAAAAAGTGGATTTGAAGAATTGTCTTGGTTACCCTTTTCTCCGGACATGGCCACCAACCTTAACAGCTAATATAATATTGATATACATTATAAAGTAGAATAAATATTTAAGAAATGAAACCAAATGTTTATTCTTCTGCATTTTTGAAGTAGCAAACTACATGTCATTGATGGGTAACTCACCTAGTTTTTAATACATTAATAAAGGTTCCTAAAATCCAGTTTTAGCTTTTTTGTTCTGGATTATTGTGTGTTGTCTGATGAAGGAAAAAATGAATTTAAATAAATTCTGCACAAGGCTGCAACAAACATAAAATGTGTAAAAAGTGAAGGGGTCTAAATACTGGCCATATATAAAAAAGGGTGGACGGGTTAAAAAAACAGTGAAGGCTGAAACTAGGCTGCATTTTCTACACACTCAGATTCTTTAGGGTCTGCAATGCTACATTGCGGATGTTCTTTGAGGGTGTAGTTGTCAGTGCCATTTTTTTTCGTTATGGGATGCAGCATGAAGGTGGAGGACACTAAGAAGCTTAACAAACTCATTCATAAGGCTGGCTGGATCGGAGAATGTTGTCTAGACATCAGTCTATTATTCAAAATGCTAATCACCACCTTCATAGTGTTGTGGTTAGCCAGAGGGATGTTTTTAGCAGTAGACTTACTAGCATAAAGTGCTCCACTGAACATCACAGAAAATCCTTCCTCCCCACAGCCATCAGACTATATAACTCCTGTTCCAGTCAGTCATTCACACAGTAAGTTGTTCCTTATATCCTTAATGGGTCTTCCAGAACATTTTTCAACTACTTAGTAGTTCAATAATTTCTCTCTTGCTTCTCATGTGAATAACCTTTAACTCTTGACCTTTTTTTGCTCTTGAAATGTGCAATATTATTTCCTGCTCACTGTACTATTCAGTTTAATAAACTAGAGACTCAGATGCATAGTATCTATTATATGTAGTTCACTCCTGTAGAGCATAGTAAATAAGGATTTCTTGTACTTTATTTTCATAGTTTTAATTCTTTTTTACTTTTATATGTTTTTTTATATTTTCTTTTTGTGTTACTTGTGCCTTTGTCTGTCCGTACAATTGTAACATAAGCAATGTCCTTTGGGATTAATAAGGTCTTCTGAAGGCACTGTATGTTAATCAGTTTGGAACTGTTTTTTGCTTGTGTGTTTCTCTTTGTGTGTATTCATTATGCAATTAGTACTTTGTAAAACTGTATTTGCATGTAAACTAGATACAGCACCCTAGACCTGCACTCCATGTAGACTGCTAAACAACAACAAAGTGAACTGAACTGAATGGCACAGTGATAGTGCTTTACAGCGAAGTGCAGGGCCGTCTTAATGTATGGGCACTGGCTGAAGGCCCCAGGAGCACAGAGGCCCACGATGTTTCTCATGCCTATGTAGGTTTCTATTTTGCTATCAAAACAGGGGCCCCAGCGCACTACTTTGCCGGGGGGCCCATGATGCTGTTAAAATGGCCCTGTCAAGGAGACCAGGGTTCATGTCCCGCGTGCCCCCTGTGTGGAGTTTGCTTGTTGCACTTGTGGGTTTCCTTCAGGTGTTACAATTTCCTCCCACAGTCCAAAGACATTCAGGTCAGGTGCATTTTCAAATGTTAAACCGGACCCTGATCTGCCCAAGTCTGTTTGCCCATGATGGCCTCTTCTCTTTGTTGTAGTCAAGGAGGCACCATTGCTGCCTGAAGTCCACTTCAGAGAGGCTGAGAAAGTGTTTCCTTTCACAGTCCAGCCACATCAAGAATGAGGACTGTGTCGAGCTAAAAGCCCTATTGTTAAAACTGTTACAGTAAGTTATAACTGCCATAATTTATATTATTTATTTTAAAATTCTAATACAGTGCATACTATAGTGCATTCATTTTTACCGATGTTTACTAAGTCATGTACTACTGTTACTGTCCTTTCATGTAATTCTTAAATGTACAGGCACTTACTGTAACCTGCAATTGCTTCGTCCTGGGTATGACGTTAATCTGCATTCAGTCCTGCAAGCAGGTCCTCCAACTTACAGGGAAAACTTGGGGGTTGCTGGCAGAAATTGCATACCAGCCACCGTAAAAAGGCCACACTCTTCCAGTGTGGTGCTGGCCCTCGGACCTTACTTTTTTTCTATGCTAATTAGTGTTCCCTTATTCCAATTTTTATTTATTTTGTCTTCTTTCTTTTTCTTCATTATGTAAAGCACTTTGAGCTGTATAATTTGTATGAAAATGTGCTATATAAATAAATATTGTTGTTGATGAAGTGTCACCCGCTGCACTCGGGTCCCGATCCAGGTGGTTCGTAAATGTGGCGGGTGCGACAATCTGCGCATGCTCCCAACCCAACAGTCTTGGCGTTTAGCAACTAAGCATTTCACTATATATTACACTGTATGTATAATCTGTACGTGACAAGTAAAATTTTACTCAATTAGTAATTTGATTAGCGAGTATAGAAGATGCAAGAATGAATGAATTAACTGAATTATCGTTCAAAAAGCTTGACATTGAAAATAAATTCACATTATGTCACATTTTTTTAAGGGCTACACAATTTGATCATTCAAACAGACTTAGAATTAGAAAGAATATTCAGCGTCACAACATTTTTAATAAACCAAACGTGTCTGTGAACGATACACTCAAGTCGACGCCGGACATTGAACCGTACCTTGTAAACACTTCTGGATCTCACATGCTTGCTTCTGACAGGGGTCTTTCTCAGGCATTGCACAATACTGAGCTGAAATAAATAAATAAATAAATACATACATACATGAATAAATATATAAACGTGTTTCGTGCTTTCAGGCGTTTTAAATTTAACTCGTCATCAGATGATCGCGTCACCGCTCACTGACAGGCCTGCAAGCTTTAGTTCACCTTTGAATGATTTCCGTGTTGCATGTCATGTAATGTTTGCAAATTACATTTAAAAGAATTTCTTACTGCCTAGAAATGGATTAAATTGTTACCACGTGTTTTATGTAAGGTAAAATTGGTATAAGTATCAAAGAGTTTGCTTAGTTAGTAAGTCAGTTTTTGCACAAAATAATTAGCTAGTGCGGTTAGGAAGTTCTGCGCGGTTCACGTTGCACACCGGAATTATGTGACAGACGGAACACAATATTGGTGGAAGTGTTGCTGGTTTTGTTCCTTGGAAAGCGTTCGACTAGTTGTAATCAAAATTCTCATTCAGAATGGCAGTAAGTGCCGTTCATTTGGAATCGGATGCGTTTTTGGTTTGTCTTAATCACGCACTGAGCACCGAGAAGGAGGAAGTCATGGGGCTTTGCATCGGGGAAGTGAGTATGACATGTTTTGCAGTACGCCCATCTGTGTTCAAAGGTGGTCGTCTTTTCCGAGCTCCGATTGTTTAGAAATTATTAACAAAGGTGTCAGACTGTGATACTGAGGGCTGAAGTGAGATCCATTTTTCAGATGGAGGTTGGTTCCCATCTCAGAGTTGAATTTATTCGACATCTCAAGCTCCTGCACTTCCTAAGTAGAATTAAAACAGCTGTAAAGTGAATTTTTGTTCGAGAGTCTAATTTAGAATGTTTTGTCCAAAGAATGTCATCACACATTCTGTTATGTGCTAAGCAAGCTCACCAGGTTTACGTTGTGCCTAATTCGAATTCATTATGGACAAGCAGGTGCCAAACAGTTTGTGTGAAAAATAGCAACACGCCGGTAAGGGGGCACATTTCACATTCTTCATCAGAGATAACCTGCTTTATTATCAGTTTAGCACTACAACTAGCATGGTGCCACCTCATTGTTCCAGTGCCCTTTCTTCAAATCCCATGGTGAGTGATTGCTTGTATGGAGTTTGTATGTTCTCCTACCTGCTTTCGGTGCTGGGTAAAGTCCTTGCTAGGGTCATCCTGTGATCTGTGATCACTTGCTCACCGACCAGTGACCGGTGCAGTTTGGTTTTACACATAAGAAGTCTATCCATCAACCGCATCCTGGCGCTGAGGGTTCTCATTGAGTGCAAATGCAAATAGAGTTTCAATGCAGCCTTTGTCGATTTTCATAAAGCGGTTGACTGTGCTGCTCTGAGACTTCGCGTGATCCCTCAAGGTTGTTGGATATCATGGCCAGCCTGTACACTGGTGCTGTGAGTGCTGCGCAAAGTGGTGGCAGAACCTCTGCGTTTTTCCCAGTTGATTCTGGGGTTTGTCAGGGATGTGTTCTCGCTCCTACTCTATTCAGTGCTTGTATGAACTGGGTGTTGGGGAGGGTCGTTGTGCCCAGTAGCTGTGTGGCATCTGTTGGTGAAGAAAGATTCACTGATCTTAACTTTGCTTAAAATGCTTGGTCTTCACAGAGTCAATGGAGGCTCTGATCGGGGCTCTCAAGTCTGAGGGAGGAGTCTGTGTGTCTTGGATAAAAAACAATATGACATCTTGGGCACAGCCATCTACAGTGTGTGTGTGTCTGTGGAGGGAACGTTGACCTTGATGAGAGGTTTACTCACCTGGGCAGTGACATTCATGTCTCTGGTGACTCATCCTATGAAGTCAGTAGGCGGATTAGGAGAGCATGGAGGGGTCATGAGGTCACTGGAAAGGGGTGTGTGGCACTCCTGATATCCCTCCAAAGGGACGAAGGTCCAAGTCTTTACGAGTCCTGGTGCTTCCTGTCTTGCTATATGGTTGTGAGACATGGACGCTATCCAGTGACCTGAGATGAAGATAGGATTCCTTTGCTACTGTGTCTCTCTGAAAAATCCTTGGTAATTTTGTGTTGAATGAGCAGCTGCTCATGGAGTCCCGAATGAGGCACATTACCTGCATTGTGAGGCAGCATCAGTTACGGCACTGCAGCCATGTGGTATGATTCCCCAAAGGTGATCCAGCTCAGGGGTTGCCAACTGGGATCCCAAGCTATTTCATGATGTTGTGGGTGCAGCAACATGTTGTACCAGTCATGCCCTCACACTTGACCTGACCTAATGCTTTGCAAAATACATTCCAATGAATGGTGCACTGTAAATGTTGGTAGTGCCAGCAACAACTGCAATCAAACACTTGTGGTAACAGGAGAGCAGTCTTTACCATCACAGTGGAGAAATGTGGGCCCCCTTTTCTCTACAGAATTGTTTAAATTAGGCCACATTGGAGGGTTTTTGACTATAAACTTCCCATTTAAGATCCTGCCACAGTATCTCAATGGGATTCAAGCCAGTGTAGAGGGACAGTTCCTTTCTCACATGGGTGGTATAAAGTGTTGGTAAAGTTTTTTCCTTCCTAAATCAAATGATCATTTGAAAACTGTCTGTTGTGTTTACTCCGATTGTATTTTGTATTATGCTAAATTTGTTTGGCGCTCAAACAATCAAGCGTTATGTATAAGCAAAAATAGAGGAAATCAGGAAGGGAGCAGATACTTTTCCACAGCACTGTGCATGTTCAGAGTTCATAATCAGTTGAATGGATTGTGTTTATTGATCTTTATTACGTGTACATAAAGGCCGGCAAAGTGACATGTGGTCGTGTGTCAGTAGCAAAGTAACTGCAAAACCAAGCAAAAAACATGATAATGGCAGAAGGAAAAAGCATATGGAGTATTGCTTTTATTACATTACATCGATGTTTCTTTAAAAATCATTGCTTACAGTTACATCAGCGATATGATCAAGTCAAGGTGTTTATTTCATGCTGAAAACAAGAGCATGTTGCCAAAATTGAAAAGTTACACTTGCTCCTTATGAGCCATCACCAGTAATAACATACATTGTAACTTCTAGAGCTGGGGTTCTCAACATCGGTCCTGGGGACCTCGCTGTCGCTGCAGGTTTTTGTTCCAACCAGCTTCTGTTTTTAATTGAACTCCTGGGTTAATTAAGTGAACTGATATTGCCCAAGTTCTGTGTTTAAGGAACAATATATTAATTAGAAAACTAAGTTTGCTAAAAAAAAATAGATGTATTAAAATGTACCAAGCAGTTATATAGGAATAATGTATTTTTTTCTTTTTAACAGTATTTTAATCTTGATTTTCATTCTACTTTTCAAGGTGTTCTAATTGTTTACTTAATCCATTATTTACTAATTAGTAGGTCTGACTCTAAAGTAGTTGCAGCCTTTGATTATTCTGTGTTGTTTGCCAGCGTGTCTGATCTGCTTGTTTTAAATTGTCATTATTAAGAAACAAGGAAGGCGGAAAACTGCACAGAGAAAGGGAAAAATAAAGTGAATTCAACAAAAGAGAGTTAGGCATTTAAATCTATAGCAAAAGCAGAAATATTTATAAATGTCTTATAAATGTAAAAATCATGCTGCTATGCTTTTTTGAATGTCAAATAAAAGAAAAAAAAAATACCAGCTAATTAAATGAGATCAATGCTATAAGGTGTTGTCACTGATTAGGAATCTGGTTGGAACAAAAACCTGCAGCCACAGGGGTCCACCAGGACCGACGTTGAGAACCCCTGTTCTGGAGGAATTGAAAGAAGTAACCATTTAGAAAACATAAGAAGTATCCACAGGTCCTTATCTTTAACTTTGGTTTTCATTTGCCTTTTAATTTAGGACCGTAGGCCCACATGTTTTCACTAGTGTTTCATTATGATCAATAACAAATTATTGGTTAGTATTAACAAGGTGGTCAGATGTGAAATGGTCATTTAAACAGTAAAATATTGTTAAACGGTAATAATACTAATTCTTTACATTTATATAGGGCTTTTCTCACTACTGCTGAGTTTGTTTTGTATGTATACTTGTGTACAAACATACAAAAGTGGGAATTCACTGTGGTTAGCACTGCTGCCTTGCAGCTGTCATGTTGCCTGTATGCAGTTTGCATGCCTCCTTCGTGTGTGTGTGGTGTTTTTTTGTCAAGATACTCTCTTCCTTTAGGTATTCATGTGTTAAGTTAACTCATGGATCTAAATTGACCCATCACTAATGTGAGCGTAGGCATGTGCATGGGGGAACTAACAAGAAATGCGTAGATGTTCATTAAATGAAAGACAGCATTACATACTCGGATGAGTTTGTCATCCATCAGCATGTGGTTTGAAAAAGACTCAGAACTGTTGTAAATAATTGTGACCAAGATATAATAATATAATCTGTTTATCTCTCTTAACATTTTGCTTGCATGATGGCTGTGGGCAACACAGCTGTTTAATATCTCCAGGGGTTTTGGATATTGTCTTTGTCTGTGTGATGTTTGTATCTAAATGGCTTATCTTAATTTTTTTAATCCTTTTAATCAACCATATGCCATTTGTCAGTTTTCGCATATCCCAACTTTCTTGCCAGAGAGGTTTGTTGGGATCAGAGTTCAGGATCCGCTACTTGTACATCACCCCTGGAGCAATTGCAGGTTAAGGGCCTTGCTCAAGGGTCCAACGGATTAGCATTCCTTCTGCCACTGCTGGGATTCGAACCAGCATCCTTCAAGTTACCAGCCCAGATCCTTTAGCCATAGAGCCACCACTCTGCCAAACTGATTTTGTCGATTCGTGAATAGGTCAGTACTCCATCCACAGATTGGTCTTTCTTAAAAACCTGACACATATCATTTTAGTAGTAGACAAATAAGGTGCAGAAAATGAGTGGATGTCTTATGACATTTATTGTTAAACAAAAATATTTTACTGCTTTTATTAATGCAATTGTGCGGCTGTTCTTTAAAGTGTTTTCTTTCTAATATTTTAACCAAAGGATTAATCTGTTTAGAACAGTAAATGTTTCACTGCCAAAGTGGATGTAGAATGCGTTGTACATTCTATTTTGTTTGGTCTGCTGATTTACAAAAACAATTCCATATTTATTATGTATTGTTGCTCTCAGTTTGAACTTTTTTGGTCACATTACACTGTACATGCCTCGGTTTTTAAGAAAACATACTGCATACTATGAAAAAAGACAGCTGGAGAGAACACATATTGTAAGCTAAAATATATGATGGCAGTGCACATCTTGACTAAGTACCTTAGAAAAAATGTAAAATGCTAATATTTGAATTTTTTTATTTTAACAAAAGGAGGTCTTTAACAGCATTAATACCCATCCAGAACATTTAACATCAGTTTTTTTATAACTTGGAAATCTTCCCCCTACTCTTGTGATTCCATCGATCAAAGTCAACCTGCTTACTTCATACCGACAAGAATTAGGTCATGTCTGGTGACCCTTAGCTAGCAAATATTTATCAGGTTTATTGCTTACAGAGATCCTTAATTGTGTTATCAGTAACTGTCATTGAAGCACCAAAATATTCTGTACCTATAAAGATAGTACAGATTTTGTTACAACTTAAAGAAAGTAACTAGTATGAAACTATTTAATATACATGAAACCAGTTCATTACTTACTGTTAAACAACAACATATATATTACTATTGCTTGGATTTAAAGTTAACAGAGCAGAATGCAAACCCTGAATAGACACACATACAGTGGGTACGGAAAGTATTCAGACCTCCTTCAATTTTTCACTCTTTTATATTGCAGCCATTTGCTAAAATCATTTAAATTAATTTTTTTCTTCATTAATGTACACACAGCACCCCATATTGACGGACAAAAAAAATAATTTTTGAAATTGTTGCAGATTTATTAAAAAAGAAAAACTGAAATATCACATGGTCCTAAGTATTCAGACCCTTTGCTCAGTATTTAGTTGAAGCACCCTTTTGAGCTAATACAGCCATAAGTCTTCTTGGGAAAGATGCAACAAGTTTTTCACACCTGGATTTGGGAATCCTCTGCCATTCCTCCTTGGAGATCCTCTCCAGTTCTGTCAGGTTGGATGGTAAACGTTGGTGGACAGCCATTTTTAGGTCTCTCCAGAGATGCTCAATGAGGTTTAAGTCAGGGCTCTGGCTGAGCCATTCAAGAACAGTCACAAAGTTGTTGTGAAGCCACTCCTTCGTTATTTTAGCTGTGTGCTTAGGGTCATTGTCTTGTTGGAAGGTAAACTTTCGGCCCAGTCTGAGGTCCTTAGCACTCTGGAGAAGGTTTTTGTCCAGGATATCCCTGTACTTGACCACATTCATCTTTCCCTCTATTTCAACCAGTCGTCCTGTCCCTGTAGCTGAAAAACACCCCTACAGCATGATGCTGCCACCGCCATGCTTCACTGTGGGGACTGTATTGGACAAGTGATGAGCAGTGCCTGGTTGTCTCCACACATACCGCTTAGAATTAAGGCCAAAAAGTTCTATTTTGGTCTCATCAGACCAGAGAATCTTATTTCTCACCATCTCGGAGTCCTTCAGGTGTCTTTTAGCAAACTCCATGCGGGCTGTCATGTGTCTTGCACTGAGGAGAGGCTTCCGACAGGCCACTCTGCCATAAAGCCCTGACTGGTGGAGGGCTGCAGTGATAGTTGACTTTCTACAACTTTCTCCCATCTCCTGACTACATCTCTGGAGCTCAGCCAAAGTGATCTTTGGGTTCTTCTTTACCTCTCTCACCAAGGCTCTCCTCCCCCGGTAGCTCAGCTTGGCCGGACGGCCAGCTCTAGGGAGGACTGTGGTCATCCCAAAAGTCTTCCATTTAAGGATTATGGAGGCCACTGTGCTCTTGGGAACCTTAAGTGCAGCAGAACTTTTTTGGTAGCCTTGCCACAATTCTGTCTCTGAGCTCTTCAGGCAGTTCTTTTGACCTCATGATTCTCATTTGCTCTCGCATGCATTGTGAGCTGTAAGGTCTTATACAGACAGGTGTGTGGCTTTCCTAATCAAGTCCAATCAGTATAATCAAACACAGCTGGACTCAAATGAAGGCGATCTCAAGGATTATCAGAAGAAATGGAAAGCACCAGAGTTAAATAAGTGAGTGTCACAGCAAAGGGTCTGAATACTTAGGACCATGTGATATTTTAGTTTTTCTTTTTTAATAAACTGCAACAATTTCAAAAATTCTTTTTTTTTGTCTGTCAATATGGGGTGCTGTGTGTACATTAATGAGGAAAAAAATTAATTTAAATGATTTTAGCAAATGGCTGCAATATAACAAAGAGTGAAAAATTGAAGGGGGTCTGAATACTTTCCGTACCCACTGTATCTACAATACAACACAAATTGAGCATGAATGTCCTGAAAAGCCAGAAATTATCCAGCCAGCTTAACTCAATCCTCCTTTGGAATGCTAGACTGTCATAAGATACTCATTCCAGGATAAATCTGATTCATTAAATATCCTGCTGCACTCACAATTGGTGTTTAGGAGAAATCATTCAACTTGTTCAAGGAGCCCATAAACTTGGCTGTAAGTGCTGAGCCAGTGCGCTGAAAATAAAACAACCACTCTTTTAAATGATTGCAGCGCCGCACAAAATGCAGAACACGCAGCAAGTCAGCAGCAGCAAGCCACCAGCTGATCGAGCAAAGAGGAGGTAAAAAAAAAACCTGTTATTTGTTTCCCATTGTACCACCATTTAAGAAGGGTTTCAGAAGAGCGCCTGCATCTCCTTGGGGTGCGTTCAGCCGCCCTCTTCACAATGGCGCGTTGCGGTGGCGGTTGGGATAGGCGAGCGAAGTGCAGATCACATGGCAAGGCAGCAGCAGCAAGCCAGCAGCTGATTGAGCAAAGAGGAGGTAAAGAAAACAACCGTTATTTGTTTCCCAATGTATCCCCATTTAAGAGGGGTTTTGGAGGAGCGCCTGCTTCTCCTTGGTGTGCATTCAGCCCCCCTCTTCACAGCGGAGTATATTCATATATAAATTCTAGAAATTTAAAGGTGACGCACACCCTTATTTGGGTGGGTGTTATTGATTCACGCTGATCGCACTTTTATTGTTTACTGCAGTTTCAATATTAAACAACTTCTCAGTTTTCCAATTTTAATATATTGGATTGGTGCACTGGTATGCTAAGAGACTTGCTCAGGGCCAATGATGCAGATTTTTGCTTATTTGCACTTATGCATACAGAAATGAGTTTCAAATCATATCAATCAAATGTAATATACTGTATTTCATGTTATATTTTCATGTAACTGAAGTCCTTGTTTGTTTATGTCTCTAATGGAACTTTTTAATATTTTTTAGGTGGACACCAGTCGGATAGTCCATATTCATTCAGTTATTATCTTGCGGCGTTCTGATAAGAGGAAAGACCGTGTGGAAATCTCTCCAGAGCAGCTGTCGGCAGCCTCTACAGAAGCTGAGATATCCTTTTCTCTTATTTTCAGCCAAATGTGCTAATTTTTTCCCAGCTAAAATGCAGTTTTATTGGTGGTGGGGGAGGAGAGCAGCAATGATTAGCACTACTGCCTCATATCTCTGAACTTTGGCTTAGGTACTATCTGTAGGAAATTTTCATATTTTCCTGTCCACTTGGCCTTTTCTTCCTACATCTCAAGGAATAAATGCTTGGCTGATTGGTGACTATATTGTTCCCATGTGAATGAGTTAGAGTGTGCCCATGGTCCAAGGTTGTTTCCTTGCCTTGCAGCTGATACTGTCTGAATGTAATCTGACTCTGGTCTGCTGTAACTCTGAATTGTGTAAGCAGTTTGGAAAAAGGACAAATGAAATTTTATTATGAAGCAAATGTTAAAAGCCCATTGTCTCTGTGTTAGTTATTTAACAAGTTGTATTTTTTGAAAACACAATGTAGTGTTGTCATCTCAGAATACTTCTACTTGGGTCCACTTCCTAGCCTGGGTGTTTTCTGTGTGCAGTTCCTCCAGGGATTCCAACTTGCTCTGGTATGCTGTTAGGTTGACTGGCACTCCTGAATTAACCATGTGTGCTTAAATGTGTCCCATGGTGGATTAGGAATTCCATCTAGAATTGGTTCTTGCCTTACACCTGAGGCAGCTTAAATTAATGACAAAAAATGAGTGGATGGATAGTTGGCCATAGTGAACATAAGGCTTAAAACACTGGGACAGAAGTTCAGATAATAATTTTTGACCTATAAAAAAGAACACATTTCAGATATATCCAGTATTATATCCATACTTTGTTTTCCTGTTCTTCAACATACATATATTTAACCCCTTTGCGGGTAAATTCTAATTATTTTACTCTGCTACGGAGCACTTCCCGTTCAAAGCTCAGACAGCCATACTGATGTGCAGTCTTCTTAAAATGAAATACAAAATAGCATGCATTCCGTTTTTAGGTATGTGCAGCTTAAACAGTTTTCAAAAATATTGGAAATTATTCTTTGTAAATATTAAGTAACAATAATTAGTTTACTGTAGCTTGTCTTATAAAATATTAACATCATATTTACATAATTCATACCAAATTAACACATTTTTTTAAATGCTTATCAGATGGCCTTGGTGTCACAATCCCTCCTAATCCACTTACAGCTATGTTTGGTGGACTCCTAGATGGGCTTAATGTGGAGAAGGACAAACAAACTGTAATTGCCTTTACTGCACTATTAGCACAAAGATGCTTTTTGCACATCTGGAAAAATCCTAGCCCGCCTCCTTTAAGTCAGTGGGTAACTGATGTTATATACTAAAAAGCAAGTTCTTACTTAGAGGATCTGTTCAAAACCTTTTTTAAAACCTGGCAGGATCTAATCAGTAACATTTTAGAATAAGCAATTAAATTGGGGAGAAGGACTCCTTTCCCTCTTTACTACTCTCAAGGTCTTACTCTGCCTGTTGGCCTTCTTCTCTTTCTCATGGGTGGGGGTTGAGTTGAATTTAGTTTTGTGAAGTTTGACTTGATTGTATGGAATGTTATGTGCTTTTCATAAATTTAATCAAAGTTAAAAAATGTAATTTTAGTGCATTTCTAATTTAATGTGTAGTACATTTGACGGTACATTTTTTATTTAAAGTGGTTGGTCAGTAGTTAAGTATCCACTTCAGTGGTGCTAACCTAACCTCCACATCCTCTTGTGATGTTTTTATGTTTAAGTAGTACAACCCCTATATTGCCCTTAATAATAATTATTACAGGCTGGCGGAAATGACTGGAAGGCCGATGAGAGTTGTGGGATGGTACCACTCCCACCCTCATATAACAGTATGGCCGTCACATGTAGGTAAGTTCGTACACTATATTTATGTTTTGTTTTAAGTTATGATGTTGGTGTATGTTCTTCTGATCCAGAAATTCAGTTCTCCTGATGGTTAAACTTGGATAGTGCTGTGGAAAGAATTGTGTGGTTGACCAACAGATTTGCTTTCAGCTGCAGTGGTGCATTGGGTCTTGTGCTGCAGAAATACTTGGATAAAAGTCTAAATTCACAAGTCAGCCTAAATTCCCATTCAGACCTTCAGTCACACAGTATGCTGTCAGGAAGACTGAAGTTACTTAACGTATTTGAAAAGAAAAATGCTAATAAAATACCTTGATTAATTTGAGGTAGATAGGTATTATGGAAAGTTTTTGTTGCACTTTAAAAGTTAAGTGAAAACGGTTAATACATACTGTGTATATATATATATATATATATATATATATATATATATATATATATATATATATATATATATATATATATATATATATATTCTGCATTGCATAAAAATTATATGAATGCAGGAGTAAAAAAAATGGAAAAATATAATTTAGCGATTTTTTTTTTTTTTTTGTAGTGATAAAATATCTAGAACGTTATTCATGTTATATGTTTGGTTTCATGTTTTCCTTAGATGTTCGCACTCAGGCAATGTACCAAATGATGGATCAAGGATTTGTTGGACTTATTTTCTCATGTTTTATTGAAGATAAGAATACAAAGGTATGTGTTCTTACTACAAAACAAATTAATTTACATGAATAAACTACACACTGATAAATTCAGAATGTGTGAAGTATATGCAACTACCGCTTACACTGACAGTTTAGCTTGCTGCAATGAACTGTGGAAGTTGGAGCGATAAATATATGAACATAGATTAACTTGATTGCAAACTTTTGATCCTTGGTTTTTGTTTAGTTTTTTACTATAGTTTGCAAAGTAAGTATGATTTGATTAATAAATTTATAGAAAACATAACTTAAAAATATTAGCTCATGTTCTACTTTGTAAATAAGTAATTTCAGAAAAGGATTTTTCCTATTTTTTTTATGTCTGACTTTAAATTTGAAACAGATAATACAAATTTAATTTCCCTTAGGGTGATCTACAGACTTTACACACAATATTAAATGAAATTAAAATATCAAAGACATTGAACACTTTATACAAAACGAAAAATTGAAATCAAGCATATTATTATTCCTTTTAATATATGCAGTATTAAAGTTGTTCAGATACAGTATGTTACAGAATTGATTGTTATTAATCATTTATGATAAATTACGTCTTTTTCTCTCTCTGGAAGGTTTCAGGTAAGGAAGTGATTAAGCTTCAAAGTGAATTTAGAAAAACACTGTAATGAAGTCCGAGATCTAATCATAGAAAAGTATAAGCAATGGGCAGAATACAAAACCAGTTCAAAGGCAATGATCATTCTTTGAATAGAACTGGGGAAAAAGCTACAAAAGTACAACTATACTGCTTTGATCTGATTGTTTCTTTACAGTTTATTTGGTAGACAGTAAGGGCACTTCTGAGAGAAGCGTATTGAAGATAAATCTTCACTCTAATTGACAAAAGTTAATGTGCTTAAAGGAGATATTCATAAATTATTAAGAAGACCATTCACTTGGAAGTGGTAAAGTAAAAGCCCTTATCCACAGATTACTAAAGAGTTGTGGCAGAAAGAGGTATGGTCTGGTGAGAAGCCCTTTAGCCTGAAAGCTAAATGGTGTGTGATGCAATTTAAATATTGCATGCAGTCACGTTTATACTGTTCACATAGTAGTGCAATAAGAGTAGAAGAGCATAACACTGATAGCATTAGTCTTTTCGGGTTCTATGATAAGATTAATCAGGCACATTACAGGGAAATAACACAATATCTCTTTTCCACTGTGTCAGAAAAAAAACTGGAAGAAACATTGATTTTTCAAAAGGTCAATGAACTTAAACATAATGCAGAAGCAACAGTGTGGTTGTTTACAGTGAAGAAAATGTATTTCCTTGGTCTAGTCAGGTCTGACTAGAGGGTGAGCTGCTGGATTCTTTATCATTTGAATCTCATTATTTATTGGTGGTGGGTTCAGAAAACAAGAACATCATAATAGAAATAACACTGAAAAGAAGCAGTTAAGGAAGCAATAAATGGATGGAAAACTTAAATGAGTTTACTAAATTTAAACACAAAGTGCTTCTTGAGCAATAATTGCATAATCGATCATAAATGGCATCTAATTTAGAACTTCAGTTCAAACAAAAACTGACCACCACTTCAGCCGTCCAGTATCAAAGTTTAGCACTCTGACCTGGCATTAGTAAGTTATGTCAGGTCATTGATATCAACTTTGTAATGTACATTTACCTGAAGAAATATTTCCTTCCAACTGTTGCATGTTTTTTTTTATTATTTAATACCCTATTTGAAATAATAAAATAAATGTTTATCCAACTGAATTCAGAGTTTGTGCATGCCCTTTTTGTTTTGTGATGGTATAGCATTTAATACTAAGTAAACACAGTATATATTTAAAACCATATAATCCAGAGCTATGAAAAACTGAAAATGAATACCAAATGTTAAGCCCAAAAAGCAAAAATATTGAAAAATCACATAGTACAATATTAAATGGATTGCAGTATCAAAGAAATACAATGTACATTTCTGATATTTTGTGCTCTCTTCTGCAGACTGGACGGATACTCTATACATGTTTCCAGTCAGTACAGGCACAGAAGGGCTCGGAGTGAGTATTTTTATTGTTGTTTTTCTGGAAATGAGACATGAGAAAACAGAGTTGTTCAGTGTCATTAAACTAGGCATTTAAACAGCTAAGATAAAACTTTGCCAGGGCACCAGCTGTCATTTTCATTATCTCTTCGTGACAGTATTAAAGTTGTTTGTGGATTTTAGGGTCAGTTTTTAGACAACATATTATGGATTATTTTATATCGGTATCAGGTCAGGTCAGGTCAGGTTGGAGAGCATGCACTGGTACAGTGCGTTGCCACACCCAGATTTCAGTCATAGTTTAGATTTATTTACTTATGGGTCATTCTATGTCAAATAAACCGATTTTTTTTAGAAATCCCATGCACTTCAAATCTGAAAGCAATATCAGATGTACCCATGTTATCCAGGGGACACACTGTAAAATTATGTTGATTTAAAATCAATACTCTCCAAGAAACAGCCAATTTTGTGATGGGAGAGGGGTGCCATATTTGACACGGCTTAATTTTTTTTTTTCAGAAATTTCACAAGACCTTATCTCAAGAACTAATCCATTTAGCCTGGAAAGAGCAGACCTTCAAAAATGAAAAAAAAAATGTGCGTCTTTGGCTTTGCCATGTTTTAGCTTTAACTTCTAACTGATACAGACTGCTGAATGTTTAGATACCTACACAGAGCTTTTCAAAAGGTTTATAAACAAACAAGAAAATGCATCAGATTTTGACCAACAGGCCTCTCAAATGTGAATTTTTTTTTTTTTTTTTAGATCTAATTCATTTTTGATCTAATTTTTAGACAAGTCTAATGCACTGTTGGAATGTCTATAATAAATAGTAAATAATAATATCTATTATATATTTGATTATTTATGGTCCCTTTCTCAAAAAAATAGTCTTACTTTTCTTACGTGAATCTTGTTATTTTCTATTCAATTCATGGGTTAAATTCACCATTTGTCAGTGATGATATTCATCAAGTTCTTCATCTCTATGTTGGGTACAGGATTAATGAAAAGCAAATCACCCAAGGCACATTAATGCGAACATGAACAACAGATGCTTGATTTATCATTAAATATAACACTAGATGTAATGAAATGTTAACATCTTGGTATTGCAACAGCAGGAATATGACCCATTTCATTTCTGTTATAATCAAAGTGCAGAGTGTAAGGTATCTTTGTCTTTGGTATCAAGATGGTACTTCCTACCACTGACCATTGTTGGTGCACTAAGCAATGTAATGACACACCATAATGGTACCCAACAAATACGGTCTCTAGGTAGCCAATGGAAAGGCTGTGCAGGATAGTTTGCATGCATGAAACATATCAGGATGTCTGATTTTTGCATCACTCTTGTCACGAATCACACCACTCCATTTTTCATCATACATTCACCCAACATAGCCTCCAATAGGACACTGGTCTAATGTGAGGGACGCATCTGATCCATTAGGAGTGTGATCATGAGAGGGTAGGATCTCAGCTGCTGCTTCAGTGGTGTTTATTAGATAGTCAATTGACTGTCTTCATCAGACACCCGGCCAACTTTGAGATTGCCATCTTCTGTAGGGATGTAACAGTGGTATTCTTGAGTATCGGGTGCCATTTTGGCCATGGAGAATCACATTTACTATTCAGTAACATGAGATAAGACATCGTCATTTGATATGAAAAAAGTTTCAAAGTTTTTGATAACTTATTGATTGAAAACTCAATGATTTCTGTTATTGACAACACAGAGCATTCAGCCTGTTTAGAATGGGGAAAAAAATGTGAAAGATTTGATTAAGAAAAGTATGGTCTGTATTTTGATAAAGAAAGGACAATCTAGAATAAATTATCTGACATTCCCACATGTAGTTAGGGTGCTCTGAAAATGAAATCCAGAATTATTTTTTTGATTTCTGAGGTCTGCTGTTCAAACCCTGATACAGTTACTTTTCTGTTTATTGCTTTTTCAGAAAGCCTATACAGTTATGTGACGAAGGAGAAAAAATCAAAAGTCTGTGTTGGTTACAAATATGTGTTTTTGAGGTCTAAACATAGCTAAGCCAAAAACTCACATTAAATTTTGGCCAGTTTCAAGAGGCTGCTTTGACCATGCACGGTCACTTGGACCAAATCTTTTAATTTTGTCACATACTAAACCAATAAATGTACCAGCGCGCACAGTAGTCTCGGCCTACTCGGTGGTTTAGTTCATGAGCTATGGACGTTGATGAAAAGATTGGGCTGGAAAAAATCAACACCCCCCTCCTGTATCTTGGAATGTATTAATCTTGAATCAAAGAAAAATGCTAAGGGGGTCTGACTAACCTGGTAATGCTTCCAGAATTTTTTGAGTCTGAAGTGTGTGGGCCATTGGTTGATTTGACATGGAATGACCCTTCTGGTTGTATGCTTACCCCTTTCATAGTAAGATATGTACAGTTTTGTTTTCTATATCAGAATTGTTATTTAGTCCCTTTATATCCCATTGTCTAGAAAGAAAGTATTCCGTTCTTTCAAAATATTTTGTTTTGTTCATAAAAAAAACAATCACGAGAATGTAATTACTTTACTTATGGTATTTGTAATGTGTTCCATAATCTTATGTGAAAGAAATATTCAGAATGATTGTCTTTTTTTACCCAGCAACCCTGAGCTGGATTTAACCAGGTTGATACAATATAAGTGAATTGGTGGCTTATTTATTTTAAATATAATTACTATACTGAAGTTTTTCCAAAACTGCAGAGTTTAATAGAGTCAGACAGATGCTGATAAAACACAAGTTATTAGTTAGGTAAACTGTTCATGTCAGACCTGACCAGAGTTAAGCAAAATATTGTTAAACCCGCTTGAGTGAGTGTTGTATGAAATGAAAGACTGTGTTTTCTCAGTGCTATCACTTTCTGTCTACATTTGTTTGCTTAGCTATTTTATTTTATCCAGTGCACCCCAAGCATAATTGATTACTGTATTTTTGTAACTGTAACCATGGTAAGTCTAAGTTACATAGTGACAGTCACTTAGCTGCCACTGGTCCCTCTAAGAGGTTGAATAAAGCAAAAAGCAGACATTTTGTTTATTTCAATGCACATGAAATGAGAAGCTTTTAAACATTGTAGAAGTTGATTTTTTTTTATTGTTATTGCTAAACATATGTAGCTAATATCCACTTTTAAAAAAGGATTGCTTGCTCTTTGTATCTGTGTATCCGGTTGCTTGGGTTAGAAAGAAAAAATTTTTAAAATTGACAAAACATGTAGAAGAGGGGTAAAAATCAAAAATGATAATAAAAATAAGGGTCTAAGAATAAGGTGATTGTTCTTATCAGCCTGTTCTGTTGTCAGACATGTTAATACTGGCAACAGCAGCATGGTAGCTACTTTCTTGCCGCCACTCAAATCACGTGAATGAAGTTCATAGCTGTAATACTAACTGATTACTTTGCATGGTGGGCAATGGATGAGTTAAAATAATGATAAATCGATGCGCAGGTCAGAAAACTAAAGCCCCAACATGACTAGGCTAGAACTGCTAAACCTGGCCAATGCAGTAGCAACTGCCACCATATTTTCCCAGGAAGCACTTTGACTTTGTCAAACACTTATCACTTGAACAATTGATGCCACGGGAAAACGGATAAAATGGCCAGCTCTGTCTGAAGAGGAAATGGCCACAGTGTGAGAAAGGGATAGGGTGCGACAAATACAAATACAAAACATAACGTCTAAATTGAGCACAGCTAAAAATTGCAGTAATGTTTGAAATGCATCAGTTCTTTCATATTTTTTCTGCAGCTCATCCCCTGAGCATTGTGTGCATATCAGAAACCAGCCATCGATGGCACACCTTCTGCAGGTCTCATTGAAGAACACATCCACACTCACTGCAACAGTTTACACTCCTGTCAAAATGATGTGTACATCCTCCTATTAATAAATCTGTTTTGTTTTTGTTAGTAGTTTTGCAGAAAGGTGAATTACTTATTTGTAATGATGACTTATTTTTGATAAATATCTGTTTAATTGTATTGTCAAAAAATAGGCCAACTTGAAGATTTTCATATCATTGTTTGTTTACATCTTAATAGTGAAATAAATGGTTATAAATAAAATTGTTTCAGATAATGAGAGGAGTTGTAAAGTGCTATTGGCTCATCTAGTATTTTTTGTTTTTTTGATGTTCTTGAATTCTATTAGCAATGGTCAAACTATAATCCTTTCTTATTTTAAAGGTATGAGAGAGTTGAGATCCCAATTCATGTAGTTCCTCATGAAACAATTGGGAAAGTGTGCCTGGAATCGGCTGTAGAACTACCTAAAATCCTTTGTCAGGAGGAGCAAGATGCTTACAGGAGGATTCACAAGTATGAGGCCTTTATGTTTCATTTTTAAATATATACATTTTCTTTAATTTAATCTTCATAATTATAGGGATCATGTTAGGTGTTTTTAAACAAATGACGTATACTTTAAACTGAGACCAAATGAGATAGTTAAGTACCTTGTCATATTTATATTAAATGAGATGGTTTCACTTCACAGAAAATGAGTTACATCAAAGCTGCATTGTTTATTTAAAGCATTAAAGCTGTTTAGTGTGTTATTTTTACCCCAGCACATGTATTATTACAGCTCATATAACATATTATACTGATGTACAAATTTCTGATGAATGTGCAATGTCCAAAAAGAAACTTTTTGAACAACAAAATTATTCTTTTGATAGTAAGTCCTGTATTTTTTGTCTCCATTCCAGCCTGACTCATCTGGATCCAGTAACAAAAATTCACAATGGCTCAGGTAAGAAAAATAGTTTTATTTAAAAAAAAATAGAGAAAATGTAATTTACATTTATATTTCAGCTCTCTTTAGTATGACCAAGCCCAGGCTCCTTTTCTATTAGTACTCCCAAGTAGCTTAAAGACCTTTGGTGCTTCCTAAATCTCAGTGCAGTTTTAATTTTCACATTTTAAGAAAATAGTTTAACTTCTGTATTGTCATCGCCACTGTGAAGGGCTCCAAAGATATGTAAGCCCTTGAAAATTGTATATAACATAAGATTCTCAAACTTTATGAATATAGTTTAAGATCACGAAAAGCTGATCTGGGTAGTATCCTGTATAAGGCTAAAACCTGTCCTGAATCGAGGTACCAGTCCATTACTGGCCTGTAAATATTTAAGTTTCTTTATATAAAATTAATAGTTTTTACATTATACATTCAGTTAGTTACTTCATTTTAAATGCAGTAGATAATAATGAATACATTAGTCAACAGTTGCTTTGCTAATATTTCTTTGAATAACAAAACTATCATTCAGTATATTCTAATGAAGAGTTTCAGAAGTGTCGGAGACCTTAGCAGTTTAATAGTGAATTGATGTCAGGAGTTGCCAGTGACCCTTTTGTCTGCTTGTAATTGGCGTTTATTCCATTTTGTAAATTGTTTTAAGCAATGTTCTTTTCTGCTTTAAATCTTTTGTAATGATATCTAATGCTCCTTACCGCGGACTAAGTACTAACATCACTGGCTGTGCTCTGCATTTTTCATAAAGTCACTTTACAAAAGCATAAACCATGGACAAAAGAAACATCATGTAAAAATTCTTTAAAAGCAACTGCAAGCTGCACTTTATCGCACTTACCCACATGCAGAACACTGTTAGACATAAATAGGCACTTCCACCCAACACAGGTTGAGAGAAAGTTTAAAAGTTAGTATCGACTTACTGTACTAGCTTAATAGTTCATTTGTTTTTTTAACTTTTCATCCTATTTATAGAAAAGTATATTTATTTAGAAAAGAAATGTAGGCCATTATGATAAAATTTAATAAAAATATATTATTAAAAAATTGGGTTTACTGGAGACTAGCCCTATTTCAGTTTTGCATTGTCTTTTTTTACTTTGTCATATACAAAGTATAGGGAAAGTATTGTAATCGTCCAAAGATTCGATGTCGATATTTTGATGAATCTTGAAGTTTTAGACCTCCCTGAGTTTGAAAATACCATTTTTGGAATTATGTCTGTGTGTCTGTCTGTGTGTGTGCATATGTAAACACGATAACTTGAGTGCTTTATCACTTCGGTCAACCACATTTTGCATGCAAGTATTAGGTACAAAACATAGATTTCTACCAACTTTTAGGCTATTTTTTTTTTTTTATTCATGCAGCTGCAGAGTCCGATTTATTCAACTTTACTTTTATAATAATTGTTCAATATATTATTAATTTGATTTGATTTTGTTGTTGATGGTTCTTTAATGTACATAATAAAAGAATATAATCATTGTCTTGCAGTTTACTCCTCAAATATCCATCCCCATATCTCAGTATACGAGAAAGTCTGGGGAGACCACTCACGATTTTATTTACGGTTACTTGAAATAAAATTATAGTCTTCAAGATACCATTAATAGTTTTAAAAACTTTGTGCATTAACTTTATCACTTTTAGCTCATGCAGTAATTCACAGTTGATTACACCTGAGATCTGGTCATTAACCATTCTTAAGTATTCCTGTTTGTGGACAAACAGTTTTGATGTCGCTGGCACTTTTTTTTATGTTATGCATAGAAAAGTCACATATATTAGTAAGGATTTTCTTTTTTTATGTCTGTTTGTCTATCCATCTTGCTGTTCATTTTCATCCATCCACTGGAGAGAGAAAATTTCAGTATTCAAATTAATGGCATGATCTTTTCTTGTAAATACTGGTGCTGTGTGTGTGACTCGTGTGAAAGATGAACTTTTTATGATACAGAGTTCATCGTAAGCTTCTAGTATAAGAAGCGTTGGATGAAGATTTTAGACAAATTGAAACTTTCTGCATTATGCACACATAAAGGTGATCTCATTCTTCTCCACTTTAACACAATGCAGCAATACTGCAACCTTCTTATTTCTAATACAAAACCTAGTAAATATTAAAAGAATTATTTAAAAAAGAGAAGAGATGAACAAAATGTTGGAATGATGGCTGATTTATTTGCAAAATACATACAAATTATTTGTAAAAGAAAGCCATATAAATATTATTTGGGATTTCTAGTAACAGTAGGTTAACAAAGCACATGAGGACTTAGTACCAAACCCTGTTTATACTCTTTTTAACTCCCTGATTTTTTACTTGCATATCTGAATTAAGAACAGAACAGTGAAAGTTTAATGGGAAGGACAGCATCAAAGTAAGCAAGGTACAACATTCCACACATTTCTTTTCACTTTTGATTTTATAAAGATAGATAAATACTTTATTAATCCCAAGGGGAGATTCACATACTCCAGCAGCAGCATACTGATAAAAAACAATATTAAATTAAAGAGCAATAAAAATGCAGGTACAACAGACAATAACTTTGTATAATGTGAACGTTTACCCCCCTGGGTGGAATTGAAGAGTTGCATAGTGTGGGGCAGGAACGATCTCCTCAGTCTGTCAGTGGAGCAGGACAGTGACAGCAGTCTGTCGCTGAAGCTGCTCCTCTGTCTGGAGATAATACTGTTCAGTGGATTCTCCATGATTGACAGGAGCCTGCTCAGCGCCCGTCGCTCTGCCACGGATGTCAAACTGTCCAGCTCCATGCCTACACTAGAGCCCGCCTTCCTCACCAGTTTGTCTAGCATGAGGCGTCCATCTTCTTTATGCTGCTCCCCAGCACACCACCGCATGGAAGAGGGTGCTCGCCAGAACAGTCTGATATAACATCTGTAGCATCTTATTGCAGATGTTGAAGGACACCAGCCTTCTAAGGAAGTATAGTTGGCTCTGACCTTTCTTACACAGAGCATCAGTATTGGCAGTTCAGTCCAATTTGTCATCCAGCTGCACTCCCAGGTACAGTGGGTACGGAAAGTATTTCAAAAATTCTTTTTTTGTCTGTCAATATGGGGTGCTGTGTGTACATTAATGAGGAAAAAAATTAATTTAAATTATTTTAGCAAATGGCTGCAATATAACAAAGAGTGAAAAATTGAAGGGGGTCTGAATACTTTCCGTACCCACTGTATTTGTAGGTCTGCACCCTCTGCACACAGTCACCTCTGATGATCACGGGGTCCATGAGGGACCTGGTCCTCCTAAAATCCACCACCAGCTCCTTGGTTTTGCTGGTGTTCAGTTGTAGGTAGTTTGAGTCGCACCATTTAACAAAGTCCTCCTTTACACCAAATTCATTATGTGCAGTCCATCGGCATGGAATTCCTCTTGCAGGGTTGGTTTTCTTAGATACTCCTATCAGTAATTTCCATCTGCAGTCTTTCCTGGATATTTCAGTTTCTTTCCATTTCCCAGAACATACAGTAAGTCTGAGTCAACTTGGTACGAGTGAGTGGTGCCATCCTGGGTTAGTTCCTGCTGTCAGTTCCTCTAGGTTCCTATGACATTGTACATATTTTAAAAAAGTAAGATCTGGAAATGGGTGGTTAGATGGATGTATTCATGTTTCATTGCGAGTGAGGTGATTTGTGCAATTTATGGAAGCATACTAAATGAGCTCATCTGTGGTTTTGTTGTGGCATACAGCTTCAAATGAGAAGATGCCACTCCATTTTATCACTGTTGAAGGTGTATTCCAATGTGTTTACTTTCTATTGCTCTTGAGTTATTGACATCTATCCTTTGTTTTTTTAACATGTGCACTCTGTAGATAAATAAGGTTTATATATGTAAGTGAGAGGTGCTTAAGCAGTGTTTATGCTTACATAACAACATGTTTTTTTGTCCATGAATCCTTTATATGAACTTCTGTCATTTAGATGTTTGGGTTTGCGTCATAATTAGTTCCAGTTAATGTGACCCTCATAAATCCCAAGGAAAATGATTATATCACATCTAAGCAGTTTGGTATCATCACTGGCACATGGCATGTTAAGAGATTACCTACAGGGTAATAGCCCATCTGAAGAATGGAACTTGTGGCCCCCATTGCTATTTATGCCTTCCGATATCAGTAACATAAAGAGTCATCTGTTATACTGGATAATTATACATAGTATGAGGTGTACAAACTTTCATACATTATATATTGACATGCTTGTCTCCTCAGAGCAGTTGATAATAGTACTATACAATACAAAGGACATCCACACGTTTGAAAAGAGTATAAATAATGCGCAACATGCACATATATGTATTATACACACACACACACAGAATGTTTTTAAAGCTGTAATATTTCTTACATAATTAGCTATTCTGACAGATTGCCCAGTAATCATAGAAGCTGTCCTTGAATCTGTCGGTAAGAAGGACAGCTGAGGTGTTGAGCCATTTTATTTACATTTCTAAAGCCCTAAGTGTTGTATACTTTTTCATTGTCATTGAATTTTCTGAGCAGAATTAAAAGTTCCTGCTTAAGTCCCATATCAGGACAAGTCAAGTAATCCAATATATAAATAATAAAAGAAAGTTACTTTAATGGAAATTTAGACTATAGTATGATTATTGTTTACATTGTTTGAGGATGTGTGTGGTATTTTGTGCTTTTCCTATCATATAATTTTTTTTTCTTTATTTTGTTTTAATCCAGTCTTTACCAAAAATCTGTGTAGCCAAATGTCAGCCATTAGTGGACCACTGCTACAATGGCTTGAAGACAGATTGGACCAGAATAAACAGCGCATTAGTGAACTACAGCAGGAGAAAAAGAGGCTAACACAAGAATTGGCAGAACTGGATTGAGAACATTAAATGAGCTGACCTGTATATTTGTAACTACATTTGAAAAAATGGTTGAAGAGGAAGTGAAATACGGTGTAGTCCTTTTCAAGGAAAACGCAGAATAACCAAGAATGGCACCACTTTTCGTGAGCCAAGCTGTATGTGCTTTTTAAGTGACCCTTAATGGACGCGGATTTCTCATTTGGCCCTGGTGTGCTGTTACTTTTTTGTATTTATGTTGGATGATTTGAAATGATGTGTGAGAGCTGGAATATTTAAAAACAGTTTGTGTTATTAGAAACACCCATTGTTCATGCAAAAACCTATTAATTTAATCTTACCAATTTAATGTAAATCAGAATCACTAAAATGTGTATTTTAAGTCAAGAACCCTAGATAAATGGTATAATTTTTAATTTGTTAAATTCAGTTTTCTTACATTTTAATCTTTAACTATATGTAATACTTAAGAGCTGGATTCAAAGTCACAGTCACTGCAGATTTTCATTCCACGTATTTAATTATATTTTGTGAAAGTATTTTTTCATAATCAGTTTAGGCATTGAATGCATTTTATGAAAGATATTTATTTTGAGTTTTTTTTTATACAGGTTTTTGATACAAATGAATATGTCCAGGGTATAGTAAGACACACAAGATCATTTTAGCTACACATAAGCAGCCTACTTATTCTTACTAAACTTAAATTTAAAAAGTTTTGGTGAACGATATGATTGTTGTATCCTCTCCAATCAAAAAGACTGAAGCAAGCACTTTTAATAAATCCTTTGAAAACTTTGTAAATCTTTGCACAATGTAACAAAAAATGAAAACTCGCAATGCTTGATTTATTTGAATGCCCAGATTGTTAAGAACAAAATTGAGACTTAAATTAAAAGAACCATCTAGCCAATGATTAAAAGGCTGTTTAATTACAATTCTGAAAGCACACAGACCCAAGCAACAGTGCGCGCTTAAAGAAATTGGATTTAAATTTCTGTGAGTATGTAACTATAAATATAGTTTTGTTAGGCCTTACCTTTAGATGAAAAACTAATTATTCTCCTGTACCTGCGTATAATTTAATTTTTGTTGGTGATCACTTGATAAGAAAATTTTAAATAATTGTCTTTGCATAACTGTGACACTAATTGTAAATCAAGCGTTCATAAAATTCAAAAGAAAATTAGTAAATATTTGTAGGACATTAAAGTGGAAAAAAAAGAGTAGTCCGATCAGCTCTGCTTAGTGAGCATTGTATTTTCAGTTTTGAGATAAAATTAAGTAGAATGTCGTTTTAAAACTGGACACAGTAAACTTTACACTGAATAGCAGCTGTTGTGAATTAGAGTGAAAAACATGGCAAAGCATGTAAGGCGTACTAAGAGTTCCAAAAAGCAGGCCAGTACTTTCACAGACCTGACCAGATATAGTCTTACCTGCAGACTATGGTCTGCACTGGCCTAAATTAGGGAGCTGGTTTAGAAGTTCAAAGTACTTAAACTTAAAAACTCACCAAAATACCCTTCAAGAAAGAGGAACAACCATCAAGCCTCTGGATTGAAATAGACAAGTCCAAAAGAAGAATCTTTTTACCTAAAAATATATATACTATAAAATGTATTCAATACAAAAATATAATGGAAAAGAGCAAAACATGTAGGTCTGAAAAAGTAACCAAATCTGAAAACTAAATTCAGAATCCAAGGATCAGACCAAAAAAAAAAATCAATAATTGCTGTGCAGAACTCCTACAACCCAATAGCGACCTGAAGGAAGCTGTCTCATCCACCTGTACCTTGGGGCCCTTGGGTGTGATGTCACAGTGGCCAGGACGCAAATTACATAGGAACATGAAACATAATTAAAAAATAACAATAAAACAGAAAACATGCTTGAATCCAGACTGTAACATAACTGCAGCAATATGAAAGAAATTGTTAATTTTATATATGAGGGTCTGTAGCAGGATCAGTGTTTAGAAGCGGTCAGCTCAGCAGCCTGTTTACTGTGACTGCTTATAATGGCGTGCAAACCAAAGCGCTTAAATTAATAAGTAAATGATTTTGTAAACAGTGTGGCCTGCAGGACGTGCACCAGCTCTCCAAACCTGACACAAACAGACACAAACACAACACACAGGCCTTTATTGAGTTGTGGGAAACTCCTCCTTAAGCGTTTCCCACAGTTCACCCACAGCACAAAGCAGTCTCTGCCTCTGCCTTCTCTTTCTCTCTTCTTCTCTTTCTATCTGCCTCCACCCCTCCTCCAGCAAGCATTGCCTTCTCCCTCCTGACTCTGGCTCCTTTTATATAATCCCGGGAGTACTTCCATTGTCTCAGAGGATTTGTCCGGAAGCACTTTTGGGTAAGTTGGGAGCCTGATGACATAGGGCTCAGGAGTCCCTGCAGCACCTCCTGGCGGAACCCCCAGGACCCAACAGGACTGAGCCACCAAACTCCAAGTACCAGTGTGCTGTGTGGGAATTCAAGGTGCCGTAGCAACCCAAGAGGGCTAACGCCTAGTGGTCCGGGATAGATAATGCCTTAAGTAAATGCTCTCTCCTGGTCCTTCCACTCCAGGTAAAGACGCTGGCTGTCCACCACAACAGTGACCCCAATGGTGAAAGGTAAGTCGAAAGTTTAGGTGTTAATGTTCAGAGTTAAATGAGACAATGTCCTAGTTAAGACATTTCTCTTTGATTTTATTTCCTTTAGTTTAATAGAGCCAATGGGCTAAACTTTTATGGTTTATTTTACAAGATCGTCAACGTTCAAACACGTGGAGTGGAGTTACCATTAGCCGGGAAGCAGTGGACAGAGGTTTAGTGAGGAATAAAGTGTCACATTGTAGACGTGTTAGACTCTCACATGCAAAAGAGCACCACTGGGTAGCTGGTAAGAGACAGGAGGACAAAGCTGGAGGGCAAGGGAGCATACCATGCTGCTGTGCTTGGAGATCTAAAGGGAATGTCATATGTAGATACACTGAAGGAAGTGCAAGGATGCTTGGTGTCCAGACCATTGTGGTGGGTCAGTCTGCCAAAAGATCAAGGTCTTTGAACCCTGCATACTCGACCGTATTTTGACTTTTTAAATAGCAGGCTTTTACTGTTGCAGGTGTCCATTCATGTTACCCAGTATCCATTGGTGCAGCGTGGACACTGCTCCAGTGTGGTTAAAGCAGCAATTGGGGGCTCAACCAGGAGCTCAGAGCTGTTCTCCACCTATGTCTTCTATAGGACAGTCACTTGACGTTTCTGATATTGTAGAGTACACACATGGATTAAGGAGCCACAAGGATAATGGCAAAAACAGTGGAAGCTTCTACATTTGCATTCTCAGAATCCATTGCACCCTGTCAACAACAACAACGTATCTTAAAGTCCGTACTTTCAGGTGACCAGCATGACCAAAGCTTTATTTTTGTACAATTTAATAACTGAAACCTAATAAAAAGGACACCACCAGCCGGAGGGCTAACAGTTTTTCTTACCTATAGGATGAATGTTTTTTTCTTTTTGCTTCTGCACGTAGACACTGTCTTCGTGTAGTTTCCACCAGGAGACAGCAAATTAAATAAAGGATAAATTTAATAAAGAACATTCTTGGTTTAGAAGCGCTTTAATCTTTGGTAATGATAACAGGAAGTTCGGGGGTCCCAGATCACTCAGGAAATATCAGATACAACTAATGGCTGAGAGCTAATGCGAGCTCTGGTAGAAACAACAGAATGCTGAAGAGAATACATGAGAGATTTGGGCCAGCTGTGTAGCTCTCCCAGTGCAAGTGTGGTGTTCCCAGGTGGCTGCATGTATTTAGGGGTTCCCGCTTATTACATTTGATAATGTTAGAGCTGGGATGGGATTTTAATACTGGGAGTTAAAGAAAATCAGATGACAGCCAAATAGGTGAATGGACTTGTACTGTACATAAATTGTTTTATATTTATTCTGATGCTGAGGTGTGGGTATCAGGAGCAGTTTTGGTACTAGGATGTTATTCTGGGTGGGGTTTTGGATATGTAGGTAACTAAATGCCAAAATAAGCTCTCTTTTTTTTTTTTCTTTTTAACTGATTTTTGATTGAGTGGCCAGACAACACTTTATGATGGGCACAGCCCATCCATCTGTAGCTGTGCCCCTGAGCAGGAACTGGAGCCTATTGTGGCATCACTGTGCAGATCCCTGAATGGTGTGCCGTTCCTCTCACACGTAAATCCACACTCATTTAAACAAGGCTGATTTGGGGTTACCAATTGCCATAACCTGCTTGACTTGATTATTTAAGGAAATCAGAATATCTGAAGGGCCAGACAAATGTAGAACACATTCCACCCCAAAGCTTATCTTTTTTTAGATTATGATTCTCACTGCACCACCGTATATATAATTTTTGTAAAGATAGTAATGTAAACTGCGATTCTGCAGAGTCCTTGTGATATCGTCGATGCACAAAGTGTTCAGACGCCTTCACTTTTTCACATTTTGTTATACTGCAGCCTTGTGCTGAAATCACTAAAATTATTTTTTTTCTAGAAATCAAGCAGCGCTTAATTCTCCAAAATGGCAAAGCAGAAACAAGATTATAGATTTTTTTTTTTGCACATCTTTCTATTATAAAAGAAAATCTTGGAAGGACATGATATGTGATCTTCTTGGAAGACAATTTGACGTCCCGTGGGACAAGGCAGTGAGATAAAAGGACAGCTGCTGTACAAGCTTTTAAATGATCAACGCGCAGCGCAACAAGCAGAACACGCAGCTTGACAGCAGCAGCAGAAAGACAGCAGCTGATCAGGCCACATCTCCTCAGCGTGCGTGCAGCCCCCTTCAAAACATGAGTGGCAGAGATATGAAGTGGCTGGAGCATAGTGCGCCCCTGGTTGGGGGGGTGGATAAGCGAAGCAAGCAGAAGGGCAAAGCCACCTAGTTTATTAAAAATGAAAGAATTGAAATATGTTAGCACAAGTTTTCTGACTCTTTGCTGTGACACTTGAAATTTGACTTTGGTGCATCCCATTCTTTTGATCATCACTGAGATTTTTCTACATCTTGTGGTAAATTCAGTTCATTGAATGATTAGGAAAGGCCCACACCTGTCTGTAGAAGGTGCCACAGCTGACAGTGTGCATCAGAGCAGAAACCAAGCCATGAGGTCGAAGGAATTGCCTGAAGTGCTTAGAGACAGGATTGTGTTGAGGTAGGATACAAAATAAACCCTTCTGCTTTGAACATTCCCACTGAGCACAGTTGCCTTCATAATTCTTAAACAGACATTTGGAACAACCACGGCTCTTTATAAAGCTCACCTCCTAACCACAGTACGTAATCAGGGTATGAAAGATGACCAAGAACCTGATGGTCGCTCTGGATGATCTCCAGAGAACATCTGCGGAGGCGGGAGAAGCTTTCAGAAAAACAATCAACTGTAAAGGTCCACCAATTAGGGCTTTAATACAGAGTGTTTAGACTAAAGCCACTTCTCAATAAAGGACACATGAAAGCCCGCTTGGAGTTTGCAAAAGGGAACCTAAAGGACTCCTCAAGACTGAGGAACAAGATTCCCTGGTCTGATGACTCTAAACTTAGCATCAAGTCTGGAGGAGCGCCTGTACAATTCCATCCCATCAAGTCTGGAGGAGTGCCTGTACAATTCCATCCCATCAAGTCTGGAGGAGCGCCTGTACAATTCCATCCCAACAGTGAAGCACGGAGGTGGAGGCATTAAGCTGTGGGGTTGCCTCTCAGCAGCAAGGACTGGGAAATAAGTTAGGGTTCAAGAAAATCTGAATGGCACAAAGTACAGAGATAGCCTTCATGAAGAAGTGTGCTGGACCACAGCCTGGGCTAACAGGACAATGAGCCTAAACACAAAGCAAAGGCAACATGGGGGTGGCTTAGGGACAAGTCTGGGAATGTCCTGGAGCTGCACAGCCAGAGCAGGACTTGAACCCAATTGAACATCTCTGGAGAAACCTGACAATAGCTGCCCACTGACGGTCTCTGTCCATCCAACCAGACAGAACTTGCGAGGATCTGGAAGAAAATCCTCAAATCGAGGTTTGTGAAGCTTGTCGTGTCATAACCAAGAAGACCCCAGGCTTGTAGAGGTGCTTCAAATGAGAACTGATTATTTGTGTCAATCAGGTAGTTCCGTATTTTTTTTTACTTTTAAAACACTAGGGGCTTTGCCCTCTGCTCGCCAACCCCCTAGCCAGCGCTACACACTAACCTCTTTGTGGTTCTGCTGCTCGCATAATTTTAATTTTTATGTGAAGTGTTACATTTGCATCCACGTGACGTATAACTGCCCGTGATTGCTCTTCGTTTCTTTCTCTCTATAAAATAAAATTACTTTTTTGAAATGTTTGATTCTGAGATTTGTTGTCTTTGCAAAAGCTATTCTAACAAGAAACTGTTAATGTTTAAATACGAATGGCATATCATGATCTCCTTTGTTGTCTAATGTTATCCACGGGAGATGTACTACATTAACTTTCTTGGATACCTCCTTCTTTCTACAGTAATTCGTGTGGCGGAAGACCAGAAGGTGTTAACGGTTGTAGATATTCTTTGGGATATTGTAAGTTGATGTTTTCATCTTCCACATGATCACCACCAACTGTCACATACACATTTAACCAATTTAGCGTGTTGCCGATCGACATTTTTACCATTAATTCGTGTAACTTTGTCATTTCTCAGTTCTAGGATTGCCTGTGTACTCATTTTTTCTTGTTGATAACCCCTCGTGATGAAATTCTTCAATAAGATTTGGACTTAATACGTCATCTTTAATTGGGAACTTAAAGTGAGGAAAACATTAAAATTTATAAGAACTGAGAGCGCAGAAAGTGTGTCTGACAAAAGCATTCACAAGACCGAGAGGACCATGGTCTTGTTTGAAAATGGTTGCAAGTAGGGCGTGACTTGAAAGAATCTAATGGCAAATGTCACCATCTTGTGGGACTTGCTTCCAAAGGTTGTAAGTATGAGGTGACTTGAAAGAATCTCATGTTAAAAGTCTCTGTCTCGCGGGACTTCATTCCAAAAAGTCTCTTCAAAAAGTCACGTCTCCCAAGATTTTTTTATTATAATAGAGAGATTTGCAAACATTGTAGAATCCTGCTCTCACTTTGTCATACCAGGGTAGTGAGTGTAGCTTGATGTGTGGAAAAAACCTGAATTTTAATTATTTTAATGCAAGGCGGCCACATAACAAACTGAAAAAGTTGCGGTGTCTGAACACTTTCTGAATCTATTGTATATGAATAAAATAAATGATACGCACAAATGTAGACATTTCTGTGGGGTCACCTGATTGCTCATTATTTAAAAATGTCTAGTTATTTAATATCTGGCCACGTACCCAAATAACCTGTCCAAATCTGAATTGATGTAATGACTGGCTCCACAGTCAGCAAACCCAACAGCTAATGATAAAAGGTACAAGTCTCACACGCTGTGCTACTTGTGTTTTTGCTTAAACTCTTCTTTAGGTTTCTTTTTTTTTCTTAATCAGATATCCAACTTTTAAGACCTATTTCAAACAATTAAATAAATGAAATGGTGACATTTTTAAGCAATCGAATATTTAAAAGTATGATAGTTGCTTATCGTTAAACAAATGAACTGCCGAGGCATTTTAGAAAGTAATAATGAATCGACTGTTCATTTTTCCTCAAGGCTTATTGCAGTTGTACAAACAGTGAACTGGCAGCCATTTTGGTGAGCTCTCCCATGATGCCGGCCTTTGTGACTTGGAAATTAGTGCCTTATCGTCTGTGGCTCTCGTGTGACGTCGTTCTGCTGTTGTTGGTCCCTACCTTACTTACATCAGATGCTGCCCAGTTATACTCCGGCCCCTCTACCGCTAAAATTGAAATTAAATGGTTTAAAATGTGGAACTGTGCGTCTTACCAAAAGAATAAATTGCAAGTCCAATTTGAATAAGAGAATCTTATAGAAAGCGAATGTGTTATGCAACCTGTTAAGATTCGTGTTACTGTTGTTACTTTTCTGTGAAAGCCTAATAAAGTTTGTAATTTGTTCCTGCGGTTTTGGATCATGCAGTTTTTTAGTATGACTTTCCTACTGTGGCATCCCAACTACTCCCTGTGTGGAGTCTGCATGCTCTCCCTATGTCTGCGTGGGTTTTGTCCGGTTGCTTTGGTTTCCTCCCTTTGTACAAAAACATGCATGTTAGGTGAATCGGCGCATGTGTGTTCTCCCTGTGATGGATCGGCGTCCTGCCCAGGGTTTGTTCCTGCCTTTTAGGCTTAATTCAGCTCCTCAAAGGCACTGATAAAGTTGATCCAGTGAAATTCTTTTCACTAAATAAGGTATCACCTATTTGATGACCAGTGAAAATCCAAGGGAAGTGTATAGTATGTAAGACTGAAGCAAAGTGGCACATCTTCATGCAGAGTTGTGGGAGTCCTCAACAAACTACTAAGCTATATAGTTGAAGGAGACGAGCTTTAGGAAGTGTCTGACTGAGACATCAGGCACACAAACAGGCTTAATGGCCTCCTCTCGTTTATCACATTTCTTATGCTCTAATTCATTCTGGTTTCACAGTAACCCATGATCAAACTTATCATACACATCTGTGGCCTTCTGATGGCTGTTTGCTTAGCTGCTCCTAAATCAGAGAACTAAAGCAGTGATGTTATACAAAACCTTTGGCCAGTTTCCTTTGTCCAGCGTGGTTCAGGTTTCAGGAAGAGTTCAGGCTGACAGATCTGGTTCACATTGACTTACTATGGAGTGGATACAAGTTATTTGAAATTAAATTAAATAAAGAAGATCAGAGCAATCCACGCAGAGGAAACTACTCTGATTTACTGGAAGTACATTTAATAATTTTTTAGCAACAATACATGCATTTTGCCTATTGTTAGAATACGACCAAGCAACTTGATGTGTGAATTATGCGACACGTGTAATGAGAAATTTTTTCGTGGACATTTTTATAGTTTTTGCTGTTTTCTACCCTTGATGCCCATTCTATCAGAAATGTTTCATTCTCCATGAAAACATGAGATTAAATTCTTTTTTTGACAATCTCTACAAACTACATGAGGTAAGTAATGATTACAAAATATATATATATATATATATATTTGGGTAAAGTATTCCTTTAAGCAACCCATTTCTTAGAATTCTAAAAAATAAGCAAAGCCCAAGAAATGCTTTCCCACAGAAGCCAAGAATAAAATGAAAGCAAAGGCATGCATGCCAAAACAGAGAAAAAGAAGCAGGTGCTGTAACATAATAATCAGATGGAATAAAATGCATATTGTCCCACATGTGTGTCAGAGGGTCACCTTTCGGGCTCCTCAGAGGTAAGCACCACCAAATCTGGACACCAGGAGGAGCGATCACAGACTCTTCTGTCTCTTTTTCCACCCACAGCTCTGAGAAGACGCCCACTGAGGGCAACTGACTCCGCCCCTTTCGATCCTTGAGCTATAAAAGCAGGACACTCCCAAAAGGAGGCGTCTCACTCGGAAGATGAGTCAGACCCTGAAGCCTGACCGCTGTCTACAGCCATTAAACTACAGCCTTTGTTTTTATTTTCTTGTCGCACCACCATGCACTTGTCAACTTAAGTAAACTTATTATTTTGAGTAAATGCAGTGACCTGCTTGGCACCACAACATAGGCACATATTACGTGTGCCACACATCTAAGATGAATTGAAATCTAAGTAATCAACACAGACTTCATCGTTAATGTATGCAATGCACCATCTATTGGAATGTATTTTGTAAAACTTGGGGTCCAACTACAGTCCACCATAGGTAAGATGTACGTCACGCAACACCCATGGACTCACAAAACACCCACTGAGTCAGCCATCTCAAACACTAATGATAACCATAGTGTAACCAAGCAATCTATGGGCATTCTGTGATGGATGTTGTGAGTGTTACGTGACTGTTGAATGCGCGTAGTCTTAAAATGCATTGCATTGGTCATTGCAACAAATGGTGCAGCACAGTAATAAAATGCATTACAAATGTTTTTGATGCACCATCTATTGGAATGACAATTGCAATGCATATATCTCTATTATATGACATATGGTATAGGATTTGTAAAAGCAGTGTTAATATTTGTGAGGTGCCACCTGTTGGAATGACAAATGCAATGCATTTTTCCACTGCAAGCATTCAACAGTGTGTAAGTGTTATTACTAGTTATTACTACAAATGTTTGTCTTGCAACATCTACTGAAATGACAGACACATTACAGCCAGACAGATAAACAGACACTTGTCCTTTTATTAAGTTTTATTTATTTATTTATATATATATATATATATATACACACACGAGGGGGTTCCTCCCTGTTTGCTTTGCTCACCAACCCCCCACCCTGTGCTACACACCAGCCACTTCGCATTTCTGCCCCCGAGTTGTGAAGAATGGGGCTGAACGCACTCCAAGGAGACATGGTCGCTCCTCCGAAACCCCCTCTTAAACGGTGATACAATAGGAAACAAATGCAGTTTTTTTTTACCTCCTCTTTGCTCGATCAGCTGCTGCTGCCGTGCCACGTGATCTGCATCTAGCGCAGTGCTTCGAACATATAAAAGCCTGTACAGCCGCTCTCCTACTCTTTGTCTTTTATTTCTGGCCCCGGGTGTGGTTAAATCTCTTGGCACGCGAAACATGAGTTCTTGATATTTTTTAGTTTATAATTTAAAAACGGAATAAGAATCTGAAAATCTAACAACATCACATTAAAGTTCGATAAATTCTGAAAAGAATCAAGTTGGGGAGCATGCATTGGTACAGTACATTGCTGCACCTACTACACGTCGCAACAGCTTGGGATCCCGGTTGACATCCTCCCAGGCAGTACATGCGGTCCAGTCCCCTCCTCTGGAAATGACCCTCTATCTGCCGTAGCCAGGTGTTACGTGGGTGACCCCTTGGCCTTGTCCAGCCACTCGGGTCCCCAACAATGAGGATCTTACGAGCTGGATCACCCGCGGGGAAACGAACCACATGGCCGTAGTGTCATAACTGACGCTCCCTCACAATGCAGGTAATGTGCTTCATTCGGGACTCCATGAGCAACCACTCCTTTGACATGAAGTCAAACCAACGGTACCCAAGGATTTTCTGGAGAGACACAGTACCAAAGGAGTCCAATCTTCATCTCAGTTCACTGGATAGCGTCCATGTCTCGCAACCATATAGCAAGACAGGAAGCACCAGGACTCTAAAGACTTGGACCTTCGTCCTTTTGCAGAGATATCGGGAGCGCCACACACCCCTTTCCAGCGACCTCATGACCCCCCATGCTCTCCCAATCCGTCTACTGACTTCACTGGAAGAGTCACCAGAGACATGAATGTCACTGCCAAGGTAAGTAAATCTCTCAACAAGGTCAACACTCTCTCCGCAGACAGACACACTGCTGATGGCTGTTCCCAAGAGGTCATTAAAGGCCTGGGTCTTGGTTTTTATCCAGGACACTCGCAAGCCCTGGCACTCAGACTCCTTGCTCAGTGTCTCGAGAGCCCGATCAGAGCCTGCATTGACTCTGCGAAGATCACAGCATCATCAGAAAAGTCAAGATCCGTGAATCTTTCTTCACCAACAGATGCCCCACAGCCACTGGACCCTACGACCTTGCCCAACACCCAGTCCATACCAGCATTGAACAGAGTAGGAGCAGAACACACCCCTGACGAACTCCAGAATCAACTGGGAAAAACACAGAGGTGCTGCCTTCACTCTGCACAGCAGTCACAGTACCAGTGTACAGGCCGGCCATGAAAGTCAAAAACCTCGAGGGGATCCTGCAAATCCTCAGGACGTCCCACAGGGTAGCTCGATCAACTGAGTTGAACGTTTTTTTGACTGAAAAGAATGATACCAAACATATATATGTAGGTTTTAAAATAAGCCCGATTTAAAGCATGACAAAAAAGTGGTATTAAATCATTGTACAAAATCGTTGCACTTTCATGCTTAGGATATATATATATATATATATATATATATATATATATATATATATATATATATATATATATATATATATATATAGTATATATACTGTATAGTAGCGGATGGCCAGGGCCCTTACCCAGCTAGGATGCCCCAACAATGGAAGGGCCAGGGGAGGGAGCTTTTTCAGGACACTTTCTCCTCCAGGCCAATAGAGGGCAGCCTACTTGGCTAGCACAGTGGCCACCTCCAGGTGGTGCCTGGACATTTGCTGGGCCCTGTTTGGCAGCTCTTCCACCACAGCAGGAGTGCTGCCGGTAGAAGGTCGTTGGACCCCTGGAATGCTTCTGGGTGTTCTATAAAAGGGGGCCTGCCGCCAGTATTTAATGGCCAGAGTCGGGAGGAAGAAGGACAACTCCTGTGTGGAAGACAGGAGGCGGAAGGACGGTGCTGTGGCTCTTTGCATTATTTGTATTGTGCTGAGAAGTGGGGAGCAAAATTAAAAAAGCACTTCCCCTCAGAAGAACAAAAGTGTGTGCTGTGTGGCAATTTGTGTCCTGCCAGTTGTGTTGGGATTTGGGTGGTTGTAAGCACCCCCTGTGGTTCACCCTATATACCTTGTGCTTGAAACTGAAGTGTCAGAGCAGGCATCAGCATACAATATGAATAGGCTGGAGGAAATATACTGTATGTTGCATATGTGAGAACTCAGTTTCATATTTTACTATGAAACTGTAAATGCTCATTACAGTATTTTTCGTCTTTGTTGTAACATTTATTATGAAAAATAGGAGACAACAAATCTGCTAGAGACGGGCCCTGAAAAAGTCCATCTGTCTCCATTAAATGCATTTTATTAGAAAAACTGGTTTGCTCCTAGTTTATTCATCTGCTTTGGCCCCTCAATATTGCCCCCTTTCCCTTGATTTAGGTGGACTTAATGTTCCCTCAGAATCCATCATATCAAGAAAGCCTGGACCTGAAAGCTTATAACTTTAAGACGGTTAACACACAGCAAGCCCCATTCAAAGTGGTGGGTGGTAGCAGGTAGCAATACCAAAATATCTTTGTGTAAAATTCATTTCCCTGCCGCCTAACTGAACGGATTGTGTGTGTCCTCTGCTGCAGGCTGCCTCTGTTCCCTCTGAAGTGTGCACAAGTCATTGCCGTTCGCCTCACGTGCACTGCAGCCAGACCAAGCCCAGTGCTGACTGGGAAAGCTCCGCCTTTCCAGAGGTGGAGTCCCTGGCATGTCGGGGGGCTTAGTCGTCACTGCTGCTCAGAAGATACTTCACTGGAGCAGAGCATCCCTCCTGAAGGCTAAAAGTTGTTCATGCGGCAGTTGGGGAATTGTTGATGTGCGAAATGGAAGCAACCTGTAAATCTTCATTTGAGAAGGGTGATGTGATTATTGTTGGCGGTGGTCTGTCTGGTAAGATAAACTGTTTTTGTCCTCTAATGTTTACTTATCAGTCTAGTAATATGTGAAGGAACAGAAATTTGATTTCCTCCTTTAAAAATGTGGCTCACTTTGCTTGTAAAAATTGTTTTCTTCAGAGATGCAGCTTTTCTGCTGTCTGTTCAGTGTCAGCAGCTTTAGAACAACTTAAAGAGTAAAAAAGGAAACATTTGTTGGGACTCCTATAAATGATTTTTGCATTGGCTCACTTTACTGCACTTTCAAATATTTTTTTGTTTAATGAGGTTTTATTTTTATCAAGAGCTTAAAAGGAAATGATCCTTTTGCCATTTAAAAAAAACAAGCATACAGACCAAAGGAAATAGCAGAAAATAAAGATTAAAGGGGGGCAGATTATGTTTGACTAGCTCCAGGAGAGACATTTGAACAGAAGTGGTAGGTACTGAATGTATCAGTCTGCTAGAAAATGATCTCGGCTTAGCTTCCAATTTGACAAGGGGATGAGCAGCAAACGGGCTCAACAATGGCGTCAAATTACAAAGAGAGGTGTGAGAACGCAGGTGGCCAGTTTATCAGTCTGTGTGTGTCGGTGGATGTGTGTGCATATCTGTGTTGGAGTCCAGTGCAGAACTCATTCACGGACTCGCTTACAACACAATAAGGTACATCTATTAATGTGGGATGTGGGAGAACCACACAATGTATAGCAACATCAGACGTAATGATCCAAACACCTGCTATAAGGTATATGAAGATTTTAGTCAATATCAGGGATTACTTGAAATAAAAACTGCTCATGTTGCTCAATCGGCTGCGATTTCTTTACTATAATCATTTACATTGTAATAGCAATACAAAATATATGAAAAGTGTCCACTCTAAATTCCATCCATCCATCCATGTTCTGAACTTGATTTCTCCATTGCAAAGTCATAGGGCAACAGAGCCTGTCTTAGCACTACTGACCATAAGTCCAGAGCAGGTAATGAATGAAACGATTTACGCTAAACTGAATTTACAGTGAAACTCAACATTAGGTTTCGCAAAAGAAAAAAAAAAACATTACCAAATCACATTTCGCTTCCACCAAAATTTATATCATTCACACAAGAATTCAGGTGTTTAGTTCCGGTCTGGAAGTGTTTTCTTTCCTGTCATTTACTATTTAAATTAAGCTCTCTAGTGAAAACTAAAACAAAAAGAAAATGGCATCAGTGTACGCAACTTCAATGAGGTAACGGTGGGGAGTTGGGCAGCGGCAGCTTTCTGTGTGCTGTGTTATCTTGGAGCGAAAGCAGAGTAATGTGCCCAGCTCTGTGTTTTGGTGTGTGTTCACGTGGAAATTATTCAGCATGTTATATATATTTTAAAAAGCGTTCTGCCCTCCTCCATGGTGAAGTAAAGACTGACATAATTTAAACTGATGTTACCAGTGTGCTACAGATTACATGTGTTACACATCTGTAGAAACAAATACAGGTAAACATGGAAGTGTGAATGAAGCTTTACTTTGCTTTACACCCAGAAAACTTTAAAACACTCCAAAAAATTATTTATTGAGTTTTGTATTTCGCAATTGCCACATTGCTTGTGAAACTAATTTTAGTATCACTATCACAAAACTCGCCTGTTTCACTCATCCCTACCAGGAACCAACTGTGGATAGAATGCCCGTCTTTCACAGGCCACACATCTACACTCATTTGTAAACAGCTGGTTAATAAATTTGAAATACCATATATACTCGTGAATAAGTTCTCCTGAGGATAAGTTGGGACTTGATTTTACTGTATAATATCTGGTATTTTATAATGTCGGTCATATAAGTCGAATGCACAAAACTCACACTATTGGTCCAAAAGATTATGATATGCTAACGCCCACCTGAGAGAGTAACCACGGAGCACACTGCCTTCTTTTCTGTGTGGGTGTGGCAATGCGCTGTATCAGCGCGTGCTCCTAACCTCTCTCTCTCTCTCTCTCTTTATTGTGCCTACATGACCACACGGTAATACCCAAACTATTCCAAAGCAACGTTTGCACTGATTTGTGTTTCTTGTATCTTACACCCTCATACACCTTTATTGTAAGAGCATCGATTATCTACAATGGAGTGTTTGATCAGAAGAAAATATGAAGCTGGTTTTAAATTAAACGTTGTTGAAGTGGTGAAAGAAATTGGTAACTGCGCTGCTGCAACAAAGTTCGATGCGTCTGAGAAACTGGTATGAGATTAGAGGAGGCAAGAAGATGTTAAAAAAAAATGAAGTGTCTTATTTCTGAACGGGCGTATAAGTCGGGGTCTGATTTTATGATCGATTTTTCGGATTTCAAGACCCGACTTATACATGAGTATATATGGTAAATGAAGCTTTTGTATGCACATAAAAGAGGCTCAACATGTGTGTACCCATGCAAATGGCGAGATTTATAAAAGAAAACTCTACATGGGAATGTAGGAATATTCATGGCAAACCCTGACCCATGTGTACACAACATTTCAAAGCTACTGGGGAATGACAACCCCCTTGATCAAGTAGGGAAATGCAGCCAAACCAGCTAAATGACGACTCACACGCATAATAATTCATATCTCCGAGCCATTATTAGAATGTGCATTGAAGTGACAAACATTTTACACCTCAGAAACGATGAATGTGAAGCACAGACTGTATTGGATCTCCCTTTTAAAAGGGCTGATGCTGCGTATTTGCACTGAAGAACGTTTTTGGTTATTCACTAGTTTATAATGGCTACCTGTTGTCGTTTCTCAGGGAACAGGGGGACAGGTCAACAGTATCTCAGCCAAGACTTCACTCCGTCTTGCTTGCTGCCCTAGAAGACCTGGCAAGGCACTACATCCAGTTTTCCTATGGTGTGGGTGCACATATATAAAACATATGTTTTTTCCAATGTAAAAATGCAGTGTGCAGCAGTGTCTGGTTCTCCTAACATAATCGAAGCTACAAGTATTGGGATACCCGTCCAAATCATTAAATTCAGGTGTTCCAATCACTTCCATAGCCACAGGAGTATAACAGCAAGCACCTAGGTGTGCAAACAGCTTCTACAAACATTTGTGAAAGAATGGGTCGCTCTCAGGAGCTCAGTGAATTCAAGTGTGGTCTCGTGATAGGATGCCACCTGTTCAAAAAGTCCATTCATGAAATTTCTTCACTACTAAATATTCCACGGTCAACTGTTAGTGGTATTATAACAAAGTGGGAGCAATTGAGAACAACAGCAACTCAGCCATGAAGTGGTAGGCCATGTAAAATCACAGTGTGCAGAAGTTGCCAACTTACTGCAGAGTTAATAGCTACAGACCTCCAAACTTCGTGTGGCATCCAGATTAGCTCAGGAACAGTGCGTAGAGAGCTTCATGGTTTCCAGGGCCAAGCAGCTACATTCAAGCCTTACATCACCAAGTGCAATGCAAAGCGCCGGATACAAAGGTGTAAAGCACACCGCCACCGGACTCTGGAGCAGTTGGAGACGTGTCCTCTGGAGTGACGAATCACACTTCTCTGTGTGGCAATCCCATAGACGAGTCTGGTTTTGGAGGTTGCCAGGAGAACGGTACTAGCCTGACTGCACTGTGCCAAGTGTAAAGTTTGGTGGAGGGGGGATTATGGTGTGGATTGTTTTTCAGGGGTTGGGTTTGGCCCCTTAGTTCAAATGAAAGGGACTCTTAATGCTTCGGCATAAAAAGCCATTTTGGGCAATTTCATTCTCCCAATTTTGTGGGAACAGTTTGGGGATGACCCCTTCCTGTTCTAACACCAGAGTACAAAGCAAGGTCTATAAAGAGATGGATGAGCCAGTTTGGTGTCGAGTAACTTGACTTACCTGCACAGAGCCTTGAACTCAACCCGATAGAACACTGTTGGGATGAATTAGTGCGGAGACTGTGAGCGAGCCAGGCCTTCTTGTCCAACGTCAGTACCTGACCTCCTGGAAGAATGGTCAAAAATTCCCATAAAAACACTCCTACACCTTGTGGAAAGCCTTCCCAGAAGCATTGAAGCTGTTATAGCTGCAAATGGTGGGCCAACTCCATATTAAAGCCTATGTATTAAGAATGGGATGTCATTAAAATTCATGTGTGGGCAAGCTTCCCAATACTTTTAGCAATATAGTACTATTTACTGCTCTCATATTCCAATGAGGACACCAAGTGAAAACGAAGCTGCTTTTATTAACTGTGGCAGTGACCTTCCATTAACACATCTCTGATGCCAAGATGAGAATGACAAACATTGTGTCATTGTGGTTGAGCCCTCGGTTTCCTATTCATTGTAATAGCAATCACGTCATTAAATGTGCCACGTGATAGCAGACAATGGCACCTTACACCTTTCTTGGACCCCCAGATCGCTGAGGAGAGGCGCTATAATGCCATGCATGACCTTGTGCTCTCAATTGCAAAGCACAGCTAGATACTCTTGAAATGCAGGTGGTCGGGTCTTGACGCAGCTACCAGCCAATGAAGGTTGAGGTATTGTGATCAGCAGGCTCCATATAGGATGTTGCGGGGTGTTTATGTATGCATATTAATTCTGATTGTGACTTATAAAGGGTAAATTGCGTAGAAATGTACTGTATGTATGCCAGTTTTTATAAATCTGATTTTTTTGGGGGTGCGAATATTTTCATGCTATGTTATGCACAAATCTTTAGAATTGAGGCCCCTTGGATTGACCTGCAACAACAACAACAACAACAACATTTATTTATATAGCACATTTTCATACAAAAAAATGTAGCTAAAAGTGTTTCACAAAATGAAGAATAGAAAAATAGAAGACACAATAAAAAATAAAAATAAGTCAACATTAATTAACATAGAATAAGTAAGGTCCGATGGCCAGGGGGAGAGAAAAAAAAAAAACTCCAGAGACTGGAGAAAAAAAAATAAAATCTGTAGGCATTTCAGACCAAGAGACCACCCAGTCCCCTCTGGGCAAAAAGTAAAATAGTCATGAACATAGAAAAGATGTGCACACCACGAACTGCTAGTAACTGAGTCAGAATTTGAACCCAGTTATCCTCGCCAACCAGGCTATATGCAGTAAGTATAATCTTCATTAACTGGTTCCCTGTACAGGATTTTCACTCTCACTTTATCTAATTTAGTGTTATGGAGGACTGACGACTACCCTGATAGCATTAGGTGGTAGAATAATTTCTGCCTTGCACCAAGTGCCCCCAGGATGGTCTCCAGCCCTCCCTAAACTGTATTAATTGAGTTTGAAAAGCAGAAGATGGGTAGTTCAGTTCCACTTGCTAAATCTGTGTTATCCAGTTATTAATGGCCAGAAGTGTTAGTGGTAAAGGAACAATCCCTGGAAGCAATGCCAGTCCATTGCAGGTCACACTCATGTACACATCCAAAACAGAGCAATTTCAAAACGGCACTCAGTCTAAGGCACATGTCCCTGTGAATGTGTGAAGAGATCAGGGTGCCCAAGGAAAACCAGCGCTAAAACTAAAGATATGGAGAAGGTGTAAATGCCACATAGACCATGACTGGGCTGGGCCTTACTAGGTCTGAAATAACATGTGTAAATGTGCAAGTGTAGATAGATAGATAGATAGATAGATAGATAGATAGATAGATAGATAGATAGATAGATAGATAGATAGATAGATAGATACTTTTGCCACTCACCCTTTGTAGTTAAAAGCCGTCACGTTTTGTGGATTAGAGAACAGCTTCTTCAGCTTGGTTGGTTTTTGCTTCAGAGTGGAAAATGCAGAGCAAAGTTAAAACAATTTCGAAAGGCCAAGTTCATGTCCTGGAGTTGAACAGGTGAATTGCTGGCTCTCTCCACATTTCCCACTGCATTCCAATCTAATAATCTTGTAATATTTCATCAAGTTATCTTTCAGTAAATAAGATCTCTACTATCAAGTTTTTTAAAATGTATGCTTGTCATAATTTTCTTTCAAATAAAGGGGGCAGCACAGTGGCGCGGTGGTTAGCACTGCCCCCTCACTGGCACAGCCTTCTGGGTTTGAATTCCGCACCCGTTTGCATTCTCTTAGTGTCGCTGTGGGTTTTCCATTATTCTTGTGATTTGTTGGTATTTCTAAATTAGTCCTGTGTGTGTGTATGTGCGTGTGTGCCTGGACTATCATTATGTTGTGGATTGGTGCCCCATCTGGAGATGTCTACTGCCTTTTGGGCAGTGGTCCCAGGATACACTCTGACCTCTCACCACCCTGCACTGGATTAGGTGGGTTTGGGAATGATTGACTGTAAGTGTATCTGTTAGGGTTACTCGGTGGCACAGTGATGACGACCACCCTGATAGCATTAGGTGGTAGGCTGTTTTCTGCCTTGCACCAAGTGTTCCCAGGATAGTCTCCAGCCCTCCATGACCCTGAACTGGATTAATGGAGTCTGAAAAGCAGTTCACAGCACCTGCATTCATATCTCAGCCTAGACACAGCCTTTATGGTGCAGATTCTCTTACTGTTTGATTACACCCCCCCCAGATATTGACAGGCTAAGTTGATTAGCCTCTCTAAACTGGCACACTGGGCATGAGTGCGCCCTTGTGATGGCTTGGAATCTTTTCCAGGGTTGTTACCTGCTTACATTGACGCTGCTGGCACAGGCCATAGTGCCCCCACAAACCGGTTCTGGGACTTGGAAAATGATTCATTTAAGTTCACTAATCACCTCTCATTGGTTTTATTTTTATATGTTATGATTGCTTTGGAGAGGAACAGTGGCGCAGTGGTAGCGCTGCTGCCTTGCAGTTAGGAGACCCGAGCTCGCTTCCCACATGCTCCCTGTGTGGAGTTTGCGTGGTCTCCCCGTGTCTGCGTGGGTTTCCTCCGGGTGCTCCGGTTTCCTCCCACAGTGCATTGGCAATTCTAAATTGTGTGTGTGGGTGGGCACACGCCCTGCCCGGGGTTTGTTTCCTGCCTTGCGCCCTGTGCTGGCTGGGATTGGCTCCAGCAGACCCCTGTAGTTAGGATATAGCGGGTTGGATAATGGATGGATGATTGCTTTGTTGCCAGTGCATTATGCTGTAGAGTAAATAAAATACAGCAATTCATTTTCACACCTATTTTTCGGGTGAGAGGTCAGTTTTTTCATGGCTTTATTTGAACACAATAAAGAGCATCCATCCATCTATCCATTCATCCTTACATCTATCCATCCACCCATTTTCTAATCCACATATTCAGTTCAGGGCATTAAGGTGCCATTCATAATAATGTCACAGTCTGCAACTACATAAAGAATCCAGCCATTTACGTTGTAAGGCTTCACTTGAATTTGGCTGGATGAAGACTTTGGTAATTTGTTTTGCTCATTGATTAAAGAAATTCATCTAGTAGCTTACTACACATATACTGAATACAATAATGGGTTTAATACCTGGAGATACAACAGGAGAAAGGCCAGTGAGGCAGACTAGCCACGTCTCAGTGGATTAAACCAAAGCTTGTCAGGCAGAAGAAAGGTCACTGGACCACACGTGATGACTACAGGCGGAACAAGAGTGGGATTTCAGGTTCTTATCATCACAATGCTGCATGAAAGATGCAGGAAGAAGAGCCTGCTCTGCCCTACCCTTTAATACCGGTAACTGTAAGCAGATGAACGTAAGTTCTATCAACTCTCCACACAGTCACCCTGCAGGACGATGCACTTCTGTAGTAAGTTCCAGTTCCAACTCTGCTTTAAGACAAGCAAGAGGGTTTTTAAGTAATCAACAAAAGCTGGGACACCTGTGTAAATTGTTTGCTTCAACTTGCAAGGCTTAATTTACTTGAATTGCTGCAGAACATCTGTAGGTTGTACCCTGTTAGTTGTGTCCTAAAGAAGGCCCACTTAAAATATTCTGAAATTTCTTGTTTTCTGTTTTTGCTAACCTAAACTTTAAACTTAGACCTCTGGCAGTTTACTGCTTACCATTTCACCATTTTAGGTCATTCATTGCATTTCAACTGATTACACTTGAACGAAAAACTGAGGTGTTTTAAAACTTTTAACTAGTAGTGTATACACAGTGGATTTCAAAAGTATTCAGACCACTTCACTTTCTGCACACTTTATTGTGTTATACATTTAAAATTGCAAAATTACCAATTAACTCTATATAACCCAAAATGTAAAAACATCAATACAATCAAAAACTGAAATCTCTTATTCATATAAGAATTCAGTCCTTAATTCATTATTTTGTAGAAAACTCTTTGGCATCAGTTTCAGCTTTGAGTCTTCTTGGGTAAGTGTCTACAAGCTTTACACACAGCTGGATTTGGACAGTTTCACCCATTCTTCCTGGCAGATCCTCTCAAGCTCTGTTAAACTGGACTAGAAGTGTCCGTCAACTGCCATCTTAAGGTCTCTTCACGGATGTTTTTCAAGGCCTAAGTCTGGGCTTTGCCTGGGCCACTCAAGTGGAGTCAGAGACGTGTCCTGAAGCCACTCCAGCTGTATGCTTTGGGTCATTATTGTGCTGAAAAGTGAACCATCGACCCTGTCTCAGGTAGAGCACAAACTGGAGCAGATATTCCTCAAGGACTGCTCAGCATTTAATTGCATTAATTTTTTCCTCAATTCTTTCCCAGTCTTTCTGTCCTTGCCCCCATAGCATGATGCTGACACCTCCATGTATTAGACAGGTGATGAGCAGTGCCTGGTCTTCACTACACAAAGTGCTTGGACTTCAATCCAAAGTGTTCAGTTTTTGTCTCACCAGACTGCCACTCTACCATATACTCCTTACTGATGGAGTGCTGCAGAGGTGGCCGTCCTTCAGACAGGTTCTATGATCTCAGCAGAGGACTTCTGAATCTGTGTGAGAATAACCACTGGGCTCTTGCTCAAATCCCTGATCAAGATCCTTCTTGCCCGGTTGCTCAGTTATGCGTGATAGCCAACTCTAGGAAGAGTTCTGGTGGTTCCAAACTTCTTCCATTTCACAATTATTGAGGTCACTGGATCACTCAAAGCTTTAGGTTTTATCTCCTTGAACTGATCAATGCCTCACCACAACTGTATCATGGAGGTCTACTGAGTGTCCATTCGACTTCTTGGTTTGGTTTTTGTCCTAACATGCAGTGTAAGTTGTGTGATCTTAGATATAAAGGTGTGTGCCTTTCAAAATGATGTCCAATACATTCAGCTTGCCACAGACAGACTCCATTCAAGTTCTAGACGCATCTCAAGGAGAATTAAATCAAACAAGATGTACCTGACAACAATTTGGAGGACCACAGCAAAGGGTCTGAATACTTAATATGAATGAGAGATTTCATTTTTAATACATTTGCAAACCTTCCTGAAAACATGCTTTCACATTGTCATTATTGGTTATTGAGTGTACACTGATGGTCAAAATTGCTCAATTATTCATTTACAATGAAATCTGCAATACAACAAAGTGCACATACTTTCTGAATTCACTGTATATAAGAGACATAAATGTGAAAGTACTGTATACACATTTCAGGAAAAATATTAATTTGAATTCTAAAATGGTTTCTTGCTAATCATAGTTACTTTAAAATATATTATGATTTGATACAACACTTTCTGTGATGAGAAATAGTCGCACCTGTAATGGCTGAATAAACTGATGGTAATCCGCCAGAGTTTAATGAAAAACTGGGAAGCTGCTCCAGCACAGTGAGAATGTTTGAAGCAGTGCCTGTCAGTTGTTTGAACAGATGTGTGACTCCGATAAGGGCTTCATGTTGATCTTTGTAATGCTGGCTATTCACCCGATAGACTGAGTTTGGAGCCACACATTGGCTTTTCGCCTTATGACCAAAGTGACAGAGTTTACTTAGTTCATCTGAGTGGGCCCTGGGATGTTCTTAGAGGCCTCTCTCTGGACATCTTCTAGTGTCTAATGTCTTTTTCTATGACCAGTTGTGACTGGTTGAGTCACAAAGTGGAGTTGGGGTGCCAGCCGGGTCACAATGTTTACTTTACATCAGGGTTCCTCAATCACGGTACTGGAGGGCCGCAGTGGCTACAGGTTTTCATTCCAGCCGGTGTCCTAATTAGAACTCAGTCCTTGCTGATAATGAAATTTGATGTTTAACTCTATGCCTTGCTATTTCCTTTATTCATCAAAGACAAATTTTAGTTACTTTGTAGATCAGAGGTCCTCAGTTAGTGTCCTGGAGGTCTGCTATGGCTGCAGGTTTTCACTTTAATTAATTTCTTAATTAGAACTCTTTTATTTACTACTAAAGCAATACATTTTTTGCTACCATTCAGAACCCTTAATTGCCTGTTTTACATTTTAGCAGCTTCGTTTAAGTTTTAATTTTTGTCTGTATTCTTAATCAGACAATAGTTAATAATGAGATGCAGATTACCAATAAACCAGCAGCTAACATGCTTATCATGAAGTATCTGTGATAAAAATGTTTAGAAATGAATGAGAGGGGATTTTTAAGGACCACTAAGTTTACATTTTTTCTGGTCCACAATACACTTAAATACTGTTCTCACAGAAGGAAACTCTACAGTGCAATTAAAATTGCTCTTTTATGAATAAAAAAACTAATAAGTCAATACAATAAGTCAGTTCAATACCAAGTTTCATTATCAACATGGAAAATTAGGAAACTAGTTGGCATTAAAACCTGTAGCCACTGCGGCCCTCCAGGATCGTGATCGAAGACCCCTGCTTTACATACATCTGGCCAGAAAATGAAAAAAAGACCCCCACCCCAAATCACTCTTTGAGACAGCAGAATGAAACAAAAGCAGAGCCATTCCAGCAACAATCAATTTGAGTATTACGTGCTTCATCAGCGAAAGTTCAATTTCCATTGACTGATTTCCAGAAATGATCCACCATCTTCTGGGGACCACATGTTTTTATTGTGTCTTGATTGAGAGGGCACTAGACATGTTGGAACTGCAAGGGAAAGAGAAAACCGTGTTAGTGACAGCGTTGGGTGGTAGCACTTAACTCGACAGAGCCAATAAAGTGATTCCCACACACTGTCTAGATGTCATCGGATTAGCATATTAGATCAGATATCAGATCAGATCACCCATCTGAGCATAACACCCCTTTATATTAAACAGTTTTTAGAATACAGCCTAATATTTGATTAACGCTTTAATTCCTAATACACTTTGTCTTGCTGATGAGAAGATCCCATTGGCATAAGCCCCTGAATCCTTTTCTTTTTCTAATAGGTCAGCATCATTTTTGTACATTTACAATTATTTACTCCTTTACCTGTATCTGTTACTCCAGATTTCCCTACATTAAAATGATTTTTCCACTTCCTTAAAGTCATTAACATGAGCTAGAAAATGCAATAATGGTCTTAGTTCTTATTCCTAGGATACTCCAGTGAGACTCTCGCCCACCTTTTCTCTTGTTATTTGAATGTTTTGTCTCTGACTCCGTGACAATATGTCAAGCAGATTCTGCCTGACTTGATGCAACCCCCCTTCTGATAGAACATGTGTAGAACGTTCTTCTGGGCTACCAACAGCCCACTACGCACCCACTGCCACACCTCTGCTGGTATTTCATCTGGTCCTGATGCCTTTCCATTTTTCATCCTTTTCAATGCCTCCTTTCCTTCCTCCCTCCAAATTATTTATACTAGGCCTTCATTTGGGACTCCATCCTTAAATACTACCCTTAGATTTTCTTCATTCAGCAGCTTTTCAAAATACCTCTTCCATCTATTCTTGATCCTATTATGCTCACTCAAGACCACATCTTGCTCATCTTTCATCTGCATTATCTGACTAAAGTCCTTTTCAGACAGACACAGTACTGTAAGAACAATGAAGCTATTTTCAAAATTTCATTCCGTATGTATGCTTCCCCAATACTCTGGTGTCGCTTCCAGGGCTAGCTCCTGTCTTGTGCCCATTGTCACCTCAATGATAAAGAAACATGATGGATGAATGCATAAGAATAAATCCGCCGGCACTTGCCAGGGCTGATGGGTACTGGTTGGTCCTACAGAAGCATCTTTAGTTCATTTCACGAATTGCTTTGACAGAAATGCAGTTAGTCATATCAGGTACGCACATCAGCTTGTCTGTTTTTCTTCTGTTACACCAACTGGATGATTCCCAAAATGATCAGGTAAAGCGTTCAATGGCCAGGCGGGGAAGCATTACAGATGTAAGCTTGTGTCATAGGAGACCTGTAAAATGTCAGATTATGACAGTCATTAGTTTCAAAAAATATATGAATGCAAACGAAGCAAATATCATTCTGCCGCCTCGTAGAAGAGCAGTGCATTTAAGAGCACCCTCCTGGAAATGAAATCTCGGGTACCATGGCAACCCGCTCGCAGCGTTTTCGTTGCTCCTGTGTAATATTCTTATTGAGGCAGTGATCTGTTCAGTTTGAAGACTGGAAAAACAATTTCCTGAAAAGCAGGTGCTGATTAGGTTTTTAATAACCGAGTCTATCCCTGTGTTTACACAGATGTATTGCCGCTCTGGCTACAGCGCATGGGCAGCCTTCTGCCGATGACGGATAATTGACCCTTAAACTCAAGCCCCACAGAAATCCTGGAGCAAATGGACAGACATATTTTCTCTTTGTAATTTACAATGGTGTTTAAACAAAAAAAACTATGGTGTTTAAGCAAAATGTTTTGTTTTGTATTGTTGGTTTAACCTGAATAGGTTTGAAGGTGTTGGTTTATTTATCTATGGCTGCTATCCTGTCTTCTACTGAATGGCATGAAATCTGCACAGTGGCACCGTGGTTTCTCTTTATGTCCTCCGGTTTTCTTCCCAAACGGGTTAACTAGCCACAATAAAGAAGAGTCTGTAGTGAAGTGCCTGTTGGAGTGTGCGTAAGTGGAGGGTTCATTCCCACCTTGCAGCCTAGGTTGCCAGGATAGTCATGGAGACCCTCAATTTTATAAGGATGGATGGATGGTGTAGCGGGCAGCTGGGGGTGGCACCCAGCCGGGACGCCCAGGAGGACCGGAGGAGGGCTTGCGCTTCCTCCAGACCACGAGGGGGCAACCACCCTGGTTGTGTTGGGGGCCACGGGTAGAGGGCTTAGAAGCCCAACCCTGTAGGGGCCCATGGCCACCGCCAGGGGGCGCCCCGGTGCCTGACGAACCCTGTACCTCAGCACCTCCGCCACACCAGGAAGTACTTGGGGGATGAAGACTGGGGACACCCGGAAGGCTTTCAGGTGCGCAGCCGGCACTTCTGCCACACAGGGGCGTGTCCGCGGAGGAATGCCGGGAAACAGCTGGAGCCCATCCAGGCTGGTATAAAAGGGGCCACCTCCCTTCATTCGGAGTCAAGAGTCGGGTGGAAGAGGACTGGAGTCCGGAGAGAGAGGAGTGGAGGCGGCCAGAAGGAAGGCACTGGAGAGTGTGGCCTGGACTTTGGGGGATCGGTGCTGGAGTCACTGGGCTGTGCACTTGAACTGTAAATATTTTATATAATAAACGTGTGTGTTGGGTGACATAACGATGTCCGTCTGTCTGTGTCCGGGTCACGTTCCACAATGGATAAAGTTCAGAAAAAATGGGTTCTACAATTCAACCCTTTCTAAAATTATTAGGCTGCAGAAATGGGAATGTTATTGGAGTACAGGTGAATATAAAAGTTTTCAGTATGGCGCTTACCATGAAAGGCGCTATATAATGATAAAATAACTGGATGGCTGCTTTGAAATGCAGTGACCAGGGACAAATCAGCATTGCTTGACTTCAGCTCTAAGAAGATTTACAGGGCCGATAAAAGGTATTCATCCCCTAGCAGGTTTCACATTTTATTGGTGTCCAAAACTGAATCACAGTGGGTTTCATTTGGCTTTTTGATGCTGATCAACAGAAAAAGTCTCTTTAATGTCAATGTGAAAAGAGACCCCTGCAAAGTCATATAAAGTAAAGCTCTAAATAATTGAGGGCAGCACAGTGGGTGGGCAGTGATAGTTGTGGTGACACAAGGTAAGGAGACCAGAGTTCACACTCCAGGTGCTTCCTGTGTGGAGTCTGCATGTTCTTCCCGTGACTGCATCAACTTCCTCTGTGTTCTCTGGCATCCTCAACTGTCCAAAGGATTGCAGGTTAGGTGAATTGGCTTCACTAAACTGGTCGTCGTGTTAGTTTTGTGACTGTGTGGGTGTGTGTGTTTGCCCTGTGATGGACTGAGGCCTTGTCTGGGCTTTGTTCCTGCCTCATACACTAAGATGGCTGGGCTAGTCTCCATCTCCACAAACGTGACCCTGTTCTGAATTACATAAGTTAGAAAATGACATGACATGACAAATTAAATGATAATATGACACACCCGAACTGTCACTAGTGCACACAATTAGTTAATGGAGGTCATCGGTCTATTGTCAAGTAGTTTAGGTATCTATACATAAAAATGGCAAAGCTCTCACTGACTCATCATTAATTCTCCCACTTTCCATATAGGTGGGAAGCTGAAATTTCGCATGCTCAATCCTTACAGTGTACTTACAAAAGTTAGGTATGTTTCATGTCCTATTGCAACATCCGGGAGAGGGGGACGGGTGCACCCCCTAAACTGTATATATAGATAGGGGAAACCCCTCCTCACTATTTCTGCGACTTCCAATATACATAGGAAGCCCAAATTTCCCATGCTCATCCTTGACACTGTACTTACAAACGTTAAGTATGTTTCGTTTCGCGCCACACCCCGAAACGAGCTTTCAAAAATAACGTGTACTTTTTGGCGGTTCTCAACATTATGCCATAAGGAACTTTTGGAACTGACCTCTCTTTTTGGTGGTTTCATCCCTTACTTCCATTTACAGAGGATTTATTTCACGGCAGAGAAGTACAAGGGCCGCCCCTGGTCCCCCTTCCTTTTTCTGCATGGCCACTGTCTGTGCACCTACCACGTGTTTGGCTCCCTGCCTATCAATCAATCAATCAACATTTATTTATATAGCACATATTCATACAAAAAAAATGTAGCACAAAGTGCTTTACAAAATGAATAGAGAAATAGACACAAAAAATAAACATAAGTCAACATTAATTAACATAGAATAAGTAAGGTCCGATGGCCAGGGTGGACAGAAAAAACAAAAAAACTCCAAAGGCTGGAGAAAAAAATAAAATCTGTAGGGGTTCCAGACCACGAGACCGCCCAGTCCCCTCTGGGCAATCTACCTAACATACATCAAACAGTGCTCTTTGTATTTAGGGTTTTCATGGAAGGACCTGATGATGATGGTCACGTAGACTTCTGGCTTTCAGTCCATCAATGTTGGTGCATCCTGATGCTTTGAGTAGGTGGTGGTGGCGCAGGCCGCCACCACAAAGAAACTGGAAAAAGAAACAGAAGAGAAAGTTGGGGTCAGTATGGATTTTGGAGCCACTGTGAATAGTTATTATGAATAATTGAACATACAGAGTATCAGTATTAAGTTAAAGTGAAGTTATAAAAAGGCCATGTTAAAGTAATGTGTTTTCAGCAGTGTTTTAAAGTGCTCTACTGTATTTGCCTGGCGAATTCCTATTATACATCGATTGTAATCTGTAGAGAGTCAGTCATGTACTCCGTATTGCTGGCTGCAGCATTGAATGTTTAGCGTGCAGTTTGTGAGCATCGGCAGCTACAGTGCGTTACATTACACATCAGCAAAATCTACCACAGTGCGATTCATTCGTCTTTAGGGAGGATAGTCTCAGTCTAAGTGAAGTAGTGGCTGTAATTTTTGTGATCATTTTTGGGGTAAGAAGGCAGCCAAGTGATGATTGCAATATTTCCCTATTTGTGTTATGGCAGATTTTTACTGGATTTGTGTTTTATTAATGAATGTACTGTAAAATGTGTGTGGGCTACTGCGCTTTTCACAGAGTATCATCTCTTTATGTAAAGCACTGTAATCCCAATGCAAATTATTCTTGTATGCATCATGTAGTATGTGCTGTCCACTCATCGAGTATAATGTAATTAGATTATGTCTGCCCTCTTATAAATACAAATAAACACTGAGATTTGATTAAATAACAAACTTTGATCCAATGTGTCTGTAGGTTGGTTCTGGCTAGCTGCATGATTGGGTGGAGGGCCTGCTGTCTTTCCAGATCCAGAGGTTCATGCACTTGGGGTCTGTCTCTGTGTGTGATGTCAGCAGGTTACCATTATATAAGACACCAACACGTTGCTTACAGTTGTCCTAGTTTCAGTATACAAAAATAAAACAGTTCATGAGTGTTGCTTTGTTTAAGAAATTATGGCTAAAGACTTTTAGCCAGGTTCTTCTGACCATGATTTACATGTCAGATTTGCAGAGTGGTGAAGTGGTTAAGATGTTGGACTTCAAACCCTCAGGTTGTGGGTTTAAGTCCCCCTAAAGATTATGAGTGAGACACTTCACCTGCCTGTGCTCCAATTAGAAAAAGAAATAACCATTTGTATTTTAAATGTTGTGTGTCACCTGGGATAAAAGAGTCAGACAAATAAGTAAATGGATTTGGTTTGTTTTCCTGGCCTTGACCTCCTGCTAAATTGCAGATTTTAAATTTATTTTCTGGTCTTTTTGCTTGACTTTGGGGACAGCCATGTGCATTTTGGGATAACAGTGGAACTGGGTTGCCAGAATCACGGAACACAATATGCCCTTCTTGTGAGAAGAGATATGCTCCCCTTGGATGCTAGAAGGCAGCCTATCCTGTGGCTAACTGAACTGGACGACCCTCTGCTAAGGAGAAGCACAACACCAGCGGGAAAGAAGGGAGAGCCCCAAAAACAACCACTCCTTGGGTGATGGTATCAAGGATAGGCAGCGAAGGATGGCAGGTAATGTAACAGGAGTCCCTGAGTCCAAAAGGTGGCAGCAAGGAGGCTTATTAGCTTACTCCAGACCTCCTGCTGGCCTTGACAATAAGCAGATGATTATCTAGCAAGTACGGAGGTTGCCACCAGATTTACGTAGCAAAGAAGCTGCTACACCATTAAAATGAGGGGTGGATAGAATCAGGCCAACACCTAAGCTCTACAAGTGTTTTGACCCTGTGTAGATGCCACATGGGTGGCAATGGTTCCTTGCCCTGACAGGTGACTCCTAATGGACAGATAAGCATCCCGGCCAGGGAGAAGAAAAGGAGCAGACCCGAAAGGAAGAGCCGGAAGGGATGGACGGACAGCCAATGGAAAGAGAAAAATATCGCTGGGGTTTTTTTACTCCCCCAACATGCTAGATGGCAGCAGCCCTGCATATCGGTACTCAGTGGAAAGCCAGCAGGACATACAGGGAGATGTAGTCTGGCAGAGCAGCCACAAGAGGGTGCTGCAGGAACACAAGCTCCCTGCTGTGATGGATTTCCATAAGACCAGTAAGTGCTTCCATCAGGCAATGGCCCTGGCATCAGAAGTACTCCCAGGTCTTTAATAAAGGGAACCGCACTCACTTGGCCAGGTGATTTGGAGATGGGAGGTACAGAGGCATCACTTGACTGGAAGAGGGCAGTGTGGTGGTGAGAGAAATTGTAGTGAGGAGAGAAAACCTGTGTTTTTGTGCTTTTGTAACTTGTAAAGGAGTGTGGTGTAATAAAAACACCTGTATTTGCACCCGGGACTCTGTGTGTGTGTGTTTTTGGTTGTTTGGGGCTTGCTAATGCCCCTGCTTCTATTACACCTACTACTCGAATATTAACAACACCCCAGGGAAATGCCCATACAGTTTAAACACACCCAACACACATATATAAATATTCCTTATTTACTAGAATAACTAATGACCAACGTGGTACAGCAAAATAATGACAAAAGTACTAAACAAACACTAAGAACAAACCCCCACACAATGACATGTACAGTCCTGGAAAAAGTCTTTACTATAATAGATGACGGAAGTGGTTCTGGAAACGTAAGTAATGGTTAAAGGACAGAAAGATGTGCGGAATACTTCCTTTAAATAAACTACTTACCAGAACTTGGATAGTGAATACAGTCCTACCACCAGCATCCAGAAAAATCGTCTTCAGAGGCGCACCTCTTCTCAAAGAGCATCGGTGGATTGGATTAGGAGGAAAAAGAACCCACCAGCGTCCTTAAATCCGATGCCCAAGCACCATCCTTTTCCACTACCTTAACAAAAGGCTTAGGAGCTTGTGATGATGATGTTGATTGGAAAATGGTTTTAATGTTTTAACTGAGATTTGGGGCACCAGAAGTCTCCAGTGATTCCAAAAGTTAATCCTGATCCGAAAGCTATTTCCTGACCAGGGATTAAAAGGCTCAATAGGTCAAACAAATGATCGTTGTGGAGCTGGGAGAAGTGTTGAGGATGAGGCCTTGATTCTTGAGAGAAGAACAGCTAAATTGAGGAGAAAAAGGTACAGGAATTGCAATAGGACTGTTTAATACTGGCACTTTAGTCTAGAGTGCTCATGCCACCAGACCCCTGTAGACAGGAGCTTAGATCTAGCACTGGGGAAGCTGGGAAAATTAGAAGTGATTTTTGATTTCTTCTGATTATGCTTGCAATTTGTTGGTCATGTTGTTTACTGCTTTTTGGTGTTTTATTTTCCTAATAAAAACACATGTTTTTTTACTTCTTTGAATTTGTTTGGGTTCAGGAAGAGCCCAAGCTTAACCCACACACTTCAAAATAGTTAATTAATGATTACTAATATTTTGGTCAAAAAACAGATGGATGAAACATTATGTTTGATTATTGTCTGTGCAAGAATAGTTCTTCCATTTCCTCCACTTGCCAAAAACATGTCTATATTTTGTTAAATGCTCAGTAAACTGGCCATACACCAGTGAGTGCAGGCATGTGTGTGTATGAATGTGCCCTGTGAAGAGCTGATTCCCATCTAGGTTGGTCCCTGCCTGACTCCCAATGCCACCAAAATAGTTCCTCTCTCCCCAGAAGTAAATGTGTCAGGGAAATGGATGTAATGAACGCTGTTCCCAAGTATAGAGAAATACACCGATCAGAATATTACAGCCACTGACAGGTGAAGTGAATAACATTGATTATCTCGTTATGATGGTGCCTGTCAAGGGGTAGGATACATTAGGCAACAAGTGAACAGTCAGTTCTTGAAGGTGAGGTGTTAGAAGCAGGAAGAGTGGGCAAGCGTAAGGATATGAGTGACTTTGACAAGGGCCAAACTGTGATGATTAGATGACTGAGTCAGAGCATCTTCAAACCAGCAGGTCTTGTGGTGTGTTCCCAGTATGCAGTGGTTAGTACCTACCAAAGGTGGTCAAAGATGGATAACTGGTGAACCGGAAATAGTGTCGTCAGCACCCAAGGATCATTGATGCACGTGGGGAGCAAAGGCTAACCCATCTGGTTTGATCCAACAGAGGTACTGCTGTGAAACTTAATTTCTGGCCATGACAGAAGGTTTTCAGAGCACATAGTGCATCATGTAGCCACACACTAGTCAGAATGCCCATGCTGACCCCTTTCCACCATTAATAACACCTAGAACAGGCACATGAATGTCAGATCTGGACCATGGAGCAATGGAGGAAGATGGCCTGGTCTGATCAATCCTGTTTTCTTATAGATCATGAGGATGGCCGAGTGCATATGCATAGTTTACATGGGGAAGTGATGACAGCAGGATGCACTATGGGATGAAGCCAAATTGGTAGAGGCAATGTGATACTCTGAGCAATGGGACCTGGCATTCATGTGCATGTTACTTTGACATGTACCACCTTCCTAAAGATTGTTGCACACCACATACTGTACACCCGTTAATGGCAACAGTATTGCCTGATGACAGGATAATGCGCCCTGCCACACTGCAAAAATTGTTCAGGAGATTTTTGAGGAAAGTATCAAAGAGTTCAAGGTGTTGACTTGGCCTCCAAATTCCCCAGATCTCAAACCGATCAAGCATTTGTGGGATGTGCTGGAAAAACAAGTCTAAACCAGGGAGGTTCCACATCATAACCTAATGGTCTTAAAGAGTCTGGTGCCAGATACCACAGGAGACCCTCAGACCCTCTGAACCTTGATGGGTCAGAGCTCTTATGGAAGAATAAGGAGGACCTACACAATATTAGGCAGGTGGTTTTTAATGTTGTGGCTGAATGGTGTATAATACATTTACAATGCTTCAACGCAAAAAAGTGTTTTATCCATTAGGCCACCTTGCCCCGTTAAAAGTAAGCTGAGTATTCTGTCTCAATAATCTTAGCAATGAAATTTGAAAAATGGAACTTTATACCTTGTTACTTTCTTCTAGGCCTGGCTGCTGCCAAAGTCCTCAAAGAGGCTGGACTACAAGTGGTTGTTCTGGAGGCTCGGGATCGAGTTGGTGGAAGGACCTACACTGTTCAAGTAAGCAGGATGCTGGGAGCCCAATCAACTGTTTGAACCTAGTGGGTATTATGGGTAGTTTCATGGTGCTCGCTGCCTGACTAGTTCACGGGCACCTGAGTTCATCTTTGTTGGCGTGTAGACTTTTTGCGTACTTTACATGTGTGTAGATTTTTTTCCTTGGGTACTCTAGTGGTTATTGATTAACAGTTGTAGATATCTCAGTAGAATATTGTAGACAGAAGTGATTATGACTAAACCACATGAGCACCTTGTAGGGTTGTAAGAGACCCTCTTTTGATTCCTTTCATAATTCAACTGCTCTCTCTGGAGGTGTATTTACAATATGTGGCATCTGAGAATCATCCCATAGGCAGGGAAAGTAAGAGGGTGGGATACGGTGCCAATGTCACTGCAGGAGCTTCAGTTGTATCTGAAAACTTAAACGACCAATGGAATTTTACAAATGAAGTGTAAAGACGGTGCATTCAGAACACTCTGTAGTGTGTGCATCAAGTGATTTATCTTTTTTTACAGGGTCCCGAGTTTCAGTATGTAGACCTTGGTGGAGCATATGTTGGCCCGACTCAGAATGGCATCTTGAAACTTTCTAAAGAACTGGGAGTGCAGACCTACCTCGTAAATGAGAAGGAGAAACTCATACACCATGTGAAGGTAAGGTGATGGACAGCACTGGCGCAAATAACCATGCTGACTTTGTACTGGTTTTTTTATCTTTATGGCATTTCACAGGTAGTATTCCCCATGAGTTACTGTAGTAGTGGGAGACAACCAGCCTGACATCCCACACATGGATGTTTGCAGCTCGCAGCATAGAAACAATGCCATCTGCTGGGTCTGCTTCTGTTGTTCAATGAGATGAGAGAACTTCTTTGTAACACAGAGGTCTGTGGTTTGCAACTGGTGGGCAGCACTTAGCCATGACACCATAGAGCAAATTCCTTAGTGGAGATGGTTACTGAAGCCTGAGAGTACCATAGAAAAAGAATGTGCCTTCATTTGTAAGCTACACTGCTTCAGCTTGTCTTGAGAACTGGTGGCAGGATCTTCTTTTGAGTCACCACAGGTAAAACACAGGCACACTGCCCATTGTAAAATTAACACAGTTTCTGAAATGAGAAAGGATAAACAGATTCAATATTTTATACATATGGCATCTTCTTTTTGTGTGCAAAGTCCTATTGTGCTTTATAAATAAAGAACTATGGCACACTTGGCTCCTATGTGAGTATGTATGTGTGTCTGAGAGAGTAAGCACTGTGACGGACTGGGGCCTCCATCCAGGGTTGTCTCTTGCCTTGCTCCCAGTGATGTTGGTACAGACGTCAGTCTCCTGTGACCCTCAATCAGAATAAGCAGGTCTAAGAAAGTTTTTTACTTTTTCGTATACATAGTATAGAGAAAGTATAGGAATCGTGAAAAAATTTGACCTCGAGATTTTGATAAATCTTGATGTTTTAGACCTTCCTGAGTCTGAAAATACCATTTTTGAAATTATGTCTGTCTGCATGTAAACACAATAACTCAAAAACGCTTTGAATTGGTTAATGAGATTTTGTACACCTGCTTCTTATCAAAAATACGGAATCCTATCAACTTTTGGGGCACTTCCGGCAACCAGAAATGGTACTTGAACTGAATACTACTGCAAATTTTCAAGTAAGTATGGTTACAATTACTGATAGATGATTCAGATTTTGTATAGATATTCATAATGATAAAAAGCAAATAGATATGAAATTTGGGGAAAATTACTCAACCCAAAGTAGTATTTTATTTAAACAACCATCTGAATTTTTTGTATCGTGGATATATAAATGTGTACACGATATTAAAAACTGTATTCAATATAACGTATATTCTTCCAATAACTATTATTAATTTTATTTGATTTATACATCATCAGTTTAATAATAACATGTAAACACTGAACATGCCATGTAAATATAAAGATGTAATGGGAACAATAAGCTGCTACGTCTTCATCGTGTTCCTGGTAATACATTTAATTTTATGATTTTTGTTTTTATATCAACCATCATTATCATAATTAAATGTAGCTTAATGCAGTTTTCCCTATAGGAATTTTTTGCAACAAATTTTATATAATACTACCAATTTTTTTTTTATGTTTTTAGGTGACTATAACTCTTTACTTTGCACGTAATCTAGGTAATGCAAATGTAATCATGAAAAAAGTCCACTACCATTTTCAACCTCTCTAAGTGCAAAAATATCATTTGAATGTAAGGTTTGATTATAAATAGAGACAAATGATTGTGTATCGATATTATCAATTAGTTATGATGAGAAACAAAGAGATATGATATTTAAGAAAAATAGCACAACTGGAAATGATTCTGATGACCTATTCCTCTATCTCAGTACACGAGAAAGTCGAGGGGATCACAGTTCCTGGGGCCTCATGTATAAACGGTGCGTACGCACAGAAATGTTGCGTAAGAATGTTTCCACATTCAAATCGAGATGTATAAAACCTAAACATGCCTTAAAGCTACGCACATTTCCACGGTACCTCATACCCTGTCGTACACAAGTTCTCTGCTCGGTTTTGCAGACTGGCGGCACCCAGCGTCAAAGCAGTGCTACTGTTCCCGTATGGTTTATCTTTCTTTTTCAGATCCATATTACTGACGCGCCTTTATAAACACACTGAAATTAAGAGCATATTGTTTATTAGTTTTATGCATCTGATTGTAGTTAACCTGTAACAATATAATGGTCCACAGAATGGTCAAACTATTCTAAATACCATAACTGCTTTAGCATTGTTACTGTCACTGCATCTTCTACTTCTTCTTTCAGCTGCTCCCGTTAGGGTTGCCACAGCAGGTCATCTTTTTCCATATTACTCTCACTGCACCACTCGAAGCAGCTGATCAGAAAGAGAATTATCGGTATACAGCATCAAGCACACGCTGCTTCAGCCATACTGTCTATTGAACTGCTTCTCACACGGCAAACGTTTCAAAACCTTTAATGTACGGACCTCGCGGTTCAGAAAAAGTTTCATCCATCAGTCCATCAAGTGCTCCTTGTAGAACTGTCTGTACTTATTAGTACAATCACCTCACTGTAAACTTGCACTACAGTTATAATATTACACAACCTGAGCCACTTTATAAAGTAAGCATTTACATATGATGACGATATCATTTTAAAGATGAAATGCCGCAAAATATGTTTATTATATTATACAGATACAACGTTAACTTTATTTAAATAATCTTTATTGTTAATAATTAAAGGACACGGTGTCGCTATGCTAGCAAGGATCTGGTGCTCCGTTCACGGATTATTCCTGCCTCACACTGTATGCTTCACTGGGATTGGCGTGAAGGATAGAATAATTAAACATGTACTACGAAGATATTTCAATGTTCCTTAAAAGTTTTGAAGAATTGATATAAGCTTACAGATGGCTTAACGTCTATTACAGAGCTGATTGTGTGGCGATTGGGTATTTGGAGAAAGAAAAAGAAGGACAGGAAATGGAGGTTAGTACGTTTGAAAGAGACAGTACTGCTATAATAAATTTTTTTTATCAAATATCATGCACAATCACTGCGCCACCGTGTTCCCATGTTTAATAACATGCTTTAACTCCTATCATCATGAAAATGATATCATGTATACATCTCAGCATTTTAGTTATTCAGAGAGCTGTAATATCATGAATAATGTATTCTGTGTACTGCCAGAGGTAGAGAAAGCCGGTTTAAGAAGAACGTAGTGATTCACACACATAGGCACATAGAAGATCAAATACAAAACAAAGCATTTAACATGCTACTTTAGTTACGATGGGATTTGAGAAACTAGTAAATTAAACGATTTTAAGATGAAGTTTATGATGTTCTACTTTAATGACCAAATAAACTACGTGATTAAAGTGGAAATTTCGAGATTGAAGTTGACATTTCCTGCTTTTTCCCCCACTGTGCGCCTTTTTTTGTTCTCTGTACCCTAATAAGCTTTCATATGACACTCAGATGGTGAGTTACGACTCGCCTTTTCACTGCGACTTTGATATGTGACTTCTTTTTTATTTTGGCACTGTGCGACTTTGTGAACTTAAACTTTCGAGTTTCTCCGACATGCTATGTCACTCGATCAGCTTCCTTTTCTTGTTTACACCACTGTTTAAACCATCAAATAGTACATTTTTCCTTGCCTCCACTTGGTATTTGCTGAAATTGTTCTATTTTTCCTCATGGTTTTGCCATTGTTTTTTTACAGAACGCTGAGCTTAAGGGCTATTAATAGTGATTTACATATTCAAAGAGGCGTAATTCTGGGTTGAGTTGGGGTGGGACAGCAGGCGCATGCACGTGCGTTACTTTTCACACAGATCGGGATTTATGTAGCGGAAGAACTTGGAAGTTTGCGTATGCACAGGTTCCTGCATCTGGATTTTTCTGTGTGTACGCACATTCCCGCTTTTGTGCTTACTCCATGTTATAGTGTGGGTTCTATGCACGGCGTTATACATGAGGCCCCTGATGTTTTTCAATTGGAACACAAACAGCATAAATCAATGGCTGACTCAGAACTGAACGCCATTACTCACACACTTAATCAACAAATGAAATTGATTCCCTGCACTATTCTACTTTTGTCTGTATGGATTTTTCTTGGCACAATGGTTTATCTGCTCCATATCACAGAGACACCTTGATACATAAACTGGGAACTCTAGAGATGGCAGAACACACAGAAATGTGCATGATTGCACCCGGTCCAGTGATGGACTGCTCTCTCATCTGGGTACTTCTGTTTTATATCCATTGCTGTTAGAAGAAGCTTTGGTTCTCTAATAACCAATTCAGAAAATACATGGATGGTGATTTTGACATAAATGTAAACTATCAGTGACAGGTAACACAGTGGTTCACATTATTGCTTCACTGCTCCAGGGGATGGACTTTAAATCCCAGACTACTCACCACATGCCTAGATTTTGCATATTCTCCCCATGTATACCGCTCAAAAAAATTAAATGAACACTTTTTATTTCGGAGTATAGCATCAAGTCAGTGAAACTTCTGGGCTATTGATCTGGTCAGTTAAGTAGCAGAGGGGGTTGTTAATCAGTTTCAGCTGCTTTGGTGTTAATGAAATTAACAACAGATGCACTAGAGGGGCAACAATGAGACGACCCCCAAAACAGGAATGGTTTAACAGGTGGAGGCCACTGACATTTTTCCCTCCTCATCTGTTATTTCACTAGTTTTGCATGTGGCTATGGTCAGCTTCACTACTGGTAGCATGAGACGATACCTGGACCCTACAGAAGTTGCACAGGTAGTCCAACTTCTCCAGGATGGCACATCAATACGTGCCATTGCCAGAAGGTTTGCTGTATCTACCAGCACAGTCTCAAAGGCATGGAGGAGATTCCAGGAGACAGGCAGTTACTCTAGGAGAGCTGGACAGGGTCGTAGAAGGTCCTTAACCCATCAGCAGGACTGGTATCTGCTCCTTTGGGTAAAAAGGAACAGGATGAGCACTGCCAGAACCCTACAAAATGACCTCCAGCAGGCCACTGGTGTGAATGTCTCTAACCAAACAATCAGAAACAGACTTCATGAGGGTGGCCTATGAGCCCGACATCCTCTAGTGTGCCCTGTGCTCACTGCCCGCACCGTGGAGCTTGATTGGCATTTGCCATAGACTACCAGAATTGTCAGGTCCACCACTGGCATCCTGTGCTTTTCACAGATGAGAGCAGGTTCACCCTGAGCACGTGTGACAAATGTGAAAGGATCTGGAGAAGCCGTGGAGAACATTACGCAGCCTGTAACATCGTTTAGCATGACCAGTTTGGTGGTCAGTGATGGTCTGGGGAGGCATACCATCCATCATCTCATTAGGAGCATATAAGCACGTGGAGGCCATATAAACTACTGAGTATGATTTGGAGTTGCTGATGCCTGCCGCATCATTTCTTCACTTTGATTTTCGGGTTGTCTTTGAACTTAGCCCTCTCTAGGCTGAATATTTTCATTTCCATCAAACGATGTGGCATCCTTTCACTCCTGACACATTACCCAGTCCATATCAGTATAGATATCCAGCAGGATTTTTTTTTCATTGAGATGTGATGTGTTTTCAAAGTGTTCCTTTAATTTTTTTGAGCAGTTTATTTTCCTAACATGTCTTAGTGACAGATACTTCTAAACTGGCACAATATGAATCAGTCACTGAAACAAGCCCAAAGGTAAGAAGAATCAGTGCTGTCCTACAGCGCCACAAAGATCATTTAAAGAGTATAAAACATCTGATATGTCGAGCATATCACTTTCAGTTCGTAGAGCTGGATTTTAACAGGAAAATACTGCAGCCAAAATTTTATTTCTGTGGAATAAAACAAAAGAATCATATCATATTGGAACAAATTGTCCTAATTTCACTGCAGGTGGAGTACAATGATATAGTTTTTGAAATGGAAATGTCTTGGATCTATTTACAGTGTTAATAACAGCTTCAATTAGGCTGAGTGATGCATTTTTGAGTTAACTTGGGCACTGATTCATATCCTGACAGACAGGCAGGCAGGCGTCACTCCCAGTGTGTAAACATTGTGGTCAAGGATGCCGTAAACATGTAAATCCACTCAAAAAAAGCCACAACACTTTCCCTACAGGTATAGGTGGGGAAATAAAAAGGTGCAGTGCTCCAGTGTTTCACTGGTCTTTAAAGCCAGCGTTTTCAACCTTTATTTATGTTTTACTATCTTATGACTCTGTTCTACTAACACAATTAGTGTTTTTTTTACCAGACTAGATCTCTCTTTTGAACCATCTTCCGTTGCTATGGATACCCAAGAGCAAGGAAATGCTGAGGGCTGGCTGTCATTTCCTTTGTGTGAGTTTTATGTGCACACAGATAAGGTCTTTTGGGAAAGGTTATCTCATATTAATACAGCTGCGCAGGCCAGCCTTAGTAGATTTGTCAGTCATATTTTTGGTTCCATTTCAACTGACCTTTGAGTATTGTGTTTATTTATATTTTAGCTTCAAGTGTATTTTCACTCATAAATTGTCACTTGACAAAAATAAATCTTCTCGTTTCATGGGCATGTTTATGCAGCCTTAGCACTGAGTATAAACAAGATAGGCATAATTCACTGACCGCTGAATGAGGCGGCCTCTGGCTATTTTTTTGTGTGATTAAGGACCCTTAGAATAAGACACACCTGATCAAAATACCATAACAAGTACAGTCGATGTATTTCCGACAATTGTAATGTTTTCTTTACATAGATAGATAGATAGATAGATAGATAGATAGATAGATAGATAGATAGATAGATAACTACATTATTTGTTTAGAAAGTAAATTACTTCTAGTTTCCTAATTACAATAGTTGATGATATTCTACATATAGCAAATTCATCCATCCATCCATTTCCTAACCCGCTGAATCTGAACACAGGGTCACGGGGGTCTGCTGGAGCCAATCCCAGCCAACACAGGGCACAAGGCAGGAACCAATCCTGGGCAGGGTGCCAACCCATCGCAGGACACACACAAACACACCAAGCACACACTAGGGCCAATTTAGAACCGCCAGTCCACCTAACCTGCATGTCTTTGGATTGTGGGAGGAAACCGGAGCGCCCGGAGGAAACCCACGCAGACACGGGGAGAACATGCAAACTCCACGCAGGGAGGACCCGGGAAGCGAACCCAGGTCTCCTAACTGCGAGGCAGCAGCGCTATAGCAAATTCATCTTGCAATAAATATATATAAATAAAATTTGATATCATTTGTATGTCTGTTTGTTTGTTTGTTAACCACACAAAAATGACTGAACCGATTGTATTGAAATTCTGCGTGTGTCTTGCCATTGGTGTGGCTTAAAATACAGGCTTATATATCATATTGGGGAGAGGGGTTATAAAAGGAGGGGGTAACCCAAAACCCAGCACTGACATAACCTGGATAATAGTTGTTTTTTTTTTGTCTTACTGGATTATAGCTTTTATCATCTAAGATTACATTTTTATTTAATATTTAATCATGGGTTTTGTTTCGTCATGTTTAATTTCTAAAAGAATATTTTCCCTTTTTATTTATACTGACAATGCTGAGTACTACAGTTAGTTCATAAATACATTGTACTAAGGATCTAAGAATCTTTTAAGCTAGTTGTATGTTGGAGATGTAAATGACACCACCTTTACAGAGATTATGAATAGGATGATGGAATATCAGTTAATTATATACTTTGTGAAAAAGGCTCTTTATAGCGCCCGACCCGGCACAGACCACGCAGAGGCTCATGTTCACACTTAAGATTTTTTATTATTATTATTTCTTCAGCCGTGGGCACACGTCTTTCCCGTGTGCCACAGGCCCAACACAGTCCAAAACTCAAAACTCGCACCAAACCAAACTTTCCTGCTCCACCACTCCTCCCAGGCAACCTCATCCTCTTCCTCCCGATTCTGGCCGTGATTGCTGGGAGGCAGACCCTTTTATACCCCACCCGGAAGTGTTCCAGGTGCCTGACCAGCTGGTCTTAATTGCACCTCCGGGTGGGGTTGATAAACCGTCCAGTGTGGTGGCTGGTTCTTTGCAGTACCCCCTAGCGGCAACCCCATCTCCCAACCGGGCTGCTGTGGTGGACTCCATGTCCCATGGAGCCACGGGGGAGATTGAGGAGGGATCCACGGCCAGGGAGACTGCCCCCAAGCGCCCCAGGGGAGGTACTGCCATGTCCATGATGGCTCCCCCGGGACGTATGCAGCAGAGGCGTCCCGGCCGGGCATGGGACCCGGCTGTCCGTCACAACTTATATTTATTTACTTAGCAAATGTTTTTATTCAAAGCAACCTACAAAAGAGGTCAACATCCATCCATCCATCCATCCATTATCCAATCCGCTGTATCCTAGCTACAGGGTCACAGGGGTCTACTGGAGCCAATCCAAGCCAACACAGGGCGCAAGGCAGGAAACAAACCCAGGCACCACCCAGGCCCACCACAGAAAAGAGGTCAAAATGATCGGGTAAAATCAGTCTAGGGATTGATTTGAACAAGTGTAGCAAGACAGGTTACAGACGTTGATTACCACAAGTGAAGAGTTCAAATGTAGAAAATCATCAATTAACAACTGATGTTAAAGCAATAAAAGCTAGAAAAACAAAAAAATCATCATTGACAATGACAGATCCACAAAGTAAAACACATTTCTTAACTACTTGACGGATATTCACAGAACAGCAGGGGTGCTCAATCGCTTCTTAAACATATTGAAGTTTGAATGGAGGTGGGCAGTTTGTTCCACCAACAAGTACAGCAGGTTCACATGAAAGTGTGTGGATGGAGAGTTGATACCACCCAGAGTTGGCATCACCACAGGCTGTTTACTGGCAGATCAAAGTGAGTGAAAAGAAGCATAGCACCTCACCAGTGTCTCTATATACCCAGGTGCTGACCCATCGACTACTCTGTAGGCAAGCATCAAGGATATAAGCTTAATGTGTGCTGCTTGAGGGATCCAAGGAGACGTGACATCCTTGTGGATCTATTTTAAGAAAGATGTTCATTTTGTTGTCAGTTCTAATTTATTTTTGTCCATCAGATGCACCAGTTTCTTGTGTGATATAAATGATTGAGTTAAAGTCTGTCTGTCTTAGTTAATGTTCTCAAACACATATGCTTCACACCCTACAGGGCTACACTGAATGTGATGCTAAAAACTGAGTGAGAAACTGTCCATTTTAGTTAATGTTGTTCTCTTCTTGTTACATCAAAAATGTAACATCATATACTTTGGATGTGGTAGGGCTTCTGCTGCATGCTGTAGACGGTGGAGACTGACATTGCAATGCATTTTCGTACATAGGTCCATCTTAAGAAAACTAATAGACACAGAGTCAGAATCAGAACTATAATAAGTACACAAGCAAGAAAGAACAAATCAAGAGAAAAGTACAGCCTGTCATATTCTCCTCATTTTTAGGGGCTTTTCAGCATTTTGTGAAATGTTCATGTTTAGGATAAGTTATAATTATTTATTATATGATGATAGAAGTTGCAGTTGTTTCTGCATTACATGGATTTTTATGCAAATACCATATAGTGTCATTATAGGTTTATACTGTCACTAGCCATCCCCCGTGGCTTCTCCCTTGTAGTAGTGAAACAGGACAGAACTTTAGTACTGAGGCGGCACGGTGGCGCAGTGGGTAGCGCTGTTGCCTTGCAGTTAGGAGACCCAGGTTCACTTCCCAGGTCCTCCCTGCGTGGAGTTTGCATGTTCTCCCCGTGTCTGTGTGGGTTTCCTCCAGGCGCTCCGGTTTCCTCTCACAGTCCAAAGACATGCAGGCTAAGTGGATTGGCGATTCTGAATTGTCCCCAGTGTGTGCTTGGTATGTGGGTATGTTTGTGTGTGTCCTGCGGTGGGTTGGCAACCTGCCTGGGATTGGTTCCTGCCTTGTGCCCTGTGTTGGTTGGGATTGGCTCCAGCAGACCCCCGTGACCCTGTGTTCGGATTCAGCGGGTTGGAGAATGGATGGATTTTAGTACTGATCTGTGACTCTGCCAAGACCACATTTCGGTCAGATTGTTTATAGCTCGCTGCTTATATTTATTTATACAACTAAAAGAAACAAACAGTGAGTACTTCAATCAGAAAAGCTTCAAAATTAAGCACAAATATAGTAAAATATAAAGCAGAGCTAAAGAATAAACCCAAAGAGAGGTGAAAAGTTTATAGGAAATATAAAATAAATTACCCTATTCTGTTGCAGGGAAAAACATACCCTTTCCGAGGATTATTTCCGCCAGTTTGGAATCCAATTGCTTACCTGGATTACAATAACCTGTGGAGAACTATAGATGAAATGGGAGAGAAGGTTGGTGCGTTTTATTCATTTTTACATTTCTTTGAAAGATAAGAGATATGGCTTCTAAGCAGAGATCAAGTATCCAGTTATTTGGAATTTCTACCATATCCACTTAATACTCTCCACTTAATAACAGCCCACTGACAGCTGTAGGCTACTGGCTCTTTACTGGTATGGTAAATATTAAAAAGTTAAAAATTACATTGTAACATGATTATTTTAAACATTAAATTAAATTTGTTTGTCATAAAGGTAAGAGACAAAAACAATATATACCACACCACCCAACCCTTACTGTAGGTATGGAAGGAACCAACTGTAGTGTTTCTCTTTTTCTGTTTATTGTAATGAGACAAAACAACACATCAAAAAGGTTTTGGGCACCAAGCCGAACCCCATATATTGTGAAGGCAAGATGTGATTGAAAAGAAAAGCAAAATAAAGAGCAATGTTCAATTCAGATGGTAATCTTCTACGGACTGATCCAAGATTATATTGAGGCGAATTTTCAATGTGGTAATCCAGAAGGGTTAGGGTTAGGGAAGAGGTTAGGAGGGCAGAAACCCAAAGTAACCGTCAATCATCCCTTCTGCAGAGCCATTAGGCAACAGCACCACCCTCTGGTTTGGAGTGTAACAATCATTACATGAGCATACAAATGTTTTATGGTGCATGGCCATCATGGTGCAAAACCACTAAAACATACAGTTCAGTCATTTCAAAAATCTAGTTTATCACCATGCATTAATCTAGCTAGATTAATCAGGATACATATGATATTTGATCAATATAATTTCAACAGTTTGTGCTATGGCTCCAATTGTTTCACCTATTGTGTTTTCCAGATCCCTGCTGAAGCTCCATGGACAGCAGCTCAGGCTGTTCAGTGGGACAACATGTCAATGAAGGAGCTCTTTGACAGACTTTGCTGGACAAGGTTAAGTTGAAGCTTAACTTTTTATGTCATATATTTATAGAGAGTTGAGAGATGGTCCTGCCCAAGGGTTCATGTAATGGATGTGCAGAACAGTATTTAAAAAATTTCCAAAACCTAAAACTGACAATATATATGTTGTGTTTAAGGCCTGTGCTTCATGCCACTGTCGGCTTTGTCAAGGAAGAGTTTAGTTCGCTATTTGTAATAAAGAAATTTAAATTATTCATTTTGCATATTGTTTAAGTGACATGAAAAATTAAAACAACATTTTAAAACAAAGAATGTTAAATCAAGATAAACAAATGTGCAACCACAATGCAATTACTGTATAATAAAGTATTCTACCAACTTAATGGAAATACCAGGCCATCTTGAAGACATCTCATGGACATCATCTAACCTGCGTGTATTCCAGTTACATTTCTAAGCCAAAATCAACATCTAAGCATTCTTTTTTTGCACAATCATTTTGCCAAGTGTGAAATGACTAATCCTATTCTGAAGAATTCACTTATTATAGATTATATTTAATATTCAAATACAGTAATCCCCCGCTCTATGGCGGTTCAGCTATCGCGCCCCCGCTACATCACAGATTTATTAATACTATTATTATCACTAGGGGACTCCGCTTGCCTCGCTCGCCCACTCCCTCGTTTGGTTTACCGGATAAACAATTTAAAGAGATTGTTACATATGCATTATTTTCATTTTTACTTTAAAACTTTTGTAAAAACAATATTTGTCCTTTATTTCCTGCTCCAGGCGTGGTTAAATCCCTTTCTCACGGCACTTATAACACTCCCCATGTTGTGAAGGGGGGAGTCTGAACGCACGCTAAGCAGAAGTGGACAGATCAGCTACTGGCTGTGCTGCTTCTGCCAAGATGGCTGTTCTGTTTGCTGTGTGCGTTCTGAAGGAGGAGGAGGAGGAGGAGGAGGAGGAGGAGGAGGAGGAGGGGTGTGACGGCTGAACGCACGCTAAGGAGAAGTGCTCGGACCTACTCACGATCGCTTTAACGTAATTCCCCCCCACACCCGAGGCGCGCTACGCTCCTGCCACTTCATGTTGTTAAGGGGGGCGGGGGGGGCTGAATGCACGCTAAGGAGAAGTGGACTTTGTGCTGGCTCTGTGCTGCGTCTACCAAGATGCTTTTTCAGCTTGTCGGTGTCAATCATTTAAAAGCCTGTACAGCAGCTCTTATCCTGTCTCACTGCCTTGTCTTGCGTGAAGTTAAAATGTTTTATAATAGAGAGATGTTACTCATATCCTTAGCCCGACTTCCACATATCATATGTGTTTACAAAGTGTGTTTTTAATAAGTTTACATGTGTTTAAAGCATGTGGGAAGGGTATTTTAAGGCTTAAACTATAAAAAAAAATGTGGTCTTTCTATATCGCGGATTTTCACCTATCGTTGGTGTGTCTGGAACGTAACCTCCGCGATAGGTGGGGGATTACTGTACGGTGGAACCTTGGTTCACGACCATAATTCGTTCCAAAACTCTGGTCATAAACCGATTTGGTTGTGAACCGAAGTAATTTCCCCCATAGAATTGTATGTAAATACAATTAATCTGTTCCAGACCGTACGGACTGTATGTAAATATATATTTTTTTTTAAAGATTTTTAAGCACAAATATAGTTAATTATACCATAGAATGCACAGCGTAATAGTAAACTAAATGTAAAAACATTGAATAACACTGAGAAAACCTTGAACAACAGAGAAAACTAACACTGCAAGAGTTCGCGCTATAGCGCTACCAACCGCTCGCTAAAAACACTTTTTTTTAATGAGTTTTAAGCACAGGGACAAAAATGAACATTTGAAAAATCCGTAATTTAATAAACCACCAAGAAAAGTAACATTGCAACAATGCACGTTATGAACTTTTTTCTGTAAACAGAATTAAAGTGGAGGTTAAAATCCAATAGAAAAAAGTCTTCATTAAATACAACAAGGTTAAAACAACGCTCAGATCTGTCTCTTTAAAAACAAGCCTGGTGCATTCTTTAACTGCCTTCTTGGCCTTATGCATCTAGCCCTCTCTCCCTCGCTCGTGTGTGTGTCTGTCTGTCTGTCTGTGTGTCTGTCTGTCTGTCTGTCTCTGTCTTGCGCGTGCGTGTGTGTGTCTGTGTGTGTTGCTCTCACTCTTGCTCGCTGCACAGGGAACGCACAGGGAGAGACTGAGACGTGCAGAAATCATCGGCGCACACAAACTGAAAGGGAAACTGGCTTGTTCGTATACCACGTGTGTGGTCGTGAAGAGATGCAAAAGTTTGGCAAACTTTTTGGTCATAAACCGATTTGTACGTGTTCCGAGACGTTCATGAACCGAGGTTCCACTGTATACTGTACATCATATATCTAAATTAGAGTGTCTAATCTAAATAAGTGACACTCTAACTGGATATATTAGGAAGCAAAAACTGCATGGTTTATGTCTTATGACATTATTTTTAATTATATATATTCATATTTTTAAGTGTAATCATTAGTACACCATAGATGTGCACTAATCACATAGGCTTTTCGACTTTGACACATTTTTCCATTGTAGCTCAGCTCAATTTGAGTTCTAATGTGTATTTTGTTTTTATATTTACAGGGTAGCCAGAGATTTTGCAACCCTTTTCATCAATGTAAATGTAACGTCAGAACCACATGAAGTCTCAGCACTCTGGTTCCTATGGTATATCAAGCAATGTGGTGGCACCAAAAGGATTTTTTCCACCTCAAATGGAGGTCAGGTAGGGTCCACTACTATAATCAACATATCTGGATATTTAAGTAATACTATAATTAGCTGTGCCCCCTACAGAGTTCCAGAAGACTAAATCACTGTTGGTATGGCAATTGCATATTCTTCTTTTGACCATTTGAGTTTTTTCTTCAGCTGTCAAAAGAAATACTTTGATTGGCAAATTTAAATTAACTTAATGTGAGTGAGAGGGTCTGACTCCTGAAGTGGATTATTGCCCAAACTTGATTTCTGTGTTATACTTGATGTTGATGGGAGAGTATCATCCTCCCCAAATGCTAATGTTGGACCAAATGAATGGATTGACTTTGTAGAACATTTGCTAGGCTTTCAATGGCTCACAAGCCCTTCTCTACCAAAAATTGACTGACATACGTTCAGAAAGCCACCTGTCCTGCCCTCCATTCATTCCAGAGGGACACTCATTTCAGCTGCTAATCTGTTCTGTAGCTGTGCTGTTAGCCAGCATTCGATCAGTTTGTCTTCTGAAATACATCAGATAACCAGAACGTAATTAGCAGCATACAAGATGGTGCAAAGGGGTAAACTGAAATCAGAATCAATGAATACCTGACCACGATCTCCCTGGTCAGTCTCAGAAGCATGCAGCCTGACCCCAAACTCAGCAGATAGGCTCCAAGGACTGTACAGGCCCAAACATTTTTATATAAAAAAATGGACAAAAATATCCTTCAAGGGAGAGGAAGCTGGATTATCTCTGGCTTTTGAAGAGAAGAAAAACTAATAGTCTTTATAAATTAAGAATTTGTTTATAATAACAAACCTAAGCGCAAGGAAAAATGCAAAAAGTGTAGGCCTAAACAAGTAACCTAAGGCTAGTAAAAATCAGTCACTCATTCAGAATCAGAAACCATAAAGAGAGTAGCAAGAAATCCAGTCACCAGGGAAATCCAATCACAATACTCAGATACCACTACTCTAATAATGCTCCATAATGCTCTGAGAAATCCATATTGTCCACCTGAATACAAAGGCGAAGGGCAATGCGCTGGAAGTGATGCCCACCTGCAAAGCACAAGGGATTTTAGCCTTGAGGTGCATGTACAGAATAGTTAACAATCGAACAATACATACTGTATATAAAAATAATTGTAGCCACCATAGTGCTATATTTACCCCAAGAAAAATATTATTACTTATAATAGAAACATGTAAATATCAAAATGTCAAAATAAATACATTTGCACCCTAAAGGTGTATTATCCCAAGAAAATGCTGAGAAAAATTCTTGTCAGCATAACTTAGAGACAGGAGGAGATTAAAATTAACACAAAAGAAGCTACTGAATTGATTGCAAACGCTTGGATGCAAGTTAAAGAAAGCACTATAGTGACAAATACATAATCTCATTACTATAAAATTTTCATTACAACAAAATATTTTTTAGGTCCCTGGCAGTTCATTGTAACGGAATTCTACCTGTATAGTAGGAAAAGAATGTTTAATGTCCACTACTATACCAAAGCAAGTTTAGTCCACATGCTTTGGTGATATATTTTGAAACAGTCACCAGCACACATCCAGTAGAAGCACGTTTCTTTGCACATTTTCTTATTTTTCCTGTTGCTTGCACGTGAGAGGGTAGAATGTCCATGCCTGAACCAAACAGCCGATGTGCCCGTTTTGTTATTGCAGGCTACCACAGTGCAAGGCTAAGTCATGACATTTTCTTTTTTTTTCAAGTGAAAGTTAACAAAGCAAAGCAAAATTCAACTCCCTCAAGAGAAAAAAAGAGAGCCAGAAACTCTATAAAAGCAACTAGAAATGGAAGCTGTTTCTGAAATGTTATTGATTATGTCCTACCTTTTTTTAAAAAAAACGTTTTGAACAGATCTTCTAAGTGAGAATTTGATGTTTTCCAATTTTAAGTAGTATAGAACATTGGTTACCCACTGAATTAAAAGTGGTGGGGTGGGATTCCAGTTGTGCAAGATAAGTCTACGTGCTAGTAGTGAGGTAAACACAATTACAGTTTGTTTGTCTTTAAGCCCATCTGGGAGTACAACAAGCACAGCTGTTAATGGGTTTGGAGTGATTGTGGAACCAAGGCTGTCTAATAGGCATGCAATGATTTGTGTCCACAATGATGTTAATTTGGTGCCGGCCCAGAACAAGTGGCCCAGTGAGGCTCGAGCTCGATTGCAATGTTCATAGGTTGAATCTTGCCCTGGAAACATTATGGACAATATTAGATTAGATAAATGAGCTCCATAAAATAGTTTAAGTTGAATGATTAAATGCTTTGCACATGTGGAGCTATGCATGGCTGTCTTCCGCTCCTTTTCTGAAATATTAAGTGACAGATCCTTTCCCCAATGTACTCTGGGGTCTTTGGAAGGAAGGGACTTTAAAATAGTTTTTTAAATTGTAGATATGCTATCTGAGTCTTCAAGACTGATCAATATTTCTTCTGGAATAGAACACGGCGGGAGGTGAAGAAAATTGCGCAAGTTCTGTTTAGCAAAATTTCTAGCTTGAAAGTAGTGTTGTTGACAAGTTGAATTTCAGGTGGAATTGTTTGCAGGATGTGAATATATTATCTTTGTACAAGTCTCTAAGTGTTTTAGAGACGTTTTCCAGACATTAAATTGTGTATATTTGTGAGAGGGTGGAAAAAGGTGGTTGTCGTGTAAGGGTGCAACAGATAAAAGGTTCTTTGTCTTACAGTGCTTCCTGCATTGGTTCCATATTCAGAGAGAATGAAGGTAATTGGATTATTAGAAAATTGACAGTAATTTGTATTAACTCAAGCAGAGAGCAGGAAATATAATGAAGTGCTGCAAGATTTTATCTCTGTTGCAGACCAGGTTTGTGTACAGTATATTCATTGATTTTTGTCAATGTCCAGGGGCCTCATGCATAACGGCATGCATAGAATTCACACTAAAACATGGCATATGGACAAAAGCGTAAATGTGCATACAAACAAAAAATTCCAGATGCATGAAACTATGCATACGCCAGCTTCCACGTTCTTCCGCTACATAAATCCCAGTAAGCGTGAAAAGTAATGCATGTGCACTCGCCTGCTGCTACTCCCCAACTCCTCCCAGAATTACACCTCTTTGAATATGCAAATCAATATAAATAGCCCTTAAGCTCAGCATTGTGTGAAAAGACAATGGCAAATGGATGGGGGAAAATAGATGAATTTCAGCGAATACCAAGTGGAGGCAAAGAAAAATGTACTATTTGATGGTTTAAACAGAGGTATAAACAACAAAAGGAAGTTGTTCGAGTGACATAGAGTGTCGCACAGTGCCCGAAATGAAAAAGAAGTTGTCAGATATCAAAGTCGCCATGAAAAGGCGAGTCATAGCTCACCATCTGAGAGTCACATGGAAGCTTATTAGGGTTCAGAGAAAAGACAAAAAATAGGCACACAGTGCAAAAAAAAGCTTGAAATGTCAACTTTAATCTTGAAATTTCCACTTTAATCACATAGTTTATTTTGTCATTAAAGTAGAACATCATAAACTTCATCTTAAAATCGTTTAATTTACTCGTTTCTCAAATCCCATCATAACTAAAGTATCACGTTAAATGCTTTGTATTATATTTGTTCTTCTATGTGCTCTTTGTGTGTGAATCACTACGTGCTTCTTAAACGAGCATTCTCTTCATCTGACAGGACACAGAATCCATTACATTCATGATATTACAGATCTCTGAATAAATTAAATGCTGAGATGTATAATTGATATATTTTTCACGAGTTAAAGCATGTTATTAAACATGGGAGCACAATGGCGCAGTGATAGTGACGAGCTGACGCGCCGTCCAGAGATTGTTCCTGCCTCACGCAAGATGCTTGCTGCACCATGCGTGACCTTAGATGAAATAATTTATTTCAGCAGTACTGTCTCTTTCAAACATACTAACCCCCAATTTCTGTCCTTCCTTTTCTTTCTCCAAGTACCCAATCACCACACAATCAGCTCTGTAATAGATGTCAAGCCATCTGTAAGCTTAGAACACAGGTCTCGTCTGTTGCGAGAGATGGACGTCTGAAGTGGAGCTCCGCTAGCAGCGGTGTTATTTTTCATATTATCTGCTTATTATCTTGAGATATCCTGTATTTATTGAACCTGAGGGCACTGCTACAGTATATGTAAGCATATACAGTGGTGTGAAAAACTATTTGCCCCCTTCCTGATTTCTTGTTCTTTTGCATGTTTGTCACACAGAATGTTTCTGATCATCAAACACATTTAACCATTAGTCAAATATAACACAAGTAAACACAAACTGCAGTTTTTAAATGATGGTTTTTATTATTTAGGGAGAAAAAATCCAAACCTACATGGCCCTGTGTGAAAAAGTAATTGCCCCTTGTTAAAAATAACCTAACTGTGGTGTATCACACCTGAGTTCAATTTCCGTAGCCACCCCCCGGCCTGATTACTGCCACACCTGTTTCAATCAAGAAATCATTTAAAATAGGAGCTGCCTGACACAGAGAAGTAGACCAAAAGCACCTCAAAAGCTAGACATCATGCCAAGATCCAAAGAAATTCAGGAACAAATGAGAACAGAAGTAATTGAGATCTATCAGTCTGGTAGAGGTTATAAAGCCATTTCTAAAGCTTTGGGACTCCAGCGAACCACAGTGAGAGCCATTATCCACAAATGGCAAAAACATGGAACAGTGGTGAACCTTCCCAGGAGTGGCCGGCCGACCAAAATTACCCCAAGAGCGCAGAGACGACTCATCCGAGAGGTCACAAAAGACCCCAGGACAACGTCTAAAGAACTGCAGGCCTCACTTGCCTCAATTAAGGTCAGTGTTCATGACTCCACCATAAGAAAGAGACTGGGCAAAAACGGCCTGCATGGCAGATTTCCAAGACGCAAACCACTGTTAAGCAAAAGAACATTAGGGCTCGTCTCAATTTTGCTAAGAAACATCTCAATGATTGCCAAGACTTTTGGGAAAATACCTTGTGGACTGATGAGACAAAAGTTGAACTTTTTGGAAGGCAAATGTCCCGTTACATCTGGGGTAAAAGGAACACAGCATTTCAGAAAAAGAACATCATACCAACAGTATGGTCTGGGGTCGTTTTGCTGCTTCAGGACCTGGAAGGCTTGCTGTGATAGATGGAACCATGAATTCTACTGTCTACCAAAAAATCCTGAAGGAAAATGTCCGGCCATCTGTTCGTCAACTCAAGCTGAAGCGATCTTGGGTGCTGCAACAGGACAATGACCCAAAACACACCAGCAAATCCACCTCTGAATGGCTGAAGAAAAACAAAATGAAGACTTTGGAGTGGCCTAGTCAAAGTCCTGACTTGAATCCAATTGAGATGCTATGGCATGACCTTAAAAAGGCGGTTCATGCTAGAAAACCCTCAAATAAAGCTGAATTACAATTCTGCAAAAATGAGTGGGCCAAAATTCCTCCAGAGCTCTGTAAAAGACTCATTGCAAGCTATCGCAAACGCTTGATTGCAGTTATTGCTGCTAAGGGTGGCCCAACCAGTTATTAGGTTCAGGGGGCAATTACTTTTCACACAGGGCCATGTAGGTTTGGATTTTTTCTCCCTAAATAATAAAACCATCATTTAAAAACTGCATTTTGTGTTTACTTGTGTTATATTTGACTAATGGTTAAATGTGTTTGATGATCAGAAACATTTTGTATGACAAACATGCAAAAGAATAAGAAATCAGGAAGGGGGCAAATAGTTTTTCACACCACTGTATAAATATGGCCAACAAGAAAGGGGGTCCAAAAAAACCGAAAACTAAAGCTGCATCCAAGCTAAGATCAGCAAGCCCTAGTTCTACATACGGCCTTTCAGAGACAGACCTGGATCAGATGGGCGAAAGTACAGACTCCTCGGGACCACGGTCCGCTACATCGTCACCGGTTGAGAGCGAAAAGGGGAGCGAATGTACGATCGTGAGTGAAGCAGGTCTCGATAGCTCGCCGATTGGAGAAGATCACCTGAAACTGGAAAAGGCCTTGCAGTCCGCGGTTTCAATTACTCCACGCGAGCCGGGAACAGCGGGGCCACCGGCTACAGTAGAGTCGCTTCACCTACGGTGCAAGAAAGCACAACTGAACTGTCTGAACTGAAGGTGATGTTCGCTGAGCTCATGCAAGAGATAAAGAAAAGCGAGAAGGCAAATGAGAAGGCAAGGGTAAAGGCAAATGAAAGGCTGCGACAGGAGCTGCAACAGGCAAATGAAAGAATGCGACTGGAGTTGCAACAGGCAAATGAAAAGCTGTGACAGGAGTTACAACAGTAGCTGCGAAAGATGCAACAGCAGGATAATAAAGTCTTTAAAGATATGCTGGGAAAAATTGAAGAGCACATTCAGGAAAACACGGTTCCTGAGGATGTCAAGAAGACATTCACGACTTGGATTGAAACAGCCAAAAATTTAGCTGCCAGTGCCGAAGAAAAAGCAGTAAATGTCAGCTCCGAATGCAAAAAACATGGAGACAGACTGGCTGCTTTGGAAGATGGAAGCAGAAGGAATAATGTCAGAATTGAAGGTCTGCCTGAGAATCAAGAAAGTCCAAACCCTGTGAAATTCGAAGCTAAACTTTTTTCTAAAATAATTGGGGAGGACTTTAAAGCAGAATCTGAGATAGCAGCGGCTTATTGCGTACGCGGATCAAATACCATTAGACCTAGATCTTTTATTATTCGCTTTGAAAGATTATCGTTTAAGCTAGAGGTGATGGCACTCCTCAGAAACAAGCAAGAGATTATATATGAAAATAACCACATTCGTATCTTCCCTGACTTCTCTCCAGCAACAGCTAATAAACGTGCAGCCTTCTACAACATTAAACAACAGTTATGGCAAGCCAATATCAAATACAGCCTCTTGTATCCGGCCAAACTGAAAGTGGAATTGCAGGGTCAATTCTATGTCTTCGCTAGCAAGGAAGAAGCAGAAAAGGAATTAAGAAAGCTGATCCCAGGACCATTCTGTTTCATAATAGTGAGTCATGGCCGTTAATGAAATGGCAAGGATTAATAATGTACTGTCTGATCTAATTGTTTAAAATACGGGTTTTTATCATTATATATTCTCATTATCACTCATTATTACTCGGGTGCTATCTGTTTATGTTTTATTGTGCTTAATTACTTTTTCTTTTTTTTTTTTTTTTATTATCTAATTATTTTCTCTCTACCCTAAACGAGACTGTTCAACATCATACCCTTGGTTTATTGTTATTGCTATTATTGCATTAAGACTTATTATGCTTATTCTGGACCACTTTCTAACACCATTCCCCAGGTTTATTATCCAGGTGTATTATCTTAATACACTAAGATTGCTGAAGATTATATATATTCTAAGTGCACAGTTTTTTAGACTATATTGGTAATAGATATCTCTATCTTTTAATCCTAAAACGCCGCTGCGTGGGGGCTTGTTTTGCTTTGGACATGCTCTGTCTCTGGGTATGTCAGAGGACTGGGACTGTGTGAAATGGGTTCTAGCCTCACTTGGGGAGGCAAAAAGGGAGGGTGGGGGGTTAAGGGGAGAGAGAAAGAGAGCAGGCTTGATCTATACCTAATCTATCCTTTTAATCTTTATAATTATAACTACCAACGTAATAATAGGCTGCATGGCAATAACTCTTGGGGAAATAGGAAATTAAGGCCGAAGCTGTCTCACTTCTAGTTAAGACAATAAAATGACATCAAAAACTCAGAATCAATGTCTCCATGATGGGACAGTTAACTTCGTGAACTGGATTGTTAAAGGCCTGAATCACGAATTAAAAAGAAAGAAAGTACTCTCTCACTTAACAGGTCTAAACGCTAAAATAGTATTTTTACAGGAGACCCATCTACTAAGTAAGGATCAGTTCAGGCTGCAAAAAGACTGGACTGGCCAAATGTTCCATTCTAGTTTTACAAAGAAAACTAGAGGTGTGGGAATTCTCATACATAGAACAGTCTCATTTGTAGCATCAGATGTAGTATTGGATCCTGAAGGGAGATATGTAATGGTCATGGGAGACTTATCTAACTGTAAAATGATTTTGATAAATGTTTATGCACCTAATGTTGATGATAAGGAATTTATACAAAATTTATTTGCATCCATTCCCAATCTGAACACTCATAAAATTATAATGGCTGGGGACTTTAATTGTGTTTTAAATCCACTCTTAGACTTCTTCCACAGGGGGAATGACATCTAACACCACAAAGATAATTACATACTAATTATAACTGATTTATAACTGATCACAACTTATCAGACCCAGGAGGTTTTTAAACCCAAACTCAAGAACATATTCTTTCTACTCACCAGTACATCATTGCTACTCAAGGATTGATTATTTCTTTATAGATAATAACTTCTTGCCTATGATTACATCTTGCAAATATGATGCTATTGTTATTTCTGACCATGCACCTCTGATCTTGGAGCTAAAGTTACTAAGCCACACACACTCACCTCACAGATGGCGTCTCAACCCAGAAGCTTCAGTTTGTATCAACAACATTTGTTCAGACTACTTTAAACTAGAACGTGGTACTAGACAAGGATGCCCCTTGTCACCGTTACTGTTTGCAACTGCCATTGAACGACTGGCAATACATTGTCAAAATACTGATCAGATAAAGGGGATTATCAGAGAAGGACTGGAACAGAAAATTTCATTATATGCAGATGATATGGTACTGTATATATCGGACCCAGAAAATTCTGTGCCTGCAGTCTTAACAGCACTCACAGAATTTTAAAAGATCTCTGGTCTCAGAATTAATCTGAATAAAAGTGTACTCTTTCCAGTGAATTCTCAAGCATATAATATTAGATTAGACACCCTACCTTTTATCATTGTAGAACAGTTTAAATACCTAGGGGTAAGCATCACAAGTAAAGATAAAGTTCTTTATCAACAAAATTTTGCCGTCTGAATGGAAAAAATTAAGTAAGACTTGCGTAGATGGTCAACCCTTCATCTCACACTAGCTGGAAGAATTAACACTGTTAAGATGAATATTCTTCCTAAGCTCCTTTTTTATTTCAAAACATTCTAATATACTTTAATAAATCATTCTTTTAGCAATTAGATTCAACAATAACCTCATTTATTTGGAACTCAAAACATCCACGTATCCAAAGAGCGACCCTACAAAGACAAAAGCCAAAAGGCGGCATGGCTCTATCTAACTTCCAGTTTTATTACTGGGCAGCAAATATACAAGCGATAAAAACCTGGACACAAATAGAAGAACATACACAAGCTTGGTCCGCAATAGAAGTAAAATCCTGCAGTACTTCTTTATATTCCCTGCTCTGTGCCCCAATAAACACAAGTTATCGGCAATCTATACTAATAAAAGGCAAAGCCCTCACTGACTCACTGACTCACTCACTGACTCACTTACTCACTCACTCACTCACTCACTCATCACTAATTCTCCAACTTCCCGTGTAGGTAGAAGGCTGAAATTTGGCAGGCTCATTCCTTACAGCTTACTTGCAAAAGTTGGTCAGGTTTCATTTCTAAATTCTAACCGTAATGGTCATAACTGGAACCTATTTTTCTCCATATACTGTAATGGACGTTAGCCCGATGGCTGTGGGGGTCTGAGCTGCGTGTGACATCATCACGCCTCCCACGTAATCACGTGAACTGACTGTGACTGCAGTACGTAGAAAAGAAGGAACAGCTGCCATCAATAAAACAGCGGAAAACCCGTGGATTAAATAAAAAGGCTGCTTAGTTGGCGAAGCAAGGAAAAACGATGGCCTTATATGGCGTTTGTTTATAAAACAGTAGAGAAGCTGTGTAAACGCTGCTTCACAAAAAAACAGCGGAGCGCCTTATATGGGCAGTCAGCCAAAATAGGGAATCAATAAATAACTATAATTGTAATAAAGGAACAAAAAAATAGTGGAGAACCCGTGAATTAAATAAAGGAAATGGGTACTTGAACAGTAAACTAAGTCTAAAATAGCTACACAATAACTATAACAATTGTAATAAACCAACAATAAAACAGTACAGAACTGCGAAGCAAGGAGAATAAAACAGCGGAGAAGCTGTGTAAAGGCTGCCTCACAAAAAAACAGCGGAGCGCCTTATATGGGCAGGCAGTCAGCCAAAGAAGAGAATCAATAAATAACTATAATCGTAATAAAGGAACAAAAAAATAGCGGAGATCCCGCGGATTAAATAAAGGAAATGGGTATCTGAACAGTAAACTAAGTCTAAAATAGCTACACAATAACTATAACAATCGTAATAAACGAACAATGAAACAGTAGAGAACCGCAAAGCAAGGAGAAAGGACGGACTTCAACCAATCAGATTTTGAGTTGGTGTCAGTAGGGCCGTTTAGCAGGCGTACGGCAACGTCACCGTATTCACACCCATTGATTGGATAGAAGCCGATATGAGGAAGTCTACAACTCTATTGAATGCACCATAAATGTTCCGAGCGAAAGATCATTGCGTGCACTACGGACAACTCCATGGCAGGATTCTAGACAATATTATTTGCCAGACACAGACCAGATTTCAAGACCATGAAAACCTGATGTTTGTCACGCTCCTCGAGCCCCAAAACTTTCGGGAATACAAGAAAAATTTCACGCATGCAGCCTTCTACACTTTAACACAACAGCCACAGAGCGCTTTTGGATCTGTCTCGGCTAAAAACGGAACTAACTGTAATGTATGCTATGGATGATTTTGCAGGAAAATCTCCCACTGATCTCCTTGACTTCCTTCATCAGAAAAATCTGAATGAGAGCATGGGGCGGCTGTTCACATTGGTATATTTGATGGTGAGCATTCCCGTGTACACTGCTTCTGTCGAGCGGACATTTTCAGCCCTAAAGCGAATTCAAACTTATGCCAGGAATACCATAGGGCGGGTTCACCTTTCACCATTGGCTTTGATGGGGATAGAAAGTGAGGTTTTGATGGAACTGAAGCGCTCCGATAATCCATACGACAGAGTAATTGAACTGTTTTTGAGGAAAGAGAGGATGATAGATTTTGTTTACAAATAATCCGAATTTTTGGTGAGTAAAATGTTGCGATTTTCCTAAATGATATTGCACGTTTATGAGTTATTATTGATGTTTTTTATGTGTGTCGCGGCTGTGGCTGCAGTAGAAAGGAAGTTGTTCATCCCTGGTTTGTCGGGGTGCAATGAGTGTGTACACCTGATGAGCCCAAAATTAGGGCGAAACACGTGCTGTGTATTGTTTGCATTATTTGACAGTAAAACTATTTCAGTATATTCAATATATATAAATCAGCACTTCCCGATTCATTTTACCCTTGCACCCCCTTGGTTTGAGAAGAAGTATGAAAAAATATGAGGTTAACGCAGAAAAAAAGATCACCAATTGAAGCTTTATGAATAATGGATACTTTATTTGCCATCAATAATTATTTTGGTAAGGCCATACTCAGTGTGATCCTCCTTCCATGTTCTAATTTTTTCGCGACTAGCCATGATTACATGAACAGTAAAAAAATAAGAGTGAAGCGAGGGTGACATATCCAGTCAGGCAGGCGACAGCTCAATAGTTTGAATTTGGATATAAGTAGATTCTATTTAGTCGACAGAAATATCTTTGGTAGGAATGTAAGTTGAATTTACTCTTTAAATTTTTATGGTAAAGAAAATTTTATGTAATGCTGACTAAATTTACCTTTCATTCCTACCAAACATACTGTATTTCTGTCAACTAAATAAAAAATACTTATATTTAAAATTTAAATAGAACTTGAACAGATACGATACTTCATAATACCCACGCAGCACTACAGTATGTGCACGTAAGAGCAAGAGTCATCCGTTTTTTTTTTCATTTTTCTTCCTCGATGGATTCTGGCACCCCCAGGCAACAGCTGCTTGCACCCCAAAGGAGGTATATATATATATATATATATATATATATATATATTGTAATAAATGAATCAATAAACAACATAAAGGTTTGGGGTTTCCGGCCCCGTGTACTGAAAAATTCTCCAGAATAATAAAGCAAAATCAGAGTCAATACAGAAACTCAAAAGTTCACATATGCACGACGCCAAAGATGGCGTCAGCGGACATTTTATGGAGGAGGAGCCGGAAGTGGAGGAATGCTGGGAAGGAACCGTGGGGAAAGATGGGATCGATGACGTCAGGAACAATGGAGGAGGAAGGGCGGAAGTAACGTGCTGTGGGAAGAATGAGGCTTATGGCGGCGGAGCGTCTTTTTTTCTGTAAGAAAGAAAAGGAGAAAGGTTAGTACCCCGCCACTCCCTGCCGGCGAATGTCTTCCCAAGCGTGTTAAGGTCCGTCCTCGGTCTCCTACTCGCGCGTGCGTGACAATATAGATATAGATATATATAGATAGATAGATATATGTATATATATATATAGATATGACAACAACACTCATATCAATGACAAAACAATTACATTAACAATCATGTTACGTTATTTATAAAATTTTTCCTTTTCTTTTTCATAACTTCTTTAACACACTACTTCTCCGCTGCGAAGCGCGGGTATTCTGCTAGTATACTAATAACCCAATTGTGCTTCACTCACTTAGAATATGGAACCAATGTAGAAAGCATTTTAAGACGGAGAAGCTTCTATCTGTGGCACCTCTGTTGGAGAACCACCTATTTCAACCTTCACAAACATATGCAGTTTTTAATATCTGGAAAAAATTTGGAATTAACTTGCACAGAGATCTTTATATAGACAACGTCTTTGCATCCTATGAACAATTACATTCCAAAAAATTAACATTCCAGCTACACATTTCTTTCACTATCTTCAAATCAGGAACTTTGTTAAACAGAACCTGCCTGATTTTCCTCATCTTGCACCCTCGTCCATGCTGGAAAAAATATTACTCAATTTCAAGGACTCAGACACCATCTCTGCAATATATAAAATCATTTTACACTCCCTCCCTTTCAAAGATCCAAAAGGACACTGGGAAAAAGATCTCTCAATTAATATATCAGAAAAGGAGTGGAAAATAGCAATGCAGAGAATTCACTCGAGCTCCATATGCGCAAAGCATACAATTATACAACTTCAAATTATATATCGAGCACATCTGTCTTGACTAAAACTCTCCAAAATGCTTCCAGGGCATGATCCAACCTGTGAACGCTGCAATCAAGTCCCAGCCTCACTAGGTCACATGTTGTGGGCCTGCACCAAATTAACATTATTCTGGACCAAAATTTTTAATTGCCTTTCAGACAGCCTTCGTCTCACAATCCCTCCTAACCCATTAACAGCTGTGTTTGGTGTTCTTCCAGATGGGTTTAAAGTGGAGAAAGACAAACAAATTGTGATTGCATTCACTACTCTTTTGGCACGCAGACTTATTCTGCTAAACTGGAAGAACCCAAACTCTCCTCTTTTAAGTCAGTGAGAAATTTGAAAATTGGAAAAATCAAATACTCAGTTAGAGGATCCGTACAGACGTTTTTCAAAACATGGCAGGATCTAATCAGTAATATTTTAAAATAAGTTCTTAAAGCACAGAGGAAGCAGTTATTTCCGTATTTCTTTTTCTTATGCATCCATCTCATCAAATGTATTAATTTAGGTATGTTTACAAGCCTTAAATTTCACAGTTTGCCTTGCTCTCTCTCTCAGGGGTGGGGATCGATTTGTTCTTAACTCAATTTTACTTTTTGTAAAAAATTGATTGATTTGTATGGATTGCAATAAAATTAATAAAACTTCAAAAAAAAGATACTAGAAAAATAAATATAGTGTTAGATAAATGTCAATAAAAGTTAAGTAGGTATAATAAAATATGCATCTATGATATATCATTAATTTAAAAAGAACAAATTGGTATTAGTGGGCTCCTTTCAAGAAAACATTAGGGGGACGCAATTAAAACTGTTTTGAGAACTCGGGTCACAAATACATAAAGGTTGAGAAATACTGCTGTAAATTAAGATTTCAACTTAATGTTCATTAACATCACAATATAGGCTGGGAATATTGCACACAGAAAAATATTATATATGCCACGGTCTCCAAAACTAATGCTAGGTTAGCTTCATGGACTCAGCAGTAGAGAAACTTGGGCACCCCTGGGCAGCTCCAGTTACCATTGGAAGAATCATAAAGCCAGTGCAGTTAAACAACTTATATGATAGTGGCTGCTATCATTGCAGTGTTCCAAAATACTGTAAAAGAACGATAGAATATGAGATATACCAATCTGGAACTAAAATACTGAAGCTATGGAACAATAAAGACTAATTTTATTATGGGAGAAAAAGGCTTTAATCACAACTAAGATATGACTTTGGAATGTAATGTCAATGAAAATGATGACATTAAATTAAATATAAAAAAAAAAGAACAGATTCTTCAAAACTTTTAAGGAACATTGAAATATCTTCGTAGTACATGTTTATTATTATATCCATCTATCCATCCTTTGTCGCACCAGCCCCAACAAGCAAACAGCGCGAGGCAGGAATAATCCCTGTCGCTACCGCTGTCCACCGTGTCCTCACATGTTTAAGTATTAACAATATAGATTATTTAAATGATGTTAACATTTTATCTGTATATTGTAAATAACATATTTTGCTGCATTTCAGCTTAATAATAATACCATCGTGTGTAAATACGTGCTTTATAAAGTGGCTCAGGTTGTGCAATATTATAACTGTATTGAAAGTTTACAGTGAGGTAATTGTACTTATAGATACAAACAGTTCTATAAGGCACACTTAATGGACTGATTGAGTGCATTTAGAGCTCTTGGGATGAAACTTTTTCTAAACCGCAAGGTCCCTACAGGTAAGGCTTTGAAGCATTTGTCGTATGAGAGAAGTTCAAATAGCGCATGGCTGAGGCAGTGTATGCTAGATGCTGTATATCGATAATTCTCTTTCCGATCAGCTGCTTGAGAGCTGTGATTCCACACTCAGATACAGTGGGATAAATACTTGAGATTAACAACGCTAAAGCAAGTATGGTATTTGGAATAGTTTAACCATTCCATATATTGTTACGAGTTAATTATAATCAGATGCCCTAAACTAATAAACAATATGTGGTGTGACAGATTGGGGGCGCTATCGCTCCCTTGAACCCTTGTCCAAGACACCAGACACCATATAAAAGTCCAAAAGTTGACTTTATTAATTAACAGCAGTGCACAAAGCACCCTCCTCTCCACAATATTCATTAACCAATAACCAATAATAACTAATAAACAATCCTCCACTCCCAGACGCATTGCCACCCTTCCACCCAGCTCAGCTCTCCGTCTGGGGATTTCTCATAGTCCTTTATAGTCCCTGACCCAGAAGTGTTTCCCATCCTTCAGTCCACGATTCTTTATCACTTCCGAGTCAGATAAAAAGTCCTCTTCTTCATCCCGGAAGTACGTCACTTCCGCTGTCGCTTTGCCTATGATGCACTTCCGAGTTATAGGGCACATGTGACTCTCTGTGCCTCCCCGCAGTGTCCTCTGTTGGCCCCTGGTGGGGTATTCAGCAGGTTTGTAGGGGAAAACTCCATAGTCCATGATTCCCTGCTGGTATCCGGGGCACCTCCATGCTGCAGGGAGAGCTCCATCTGGTGCCCTGGGGGTATTGGCCGGGATGACAAGCTGGCCATAGACCACAGTGGTTAATTTCAATGTATTTGATAAAGCCGTCAGGGATGTGCATCTAAAAAAGAAAGGGAAACCACACTGGAACAAAAGCACTGCTTTGACTCTGGGTGCCACCAGTTTGAAAAACCGAGCAGGGAACTTGCGTATGGCAGGGATTGAGTTGGCGAGAAAATGTGTGTGGCTTTACACCAAGTTTAGTTTTTATACATCGTGATGTATAATGATGGAATCGTGATGGAAATGGGAGTACGCAACATTTTTGTGCGTATGCACCGTTTATACATGAGGCCCCAGGTCTTTATCACTTGTATGTTTGCCACTCAGTTATAAAATTGAAAGTTGGGTAGTGCCATACCCCCTTCTGCTTTAGGTTTTTGCAAAGTCATCCAGTGGGTGCGTGGAGGTTTTGAATGAGTATACTTTCTTAAAAAATGATTTGTTAATGTATATGGGGATGCTTTGAAATAGAAAGAGACGCTTGGGAAGGATGGTCACCTTAATAATGTTGATTCTCCCTGCTAATGTAAGGTGGTGGAGGAGACCATCTATTCACGTCTTGTTTAATTTTTTTTGCATGCAGACAGCAAAATTTGTTTGAAAAAGAGCTTTACATTTACTTATGATATTTACCCCATGATATTTAAATTGATCTGCTAAGATAAACGGGAAGGTGTCCAGTCCAATATTGTGTGCCAGAGAATTCACTAGAAAAAGTCCAGATATCTTTTGAAAATCTGGTAATTCTTTTAGAATCACTGGCACAGAACTTTGTGCGTCAGATATATATACAGTACCGTATTGTCTGTGTATAGTGCTATTTTCTGTTCAAGTCCATCTTGAAGAATCCCCTTTATCTCTGCTGCATTTCGAAAGTATAATGCCAGTGGTTCAATTGTGATTGCAAAGGTGATAAGGAGCATCCTTGTCAACCACCACATTCTAGTTTGAAGTAGTCTGAAACAATGTAGTTAACACAATCTGAAGCTCCTGGACTGGTATAAAGTAGTTTGATCCATGCACATATGTTTGGGCCAAACCCAAATATGTGCAATGTGGTGAATAGGTAGTCCCATTCAACCATATCAAATGCTTTTTCTGCAGCTAAAGATAATAAGATCTCTGTGGTGATAGATTTAATGGGTGAATATATCATATTAAACAAGCATTGAAGGTTAGAGGTTAAGTGTCTACCTTTAATGATTCCGGTTTGGTTTTGTGATGTTACAGAAGGAAACACTTTCTCAGTCCTTCTGGATGGAACTTTGGAGAGTATGTAGATGTCATTATTCAGAAGAGAGATTGGTCTGTATAATGCACATTGTAATAAGTCTTTATTTGTCTTTGAAAGATGGTAATTAATGCTTGGTGAAAAGTTTGAGGTAAAATTGTGTTGTCTTTAGCATCTAAAAACTTTGCTAATCATTGTGGAGCTAACTTATTTGAAAATAAAGGCTGGCTGCTTTCCCATTTTGAAGTGAGTTTATAGCATTTAGTAATTTTGAAAGTATTAGAGGTTTATCCAGTTCCACAGCACTAAGAGTACCTAGCTGTGATATCTGTAATGAATCAAGAAACTCATTATATTATTTCTTATTTTCTTTAAACTGAGTAGAATATAAGGACGCATAGTACTCTATAAATGTGTAAGTTATATTTTTATGGTCAATTTTATTTCCATCTGTGTTGGTAATTGCTGTTATTGCATTGCAGGCTTCCAGCATGTGGATTTGTTGGGCTAAGATGTTATTGGCCTTCTCTCCATGTTCATAATAACAATGTCGTAATTCAATGATAAGCTGTTCCATTTCTTTAGTAGTCAAGAGGTTAAATTCTGATTGCAAAACCTGTACAGTCAACCCTCGTTTATCGCGGTTAATCCGTTCCAGACTCTGCCGCGATAAATGAATTTACGCGAAGTAGAAACCATATGTTTGTATGGTTATTTTTATATATTTTAAGCCCTTAGAAACTCTCCCACACTGTTAACATTATTAGAGCCCTCTAGACATGAAATAACACCCTTTAGTCAAACGTTTAAACTGTGCTTCATTACAAGACAGAGATGGCAGTTCGTTCTCACAATTAAAAGCACGTATTGATTTTTTGATTGTTTGCTTTTCTTAGCGAGCGCTCTCTGACATTATCTGCTCTTCACGGTGCTCCTTTGAAAATAAGATATGTTTGCATTCTTTTAAGTATACAGAAGCACCGCGATAAAGTGGCATTTTGTAGAGGAGCGTCCGTGTCCTCTGTGCAAACAGCCCCTCTGCTCACACCGCCTCCGTCAGGCAGAGAGAGTGAGAGAGACAGAGAGAAGCAAACAAAACAAGCGCCACGCGGGAAGCATATCTTTTAGCATTGAGGAGTTTTAGTTAATACTGTATGTAATACATGCTCTGATTGGGTAGCTTCTAAGCCATCCGCCAATAGCGTCCCTTGTATGAAATCAACTGGGCAATCAAACTGAGGAAGCATGTAACCTAAATTAAAAGACCCATTGTCTGCAGAAAGCGAACCAGCTTAAAAATCCGTGATATATATTTAGATGTGCTTACATTTAAAATCCGCGATAGAGTGAAGCCGCGAAAGTCGAAGCGCGATATAGCGAGGGATTACTGTATTTACCTATAAAGTGCTTAATTTGGACACTTGGTGTATTCTATTATATTTTGCTAAGTTTGCTGATTAACTCAAATGCCTTCTTCATTTCCAATTTATTTTTTGCGAAAAAGATAAAAAAATAATCTGTCCTATAAAAAATGGTTTCAGAGTTTACCATAGTATACTTGCTGAGACCTCTGAGGATGCATTTGTTTCAAGAAAATAATCAATTTGCTTGGATATAAATTCTGTACAGTTCTCATCAGCTAATGACAGGGGTTAAGACACCAGCTACGAGGTGAGTGTGTAGAACACATTAATTTAAGCTCCATGATCAGAGGGTCATGGTCAGAGATAACAAGAGCATCATACTTACAAGATTTGAGAGTGGGAAAAAACTTATTGTCTGTGAAGAAATAATTCTTGAGTAACAATAATGTACAAGTGTGATGAAGGAGTATGCTCTTATGTTAGGATTTAAAAACCTCCATGGTTCTGATAAGTTATGATCCATTACAGACTGTAATTATCTTTACAGCATTAGATGTTATTGCCGTTGTAGCTAAGAATCTATCCAGATCTGGATTTAAAACAAAATTAAAGTCTTTGGCCATTATAATTTTGTGCGTGTTCACATTCGGGATTGATGCAAGTACATTTTGGAAGAAAGCTCTATCATCCATATTAGGTGCATAGATATTAATCAAATTCATTTTAGTATTAGATAAATTGCCCAACCCCATGACATATTGCCCTTCAGAATTAGATATTGCATCTGACAGTACAAATGGAATAGTTCTGTGTATTAAGATTCCCACACCACTAGTTTTCTTTGTATACCTGGAGTGAAAAATTTGACCAGACCACTATTTTCTTGGATCCTGTTTTGCTACCTATAGTGAGGACTTCAAATTCTCCTTGTGTTCAAGTGCAAATAGCAAAACTATTACCATAAAGAAATTAAGTGGTGACACAATTGAAATGTTTAAAATATGAAAGTAATTAATACAGTGGATCGAGAATGTTAGTTTAAAATGAGTTCCTCAAGGACACAGGGACACAGCTGGAAACTTGTAAAGGGTAAATTTCACACAAATGTTACAAAGGTCAAACCACAGACACAAGGAATAAGTTACCAAGAAGTGCGATAGACAGCAGGATTTTAGAGATTTTTAAAACCAAATTTGATGTTACTTTGAAGACATTAGGCAGAGAGGATTGGTGAGCTTTGTTGGGCTGAATGGCCTGTTCTTGTCAAATGTTTTGTGATGTTCTTATAGTGGTTTCTGGCGAGACGGTGGCGCAGTGGGTAGCGCTTCCTGGGTCCTCCCTGCGTGGTGTTTGCATGTTCTCTCCGTGTCTGCGTGGGTTTCCTCCGGGTACTCCGGTTTCCTCCCATAGTCCAAAGACATGCAGGTTAGGTGCATTGACGATTCTGTCCCTAGTGTGTGTGTGTGTGTGCTCGCCCTGCCCAGGGTTTGTTTCCTGTCTTGCACCCTGTGTTGGCTGGGATTGGCTCCAGCAAACCCCCCATGACCCTGTAGTTAGGATATAGCGGGTTGGATAATGGATGGATGGATTATATTGGTCCTCCCACAGTCCATAGCCATACTGTTTGATGGCATGCTGGGGGGCTCTTTATTAGTTCATGTGTTTCAGGGTGGCATCCCATTTAGTGTTGATTCCAGTTTTATGTGTATTAATTCTGTGACAAAAGAAAAAAAGTGAAACATCCCTATATCTATGTAATGTTCATTTGCAACTTTTAAAGTAGCAACAAAAAATTTCAGATTTCAGCAGCTTCTTTGGAAGTAATGAAGTAAAAATAGATTTATACGTTTTTTTGTACAAGAGGAACATCCATCTGAATCTGTTAATGTCCACTCACCTTTAACTGCATAACACTAAGTTAGATATTTTTATCTTTTTTTCTCTTTATAAAGGAAAGAAAATTTATTGGTGGATCTGGACAAATCAGTGAGCGAATTGCTGAGTTACTTGGCAGCTGTGTGAGACTTAATCAGCCTGTTATAAAAATCTGCCAGAAAGATACAGCGGTCTTTGTAGAAACAATGAGTGGGGAAAAATACGAGGTAGGTGATACCTTTTGCTAAATAATATGCTAAGGAAAAGACAGACGTACATACAAAAATGAAGGTAAACTAAAATGAATAGATTTTATGTCTGTATAGCAGATCCATGCCCAGGCTCTGTCTGTGTGAGGTTTGCATGATCTCTTCTGTCTACATTGGTTTTCTTCCAGGTGTGCCAGTTTGCCTTCCACATTTCAAAGACATGCATGTTAGCTTGATTGGGAATTCCAAAGTGGCTCCATGTGACTGTGTGTGTGTGTGTGTCTGTGAGTAAGCCCGATGATGGTCAGGTGTACTGTCCAGAATTGGTTCCTTTCTTGCACTCAGTGTTTTCAGGACAGACTCTGGTCCCCTTCAGCACTGAGATGGATTACATGGCTTAGAGAATGATATGATATGTATTGTTATATTAAATAACTTATACTGTCCTACTCTCTCTCACTCTCTCCCTCTTTAGGGTTCCTATATAGTTAATGCTGTTCCACCTGGCTTGACAATGAAGATACACTATGACCCCCAATTGCCTTCTGTAAGAAACCAGCTTATCCAAAGAGTTCCAATGGGGTCCATCATTAAATGTATGATGTATTACAAGCGCCCATTCTGGAAAGAAAAGGGTATTTACATGCTGAATTTAAATTTTATTTGTTTATTGCATTAATGTCTCCTCTAGTCCCATGCAAAGGTGGATTGCTTCAAGAAAGAACATCAAGAAGTATTAAATAACTTAGGGTATGGCATAATAAAACATGGCCTGTTGAAACAGCTCTCGTAAATAGATTTGGATTTTGAGAGAGATGTGGATGCTTCAGCTTCTCATGTCATGATGGTGAAGGTTAAGGTACCACTCATACCTCATTACTGTAATTCTTGATGCATTCCTGATGTTGATCTACTTTCTTTTTTCAAACTAGCCGTGCATATTTAAGGGAGTAAACAGTAAATCATTCTTGACTTAGGCGGCATAACCTTAACTGTGAAAAGTTTGAACCAAAAATGAAAAGCAATGATTCAAAAAGCAAAAAATATAAAACAGGTGATCATCTTAGTGGCGAGAATAAGAAAGAATAGGCTGTAGCCTTCTAGCTCCATTACTAAACTGGTAAACTACAGCTGCACAGGCTCACATAAGGTCCAACCTGCGGCACTGCACAGCCAACAGAGCTAGAACCACAAGGCACAAAGACAGATTCACATATGACAAACATGAAAATTACATTAGGCATATGATAGAAATTTGACAAAGTTGAGGGTTTTATAAACATTGTAAATATACATTAAATTAGTAATTGAAACATATTACTTTGCACAACATCTGGTAAGGTGGTGCTCCATTGGCCCTTAATGCAGAAATGCCATTAGTTTAAACTATTAGAAATGTAAAATATGTATAAAGTTAATAATAATATGGGTTATGCGTAATCCTATCAGGATCTAAATTCCATTTTTATCTTGTTAATTTATTTGTTGCCTTGCAGTACGGAGACCCAGGTTTGTGTCCCAGGTCCTTCCTGTGTTGAGTTTTCATGTTCTCCCTGTTTCTGTATGGGATTCCTCCCACAGTCCAAAGACATGGAGGTTAGGTGGACTGGTGACACTAAATTAGCCCTAGTGTGTAGCTCGGGAGTGTTTGCCTTGCGATGAACTGTCAATGGGTCCAGGGCTTGTTCTTGCCTTGAGCCCTATGATAGCTGGCATAAGCTCCATCCCCACCGCAACCCTGTTCAGGACTAAGAGGGTTAGAAAATGACTGACTAGTTTGTTTGTATTGTTTATTGTATTTACTGTATTTTCTGTTTGTTGTCTTAATTTTTTGTTAAAAATATTTTTGCAAGAAGCCTAAAGTAAAATAATATTAAAAATAAAATAGAAACGTATATGACAATACAGTAAGTATCATTAATATTGCCTTAGTGTAAAACTTTGTAACAATCTGTAATACACAATATCTGAAGAAGATATTTAGGAAAAAGTTTTTATTTTTTTACCTCATGAAATTTTTCTATAAAATTTCATTATAGACAACATTTTTTGTAAATACTCTGTCTGAGTTTGGCAACAGTTTGCCTTGTTCAGGGCCGTCTGCAACGTTGACAACAACATCTGTAAAACATCTAACTCTTGATATTCCAACATATAACTGACCATGGCTGAATACTGGTTCTGGCAAGTAAATGCCACCTTTTTCTAAGGTTTGCCCTTGAGCTTTATTAATTGTTATGGCAAAGACTAATGTAACTGGAAATTGTCGCCTTCTTAAGGTAAAGGGTAAATTAGTAGAGGATGGAGCCAAATCAATATTGGGAATATTCTGACGCTCATTTTCTTTTTCTTCAATCGATCTATTTGCTCATATTTTTCTTTGTCTTTCAGCCTTTCTTTTGTTGATGTTTACTTGCTGAGCTGACCGTTCTTCTTGGAGATGTTGCTTATATACGATTTGAGTGTCTGTGTCTTTTGTCCTACTTGACGTGTCCTTTTTTTGGGTGGCATGTTGTTAGTAGATAGTTAGTAAACATGCGCGGGGCAGTATGTATGGCATCTCCCTAGCAACGGATTTTATGTGCGTGGCCACGACTACCCAATCAGCACTCTCCCCAGCAATGATGTCCTTTATTTGCTTATCATGCGCGGCCACGGCAAGGCCATTCACTGTGTGCCCAGCTTCCAGTGTGTGTGCGTCCACGGTGCCGTGCGTACCGCACCATGCCCCGCGCATGCGCACTTCACTAGAAGACACTCACACACGGACACCTGGACGCACACAGGGGTTTTATTAAAGAGGATGTGCTATATAAGTAAATGTTGTTGTTGTTTAAAACCACAATTTGATGGTTTAACTTGTCTGTAAAATATAAAAAATGAATCCTAGCTATGTACCAGTTTCTTATAGTTTTATATGGTACGTTAGCTGTGCTAGTCATTTTAAACTAGTTGAAATCTATTGGAATGCATTTCCAGATATCTTAAAGTGGCAGGAAGTCCCAGTTTTACAGGAAGTCACTTTGAGGTATGTTGAATTGAATGCCAGATATCTCACAATGCACAGTTATTTTACTTTTTTACTTACTATATCTCAAATACATGGAAATTTATTTGAAGATATCTCAGAATGGTTTTGAAATATGTTAAAGTCCATTTGAGATTTGTGAAAAAGAGACCAGGATGTCATCGAGGACATCTTGAAATGCATATATTTTGTAATGCCTGCAGTAATAAAATTCATTGCATTTTTCATTCCAACAAATTGCACGTTTGTTATATGCCATTTGGTATGAGAAGTGGTAATGTTTGTGATGTGCCATCTATTGAATAACGGAGACTTAGCAACTGGGCAATAGACACAGACACTTGTCCTTTTATGGGAGTGGATTGCATGATAAATAAATAAATAAAAACTCAGAGTGCTAGACACTTGTACAGAGATATGTAAATTCTGACATTTTCAGCATACACCTGTAAAATGATTTGCTTGGTGTCAGTCTCATGTCTCTCTAAGTAGACTACAAAGCCTTCCTGTAGCCTGCTTTGTGAGCGCATTTTCAAAAACTTGATTTGTTTATAGAAGGTCTTATTAAAGATGCTGAAGCAAAACTAGCACTCATCTATAGGGATAAAAGCTTTCATGTTAAATGTTTCTTTTTGATTAGATTACTGTGGAACTATGATGATTGAAGATGAAGATTCTCCCATATCAATGACTCTTGATGATACAAAACCTGACGGATCATATCCATGTATTATGGGGTAAATATATTAAACAATCCACATTTATATAGACCCATATGTTGCCATGGCAGTGAAATCTCAAAAGGCATGACTCCTAGTCAGTCCTTATTCAAATAGTAGATGAATTTTGACAAGGCCAGGCCATCCAACTCAACAAATCTTGCAACCCTATTGCCCTAATTTATCCAAAGTGATATCAAGTTGGGTTTTGAAGACCCCTAAAGTCCTAGTCTGCCACACTACTTGGGAACTTATGCCATGTGCCTGTATTTTCTTATTTGATTAACAACTTTTGTACATTTCTAAAATTTACTCTTAACAGGTTTCCATCTGTGTCTGCATGTTCTTAAGAACTCCTTTCAAAAAACAGCTTGTCATCTTCATAATTCAGAACACTTTAACCGTGTCATGTATTGATTTCCATTTGCTTAAACTAAAAAGTTCAATTTTGTTTAATTTTTCCTCATAACTAATACTTCTCAGTTCCAGAATCAGCTTTATTGCACTTCTCTGGACTTTCTCTAGTACTGTTGTGCCCTCTTTCAAATATGAAGATCAAAACTGTACACAGTAGTCCAGATGAGATGTCACAAATGAGTTATAGAACGTAAGCATCACTTCCTTTGGCATTTGCTCCACACTTAAGGCTATTTAACTTAACATCGCATTAGCCGGTGTATTATACAATACAATACAATACAGTTTATTTTTGTATAGCCCAAAATCACACAAGAAGTACCGCAATGGGCTTTAACAGGCCCTGCCTCTTGACAGCCCCCCAGCCTTGACTCTCTAAGAAGACAAGAAAAAACTCCCAAAAAAATCCTTGGTTGGAAAAAATGGAAGAAACATTGGGAAAGGCAGTTCAAAGAGAGACCCCTTTCCAGGTAGGTTGGGTGTGCAGTGGGTGTCAAAAAGAAGGGGGACAATACAATACAGTACAAAAATAAAATCCTCAATACAGTATAAAAATAAAAATTTTAGAAGTACAGAGTAGAATTTAACAGTAGATGATATCACATAATATGATTTGGATTTGTTTAGAGTCCTGGAGACCTCAGCCATCAAGCTGCCTCCCCAATTTTGTCATTCCACAGCTGAAATAGCACTAATCCAATGAAAGGACCACTCTTTCCCACAATTCCTGCGACCCTCCATCAGGGATGACTTTTCCTTAGGCAGGCAAAACAACTTGGCAGGTGGGCCGTGGCACTGAGAGTCACATTTCAGTACTGAGAAGAGAAACAGAATAGGTGAGGGTTAGTATACATATTATTATATACTGAGGTTACTTGTGCTCCCTGTGTTTGCTTGGGTTTCTTCTTAGAGTTTCTTATTTATGTTTAACTGGTCGGTGTGAAAGTTTCTGCTGGATTTTCCACTCTTATGAACTCTCTTCCTCTCTAAGGATGTCTCCTATTTTGCACATTTAAGGTAATTTAAGAAAGCATATTATATTATGTTATGTGTTGGACAGTTGTCTTTGCTTCTCTGTCAAAGCAACCATATAGTCCACATGTCTTTTGTGTGGTCTTTCTTCTTGGACCACTCTTAATTGGCCCTTATTTGTGTGAGTCTACATATGCACGTGAATGAGTCCTGTGATGGTCAGGTTCCTGTCCAGACTGTGTAATGGGATGAGCTCAGGTCCTCATGAGACACTGATGCGAATTAAGCGGGTTAATAATATGTTGCTACATAACATTAAATCCGTTTAATCCATTTCAGGTTTGTGAGGGACAGGAGCCTATGCTGACAGCATTGGAACCAAGGGAGGAACCAACTCTGGACAGCATGCCAGTCACAGGGCCCATCCATGCACACACACATATGTCACCAATTTAGAATCACAATCACAGTTAGCCCAACAAACATTTTTGGAGGATGGAGAAAAAACTGAGTAAATGGAGAAAACCCCATGCAAACAGAGAGTTTCCTCAGAAAACATGGAAACTACACATAGACAACAACCAGGCGAGGGATTCAAACCCTGGACAGTGGTTCTGTGAGCAGCAGCACTAACCACTACATTACTGCGCCAGCCATTATATCAACTTTGATTATAGATTTTTATAAACAGCCTGTTGAAATTCAAAGATTACACAACCAAACATGTTTTTACTTAATGTCACAAATGGCAAAACCTTGCTACCCATGCTTTTCTGTCTTAAACAGATTTATCTTGGCCAGGAAAGCTAGGAAATTCATCCAGCTGAGCAAGGAAGAGAGGTAAGCAATCCATGTGATTTGGTGTTTCCTTTCTAGTGTGGGCTTAATAATGCAATGAGTGCTCAAGATGTAGACCTCTGTTGGCAAAGAGCAGTGGAACCAATACACAAAGAATCTGTTGTTTTCTTCTTTATCTTAATACTTTTTCATTTTATTTACCTTGTACATACATACATGCATACAGTGGATTTAATAAAGTAGGCAGATCTCTTCATTTTTGGAGTTTATTGTGTTGTAGATTTAATTCTTAAATGGATCCAGTTGCCATTTTTGCCTATTAATATACACTCAACCCATAATGACAAAGTGAAAGTATGTTTTCAGAAAGGTTTCAGAAAAAACTGAAATTCTTCATTCATACGAGGTGTGATCAAAAAATATGGTGAATGTTTTATAAAAGAAACGTTTGTTGCAGTAAAAGATTTACAACTATTAATCATTCTCAAAATACTCTCCTCTACTTCAAATGCACTTATCCCAACGCTCCTGCCACTTTGCGAAGCAATTCTGGAAGTTTTCTTTCGAGAGTGTCTTTAGTTGGCTGTCGTGGCTGCCTGGATATCTTCAGTGGATTGAAATTGTTTGCCTTTCATGGTCATTTTCAATTTAGGGAACAGCCAGAAGTCACACGGTGCCAGATCCGGTGAATAAGGTGGATGCGGACACAGTGTAATGTTTTTATTCAACAGAAATTGTCATACTAAAAGGGATGTGTGACAAAGAGCGTTGTCATGATGAAGAATGAAACCGGTTCAACTTTTTCCTTGGTTATTGATGTTGAAGGACGTCCTGATCTTTTCTGTTTTTTAACCGAGTCAGATCCATTACAAAATCGATCAAACCACTTGTAAACAGTCTTAATTGTCGGTGCAGTGTCACCATAAACCAATTTTAACATCTGATGGGTTTCCTGAGCTTTTTGAAATTTGAAACAAAATTTCATGTTAATGAGTTGCTCGATATCCATTATTAACGACAAACTTGAAAACACACTTGAACTCAACAGTGGCTCACAAACAATTGACAGGATCAAACAAGTTGAAACTTCTCACAAACTAGGCTCTAGGATGTACATGTCAGAACCTACATTGAATTGTTTTGCGTTGCTCTTGGATGGTGCTCTGCATCAACATTCATCATACTTTTTGATCACACCTCGTATAAGTATTGGGATCCTTAATTCAATAGTTTGTAGAAGCTCCTTTGGCAGCAATTATAGCTTTGATTCTTCTTGGGTAGTTCATCCTATTCTTCTAGGTGATCCTCTCAAGCTCTGTTAGATTGGATGGAGAGTGTCTGCAAACTGCCATCTTCTGGTCACTACACAGATGTTCAATCTGGGCTTTGGCTGAGCCACTCAAAGACAGTCAAAGACTTGTCCTGAAGTCAACCCAGTGTTGTCTGAACTCTATACTTTAGGTTATTGTTATGCTGAAAGGAGAACTGTCTAACCAGTCTGATGTCCATTGCACTCTGGGGCAGATTTTCTTCAAAGAACCTTCTATATTTGGTTGTATTCATCCTTCAGTCAATTCTGACCAGTCTTCCTGCCCCTGCTGATGAGAAGCACCTCCATAACAAGATGCTGCCACCACCATACTTCCCTGTAGAAATGGTATTAGGAAGGTAATGAGCAGTGCTTGGTCTTCACCAGACATTGTGCTTGGGGATCTTACCCAAAAAGTTCAAATTATGTCTCATCAGACTAGATTCACTTTTTCCTTATGCTCTCAGAGTCCTCTAAACTAGCATATGCCTTTTACTCAAGAATGGCTTTCTTCTACCCACTACTGTAAACTCCTGATTGATGGTGTGCTTCCATGATGGCTATCCTTCTGACTGGCTGCCCCATCTCAGCAGAGGACTTATGAAGTTCTGTTAGAGTGACCATTGGGTTCTTGACTATATCACTGAATAAGGCCCTACTTGCTTGTTTAGCTTTAGAAATAGTTTTATATTCTTACGCTGGTCTATGCTTCACTATAGTCGGAGCACAGAGGTCTACAAAGAATTTCTTGGTTTGTTTTATGTCTTTACATGCAGTGTGAATTGTGGGAGCTTACATAAACAGGTGTGTGCCTTTCTCAATGACGTCCAATTGATTCCATTTTCAACAGGTGGACTCCAATCAAGTTCTAGAAACATCTCAGGGAGTTTGGAGTGACATAGCAAAGAGGTGGAAAACTTTAATGAATGAGAGATTTATAATTAACAAAATTGTAAACCTTTTTGAAAACGTGTTCACTTTGTCATTATGGGTTATTAAGTGTAGTTTGATGGCCACAACTTGAAAATATATCCATTTAAAATGAAATCTAAAACACAACAAAGTGTGCAGGAAAGTGAAAGCATCTGAATATTTCCTGTACCGACTGTAGTACTAGGGTGTTGTACCGTGTTAGCTGACTGTATAACGTTTATTATAGAGTTTACTATATATATATTTTACTATTTATTACACTTTTCCTGAAACTTCATTGATGTAGATTTTTCTTGATTGTATAATTTCAAAGTGTGTTACTTGTTAGATTTGCCGATCCTAATATATTGTTTAACACTGATACGAGGATCACATTTACACGTTCATGTATGTTAAGAGACAACACATATTGTGAACATTTCTCATTCTCAATGTATACCTGTCAGATTAAATGGTTTTGGTAAAGAAAACTCTAAAATAAGTTCTGATTAGTGTATTGCAAATGGTTTGCTCATGGGAAATGTACTATATAAATAAAATTGAAAACAAATAAATGTATCAAACGAAAATATGTTTTACAGGAAGGTTAAGGTCTCCGAAATTTACGCAAAAGTTCTTGATTCTGAGGAGGCACTCCATGTAAGTTCTAAGGCTTTATTTACTCTGCAGCTTCTCTTTCTCATGGATGCTGTATATTCTGTAAGCACCTAACTGTCTTCAGTTACCACATACTGTATACAATATAAGGTCACAACATCTACATCTCTGAAACTCACCATATGCAGTAAAACAAGTTAGAATGCGTTACATTCAGAAATTGTACTAACTGATTTAAAAGACAGAACATTTGATATTTTTAGTGACTTCATCAGAAAGTCAATGACCTAATTTTTGTTTAATAAATATTTTATAATAGTGAGCCATGTTCAAAAATAACTGATAACAGAATGCATTTAAATGCATTTGTAAATATGCACATTTTAATAGCATTTTATAATATCATATAGTTAAAAATGTAACCCAGATAGGCTTGTGATGCTCAGTAGCTTTCATAGACTCCAAGACAAATGATGTAAAAATTATACTGGGTGATGGCCTATTGCTAGTTGTTAGTTGTGTGGGGTTTGTTAATAATTGTAGTTTAAATTCCTTAAACATTTGTTAAAGTTTGAAGGTAAAATTGTTGGCTGCTTTGGACAGCCTGGAGCTTTGTTGATAAATTACAGTGTCAGAGAAATACTGAATTATTGTAATGTGCAGACAATGCAGCCATGAGGTTGTTGTTAGTGTAATGCAAATCCTGAGTCCATACTGGTTCACTCTGTGCTTACAGAGCAATACTTACATAATTACTTTTCTATTTTATTTCTAGATAAGTGATTTTTTTTTTTACTGTCATAGTTAACGTACCTCAAACAGCAGGAGAAGTGAAATGAGCCGATGTAGCGGAGGTGTAGCTTGAGTTCTCCTCTCCTGGTGTTTGACTAAATCAGGAACAGTTTCAGTCAGGAGCAGATGACAGATGATATGTCCACAAACAAGTAGCTTTCCTAAAAAGTATATTTATAGAATAAGTATGCCAAATAAAATCAAAATCGGACCACTGGGAGATGAGTTGTTTCATGTGAACAGACAAAGGGACAGATAGACATGGCGGCCGCAGAAGGTGATGTCCGCATTATACTGTATGTGAATGCACCTAAAAATGACTTCCTGAAAGGGTCCATGTGCTTGTTAATTTTTAAGACTATTTATCTCTGAAGTGGTTTTGGAGTTTTTTTACCTTAGTCAAACTAAAGTATCGGGGCTGCACCACAGATGATTATTCCTCTGATTATTCCAGAATGCATGTGAATGGCAAAGAGTGATCCTAGGGGTGGAAGGAAGATCACTGTTAAATGTGATTTATGAATAACACCAAAGAGTATCTGTCCATCTGGATTATTTGAGAAGATAAAAACTGATTCTACCAGTTATATCAACCAGGAATTTCTTAAGCCATCAAGGTCTTTTTGTTTTCGTTCCAGGTTCTGAGCCTTCACCATGAATGCACTTCTCCTCAGTCCCACAAATGTCATTAAGGGCAGAATCCACTTTTTAGTTGAAGGAATTCCGCTTGATCATCTTTATCAATACTTTTAAAATATTTTCATTCACGTCTTTAAATTCATAGACAGGTAGGATAAGTGAGTTACTCAAGGTCATTCACTGAGTGACTTTTTAGACAAGCGTTTATCATTTGCTTATAGATTTACATTTATTTGCTTAACAGATGTTTTTATCCAAAGCAGCTTACAAAGAAAGGTCAACATAATTGAGTAAACATCAGTCTGGAGGACAGTTTGGGAACAGGCATTACAGGAGAAAGGTACCAACCTGGTCATCACAAGTAAAGAGCTCAGAACAAAATACAAGCAAGTTACAATTCTTAGATGACAAAAGCCTAAGAGTCAATATCAGTTAGACCGGGGTGGGCAAAGTCAGTCCAGGAGGGCCGCAGTGACTGCAGGTTTTTGTTCCAACCCAATTGCTTAATTAGAAAACAACTGTTGCCAATAATTTAATTTCATGGCTTGTTAGTGGTTTAACTCTGCCATGTCAGTCCATTCTCATATCCTAGATTTTTTTTTCCTTTCTAAAGATATCATCCAAACGATTTGATGTCTAAAACCGGATGAGTAATTCTCAGTCCTTCACTTTTTTCTCTTCACTTTCCTTTTAAGTATTTAATTAAACCCAATAGTGCACGATAGATACACACAGGTGTAAATGGAGAACTGCTGGTTTCTTTTGTCGTTTGCGTCTTATTGCTAATAAAGAGCAATTAAAAACCGAGAAAGCAGCTGTTTAAGACTAAAATAAGCAATAAGGGTTCAAAATCTAATCAAGCAAGACCACAAAAATGTAGCAGAAGTATCACTTGAGCAATAAGTGCGTCTTATTAAGCAATTGGGTTGGAACCGAAACCTACAGTCACTTTGGTCCTCCAGGAACGACTTTGCCCACTTGTGAGTTAGACGGAAAACTCACCGTCAATTAACAGTGTTTCTGAAATGTTGAATAAGAATGGGTCAGAGTTGCCATAAATATGCACGTTTCTTTTTTTTAATTTTTATACTTTTATTCCCTTTTTGTGCATATGCAAGCTGTATAAATGATGTCCCTGAGGTCTCAGTTCAGTTTTCATCCTGGTCACAGTTTATATGATCTCACTGTGTGCTTGAATGAATGTTCTCTAAGTGCTTCTGTTTCTTCCAGTTATCCAAAGATATGCTGGATAGGGTTAAGCTTTGAACATGGATGAGGGAGCACATGAAAGAACCCTTTAATGGACTTGTGTTTCATTTTGCACTGTGCTGATGATTTAGATCACCCTGTAATGGAAAAAAGTTGAATGGATGGATATCAAGGCTTAGCTTTTAAATAAAATCTGAAGTGGCTGGGTTCACTCCTTTCTGAATACTGCACATTGGATGTGTCACTTCATGTGGTGACAGGCAGTCTGTTCTGAGTGCCTGGGCACAGCATGTTAACGGACCCTCCGTGATATCATCAGGCAGTCAATGGACTCTGGTAGCTGAAAACTGACTTAGTCTTAAGATACTGAAATATTTTTGCCTCTAAAAATGTTACAACAAATCCTAACATTTTTTATTCAATCTGAATCTGATTATGAATATCCTTTCTTTCATAGCCTGTTCATTACGAAGAAAAAGACTGGTGTGGGGAACAATACTCTGGAGGCTGTTACACTGCTTATTTTCCACCAGGAACGTTCTGTCAGTTTAGCAGGTAGGTTTAATTTTATGCCAGGCTCTAATAATTATGTTCACTGTGCTGCCACCGTCTTAACGTTTTTAGTTATGTTTTAGCAGCTTAGGCACAGTAGTTAGCACTGCTGTCTCTCAGCTCTGGACAGCTTGGTTTGATTCCCAATATGCATCCTTTGTCTCCAAGCGAGTTTTGCTCTTACATCAAAAAGACATGCATGTTAATTGGCAACTGTAAATTGGCCCAGACAGAGCACCAAGCTGTGTGTTTGTACCTCACCAAGGGCTGATGCCTGCCTTCAGCCCAGTGCTACCAGTAATAGCTCTGGCTTTTTGCCACCATGAAAAAATGACCTGAAAATAGATGGATATGTTCATTGCAGATTTCTAGCTATAATATTTCTCAAACTGTTTTCACACTGCTGCATTATTACTATTGTGGCTAAAATCAAATTGATGCTTAGTACGATGTTTAGTACCCACTGTAGCTTTTTGCCAGCCTGGAATCATCGAAAGCCTTACTGGATACTGGGCACATGGCATGTGGTTATGATTAGTTTCCTACAGTCTAACAGACTCACCTGTAGTTTTCCTCCAGTACTGTCATTTAAGAGGCCCATCAAAACTAAATAAATATGTTGAAATGTTTGAATTTATGTAAAAGTACAAATTTGTCTTCTAGAGTGCTGAGACAGCCATTTGGAAGACTGTTCTTTGCAGGAACAGAGACAGCCACCAAGTGGAGTGGATACATGGATGGGGCAGTGCAGGCTGGAGAGAGAGCTGCCAAGGAGGTAAGCTGGCACGGTGTCTAATATTGTTAAACTGATTTATTCTGAGAAAGAAGAAGAAGAACAACAACAACAACATTTATTTATATAGCACATTTTCATACAAAAAATGTAGCTCAAAGTGCTTTACATAATGAAGAATAGAAAAATAGAAGACAGTAAGAAAAGAAAATAAGTCAACATTAATTAACATAGAATAAAAGTAAGGTCCAATTTCAATAAACAAAAAAAACTCCAGACGGCTGGAGAAAAAAATAAAATCTGCAGAGATTCCAGACCATGAAGAAGAAGAATGTAATGTGCCCTTTATTGTTCTCATCCATTTTTTAAAATTTATACATGATCGGAACAAACAGATTAATTAATGTTTTGTTTTAATTAATTAATGTAAACCATCCCAAAGCACATTAGAATACAATTTAAAGTGCCAGTGCAATAAAAAAGGTTACAGTAGTAAATATTGTCACACTAGCAAAATACCCGTGCTTCGCAGCGGCGAAGTACTGTCTTAAAATTTTTATTAAGAAAAAAATTAAACCTTTTTAAACTGAGGGAAAATATACCAATAATTATTTGTTAAGGATCTCATTGTATACCATGTTGTCAGTTCGGCCCTCTGGTTGTAACATGACCAAGCTGTGCGCTGAGCTTACTCTTGAGCATGCAACATACAGTTGGCCATGTGAAAAGTAAACTTGTTTCAAATCTCACAGCTTGGATTGCTGCTGTCATAATCGGTTTGAGTTTCATGGTTTGTTTCAATTACGACAGTATTTGTAGGGCTTGTGTTGAAGAGACATTCGGCATCTGTCAAGCGTTGTAAGTATACAACCGGTTGCATCGATAACTTCACATCAAGCTTTTGAGAGTTTAAACATTCATAAACATCAAAGTGTCCACTACTGAAATCGTCACCTGTCAATCTAAGATGTTTAAGAGGCATTGGTGGTTGTCGAAAGGTGTAAAATATTTGGCCATTTCGGTACACTTGAAAGCGACAATCGAACAATTCAGCGGCAGCCATCAACTCACATGCAGATGCATAGGTGAAGGGCTTAAGCATTTCACTCTTCTAGTGCTCCTGTGTAGTATAATTATCTCCTGTACCGTCATCAGTCCACACCTTGAACCTGTCCCAGTCATTCAGTACATAAGACACAATGTTCCACCGGATATCAAGAGTGAGCCTGATATGGCCGTGCAATATGTAACACAGAGAATGGAAAAGGTCGGTGGTATCTCCGGGCATGGAAACCACTCGGTAAGTGACAGTTCTTTTATCGATGGTGATCACCTCGATAAACATGTTAATGGGAGTACGGTTGGAATGATAAAGGAAATGGGTACCTGAACAATGTAAAGTAAGTCTAAAATACCTACACAATAACTATAATCGTAATAAATGAACAATAAAACAGCAGAGAAGCTGTGGATTAAATAAAAAGGCTGTAGTTATCAGCAGGGAGACGTGAATCCCGTGGCGAAGCAAGGAAGGGAATTTAGAGACTGGAGCGACGGACGGCCTTATATAGGCAGGCAGCCAACAACGTGGGAGGCGTTGGGATGGGGGACTCAACGCTGCCTCACACGGTGACCGAGCTGCAGGCTATGGACGTATATATGTACGTAAGTAGGATTCAGTTAACGTTGGGAACCTGCGTACCAAATTTCTCGAAGATGGGCCCATAAGTAACAAAGACCGTTGAAAAGTTCAATATGGTGGCCGACAGTGGCATCATACCACCGAAATAAGTACGTACATTGGTTTCCGTTAGTGCAGGGAAGCCGTCTACCAAATTTCATGAAGATGGGGCCATAAATAAGAAAGTTCAACATGGCGGACGTTGTCGACCGTTATGACCCTCACATGTAGAATTTCGAAATGAAACCTGCCTAACTTTTGTAAGTAAGCTGTAAGGAATAAGCCTGCCAAATTTGAGCCTTCTACCTACACGGGAAGTTGGAGAATTAGTGATGAGTGAGTGAGTGAGTCAGTGAGGGCTTTGCCTTTTATTAGTATAGATTTAGAAAATACAGTGAAATTCTTGCTTGCAAGTCCAACAAACATGCAACAAGTCACTGCACCCTGGCACCATGATAAGCAAAAAATGATTTAAATACATACAGTGCCTGTAATAAACGACTCACCCCTTGGAGGTTTTCACATTTTATTATTATATATCAGTTCCACTGAATATCCTTTGGAGTTCACTCCAATCAGTTATTAAAAGGTGGAAGAGAAAGGAGGAGCTGTAAATCTGCTTAGAATAGGCCATCCACAAAAACTGACAAGTTGGGGGGGGGAAGGGGGATAGCCAGAGATCTATGAATTCAGCAGCAAAAAGATTCTATGGGCTGGTGAGACCAAAATTTAACTTTTTGGCAATTAGACTAAATGGCATGTTTGAACATTGCACATTATCAGAAATATACCAACCCCGCCGTGGGGCATGGTGTTTGCAGCATCTTGCTGTGGAGATGCCTTTTTGCAGCAGGGTCTGGAAGGCTGGTGAAGGTAGAGGTTCAAGTGAATGCTTCAAAGTGCATGGAAACCCTGGAGGAATGTCTGCAAGAATCTTACACTTTGGGAGATGATTTGTTTATCAGCAAGACAATGACCCCAAGTATAACACCAAAGCTACACAGGAATGGCTTTAAGACAATAACATTAATTATCCTGGAGTGGCCGAGTCAGTGTCCAGATCTCAGTCCCACTGAGAATTTATGGCTACACTTGAAAAAGGCTGTTCACACAAAATCTGAACCTGACAAAGCCTGAACAGCTTTAGAAAGAAGAACAAGGGAAAACGTGCAGTGTCCAGATGTGCAAAACTGACAGACAAAGACCTGTGCATGCACATTCAAGGCTGTCATGGCTGCCAAAGGCGTGTCTGCTAAATGCTGACTTGAAGCATGTCTGATCTGATCACTTATTGCATGTTTGTAATTAATTAACTTTGCAGAGATTAGTTCTCACTTTGACATTAAACAGTCTTTTTTGTTGATCAGTGATAAAAAAGCTAAATTGTATCAATTTAATTTAATGTTGTATGACAATAAAAGGTGAGAACTTCCAATACTATTAATAGGCACAGTAACTTCAATTTGTAATGGGAAACATAAATCAACCTACCAGAATGCATATTCCATTTTATATGATTCACTTGATTTTTACATTTAATGCAAACCATATGTATATTTTATATTTCATCCAAATGACTACCATTTTCTTCAACATTTTTATATCCCAAGTTATTCATTATCACTGTTTGTGATTTAATCCACTTTAAAGTGTAAATAGCTTGACCACAATCTCAAATCTTAACACATTGCACTTAGAAGATCTCATTGAGTAAAGCAAAAGTATCACACTATCGTAACACTGTACGCTCATACAAGGAGGATGTACACCTTGTCTGTTCTGCTTGCTTTCTAAATATTCCTCGAGTGTTCACTCCACATACAAAGCACTGAGTAGTAAAGGAGCTTGAGGTGACACTGGGGACTGCCTCTTCATAGACATAGCCGGAAGAAATGGTGAGTGTTAAGATTATTTACAAATGTTCAATTATTTATTTATTCAGCCTAACAAAGCTCATCAGTCCTCTCCACTAAATTCTTCCAAAATAACATCAAGTTGAATTGGGAAAGTCTCTAACATTCAACTGTCTACCACACTGCTTGGTAGCTTATTCCATGTATCTGTGATACTCTGCATAAAGAAAACTTCCTAATTATTGTGCAAAATTTGCCCTTAAGAAGATCCAGTTGTGTCCACGTGTTCTTGATGAACTCATTTTAAAATAACAGTCTCAATCCACTGGACAACTGTAATTACCTTCGTAATTTTAAACACTTCAATCATGTCTCCCCTAAATCTTCTGTTGCTTCCAGCATTGTCATGTGAAATAAAAAAGATTTGGAAAATATTCAGTCACCTATTTTTGAAACAGTCTTATTCATCTAGAGCGGTAAAATCCAGAGTAGATTACAAACAAATTGGTGGATTAAAGGAGTCCTCTTTAGCAAAACATAGTGGGGTAAGGTGAATGGAATCGGTCAATTTTTATGCAATGTTAAGACTTTCAATGTAAATGTTAATTTGTATAGTAATGTTATAAAGAAAAAATCAATGTAATGCTTATCAAAGCACTAAATGTTTAATTCTTTAAGGTGCTACACGCAATGGGAAAGATTCCTGAGTCTGAAATTTGGAAGGAGCACCCAGAATCCCAGGTATGAAGACGTCTACATTTTAAATGGCTGTTACTTCATCTTTAAGGTATATCGAATTAAATTATTTGAGTGCTACAGAAACATTCACAGTTGAGATGAATTTGGTTTGCTGTATGTTGAGATAAAGTGTAAAGCTTGTCACACACGTGCACTTGGGAGGCAGTCTAAGGGCTTAACTGGGAGTAAAATGCAGAGGCAGGGGTTGATGAATGGTACTAATGCCTTTTCTCCCTCTTGGCTGTCCGCTCAAAAATAAGGAATTTTGTCTTGATGTGGTCCTGGCCTGTGAGCGGGACAAGTACTTGAGATTGCTTCTTAATTTGGTCCTGCTGCACCGTGAGTCGGGCTTCCAAACTTGCTTCCGATTCTACCATTTGGACTTGTACCCTCTGCAGTTCAGCAGCTAAATTGGTGAAGATGGTATTCAGGTCCTTTTCCTCCAACATTCTGGAACATGATCCTGCTGACTATGCCAACTGTGAAGAAAATACAAACAACAAAGATAAAGGTTTGGGGAGTACACCCCATATGCTGTGGCAACAAGCAAAAAACAGCGAGTGATCATATAAGACAGAGTCAGAATACAGACTGATCAACAGAATGAATGCTTGGGTTTTCATAGGTAGAGGAGAGGAAGGGGAGGGATCTCAGGTCTGCAGGAGGGCGTGAAGAAGAAGCAGAAGTGGGCGGGGTCTTTGCTGTTTCTTCCTTCTGGTGGTCTGTGGAAGAAGGAGAAATGGAATGAGTACCACTCAGAAACCCATGCCCCTGCATTTTACTCCCAGTTAAGCCCTTAGACTGCCTCCCAAGCGCTCGTGTGTAACAAGGTAAAAAGAAATTACAGATTACCAAATTTGATTATACTCAGACTTGTTGAATTGAGCACACAACCATCATTAGTATTGGAGCGCTACTTTTTGCGAAATATTCTTGTTTTTTCCTTCTGGTACAAAGAAACCCAAATGGAGATAAATAACTCCTTGGACAGTGGCTTGTGGGCACAACACAAATAGTGAGGGTGATACTTGATTAATGAAAAGGTTAAATATAATTGTCAATAGACAAACTTGAAGTTCTTGGTTGAAAGGTAAGCATGTTAAACACCACTCTACCATCACAACATGCATGGCGTTGTTTCTCTGTCTGTTTATCACAGTGAAGCATTTCATTGTGAGAGATTTGTATCTTGCTTTAGTGGCTTTTATCAGATATTATTTTTAAAGTTTATCTTGATTAGACTAAGGCCCAAAGTTATATGTCAAAAGCCTGATTTTTATGTGAAGTATTGGTGCACCAAATTTCAAATCTGTGGCTTGAAAAATGAGCAAACAAAGAAGCAGAAACTGTGCTTCAGACACAGAGAGATTTAATTATGCTTAAGCATTCAAGGTAATTCTTTAATTTTAATGTTGAATTTTCCCATGGGACTTATAAAGTTTATCTAATCTAATCTCATCTAATTCTATACGACTGGTGACATAAGCCACTTCTGAGTCAGAGGTTATTATGGATCACTTTGGAACTTTGAAACACAAATCAAACAATATTGAGTTTGAGTGTAGTATTTTTCAAATTAATACATGTAGTAAAGTTAAATACTGTAATTGTAAAGCATAATTAAAGCCATAGGTGGTCCACTACATTTTTTCCCTTGACCATGTAGCATATGTTTTGAAACAATTTGAGAACCACTGGAAGGCAACACTTTTTGGATCACCATAAAAACACGATATTTGAATGACCGTGACTGGTGAGATGTTCACCATTGCTTAGACGACGTGTTCATCAGTGGTATATGCTGTATATTTAATTCTTTTTTAGGGATATGTATAACTCTGTACTGTTCAGAGGCTAATTTTAAAAACACATAACATTCCATTTTTTAATAGGATGCCTACTTAACTGGCTTATGTGTTCATTTTACAGGATGTTCCAAGTCGTCCTATTAAATCAACTTTCTGGGAGAAACATTTGCCATCAGTTCCTGCTTTCTTTACAATTCTGGGGCTCTCTACTGCCTTTACAGCAGCAGTTCTCGGAATTGTGACATTAAAGAAAACCTCAAATGTTGTTTTACAGTAATTGCCAAATTGCTCTACCAATTATTGTGTTCATGTTGGTTAAACTCATGCTGTTCTAAGTTGGTGCATAGCACTCTCAGAATGAATAAATCCTTTCATTTTCAAAATGATGTTTAAGGAATGCTGCAGGGGTGGCCTTTGATAAACATTCTTTGAAGAGATAGAAATGTAAAATTTTCATAAACATATTGAGCCACGTAATGCCATTTAATGTTAAATTACACTTTGCAGCTTTCATAGACTCCTTTGAAACTGTACAGATTCACACATCCTCATTGTTTCAGCTTCAGATTAATTGTTATAAATATTCTTCCACCACATTTGGCTGAGTGTTAAAGCCTCAGCACCACCATTTTACCAATCTGCTTGACTGTACTGTTACTCAGACTCAAACACTGGAGCTTTCTGGTTTCTTCACCCAGCCTGTTTCTGCCTGTTAGCATAATAAAGTTATGAATCAGCAATAGGCAGTCAAGCGATTTCTGTCAAATGTTTAACATAATGTTCTAACACCGGTAGTCTTGGCAAGTCGTATGGCCAAGTGGCGAAGGGCTGTTAAACCAGAGGTTTACTGATTTGAATTACCCAACAGGTTCCTCATATCCCCCAGATTTTAAAAATATTTTAAATATCTGTTTCTGCAGCTTTAGGTATGAGCGTGCAATGGAAACACTGGTTATTAAACTTTCACTGATGCTTAGGTTTATTGTCCCAATGATCCTGCTGGATTTCAAAGCTGCAGAAAGTAAGAAAGAGAAGATACCAGACTAGAAATTGCAGAGACAAAGGTGTTGTATCCTAGGATTTTACAAGATACAGACATGAAGATCTATGTGAAGTAAGCATCATCACTTATTACTCATTCCCCTACCCAAGAACACCCTGAGCTGAGCTGTTGATGATGGCCGTTGAATCTACCAGTGTGATGGGGAGTTTAAGATGGTGCAGCGATACAAAAACATTTGCATCAAATGTCATCTATCTATACATTTCCTGAAGTTCATTCCCGGAGGTGGTGCAGGATTTTTATTACAAACAAATGTCTAGATTAGAAACAATATATTGCTGCTGAAGTAAATTCTTGCTTATGCAAAATATTTTAGCTAATTCGCTTTTTAACATTAGATGAGAACAGGCCGTTCAGCCCAACAAAACTCACCAGTCCTATCCACTTAATTCTTCCCAAATAACATCCAGTCTAGTTTTGAATGTTCTACCCTCCCTAAAGTCCTAATCCTTAAAGGTTGCTTCATTTGTATTCACTGTTTTGACTGCTTTTTAATTTCTAAATCAGTTGATAATTAACAATGAAAATGCCACTGACAAAGCAAACAGCAGCTCACCACGTAATTTGTTCCCATTTACACGTGTGTTCATCCTGAAGTATCTGTTTTAATAAAATATGTGTAAAGAAATGGAAGAGAATAAGTGAAGGGCCAAAAATGAATAACATACACCAGTCCACAAATCAATTGGATGACAAAAGAAAAATCTGCAATATAAGAATGACCTGACGTGACAGAACATGAACATAAACCGGAAGTAGAATGAAAGAGCAAGTTCCGTTACCTGGAGAAAAATAAGAAATTGGGTCAGAGCAAAAAAGCTTCAAACGCTGCAGCCCTTCAAGACCAAACCTGAAGACCCCTTCTGTGTAGGATGACAGAGGCAGGAGCCAATTTTGGAGGGAGTGCAAATTCATCACTCTCTCAGAGCAAGCCGATGGAACCAACCTTATTTGTGGGAGGACTGCCATGAAAATCTGGAGACAGCATTTCATTTGAGTAAAACTGCTTATATGTGAGGTTTGGTAGGACATTTAACAGTAAAACATTATTTGATTGCGTGCTTTCATCAGATTTGTTTCTGATGGTTAAAAACTGAGGTGGGTTTTGTAGCTCAAGAAATAAGCAGAATGCCTTACCAAAAGTCTGGCTTTCATTAATTCAATTACGTCACATGTTCAACAACTATAACAGATATTATTATTAAGAATCCAGCAGTTTTAAGGTTGAGGTCTTGCACCCTTAGTGAAATACTAAAAAAAGATCCTGAGAAGTGCTTGTGTACATTAAGTGTTTCCTGGTCTGTAGAAACGTCAGTTTATGAGTGCTAATATGTTCTTACTGTGCTGAGCTGTACTGTACTGAATGTGCTTGATTATAAGTCCTTCATAATCCATGGTAAATTATCAGCCCGGTATGTTCATAACGATGAACCTCTCTAACATATATGGGGGTATCAAGTATTGCTTTATCACAAGATGCTTTTACAATAAAGGAACAATTTTATATGATGGTGATGATGTCACCTGCAGTAATTCACTTTGTGCTTGTTTTTTTGTCTCACTTGATCCAATTGTTGTTTCCTTCATAATTGTTTGTATTTTGTGCCTACAATGTACCTTTGTCACTTTTCCTCTAACCCCATAAACCAGAACAAGGATGACAGTCAGTTTCCAGATGTGCCTTGTAAATGGATAACATCACAAGTGGTTGTTTGTGTCTTTACTCATATGAAATACCTCATGAATGTGGTAAACATTTCTAACCTCTTTCAAATTTTTAGGATTTTTCTCTTCAAGGTGTTATGCCCATCTCAGCCTGCCTATTTGATACTCTTCTATATTCAGCATGCGGTTACTGATCATTGATCTCTGTCAGCAAGTGCTTACATATCATTTTGGTCCAGTACAATCTTTAGTCTGTTTTGCTAAGCCCAAATGACCAAATCTTTAAAATGGCACATGTAAGATGTACAGGCATGCATCACAACAAATAATAAAATCAGTCAGCGATCATTATATCCCTACAGCTTGGCTGAGGCATTACCAGATTGGGATGATTAAAACATAAACTTTACATTTACAATAAACGTTCTATAGTGGTGATCCTTAATCTGTGGTATGGTACACGAGGAGTTGCAGGGTGGCACTTGAGGGAACATAAAAAAGTCAGGCAGAGAAAGAACAGAGGTCACAATTGCAGTTACACCTTAAGAAGCATAACCATTCTGCTGTATTTTCAATGCAAATAAAGCTTTAATTATTTACACTTGTATTTGTTTCTGGTTTTGGTTTAGAAATAAAAAAAAATCCCCAGTTTGTGTGTGTTTTGAGATTTTGGTGATGTGACCAATCAACTGTCAGTTGCAGTAATTTTAAGTTTAACGTTGCACAAATGAGGACGTTAATCTGGCCATCACTTCAGTTGCCTGTTAAATCAGCACCATTCTTAGACCTGATAAATTAACGATGGCTTTGCATTCATCCCCTCTCTGTAAAGAACTCGGCTATGGCTGTGGTTCCAACCACCCATCTCTTTTAAAACCAACTTATCTATTTTAGGATAGTTGTGATTGGGTGCCTATCCTAGCTACATGAGACACAAGGCAGGTGCCATTGGATGGTGTGCCATCCTCGCATGTATCCATCTACAATGATGACAAACTGAGCGGCTCCATACAGCGGATTTAGAAAGTATTTAGACCTCTTCAAATTCTGCACACTTTATTTTCATGCAGATTTTCTTTTAAATGGATATATTTGCCATTTTTACCTATCAATCTACACTTAACCCTTTCAGCCCTGTATTTACTGTTTTTATTTATTTATTTATTTTTTTAAATTATTTTGTAAGATATTCTATCTTTGGGGTGTTTCGGAAGCTCAAAAATGAAAAAACAAAATAATTATCACTATTATCATACAACCAGTAACGGCATATTGCACAATAATGTGCAATGAATACACTTGACTAATAGTTATCATACTCTTTCTCTGTACATTTAGTGTTTGTTTGCTCAGATGTTGATGCTCTTGCTGCTTCCTGAGCAGCTCTTCTTTTCTGCACCATAGCGGCCTGCTACTTCTTCTTTTCTTCCTCCAGCATCTTTTCGCATTAAAACTGATTAAGTCAGTTTCTGTGTTGCAATTACTTAGTACGTTTTTCTTAATTTTTCACTTACGCTGGCACTTAAGTCTTCAATCTGCCTCAAAAATTATTCAAGATATGAAGAAGTAGGGGAAGTGATGGCGAAGGTGGTAGGGATGAGAACAGCACCAGTACGCATGCGCCACACTGCTGCGAGCTGCCAAGAGTTGATTCTACAATAAAATAAAATAAAAATAAAAAGAATAATAAAAACTATCACCCCAAAAGCGAACAGTAGAGGTAGAGTAGAGACAAACGGACAGTTACGGTAGCCTATTATATAAGAAGAAAATAGCTGCCAAATGCTTTAATACTACTTGTTTCACTTCCGTGTTTCATGGACTGTATGCCAGTCTCTCCAGTCTGCACTCATAGTAGCATGCCCGGTTCCAATGGCTGCAAACATACCCGTGCTTTACAACAATGGCTGCATATATATGTACTAGTAATAGGATGTCAGTGCCAAAAGGGTTAATAACCCATAAAGAAAAAGTGAAAACATGTTTTCAGAAAAATGTGCAAATAATAAAGATTTTCATGAAACAGATTTGGCAAACACAACCTTTGAGTAGTACATGGTGTTTTTTTTTATCTTTCTCATATACAAAGTATAGGGAAAGTATTGTAATCATCCAAAAATTGTTGTCAAGATGTTGATGAATCACAACGTTTTAGACCTCCATGACTTTTTCGTATACAAAGTGTAGGGAAAGTATTGTATTCCTCTAAAAATACTATTTGGAGATTGTGATGAATCTTGATGTTTTAGACCTCCCTGAGTTTGAAAATACAATTTTTGGAATTAGATAGATAGATAGATAGATAGATAGATAGATAGATAGATAGATAGATAGATAGATAGATAGATAGATAGATAGATAGATAGATAGAATGATCTCCTCAGTCTGTCAGTGGAGCAGGACAGTGACAGCAGTCTGTCGCTGAAGCTGTTCCTTTGTCTGGAGATGATCCTGTTCAGTGGATGCAGTGGATTCTCCATAATTGACAGGAACCTTTTTAGAGCCCGTCACTCTGCCATGGATGTCAAACTGTCCAGCCTGCCTTCCTCACCAGTTTGTCCAAGCGTGAGGCGTCCTTCTTCTTTATGTTGCCTCCCCAGCACACCACTGCGTAGAAGAGGCCACTTGCCACAACCATCTGGTAGAACATCTGCAACATCTTATTGCAGATGTTGAAGGATGCCAGCCTTCTAAGGAAGTATAGTTGGCTCTGTCCTCTCTTGCACAGAGCATCAGTATTGGAAGTTCAGTCCAATTTATCATCCAGCTGCACTCCCAGGTATTTATAGGTCTGTAACCTTTGCACACAGTCACCTCTGATAATCACCCAGTCCGGGAGGGGCTTGGGTCTCCTAAAATCCACCACCAACTCCTTGGTTTTTCTGGTGTTTAGTTGTAGGTGCTTTGAGTCGCACCGTTTAACAAAATCCTTGATTAGGTTCCTATACTCCTCCTCCTGCCCACTCCTGATGCAGCCCACGATAGCAGTGTCGTCAGCAAACTTTTGCACGTGGCAGAACTCTGAGTTGTATTGGAAGTCCGATGTGTATAGGTTGAACAGGAACAGAGAAATTACAGTCCCCTGTGGCGCTCCTGCGTTGCTAACTACAATGTCAGACCTGTCAGTTCTATATATCTACAGTATATGTATGCTGCTACTGGCATGGTCATTTACATTATGTAAATTTATAAAATATTTTGATTTAAATTTAAAATACTGAAAAAAATTAATGAACACAATAAATAAATAACAGTTGTGGTTTTCTCTCGTTTGATGTATGAGGTGGAGGGATGCTGCAGAATTATTGAGGGTGTCCTAAAATGCACTCCAGTAAACACCATTCATATAACAATTGTACATTTATAAAAGGGACTTGTCATAAAATAACACAACCGTGACATTTGTAATGGATGGAGGAAAGGTTTCATTATGATTTTTTCTTTTGACAGATGAGGTTTGCAAATTCATGCAGGTTAAATCAAAGTTACATTTAAAGAAATGACTTGTGATGAAAAAAGCTATCAAGTCCTTAAAATGCACAAGTCAGCAGCTGAGTGCTTTTAGGGGAAAGGCTAACAGCTCAAGCTGGTGAAGGAACTGATTAAATGTTTTGAAATCTGTAACTTTTGGAGGTTATTGTTAGATTGATTTTACTATACGGTTAGAAGATCTTATTCCCCAGACAGATTTTAGACAGAAATAACCATAGAAGGTGGATAAAGGTTGGAGGTGATTCTAAGTCCCACCTATGTGCCACTCTGTCCAGGCTTGGTTCCTGTCTTTTAGCCAGTTGTGTCAGGATGGGTTCTGACCCCCTGAAATGATCAGATCTAAGAAATGATTGAATAGTCCTTCAGATGTAATGTCTTACTGTACAGACTGTATCTGCTATTCGTTATTTGATTTACTTAAAGTCATTCCCTAAACATGCCTCATTTTTTACTCTTCGAGTATCTTGTAAATGGTTCTCACTTTTGAAGACACTTTATATAATAAACACAAGTGAGAGCACTGCTAGGGCTAGGAGTTTTTAACAATTTTGCCTTTTGCCAATTTATCTGAAATACCAACATCAGAGGAATGTCTTGTCATTTGTAAAAAACATTTTTTTTTGTCTAAAGCTGTAATATTTGCTTATTAGCACAGAAAATGTAATAATTAGATGAAAGATCAGAATTTCCAAAAGAAGATAAATTAAAATACATCATCTTAAATACATGTTTAAAAATGGATTGTAATATTTGTTTATTTGTAAAGTGCATTATGATGATGCTTTCTGTGGAATCTGCTATGTTCAATAAAGATTGATGGATCTGTGCTCTTAATGACATATATTTGAAGCTGTGGAATGGAGGAGACACTAGCCTGGCACTAAAAGAGATAATAAACTTAGACAACCCAGGCTGGCGTATATCTCAGCTTTTAATAGAAAATTGTTTTATTGGCTCTCAAACTTGTTATTCTTATTCTCATTTCTGCTCCAGTTTCTTTCGTGTTTAGGGAGCAGATGTTTGTTCTTATGTTATGTCTAATAATGAATCATTCTGGTGACTTCAACCAGGGAAACTTTGTGTAACCTGTTGGGAGCACCACTGAGCCCCCAAGTCTCAAACACAACAGCACCACCAGAAGTCCTCGGCTCAAATAATCATTTACTTTACCAAATACCTTCACACACGTTATTCTCAAGCACACACACAAGCACAATTCCTTCTCCATTTTCTTTCTTCCTTCCTTTCCTTCCACTCTTCCAGGTGAGCTTGATCCTCTGCAAATGGATGTAAGGTGACTATTTTTCATAGAAGACCTGGGAGCACATTCGGTGCCATGGTGTAGCTCATGGGAAGCACTTCCAGGTCTGATGGAAGCTCCCCAAAGTAGGGAGAGCCTCATTCAACAATGCCCTCTGGGGACACCCGGTGACCCCCTTACAGGGTCCTTGCAGGTGTCCAAATAGGGAAGCACTGCCAACTTCATGTGATTGGGTATAAACTGTCCCAGTCTATCCACTACACCCCAACTGGAATAGGAATCATTCACCATCCCAGCTGGGTTGCTTCTTCCATAACACAGTATATACATCATGGCATCCCTTCCAGGTAAGGCTACACTCTCCAACCCAGTCGGGACACCAGTCCTTCTGTGTCTACACTCACATTTTGAAGGAGCAAACATCTATCAGTATATCCCATTTGTGGACACAACAAGGTGGATCTGCTCTATCCAAATGTTAAATAACTTGTGAACCTGAGACACAACTTGGCAGGTCTGACTAAATCTTACTTCCACCTACACTCACCTAAAGGATTATTAGGAACACCTGTTCAATTTCTCATTAATGCAATTATCTAATCAACCAATCACATGGCAGTTGCTTCAATGCATTTAGGGGTGTGGTCCTGGTCAAGACAATCTCCTGAACTCCAAACTGAATGTCAGAATGGGAAAGAAAGGTGATTTAAGCAATTTTGAGCGTGGCATGGTTGTTGGTGCCAGACGGGCCGGTCTGAGTATTTCACAATCTGCTCAGTTACTGGGATTTTCACGCACAACCATTTCTTGGGTTTACAAAGAATGGTGTGAAAAGGGAAAAACATCCAGTATGCAGCAGTCCTGTGGGCGAAAATGCCTTGTTGATGCTAGAGGTCAGAGGAGAATGGGCCGACTGATTCAAGCTGATAGAAGAGCAACTTTGACTGAAATAACCACTCGTTACAACCGAGGTATGCAGCAAAGCATTTGTGAAGCAACAACACGCACAACCTTGAGGCAGATGGGCTACAACAGCAGAAGACCCCACCGGGTACCACTCATCTCCACTACAAATAGGAAAAAGAGGCTACAATTTGCACAAGCTCACCAAAATTGGACAGTTGAAGACTGGAAAAATGTTGCCTGGTCTGATGAGTCTCAATTTCTGTTGAGACATTCAAATGGTCAGAATTTGGCGTAAACAGAATGAGAACATGGATCCATCATGCCTTGTTACCACTGTGCAGGCTGGTGGTGGTGGTGTAATGGTGTGGGGGATGTTTTCTTGTCACACTTTAGGCCACTTAGTGCCAATTGGGCATCGTTTAAATGCCACGGGCTACCTGAGCATTGTTTCTGACCATGTCCAACCCTTCATGACCACCATGTACCCATCCTCTGATGGCTACTTCCAGCAGGATAATGCACCATGTCACAAAGCTCGAATCATTTCAAATTGGTTTCTTGAACATGACAATGAGTTCACTGTACTAAAATGGCCCCCACAGTCACCAGATCTCAACCCAATAGAGCATCTTTGGGATGTGGTAGAATGGGAGCTTCGTGCCCTGGATGTGCATCCCACAAATCTCCATCAACTGCAAGATGCTATCCTATCAATATGGGCCAACATTTCTAAAGAATGCTTTCAGCACCTTTTTGAATCAATGCCACGTAGAATTAAGGCAGTTCTGAAGGCGAAAGGGGGTCAAACACCGTATTGGTATGGTGTTCCTAATAATCCTTTAGGTGAGTGTATAAGTCTGTTATTAGATGACAACAGCTCACTTATTATCCAAGCCAGAAGTTCCTGTGTGTGTGTTGTTGGATGGTTGTGGTTTGTTATAATATAATCTATCTATCTATCTATCTATCTATCTATCTATCTATCTATCTATCTATCTATCTATCTATCTATCTATCTATCTATCTATCTATCTATCTATCTATCTATCTATCTATCTATCATTTATTGCCTTTCATCCATCTATCTATCTGTTGTAGCATGCGGCTGGGGCCCTTGCCTGGCCAGGACCGTGGGAGCAAGCATGGCCAGGGCGTTACCTCCCCAGGACGCTAGATGGCAACCCCCCTGAGTTGCAGTGGTGCCTTGGACTCCCGTAGGGCTTCATGGGAGTTGGAAAATGGTGCAGCCCTGTTGGGCTCCGCAGGCACCACCAGGGGGTGCTGCAGCAGGAGTTATTGAGGCCTTCTAGGCAGTTCTTCCGCCACAACTGGAAGTGCTGCCAGAAATGAATAATCAAGCACCTGCAGCACTTCCGGGTGTGTGATAAAAGGAGCCAATAGCCACCACTCAGGGAGCCAAAGTTGGGAGGAGGAAGACAAAGCTTGACCAGAGGAGAGGAGGAGAACGAAAAGGAGGAGGAGAATATTGTGTTTATGCTTTGCTTGTACTGGGATTATGTTATACTTGTGTGGAACGGGGAAGGTGTTTCCCACAATAGAAAAAGAAAATAAAAATCAGTGTGTGCCTTGAACTTGTGTCCCATGCTTGTCTGTGTTGGGTTAAGCTGGCGGTGCCAGTCTGGTGGTCCACACTATCTATCTATCATATAGTGCCTTTTATCTATCTATCTATCTATCTATCTATCTATCTATCTATCTATCTATCTATCTATCTATCTATCTATCTGTAACTCAAGCTAAGTGGTCAGGTTCTGTTTATCAGTCTAATTATCTAGTGGTTATAGAATCAGAACGCTTAAATACCCATTTGTTTGGAATGGAGCTTGTTTTCAACTTTTTTAATCCTGTAAGAGTTGAAGCACTGTTTATGTTCCTCTGTTGTACACTTTGGTTCCAGTTACTTTATTTATACTGAAAATAAATCAGGCAGCTCTGTGCTCACCAAACCAGTCCCATCTGCCTTTCTCGCAGACTCAGTCTACTGTATAAGCTCGAATATCCTGGTGTTTTTGCAGTTTGCCTGTGGTCAGGAGAAACACTGAACAAGGTGAGATTTTCAAATGTTGTTGACATCATTAGCTTTATGTTATTAAAATAAAATTAACATTATAATATTATTCTTAAATGAACGTTTACTTCAATGTCTTACTTTTTTATTACAGAACACATTTACTTATGATTTTAAAGATATGTGACATTTTCTCAGACGATTTTGGTGTGTTTACACCCTAGCATGTAATAACCGTATTCTTTTATTTAAGTTAAAACCACCCAATTAGTTTTTCACCCTTCCATTAAAAAAATGCTTTTGGTGTTCTTTCTACTCCTATGAATAGGCCGTGCTTCCCTGGTAGGGTCATTATCAGCATTTTGTGACAGAGCCATGCTAGAGTGCTGTAGAGCCCAAAGGTTAGTTTGCCTAAACCAGCAATATTTGTGAACATACTTGTGGGACTGACGTGCTTCTTGTAAGTAGCAGGTTTTATGTTCCGTTGTTAATAGCAGATCATGTAACATGTATCTTTTTGCAGTTCACAGTTTTTGATCACTTACGAGGAATAAAAACTACTCTGTTGGTATCTAAAGTAATAGAACTAATGGTGACAAATTAATTAAAATAAGTAAATGTCATTGTTAATCCCTTCAGCATTTGTGAAGGCCAATTGCTAATTATTTTAAATTTAAAATATTGCACCATAACATGCCACTTAAAAACCCACATAATTCAGTTTGGTTCGGGGATGGTGGCATGAGCCTGGCTCAGCAGTATCAGGCACAAGGCCCATTCATGTACTCACCCACACTAACATAGTGCCAATCACTATTACAGCAGCCTGGCAGCCATTAAGATGTTAGAGGAAACTGCAGAACCCAGAGGAAACCTCAAAAAGACCCGGGGACACCATAGAAACTGCTTACAAATTGGGGATTCAAGCAAAGGATACTGGATGTATGAGCATGTCAGCTTTTTAAAGTATAACGTACATTATTGTAATATTACATTTTTCCCCAAGATACCATATTATGGTGTGTTTTTGTTATTAAGCTCAATCTGATAACCAACATAAAGTGAATTTGGAGGATAGGAGGGGACATTGTGCTGCATGGCTAATTTTGTGGTGTTGACTTTCTTGGTTTAAATAAATTACAAACATTTGGCTTTTTCTTCTCTTTAATTTTTGGATAGCAAATGAAGAAAATATCAGAATAGTGTATGGGGGCTCTGGCCCAATCTATTCATTCTATTTGGTTTTGTTTGTTTAGTTGCTTCCTATTGTTGATTCAGCATTATTTCTGAACAGAGTCTGCAGGTTGACACAATTTAAAGGACTGCCATGCAGGTTGATCCTACCAGTGAACAGACACACAGCATGTTTGAAGTTTTTATCATCTTATAATATTTGCATTCATCCTTCCATCGATCCATCAACCACAGGGGTCAGTGGTAGGGCCACTTCTATTTTTAATATACGTATGTATAAATAATTTAGATAGGAATATAACTAACAAGCTGGTTAAGTTTGCAGATGATACCAAGACATGTGGATTAGCAGATAACTTGGAATCCGTTATATATCATTACAGAAGGACTTGGATAGCATACAGGCTTGGGCAGATTTGTGGCAGATGAAATTTAATGTCAGTAAATGTAAAGTATTACACATAGGAAGTAAAAATGTTAGGTTTGAATTCACAATGGGCGGTTTGAAAATCGAGAGTACACCTTATGAGAAGGATTTAGGACTCATAGTGGACTCTAAGCTAACAACTTCCCAGTAGTGTTCAGAAGTCATTAAGAAGGCTAACAGAATATCAGGTTATATAGCACGATGAGTGAAGTACAAGTCCAAGGAGGTTATGCTCAACCTTTATAATGCACTGGTAAGGCCTCATCTGGAGTAGTGTGTGCAGTTTTGCTCTTCAGGCTACAGAAAGGACATAGCAGCACTAGAAAAGGTCCAGAGAAGCGCGACTAGGCTGATTCCAGGTCTACAGGGGTTGAATTATGAGGAAGATTAAAAGAGCTGAGCCTTTACAGTTTAAGCAAAAGAAGATTAAGAGGTGACATGATTGAATTGTTTAAAATTATGAAGGGAATTAGTCCAGTGGATCGAGACTTGTATTTTAAAATGAGTTCATCAAGAACACGGGGACACAGTTGGAAACTTGTTAACGGTAAATTTCGCACAAACATTAGGAAGTTTTTCTTTACACAAAGAATGATAGACACTTGGAATAAGCTACCAAGTAGTGTGGTAGATAGTAAGACTTTCAAAACTCGACTTGATGTTTTCTTGGAAGAATTAACAACAACAACATTTATTTATATAGCACATTTTTATACAAATAATGTAGCTCAAAGTTGCTTTACATGATGAAGAAAGAGAAAAAAGACAAAGTAAGAATTAAAATCAGAGAACAGTAATTAACAAAGAATAAAGTAAGGTCCGATGGCCAGGGAGGACAGAAAAAACAAAAAAAAAACTCCAGATGACTGGAGAAAAAATAAAATCTGCATGGGTTCCAGGCCATGAGATCACCCAGCCCCCTCTAGGCATTCTACCTAACATAAATGATCAGTCCTCATTGTATTCAGGGTTCTCATGGAAGGACCTGATGATCACAGTGTTTTGATTAGGTGGTGGTGGAGCAGGTCGCCACCACAGAAAACCGGAAAAAGAACAGAAGAGAGAGTAGGGGTTAGTACGGAAATAAGCGGATAGGACTGGCAAGCTTTGTTGGGCTGAATGGCCTGTTCTTGTCTAGAGTGTTCTAATGTTCTAATGTTCTGTCCTGGATTTTTTCTTGGTAGCACCTGTTCCAGAAACAATGAGTGGAAATCAGGAACTGAGGGCATGTAGCGTATATGCACATACTTGTGTTCACAAACATTAAATGGGAACACTTTAGAGCCCCCAAATAATCTAATGTTGAGGGGGTAAAAGGCATGAGAACACAATAAGAGCATTCAAGCATTTTCTGCCTAGACACCAACCGAGTACTTTCGAGCAGAAATGCTACCTGCTGTGGCACTGTGTCACCCACGGCTGATATCATAACTCCTAAATTTGGATTATTTAGGGCTAAAAACCTATAAGGAGACAGACATGTCTGACATTACATTATCCATCCATCCATTCATTCATTTCAAACTATCATTTGTAAGATAGGCAGACACAGCCTTAATGGTGATGGAGAGTGGTGATGTGTTGCATGTTGGTCAGAAATGCAAGTAGAAATTTCACAGTGCTTTATAATGTGACATTGTAACCCTCTTCATCCATGTTTACAGTCGTGAGGAGTGTTGGGAGAAGGCAGAATTCAACCCTGGATTGAGCATCAGTCTATCAGAGGACATATTGACTCACACTGAGATGATTAATGCAGGCCATTTTGATGTGGAAGGAAAACCAGTATAGCCGTGGTTAAATACTTGTTTTTTTATTATTATGACTATTAAAATTATTATTTTTGTTATCTTTGATGTATTTTGCAAAAGTAATTGATATCTGCCTGCGTTGTTTTGCATGATTTCATTGCCCAGGGACTCTCTGAATGAAAATTAATTGGAGAAATTGATTTTTTTTATTTCTGCTCTTTTTATATAATTATTAGCCACATTATTTGTCAAAGACAGTTAATAGAATACATTTAAAAATATTTAATATCACTTGGACTAGGTGTCCGGTCAGAGCCTTTCCTCTATATCCTTGCGTGCCTGAACCTCTCTTGCCTGGTGCGCCCTCTTTCTGTTGCATACCCATAAATCCTGCTTCTCAGACTCTGTCGTTTTTATGCTCCTTGATCGCCTCCTGTCCACTTTTCTACTACCCGTCTTTGAAAGCGATTCTCAGCGTGCCTCCTAAGCCTTTACTTCTCCTTGTGTGTCTCAAGCTTTCTTGTCCGGCTTGTTCTCTTTTCGCTGCATCACCAAAGACAAAATGGTAGTCAAACTGATCAATCAGATTGCTGAGAGGGACCGAACACACACACACACACACGCACACACAGACTGTGCCATTTTATTATATAGTAGATTAATATTCAGTATGAACCTAATTTGCTGAAAAGTATACACATTGTAAATAAGAGACAAAAAAAGATACAAGGCCCCGTTTAATGTCCATTGATGATAAAGGACTGTAGAAAATAGAAAAAAATTCAAAACGTTATTGCTATCAATGTAATGGCTCTTTTATTGCAGGAGAAAATCTTAGCTGCTCCGAGGTCTGGTCCTTCCTGTGGTGGTCAGATTAGTAGTAGAGGAAAAGGAAGAGGCAGGACTGATAAGTTGAGGCAAGACGCATTGCTGGTAGTCTTCTGGAGGGCAAACAGAAATTGTGTTAGTGGTTGTGTCACACCCAAATCCTTCCCCATAAGTACTAGGGGGAGTCAAGCTAAAGTTAGAAAATGGGATTTATTAGAAAATGGCATGAATCTTAACAAAACTGATAATGTCATTTCACATTGTAGTCTCAACCCTTCTAAATGCACTTGCGCTACCTGCTTGGAAGTGCCTGGATTGCAGCAGAATAAAAGGTTTTGTTTTGTCCTGTGGTGCATGTACGTTGAGAAGGATGGAGACTACATTGAGAAATGACATTATTAGTTTTGTTAAGGTTCTTTCCATTTTCTAATAAATCCCATTTTCTAACTTTAGCTTGACTTCCCCTCATATTTGAGACTGACCCAATACCATGCAATATGCTGGATGTTCACATGTTTTACTCTCTCTCTCTCTTATATATATATATATATATATATATATATATATATATATATATATATATATATATATATATATATTATTTAAAAAAATCCTGGGCGAGAGACTAGGGAGACAAGATGTGATCTTCTCGGAAGAAAATTTGACGTCCGCGCAAGAGACATTTTAACGTTGCGCAAAGACAATTTGACACCCTGCGAGAGACACTTTAACGTCACGTGAGACAAGGCAGTGAGACCACATTTAAAACAAGTTCAAGGACATCTAACAAAGCAGTTGTTGGAATACCTTTGGCAGACAAATATAATGCGCTCCCAGCTCTTAAAACAATGACAAGCGACAAGCAGAACACTCAGCTTGCCAGCAGCAGCAGCAGGAAGCCAAGAGATGATCCGACTGCTTTTCCTTAGCGTGCGTTTAGCCTCCCCCTTTCACAACATGAGTGGCAGAGACGGGAAGTGGCAAAAGTACACCAGCTGTACAGGCTTTGAAAGGATCAACGCAAAGCGCAACAAGCAGAAAACGCAGCTCGCCAGCAGATGATCCGACTGCAAACTCTTAGTGTGCGTTAATGCCCTTCAAACCCCCACCCCCCTTCACAACGTGAGGGGCAGAGACGCGAAGTGGCATCTAAAAATGAAATAGGAGGCTTCTTCAGTCACTCGTGTGCATCATTTTCAGGTAAGAGCTCCAGTCATCAGTCTGTGGCCTCTTGAATTAGATATGCCATGCCAGGAGCATCTCATTTTTTTAGCAGAGGGACCACAAGGGGTGAAGTCAGTTTCCTTCTGTGGGTAGTTTATCAGGACTGTGGGAGAAAAGGGCGATGCTACCATCAGCTCCTGCGCCCCCTTGTGTCCCAGAGTGTTAGTGTTTACCTCAGGTGAGCCTGGAAGTCAGACCTCAGCCAAGCATGTGTTAAAGTATGGTGCTTTTGATTTCAGAATTTTCGTTTAATGTTTTATTACATGTTTTTATCTGTACTAAACTATATGGAATATACTGATGATACATTGATATACTGCACATATTGATCTAATAAAGGTTGATACATAAAAATTAACTGAATTATCATTTTCTTTAAAAACATTGAACATAAATCAAATTACATACCCAATTATATAGTGCAACAGTTAGAAGCTGTTATAATTGTGTACTAGCAAGGGTAGCCAGTGCAGCTCTAGGTGGGGGAGCCAGCTGGTGCTGTGCAGGGTGGGGATTCCAAAAACATTTTTGAATGAAACATAACCTATGGTCTTCTTCTATACCAAAGGGAGAGTTTTTGCAAAATTTGGCAGAGACAGGGCTTAATGGAGACCCCCGTTCACGTACTGTATATTCAGCTCTATATATTAGATTGGGCAGATATCTTTATTCAAAGTCACTTACACAATCAGGGTACAAGACAATTGTTAGTCCATTTGTAGCAAAGACAGGTTAAGTGACCCCCCCATGGTCATACAGTGAGGCGGAAGCAGCAACCAAAATGCCAACGTCATGGTGTAAGATCCAGTGCCATAGTCACTACACCACCCAACTGAGAAAAACATTGACAGAGTTCAAGGAGCTGATCACTCCTTTAGTATCTGACAAGATGAGAAACTGGTAACATATATAAAGTACAAAAGAACAATTTGTTGAGGGGTTGGCCAGGTTGGAACAAAATGTGTCTAATCTAGTGTCTAGATTAATGTTTAAGATCACTGCACAACTTGAGAACAAGAAGTGAGAAACTGGGAGAGATATGTAAATATTTCCATGCATACAGTACAGTATATGCATCACTAAGTTTAATTTAGTGACTAGTTTGATTTTCTTTCTAATTTATTGTATTGACTATTCTTTCTTTGTACAACAGTGTGGCTGCATCCTGAAGATGAATACAAAATTGCAGGCTGTATCTGAAGCAACACAATATGCCTCTAATGAGCAAAACCCATACAGTAGACTTATAACCAAGGAAGGTGACATAAACATCTGTCTGAAAAACATTGACTCGCACTATTTTCTTTATTTATGCCGGGACCTGTGGACCACCTTATTAGATTTTAAATGGTACATGAAGGTCACTCTTGTGGGTCTGGCTTTCATTGTAAGCTGGATTTTCTTTGGCCTGCTTTGGTACCTTAACGTTGTCATCTATTACAGCGATTTGCAGAGCTCATCCAATCACACAATATGCATCACGAATGTGAACAGCTTTTTAAGTGCCTTCTTATATTCACTGGAAACTCAGACAACAATCGGCTACGGTTCTAGGCATGTCACTGGGGTGTGCCCTTTTAGCATCATTCTACTTGTCTTCCAGGTGCTTTTTGGTATCGCTCTGGATGCTCTAGTTGGTGGGATGCTTTTCGCTGAGCTTTCAAGGCCAAGCCGACGTTCTGCAATGATAAAGTTCAGTCACAATGCCTTGATCTCCCACACTGACGGCTGTCTGTGTCTCCTTATTCGAGTGGCTGATCTTGGACGATGCTTTTTGGTGAAATGTCACATTTCTGCCAAGCTGTTCAGGAAGGTGCCATCCAAGAACTTCAGGGCTATTACATTCACACAGGAAGATGTCAAATTTACAGTTGATGGATCAACACAGGAGCCATTTTTGGGATTTCCAGTCACCTTTTACCACATAATTGATGAACAAAGTGCAATAAAAGGACTTAATGAGCAAAATCTAGAGCATCAAAAGTTTGAACTTGTCATTGTTATTTCTGGAATAATTGCTTCCACTGGGGCTACCTGCCAAGCACGTACTTCTTACTTACCCAGTGAAATGAAGTGGGGACATAATTTTGCTTCCATCCTTTCAGTTGCAGAAGATGGCAAATACAAAGCAAATTGGAAAGAATTTGATAGGGTCAATTCGAGTGAAAAATTGCAATGAGATGTTATTTTATACTATAATGCTGAATTGGATTAGGTGGAACTGAAAAGGTCTTCACTGCAAAGAAGATAGCATGTGACATTAGTAAATCCAAAGAGGGAGCATCATTTTGCCTTTTTCTCATTCATGTTTTTTTACCATAAAGGTATTTGTATCTATGCAATAATGTATATTTGGGATTATGTGAAAGAGAGTCACATTTTGTTCTTAACCATAGCAAACAAGACTTCAACAATTTGGTTTTCCTTTCATTTTTTAGCCGAGTTTACGCAAATATTTATTCCAACCCAGAAACAGAATGAACAACTCCTGTGTACACCATGGTCGTACCCACGCGGTCAGTAGCTGACCCCTCATTAGTGTTTGCTGGCAACTTTTTCAATTTTTCCTCTTTAAAAGATCATGGTAGCCAACCAGCAAGCCAAAAATGGTGAATTTGCTAAATTCTGAATACTTAGGACAACCAACCTCACGAACAAGGGTTTGAATCCATGTCAGTTTTTTTTTTTTTTTTCAAATTTCTTGTGTTCCTATAGGACTGCTATTTACTGTCTGCTATGCCTGCAGATTTCCAAAAAAAAGGATACATTACTCCACTTGGATATCAATACACGATCGATCCTCTATTGACGCACACCCAACCTACCTGGAAAGGCGTCTCTCTCTGAATTGCCTTTCCCAATATTTTGTCCATTTTTTCCCCTTTGGTTTTTTGGTAGTTTTTTCTTGGGGAGTCAAGGCCCATGTTGTCAAAAAGCAAGGTCTGTTGAAGCCCATTATGGCACTCCTTGTGGGCTATACAAAAAATAAATTGCATAAATTACTGGTCATTGAGCCTGTCACTGTCAGCTGGTAATTCTGATCTCAAATATGGCAGCCCTCGAATTACACCACCTTCTATTATTCCTCCTCTCTCCAGTAAGGTTTGCACACCCCAATCTTTAGTCCAGCATTAACTTTGGTTATCTAAACCTCCACATGGTTGTCAAGTCTGCTCGATGGTCTACACCAAACAATCACCCAGTGATCCTATTGAATTTGTTCTTAGATGTTTTTGCTGATGTAACATAAATGTAGATAGGACTTTTTTTTGCTGAAAAAACCATATCTCATATGACCTCGGTCACAGAATTACACAGCTCAGGAGCATGAGGGTGACATGATCTTCTAAGAAGCACAATGTTGTTTTTGTAAACAATACAGATGTTTTCACTTGGACATTTTGTTCACTTGTCATTTCTCTTCCTATTTAAGAATATTTTGTATCCATAGTTCCTTAACTACATTGTTAAATCATCGTTTCTCAGGAACAAAGAGTTATTTGACATCACTGGAAACTTTAAATATTTTTGTCAAAGATCCAGCTTTCTGTATTGACTCCACATTCTCTGCTAGAAATACTGAGTTTTATTGGATTTTGTTTGCACTTTAATAATACCTCCCATGACCACAAGGTGTCACCCAATGAAAACAATTGCATAGCCTGTAGTGCTCACCTATTCATTTTCCAAACTGACTTATTCTAAAACAAGGTCACGGTTACACACTATTTGAATGGACGTGCATAAAAAAAACATGAATCAAAAGAGCTTCAGCCCAACTTCCAGCTTTTGCTGTAATTCATTCAATTTACATATGGTGTTAAGGCTCATCTTGAAACATAACACAATCAGAATAGTTTAGCACACCAGGTAGTGCTGCTGCTCCATAGCTCCGTCCAGCTCCATTGACTTAGTTCAAATCGATCGGTGGTCACTGCCTGTTTGGAGTTTGAATGTTCTACACGTGTCTACATGAGGTTTGCACCCACAGCCCAGAAACAGTGCCTCAGGATAACGGGTAAGTAACTCCCTGCATGTGAGTGTGCCTTGGCCAAAGTTGGCTCCTATATGTCACCTAATGTTTCTGGAATCGCTCCAATCGGCTCCAATTATTCACTCTATTCTGAAATTAGAATAAGGGGACTCAGCAAATGACTGCATTTTAGAAGTTAATGGAAGCATATTCAATTTAGGAATTTCCTTAATTTAACGAAGGGGGGCCCTCTTATTCATTTGAACTTAATTATATCTTTAATTAAAAATGTAAAGTACTCAATTTTGATTTAATTTTAACATAGTCACCTTTACTGTCTCTTCCAGGATTGGTTCCTGTCTTGTTCCTGATGCCTCTGAGGTATGCTGTGGTTCCCACTATCCTGAATTAAACTTAGCAGGTTCAGAAAACAGCTGGATGGATGGTATACTCATCTTTATGGTGACGTAGCTCAGTTCATTAGATGTGTCTCTCCAATAAAAAGAAAGAATATGCAGTCACATTCTGAAATATTATTTTTAATGATTGTACAGTAATGGTGTGTAAAGGACATTTAGTCTGCCTGCTGTTCATGTACCACCTTTTATGGTGAACACCACTTTAAAGCACTTTGCATGATTCAGCTGTTAGCTTCCTGAGATTCTGTTCTCTTGGTGCAAAGGAAGTGAAGAAAGACTTAACTTTCATGCTGACCACTCACACAGTGCCCTGTCTAAATGGTAAAGCATCTTTAGAGTCCAGATTTACCTCTTTTGTTCCTTAATTTAACATTCCTTCCATTCATATTCAATGACAGGAGCAAGTATTAATCCACAATAGACATTAGGAAGGGAGCAAACCATAGAATACACTCACTGACAACAAGTCAGTTAACACAGCCTGCAAGTGTTCGGAATGTACTGTAGGAGGAGAACAGGATCTCCGGAGAAAGTCTTCAAAAAATAAATGCACACCATACAGGCAGTGATTGGACAGAAGATGAACTCAGACCCTCTAATCTGTTATGTAGGCTATCAGTGCACCATGCTGACTAATTTAGAGAAATTTATGCTGTGTTCTGCTAACCTCAGAAGTCACATATTGGAGCCAGGAATGGTATCACACACAAGTTGACCTTGTTCCAGTGAAACATTCGAAATACCAATACAGACACCTCCAAGAACACCTGTTGAGCTTGCTCTTTCAGAATACAGACAACTAATGAACAAGCTGATGACAATACATTAGACAGTATTTTGTGTAGCCAAACACCATAGCAATAAGTTCACAGATAAAAGTTGGACAGTACTATGTGTACGACTGATCTAGTGAGACACAAATAGAATAGAATGAACAATAAACAGTACAATACTACAGCTTTCACTTCTACTGATGCACAGAGCAGCCATTGTGGATTTTGAGGTCGGGGTTAATGAGGCTTTCTCAAATTTCCAAGTAAGAAATTCAAGTTGTGGGGGCCATTCCATTTGAAACTTCTTACTTGGAAATCAGAAATTCCAACTTCCCTGTTCAAATGGAATGCAGCATTATTTCCAATAAGGGGGGCCCCTTGAGGGAGAGTCTACCTGTGCTCTCCATGTTCATTTGGTGTTCTTCTCAAGGGCGTTCTGTGCATTGTCTGTGTGTGTAGGGGACCCAAATAACATCCAAGGAGGACAAAAGCATAAAAATAACTGGAAACAATCTATGCCCCCACAGAGCCTGTCTATACAGTTCAGATCGCCTTAAGGTAGCTGCTTCAATAGCCTAAAGTACAGTAAGCACTACAATGTCAACTTCCATCATATTCCTCTCCAGACTCTGACTTTCTCCCAACAGATGAATCCTCACCAAATGCTCCCTTCCTAACTCCAGTCTTACACTCTGGTGAGCAGAAGACCAGGCAAATTACTACTCCTTGGGTTCAATATATTGAGTAAAAGTTCTGGTGCCATCTGTATGGAAATTTCCCTATCGATCTCAGCTCTCGTGCATTTCTGTACCCCATATTTACTATTAACATTTGGCCTGTAGATTGGTTGAGGAGCACATATATATTGTTGAGTGGAAACACTCTCAATATACTAATGGGCGTTCCTCATTGTTTTAAGCTTAGTAGGGGGTCCTGACTGACCTCATTACAATCCAGTTTGTACCCTGTTGCTCACAAGTGGTTGCACCACCTGGGTACCACTCAAACTGTGTCTGTGATCATGTTCAAAGATGGAAATTAATCTTTAATTGTGGGGCGTGCAGTTTTAATTACTGGCAATGTCAAAGCATTGTTTTTATTTTCCAAGGGACATATTATCCCATTGTTTGCTGTTTGTGTTCTTTCTGCAATATTTATTTTAATACAGTCCTGGCATGGGTGCCAGTGGTAACATATTGTATGTTGAAAAGGTGTTGAAAAGACATTCAAGAATTTCACTGTGATTTTTAAAGTTGACAATAAGAACAACTACTACTACTACTACTACTACTACTACTACTACTACTACCACTAATCAGTTTTAATTTGAAAATATTCATATATTTTCATTTTTCTATAAAATGGGATTCCTTATTTATTTGCACATGTGAAAAAGTAGGCTCACCTTTATTCATTTCTATGGTTTTATATATCAAGATGAAACTAACAATCATTTAGTCCTCTCACAGTCTTAAAATTAGATCTGGTCAGATAGAATTCCAGATGTATTTGACTTAAATAAACAGAAGTTATGTATAATAAACTAAGTCTACTGTTTTCCTGAATGTTCTAATGCTCTTTTTCAGCCACATACTGCTAAAGAAGTGCAGTAGGTTACTTCATTAATGTACACCAATTTAATGTAAAACCAGAGCCTTTGGTAGTTTAGGCGACAGCATTCAGATTTGTCGTAACACCATGCCACAAATAAAAGACATCTGCAATCAGTGCTAGTGGAAGCCCATTTGGAGCTCTAGGCAGGGTGGACCAAAGTTGCCCCACATTGTCCATAGCAGGTAGTTGGTTTTATTAGACTTCAATGACCGGGGGGGGGGGGGGGTTAAGTGTCCCCCTCTACATCTGGAGCACTTGCCATAGTGTATATACTGTGGTCTTTAAGCAGTGCATGCCCCTTCATGTCCAGAGTGCGTGCCCCATAAGTTTCATAAATGGTGCCCCTCAGATGAAGGCACCCTAGATTGCCACCTAAGTCACTTAATGGATTGACTGGCTCTGTCCACAGTGATCTCAGAGAAGTTGCTTGTTAGCGTGCAGATTGTTATATGGCCATTCCAAACAGTCCGAGAAAGACTATTTAGAAATGGAGAGCTTTAAGTTAATTTCCAATCCTCCCAAAAGTGGGTCGCCGAACAAATTTACCAAAAGATCAGAGTGTATTGTAGTGACTGCAACTTGCATTCCTGACTTGCTTCATGGTGCTCCAGGCTTTGAACTGGACCTTTCACATGTTTCTGTCCTGTGCATAAGTAATTGATAGAGTTTGATTAGGCAATAGTCATTGCATTGACATTCCATACTGCTTTTGTAATGTTTAACAAAGGTTTGCTGCTTTTTTTACGTGTGCATGGGCATCAGAAAGATGTCTATGCTGTAACTACTGTAAAGAACAGCATTGAATTTTGGTGACTATCACAGCAAATGTGTATAATAAAACGTTGCTTCTTTAAAAGAATGTGCCTTTCATCACAGTTATGATGCTCTGAGAAATTTCAAAAACTACATACATGGATCTACAGGCACCTGTGAACATGGTAAAAATTAGAGTGTATTAGAGGGAACCCAAAAATTCACAGAACAGGTCAATAGCATGGAGGTAGCTCTTCAATTTGTCTCTAGGTATTGCAAGCCTAAAGTCTGGTTATTCAGTCAACCGAGTGGCATCATGCTGAGTTGATAACTGCTTTTTGTGGTATTTACTCTACCAATGTGGGCATGACTTTGGTTACTTGATTTCTCCAAGCCACCATGACAGATTTTCAGGAGACAATGATTGTATTTTTAGACATTGGCAGACGTGTTCATAATGTGGACAGACTGTTAATCAGCGACAGTACATTGAACTGCCAAGGTGTCTACAGGAAAGCATCAGAAAAAAATTCCCAGAGAAGATTTACTACTGTTGAAGAAATCTAGATAAAAATGCAGGAAACTTCAGACATAGTAGCAAAAGATGAGTATAGGAAATGTTTCCAAGAATGGGGGAAGAACTGGGAAAAGTGTTTTGCATCTCAAGGTGATTATTTTAAAAGTAACCAAAAAGGAACTGCTATAAGTTTTATAATAAATTTTCTTTTTAACAATTCTGAGAATTTTTGGACTGTCCTCATATGATGTTACCATTAGAAATATACATAAACCAGTATGGTTTACATGGGGTATCCAGAAGAAAGGCGAATGTAAAGTCAGCTCTGAATCAAAAAGAAGACTTCTGGAGTAATGCCCACTGGACAGACAAGACCAAGCTGGAGTTGTTTGCTTGCTTGTTTGATTGTTATGTACTATGGTAACTATGCTATATTTGATGGAAACTCAACATGGCTTAAAAACACAAGAACCTCATGCTATTCGTTATGCCATGTAGTGAACGGTTGACGATTTGGGGTGGACTTTCAGATACAGGACCTGAAAGTCTCTGAATTATTGGATTCATCTTGAACTACTCTTAATACTAAAATATTAAGGCTGGGCCTTCTGTCTGACAGCTAAAGCTGGGCCACAATTGGACTATGCCAAGATCATAAACTATCACCTACAAATTTACGATTGAATGGCTGAATAAAAAGGCAAAGCCAAATTCCAGATTTCAGCTTCACTCAGATGCTATTGCAAAACAAAAAAGGTAGCAAACATCAATGAACTGAAGTAGCGTTGTTAGGAAGATAAGGTGAAAAACCCTTCAGTACAATGGAGGAGAGCAGAAAGTTAAACAGAAAATGATAGCTTTATGTTACAATGGCTCAATAAGCTAAAGAGTTAGGGTTACTTTCTTACAAATGGCTTCATCATATTGACTTTTTGTTAAATGAATCTATTATATAAAAAAAATCCTGGGACGAGACTTGACTTTTTCAGAGAGGTAATTTCACGTTCCTCGAGACGAGACTTTGTGCCAAGAGATTTAACCACACCTGGGGCTGGAAATAAAAGACAAAAAGTAGATGACAAAGTAGAACGTCGTAAAGAATTCAAAAACGTTGGTGCGATACACATGCAGAGCAGGTTAGAGATAATGAAAGTACTCAAATTCGAAAGTCTCAAAAAAATGATAGTAAAGATTGCATTAGCGCAAACAAACGGAAATTAGTACTCGGTGAAATAATGGAACAGCAAAAAGATATTGAATATATTGTTCGGATTTAAACTTTAAGTCGGAGACTTGTAGATCTTCTAATTCGTGTTGCCATCAGAGAAAAGTAGTGTTTCTTCCTAATGAAGAGGCGTATCCACGAGAAATAAAAGATTTGTTGTTTGGTGAAAGTGAAATCCACGTACGTGAGCGGCAGAGACGTGAAGTGGCTGGTGTGTAGCACACGCTGGGGGGCTGGCGAGCAAAGCGAGCAGGGGACGAAGCCCCATAGTATAAGTATAATAAAATCTGTTACGTGTTTTGTTAGTTCAGGATACTGTAAAGTTACCTAATTGTATGACTTAATGAGGACTAGTGGATTGCCAGTCATATTCGGATAAAGAAAATCATACAGTACAATAAAAAGGGGGTACTTTTTTACATAAATGTTATAAAATAAGCACAAATGAAAAGGGCTATGGTGCAGATGGAATAATCATCTTTTATTGCTGAGGTTGATTAAATTGCATAGGAGATGCAGAGGGGGTCAAGAACGTTGTCCTGCTCCCATCCGATCATTAGATGAAGCTGATACACTGAGAAGGGCATTTCATTTTTTTGTGACTGACAGGCATGGCAGTAGGTGGGATGGTGGGCATAGTGGGACCCTTGATCTTCATCTGCTCATTGACTTATAGACTGTGAACACTGAGATATAAGATTTCATCTGTCCTTCCAGCATCCTCTTGATGTGATTTCTCTTTAATTTACTCCTTGGCATTCAGTTGAATGGACAGATTCCCGACATTGTTAATGTATTTTTTCATCCTTAAAAGCTCCTAATATTTTTATAGCTTTTACAGTAAGGTATATGTTGCCACAATCACTCTGACCTTCAAGAAAGGAAAACAGTTTTATGTTGCTGGCACACACTTTCAAGTTAATTGTTTAGCCAACAATGTACCACATGTTTTATTTTGGAATATTATTGTTGTAGTAAGCATGGACGTGCTATGTAAGAAAATGTCCTGTTCATTATTCATAGTAACATACAGTGAGCACAACTCTATTTTTAAACCGAAGCCAGCAAATGATGTGGCATGCAACACAAGAGCTTTAATTTGCCCTCAGCTTTGGTCAACACTCTCAGGTCTACTAACACAATCAGTGGCACATCACACCAAGTGCATGCATTGTCTTAAAGTTCTTAAAAGATTAACAAATTACAGTGGCGGACACTGCAGCCTCCCGAGGCTTTGGATGATGTTGGGGGGTCTAGTGCAGGGAGTTGGATTCAGTTCTGTGCCTCCCAAAGATGTCAGGTCTTACTGAAGTATATTTGTGTAATCTGTGATAGATTGGCACCTGGCTGATAGGGCCATGGGTTCTGCACTGAGCCTTTAAGTGTCAAATTGTGCTACTTCATTAGTAGCACAATTCAAACTTAACATTTACTTCTGAAAGCTACATTAAAAGACTTGAACAGTGTCATGGAGACCAGCTTTTTTAAACTTGTGCAGAAACTCTGTTTGAGACTCTTGAGGTCCAACCACTTGGATTTTTATTTGGGAATTGTGGTTAGTAGCCAAAGAACATTTTCTCATGAAAAGAACATGTCTCATGCATGATGAAGCAGCTGAGTAATTAGTGAAACAAGGGCACAGCACTGTCAGCGTGATAAGGTGAGCTGCTGTGGTGTGAACACCAGCCTGACACGCTCGAAATGCTGGGCATCTGCCTAATGCCAGTCACCTCAGGCGGCACTCTGTGAAGATACTGAAATGCAGAGAGTCGAGGATTCAAATGTTAATGCTGATTACTTGTCCTCCCTTTATAGGAAAGCGATGTCCTTCTGTTGCCAGTCAGGGCAAAATTACCTTTGGACACAAGAAAGAAGAAGAAGTAAAATTGTGTAGGAGACAGATGGTCTATTTTAATGTTTCAATTGTCAATCCTCCTTTAAAAGCAACTACACCAAATGAAAATGCCAACTCAGCATATAAGCTAACACAGAAATATAGTGTCTTCCCTATAAGAGCGAGCGATACATACATAGATAGATAGATAGATAGATAGATAGATAGATAGATAGATAGATAGATAGATAGAAGAACAATAACAGTAGCTACACGTGAAATTAAACAAAAGTGAAGATTGTCACAAAAATAATCTAACAAACAATAAATAAACATTGCATTCATTCAAGATTAACCCCATCACCAGTCCATAATTAATTATTCCTTATCTACAGTGCTCATACACCATCTCAATAGCCCATATGTGTTTAAAAGTATTAAATTATCAATAAGCTCATAATCAGAAAATCTGCTTTTAACTAAAACTTTAAACATCACTACCATATCTGCTCATCTTTATTTCTTCTTATTTTAAAAATAGTTAATTTGGCCTGCTCTACCAAAAAGTAGGCAATCAAACATTAATTCTTTCTTTTTTTGAGAAATCGACACCCCTAAAATAAATACATTTTCAGAAACATTTAAATCAAAAAAACAATAAAGAAACTCAAATAGAGTTTCTAACCTAGAGCAAAATGAAAAAATGAAAAACAGTTTCCTTTTGAGAACAGAATGGACAAACATTGATGTCAGTAGACTCCCGAAATAAATACTGTAATAAAGAATTTGAAGTAATGGCTCCATGTAGCAACCCTTTTTTCTATCTGTGGTTTGGATAGTCCTCTCCAGGCAGGTTAGTTGTGATGTTTCAGTTTTAAAAGTTCCTCCACCGAGTGTCTTGCAAGTCCTTTAAAGGATGAAAGTTTGATCATGTGTTTAGGGTTGTCAAGATTATTGCTTTAATTTGTGGTCTCCCTGCCTTATGCACCTCGTTTTTCTTTAATGAATGTAAGATAGATAGATAGATAGATAGATAGATAGATAGATAGATAGATAGATAGATAGATAGATAGATAGATAGATAGATAGATAGATAGATAGATACTTTATAAGGAAAGACAGGAAAAGAAAAAGGTTTATCATATGTGAGTGATGGAGTGGTGTGTTACTCCCCTCAGGTTTTCAGGCCGATTTGGGCTTTTTGAAGTGGGCAGAGTCCAGCAGGGCTTGAAGTTTTTCATTCGAGTTGATGAGTTTTCAACAGTGTGCGGCGTATTCAGAGGTTTCAGATATATCAATAAAACTGACCAATCAGTTCAGAAACTGCTAACATACTGTCAGGGATGCCAGGGGTGACGACCCGGCCGGGACGCCCTGAAGGACCGGAAGATGGTCTACGCCCGCCCTGGATCATGTGGGGGCCGCCACCCTGGTTGCTTTGGGGGCCACGGGTAGAGAGCTTGGAAGCCCAACCCTATAGGGGCCCGTGGTCACCGCCAGGGTGCGCCCCAATGCCTTTGGAGCCCTGGACCTCAGCACTTCCGCCACACCAGGAAGTGCTGGGGGGAAGAGAAGCAGGGTCACCCAGAGAGCTTCCGGGAGTACAGCCGGCACTTCTGCCACACAGGGGCGTGTCGGTGGGTGATTGCTGGAATCCACCTGGAGCTAATAAAAGGGGCCTCCCTTCATTCGAGGCTGGAGTCGGGTGGAAGAAGGACAAGGTCAGAGATGAGAGAGAGTAGGAGGCGGCCCGAAGAAGAAGGCATTGTGTGGCCAGGACTTTGGGGGACTTGAAGGGGTTTGTGTGCACTGAGCTTTATTGTAAATAGTGTAAATAAACATGTGGTGGTGAATTTACAACATGTCTGCCTGTCTGTGCCCGGGTAATGTTCACAATACAGAATACCATATTAATTCCAGAATGAATTCGTTCCAGATGTTGCAAGTTTTGATTGCCATCTTGCTTGGAGATAATCAAATGATTGCGATGTCATGATCTGTATTGTTTGTAAGTAATATTTTTAAATAATAATAATTTGGGCTTTGGTTCTCTTCATTTCATTTGGTTAAACTATTTCTCAATAGTTATAAATTAAATAAATAGCATATTTTTATTCTTATCTGAAATCTATAAAAATATCATCATTATACTTTATTTTATCTAACAGAAGCAATATTTTTATGACATTCATTTAAATTAAAAAAATAAATGTTGCTTTAACTGAGTATATTCTATGTACAATTTTACTGTTTTATTATTATATATAAAGCAATAACAAAATAGTATCTTTCAAATTTTATCGGCAAAAATTAGAAATATCTACCATGTAGAACATATTTATTGAAACAGACTACTGAAATACTGTATTTATTATTATTACATCTCTTAAATAATAAAAGATTAATTTCCAACATATAATGAACCTATAGAAATAGTGTCATTTGTAATTTGTAATCAGGACTACCTTCCTTATTTTTTGTGATGTTAATGCCTCACTTAGAATTATATTAAATCAAATGTCATATGCTTTACTGGTAATAGTTTTTTTTTCAATAATGTCTTAAATAAATAAGTAAGTTAATAAATCTTTTTTCAGCAAATTGTTTACTAGTAAATTTTTGTTTTCAAATCATTTTCCAATAAATAATGATTGAGTTTTGTGCTTGATGCTTTTAAGCCAAAGCCTTTCTCCATCCTTCTACATTCCTGTCTTGTGATGTTACACAAAAACACTGACATCAGCAAAAAGCAGACACCAACGGGACTGGTCCAATGACAAGGTTTACACCGTGCTTTGTTTCTGCAGTAGCTGCACTTATGAATATGCTTGTATGCGTCACTCGCTTCATATTCTTTTGCTGCCTTCTCAATTGTGTAATGCGTTTTTTGAACAGGTATCATTCATCTTAAGTGATCACTACCCAAATCGGTACTCGTGAATCTAAGATGTTTAACAGGCATTCCTGGTATTAAGTTGTGGATCTGCCTGCGAATATTTAGCGGCAGCGTGTCTATGAACGTAATTTAAACTTAAGCTTTACACCTTGCTTTCCTATTGATATGTCTACAAAGGCTTGTTCAGTGTCAGAGGGTTTCTGCAGTAGTTGCACTTATGAATATGCTAAGCACAGTCCTTCACCCGTAAATATTTACCACCCACAATTACAGCAGCCCATGTGAGCAGAGAGCTTAAAAGACTTTGTGCCAGCAAAGCAGCGGGTCCAGATGGTGTATCGCCATGACTGCTGAAGGCATGTGCGTTGGAACTGGGGAGTCCTCTACAGCGCATCTTCAACCTGAGCCTGGAACAGGGGAGAGTCCCGAGGCTTTGGAAAACATCTTGTATCACCCCTGTCCCAAAGGTATCACGTCCTAGTGAGCTGAATGACTTCCGGCCTGTTGCTCTGACGTCACATCTGATGAAGACCATGGAGCGGCTGCTGCTTCACCACCTGAGGCCACAGGTCCGTCACGCCCTCGACCCTTTGCAGTTTGCATACCAGGAGAAGGTGGGAGCGGAGGATGCCATCATCTATATGCTACACTGATCTCTCTCCCACCTGGACAGAGGCAGTGGTGCTGTAAGAATTATGTTTTTGGACTTCTCTAGCGCCTTCAACACCATCCAACCCCTGCTCCTTAGGGACAAGCTGACTGAGATGGGAGTAGACTCACACCTGGTGGCATGGATTGTGGACTATCTTACAGACAGACCTCAATATGTGCGTCTTGGGAACTGGAGGTCTGACATTGTGTGCAGCAATACAGGAGCACCGCAGGGGACTGTACTTTCTCCGGTCCTGTTCAATCTATATACATCAGACTTCCAATATGACACGGAGTTCTGCCACGTGCAAATGTTCGCTGATGACACTGCTATTGTGGGCTGCATCAGGAGTGGGCAGGAGGAGGAGTACAGGAAGCTAATCAAAGACTTTGTTAAATGGTGCCACTCAAACCACTTACACCTTTACACCAGCAAGACCAAGGAGCTGGTGGTGGATTTTAGGAGGCCCAGGCCCCTCATGGACCCTGTGATCATCAGAGGTGACTGTGTGCAGAGGGTGCAGACCTTTAAATATCTGGGAGTGCAGCTGGATGACAAATTGGACTGGACTGCTAATACTGATGCTCTATGTAAGAAAGGTCAGAGCAGACTATACTTTCTGAGAAGGTTGGGGTCTTTCAACATCGGCAATAAGATGCTGCAGATGTTCTACCAGACAGTTGTGGCGAGTGCCCTCTTCTACGCGGTGGTGTGCTGGGATGGCAGCATAAAGATGAAAGACGCCTCACACCTGGACAAACTTGTTAAGAAGGCAGGCTATATTGTAGGATTAAAGTTGGACAGTTTAACATCTGTGGCAGAGCGACGGGCATTAAGCAAACTCCTGTCAATCATGAAGAATCCACTGCATCCACTTATCAGTGTCATCTCCAGACAGAGGAGTAGCTTCAGTGACAGACTGAGGAGATCGTTCCTCCCCCACACTATGCGACTCTTCAATTCCAGCCGGGGGAGAAAATGCTAACATTAATTTTATTTTAATTTTTTTCATTTTTATTACTATTTAATTTAATATTGTTTCTTTGTATCAGTATACTGCTGCTGGATTATGTGAATTTCCCCTTGGGATTAATAAAGTATCTATCTATCTATCTATCTATCTATCTATCTATCTATCTATCTATCTATCTATCTATCTATCTATCTATCTATCTATCTATCTATCTATCTATATGGGCAGGCACTCAATTACGTGGGAGGTGTGATGATGCGGGACGCAACTTCGCCTCACACGGCGAACAAGCTGCTGGCTATGGACGTATATATGGACGAAAGTAGATTCCAGTTATGACCGTTACGTGTAGAATTTCGAAATGAAACCTGCCTAACTTTTGTAAGTAAGTTGTAAGGAATGAGCCTTCCAAATTTCAGCCTTCCACCTACATGGGAAGTTGAAGAATTAGTGATGAGTCAGTGAGTGAGTGAGTGAGTGAGTGAGTGAGTGAGTGAGTGAGTCAGTCAGTCAGTCAGTGAGGGCTTTGCCTTTTATTAGTATAGATTTAGAAATATTTCTATTATTTTGTAAAGATGTACATGCTTAACTCTCTTTTGTTGTTTTCCTATTATTTTCTCCTTTTCCTGTGTAGTTTGCTCCTTTTATTTGGCATAGCAGCATAGCAGACACCCGGGATGATGAAAGTAGCAACGACTTCAGTGTCAGATTTGTGAATTAGTAAATAATCGATTAAATAACCAGAACACCTGATAAAGCAGAATGAAAATTAGGTTGAAATAAAGACTTAAAAAAACTACAGATTCCCCACAGAATAATAAAAATGTACCAAACTTAGTTTGTAATTTCTACATTGACTCCAAAACACAGAAATTGGGAAATAATGACACACTTAATTTGGCTACGAGTCCAATGAAAAACGGAAGATGGCTGGAACAAAAACCTGCAGCCACGGTGTTTAGGAACCCACTGCATTAGAGGTGTGAAGATCTACATTTGTATAAATGTAAAAAAAAACATCCTTTTCTGGAATGAGAAAACTACAGTCACAGTTTGTGTGAAGCAATACCTGATTAGGTCATGTTTTAAAAGAGCTTAATCTAATGTTTAGGTCTCACCTCGCTCTGTGTTCTGTGCATTCCAGAGAACCTCAAATGTCACTAGAACAAGGGAGTCAGCTATTGGCCTGCTGCAGGCATTCAGGCAGGCAGGCACGTCACTTGCCAGACACTGTAACACACCCTTGTTTCCTGGTTGCAGTTGAGGTTTCAGCAGACTGCCTGGACAGATGACTGTCCATAATTTGCTCATCAGCAAGTTGCTCCAACAGTGCAGCACCAACACGTCTGATTGGTCAGCCTGAGAGATCAGATCTCCTACACATACTGCTGCTAAAACTACTGGCAAACACAATGCCAGCATTATTCACAGGACAGCGAGGGACAGAGTCCATGCTTGCCGATCATAGGGCAAAGACCACCTATCAGAAACCCTCTACTCACACCTCATAAACGCCTTGCCCTACAGCAGGACAATGACAGGCAAATGATCAGGCCTAACACAACTGCTCTGATCTCAATTGTCCCGAGGAAAGATTGATGGTGTACAGATGGTGCCTTGGCTTGCCTCCTCTCCTGATCTTAAACTCATTGAGCACCTTTGGGATGTTCTGGGTCACAGCATCCTAAAATTTGTGACCCTCTGCCTGCCCATAGCCAGCAACTTTATCTGGCACTTTTGCAGGAATGAGATAACATCTGACACTACAGATTCAGAGGCCCGTTGGCTCTTTGTGCCCGAGGTGTCAAGCATTGGTGGCCACAAGAGGTGCTAACACAAGCATTGCCTTGACAACTGCTGTTAATGTTCACATCTGTATACATTTTCTGGCTTTAATTTTTTATTTCTTTTCTTTTAAGAATAGAATAGTGCCAGATGTATCCAAGTATGGCCTGTGAACCATATCTGACTCACCAGCCAGTTTTAACTGGCTCTTGAGGAGAAAATTAAATTTAGCATTATTTGCAATATTCCATTGTTTGGTGTCATTTCATGAGTTAGAGTGCGGCTGTTACACTGTGAGAGAACCAACGCTAAAATGAATACAATGAGGAAGCAGAAAATTGACCGTGAATGAAGACTATAGAGCAAAGAATGGACTGCAACTCCTTTTTTACAGAGGCTGCAACAAAATGTGTATGTTTAATTTGTAAGGAAAATGTTGGAGAGTTGTGAGAAAATAATTAAGAGGTAACAATAGTTAAGTATTTTGGTTTGCAGTGTACATTGAAATGTAAGAACTGATTTTGAAAAACTACTGAGGTCAAGTAAATCAAGGAAGTACCAGGATGAAAGATTGATGTAATAATGGAAGACATCTAAGAGATGACTAATAAGTCAGCAGATGGCCTGGGAACAACCAGAATGGACAGTTGTTACATATACAGAAATTTCAAGGATGGTGGCTCAACCCAAAGAGTATAAGAAGAATAAGAATATAATAAAACAGACTTTTATTTTATATACTACTAGCAAAATACCCGCGCTTCGCAGCGGAGAAGTAGTGTGTTAAAGAAGTAATGAAAAAGAAAAGGAAACATTTTGAAAATAACATAACATGATTGTCAATGTAATTGTTTTGTCACTGTTATGAGTGTTTCTGTCATATATATATATATATATATATATATATATATATATATATATATATATATATACACACACACACACATATAAACATATATATATACATATCCATACATATAAACATATGCACATATATATACACACACACATATATACATACATATATAAACATATATATACATACATATATACATATACACACACACATATATATATATATATATATATATATATATATATATATATATATATATACAGTCTTTGGTCTGCGAGCAACTGTTGCTGGGGTGCCAGAATCCATGAAGGAAGAAAAATGAAAACATTATTTGTACAAAATCTTAATTTATTTATCCATTCCTAAATAATTAAATGGGCAGGCTATTTCGTATCAGTGCAATTCGCTGCTTGTTAAAACGGATGACTCCCGCTCTTACGTGCAAGTCTTTGTGGATATTATGAACTATCGTTTCTGTTCAAGTTCTATTTAAATTTTAAATAGAAGGAATTTTTATTTAGTCAACAGAATATTATTCCGGAATAAATCAACTCAAACCTTAAATAACTTATATTTTGCTCTCCATAAAAATATATCCTGTCTAAATTATACAAGTTAGAAATAAAGTAAACGTTAAAAGAACAAACATTCAAATTTCTTTACTCTTATGTAATTTTACATAAAAAATAAACTTAAATTTGAAATATCCCAAAAGATTTTGCTCTCCATAAAAATATATCCTGTCAAAATTATACAAATTCAAATAAGAACATGCTGCATAACAAAACTTGGAAATATAAATAAAATTTGTTCTTTTCAGCAATAACAAATCAAATCATTCAGTTGTCATTGCTCTTATGTCATTTTATCAGAGCTGGACGCCTGGTATCTTTTTTTGGCAACAAGTTCGCTTATGTTTGGTGTGAGGTTCTGTGTTGTGGAGATTGTCCGGATGGATAGCAGGTGCTCATCAGTGAGGTGACTCCTGTGTGCTGTTTTGTTAGTCTTCATGACTGAGAAGAGCTTCTCACACAGATATGTGCTACCAAACATGCACAAGGTTCGAGCCGCATGTAGGCGGAGCTGGAGCATTTTTGCGGGAATGGAGTGAATAAACTGTGCGGGCCGTGCAGTATCGTACTTTGCCTTCAGTGTGCCATTACACTGCAGCTCAATGACCTCCATCTGAATCTGCACAGGAGCAGTTTCCACATCGACGGCAAATGGGTTGCGAAACAACTCAAAATTCTTTTTTTGTTCTTCAAAGTCACCAAAGCGCCGTGCGAAATCAGTGCGCAGTGCGCTCAGTTTATCAGCAGAGTGCGTACACCGTTGTGCCGACTTGGTTCAACATTACTTGGCAACAGGGAAAGTGGGGCAAGTTGCACTGGTGCATTTGTGTCTCCCATAAAAGCAGCTTCACTTGAAATCACTTTGTGATTTTGCATAGGTAAAAACGTCTGCTGGATTTAGGGTTGCCACCCGTCCTTTAAAATACGGAATCGTCCCATATTTGAGAATGAAATTGCGCGTCCCGTTTTGAATCAATACAGGACGGGTTTTGTTCCGTATTTTTTAAATCATTTTTTTTAAAGCAGCGTCTCATGCAAATCACACCACACGCATTTTATGAAGATGCCTCCTTTTCTACTTTTGATTGGGTAATACTTGATGTCATCGTTAGTTTGATTGGTCTTTTTAACTGTCCAGTGAGGAGGCCGGGTCTTTTAAGTAGAGTCTGCAAAGTGTGCGTCCCTTATTTTTTTGTATTAAAAGTGGTAACCCTAGCTGGATTCTTCTTTAACTCTTCTGCTTTCTATATCTTATGCATTGCATTCAGGTCTTTCAAGTTATCGTGATGTTTTGTCTCATAGTGCCGTCTTAGATTAAATTCTGTAATTACAGCCACATTAGCTCCACAAATGAGACACACGTGTTTACCGGCAATGTCAGTAAACATATACTCAGCCTCCCATCGGTTTTTAAGGGCTCTATTTTCAGAATCAACTTTTCTCTTCAGCATCGTGTGAGCTAGCTTCGCAATAACTTGCAGCATCATAAGCTAGACTTGATTAACGCGGTAAGTGTTCGGCAAGGCAGCTGAAGCGCTGCATTATGGGATCTGTAGTTTATTGTGGCGGCACGGTGGCGCAGTGGTAGCGCTGCTGCCTCGCAGTTAGGAGACCCGGGTTCGCTTCCCGGGTCCTCCCTGCGTGGAGTTTGCATGTTCTCCCGTGTCTGTGTGGGTTTCCTCCGGCGCTCCGGTTTCCTCCCACACTCCAAAGACATGCTGGTTAGGTGGATTGGCGATTCTAAATTGGCCCTAGTGTGTGGGTGTGTTTGTGTGTGTCCTGCGGTGGGTTGGCACCCTGCCCAGGATTGGTTCCTGCCTTGTGCCCTGTGTTGGCTGGGATTGGCTCCAGCGGACTCCCGTGACCCTGTATTCGGATTCAGCGGGTTAGAAAATGGATGGATGGATGGATAGTTTATTGTGTTACCAGCGCTTCATATCCCCGGGCCATTAATAACAATAATATACAACTCTTGTTTATATCCTGCGTCCTCTCATTAAACTTGTATCCCGCATTACCCGTGGGCATGCATGAACTTAATTTAAATTTTATGTTTACATCGTGCTTTGTTTCCGAAGTAGCAGCACTCATGAATACGGTTGTATATATGTCATTCGCTCGCTTCCTATTGTTTCGCTGCCTTCTCAATCATATAATGCACGTTTTCTTCAGCGCGTTTTGGAGCTCTTCCTGGTTTTCTCCGTACTGCATTAAAAGTCAGTTCACGTGATTACGTGTTAGGAGTGATGATGTCACACGAAACTCCGCCCCCACGGCTTTCGCGCTCAACTCCATTACAGTAAATGGAGAAAAATCGCTTCCAGTTATGACCATTACGCGTAGAATTTCAAAATGAAACCTGTCAAACTTTTGTAAGGAAGCTGTAAGGAATGAGCCTGCCAAATTGCAGCCTTCTACCTACACGGGAAGTTGGAGAATTAGTGATGAGTCAGTGAGTCAGTGAGTGAGTGAGTCAGTCAGTGAGGGCTTTGCCTTTTATTAGTATAGATAGATCATTTGGGTGTAAACCAACACTTTTTTTTGACAGTTTTGTAAATTCAGTTGCTTATAAATAAGACCTATACCCTTAATATTTTGACCATGCTGATCATGCTGTAACAGACTGCTGTGAGAGATGCTCCCTCCCCAGCTGCAGGGGTAATAAATGATACAGATGGGCAAGCTTTTTCTCCTTCCTGATTACTGACTCAAACATGTTTTATCAGATAAGTTTCTTTCTTTAATTAAAGATATTAATTTCTACCATAGTGTTCAAAGCTGTCGTACAAGGAGTAACCTAAGTGCTGCCAAACTACAGGTAAAATTCCGTTACAACGAATATCTTTACAACAAAATTTTTATTAAAATTTTTATTATGACAGTTTCTCCATATGATGCGAGTCTATAGAAATCTCGTTACTACGAAGTACATTCAGCAGATATTTTCATTACAACAAAGGCCCAAAAGACCTTGAAAAGAATCATTCACACAGCAGTTAGTTCTGTATCCGCAGTTCAGTTGTGCACAATGATCCCCAAACAGAAACATTTGTCATTTTTTTTCTTTCTTTGAACTTTCCTTGTACTGTTTTTTGTTTTTTTTCCTTTTTTGTTTCAGTGATACTTTTTGCTTATTGCTCGTCAACATTTGAAAAACATCCATTGGAATTTAACTCACTGTCACTCTCCTATAGAAACAGCAGACACGAAAAAACAATAAAAGTTCAAATTAGAAAAAACAACTTTATATTTTTGCAGCTCTCAATTGCAGCAAAAAGAAAAAAAAACGTTGCAAGTGAATTAAGATTTTTGCCATCGACGCTGTCAACTTTCTTGAAAGACAGAGCAAAAAAAGAAGAAAAACCTCAGGTTGCAAACATATGTGAACTGCTGCATTGGAAGACGTCGAAAAAGCAGTTTTTATGTGGTTCAGTGATGCTTGTTCAAGAAATATTCCTATTAATGAGGCACTCATTCAAGAAAATGTGAGGTTTGTAAACTCTCTTGGGACCTCCCCCAACTAGACAGCACGCCAAAGAGTGGCCCGACCTCCGATCTCCGTGTCTATGGAAGACTGTTTATCTGTTGCCGGGTTAACAGCAGGATCAAATCTATGCTGTGTCTCTCAGCTCTGCTGCGTCTCTCCGCCAAAGCAAACAGAAAAGATATATCGTTGGGTGGTGCAAGGTACATTGTAAATGCAGTTAACAGGATTGATCATTGATCTGGCCATGACCCTGCCCGAGTATAGCAGAGTGGCAGATCACGCTACAATAAATAAGTGTGCCGGTCTTGTTTCAAGCTGAATAAAGCTGGTTTTGCTAAAGTACTGAGACTCAGCCTCGTGTTTTTGGGTGCAAGACAGGGACTTATAGCGCAACCCCGATCTTTTATGATTTGCTTCTGTGTTGCTTCACTGCAGCGCTATGAGCCTGTTTTTGCCCTGCCCTGGCAATGGACAAACAATCTTCCACAGGCGCTGTAATCGTGCTTCGGGATGCACTTCAGCGTGTCGAAAAGCGTGACGAAAAGAGTTCAGAAACCTCACAATATGAAAAAAAAGGATGATTCGACTCCTGATTGATAACTGTGCTGCCCACAACATGCTTCCACATTTAGATAATTTTTGCATTGAATTTCTCACACCCAAGTGCACAGCAGTGCTTCAGCCATTGGATTTAGGCATCATTTGCACCCTGAAAGTGTATTATCACAAGGAAATGCTGAGAAAACTTCTCATCAGCATAACTTTAAAATTAACATGAAAGAAGCTATTGAAATGATTGCAAACGCCTGGACGCAAGTTAAAGAAAGCACTATAGTAACAAATACAGAATCTCATTACAATGAAATTTTCGTTACAACAAAATATTTTTTAGGTCCCTGGGAGTTCATTGTAACCGAATTTTACCTGTAGATACTAGTTTAAAGGCTCAGAATGTATTTTTCTGGCCTTCTACTGTATATTCTATTTTATATTCTGGCGTATATAAAAGTTCTAAACAAAGCAAGCTGTTCTTGAAACAGATGATTAGGCATTAATTCATATATCTGTCCATTCTTGGAATGCTAGAGAAGTTACATGCTCAAGCGGAAAGGTACAACAATTCCCTCATTTCATTGAGAATTTTCCTGTTGATTCCCTTACTCTGATGAAGATGAAAGGTCATGTTTTGTGACTTTTGCTTATGGGAACGTATTGATCTGCAGTGTGGTGTAACCCCAAAGGAAAAATGTAATTCTATAAAACTATAAGAATTGTACATGTCGCTGAACGAGGCCATCTTTAAATGTATTTGACAATGCAACAATATATTAAGATGTTACTGTAATTCAAACTTACTTACATGTTTGTGCAAGCATTCAGCTTGTTTGGTCACATCATAGACACTGGTAGGTGAACACCACTTAAGCAACAGATCATGGATTTCCACAAAACAGCTGTCAATTGATTGTGATACTCTTGCTTCATAGCCTTCATTAATGAAGTCCTTCAGTTAAGGCTTTTTTTTGTTGTTTTTTTATTACCATTGTCCTTGAAGTAATATGCCCATCAGTGCAGTATTATCATCTGAACATTGACAAATCTCGACAATCTAAGATTCTTATGCCAGCAAAAATATACACTTTATTAGCAAAAATAAATTGGTGAAGTTGGATATCTTTCAAAAATACCTCTTCCTATTAACAAACCTAGGCATCATGCCTTAGAATAATTTTATACAACTGTTATTACCATTGTATTAAATCTTAACCACCTTTTAGAGTAATGCTGTACATCAAATGCTTGTAAAGCTTGTAATGATGCAAAGATAACACCAGGCTCAACAGTGCCAAAGGCGTTTACCCTGTAAACATCATCTTTAATATAGTCACTATAATTGATTTTATATATCTTCCTTACAAAAATCCAGATTAAGACTTATCTACAAATTTGCTCAAGTTGTTTTTATTAGATTGAGAAATATCACAGTATTTTAGCATCATTGTTTAACAAAATTATCGGCCCCCAAATTTCTAAACTGAATTTGACTTTTATTAGCACAGGTTTCAGCTCTTGCTTTAAAGATGGGGCACTTCATCGTTACTTATGGCTACCACATATACTGCTGACAGAACCTCAGTTAGGTGATACTGAAATGTTTTATAAAATGCATCTGTTAATCCATCATTTTCTGGAGTTTTATTATCCTAAAGTTATTAAAAACCAATTTCACTTCATCAAGGGTGTTATTCTTTCACATAGTTTTTTAAAATTATTATTAATGGTTTTAATTCTATGTTGAATTAATTTGTCAAAACCTTATACACTGTTCCTTTGAGTACTTGCTGCATCTAATTTTGCAAAAACAATTGTAATATATATGTAATGAAACTTCTTTAATTCTATCAAAAACTATTCAATGAATTGTTGTGAATTTCTTTCCTCTAAATTAAAATATTTTGTGATTTTATTCCCACTTTTCCATACACTGTCATTTAACAAATTATCTAATTTTCTTCATATACTGTTTCTTCTTATACTTGTAAATTAGACCATTTTTTCTTATTATTTAAGTAATATTTCCATGCAAGCTGAACAATCTCTTGAATAATTTATTCTTCAAAACATTTTTATTTCATCATTCTTTCTAATAGCTACTTCCATTTTAATGTCTAACTCATCTTCTACTCTCTGAGGCTATGAGCTCGAAGTCAATCCTGGATTATTTACTTTAACCGTACTTTGTGTAGATGTTTCTGTCACCCAGTATCTATTATATCCATCCATGCATCCATCCATCTTCTAACTGTTTCTCTGCCAGATTACCAAATCTTAGAATGTACCCTGCTCTTTCTACATAGTTGGAGACATTTGGTCTCACCATAATGGTAACAGGTGATGTCCCCCAACTTTAATTTTCTTTTACCTGCAAAGTATTCCGCACATAGGGGTAAGTGCCTAATCTGTGCAATTCTGATTTCAATTGCCTGAGGAAGAGCTTGACCAAGCGTTCTGACCGTATCCCTAACATTACAGCTAGGTGAGCAGGAGTGTGCCGGGACCTCATGATCTCATTTATTAAGTCTCGGATTTTTGTGATCCCTTTACTCAAGTGGACAGAAACAAAATGGTCAGACTGTAACAGTGGAAACTCCAGAGCCCTGTTCCAAATTAAAGGTTCCTCTATTAACAACCAAAAGCTATCCAAATTTAATGTGGACCTTCCAAATTTACTATGCCATATCTGAAGAGCTATGTGGCAGAATGCTAGTAAGTTGGATTTAGCTAATTTGGCATACTGTACAAAAAGCAGGTGATTGTCAAACTTTAAATCCCTCACTCTGTGAAAGAAAGCAAGGGCCAGTTCCATCCATGACGGGTACATCGTTTTGTATTGGGGATTCCCAGAAGGTGTACATAATGATTGGATAGGCAAACACAATGACATTATAAAATGGAAGTCCAGACTGCCAGGAGTTCTATTTTGACTGATCTTCAGGCTTGTAGACATTTCTTTTTGCTGAGCAGGTTGAGCAGAGAGAAGAAAGTTAAAGTTTGTGAATAGTAGTGATGACAGTTTTCTTCCAATTTGTGTTGTGAATGTTACCTGGGCACAGACAGGCAGACATGTTGTTTTTCACCCACCACACATTTATTTACAATATGTACAAGTTTAAAGTGCACCACAAACCCCCAAAGTCCTGGCCACACAATGCCTTCTTCAGACCGCCTCCCGACTCTCTTCTTCTGCTTAGTCCTTCTTCCACCCGACTCCAGCCCCGAATGAAGGGAGGCGGCCCCTTTTATTATCACCCGGATGTGCTCCAGGTGGGTTCCGCCAATCCTTCACGGACACACCCCCGTGTGGCGGAAGTTCCGGCTGCATCCCCGGAAGCACTCCAGGTACCCCTGCTCCTCTTCCCCCCAGCACTTCCTGGTGTGGCGGAAGTGCTGAGGTCCAGGGCTCCAAAGGCATGGGGGCATCCCCTGGCGGCGACCACGGGCCCCTACAGGGTGGAGCTTCAAAGCTCTGTACCCGTGATCCCCAAAGGAACCAGGGCGGTCACCCCCAGATGGTCTGGGGAAGGCTCAAGCCCTCCTCCGGTCCTCCTGGGCCTCCCGGCCGGGTCGCCACCCCAGCCACCTCTGACAGTGTATAAGTTCTGGGTGGAAGTAATCTGTGTATGTGGGTACCATTATTTTCACTTTATGTTTTTCATTATTTTTCTGTCTGTCCTTTGTGAACTGTCTGTTGAAGAAGAAGGAGGAACAACATGATTTTTGTAAATTTTTGTTCAATCTTTTCACTTTTTGCTCTGGAGTCACTGTAATTATTATATATAGCACCTGTACTTATTTTATTTGTTTTTGGTAATGTTCTTGCATTGAACTGTATATATTTGCAAGACATTATTATAAATAGTTATTGCCAGATGTGGAATGGACCAGATTTCTGTTTTTTGGAGCAGTCATCATTGTCCGTGTCTCTAACCTCCCATCCCTGGTCATTCAGTTACGGTTCCATGTGCTCTGAGTCTGAAACTGTGCAACAGCACCATTGCATGGGGCACTGCAAGTCAATTTAAGCTTGCACTTCTGCACCTTGGACTCCATACCATACAGAGACCAGACCCTAGTGAATTTTGGCTGCTTGTTAATAGATAGAGTACCATTTAAATGATTCTTCTTCTTCTTTGTGTATTCTTTTACCACGCCAATAAACCTCAGAAGCAGCTTAGCTATTAGCCAAACAAACAGGCCTGATGGACTGAAAGGTTTCCTCTCATTTGTCAAATTTTGTTTTATCTATATATGAAGATGTCAGTCTGCAGTCTTATATGGCACTAATTCCTGTCTTGTACCTGATACTACTGGAATAGACATTCAGCTCCCCCAAGTCTGTGTTGGATAAAACTGCTTTATGGTCCTGTCCGCAATTAATAGTTAAGTAAAATGAAATACAATAACGTAAGTATAAAAATAATACAGCAGTAACACTAACCTTGTTAATATTTGAAAGAAAAGCTACTAATGATACTAGGAGTACAAAATGTTCTGGAAATGACATAAGATATGTTAAAAAGAAAAACATATATTCTAAGGGTTAAATACATTTTCTTAGTCATATTAAAATTCATCAAACGAAAAGGAAAATTAAATTAAATACAATAGGCAACTCAAAGCAAAAGAATACAAAAAAAACGGCGAAATGACGTGCTAGGATTTCAAGTTTAAGTCTTAAAATGACTCTTAGGGGCTTTTCATCGCTTCATTGCTTCATGTGATAGGACTTGTGAGGAGCAAATGAATAGAATCAATGCTGTTTGCTGTATCAACAAATTAAAGCCAGAATGGCGTAACGCCCCCACTTGAATCCTCAGAGCACTCAGGAGACTGGAGAAAAGTGTTTAAAAAATATGAACTGAGTGATGTTACCAGCTCAATAATGTTTAGGGCTGCTATTCAAAACAGGCTGCAGTATGCTATAAAAATCAATGTAGCCTGAAATAGGAACTTTCCACTTTTTTGTCACATTATAACAAAAGAATTTGCTTTTCTTCTTCTCTCCTTTTTGTCTAAATTTTATATATAAAGAGCTTTGGATATTATAATGGTAAGATATGCATGAGAGATGCCTTTTTTTGTTTAAATCTTACTTAAGTTCACTTTTGTGTTTTGTTTCAAATCACTTTAAAAGTATGCAGCAACAAGCTTATTCATCTTGAATATTGCTAGTTTTCATAGTATTCAATGATACTTTTTTTTTTGTAATACAAAACTAGTGGTTAAACTAATAATTTTGTTTCAAATTAAAAATCTACCCTTGGTTTCCACCAAAGGCAGGGCTATCTTCTGCATTGAACCCAATCCTAGCCACCTTTTATTTCATATAGCATCCTTCTGTTGTAAAACACCATCCTACAAGCACTTTGGCACAACATTTATGCAATGCAATTTGCTCAGGGTCACACAGCAAGTCAAAGGTGAGCATTAAGCTAGCAGCGCTGGAGTTTAAAGTACAATGGCTCAGACCATAATGCCTGTCCAAGATTATCATGGAAAAGGCTCAAATGAGTATGAAATAAATCAAGCAGATGGATGAGCAATTTTCATCAGTGGCCATATTCAAATGAACCATTTTGGCTTTTTGTCCTGATACTGCCTCTGCTGAACTACCCTCACATTCAAAACTGTAGCTGCATTTTCCCAAAATGACCAAAGTTCAGCAGCTTTAGCATACAAAATGGGATTCAGCAAAAGCCTGATGTGTTGAAATGATTACACAGACAAAATATCTTCATTTTTCAAAGTTTTAGTAAAAATTCAAGGTAAAAGAGAAAATTAATATAGCAAAGAAAAGCAGTTTTTGTTAAGAAAAGTTCTGTTCAGAGCTTATAAATCTTGTTTCATTTCAAATCGTTACAAATCACTCCTAAATGTTTCTGAACCATTTAAAAGCAGTCAGAAAGCACTATGCCTATCCTAGTACTATGCTAAAAATGGGTCTTTCAAGTCCCTGTGCCCTGGGAACTATTCTAAACAACAACTGACACAATTCACACACTGTATCTTAGTTATAGCAAGAAAGTGCTATCTCATACTAACTTACAGGGGGTAAAAGGCTATACCATTGTCTATGGCTACGACTAAGCAAACATTAATAGGAATTTAATTTAACTTAAAGCATTACATTTCTAAGATTCGCTCTTACAACTACCATCATAATATAAAGAGGGCTGACAAAGTCAAAGATGTCTAGTGCCAGCCTGTTGTCCTCATTTACTGTGACACACTTTCTTCTAAATAAAATAAAATAAAAAAAAAAAGATAATGGTTCTTTCCCCCAGTAAACCAAGCTTTCCATGCTGAGGATTTGTCGTCTTTGGGAGCAGGGTCTGAAATGAATGCTGATTTCCAGTCGTCCTTCTTCTAAAATAGCATAATGATTGCAAGGGGCGTGGCTTCTGGAGACATAGGGGAAGTGATGTCATTGTTTGCCCAAAGGCAAAGTCAGTTACCAACTATGTCACACTTTCACGCTTCCCTGCCATTTCTACCGGATCAGAGCAACTGAAATGCTCATGAGGCTTGTGTGTGTGATATCATGCACTACTATTACTTAAATAAATTTCAATTTATTCTTCTTTGGACAAATACAGTATGTATTTATTATTAAGCTTGGAATGAGCAGGTCTGCTTTTAATTAATCCTTTTGTGTCCCCTGGCCTAAGTCCTTGTGTTCTCCACAGAAACTCTCCACGGGTGAGCCTCAAGGATCAGTGTTGGGTCCACTTCTCTTTTCCTACTAAATATTGTTCCAGAGGTGATGTTATTTCTTCGCATGGCTTCTCCTACCGCCTCTCTGCTGATGATGCACAGATCTTTCTCTCATTTCCCTCTAACCAAACACATATTGTAGCCCATACTCCCAGCCGCCTCTCTGCCATCTCATCCTTTCAGTGTCAGATACCCTGCATTTGCCTCCTGATTCTCATTATTCAGATTTGTCTCTGAGCATTGCTCTTGAAGATGTCACCCTTTCACTGTCAGTCACAGTTAGGAATCTTGGCATGACTTTGGACTCATCCTTTTCATTTATTGAATATATTCCTTCAATGGCCCAATCCTAAATAAGATAAAATAAAATAATGAAATTGATTAAATAAAGTGGTCCACCAGCACTTGCATTACAAAATCCTGACAGTCATGGAAATGATTATCTGTGTATTTGAGTAAATAACTCGACAATTCTTAACCACATAATTATCATGACGCATTCAACCCCACCACTAGACAGCATCCTCGATGAGCCAATTTAATGTGAGTATATATCTGATTAGAAGAGGACAGCAATTTCCAATTATAATTATTAAAACAAACATACAATGCTAATTTGAACATCTGGCCATTTGTTGGATAATAAACCCCACACGTTTATATGTGATGTAAATGTAACATTTTCTAAAAATTAATCTATGAAGGTACCCAGTAGATACAATATATGGCCATGATAAGCCTCTGAATAGAACAAAAATGTGGGAAAAAGGAAATAAAAAAATCCCATTAAAAACATGCAGAGTATGGGATACTTTTAACATGACAGCTTTAACACTTGGATCCTACTCCAATTAAGATATCTACCAGCAGCACTGCTGTTTGCATAAGCTTTGAAAAATTTCCTTAGAGTGTCATTAGAGAAAATAATTTGAGCAGGTTACAATTTGCCATTAAAGCAAAGGGATAAAAATGAAAACCACAATGCTGGAGGATACTAGTCATTAGTTTGTATATTGCAGGTTTTATTCATAGCAAGCATCTATAAAAGACTTGATGTGTTGCTCGGCAGATTAAACAAAAGTTAAATAGGAGGCAATTGTAAAAGGAAAAAGAAAAGATAAATTGGTGAATGCCACACCAAATAATAAAAAGACAGTTATTGGCACAATTTTACACACATTAAAACCTTACTTATTGTGTACAACTTTTTTCCAAGTTTAGTATTTTCCTTCAACAAGTTTATAAAATAAGCTTTTGGAAAATAATCCCATTCTGTCAGTTTAGATCATCTATCCACTTAATAAGTCAAATATGCTGATGGCTGTTTAAAGCTGGATGGTGTGGTTCAGTGTCTATTGGCAGTGCTCTCCAGGTCTTAATAAGTGATGGGCTGATTTGCTGGTTTTAACTGACACATGTGACTGTTTTAGATTACATGCAAGTGCAGCAAAACCAAAATGTGCACATACTGAAAATACAACAGAGAGTGTGACCACTAGGGGGCGTTGCAGCACTCCAAACCCAGAGACAACCTCATAGACGTAAGTCCTGATATAAATAAAAGGTTTAGTAATAATAATACCTTAGAGAAAGGCTTCAAAATGGGCATATACCAAACACAATTCTTCTTCTGTCTCTCTTTTTCTTCACCTCAACACCTCCCAAGTGAGCTCTGTCTGTCCTCCACACACAGCTCCTTTTATCTTGGACCTGGGACTAATTCTGGTCACTTCCGATTCAATTGGCAGCTCCATAAATTAGGGAGTATAACTCCCTGCAGCATCCTCTAGAGGCACCCATGGACACCAGCAGGGCTGCCTCACTGCACTACAGTTCCCAACATTCCCTGCGGGTATCTGAGTGGGTCTCGAAGCTCAGGGATGCTGGCATCTAGTAGAATGGGGGAGCATATAGCTTTGAAATGGAGCGTGCTTTGATATCTCTGCTACGTTGGCCTCCTGGCCAGTTAAGAGAAGTGCTATTTTTTACAATATGTATAACTGTAATAACAAAAATTAGCTTTCATTAGGAAGCTAGTTGAATGTTTGGCTTTAAAGCACAAAAAATGAATGTGAACTCAAATTACAGTTTTTTCACAATGTTTTTTTCCCCGTTGGGCATTTTGTAATCTGTTGTGTCGTACTGTAATAATAATCACTTATTTATGTTTTCTCATGCTGGAAGAGCCCTGCTCATAACGGTAGCTTTCTAGCTGAAATTAAATTTGGGCTGCAAAACTGCTTATTTTTATGACTAGTCATTATTACAGATATCTACAATTTAATATTGTATAGAGCAGAATGCAAATTATAGATATCTATAATAAACTTTACAATATATACAGCTGGGGAATGTTTTCCATTTTTATCAATGGAGTGCTCAGTTAAAGATATCTTTAATTATATCTTTCTAACAAAGGGCATGGATGGGCTGGCATACTGAACGAGTTGATTGGTGGTAAAGGGGCAACCTGCACCCCAAACCCTGATTAAAACTGCTTTAGGCACAAGGTTCTTTCCCACAAAAGGCTTCACTAATAAACACAGTACCATCAAGTTACACACATAGCTATTATATGACCAGTAAGCTCTTCTCCATGTTTTCATCCTCATTACCAGGTGAGTGCCGTACAGTCCCGACTTTGACAAGAAGCTTCTTTATGGTTTCTACTATGTATCCAGCAGGGGGCGCATGCTTCCTAAGAATATATGATTTTTAGAAATTGCAGCTTTACTAAACCAGAATTGATATATAACATATACAGTGGTGCTTGAAAGTTAGTGAACCCTTCAGGATTTTCCATATTTCTGCATCAAATAATAAAGGGTAAAATAATATACAGTATATACTCGCTTTTAAGTTCTCCCATGGATGGATAAGTCAGGGCTTGATTTTACTGTATAATTTCCAGTATTTTATAATGTCCGTCATTTACCGTAAGTCAAATGTGGAAAACTCACGCTATTGGTCCAAGAGATATAATATGCAAATGCCCACGTGAGCGAGTAACCACGGAGGACACTGCCTTTTTGTTTCTATGTATTGTGCTTACGTGACTACATGGTAATACCCAAACTATTCCGAAGTAGAATTTGCACTGATTTGTGTTTTTTTGTATCTCACACCCTCATACAATTTTATTGTAAGAGCATCCTTCATCTATGATAGAGCGTTCGATCAGGTGAAAATATGAAGATGGTTTTAAATTAAAATTTGTTGAAGTGGCGAAATAAATTGCTACCTACACTACTGCAACAAAATTCAATGTGTCTGAGAAAACTGGGGCGAGATTGGAAGAAGCAAAAAGATGTAAAACAAAAAAAAAATAAGTGTCGCATTTTTGATCGAGCATATAAGTCTGGATCTGATTTTATGATCAATTTTGCAGGTTTCAAGACTTGACTTATACGTGAGTATATAAGGTATATCCTTACCAGTGATATAGTGGCAAATCTTACATAGAAAAAGAAAAAAATAACACAAAAGAAAGGACAAACTTAGCTTCTTTTAATTTTGACTCCAACAAATAATCAGTCGAAGGAAACTCCAGGCAAAGAAGCTGCTGTAGTGAGGTCCTTGGCAGTTGGCTCTGACCACTGAGAGCGCTGGAGGGATGGTCCTAGGCACAGCAGTAGTCTTCTACCTATCCATATGGTGAGTTTAAGAATATGCAGTTGTCCAACATGGAATTCAATCTTTGCTTACACAGTTCAGCTTTAATTAGCACACAGTAACTGCTGACCATAAACTGACCATCACCAAACAAGGGCACACCTACACCCTTTTAATAGCCTTCTTGAGCCACTCTGTTTGTCTCTCCTTATTTCACCCTCTTCTTGTCAACTCGCTTACATTACTTAGATGCTTCAGCTGGGTCTATTCATGGCCTCAGTAACTAGTCTGAAGGTAAAATAATATAATGTAGAATTAAAGTCACAGATCACAGTGGAACACTTAAGACCTTTGGCCACACTCTAGCATATCACTTGCACCTTCAAAACTCCTTTCTTGCCTCTGTTACAATTGACGTTATTGAATGTTGTTACCCGAGTGTCAATTGCTGTCGTTGCTCTGAAGAGCTAGACAATAATCATCAAGAAAATGTCACACTTGAATTCACTTGCAGTCTTTCACTACCTGTGATGAGGAACTTCATAGACAAATCTAAAAAACACTGTTTGGGTCTCCAGATATTTCAGTCACTAACTACAGAAGTACTATGAGCTTAAGTAAATGCCTACCACAAAAACAGTACAAGTTACTAGTTACTAATTACCATATCCTTAGCAAATGTGGCTCAGCATGTTCTATACAATTAAATAACCTGATTGTGGCATTTCAGTGTGTTTCCTTGTAGTTTAGCTCTATCGTATAATCTGGCTTTTTCATTTTCTCAGTATTTTTAACTGTGCGACAGACCAAAAAGTGCATAATACTGAGTGTTATTTGGTATTGAGAACTTAATATTGACAAGCAGGTGATTTTGACTTTTCAAAAATCTAGGATAGTAGTTTCAAAAATCATGGCAGCAATGTACCCATCTTCAGATAGGCTTTTAAACATCCAAACCACAAGTATAAGAAGGTGCTGGAATGAACTGAACAACACAAATGCCCTCCCATCTTACCATTTTTCAGTCCATTCATTCATATGGGTGTGATGGGCAAAGATCTATGAAGACAAAATCCAACACCAGCTAATCTGACAAACATTAAAATACACTATAGTTAACTTTAGGACACATTTTAGTTAAATGCCATAATATCAACACGTTGTTGAGACCATCAGATTTACAGTAGGCTGATCTGGTGGTAAATCAGCAATACACCTGATAATATAATAATATAATATCAGATGTTTGAGTCTACAATTACAAAATTATAGGCATGCTCTTTAAATGTGAACTTGCTCACTGTCGTCATTCCCCAGAAGAAGCTGTCAGTAATGCACCACTGCCACTGTTGAAATCTCACTCATGTGGGCTGGCATTGCTTGCTGCCAGTTACATTGTGATGTCATCTGTAATCACCTTGTTAAGTGATTTTGCATTTGTTGCAGGCTGCTGAATGAGCTCAGCACCATCACAGCGTTTGTAATCATTGTTGAAGCCATTTTGTGCTTGTTTTTTTGGATCATCACTGCCATTTTTTTAATATTTTGTGCATAGCTGTTGCCATACTGTTTATGGTTGCTATGCTTGTTGCTGGTCACATGACATATTACATCATTTCATCATTCCTGTCTAAATAACATGGTATTATGGTACTGTTACTGTTTTTAACCTTGGAGTTAAGATAGTTTATGATTCAATGATCATGGTAGAGGGCCAATGCAAAATAACAGCAAACAATATCAAAACGTCCATGAAGCATCCATGAAACAAAATGACAAAATCCACATGTTAAGTCAACGTACTCATAGTCACTTACTCACAATGTCCAAAACGTGCATTTTCACTAAAATAATTTTAAGTAAACCAGGGTTTGACCTGAAGACTTTGTGACTAAGCAACTGAATGGATTATACAACAACGTGAGTAACGTGAGATTTTTTCATGAATGTTTACTTAACATTTTGGTATTGTTTACCGTTGTACTGCATTGGCCCCTCGTACCACAATCATTGAATTATAGATTTTCTTATCTACTTTCTGCAAGAAAACATGAGATTAAAACTTTTTTTTGGCCATCACTATATAACACATGGAGTAAGTACCTTTTAAGCATAATATTGTTTTTGGGTTGAGTACTCCTTTAAAAATGATCCTAAAATGTGGACAAAACAGAAATCTTTAATGTATAGTAGGCTACCGAAGAATACAACAGACCAAGAAAGCCCAAACTTGGCCTGTTATTGTATGCAGCAGTCCTAATTGTGATTCCACAAATCTGTTACCATCTATTCATGGTTATTTATGGAGCCTGTTGTACATCCGAATAAATAAAGGTTCTTTCAGGACTTTTCGTATGGATGGTTATTTCAGGAACCAAAAAATAGTTCCTCTATAGCATTACTTTATTATTCATCTGTTTTTTTGTTTTTTTTTTTCATTTTTTCTACATAGTCCCACCAAGTGCTACATGGCTCTCTATCCTCGTGGCATGGCTTTTAGTGGTTGGAGAGATGTCCTGAGAGTGCTACCATTTCTGTAGGCCCAACTGAGCGGCATGTGCCTCACAGATAGGAGCAACTTCTGCGGCAGCCATAGCAAAAATAAATTAAAATAAGTTGTGCTAGGCATTCAGTGAAATGCTGAGCTGACGTGTGCTCTTCAGTATTAGCAGGCTGAACATTTCTCGTAGTCAAAGGCTCCAGCTGCCTAATTAATTCTATTTATTATTGCAATTATGAATAGATATAGGACAATACCTCAACCATTACATTTTAGACAATGTCATGACGAAGATTTTGAGGCACGTTTCAGCATTGTTTACCATCATTGATGATAGAAAGCTGCTGGTCATTTTGATATGGAAAAGTTCACCATCTCCCTTGATGGTGTCTCAATAAGGCTGCTGCATTCAAAGGTTCCTTTTCTGATGTATATTTCAGTTCTTCTGAACGATAAAATAGAACCTTTGTTTAGAAATCTTTTCTTTTACAAAGTAATAACTAGATGTGATCAGGTAAACATTTCAGGGTGTTAATGTAACACTTAAAGAAAGCCAACAGGGGTTCACAACCGTTCACGCTGTGCTGTATTAGTGAGGGTTTCCTGTTCGCAGCTTGACCAGTTACCCTCAATTGCAAGCTGCGCCAGTGAGCTCCTGCAACGCCGTGCCCCAACTGAGAGTGAGTGGGCGCACTAATTGGACTGATGGATTGCTAATTTGACTTGATTTACCAGTTAATGGTCCTTAGTATAATAAGTTCTGGATGATTGTACAAAAATATGCAGATGCTGAAGTAATAAGAATAATATTTGTATTTAAGCACCATCTGGAGTGTTTTCAGAGCCATTAGAGTAATTTGCAAAACAGCTCAGGCTGCAATTCTGTTGGAGCAGCAAATATTAAAAACCATTATATTCAGTTATATGAAAACATTTTATTCATAACATATTGCAGATGGACACACCAAAGTGAAGAAATGAATATATGTGCATTAAACTGCATTTTATTTACTGCTATCTGAAAGCAGTGAATAGCTAAGAAAACCTTAACGTCATGAAATGTCTTTCATTATTAAACACCGTCCAGACTTAAATGCAGTTTACTTTCAAATAAGATTATGCCACAGTTATCATTAAAGGGCTATTTTTAACTCCGGAGATAGCTGGGGACAGCACATTCAGAATGGTAAGCAAGTCTACTGTATGCGAGTGACATGGTTGGAACGAGTCATTTTTATTAAAGTAATTCAACTGGGAAAAAATAATCAAGTCAAGCCTCTGGAGGTGAAAGAAAAGAATACAAATGCACCAAATGAACAACATGTTTTATGTAACACGCAAAAAAAAATGCCTCTGCAAAATGATTTCCAAATATCACAAGCATGCGTTTCACAGTTCATTTAGCAAACTTGATTGAACTTCCTGAGACGGAGGAGAACGAACGCGCTGGTGGAAATATATTGCTTGCGCATAGTTAATGTAATCAAAGAAGAAGCAGCTTTTGGCATGGAATTGCACGCTCTCAGAGATGAAATAAATGCGACCCTTTAGATCAGAGTGCCTAAGCCACTTTTGAGGGCAGATCTGCAAATAAGCAGGCATCTCAAGTTGTCAGACTGAGCAGAAATAAAATGCAGATAGCATTCAACTGACAGCACTCATTCTGAACAGTCACATGTGTCTTATTCAGCTTTTCTTATTCCTTTATAGAGCTGCAGGATGTTAGAGCCTATCCTGGCAGCTTCTTCTTATTTCGCCTGTTCCCGGTAGGGGTTGCCACAGCGTATCATCTTTTTCCATATCTTTCTGTCCTCTGCATCTTATTCTGTTACACCCACCAACTTCATGTCCTCTCTCAGCACATCCATAAACCTTCTCTTAGGCCTTCCTCTTTTCCTCTTACCTGGCAGCTCTATCCTTAGCATCCTTCTCCCAATATACCCAGCATCTCTCCTCTGCACATGCCCAAACCAATGCAAACTTGCCTCTCTGATTTTATCTCCCAACCGTCCAACTTGAGCTGACCCTCTAATGTACTAATTTCTAATCTTGTCCATCCTTGTCACACCCAATGCAAATCGTAACATCTTTAACTCTGCCACCTCCAGCTCTGTGTCCTGCTTTCTGGTCAGAGCCACCATCTCAATCCCATATAGCAAAGCTCGTCTCACTACCATCCTGTAGACCATCCCTTTCACTCTTGCTGATACCCATCTGTCACAAATTACTCCTGGCACTCTTCTCCACCCATTCCACCCTGCCTACACTCTCTTTTTCACCTCTCTTCCACAATCACTGTTACTATGTACTGTTGATCCCAAATATTTAATCTCATCCACCTTCACCAACTCTACTCTTTGCATCTTCACCATTCCACTGACCTCCTTCTCATTTACACACATGTATTCTGTCTTGTTCTTACTGACATTCATTCCTCTCTTCTCTAGAGCATATCTCTACCTCTCCAGGGTATCCTCAACCTGCTCCATACTATCGCTACAGATCACAATGTCATCAGCAAACATCATAGTCCACAGAGACTCCTGTCTAATCTCATCTGCCAACCTCTCCATCACCATTGCAAATAAGAAAGGGCTCAGAGCCAATCCCTGATGTAATCCCACCTCCACATTGAATGCATTTTTCACTCCTACCACAGACCTCACCATTGTTACACTTCACTCATACATATCCTGTACCACTCTTACATACTTTTCTGCCACTCCCAACTTCTTCATACAATACCACAGCTCCTCTCGAGGCACCCTGTCATATGCTTTCGCCAGGTCCACAAAGATGCAATGCAACTCCTTCTGGCCTTCTCTATACTTCTCCATAACCATCCTCAGAGCAAACATCGCATCTGTGGTGCTATTTCTTGGCATGAAACCATTCTGCTGCTCACTAATCATCTCCTCCCTTCTTAATCGAGCTTCCTCTACTCTTTCTCATAACTTCATGTTATGGCTCATCAATTTTATAACCCTGTAGTTACTAGAGTCCTGCACATCCCCCTTATTCTTAAATATCGGCACCAGTACACTTCTTCTCCACTCCTCAGGCATCCTCTCACTTTCCAAGATTCCATTAAACAATCTGGTTAAAAACTCCACTACATCTTTCCTAAACACCTCCATGCTTCCCTAGGTATGTCATCTGGACCAACGGCCTTTCCATTTTTCATCCTCTTCACAATAGTCCTTACTTCCTCCTTGCTGATCCATTGCACTTCCTGATTCACTATCTCCAAATCATCCAACCTTCTCTTTCTGTTCATTCATCAGCACCCAAACCCATATGCTATGGCAGTATTTTACAAAGCACACTCACTCAGACAGGCCCAGTTTATAGTCCACTTCCATCCATATGAATCCTTACTTTCATACACAAGGCCAATCTGAGTATAAATCAACATCAAATGGACACCTTGGGATGTTGGAGAAAAGATCTATGAACACTCGAGAACGTGCAGACTCCCTGAGACAGAGACAGAAGTAAAACCCAAGCTCATAGAGATGAGATGTAGCAGCAATAAGCAGCAGTCCATTGAAAACCTGGAGATATATATGTGTGTGAGAGATGATTTTGGTTGGTTCTGCGGTCTTTGGCAGTTGATCCCTAACGGGCACTGCAATAAAATGTATCTTTATATTATGAAAGACTTTTCTTTTGCTTAATCCTAGATCATAATTGCTTGACTCCACTCTTACTGGATTAGCCTGCTTTTCCACTCTTTCTTATGGTCACTAAGGCCACCTGGTGACATATATGTGGCCAGCCTGCACAACAAAAACCCACTGTTATAGGAGCCCAATATGGGTAAATTTTTATCTGTGCATTTTTACTACCAAGTCAGATTGGTGCATTCAAAAACATTTCTAGTTTTGTTGGTCTGCCTTTCACAAACACGCTGAAGAGTGTTATGCAAGAGTGAACTGAATGGAAATAAATAGAAATGAACTGGACGTCTCATTTATTGGTACCTGCTGGGCAATCTTTTTCAATTTAAATCTAAACTGATTTAATATAAACAGTTGAAAATACTAAAGTAGTCAAAATACATCCAGCTTTATGGTCTCTGGATCCAGTTTTACCTTTTTAAGATCACTGACAGAAAGCAACTGAAGAGGGCCTTCCCCCTTGGTGAAAATGAGAATGATTATAAGAGCGGGGGTCCCTGGTGAAACAAATGAAATTAGAAAAGTGGGGGAAAGGTTATTGGCACATGATGAAATGACTGAGATTAGAACGACATCACCCTTGTTGAGATGATTGCGCATAGAATTGGAGAAACATATTGAGAACAAGACACCAATTTAGGATTGTCAGTAAATCAAATCGGATGTGGGAGGGAAATCCGGGAGAATTCCCAGAGAAAAACGCAAAGAGAGAAGGCGCAGACTCCATATGGACATTGACTGAGCATGGGACCTGTGAAGCAGCAATGATAGGCGTTGCATGACTGTGCCACCCGAAAATAAAACTGCTCAAAAAAATTAAAGGAACACTTTGAAAACACCTCAGATCTCATTGTGAAAAAAATCATGCTGGATATCTCTACTAATATGGACTGGGTAATGTGTTAGGAATGATAGGATGCCACATCTTTTGATGGAAATGAAAATTATCACCCTACAGAGGGCTGAATTCAAAGACACCCCGAAAATCACAGTGAAAACATGATGCGGCAGGCAAGTCTATTTCCCTGAAATTTCATTGCAGCAACTCCAGATCATACTCAGTAGTTTGTATGGCCCCCACGTGCTTGTATGCTTGACTGACAACGTTGGGGGGGCATGCTTCTAATGAGACGATGGCTGGTGTCCTGGGGGATCTCTTCCTAGATCTGAACCAGGGCATCACTCGCAGCGTCAGATGGACCTGAACACAATGTCCCAGAGGTATTCTCTTGGATTTAGGTCAGGTGAGTGTTGGGACCAGTCAATGGTAACAATTCCTTCATCCTCCAGGAACTGCCTGCATACTCTTGCCACATGATGCTGGGCATTGTCGTGCTCCAGGATAGGGTCTGACAATGGGTCCAAGGATTTTAACCTGATACCTAATGGCAGTACAGGTGCCGTTGTCTAGCCTGTAGGAGGTCTGTGTGTCCCTCTATGGATATGCCTCCCCAGACCATCACTGACCCACCACCAAACCGGTCATGTTGAACGATGTTACAGGCAGCAGAACATTCTCCACGGCTTCTCCAGACATCTTTCGCATCTGTCACATGTGTTCAGGGTGAACCTGCTCTCATCTGTGAAGCACAGGGTGCCAGTGGTGGACCTGCCAATTCTGGTATTCTATGGCAAATGCCAATCAAGCTCCACAGTGCCGGGCAGTGAGCACAGGGCCCTCTAGAGGATATTGGGCCCTCAGGCCACCCTCATGAAGTCTGTTTCTGATTCAGAGACATTCACACCAGTGACCTGCTGGAGGTCATTTTGTAGGGCTCTGGCAGTGCTCATTCTGTTCCTCCTTGCCCAAAGGAGCAGATACTGGTACTGCTGATTAGTTAAGGACCTTCTACGGCCCTGTCCAGCTCTCCTAGAGTAACTGCCTGTCTCCTGGAATCTCCTCCATGTCCTTGGGACTGTCCTGGGAGACACAGCAAACCTTCTGGCAATGGCACATATTGATGTGCCATCCTGGAGAAGTTGGACTACCTGTGCAACCTCTGTAGGGTCCAGGTATCGCCTCATGCTACCAGTAGTGACACTGACTGTAGCCAAATGCAAAACTAGTGAAGAAACAGTCAGAAAAGAGGAGGAGGGAAAAATGTCAGTGGCCTCCAATTGTTAAACCATTGGCACTGTGTGCCATGATGGGTAGTTTTAGAACATTTCCTTTTGTTTTTTATTCGTCAGAAACTCTTTAGATTTTTACATAGATCAGGAGACAAGATACAACTGACCTGTAAATGAGTTACATTGTAAAGATTTCAGTAAAAGCTTAAGTTACGTATTTTCAGGGTGTTGCATTCACTGAGTTATGGTTTAGCTAGGGTTGTAGCCCTAGCTCAGATTTATTGTTTGTTTCTTTATGGTTTTACAATTTTTCAAATAATATTTCCTTTTTATGTTGTTGATAATGTTCTTGGCTTTGATTTGTCTTTTTTGATTCATGCTTTTCTTTTATAAAGTTTTGCTTAACTATTATGTTCTTGTGTGTTCTCTTAAGTTCCTTGTATTTTATTTGTGGAGCTCCAAGGGGTGGGACCACCCTGACATTATGGCTGAAGGACCACCCTCAGCTTATAAAGTGTGAGGTTGAGGATCATTAAATCTTTGACCTTTATATGGTGCATTGTGAGTATTGTTTTCTTTTCATATTTTTGTGGCTCTTTGGATTTATTTGATTTTGTTCTTTGTTTTGATTATTGAATTATGTTTTGAAATTTGTTTGTTCTTAAGGCCTTTTGTCTTTCGCCATTTTGTGTCATTATTTAAAGTATAAAGATTATCATTTCATAATTTATATTTACATGAATTTGGTTAGCAGAAGCTTTTATCCAGAGTGACTTGCAAAAGAGGTTAACATAATCGAGTAAACTTCAGTCTGGAGGACTGTTTGGGAACAAGTGTTACAGGACCAGGGTACGAAATTGACCATCACAAATGAAGAACTCTGAACAAAACACAACTGAGTTACAATTCCTAGTTTACAAAAATCTAACAGCTAACATTAGTTAGACAGAAATTGACCAAGCCTTCAGATACTTCTTAAACACGTTAAGGGAATCAGAACTTTGAACAGAGCTGGGCAGTTTGTTCCACCTGTCAGGGCTACACATGAATGGACTGGGATTTGATAACACACAGAGGTGGCATCACCAGAAGATGTTTAACAGCAGGCCTGAGTGGTCGAGAAGTATCATAAGATCTCACAAGTGTTTTAATATATACAGTATACTGCTGACCCATTTACTACCCAATAGACAAGTTTCAAGAATCTGAACTTAATACTTACAGAAGGAAGTCAGTGCAGTGATCTGTGGAGAGGAGTGAATTGAACCTGCCTCGACTGGTTGAGCACTAGACGTTCCTCTGCATTTTCAATTATGTGCAGTGGCTTGGTGACACATGTCGGCACTCTTGCCATCAGAAAGTTGCAGTAGTCCAGACAACCAACACCTAGACCAGGAGTTGTGTTGCATATTTTGTCATATATTGTCTGAGAGACCGTAGCAATATGGTCCCTGAAGGACAGCTGGTCATGAGTCACCACTCCAAGGTTGGGTACTGAATGGGGTGCTGAATAGATGGATGAGGTATTGCCTTGCCCTGAAGCCAGAGGTTTTTACAGATTTTCCTTCCCTGAAGGGCATTTTTGATACTTTTGTATGTATGTTTTAAAATTCTGGAGCCAAGTTGCCTCTTTGGAAATATATAGGTCAAAGCTTACCAGCAAAGTTTAGGGATAAAGCTACCTGGAGTGAAGTCTAGTCTAAGCAGGCCTGTCCTGGTTTAGGAGTCTCTCGTGAGGCCTTGCACTCTTTTTGCTATTTGGATTGCATTCAGTTTATAACAAAACTGCACTTAAATCTATACTAATAAAAGGCAAAGCCCTCACTCACTCACTCACTCACTCACTCACTCACTCACTCATCACTAATTCTCCAACTTCCCGTGTGGGTGGAAGGCTGAAATTTGGCAGGTTCATTCCTTACAGCTTCCTTACAAAAGCTGGGCAGGTTTTATATCGAAATTCTACGTGTAATGGTCATAACTGGAAGCAGTTTTTCTCCATTTACTGTAATGGAGATGAGCTTCAACGCCGTGGGGGCGGAGTTTCGTGTGACATCATCACGCCTCCCACGTAATCACGCACATAGAAAACCAGGAAGACCTGAAAAAGCGCTGAAGAAAACATGCATTATATAATTGAGAAGGCAGCGAAACAATAAGAAGCGAGCGAGTGACATATACAACCATATTCATGAGTTCTGCTACTTCGGAAACAAAGCACGATGTAAACCTACACTTTAAAGTAAGTTCATAGACAGGCTGCCGCTGGCGTTTGTAATTTAGTGCCTGCCCATATAAGGCCGTCCGTCAGCGGCAATCCAATAGCAAACTGCCACGGGTAAATATTCACGGGTGAAGGACTGTGCTTATGGAGAGGAAGATGAGATGGTCAGGGTGGTGTTTGACACAAACTCAGCGAAACTGCGAGAGAAAGTTTTAAGTGCCAGGACTAAGGTAACATTAAATACAGCCATGGACATAGCAGGAGATGGCACCAGCACAGCTGGGAACCTTCGATGCATGTACACCGAGTGGCTCACGTGAACTGACGCAGTGCACAGATAAAAGGCAACAGTTCCAAAGAGCGCTGAACAAAAACCGAATTACACAATTGAAAAGGCAGCAAAAAATATGAAGCGTCTCATACATACAAGCATATTCATAAATCCAACTACTGCGGAAACAAAGGACACGTTGGAAAAGTCAATGTCCCGCTAAAGGAAGACAGTGTAAAAAACCCGTGCATGCAGTGTGTCAGGTCTCAGATAAAGAAGAAGACGAGCTGTTTATTGATGCAGTAAGAAACGAATCGATGAATGAAACCTGTCATCTTTACAACGATTGACAAACACGGAATGTAACATGAACACAACACATCCTACAAATACGAACCTGATTGAAAGAAATAATGATAATCAAATCATTGATGACAGCAACACTCAGTAACACTCACAAAACAAATACTGTATATTGACAGTCATGTTACGTTATTTTTAAAATGTTCCCTTTTCTTTTTCTAGCTTTTTTAACACACTACTTCTCCGCTGCGATACGCGGCACCACCTTAGTTTGAGAAGAAGTCTGAAAAATATGAGGTTAACACAGAAAAACATCACCAATTCAAGCTTTATGAATAATCGATTCGCCATCAATAATTGTTTTGGTAAAGCCATCCTCCTTCCATTTTATAATTTTTCCGCCAATAGCCATGATTAAATGAACGGTAAATAAAGTAAGAGCAAAGCGAGGGTGACTTATTTAGGCAGGCATATATATGACAGCAACACTCATGACAATGTCAATCATGTTACGTTATTATTAAAATGTTTCCTTTTCTTTTTCATTACTTCTTTAACACACTACTTCTCCGCTGCGAGGCGGGTATTTTGCTATATATATATATGAATGACCTCCAAAGAGCGCTGAGACTTTTGATATCATGAACGTGTCTGCAAAACTGTGGTCTCCTGCCCAGCAAAAGTCGAGCAGCCAGCGCGCATATCTGTGCCGGCCTTTGAGACGCTGACTGCGCTTCTGCCTTAAGTCAAAGTGAGCACTTTTAATTTTTTTCATCCTCCCCTTGCGCTATAGCCCAGACAAGTGCAAACACGGGACCCCTTTCTACACCACGGAAAAATATTAAGGCGATTCACACTTTCTTTTGCACGTATACGATTATGAGATCCTCACCTCGGATTATGAAGACACGCACACGAGTGGAGGACTGACAGTGTCATCACAGTTGATTAATGGCGGGGACGTCTCACCAGTCTACACAAGACCCAACGCAACTGTCCCCAAAAGGCGATCATAACGTCAGCGAACACATCTCTATACTATATAAAAGAAAAAGGCAACTTTCCTTTCTTTACACCTTTTTTCCTTTTATCCCAAACCAAAGCCTTTCTCTCTTAACAGTGCAGAGGACACAAAACTAAATTTCTTTAAATGCCGGTAAGGCACATTACCAGAGGCACAAATTTGAACGTTCACATAGAAAATGTAATTTCTATACCACAGCCGTCGTGTAGCGCCTTTCAAAAGGGATCTACTACCGAGAGATGATCCATATACATTTTAGCTGCTGTTAGTTACTTACCTGTTGTGTTACAGTCTTTAAAATGTAGTTTACCTGAAACCACTCCAGTAGTGCTCAATGTACCTGTACTTCTTAAAACGTTAATGTTTTACTGTTTAATAACTTATAGACTATATTTTATTATTTTTCCCTTGCACTCAGTGACCAAAGCTATACACACACATATAGACACATACAAACATACACACAAGTATATGTATGTGTATATATATGTATGTATGTGTATATATATATATATATATATAAACACACACACACCCCTATCTACATTATATATATATATATATATATATATATATATATATATATATACACACACACACACACACACACACATACATACATACATACATACACACATATATATAATTTGTGTGTGTGTATGTATGTATGTGTGTGTATATATGATGTAGAAGGGTATGTATATATATATGTGTATATGTAGATATGTATATAGATATGTAGATATGAAGATATGTATGTGTATATATATGTATGTATGTGTGTGTGTGTGTGTGTGTGTGTGTGTGTGTGTGTATATATATGACAGCAGCAATCCAAGCTGTGAGAAAACACTAAAAAGGAGGCGTGTCAGACGTTGTGGTACATTTTCTGATGCAGCTAGACGAAAAAAACTTTGTGACGCTGCCGCCAAATACACAAAACAATTACTTTGACAATCATGTTACATTATTTTTAAAATGTTTCCTTTTCTTTTCATAACTTCTTTAACACATGACATCGCTGCGCTGGTATTTTGCTATATATATATATATATATCACAGCGACACTCATAACAGTGACAAAACAATTACATTGACAATCATGTTACGTTATTTTCAAAATGTTTCCTTTTCTTTCTCTTTCCTTCTTTAACACACTACTTCTCCGCTGCCAAGCGCGGAGATATATATATATATATATATATATATATATATATATATATATATATATATATATATATATATATATATATATATATATATATATAGATAGATATGAGAACAACATATATATAGATAGATAGATAGAGATATATATATAGATAGATAGATAGATATGAGAACAACACTCATATCAATGACAAAACAATTACATTAACAATCAAGTTACGTTATTTTTCAAATTTAGTAAACAGTAAAGTAAATTTATAGGCAAATGAAAGAATCAATAGTATGAAGGCATCCATTTGTTAGGCATACCTTAATTGGAGAGGAAGTAATGGAGATTTACATAAAACAGTTTTTAGTTTAAAGCTGGAGAACCTCTCATATTTTAAGAGAAGATGGGGATAACATAAAAGTGTTGGGGTACCAGTGTGCTGCGCCAGTTAAATAAAGCATTGAAAAACAAAAAGTTAATGTAAGAATACATGACAAAAAGGAAGGACTGTTGGTCCTGAGGCGCACTGGAACTTCTCAGAGCTATGATAACAAGACTAACTCTGTGAGTGAGACCAAAATGAATGCTGACTTCCAGTTGTGCTTCATCTTAAATAAGGAAATGACTGAAGGGGACGGAGCTCCCAGTGGCCCTGAGAAGTGACATCACAGCTCACCTATATTTTCCTCCTCTGATATAAGGGAAAAGAGCCGAAAGCAGTTACCAACTATATTACAACGTTATCTTTTCTCTTTATTTTTACCTGACCAGGGTCATTTGTTATGTTTGTTATATACAATAACTGATCATCATTTAAATAGCAGTAAAACTTTTTATTCTGGAGAGTTAGCAGAATCTTTAATAAAAGACAGGATTAATTCCGATATACCTAATAACGTGAAGATTTCTATGTTTGTCTGCATGTGAGAAAATGAACTTAATTAAAAAAACTTTACTAGAAGGTTTGCTAAGGGTAAGCATTGTTGTGAAATGACAAACTATTCATAACAAAAAAGAGTTGGGGAATAACCCCATATATTGTCCAGTTGACAAAAGGAAAGAAAATGAATGAAAAAGCGCTCAAAATACTTCAAGAAAGTAGTTGACACATGGTAACAGAAAAATGGTGATTATATACAGAAAAAAAGGCTGAAGGAAATGATATGGCAGGTGGTGATGTTATAGTGGAAGGACTGAAATGACGTCATCATCTGGAGGCTGGAAGTGTCATTGTTATGGTGGTGACGGAAGTGACGTCATCAAAGGGTGACCGAAAAGTGACATCATCTTCGGGAGTCTGGAGTGACGTCATCAAAGTGTGACTGGAAAGTGACGTCAACTTCAGGAGTCGGAAGTGATGTCATCATCAGGGTACTGGAAGTGACGTTCTGTGGAAGTGACATTGGGCGGCCATCTTGGAAACCCAGAAGTTTAGCTGGTGAGTAAAACAGATTATTTGTCTTCTTTTGGTCTGATGAAAAACGGCGTTAGTACCATAAATCAACACTTCATCTTGCTATGTTTCACTTACCTCAGGGCTTGTTGACTGCCTCCTGAGCGCACGTGTGTGACAGCATATAGAAAGATCATATAGAAAGTAATAACTTGTGTATAAAGACTGACATTTTTCATGGTTCAACAATTAATTAATGTACCGATATTGCTGGGCTCCTTTTAAACTTATAACTTTCATATTACTTTGTTTTGCTGTCTTTATAAACAAATCTGTGCCTTTATGTGTACTCATTGCATAAAGGTAATGACCCAACTTGGGCACTATATAAGATGTTGGTGTTCAAGATTCTAGATTATTAACTAGCAGTACTAATACATTTAAACTCTATCTAGGAAGTCAGAACTGTGTGTTTTTAACTACTTTGGCCCTGAACCTTTCCCATAAATTTTTGAATACCAATTTTCCTGAGGTCTTCTGATCAATTTTTTACCATTTGTCCTTCCTCCAAGTTCACTGTGGCGGAGCAAAAGCAATACAGAAGATGAATGAAAAATAATTCTACAGGGATGGCCAGAAAACAACCACAAGTGAACGAGTACTTAAACTGTACATGTTTTTTCTGTGTGTTATATGCAGCTTCATTTTAATACTATATTTATAGAGGAACAACAACAACAACAACAACATTTATTTATATAGCACATTTTCATACAAACAGTAGCTCAAAGTGCTTTACATATTAAAGAATAGAAAAATGAAAGACATAATTATAAAAAAATAAATCAACATTAACATCGAATAAGAGTAAGGTTCAATGGCCAGGGGGGACAGAAAAAACAAAAACTCCAGACGGCTGGAGAAAAAATAAAATCTGTAGGGATTCCAGACCATGAGACCGCCCAGTCCCCTCTGGGCATTCTACCTAACATAAATGAAACAGTCCTCTTTGGATTTAGGGTTCTCACTGGAAGGGCTTGATGATGATGATGGTCACGTAGACTTCTTCCTTTTAATCCGTCCATCATTGTTGGAGCATCATGAAGCTTTGAGTAGGTGGAGGTGGCGCAGGCCACCACCACAAAGAAACCGGAAAAGAAACAGAAAAGAGAGTAGGGTCAGTACCGATTTTAGAGCCACCATGAATAGTTGTTATGATGAATTGAACATACAGAGTATCAGGATTAAGTTAAATTACGATTAAAATGAAGTTATAAAAAGGCCATGTTAAAGTAATGTGTTTTCAGCAGTGTTTTAAAGTGCTCTACTGTATCAGCCTGGCGAATTCCTATTGGCAGGCTATTCCAGATTTTAGGTGCATAACAGCAGAAGGCCGCCTCACCACTTCTTTTAAGTTTTGTTCTTGGAATTCTAAGGAGACACTCATTTGAGGATCTGAGGTTACGATTTGGAATATAAGGTGTCAGACATTCCGATATATAAGATGGGGCGAGATTATTCAAGGCTTTATAAACCATAAGCAGAATTTTAAAGTCAATTCTGAATGACACAGGTAACCAGTGTAGTGACATCAAAACTGGAGAAATGTGTTCGGATTTTCTTTTCCTAGTTAGGATTCTAGCAGCTGCATTCTGCACTAGTTGCAAACGATTTATATCTTTTTTGGGTAGTCCTGAGAGGAGTGCGTTACAGTAATCTAGTCGACTGAAAACAAACGCGTGAACTAATTTCTCAGCATCTTTCAGTGATAAAAGAGGTCTAACTTTACTTATGTTTCTTAAGTGAAAAAATGCTGTCCTAGTGATCTGATTAATATGTGATTTAAAATTCAGATTACAGTCAACAATCACCCCTAAGCTTTTTACCTCCGTCTTGACTTTTAATCCTAATGTATCCACAACACAACACAAACACATGACATGCTGTGCGCTGTTTGTAGACACATACATTCCCAGCGTCTCAGTGTGGCTGGGTGGGGTATGGAAGAAAGTCAAACTTCAGTCTAATCCACCTAAACAGCATCAGCACCCCATCTGGTAATATTATTGACACCCAGCCTCCCCACTCTAAGCCCTTTTCTACTGGCACTTGTCTAAGACACTGGCGATACTGTAATCTGTGCTACAAACATGAGTTATATAATCTCATTTTGATGAATGTGTATATTTTTTAACATTTTCATATAGATGACTTTGTCCTAGCAGCTATTTCATCCCAATTTCAAGCACCCTCCTCATTATAGCACAGGGGACTTTAATTCAGTTTTTGAAGTCAAGGGAAAATATGGATTAATTTTGGTTTATAGTGCTTCTAAAACAAACAACAAATGGTGGAGACACTCAGTTTAAAGTTATATGGGAGAGGTAATATACTTAATCTCCTATCAATAGGATCGCACTCCGCAGACAAAGTATGAAATAAAATTTTCTGAGGTAATTGTTGCAGAATCCCAGACGGTATAAAACTCTCTTCTGAATGAGTAAATAAATTAACCGACCCACAGTTTTGTACAGGCACCATTAAACTATCATAAGAAAATTTTAGATTACTATTGTCATTAAAATTAGACCCCACATAAGGAAGATGCTATAAATCAAGGCATTTAGCAATAATATGCCCTGATTTGCTACAATAATAGCACAACCTTTTAAATTAAATGTCTATTATCCTTCTCTAAACTAATTGGCTCAGACAACTGAATTTGTTTTGCCAGACCAAATACTTCCTCAAAGCAGCGAGCAAGAAATGGCTTCTTGCATTGCAGCTGCTCCTGAAAGTTAGAGTGAGAACTCAGAGTTGTTGTACATCAAAAAAACAAAGTACTCATTAGAACATTGAACAATTTAGATGAGAACAGGCCATTCAGCCCAACATAGCTTGCCGTTCCTATCAAATTACTTCTTCCAAAATAACATCAGGTTGAGTTTTGAAAGTCCCTGGAGTCCTACTGTCTATCACACTACTTGGTAGCTTATTCCGTGTGTTTAACGTCCTAATGTTTGTATGAAATTTATCCTTAACAAGTTTCCTACTGTGTCCCCAAATTCTTCATAACTCATTTTAAAGCAACAGTCTTGATCCACTGTACTAGTTCCATTCATATTTTTAAAAACTTCAGTCATGTATTCTCTTAATCTACTTTAGCTTAAACAGAATATTCTCACTTCATTTAATCTTTCCTCGTAACTCATCCCCTGTAGCTCTGGAATCAGCCTAATCTGTCTGCTCTGGACTTTTTCTAACACTGCTATGTTCTTTTTGTAGCCTGGAGACCAAACCGTGCACAGTACTCCAGATGAGGTCTAACTAGAGTGTTATAAAGCTTCAGTATAACCTACTTTGATCTGTACTGTACACATTGTGCTATATCCTTCTCAGAGTTGTATAATTTCAGCATTCTGTAATGAATACTGGATGGTGGTCAGTCAAATTTTTTTAAAGTTTTGAATTAAAAGTGGTAATGGAGAAAATTAGGGGGACGGGCAAAATTATAGTCAGAAATAGGCAAGAGTTCATTCATAGAAAAGCTAATCCGAAACCAATCGTCACAGACAAAACACAAAAATAAAAATCATATTCAATGAACGTAGCGAAGGTCATTTTCTAACTTGAATTTGTTTGCCTAACTATCATTAATGTTCTTTGTTTCTGTTAAAATTTTATCCAGTGCTGACCTAATGAACCACCATCCTAAATAGGCAGGGAGTCAGTATGTGTCAGTTAAATTCCTTGGATGGTAAAATGAAGTTTCAGAGCAAGAAATGCAGTTACCTTCCATGTTTGATAGATTCACATTATTTTTCCTTGTTTTAATATTTTGTTGTGTATATAGTATGAGTGGCTGCTGAGTAACCTTAATTTGATACTGTAGTCCAATTTGCACATCCTTGATTTTTGATTTCTTTAAAATAAATAGATGATACTTCCATCTAGGCCTATTTTTTCATAATGGAGAACAAAAGCCTAGTTAATGTGTTGAGGGGGTGAGCCCTCCTTCTCCTCATCACTGAAGATTTATATTCAAGATCATATTAAAACGCAGAGTTCCTCACATTGAGACAGTCCAATTAATGGAGCAATGGTTCTTTAGAATGTAGCTCTATACCAACGCTGCCTTAATGGTAACACACCTCTAAAGAAAACATTATATTAGAAATTGGAGCTCAGAGGAAAACGAAAAAGGTTGCATGTGTTCATTATATTGGCTCATATATTTCTTTGTTCACTTGTTCTCCTTAGCCTCTCCTGGTTAAGCCTGATATTAGAGGCAGTTTAATAATTACCCAAGGAACATGGCCTTGAAGCCTTAATGTGCACATTTATTTATAGCTGCTTCAGATGAGATCCCCACACCAGTCTTTGATATTACCTGCAAAAGGAAACAGACACTCATCTTGGATTTATAACCTGCCAACAAACCAATTTTACATTCAAGGCCGAGTAATGATAACTGCAACAGGCGGTTTGCGTGCTGACACCGTTGAACCTCACATTGCTCTTTGATGACGTCTTTATTTTTAAAGGCCATTTTTCTATGGTTCAAGGCTGGCTGTAGGTTAAAAACATCTTTAATTTCATCATTATTCAAGAAAGGTAAAACTGCAGGCAAAAAAAGTCAGCCTGAGTTATATTGACTTGAAGGAACTTTCTCCAGCGTAGTATTATTTCAGAATAAATAAAAAACTAAAAATGAATGGTGTTGTTTACAATACTGCTTTTGCTTATAAATTTAAAATACAATAAATTACTCAAAATATGAACTCTTTAAAAAACAAATGCAAACGCAAGGCTGACACACATGGTGTGCTACAGGGACGGTGTATTGGTGAGAGGGACAGTTTTGTCGTCCAGCCCTTGTAGAGCTTGACTTCACACCTAAGGCAATGGCTGACCATGTTATATAATTGCGTATATGGTGCATTAAGTGTCTGGCCATCTGATGATGATGTCTTATTTATTTTCAAATTGTACTTTATATTGCCACCTATTTTCTGCAGTAAACTTTGAGTTTCTCTTCATTTTTGTGAAATGAACAAACAAACCCATGCCTGTCACAACATTTATTGTTCACAGCATTTTGCTTACTGTTACATTTGCAGCTTCAGTTTATCAGTAAAGTAATCAAGCAATCTTTATTTTATTTATCACCATTAACAGCAGGTGCCATCACAAGGTGCTTTACAAGATTAACAAGTTTACATATCGGCATGAAATATCAAGTCAAAGTTTCGAGTGCTGCCAGTTGCCAGTCACCCCACAATATTCCACATAGAATTCTCTCTACACACATCCATATAGAGATCCTGACCAGACAAAGTCTCGGATGGTGCTGATTGCCAGTCACACTGCAATAGGATTCTCTACATAGAGACTCATCATCACCAGCACTAACAAATATGTGGTTGTCATTGCAACACACATAAATGTGCAAGTCTTTTGGGTATATGCCACATACCAACCAACACAGTTTTAACTATTGAGGAGCAGTCTTAGTAGACTTGGTAAAGCCTGTGGGCAAGAAAGCAGCGATCTTTCCCACACTAGGTGCCCACTGATTACTTCAATCACTGAAGACAAAAGACAAAGTATAGACAAAATAAAAAATGTGGTATTTATTAATGTATAACAATACCAAATATAAAAAAATATGATAGAAAAAAAAATTTAAAAAGCTTACTGAAAATCATAAGAGGTTCCGGCTAGATATAGTCAGGCTGACCTCGACACACAGCTTGGACTCTGGAACCAATCTCCTTGAGAGGGGCTGGACTCTCTACCACTCTGGAGTTGCCCCCATTGAGAGACACCAAGCGGGTAAGGCATACTGTACTTATTGTCCCCCGACTTGGAGCCTGTTCATTGGGGTTTAAACTGGTGGATGAGAGGGTAGCCTCCTTCCGCCTTTGGGTGGGGGGACGAGTCCTAACTGCGTTTGTGAGTATGCACCGAACAGCAGTTTGGAGTACCCACCCTTTTTGGAGTCCCTGGAGGGGGTGCTAGAGGGCATACCTTCTGGGGACTCCCTCATACTGCTGGGAGACTTCAATGCTCACGTGGGCAATGACAGTGAGACCTGGAAGGGGGTGATTGGGAGGAATGGCCCCCCTGATCTGAACCCGAGCGGTGTTTTGTTATTGGACTTCTGTGCTCATCACAGATTGTCCATAATGAACACCATATTCAAGCATAGGGGTGTTTATATGTGCACTTGGCACCAGGACACCTTAGGCTTTAGTTCGATGATCGACTTTGTGGTCGTGTCATCAGACCTGCGGCCACATGTCTTGGACACTCGGGTGAAGAGACAGGCGGAGCTGTCAGCTGATCACCACCTGGTGGTGAGTTGGCTTCGATGGTGGGGGAGGATGCCAGACCTGGCAGGCCCAAACGTGTTGTGAGGGTCTGCTGGGAACATCTGGCAGAGTCCCCTGTCAGAAGTAGCTTCAACTCACACCTCCGGCACAACTTCGACCACGTCCCGAGGGAGGTGGGGGACATTGAGTCCGAATGGGCCATGTTCCATGCCTCTATTGTTGAGGCGGCTGACTGGAGCTGTGGCTGTAAGGTGGTCAGTGCCTGTCGTGGTGGCAATCCCCGAACCCGTTGGTGGACACTGGCGGTGAGGGATGCTGTCAAGCTGAAGAAGGAGTCCTACAGGACCCTTTTGTCCTTTTGTGGGACTCCGGAGACAGTACATGTGCTTTCTCAATTTTTTTATTTTTAATAAATTTGCAAAAATCTCAAGTAAACTTTTTTCACGTTGTCATTATGGGGTGTTGTGTGTAGAATTCTGAGGAGAAAAAGTGAATTTAGTTAACATAACAAAATGTGGAAAAAGTGATACGCTGTGAATACTTTCCAGATGCACTGTAGCTGGGATTCCATTAGTTAGAATGAAGATTTTGTATTAATCATTTTTATAAAAAAATATTTGTGGGTTGTGAAATGAAATATCTGAGTTTCCATTATTTCTTGATATACGAGTGCTTTGGATTACAAGTGCGTTTCCAGAACAAATTATGCTCGCAAACCAAGGTTCCATTGTATCTTTCTATCTATAAGACCATACGCAGTTTGATAAAAAAAAGGAGACCATTCAGTCCATGAAGCTCATTTATTTTTGGAAATAAGCTAAGATATCCCAATATCTCATCCAGACACTTATTAAGGTTGTCATGGTTTCTGCTTCAACTGTATGTCTTGGTAGTTTGTTCCAGATTCCCACAATTCTTTGCATAAAGAAGCACTTTCTGGATTCAGTTCTAAATGCACTTCACCTTAATTTCCACTGGCATCCTTGAGTATGTGATTCACCATTTAGTTAAAAGAATTTTGCTTGATCTTTTTTATCAGTACCTTTGAGTATTTCGAAGACCTGGATTAGGTGTCCACGTAGTCTCCTCTACTTGAGACTAAATGGGTCCTGGGTTGCACTTGGTTGCTCTTCTGTGTACAGCATCAAGTGCTGCTGTCTTTCTTGCCCAGAACTGCACACATTATGCCAGATATGGTCTCACTAGTGCAAGAATTATTAAGAATAAGAATTATGTCCCTTGATCTTTATTCAACAGTTTTACAATATAACCTAATATTTTATTTGCTCTTTTTAATCACTTCTATACATTGCATAGCTGATGAAAATGTTGTGTGAACATAAACCACCAAATTCTTTTTCAGAGGTTGCTTCTTCTAGGATAAACGTCTGCCATTTTGTATTTATAATTAATTTCCTCTTTGCCCATTTCTACATTAAAATACATTTTCCAAGTGTTTGCCCAGTTCTGAAGAGTGAGCAAGTCTTTTTGAATTATATTTTCTTCCTCCTTGGCATCTGCTATTCCTCCAATTTTGGTATCATCAATGAATTTCCCTACTAACATTTACTAACTATATTGACACTTATGTCATTTAATATAAATAAAAAAATGAAGAACTCCAAGGACAGACCACTGAAAGACTCCACTGATGACATTACCCCACTTGGAGTGTTCTCTTCTTATCTGAAATATTTTTCTCCTACCTTTTAACCAATTTGAGATCCAATTTAGTAGGTTATATCTATCTATTTTAGAACTACAAATAAGATAAAAAAAAAGCTACACTCCTAATAGGCAGATAAGCATCCCGGCCAAGGAAGAAGGGATCAGACCCAGAAGGAAGGACCAAAAGGGATGCACAGACAGCCCACTGGGAAAGAAAGATGTCACTGGAGGCTTTTTATTCCCTCAGCAGCCCCGGATGTCGGGGCCCAGTAGGAAACCATCAAGGCAGGCCGGGAAATGTAGTCTGACAGAGCAGACCTGCTGGAGTCACTGGGGGCCACAAGAGGGCACTGCAGGGAGACAAGCACCCTGTTATAATGGACTTCCGTGTTACCTGGAAATGCTTCCATCGGGCAATCGCCCTGGCACCAGAAGTACTCCCAGGTGTGTAATAAAAGGGATCGCACTCCTTTATCCAGGCGAGTCAGAGCTGGGAAGTAGTGGAGCTTTGCTTGAGTGGAGGAGAGTAGTAGATTAGGAAGAAAGTATTGTGGAGAGAAAACCTGTGTTTTGTGCTTGTGTGACATATTTCAGATGATTTGGTTAATAGATCAACCTTTATTTGAACCCAAGACTGTGCTTGTTTGTTTGTGTCAGGGTTTGGGCTTGCTGGCATCCGGGTGTCCATCACAGCATTCATTGTCCACATTATTTCTTTCTTTCCTCTGGGTACATTGGGTTTCCTTTGCAGTCTCATCCTAAATGCTGAATGGCAGATATAGCCTGGAAAACAGAGTTGGTGGTATTCTGATGTGGTCCAACAATGATGCTGTCTGTGTGCTGCAGTCCACCTACATGTTAAACCAGATTTGTTCATAAGGATGTCCACATACTATCTTCAGTGCCCTCCACAGTATTTCTTCAGCACGGCCCTGACATGACAAGCTGCAGTAAATGTGTCTAATAGGCTTGGGCTCCACCTTGTTATGGTACGTCTTGAGTTTTAAGATTAACATAAAAGAGAAGAAACACTTTGAGGAGCTTCTGAACCTGATGGGTAGGGAGGGAGGGAAGTCACTGAGGTAGTCAAGCAACTCCACAGCGGCATGGCTTTAGGGGTGTATGAGATCTGCTCAGAAATGCTGAAGGCTCTGGACATTTTTTGGTTGTTATGGCCTTTTCAATCTTGCGTCGTCATCAGGGTTCTGTGCCTCTAGATTTGCAGACTAGGGTGGTGGTCCCCATTTTTACAAAGGGGGACAGGAGGGTGTGCCTCCTTGGAAAAGCTTATGCCAGGGAACAAGAAAGGAGACTTCACCCAGTTGTGGAACCTCAGATCCAGGAGGAGAAATGTAGATTCCTTCCAGGCCTTGGAATTGTGGACCAGCTCTTTACTGGAGAAGGCATGGGAGTACACCCAGTCAGTCTACAAGTGTTTTGTGGACTTAGGGAAGGTGTATGACAGTGTTCTTAAAGGGATGCTGTTGGGGGTGCTGGGAGAGAATGGGGTTCCAGAGCCCCTAATAAGGGCTATTCGCTCCCTGTATAACCACAGTGAGAGTTGTTTCCGCATACTCAGAAAGTCATCAGCAGCATTTCCAGTGGATGTGCTCCTCAAGGGTTGTGCTTTGTCTCCTACCCTGTTTGAGATTTTCATGGACAGCATATCAGTGTCCAGTTTGGATGGCCTTAGAATCACGTGCCTCCTTTTTGCAGATGACATGGTCCAGTTTGGGAGTTTTAATGGGAATGACCAGCTGGGAGGAGACCCAGGGGAAGACTCAGGGCCAGGGAAGACCCAGGGCTGGCTGGGAGGATTCCCAAATGGCCTGGGAATGCCTTAGTTTCCCACAGTATGAGCAAACAAGTATGGCTGGAAGAAAGTATGTATAAAATGAATGAATGATAACAGTTTTTGTTAAGTTTCTTTTATTCATAACTAGTTAGTGGACATTATGGGAACTACAGGAGACTGGATTGACATTACTCGTGGCTCTGAAATGTTGATTCCTCTAGGCCAAACTCTCAGCCTCAGTCTAGTGCAATGGAATTATCCAGCAAGCTTGAGGTGCAAACTGAAGTTTAGAAAGACTGCTAACTGAATGTTAAAATTCAGTCTCACTCTGACCCCTTACAATCCCTTAGAAGAATTTCAACTTTATTCCTGGATACTCTTAGGAATATCATCGTACCCACTGCACCACTGTGTTTCCAGTATGATTGGGTATAGGGCATTTTACAAGGGTACTTAACTATTTTAAATTGTTTTGTGATGAGGGAGACCTTTGTGCAGTTCAGGAGTTTTCAATGTCAAAGTTTATCCCTAAGAAAGCTATTAATGAATTTCTTGCCATTAGCATTCAAACGTACTACATGCTTGATCTAATTATAGTAAAATATAATAAAGCTAACTAGCTAATGAATTATCATATTAGATCTCTGTCACCTTGTGTAACAGGTGACTTTTTAAGCCCTTGAACAAGGTAACAGCAACTGTTATTTCAATGATTATTACAGTCAGATTTTTTTACTCAAAGGAGAAAAAAGTTCTTAAAAATTCTCAGTAAGTTTATATTTAGAGGGCAATGCATTGCAGTTTCATACAAGTTTTACTTTTATTTTCTTAGCTACCGTCTTTTCAATTCACATCTGTCTTGTTGACACATACTGATGCCTTACCAATTATTCAAAGCTAAGGGTAGGTTATTAAAATATAAAATACTAAAAAAATATTTTGTCTAGTTCTTATTTTTAATTCCTAAGACCAATATGAGTCTGTCTTTTCACTCTATGGCACATCCAAATGAGCTGTTTCAAGACTGTGTCAGCGTTCATCTGCAAAGAAGAAAAGGTTAAGGGTTAATTTCGAACTGAAAAGTTAAGAAGGTTAAAGATAATAATATTTTGGCTGTATAGCCTTCATCAATACCCTTATCAGGCTGGCAGAACAGGATTTTACCCTCAATGCTTTCTGTTTTGATAACTTTCAGAATTACTTTTTCAATGAGTCAGTGAAATTGCAAAGGGTGCTAGAACGGGACCTAGCTATGATTCTCCATCAGATGAATGAAAGAGTGTAACTTTTCTTCCTACCTAGGAGTTACAGTTGACATTACCACCATAACTCTACCTGCAGCCATATCACATGCACTTCAGAAGAGGTCACCCACCTGAAGCTCAGTTTGTTTGGGCCTGGCCAGTACTTGAATGGCAGGCCATCTAGGAGACTCTTGGGTTGCTGTTGGAAGGAGTGTTGGTGAGGCCAGCAGGAGGCTCTTACCCTGTGGTCTGAATGTGGATCCCAGTGCAGTGATGGGGGACACTGTGCTGTAAAAATGGTGGTGTTCTTCGGATGAAACATAAAACCAAAGGATACCATGAAGCTTTATTATTTATTTCCCAAACCCCAGAGCGCACAAGAGAGGTGCTTCAATGCTGTGTGGAGTACCACATAGAACTCGTCAAACTCAGGTGCTGGAGTCTTGATGCATCAGGTATGAGGCTGCTCTACAAGCTAGTGAAGTCCTGCAGCATCGACATTACATATGTATGAGGTTCGTTAGCACTCTCCATAGATTGTTGTTTCCGGGTGGCAACAAGGCAGAATTTGAGATGTATTCACGCATGCACATTTACAAGATAATTGTGATTTATAGAGGTAAACTGTTTTAAAAATGTGTATACACCAGATTTTATAAATCAGATTTTTTTTTTGGCTGATTACTTTTTTTTCCTGTTTTTTGGAGTATCCATATTTTCACACTTGAGTCCACACAAATTCTTATAAATAAGACCTTAAAATAAAGACATTGCAGAGCCTATTTAGAGCAATTCACATCCCTTGATTACAGTCCCACTAATCTCTTAGTTTGTGTTCTATCACAGGGCTTCAAAGACACTTTTAAAAGAAGAACAGAATAGGCTTAGCTCATTCTCAGGTTGGGATCACATATTACATATATCACATACTAATTTTTTAATCTACCTCAGTCTCTTCTCTAATGGCAACTTTTTCACAACTACTCTCACCTTTTCTCCCTTTAACTTCCCTGACTTTGTCCCCTCTAATTTATATTACCTGCTATTTCCTTTTCACTTGCACACATAATGAAGGCTATACGGCTAAAATGTTGTGTGTTTAAACTTCTTTCCTTTACAGCATGGATAAAGGTATGTCTACGATCTTAATTGTGACTGAAGGATTCAAGTGATGATCTCATCTCTTGTAATGCAGTCTCCTCATACATGGACTCTTTGTCACCTGATTATTCAAGAGCTCACAGACCTGAGGCCTCATATATAAATGGTGTGTACACACAAAAATGTTGTGTACGCCCGCTTTCACACTCACATCACAATGTATAAAAACTAAAGTAGGTGTAAAGCCATGTACATTCTCCCAGCAGCATAACACATCATGTATGCACGTTTTCGCTCGGTTTTGCAAACTGGCGGCACCCAGCATGAAAGCAGTGCTACTGTCCCTGTGTGGTTTCCCTTTCTTTTTTAGATTCACATCCCTGACGTGGCTTTATCAAATACACTGAAATTAACTGCATATAATTTATAAGTATAAGGCATCTGACTGTAATCAACCTATAACAATATAATGGTCCACGGAATGGCCAAACTATTTCAAATACCATAGCTGCTTTAGCATTGTTACTCTCGGTGCACCACTCACAGTATTTTAACCCAGTGTATCAGAGTGTGGAATCACAGCTCTATAGCAGCTGATCCGAAAGCTTTACAGCGGACTGAGTCGAGAGCGCAAAGGATTATTGGGATACAGCATCTAGCCCTGGAGAACATTTATAGAATGCACTGCTTCAGCCATGCGCATAGTCTATTGGAACTTTGCCCATTCAGCAAACGCTACAGAGCCTTTCCTGCACAGACCTCGAAGTTCAGAAACAGTTTCATCCCAAGAGCTATAAATACTCTCAATCAGTCCATCAAGTGCTCTTGTTAGAACTGTTTGTACTTATAATTACAATTACCTCACTGTAAACTTGCACTACAACTGTAATATTGCACAACCTGAGCAACTTTATGACCCATTTGCACTATATGTACATGTATATTGTACTCATACTTTCATATTGTATATTTTTATTGTATTATTATTATTAGCTTAATGTTATCATTATTTTATTATATTATTATAAAATAATTTTATGGTGGATTTGCTTATTGAATCTCATACCATACAAAAACAGTAAAGGAATTAAATTCAATAGAAGAGAGCATGTATTTACAGATGATGATGACTGGCTTCTAAGTCGGTTTAGATTTCCAAGCTCTATCTTCGTAGAGCTCTTAATAACATTTTAAGATGACATTCTTTCCAGTTTGTATATTACATTATACAGATAAATTTTTAACTTCATTTTAATAATGTATGCTGCTAATAATTAAATGTGTGAGCACGGTGGCACAGAGGAAGCGATGAGCTGGCACCCCATCCACGGATTGTACCTGCCTAGCGCTGCATACTTGCTGGGACTGGCACGACCTTGGATGGATAGATGGATGGAATAATTAAACATGTACTAAGAAAATATTTCAATATTCTTTAAAAGTTTTGAAGAATCGGCTTTCTAAGCTTACAGATGGTTTGGCATTTATTACAGAGCTTATTGTGTGGTGATTAGTTACTTGGTAATAGAAAAGGAAGGACAGGAATTGGGGGTTGGTACGTTTGAAAGAGACAGGACTGCTGTAATAAATTATTTCATCAAGGACCACGCATGTCCCAACAAGCATCTTGCGGAAGGCAGGAACAATCTCTGGACAGGGGGCGGCAGCTCGTTGCTACCACTGTGCTACCATGCCCCCTTGTTTAATACATGTTTTAATTAATTTCATCATGATGATATCAAGTATACATCTTAGTATTTAAACAGTTCAGAGAACTGTAATGTCATGATATGGTGGTGGTAGTGTGATGGTCTGGGGTTGTTTTGCTGCTTCAGGACCTGGAAGGCTTGCTGTGATAGATGGAACCATGAATTCTACTGTCTACCAAAAAATCCTGAAGGAGAATGTCCGGCATTCTGTTCGTCAACTCAAGCTGAAGCGATCTTGGGTGCTGCAACAGGACAATGACCCAAAACACACCAGCAAATCCACCTCTGAATGCCTGAAGAAAAACAAAATGAAGACTTTGGAGTGGCCTAGTCAAAGTCCTGACCTGAATCCAATTGAGATGCTATGGCATGACCTTAAAAAGGCGGTTCATGCTAGAAAACCCTCAAATAAAGCTGAATTACAACAATTCTGCAAAGATGAGTGGGCCAAAATTCCTCCAGAGCGCTGTAAAAGACTCATTGCAAGTTATCGCAAATGCTTGATTGCAGTTATTGCTGCTAAGGGTGGCCCAACCAGTTATTAGGTTCAGGGGGCAATTACTTTTTCACACAGGGCAATGTAGGTTTGGATTTTTTTTTCTCCCTACATAATAAAAATCATCATTTAAAAACTGCATTTTGTGTTTACTCGTGTTACATTTGACTAATGGTTAAATGTGTTTGATGATCAGAAACATTTTGTGTGACAAACATGCAAAAGAATAAGAAATCAGGAAGGGGGCAAATAGTTTTTCACACCACTGTAGATAGATAGATAGATAGATAGATAGATAGATATGAAAGGCAATATATAATAGATAGATAAATAAATAGATCAGAAAGGCAATAGATAGATAGATAGATAGATAGATAGATAGATAGATAGATAGATAGATACTTTATTAATCCCAAGGGGAAATTCACATAATCCAGCAGCAGTATACTGATACAAAAAAACAATATTAAATTAAATAGTAATAAAAATTAAAAATTAAAAAAAAAATGAAAATAAAAAAGCAGACAATAACTTTGAGTAATGTTAGCATTTACTCTCCCGGGTGGAATTGAAGAGTCGCATAGTGTGGGGGAGGAACGATCTCCTCAGTCTGTCAGTGGAGCAGGACAGTGACAAAAGTCTGTCGCTGAAGCTGCTCCTCTGCCTGGAGATGACACTGTTAGGTGGATGCAGTGGATTATTCATGATTGACAGGAGTTTGCTTAATGCCCGTCGCTCTGCTACTGATGTTAAACTGCCCAACTTTACTCCTACAATAGAGCCTGCCTTCTTAACAAGTTTGTCCAGGCGTGAGGCGTCCTTGATCTTTATGCTGCCTCCTCAGCACAACACCATGCAGAAGAGGGCACTCGCCCCAGCCGTCTGGTAGAACTTCTGCAGCATCTTATTGCAGATGTTGAAGGATGCCAACCTTCGCAGAAAGTATAGTCGGCTCTGACCTTTCTTACACAGAACATCAGTACTGGCAGTCCCGTCCAATTTGTTATCCAGCTGCACTCCCAGATATTTATAGGTCTGCACCCTCTGCACACAGTCACCTCTGATGATCACAGTCTAATTTGTGCTTACATTTGAAGCAAGCATGTATCCATTTGCCAATACAAATACAAAAATGAAAAAAAAAAATAACATTAGAACTAGTTTTCAAGATTGAAACAGGATATTCAACCCAGCAAAGATTAACAGTCCTATTCACTCACTTTCTTCAAGATGACAGCACTTCAAGGTCACCGGACCTAAAATCCAAATAAATCCTGACTCATTGTTATCACAATTCGTCTGTGCTAATGTGTTCCACAGTATCTCTACTCCATTGTCCTACCTTCCAATGCTCAATCAGCCAGCACATTGGTCCTATGAAGCCTGGTAAGAAAAAAACAACAACAATTGACTTTGTCAGAAAAAAAAGATGAAATCTTGGGGCAGGCAGAAAATGGGATAAATTCAGCACACAAAACAGAGCGCAGGTAATCTCCTCTTCACAGAGCTAAATGGGCAATCTATCATGGCCACCTCCGAAATACAATACAACAGTACAAACTACTTTGCTCTTGTATAGCACTCCTCACCTAGCACAACTCTCAAGGCAAAATGGAAAAACAGATTATACCACTCACTAAATACAGACCTATCACATATTAGGACACAAAGTTGTTCAAATACATCAAAAACAAAGTAAAAACTAATTAACATACATGAATAACAACCAAATTCATATAGGCGATTGGTTGTGAATAAAATGATGCATGATTTCTTTAGCAGACTCCAAGACATTGAGGGTTCCATATCACTTGAGTAGCCAATACCTTCCTTATGACATACAATACTTTTTTGTTAGTGCTTTATGTGTTTCTGTCCATTGTGTTAAAGTTTTGAATTTTACTTCAACTGAAACATTGCCAAGTCAAAGGTGATAAAACAATAAATAAGATTTCAAATTACATTTAAACAGTCATTGGTAAATTCTTATTTATTTTGAAGGATATTTTGCTCTGGAACATTAACATGTATAATTTCTGACCTCTTTGTTGTTGTGATTAGGCTGCCATCTTGTGGTTATATTCAAAATTACATTGTAGATTGGTTGTGAAAGGATGCTTCACAATCTCTCTGGGTATCCTTCTGAACTTGGGCTCCATCGACAACATCAGTTTTGAATAATCACACTTGCAACACATAAATGACATCCCCCAGTCTTGTTATATTCCCTTTAAATATGTAAGCATGATGCTACCAGGATAAGAAAGAAAATCTGATCTGTAAAGTAAATTCATATATAGGTTGGTCAAACAAGACAACTGTTGTTCTGAAGTAATAGCTTTGTACTTTGTTCCATTTTGATGTCCCCTAAATGATGGTGCAAATTATTGTGATATTCACCATGGAGACTCCTGTCTGATAATTTGAATGTCTTTACTTTTTATGGCAGCCTAGTCTGTATGTTCATTGTAGTTTGTCAGTTCCACAATAAAAAGAAAAGCATTCACCATCAAATGAATTTTAGAATAACTACGGTAGTATTATAGTGACTTTTAGGAGATTTGAAAAGGAAATGGGGCAAATAAATTTAGTGGTTGCATTGGAGGAAATTACAGCACAGTGTTAGATTCGCTCTGTCAGTGTCCCAGCAGTTTCACTTGTCACTCCAGATTCTTCTCACATGCCAATGGTTGAATGACTAGCAACTATAATTTGGGCCAGCAAGAATGTGGATGTGTGTGTGTGTGTTTGTGTTTGTGTTTGTGTTTTTAGTTCTGCACTGCAATGAAGAGACCAACCATCCATGATTTTTTTGTATTCTTTACACAAAAAACATAGACATACAGTATAGAATAAATTACCAAGTAGTGTGGTGTTGTGTAGGACTTTAAGGACCTCCAAATCTCAACTTGGAGAAATTAGGTGGCTAAGATGGACATGCTTGTTGAGATAAACGGCCCTTGATTTTTGCACTTGATTCTATTGAGATAGATCCCAAAATGGAAAAAGGGGTGCAAAAATGAGTAGACTGAAATCATCAAATTCAGCTTAGTTTATTACTTTAGTCCCCACTATGCAGAATGTACTGGACAGAAGACAAATAAATAAATAAATAAATAAAATAAGTTTGTATGCAAATAAAGAAATATATTGATAGTGCTGCCCTACGTCTATGGACAGGACACTTCACTAAACATTTGACAAAGGTAGAAAATATAGTTAATCACCCGGGCCACTCTTGAGCAGCTCCCAGTAATGAAAAATATTCTCTGTATAGTGTACTACCTTGTAAGATGAGTTGAATCAGAATCAGAACAGAGTTTATTTGTTTATTGTGTGCAGGCTGTTTAAAATGGTGACTCCAGCAATTTACTATGCAAGCATTTGATCTAAGACAGAAAAAAAAATTACTAGAAAATTTAGAGAGTATTAACAGCAATTATCCAACTTAACATTAAGGGCACTGGCTACATTTCTTTTGACAACAGTTTTGGTTTGGATGACTGGCACTGACAGTTCTCTCATTTTGACTTTTCGCTAGCTATCAGACCACAACTCTGTTTATTCTCTTAAGCCTCCTTCATCTCCTGGTTTTTCTATCACTTGAAATAAAAACTAAAATCACTGAGCACTTGCATCTCTCCAGGTGATTATTATAGAAATGAAACAAAACATCACAAAATGACAATTCTATTTAATTCAAGTTATGCATGCCACCATCTTAAATAGGTGAAGGCAATGTTACAATTTGTCACATGTCCTCAATGTCATTTCACCAGCAATGGTCTTATTAATCATAAACAATATGAAAAATACAGAATGGTGGTGGCAGAAACACAAAAGGGCATTGCAAGGCTAACAAAACATAAAAAATAGACAATAACAAACACAAAATATTCCAGAACTTAAACAAGATGATACTACATTTGGCAAAATGTGGATTTATCACAATAAAAACAAACCAACGCTTGGCATATTCTAGTTCAAAATGAAAAGTCTTTCGACATACTGTGTACTAGAAACCTTTGTAAATTTTCAATAACAATGATAAGAATGTATCTCCTTGAACCGTCACCTTATCATGGTAGAGGGGTTTGCGTGTCCCAATGATCCTAGGAGCTATGTTGTCCGGGGCTTTATGCCCCTGGTAGGGCCACCCAAGGCAAACTGGTCCTAGGTGAGGGATGAGACGAAGAACGGTTCAACAAACCTCTGATGAAGAATAAAAACCTTGGACGACGTTTTCCCTTGCCCGGATGTGGGTCACCGGGGCCCCCCTCTGGAGCAAGGCCTGGAGGTGGGGCTCGATGGCGAGCGCCTGGTGGCCGGGCCTGCACCCATGGGGCTCGGCCGGGCACAGCCCGTAGAGGTAACGTGGGTCCTCCTCCCCATGGGCTCACCACCTATGGGAGGGGCCAAGGAGGTTGGGTGCAGTGTGAGTTGGGTGGTGGCGGGCGGGACCTTGGCGGTCTGATCCTCGGCTACAGAAACTGGCTCTTGGGACGTGGAATGTCACCTCTCTGAAGGGGAAGGAGCCTGAGCTAGTGCGCGAGGTCGAGAGGTTCGGCTAGATATAGTCGGACTCACCTCGACACACAGCTTGGACTCTGGAACCAATCTCCTTGAGAGGGGCTGGACTCTCTACCACTCTGGAGTTGCCCCGGTTAGAGGCGCCGAGCAGGTGTGGGCATACTTATTGCCCCCACTGAGCCTGTGCATTGGGGTTTACCCGGTGGACGAGAGGGTGGCCTCCCTCCGCCTTCGGGTGGGGGGAAGTGTCCTGACTGTTGTTTGTGCGTATGCACGCACTGGAGGGGGTGCTAGAGGGCATACCTTCTGGGGATTCCCTCGTTTTGCTGGGAGACTTCAATGCTCACGTGGGCAATGACAGTGAGACCTGGAAGGGCGTGATTGGGAAGAATGGCCCCGATCTGAACCCGAGCGGTGTTTTGTTATTGGACTTCTGTGCTCGTCACGGATTGTCCATAACGAACACCATGTTCAAGCATAAGGGTGTTCATATGTGCACTTGGCACCAGGACACCCTAGGCCTCAGGTCGATGATCGACTTTGTGGTCGTCGTCGGACTTGCGGCCATATGTCTTGGACACTCGGGTGAAGAGAGGGGCGGAGCTGTCAACTGATCACCACCTGGTGGTGAGTTGGCTTCGATGGTGGGGGAAGATGCCGGTCAGACCTGGTAGGCCCAAACGTGTTGTGAGGGTCTGCTGGGAACGGCTGGCAGAGTCCCCTGTCAGAAGTAGCTTCAACTCCCACCTCCGCAGAACTTCAACCACGCCCCGAGGGAGGTGGGGACATTGAGTCCAATGGGCCATGTTCCGTGCCTCTATTGTTGAGGCGGCTGACCGGAGCTGTGGCCGCAAGGTGGTCGGTGCCTGTCGTGGCGGCAATCCCCAACCCGCTGGTGGACACCGCGTGAGGGATGCCGTCAAGCTGAAGAAGGAGTCCTATAGGACTTTTTGTCCTGTGGGTCTCTGGAGGCAGCTGATAGGTACCGCAGGCCAAGCGAAGCGGCTTGGTTGTTGCTGAGGCAAAACTTCGGGCATGGGAGGAGTTTGGAGGCCATGGAGAATGACTTCGGACGGCTTGAGGAGATTCTGGTCCACCGTCCGGCGTCTCAGGAGGGGAAGCAGTGCAGTGTCAACACCGTATATGGTGGGGATGGTGCGCTGCTGACCTCACTTCGACGTTAGGGTCGGTGGGAGGAGTACTTCAAGACCTCCTCAATCCCACTAACATGCCTTCCACGAGGAAGCAGAGCCTGGGGACTCTGAGGTGGGCTCTCCCATCTCTGGGACTGAAGTCACCGAGGTGGTCAAAAACTCCTTGGTGGCAGGGCCCCGGGTGGATGAGATACGCCGAGTTCCTTAAGGCTCTGGATGTTGTAGGACTGTCTTGGTTGACACGCCTCTGCAACATCGCATGGACATCGGGACAGTGCCTCTGGATTGGCAGACGGGGTGGTGGTCCCCTCTTTAAAAGGGGACCGGAGGGTGTGTTCCAACTATAGAGGGATCACACTCCTCAGCCTCCCTGGAAAAGTCTATTCGGGGTTCTGGAGAGGAGGGTCCGTCGGATAGTCAACCTCGGATTCAGGAGGAACAGTGTGGTTTTCGTCCTGGTCGCGGAACAGTGGACCAGCTCTTCACCCTTAGCAGAGTCCTGAGGGTGCATGGGAGTTTGCCCGACCGGTCTACATGTGTTTTGTGGACTTGGAAAAGGCATTCGACCGTGTCCCTCGGGAATCCTGTGGGGGTGCTCGGGAGTATGGGGTACCGGACCCCTGATAAGAGCTGTTCGGTCTCTGTACAACCGTGTCAGAGCTTGGTCCGCATTGCCGCAGTAAGTCGAGCCCGCTTCCAGTGAGAGTTGGACTCCGCCAGGGCTGCCCTTTGTCACCATTCTGTTCATAACTTTTATGGACAGAATTTCTAGGCGCAGCCAGGGTGTTGAAGGGGTCCGTTTGGTGGACTCAGGATTGGGTCACTGCTTTTGCAGATGATGTTGTCCTGTTTGCTTCATCAGGCCGTGATCTTCAGCTCTCTGGATCGGTTCGCAGCTGAGTGTGAAGCGGCTGGGATGAGAATCAGCACCTCCAAATCCGAGAGCATGGTCCTCAGCCGGAAAAGGGTGGAGTGCCCTCTCAGGGTTGGGGGAGAGATCCTGCTCCAAGTGGAGGAGTTCAAGTATCTCGGGGTCTTGTTCACGAGTGAGGGAAGAATGGAGCGTGAGATCGACAGGCGGATCGGTGCGGCATCCGCAGTGATGCGGGCTCTGCATCGGTCTGTCGTGGTGAAAAAGGAGCTGAGCCGTAAGGCAAAGCTCTCAATTTACCAGTCGATCTACGCTCCTACCCTCACCTATGGTCATGAGCTATGGGTAGTGACCGAAAGAACGAGATCGCGAATACAAGCGGCTGAAATGAGTTTCCTCCGCAGGGTGTCTGGGCTTTCCCTTAAAGATATGGTGAGAAGCTCAGTCATCCGGGAGGGGCTCAGAGTAGAGCCGCTGCTCCTCCGCATCGAGAGGAGTCAGATGAGGTGGCTCGGCATCTGATCAGGATGCCTCCTGGACGCCTCCCTGGTGAGGTGTTCCGGCACGCCCAACCGGGAGGAGGCCCGGGAAGACCCAGGACACGCTGGAGGGACTATGTCTCCCGGCTGGCCTGGGAACGCCTTTGGGATTCTCCCGAAGAGCTGGAAGAAGTGGCGGGAGAGGGAAGTCTGGGCCTCTCTGCTTAAGCTGCTGCCCCCGCGACCCGACCTCGGATAAGCGGAAGAGAATGGATGGATGGATGTTGCAAAATAAAAGAAAAAAGTCAACAATGAACTTGACATATCTTCAACTTCAAATTACCATATTTATCAAAGAAAATATGCATTCAAGGGTGAAGCCATAAATCTTCTCTTAGAGGAAAAATTTTCAAGAGTACACCATATAGGGTAGAGTCTTGCATATAAAATCAGAGAAGAAGCTGTGACTTCTCTGGAAAAGCTGCTCCCATTACACCCACAGACCCATTGATGAAAGGAGCTCCACTTACACTAATGATGTCAGATTCTACAGGTGATTTACAGGGTTTTTATTTATTTATTTATTTGTGCAGTGTTTGAAAATTATTTATTTTCTTTTAGCATTGCTTAATGGGGCCTATTTTGGCCACCATGACATGAAGGCTGCATAGACATGTGGTTTATCTGCGTTGGGAGTGGCCACATTAGACATATATGAATGAAAAATCTGTGTATGTATGGAGCAATCTGTTCTGCTCACACTTAACCACAGCCACTAAATGGTGCATGCATACAATTTTACATTTTTTTCAGCACTTGCATGCACCTCACTTCCCACAACGAAAAACCTGTGTGCAGCAAATGCCGCAGTGCAACAATGAACTCATGCTAATGACACAGATGAAGAGTCACAACATCGAAAGTAAGCAAACACCACAGCTCAACAATGTGCAAGTGAAATACCACAGCAACGGAGGGCAAGGCTTGACGTTTTCTCTAAAAACATTGTCTATCTGGAGGTATTTTCTCAAGAAAAAGATTAATAGGACTCATATGCCGGCGATACGGCTAAGACGTGGTATTGCCAGTGTCTTCTTACAAAAGCCAGTGGGGCAGTAAGCACAGGTGGGTCCACGTCCTCTGCCATGGATAATTCTTCAGAGTTAGTTGACGCCTCTCCAAGTTCACCAATATAATAAAACTGCTAGGGAGTCTTCAGTTTGTTTTTTGTCCCAAAGACCACATGCAGCTTGAAATATAAATGTGAGTTTCGAGACATTGCGGTCTATGTACCCATTTTAGGATACTATAATGGAAGACCAAGAATAATTGCATATTTTGGAGAAGGCAGATTCTATCCTTTTGTCATTTTATTACAAAAATATTTTTTCTTCTCTTCCAACAGTTTTTGCTTTTGTATTTTTGAGTGTGTTTTGTTGTCCTGTGCATCTGTTTGTTGTCTTTTGTAAGGCTATTGTCTTTATGGCACTTCTATATTTATATTTTATTAATTCATTCATTGATTTCAAGTGTTCACTCTAATTCATACATTACAGAACAATGACATATATTATCAGGACCCCTTCTCCTGCCCATCTAGAAAACAGGGAATCAAAAAGATTTAGTATGAAATAACCACACAAAAACAGGAAACATTTTTAAGACTTACCAATGGTTGGCAGGTTCAGTTAATTGTGGGCAGCTCTGATCGATACTTGGCAGATTTTACAAAAATTTAGAATTTTCACTGTAATTTTTTTTCTACTTTTGAAGTAAAGTATTACATCCTTCTCCCCATTATTCTGTAGCAGGTACATTTATATCCTTACAGTTGAGCAAAATACCAGCTAGAAGTTTAGTTTAAGTTATAACTGATTGTTCATTAAGCAGAAGTTCCCACTGGCTGTTACTGAACATAATTGTCCTGGTTATAATTTTATTTGTAAAATGTCCAAATAGACTTAACACAAGTTATTAGTTTTTGATCAGGAAATGAAGGACTTTCAAACGGTGCTCTAAAGTAGTATTTAAGCAAGTTAAAGCACAATTAAAAAATAACAAAAATGAAATCTGAAATGCCAAGACAAACAACAAAGCAAGTAGTAATCAGAATCATCTATTATTGTAATCACTCCACTTTTCCTACAGTAGATCATTAATTTTATGTTTTGCTAAAATTCATTTGTGGCCTATTCAATTATAAATGACAGTAAAGTGATAGCATAATAAAAACATCAACATATTGCACACAGTGATTCAGAATGTTGTCAAAAATGATGTAGACAGTCTGATAAATAATGTAGGATTTGATTACATTATTGTCTATTCTGTGCTTATTTCTAAACTGCCATTCCCACTGTGGTGTTTCAGTGCTCATTTACAGTTAGGTCCATAAATATTTGGACAGAGACAACTTTTTTCTAATTTTGGTTCTGTACATTACCACAATTAAGTTTAAATGAAACAACTCAGATGCAGCTGAAGTGCAGACTTTCAGCTTTAATTCAGTGAGGTGAACAAAACGATTGCATAAAAATGTGAGGCAACTAAAGCATTTTTTGAACACAATCCCATTATTTCAGTGGTCAAACGTAATTGGACAAATTAAATAACTGGAAATAAAATGTTAATTTCTAATACTTGGTTGAAAACCCTTTGCTGGCAATGACAGCCTGAAGTCTTGAACTCAGGGACATCACCAGATGCTGGGTTTCCTCCTTTTTAATGCTCTGCCAGGCCTTTACTGCAGCGACTTTCAGTTGCTGTTTGTTTGTGGGCCTTTCTGTCCGAAGTTTAGGCTTCAACAAGTGAAATGCATGCTCAATTGGGTTAAGATCAAGTGTTTGACTTGGCCATTCAAGAATTTTCCACTTCTTTGCTTTAATAAGCTCCTGGGTTGCTTTGGCTGTATGTTTTGGGTCATTGTCCATCTGTATCATGAAACACCACCCAATCAATTTGACTGCATTTAGCTGGATTTGAGCAGATAGTATGTCTCTGAACACCTCAGAATTCATTCGGCTGCTTCTGTCCTGTGTCACATCATCAATAAACACTAGTGTCCCAGTGTCATTGGCAGCCATTCACGCCCAAGCCATCACACTGCCTCCACCGTGTTTTACAGATGATGTGGTATGCTTTGGATAATGAGCTGTCCCACGCCTTCTCCATACTTTTTTCTTGCCATCAATCTGGTAGAGGTTGATCTTGGTTTCATCTGTCCAAAGAATGTTTTTCCAGAACTGTGCTGACTTTTTTAGATATTCTTTAGCAAAGTCCAGTCTAGCCTTTCTATTCTTGAGGCTTATGAGTGGCTTGCACCTTGCAGTGCACCCTCTGTATTTACTTTCATGCAGTCTTTTCTTTATGGTAGACTTGGATATCGATATGCCGAACCCCTGGAGAGTGTTGTTCACTTGGTTGGCTGTTGTGAAGGGATTTCTTCGATCTGCGATCATCCACCACCGTTGTCTTCCGTGGACGTCCAGGTCTTTTTGCATTGCTGAGTTCACCAGTGCTTGCTTTCTTTCTCAGGATTTACCAAACTGTAGATTTTGCCATTCGTAATATTGTAGCAATTTCTCGGATGGCTTTTTTCTGTTTTCGCAGCTTAAGGATGGCTTCTTTCACCTACATTGAGAGCTCCTTTGACCGCATGTTGTCTGTTCACAGCAAAATCTTCCACATGCAAGCACCACACCTCAAATCAACTCCAGGCCTTTTATCTGCTTAATTGATAATGACATAACAACGGACTTGCCCACACCTGCCCATGGAATAGCCTTTGAGTCAATTGTCCAATTACTTTTGAGCCCCTGAAATGAAGGGATTGTGTTAAAAAAATGCTTCAGTTGCCTCACATTTTTATGCAATCGTTTTTTTCATCTCACTGAATTAAAGCTGAAAGTCTGCACTTCAACTGCATCTGAGTTGTTTCATTTAAAATTCATTGCACCTCAACCCGCTTCGAGAATTGTACAGAATTTATATCCAAACAAATCAAACTCTTTCTAGAGACAAATACATCCCCCGAAATCTCTGCAGGAATACTCTGGGAAACTCTTAAGGCCTTCTTAAGAGGACAGATTATCTCATATCTTTCCCACAGAAATAAATCCAAAGCCAAGAGAGTAGCAGAGATAAAAAGCGAAATTACTAGCATAGATGAAGAACATGCCAGACTACCAAGCAAGACTCTACATAGGAGGAGGCAGGCTCTACATTCAGAATTAAACCTCTTGACAACTAAAGAAACTGAACAACTAATCTACAAATCCAGACATCATTACTATGAACATGAAGAGAAAGCTAATAAGCTTTTAGCTCAACAAATTCACAAGCAAGAAGTGCGCAACGCAATCTCGGTAATCACTAACACGAACGGAGATAAAATCGTCGAACACAAAAATATAATGCACACTTTCAGAGACTACTATAAATCCCTATATACTACTGAGTTTAAAGAAGACAATATACAATCTAATGCATTTCTGGATACATTACAGATACCACAAATAGACGCTTTTAGTGTGGAGGAACTTGATAAACCTCTGGCGTTATCAGAATTACTAGATGTTATAAAGTCACTCCAAGCCGGGAAAGCAGCAGGCCCTGATGGCTACCCTGCAGAATTTTACAAGAAATTCTCCGCTCAGCTAGCTCCCCTCCTATTAGCAACATTTATAGAAGCCAGAGATAACCAATTTCTTCCACAAACCTTTCGCCAAGCACTAATCACTGTTTTTCCAAAACAAAATAAGGACTTATTACAATGTGCATCATACAGACCAATTTAACTTCTGAATAACGACGTTAAAATACTCTCTAAAATCATAGCCAGAAGGATGGTGAAAGTGTTTAATGTAATATACTCACCAAATATATCAAACACCCCAGAAATATTATTATTATTGGATGCAGAAAAAGCATTCGACATGATTGAATGGAAATACCTTTTTACTACATTGGAGAAGTTTGGGTTTGGCCCGAACATTTGTGCATGGATTAAATTACTGTATACTAACCCAGAAGCTTCAGTTTGCATCAACAACATTTGCTCAGACTACTTTAAACTAGAACGTGGCACTAGACAAGGATGCCCCTTGTCACCGCTGCTGTTTGTGATTGCCATTGAACCACTGGCAATACATTGTCGAAATACTGATCAGATAAAGGGGATTAGCAGAGAAGGACTGGAACAGAAAATCTCATTATATGCAGATGATATGGTACTGTATATTTCGGACCCAGAAAATTCTGTGCCTGCACTCCCAGAATTTTAAAAGATTTCTGGTCTCAGAATTAATCTGAATAAAAGTGTACTCTTTCCAGTGAATTCTCAAGCATATAATATAATATTAGATTAGATACCCTACCTTTTATCATTGCAGAACAGTTTAAATACCTAGGGTAAACATCACAAGTAAACATAAAGCTCTATATCAGCAAAATTTCGACGTCTGCATGGAAAAAATTAAACAAGACTTGCATAGATGGTCAACCCTTCATCTCACACTAGCTGGAAGAATTAACACTGTTAAGATGAATATTCTTCCTAAGCTCCTTTTTTATTTCAAAACATCCCAATATACATTAATAAATCATTCTTTAGGCAATTAGATTCAACAATAACCTCATTTATTTGGAATTCAAAACATCCACGCATCAAAAGAGCGACCCTACAAAGACAAAAGGCAGAAGGCGGCATGGCTCTACCTAACTTCCAGTTTTATTACTGGGCAGCAAATATACAGGCGATAAGAACCTGGACACAAATAGAAGAACATACACAGGCATGGACCGCAATAGAAGTAAAATCCTGCAGTACTTCTTTGTATTCCTGCTATGTGCTCCAATAAACACACGTTATCGGCAATACACTAATAACCCAATTGTGCTCCACTCACTTAGAATCTGGAACCAATGTAGAAAGCATTTTAAGACGGAGAAGCTTCTATCTGTGGCACCTCTGCAAAGAACCACCTCTTTCAACCTTCACAAACATATGCAGTTTTTAATATCTGGAAAAATTTGGAATTAACTTGCTTAGAGATCTTTATATAGACAACGTCTTTGCATCCTATGAACAATTACATTCCAAATTTAACATTCCAGCTACACATTTCTTTCACTATCTTCAAATCAGGAACTTTGTTAAACAGAACCTTCCAGATTTTCCTCATCTTGCACCCTCATCCATGCTGGAAAAATATTGCTCAATCTCAAGGACTTAGACTCCATCTCTACAATATATAAAATCATTTTACAATCCCTCCCTTTCAAAGATCCAAGAGGACACTGGGAAAAAGATCTCTCAATTAATATATCAGAAAAGAGTGGAAAGTAGCAATGCAGAGAATTCACTCAAGCTCCATATGCACAAAGCATACAATTATACATCTTCAAATTATATATCAAGCACATCTGTCTCGACTAAAACTCTCCAAAATGTTTCCAGGGCATGATCCAACCTGCGAACGTTGCAACCAAGTCCCAGCCTCACTAGGTCACATGTTCTGGGCCTGCACCAAATTAACATTATTCTGGACAAAAATTTTAATTACCTTTCAGATAGCCTTGGACTCACAATCCCTCCTAACCCATTAACAGCTGTGTTTGGGGTTCTTCCAGAGGGCTTAAAGTGGAGAAAGACAAACAAACTGTGATTGCATTCACTACACTTTGGCACGCAGACTTATTCTGATAAACTGGAAGAACCCAAACTCTCCTCTTTAAGTCAGTGGGAAACCGATGTGTTATATTATTTGAAATTGGAAAAATCAAATACTCAGTTAGAGGATTCATACAGACTTTTTTCAAAACATGGCAGGATCTAATCAGTAATATTTTAAAATAAGTTCATAAAGCACAGAGAATTTATTAATTTAGGTATGTTTACAAGCCTTAAATTTAACGACGTTCGGCTTGCTCTCTCTCTCAGGGTGGGGATCGATCTGTTCTTAACTCAATTTTTCTTTTTGTAAAAACTTGATTGCTTTGTATGGATTGTAATAAAATTAATAAAAAAATAAATAAAATTCATTGTGGTAATATACAGAACCAAAATTAGAAAAAAGTTGTCTCTGTCCAAATATTTATGGAACTAACTTTAGGTGCTAGTTAAAGTAGGCAGGAGCCCACACTGAGAGTGAAGAACACTCTGTTTGCCATTTTGCTTTCTTGTTCAGGATAGTGATAGGGCTTGTTATGGCTTACACTGCATGCAGTATTCTGCATTTTCTGTCCTTGTGCTAACATTTACATAGCTCAGTAGCATATTCGAGCCTTATGAATAATTCTAAACTTTTTATTTAAGTAAAATGACCAATGACAGTCTCCTTGACAGACAGGATATTCCTTGAAAAAAGGCAGAAAAAGTGAAGCTCACCAACACTCATATTACTATCTTGTATTTTTCAGCTGTTTGACAATAAACTGGGATATGACTAAAAGCTTGGTGCTTTCTGTTCTTTTGAGTGAACAGCTAAAATGTTATATTTTAAGATTCAGACCACTGACTGCTGTGATGAGTTTGTCTCAATTAACTTATCTGCAAACAACATTAGAGAGCATAAGATGTCATACAAAGAATTTGTCTGGTATATTGATGGTCCCAAATTATAATTCCTCAAAAAAATTAAATAGAGTAGAAATTAATATAGTGACAAACCACATGCAAAGATCCCCGGTGCAGTGAATGCTAGGCATCTGTAGCAACTCATTATTCAGAGAGAAAGACAGTTTTTCTGATATATGCTTTAGTTGACTGTAATGGATAGCAACAGGGCAAAGGGAGGAATAGCTGGTATTTTATTTTAGTCAGACACTTTGGGATTCAAGCAGGAGAACGACACCTCATTAATAAAATAAGTCCTTCACTTGACTGTAACTGGTTTAGATCAAGAATTACTGTACAAAGAGTTAAGATACCATCTGTGTGAAAATGAAAAATGTAAAGGTGAAAGATGGATAAAACTTTTCTAAGAAAAAGAAAACACAACATATCGGCAAAATAAGTATGAAACCATGAACAAAACAATCCGTTTGTCAGATTCTCAGCATGTAAAGCAGCTACCATGGAAAATGCAACTCATTTTCTCATACATTCAAAATAAAAATCAAGCTGACAAAGAAATGAATCACCCAGCTATGACGTCCATCAATCTTCTGATGTTGCTTTCTCCTTGGCAGGTTCATGGGATACTGGAGCATAATGTCAAATATACTGAAGAGACATACACCAATTTTAAAAATGTAATAAAACAAGAACCCAGCTTAATATACCCTACACTATATCCCAACCAAAACCTGACCCTGTAGAAACACCAAGCTTGTGTAGACTGACGAGCAAAAAGCAGCCCTGCTGTCAGCCCCTAAAAGAAAAATGTGGTGGTAATAAGTAACTAAGAATTAAAGATAGGGTGGTTACAGGGTAACTGTCATGAGAAAACAAGAGGCCTAAAAAAACAAAATGCTGTTTGTGTATGGTTGTTATGGCAGTTGGTGATGAAAGTTTCTGTGTGTATTTGTGAGTTCAACCAAGACCTCATGTGTCCATCTATTTCTAGCACAATTACTGTGGAGACGATGAGATCATATGACATTTAGCTCTTTTTATTTTTAACTGTATTATCTATACATAAGAAGTTCCTGCATAATAAGACGTTCGTCAAAGGCTAAGGTATTTGTCAAAGACTTTTAATGTACTGTGACAAACTTCACAAAGAGCCATAACAAGGTTTGGGGCAGCCACCCGTATATTTGATTTCCTGGCTACAAATTGCAAGTAAATGATAGCACTGATGTGCACAAAACCGAGTCCAAAACAGAACTGAGGGAATAGGGAAAAGGTGGAGGCTTTTAAAGGGAAGACAGGAAGTGAGGTCAAAGGGGTCAGACTCATAAGGGTCTTCTTCCATAGGCTAGGACCCGGAAGTGACTTAAGAGAGCCAGTTGGAATCTCCTGTGAATGGTCTGAAGGAAAGGGAGAAAAAGGGTCAGTGCACTCTGCCACATCCCGGTCTGATTCGGAATTGCCCTTATTCAAGCCCTTTAGCTGCCTCCCATGCGCACGTGTGTGACAGTACTTAGATATTTTTGTACCTTTCTATCTACATAAAACATATTATATTATAACATGTATTTATCTACATAAATACATATTATCTCATACTGTAGAAGACCAGCCCGGCTACAGACAGACACCAAGGACACAAAATATTCAAATTCACATTCTATTTATTTACAGTTCCTTTAGCGCAGCACACAAATTACCCACAAGGTTCAGTCCCTTTTCTTCCTCAAGTCTTCTGACACCTCTACTCCTCTCCTTGCGAGCTCTGTCCTCTTCCACCCGACTCCAGCTCCTGAATGGAGTGAGGCAGCTCCTTTTATAGTGCATCTTTAAAAAAACTGCTGAAAACACATTACTTTAACATGGCTTTCTGATAACTTCACCTTCATCTAATCCTGATATTCTGTGTATTCAATCTGTTATAATAACTATTCATGATGGCTCTAAAATCCGTACTAACCCCTACTCTCTCTTCTGTTCTTTTTCCGGTTTTCTGTGGTGGCGATCTGCGCCATCACCACCTAATCAAAGCACCGTGATGTCCTACATTGATGGATTAAAAGCCAGAAGTCTACATGGCCATCATCATCAAGTCTCACCAAGAGAACCCTAAATACAAAGAGGGCTGTTTCATTTATGTTAGGTAGAATGCCCCGAAGGGACTGGGTGGTCCCGTGGCCTGGAAACCCTGCAGATTTTATTTTTTCTCTCCAGCCATCTGGAGTTTTTTTTTGTTTTTTCTGTCCTCCCTGGCCACCGGACCTTACTCTTATTCTATGTTAATTAGTGTTGTCTTATTCTAATTCTTACTTTGTCTCTTATTTCTCTTTTCTTCATCATTTAAAGCAGTTGAGCTACATTATTTGTATGAAAATGTGCTATATAAATAAATGTTGTTTTTGTTGTTGCACCTGGATGTGCTCCAGGTGTGCCCTGATGAACTTTCTTCAGCACTTTCTGGTGTGGCCCCTGGTGGTGGCCACGAACCCCAACAAGGTTGAGCTTCCAAGCTCCCAATCTGTAGCCCTGATGTAATCCAGGGGGGCTGCCCTCTTGTGCCCCGGGGTAAATATTGCCCTTCTCACGGTCCTTCCCTTCTCCAGGCATTCCAATGGGTCAAGGTCCCTGTGGTGCTATGGGTCCACAGCTCGTTGTGCAAAAGCCATTCGTTTTAAATAAATGATCGCGGCTTTGCGAGGGGACGTTGGGCCATAGTGGGCCGCGGGACTATCCGTAGGGTGGGCGTTTCTCACCTAGTGCACAGGTGAGGAACTGCCCACATTCGTGATTGTCCCGTGGCTAATGCTGCAGCTGCTGTGGCCCGCGTCATTTTAAAAGAAGCGCGAGTCGGTTGTGATGGAGATGAAAAAAAAAGGACGAGTTGAGGAAAAAAGAGGGGAAAAAAGAACGAGATGAGAAAAGGAAAGAAAGGAAAAGAGAGGACGGAGGTTACTGGGAGCGGGGAAGCAGGCGGTGCCAGAGAGACAGACACGCTGCGCGCGGTGGTGAGTGAGCTATGATCGAAGGCCGATCGAGCCGAGGGCAGCTGTGAGGAAGCTGGGTGTTAGGCCGACACCCAGGTGTTTGAGTTGATGTTGCTCCCGCTGAGCGACCATGTAGCGGGAGTGACCAGGTGAAAGCGACAAGCCGCAGAAGGCCGCGGAAAGGCAGCGGAAGTCGGGAGGCTTGGTGGTGGAGTCCCCAATGTGTGCGTCCTGGTCATTGGTGGACATCAAGTCTCGGGGACTGGGATGAGAGCCAAACCGAAGCCAGGGATCGGGAGGTCTCCAGTCTCAAAAAGTGTGTAAGAGGAGGGCAGCTGCAGAGAGCGTCTTGCCTGCTGCTAAGCCCAAACGGGATAAGCAGGTGAGACGCTAATAGAAACGATGCACCGGATTTGTTGTTGTTTTAAAGACTGCTTCCATGAGAAGATTTTAACCTCTGGTTTTTAAGGATTGTGTTTTTTTTTCTATTTATTGATTTTAACCTCTACGTTCTTTTATTGGATTATTTATTTATTGAATTTGAAACTACTGCACTATTTATTGGAAACACTGTTTTTGATGGACTGTTTTAAATAAAAGCACTATTCACGTTTTGCACCACCCCTTGCTCAAGTGTTTATTTGCCTTCACTGACTAGCTCACTCGGTTTCATTATTGACGGTGTTGGGTTCAAGTGCTTCCTAAATCAGATGGGAGTGTGGAGCCAGAACCGACATCGTCACAGTCCCCGCGTCTGCCACAGTACAATGAACTAAACGATTCTCTTTATGTTGATTGGTGCAAACTGATGTATTTTACAACTATATTTTGCAAATTACCCTTGCCTCCATAAAACTAAAGCTCTGCCATATTTCTTCTGTCTTGTCATGTGAACTGAGCTGTAATCATGGCAGGGATCTGTCATGCCTTTTGTAATAATGGATGTCTATTAAATCATTGCAGTAGTGACATTGACTCTTATTTATAGTAGAAAGTGCCTTCAGCATGTAGTCTCAATGTTGGTCATGCAGATGAAAATTTCATATTGATGGTCAACCTAGTTTAATACAATTTATTCATAACCAGAATAACAGAAGATGGATATATGCAATACAGATACAGTACATAAACTGCATATGGATATAGAACAAAGACCAATCTGCACTCAGAAACTCTTGTTTGTTTTTTCCTCTCCAATAGAAAAAGGCACATAACTTATGAATTCTAATCTAAGGAAGTATTCAGAAAAACATCATTCATTCTGGACTGGCTTTAAAATGTTTTCTAAGAATTCTGATCATTCAGCTGGTTAAGATGGATATGTTCTTAAGCTAGTTGTTACGTTTCTAACACATGCCCTGTGATGGCATCATTAATTTACTCCTAGCCAGTCAACATGGGTTTACCCCGCCACCCACAGAGCTCCTCTGTGTGTGTGTGTGTGTGTGTGTGTGTGAGAGAGAGAAGCTGCTCTGAAATTTCCTACTGAGTTTAGGAAAAGAGATTTATAACAGTTACAAACTTATCCTTCACTTAGTTTTCTACTCTTGAGTCACAGTATTACCAATAGCTTGGATACATTAGCTGGCTAAATTTATGCTAGCTACTAAGTTACACCCAGAAGTTGTTAGAATCAAAATCGGTACCTAGCTGATGCTTTGTCCGAATTCTCAAGCATACATGGAAGAATGTTCAGTGCAATTTTTCTTCCTTTGTTAAGAAGCTCCTCTATGTCTTTGCCTTGGAGACACTTTTTAGTTACAAATGGTACTGCAGGTTTCTCCAAGGTTTCCCACACAGTGATCCTCATTTGCTAAAATAAAATGTGCATCTGCTAGATAGTCGGTGATTAGTCGACTCCCTTCTTCCAGAAGATAAATGTTTTACTTTATCTCTTTCAAATGTACCTTTCTTTTCTTTATCAAAGTTTGGACTTGTGTCACCCTTGTTCAACTCTATTACAGACAGTCTTCCACTCTTGCAGTCTAGCACCAGGTTACCCTTTGGAGTGAATGGGATCACTCAGGCCTTTGTTACAGCCACAGCCTAAGCAATAGGTGTCCTGCCATGGAGCAGAAGTCACTACCAGGTCATGAGCATCAAGACCATATTAGCAAGCACAAATCTAGTGCTTGCTATGGGTTATAAAAGGAGGAGTGGCCATTTTGCCATTGGTTTCTTGGTTGCACATAAGCCCAGCCTGTTGGTTAAAAACTGGCACAATTTTTTGTCCATCAAGGTTTCCAATCATTTCATTATGGTTCTTTGCCCATTGACCAAGTGTTTAAATCAGGGGTGGGCAAACCTATTGGCTCAGGGGCCACATTGACTTTTAAAATTTGACAGATGGGCCGGGTCAGCACTAGATGCATACATATCAAACATAAACATAAAAAAGGCATTACAGTGTTAATATTTACATTCACTTTTAGTGGGAACAGTGTTGTTGATCACCATTTTTTGCCAGTGCATCGAAGTCTGGTGTTAGTTTTGTTGTGGCAATTCTCAGAACAGATCTGAGGCGTTCATCGCTCAGCTAGGATCTGTTGGGTGCTTTATCGGTGTTCATCATACTAAAAGTCTGTTCACACACATACATAGAGCAAAACAACACCAGCATCCTCTGTGCCATCTTCTGGACGTTTGGAAATTTGGCTGCGCTTAATGAAGCAGAAAACTCATCCAGTTTAAGAGAGTTGAACTTCTCCTTTAAGACAGTGTCACATTGGAGATCAGTCAGTTCCAACTGCAACTCCTGCGGTGTCGTTTCAGGGTCCTGTGTGAAGGGACATGACATCCAGCTGAAGTAACTTGTACATTTTTCCAAAATCAGAGAACCGACGGCAGAATTCTCCATGCAGGTCGTCCAGTGATTTCCTGTATTTTTTCACAAGTCAAGGGGCCTCTTTCAACGTAGCCAGTGTGGAAAAATGAACGAATGAGTTTGACATTTGCTTTAAGAATAAAGCTAGCTTGGTTTTGAAGTCTCTGACGTTTATGTACATTTCATGCACAAACTGGTCTTTCCCTTGTAGCTTCACGTTCAGCTCATTCATGTGTTTCAGTATGTCCAAAACAAAAGCTAAATCACAAAGCCAATCTGTGTCACTTAGCTCAGGAAAATCATCAGCTTTCTCAAGTAACTCCAAAAATGAGATAATATCCTGTTTGAGCTCCTTCACTCGTCGACTTACTTTCCCTAAACTTAACCAGCGGACATTGGAGTGGTAAAGCAAGTCCTGGTGATCAGCATCAATTTCTTCAAGAAACTTAATAAACTGACGATGTTGAAGTCCCCTCGCTCGAATAAAGTTAACGAGTTTTACAACTGGCTTCACTACGTAGTCAAGCTGCAATGTGCTTCCTGGTGGATTAGGCAGTGTAAGAAAATTACCTCCTGCTCAGGGGTGTCCTCCTTCACCCTTTCCTGGATTATTTTGAGCAACCCAACGGTTTTTCCAGTCAGATTTGGCGATCCATCTGTGGTAACGTTGGCTGGCGTACTCCAAGGTTGCTTGTGCCTATTGATGACCTCTCCCTGCGTTTTCCCCTTTAGGGATTCCATGGCCAAAAACTCCTCCGTTATCTCAAAATTGTCATTAATCCCTCTGATAAAAACTAAAAGCTGAGTGGTGTCCTTTATGTCATTACTTTCATCCAATGCCAAGGAATATAATGTAAATGACTCCGCTTTTTTGTTTAACTTGCTAGCTAAGTCTTTGTCAATTGGCTGAACACGGCGAGTCACTGTCCTGCGTGATAAGCTAATTTTTTTCAAATTTGTTTTTGCTCTCAGGACACAAGATACCTGCTGTCTCTACCATGCACTCTTTGAGAAACTCCCCTTCGGAGAAAGGCTTGCTGGTCTTTGCTAATTTGAATGCCAGCACATAACTTGCCTTCATGCTTGATTTTTGGATGGCAGTTTGTCGAGTAAAGGTGTTTTGCTGAACCTGCAAACTAGCTGACAACCCCTGAGCAGTAGCCGTCCGTTCTTGCGTTGACTGGTTGTTAGCGTAATTGGCATGCTTGGTGGAAAAGTGACGGCTGATGTTGTATTCCTTTAAAACCGCAACGGTTTCTTGGCAAATAAGACATACAGCCTTTGACCGGACTTCAGTGAAAAAGTATTTAGTTGTCCATTCCTTATTAAACACTTGGCACTCACTGTCCACTTTTCTTTTCTTTGGCCTACTCATTGTTGCAGATGGGTTCAGAGCAGTAGCAGAGTAATAACAGAGAGTAGCCTGGGCTCCGCAAAATCAAGTCAATGTATCACTGCGCCTAATGTTCCACCTGGTGGAATGCCAGGCATTACAGGACAAGGTCAAATGAATGCAGTCATAATTATGATACGATTTGATTCAGGCAATTCTGTACCAATCTTCGGCGGGCCAGATTAAAAAGACCAATGGGCCGGATGTGGCCCGCGGGCCGTAGTTTGCCCACCCCTGGTTTAAATGGTGCATCATGGAGATATGTTTGGATGTCACTTTGTCTCTGACTGATCAGTCTTATCAGATGAGGCCCAGAAACTGCATTCCAAAGGCAGACCCTGTGAGGAGAACTAACACAATACCTGGCATTTTCCTTTTAAGCAAAAGACTTGTTTGTCAAAGGTTAGCAAAATAGGTAATGCCAATCTGCCTACTTTCGAACATGCTGCAATGTCCATATGACAAACAAGGTCAATTAAACTAAACTAATGCTGTGCCCAAGTGTTATCAGAGGATCTGTGTTTTAATGTAATTGCATTTCAGTGTAATCGTGTGTATTTATAGTTGGACTGTTTATAGAAACGTGAGGTCACCATTGATTTGTTACTTGGTCTGTAAAAAAAAAAAAGCATCTAAAGAAAAACTACATTTTTTGTGAAAGTAAAGAGCAGACTAAACATATTAAATGTGTATCACTTCACTTCCAATGCTATTTGACCACAAAGATGTAATTTCTGGCTGACCTTTATTTCACACAATTGAGAAAGGTGAAAAATCAGGGTTACTGTATGTCACAACACATAGACTTTGGATATCTTTGTTTTGCTGAGTTGTTCCACTTGTAGCTCCAGGTCTGTAGAGCATTTTTGTAGGATTTCCAATTCTGGACTTTGTATTTACCATCCCTCTGATAGCATGTGAATTCAGCATAATAATGAAAATGATAGTCTCAGCTGACAAGAAAGATATAAACTTAAGTGTTTAACATGTCAAATGAAGTGATTCTCACTGAGAAAAGTTTTCTGTGACATCGGCTTGACTACATGGCCAGCTTTCAGGGCATCAATTGAGGTTTAAATAAATAGACAAAACTGATGGCACAACCTTGATGCATAAGTTTAGGCATGTGGTAAAATGGACAAAGAGACAGCGCTTTAAGGCAGCTGGTGGGTTAACATAGACAGTTAAAAGCTTTGAAAGAAATACCACTGAGAAACAAGCATTCACACAGTCATAATAAATCCACAATAAATTACTCTGGCTGCAAAAGAGGACAGTCAAGGACAGGCATTCCAAATGCGCTGAAGATAAAACAATGGATGACCTGTGTAAGTTAATGCACAAGCTGCTGTTAAAAGGATAATTAAGCAGATGAGTTCTAACAAGAAGCTTTATTCATTTCATGAGTATACTGTACAGTTCAAGAACATTTGTAAGCAAGGTCGAAAATAATGAAGCTTAGGGTCAGATACACAAATGGGTTCAAGAGAACGGTAGAATGCCATATAATAAGTAGCAATGCAGGCTGAAAGCTAAGAAACAACCATTACTCACTTAAATAACAAACACAATAGAAAAGCAGATATCACATGAGAGGTGGTCATTGGTAGGTTAAGCAGCAGAACTGAGAATCAGAGCATGACACATACAAGCAAACGCAGAGATAAGCCAAGATGTGGTTAAAAAAAAAAAAGATGTCAGTACAAGACAAAAATAAGGGTGACCAAAGGAAAACAGCACAGACAATAGGGCTGGGACAATAAACAAAGAAAATCAGAACATGCATCTTTAATTGTACTGTAGTTATAGGAGACAACTAAAGGGCTTGAGTAGTTGTAATTCCATGCCTAACCAGGGGCCGGCGAGGTGTACTGATTGTGTCTCTCAATAATTCTTTACATTTATATAGCACTTTTCTCACTAGTCAAAGTGCTCAGCAATTGTAGGTTAAGGGCCTTGCTCAAGGGCCCAACAGAGCCGAGTCCCTTTTGGCATTTGAGGGATTCAAACTGGCAACCTTCCGATTGCCAGTGCAGATCCCTAGCCTCAGAGCCACCACTCCATTCCCAGAAAATCTTACCTGGTTCTGGCGCTGCCGATGATATCACTTCCGGTTCTGGACCCTAATGACGTCACATACTCCACTTGGCTTTAAAGCTACCATCTTAAGGCAGTAGTTCAGTTCAGTCATGGACTCCCATCTGTAAAGATCTGTTGTTGTTTTTCAAACAATTTGCAGCCCGGATACAATATACGGATGGCTGCCCCAAACCTTTGTGATGTCTGAGAGTATTTATTGTCACATAGTGTAACAAGCTGCTCCACAAACACAGGAATGGATCAACAAGAGAGTGTGTGTTCATGTAAAATGGGTGGCAATTAACAGCAGTTCTTCAAGTGCTTTACAAACCTCACACTTTACACTTTTATTTTGAATTATGATTGGATACTCGGGTATTTTGTCAGTTCTTTTATCAGTTGATGGCTAGACTAATTTAGTTCTGTTTTCTCTGCAAGAAGCAGACTACAACAGCTACAACCAAAACAAAACACTCAGACCCCACATTTGTCTCACTTACCTATCTTTGCAAGAGTATCTAATTAAATCTATTTAACATATTTTTTTGTTTTGTGGTCTGAAGCAGATTAGCACGTCACCATTCACTTTTTTCTCTCTCTCTCTACACCAGAAATGTAGCCTATTGGCTAAGGAGCTAAACTTTATAGCCCAAAACTTTGGGTTCAATCCTCACCACCTTCTAACAGATGTTGTTTTTTTTTATATTTTTGTTAAACCTTTTTGGGTTTTGAACTGTGAATTTAAATTCACTAATGACTTTTTTGAATAAAAATGCATCTAACCCCTCCAAAATAAGTTTTTTCAGGGATTCCATGGGTGACACCATCTTTGAAATGGTTGCTATGACGTCATTAAAGAAATGTACCAGAAGTGTGTGGCATGTGCCATCGCCACTGCAATGGAACAATGGTCAGCACCAGCACTCCCTGTTCATCCGAGTTTGCGGATATATCCATGAAAGTAGGTATAAAAATATCTTTGATTCTTTTAGTGCAAAAAAAACTTTAGGTTTCTTTTTATTTCTATTTTTCAAATTCTAGTTTTTGTTTTGGGCTGAATGACTGATCATTTTGACTTTCAGGTTTGGAACTTTTAAACAGTAAAATAGAGTAATGTCACCTTCTGGTCCTTTTTACGGTCTTTTCAGATAGGAAAATCTCTCTGGCAAAACAAAAAATGTACCAAATAAAATGAAGGATTTGTTTGTCTCATTACTTACCAAATATTTGATTAAACTTGCAAACATTTTAAAGTGCTGACCTAATGCTGTTTTTTGACCAGATTCTGACAACCCCTTTTATTAGATGCCCTGGACATTAAAGCATCACCTCAAACCTATTTTATTCTCTATGAGCCTGTAGTACCAATGATTCTAAAGTTTAGAACAGATGATGCCTAGGTTATGTTTATGGGTTGTGAACAAACAAAGCAACTTATATCCAATGGAGAATCAATAGTCAAAACTGATTCAAAGGGCATGGCAGTGTTCAAAATGTGTAGTAGTTGTGCAAAAATATAACATTTGCAAACTTTTTTGTTTTTGAAAAGTTAGGTCACCTCACAAAAGTCCATCACAGTTTTGAAAGATACCATTTAGGATGTTTGCATGGGTTGTGAACAAATAAAGCACCATAAATGAGCAGTAAAATCCGCTAAAGTATATTATGGGTCAAAATAAGACCCAAAGGACATGGCAGTGTTCAAAATGTGTAGCATGTGACATTTGGAAACGTTTTTGTAAAGTTAGGGCACTTTGCTAAATGTCTTCAAATTTCCGAGCTGAAAGAATGAATTTTAAGATGTTTTTAGGGATTGAGAACAAAGCACCCTATGTGCAGCGGAAAATCCTTTAAACCAGGGGTGCCCAATGCGTAGATCGCAAAGGTAGTGCAGGTAGATCGCATTGCATTCAAAAAATCTTTTTTTAAACGTTAGTCTATCATATATCCTCCCTATTGCATTTTCCACTTGATTGACATACAGGGCAGCCAGTCTGAGATCTCTTCTCTTCTAACACACTGGTCATCCCGCACACACGATCAAACGCGCAAGCTACTGCAAAACTCAGGCTGTGATCTAGTTAGCCTTCCAATTTATATCGACTAAAGAAGGGATTTAAAAAAAAATGTTTGGGGAGGGTATGGGCTGGATGTGGAATTGGTAGAGGATTTTTTTCTCACAATTTCACAATCGAAGTGCGTTTGTTAGATCTGTCAATCTATCATTGCTATTTCCAAAGAAGGAAAATGTGGATAGGCACTTTCGAACTGTTCATAAAAAACTACGAAACTAACCTCCTTCCGAAAAGTGACCTGAGAAAGAGAAAGTAGAGGGAACTAAAATCGCAGTTAATCGGACAGCTGTCATTTTTCACTCTGCTGAATTCAAAAGCTCCTTGACTGCATTATTTGGCTGTACTTATTTATGCGAGTCAGCCTTTTCCCACATGAAGATTATTAAATCCAAATACTGTAGTGACCATAAATGTGTTGAATTGTATTAAAAAGGTTATTCAGTTATGCAAGGTACGACAACATATATTTTATGTATAAAGTATATATATATATATATGTATATATATATACAGTAATCTCTCACTATATCATGCTTCGACTTTTGCGGCTTCACTCTATCGCGGACTTTATATGTAAGCATATCTAAATATATAACGCTGACTTTTCGCTGCTTCGCGGGTTTCTGCAGACAATTTACTGCTGGTACATGTTTCCTCAGTTGGTTTGCCCAGTTGATTTCATACAAGGGATGTTATTGGTGGATGGCTGAGAAGCTACCCAATCAGAGCACGCAGTTAAGTTCCAGTGTGCTGATTGGCTCAGTGACGGAGCGCCGAATTCGATTCCGTTGCGTTAACCAGGAAGTCTCATCTCGCTCATTCAGCATCAACATATTTCACTGTGTAAAGAGTTAACTGTTGTGTTTATCTTTGTGCATAGTCAAGCCCTTCATTATGGCTCCAAAATGATCTGCTCCTGCTACTGCTTCAGGAGCCATGCCCAGGTACCAATGGAAGATGCTAACGATTGCCAAAAAGGTAAAAGTTTTGGATATGTTGAAGTAAGGGAACAGCTACACCGCTGCAGGACACCATTACGGCATCAATGAGTCCACAATTCTTTTTATTTTAAAAGGAGGAAAAGAATATAAGATCTACAGCCGCAGTGTCCTTTAACCACGACACAAAACGAGTTGTAAGTGGATGTAATAAGGCAGTAGTCTGGATGGAATCTGCTTTAGGGATTTGGATTGAAAACTGCTGGAAGAAGAACAATGCGGTGCTGCACAATCGCCTGAAGAGGCTCCTTTAGATGGGCTGCAATGCTCTCCTTTTTTGTGCTGTAAAATTAAACTCATTGTTATCGGACAAGTCGTCGTGTCATTGTTGGTGACTACCCATAACTAATTTTCTACGTACTTAGTACATGTACGTATGTTTATTGTAACTGTACACACATTTTATACAATTTTTCTTGCATTGTAGGTATTTATTGCCCATGGCCTGTCTATCTTAATGGCTGTAACATATGTGATATCGGAGATGCTCTACAGTATCTTTAAAATAACATTTTGGTTTTATATACAGCATTTACATGTTATAGATTTTTCACTTATTTTTATGTTACCTAATCAATTACAATATGTTTAAACTGTATTACATATTAAATAAAACTCCTCAATGATATACGATACCTATGTTTGTGAGTAGTATATAAACAGTGTGTTTACATACATAATTTCAACAAATCTTACCTAATAACTAAGAGAATATAAAGGGTTTATGCTGTATAACTGTGTGGGGAATATTTATAAACAGTGTGGGAGAGTTTATAAGGGCTTAAAATATATAAAAATAACCATACAAACATATGATTTCTACTTTGCGAATTTTCACCTATCGTTCTGGAACACAACCCCCGCGATCGAGGAGGGATTACTGTATATATATATATATACATATACAGTGGTGTGAAAAACAATCTGCCCCCTTCCTGATTTCTTATTCTTTTGCATGTTTGTCACACAAAATGTTTCTGATCATCAAACACATTTAACCATTAGTCAAATATAACACAAGTAAACACAAAATGCAGTTTTTAAATGATGGTTTTTATTATTTAGGGAGAAAAAAATCCAAACCTACATGGCCCCGTGTGAAAAAGTAATTGCCCCCTTGTTAAAAAATAACCTAACTGTGGTGTATCACACCTGAGTTCAATTTCCGTAGCCACCCCCAGGCCTGATTACTGCCACACCTGTTTCAATCAAGAAATCACTTAAATAGTAACTGCCTGACACAGAGAAGTAGACCAAAAGCACCTCAAAAGCTAGACATCATGCCAAGATCCAAAGAAATTCAGGAACAAATGAGAACAGAAGTAATTGAGATCTGTCAGTCTGGTAAAGGTTATAAAGTCATTTCTAAAGCTTTGGGACTCCAGCGAACCACAGTGAGAGCCATTATCCACAAATGGCAAAAACATGGAACAGTGGTGAACCGTCCCCAGAGTGGCCGGCCGACCAAAATTACTCCAAGAGCGCAGAGACGACTCATCCGAGAGGTCACAAAAGACCCCAGGACAACGTCTAAAGAACTGCAGGCCTCACTTGCCTCAATTAAGGTCAGTGTTCACGACTCCACCATAAGAAAGAGACTGGGCAAAAATGGCCTGCAGGGCAGATTTCCAAGACGCAAACCACTTTTAAGCAAAAAGAACATTAGGGCTCGTCTCAATTTTGCTAAGAAACATCTCAATGATTGCCAAGACTTTTGGGAAAATACCTTGTGGACTGATGAGACAAAAGTTGAACTTTTTGGAAGGCAAATGTCCTGTCACATCTGGCGTAAAAGGAACACAGCATTTCAGAAAAAGAACATCATACCAACAGTAAAATATGGTGGTGGTAGTGTGATGGTCTGGGGTTGTTTTGCTGCTTCAGGACCTGGAAGGCTTGATGTGATAGATGGAACCATGAATTCTACTGTCTACCAAAAAATCCTGAAGGAGAATGTCCGGCCATCTGTTCGTCAACTCAAGCTGAAGCAATCTTGGGTGCTGCATCAGGACAATGACCCAAAACACACCAGCAAATCCACCTCTGAATGGCTGAAGAAAAACAAAATGAAGACTTTGGAATGGCCTAGTCAAAGTCCTGACCTGAATCCAATTGAGATGCTATGGCATGACCTTAAAAAGGCGGTTCATGCTAGAAAACCCTCAAATAAAGCTGAATTACAACAATTCTGCAAAAAAAAAGTGTGGGCACCCCTGCTTTGAACACTAGTAGGTCAAAACTGACCCAAAAAGACATGACAAGTTAAACATTTTTAAAACCTGTACAAACTATGGGTCTTTTACCATTTTTTACTTTCTTTAATTTGGGAAGCATACATTTAATTGCATGGTTTCATCCTGAACAGATGAAGTTTTGGGTACTTCTACTGAGACAAAGATGTTTTGAGGGTTAAAGAGGGTTACCAAGAAGCAACTGGAGTAAAGCCACAAATTTAAAAAAAATCCTAGAAAGAAAGAAAGAATATCATAAACCATGTCCATTACTCTTAAAATCTTTATTAAAGGTTATCAGTTGTTTTGATTCCTATATATTAAACAGATTTGTTTATTTGTATATAAATATTGTATAACTCTCTCTGCTACTGTATTATATTTGTAAATATATGTTTATCCAGCAAGGAGTGTATGCTTCTTTGGAATGTATTCTTTTAAAATTGCATCCATAATACAACCAATATACTCCCAAAAAACAAAACATGTTCAAAAATTACTATGACAAATATTGAAAATAAAGCACTGATACAGATAAAAAATGGGGATTTGACATATTTATCAAATGCAAATTAAAAAGAGAAGACAATCTTTTCCTAAATCAATCAGAAGAGTCGATGATCCAACTGTGCTTCTTGGTCTACTTATTTAGTGTCTCTAAAATGTTTTTGGTCATCGTTTGTCCTCGCCCTAATGTCACACATCCACAGTGTAGCATCAACTGTGCTGCATGTAACCCCACCACTGTGGTATCCCAAATTGGAAACCTTCTGGAATGTTAGGAAATCATGGAATATTGCCAGTAATGAAAACATCCATCCATCCATTATCCAAACCGCTATATCCTGACTACAGGGTCACGGGGGTCTGCTGGAGCCAATCCCAGCCAACACAGGGTGCAAGGCAGGAAACAAACTCTGGGCAGGACGCCAGCCCATCGCAGAGTAATGAAAACAAATAAGAACAAATTATAAAAATTAAACAAACGATAAAAAAAAAATACAACCAAATTAACAAGGAATCTGAAACACTACAACTTTTTGTTTAGAAAAAGCCTTAGAATATGTTTTCCACTAGGTATCATTCCATTACTGTGGACCAGGGGCCTCATTTAGAAAACTTTGTATTGAAAATATACACTCACTAAAGGAAAATCAGATTTATATAACCTGGGGTATGCACATTTCTATGCAATTTACCATTTATAAATTTATAAATCACAATTACAATTACCTTGCAAACTCCTGTCAATCATGAATAATCCACTGCATCCACTTAACAGTGTCATCTCCAGACAGAGGAGTAGCTTCAGTGACAGACTGAGGAGATCGTTCCTCCCCCACACTATGCGACTCTTCAATTCCACCCGGGGGAGTAAATGCTAACATTAATTTTATTTTAATTTTTTCATTTTTATTACTATTTAATTTAATATTGTTTCTTTGTATCAGTATACTGCTGCTGGATTATGTGAATTTCCCTTTGGGATTAATAAAGTATCTATCTATCTATCTATTTATCTATCTATCTATCTATCTATCAAATATCCATATGTGAATTCATCTCGAACACTGCCCTGAAGCATCCATATATGGAGCATGCTCATACATATGCAATGACAATGCTACAGAACTTCATTGGCTGGTAGAGCAGCCTCACTCCTGATGCGTTGACACCCCGCCCTTGCATTCAAAAGTATCTGGTTGTGCTCCGCAACTGAGAGTGCAAGATCATGCTTGGCATTATATCGCCTCTGCTCTTCACTGGGTCTAGGAAAGGTGTAAGACACCAGAGTCTGAGTGTGTAGTCGTTATCACTTGGCACCTATGATGACATGATTGCTATTATAATGAATAGTAAAGGCCATATTGCCTCACCAACAAGTCGGCCACCATGTATAGCACTGTCAAGTCTATCAAAGCTACTCTGTCTCAAAATAAATGTATTACGGGCTGACCCCACAATGTTTGCCAGTCACATCTTGGATGACTTGTGCATTAGTGGAATATAACTGCTTATGGCTAACAACAGCAGTGTCATTCTCGTTAGCTGCCCTTACTGCCATATAAGTGCAATAAATTGCTCCATTTATGTTGGGAGAACTGGACATTGTTGCAAATTTACTTTTTATCTCGGCAAAACATGTTTTGTTTTATGTACAGTACATACATCAACACCATACGAAAACTGGATGTAGTGCCTCGCCAGTCAGCTAATGGCTTTCAGCACAGCAGACATGATGAAAATCCTGTTGACCTGTCAGCCTGTTCCCTGAGAAGTGACAACAGGTAGTCAATATAAACTGCCAGAAAGCCAAAAAAGTTCTACAGTACAAATACGTAGCATTGGCCCTTTTAAAAGGAAATTGAAACAGAGTCTGTACAGTATAATGATGGCTCAGTGATATGAATTATTATGCACAAGTCGTCATTTAGCCAGTTTGACTGCATTTTCCTGCTTGATCAAAGATTTTCTCATTTTCCAGTGTCTCCAAAATGCTCATTACACATGAATCAAAGTCTGTGTAAATATATGCAAAGCTTTCTCTTCAAGTTTTCTTTCATAAATCCCGACGTTTGCGTGGGAAGTTGTGGACGCTTATTTTAAGTCTCTTTTTGTGCAAATGCCAGTTTTATAAATGTTAGGAATAAGGATGAATCCAGAAGGAAAGATAATCTGAAATAAGCAAAGGAAGAAAGGCAAAGCAAAATGCAAAATACAGTACTAATATATACTGCAGGACACTCCTTACCTAACTTACAAGGGACTTCTATGTTAGTTGCTCAGGACAAACCACTTGAGGCTAATTTTTTTAATTTGTCTTAGAGAGTTTTTGCAAGTGGCTTACCTCAAAGGTCTTAGTGTAAATGGAGCTTCCCATTCCATGATATGACCCCTTAAACACACTTTTGCTGATAAGCGATGAGGTTAACATTGAAGGGTCACCTCTACACAAGTTGACCACAAGGTGGCACTAGCCCATACATAAAAAATAAAAATGTTCTGTAGAAAGACGGATTGTTGGGCAAAAGAAGAAAAATCCTAATGCATACTTCCTAATAATGTTCTCAAGTCAGCCAGTAGCACAAGGATGGTTCCATCATGATTTGTTAGAGTGATCTGCCATTTCATTAGGGTGTGCATCTTTATGATTGCAATCTCACTGATGTAGTAAGAGGAGTTATTTTGCAAAGCTTAAACATCTTTATCGGTCACCTTGCATTACCCAGGCAAGTGTCTGACTTGAAATAATGAACACTGATTTCCGATCAAGGATAAGCCATTTTCAGTTCATTTATCATGTCTGCTCTTTAGTTGGCATTCATAAGCATTCATTCTGGAGTCCAAAGGAATGACAGCATGCATGAATTCAGAGTAGTTTTCGAAAATAAAATCACCAGTCAAAAATAATGAAAAAAAAAGTTTACTGTAATTGGTCAGAGCTGGCATGGCATCCTCCTTGAACCGTCACCTTATCGTGGTGGAGGGGTTTGCGTGTCCCAATGATCCTAGGAGCTATGTTGTCCGGGGCTTTATGCCCCTGGTAGGGCCACCCAAGGCAAACTGGTCCTAGGTGAGGGATGAGACAAAGAGCGGTTCAATAAACCTCCAATGAAAATAAAACTTGGACGACGCTTTCCCTTGCCCGACGCTGGTCACCGGGCCCCTCTGGAGCCAGGCCTGGAGGTGGGGCTCGATGGCGAGCCTGGTGGCCGGGCCTGCACCCATGGGCTCGGCCGGGCACAGCCCAAGAGGTAACGGGTCCTCCTCCCCATGGGCTCACCACCTATGGGAGGGGCCAAGGAGGTTGGGTGCAGTGTGAGTTGGGTGGTGGCCCGAAGGCGGGGACCTTGGCGGTCTGATCCTCGGCTACAGAAACTGGCTCTTGGGACGTGGAATGTCCCCTCTCTGAAGGGGAAGGAGCCTGAGCTAGTGCGCAAGGTCGAGAGGTTCCGGCTAGATATAGTCGGACTCCCCTCGACGCACAGCTTGGACTCTGGAACCAATCTCCTTGAGAGGGGCTGGACTCTCTACCACTCTGGAGTTGCCCCGTGAGAGGCCGAGCAGGTGTGGGCATACTTATTGCCCCCACTGAGCCTGTGCATTGGGGTTTTACCCCGGTGGACGAGAGGGTGGCCTCCCTCCGCCTTCGGGTGAGGGGAAGGGTCCTGACTGTTGTTTGTGCGTATGCCAACAGCAGTTTGGAGTATCCACCCTTTTGGAGTCTCTGGAGGGGTTGCTAGAGGGCATACCTTCTGGGATTCCCTCGTTTTGCTGGGAGACTTCAATGCTCACGGGCAATGACAGTGAGACCTGGAAGGGCGGATTGGGAGGAATGGCCCCCGATCTGAACCCGAGGGTGTTTTGTTATTGGACTTCTGTGCTCGCCACGGATTGTCCATAACGAACACCATGTTCAAGCATAAGGGTGTTCATATGTGCACTTGGCACCAGGACACCCTAGGCCTCAGGTCGATGATCGACTTTGTGGTCGTGTCGCCGGACTTGCGCCATATGTCTTGGACACTCGGGTGAAGAGAGGGGCGGAGCTGTCAACTGATCACCACCTGGTGGTGAGTTGGCTTCGATGGTGGGGGAAGATGCCGGTCAGACCTGGTAGGCCCAAACGTGTTGTGAGGGTCTGCTGGGAACGGCTGGCAGAGTCCCCTGTCAGAAGTAGCTTCAACTCCCACCTCCGCAGAACTTCAACCACGCCCCGAGGGAGGTGGGGACATTGAGTCCAATGGGCCATGTTCCGTGCCTCTATTGTTGAGGCGGCTGACCGGAGCTGTGGCCGCAAGGTGGTCGGTGCCTGTCGTGGCGGCAATCCCCAACCCGCTGGTGGACACCGGTGAGGGATGCCGTCAAGCTGAAGAAGGAGTCCTATAGGACTTTTTGTCCTGTGGGTCTCTGGAGGCAGCTGATAGGTACCGCAGGCCAAGCGAACGGCTTCGGTTGTTGCTGAGGCAAAACTCGGGCATGGGAGGAGTTTGGAGAGGCCATGGAGAACACTTTGGACGGCTTCGAGGAGATTCTGGTCCACCGTCCGCGCCTCAGGAGGGGAAGCAGTGCAGTGTCAACACCGTATATGGTGGGGATGGTGCGCTGCTGACCTCACTCGACGTGGGTGGTGGGAGGAGTACTTCAAGACCTCCTCAATCCCACTAACATGCCTTCCACGAGGAAGCAGAGCCTGGGGACTCTGAGGTGGGCTCTCCCATCTCTGGGACTGAAGTCACTGAGGTGGTCAAAAATCTCCTTGGTGGCAGGGCCCCCGGGGTGGATGAGATACGCCGGAGTTCCTTAAGGCTCTGGATGTTGTAGGACTGTCTTGGTTGACACGCCTCTGCAACATCGCATGGACATCGGGACAGTGCCTCTGGATTGGCAGACCGGGGTGGTGGTCCCCTCTTTAAAAGGGGACCGGAGGGTGTGTTCCAACTATAGAGGGATCACACTCCTCAGCCTCCCTGGAAAAGTCTATTCGGGGTTCTGGAGAGGAGGGTCCGCCGGATAGTCAACCTCGGATTCAGGAGGAACAGTGTGGTTTTCGTCCTGGTCGCGAACAGTGGACCAGCTCTTCACCCTTAGCAGAGTCCTGAGGGTGCATGGGAGTTTGCCCGACCGGTCTACATGTGTTTTGTGGACTTGGAAAAGGCATTCGACCGTGTCCCTCGGGAATCCTGTGGGGGTGCTCGGGAGTATGGGGTACCGGACCCCTGATAAGAGCTGTTCGGTCTCTGTACAACCGTGTCAGAGCTTGGTCCGCATTGCCGCAGTAAGTCGAGCCCGCTTCCAGTGAGAGTTGGACTCCGCCAGGGCTGCCCTTTGTCACCGATTCTGTTCATAACTTTTATGGACAGAATTTCTAGGCGCAGCCAGGGTGTTGAAGGGGTCCGGTTTGGTGGACTCAGGATTGGGTCACTGCTTTTTGCAGAATGATGTTGTCCTGTTTGCTTCATCAGGCCGTGATCTTCAGCTCTCTGGATCGGTTCGCAGCTGAGTGTGAAGCGGCTGGGATGAGAATCAGCACCTCCAAATCCGAGAGCATGGTCCTCAGCCGGAAAAGGGTGGAGTGCCCTCTCAGGGTTGGGGAGAGATCCTGCCCCAAGTGGAGGAGTTCAAGTATCTCAGGGTCTTGTTCACAAGTGGGGGAAGAATGGAGCGTGAGATCGACAGGCGGATCAGTGCGGCATCCGCAGTGATGCGGGCTCTGCATTGGTCTGTCGTGGTGAAAAAGGAGCTGAGCCGTAAGGCAAAGCTCTCAATTTACCAGTCGATCTACGCTCCTACCCTCACCTATGGTCATGAGCTATGGGTAGTGACCAAAAGAACGAGATCGCGAATACAAGCGGCTGAAATGAGTTTCCTCCGCAGGGTGTCTGGGCTTTCCCTTAAAGATAGGGTGAGAAGCTCAGTCATCCAGGAGGGGCTCAGAGTAGAGCCGCTGCTCCTCCGCATCGAGAGGAGTCAGATGAGGTGGCTCGGCATCTGATCAGGATGCCTCCTGGACGCCTCCCTGGTGAGGTGTTCTGGGCACGTCCAACCGGGAGGAGGCCCCGGGAAGACCCAGGACACGCTGGAGGGACTATGTCTCCGGCTGGCCTGGGAACGCCTTTGGGATTCTCCCGAAGAGCTGGAAGAAGTGGCCGGGGAGAGGGAAGTCTGGGCCTCTCTGCTTAAGCTGCTGCCCCCGCGACCCGACCTCGGATAAGCAGAAGAGGATGGATGGATGGATGGATGGCATGGCAACAAAGAGGGCAGACTGAAAGAAAGTTTGGGAAATGTGGATCAGATGGAAAATCTGCCTTTATACAGTGCCCCCCATCTTGTTTGGGACAAAGACACATTTTCTCTTTATTTACCCTTCTGCTCCACAGTTTAAAATTACAAATCAAGCGATTCAGATGTGATAAAAGTGCACATTGTAAACTTTCATTTAAGAGTATTTACACACATTTCAGTCACACTTGTTCTACATGGTCCCCACATTTCCGGACACCACAGTATTTGTGACACAGCAATGTCCAGTACAGTATATTAAAACAGTCATATTTAGTAGTTTGCTGTATATTCATGCATGGAATGACTGCTTGAAGTCTGCGATTCATAGACATCACCAGGTGCCATGTCTCAAATGCAGCCATCTTCAGCTTTTGCTTGTTTCTGGGGCTTGTCCCCTTAGGTTTTCTCTTCAGCATATGGAAGGCAGGCATAATTGGATTCAAGTCAGGTGACTGGCTTGGCCCTTCAGGAATTTTCCATTTTTTTAGTTTGTGTTGCCTTTGCCGTATATTTGGGATCGCCATCTTGTTGTTGGATGAAATGCAGCCCATTGAAGGCAATTACTGAAAATTGAGTAGATCAGATGCTCCTATACGCCTCAGAATTCATTGTACCACTTCCATCAACAGTTCCACCATCAATGAAGATAATGTGTCAGTTCCCCTGGTTGCCATACATGCCCAAGCTATAACACCTCCTCCACCAGGTGGTATACTTTGGGTCTTGGGCAGTTCCTAGTCTCCACACTTTACTCTTACCATCACTTTCATTCAGGTTCATCTTTGTCACGTCTGTCCACAAGACCTTTTACCAGGAATCTGTAGGCTCTTTGAAGTACATTTTAGCAAACTGTAAACTGACCATCCTTTTTTTGTGGCTAACTGGTGGTTTGCACCTTGCTGTGTGGCCTCTGTATTTCTGTTCATGAAGTCTTCTGTTGATAGTCGTCTCTGACACACACACATCTGCCTGCGGCGCATCTGGGCTTTTTCCTTACCATAATGAGGATTCTTCTGCCATCAGTAGTGAAGGTCTTCCTTGGCCTACCAGTCCCTTTGCAATTACTGAGTTCACCAGTGTGTTCTTATTTTTTAATGATATTCCAGACAGTTCATTTAGGTAATCCTAAGGTTTTACCAATGTCACTGTGGGTTTTATTCTTGTTTTTTGCCTTATTGTAGCTTATTTGACTTTCATTGGCACAGCTCTTGTCCTCATGTTGGACAATGACAAACACAAACTCCGAAGGATAGAAGCAAGCCAAGGTATTTTATGAAGTGATGAAACACACCTGAGGAATCACAAACACCAGGGCTGGCAATTATCCCAAACAAGTTTGTCATTTCTACATGTTATGACCAAAATTTATGCAAATACCCTTAAATGATAGTCTGCAATGTGCACTTTAAACACATCTGAATTGTTTGATTTGTCATTTTAATCTGTGAAGCAGAGGATTACATCAAAGAAAAATGTGTCTTTGTCCCAAACATTATGGAGGGCAATGTAGCTATCACACATATACACACAGGCAGGTGGAGTAGTGTTCTGGTTAAGGCTTTGGACGTCAAACCCTGAAGCTGTGGGTTCAAATCTTGTTACTGACAATGTGTGAACCTGAGCAAATCACTAGACCTGCCTGGGTTCCGATTGGGAAAACAAAAGAAAGGTAAGCAATGATATCTCAAATGTTGCAAACCACCTTGGATTAAGCTGTCGGTCAAATTAGTAAATACAAATACCATATATACTCACATATAAGTCGGGTCTTGAAACCTGAAAAATCGATCATAAAATCAGACACCGACTTATACGCCCATTCAAAAATGCAACACTTAATTTTTTTTAACACCTTCTTGCCTCCTCCAATCTCACACCAGTTTCTCAGATACATTGAATTTTGTGGCAGCAGTACAGTTACTAACTTCTTTCACTACTTCAACAATGTTTAATTTAACACCAGCTTCAAATTTTCTTCTGATCAAATGCTCCATCGTAGATAAGGGATGCTCTTACGATATATGAAGGAGTGAGATACAAAAAACACAAATCAGAGCTAACGTCGCTTCAGAATAGCTTGGGTATTACTGTGTGGTCATGTAGGCACAATACATAGAAAAAAAAGGCAGTGCTTGCTCTCTCAGGTGGGAGGTAGCATATTATAATCTCTTGGACCAAAAGTGTGAGTTTTCCACATTTGAGTTATATGACTGATATTATAAAATACCCGAAATTATACAATAAAATCAAGTCCCAACTTATTCCACAGGAGAACTTATCAGCGAGTATATACATTATACTGTACCGGGACTTCTAGGTCAATTCAAATATGCTATAAATGAAATAAAATATCATTTTGTAACAGTGTAAATGACTATATTGTACCTACATTTTGCATAAATCGGTTACTATTTTACATCCAGAAAAGAAACTGTAATTCCAAGCTTTTCTAGTGGTTTTGGGGGGTCAGTTTGTTTGGGACGCTGAATATGTTAACATAACTGTGAGAAAAGCATTACGGATAAATTAATGTTAATCAATCTATTAAATATTTATTAGCTCTGCCTGTGGCAATGCCTTTGATTGATGAGATCATCCGGTATGGCTCCCTCTTTATTTTCCTTACTTTTCTCTCTAGAAGGGCGTTCCTGGCCCTTACACTTAACTGTAAAGCGAAGCACAATCATTTTAAACACATAATAATTCAAATTTATTGACACACACTATAATAACAGAAATCTAATAATTACTTATATATTAACCTAGAAGATGTGATGTAAGACAGATGAGGCAGACAAACAAATCACAAGGCTGCTCTAAGTTTATTTAAGATGTTTTCTGGAGTTTCTTCATTTTTCAGACTTTTATCTTTAGCTTTTCACTTTTGCAGTTTTAGACAGTTGGCCCTCCTCTAATGCTTAGAGAAAGCTGAACCGTGAGGCTCTTTTGATTTCAAAATTAGTTAAAAGCTTGTAAAAGCTAGAAGATTATCTGACACAGTCAATCATGAAGTTGTTACACATTCACAATTAAATATAAGAAAACAGGATGTTAGACGGCAGTTATGTAGCTGCATTATTTTTACACAGGTAAATCAGTTTTATAATCCCAAGCCTTTAAAAATGATGTCTGCTGCTGTGCCAAGTGGAGCATTTTGGTTCTGTGTTTAAGTGAAAAACCTTCCTTGTAATGGAGTGCACTTGTTATGTTTGTTCAGCTCCGTAGTGTGTTCATTATTATAGGCCTTCATTATTGTTCTTATCTAATGTGATTTGTTTTTCTTTTCTTATAACTATTCCTTTTACATTTTGTAAAGCTCTTTGAGCTACATCCTGTGTGTAAAAGAATGCTAGAGAAACAAACGTTGTTTCTGTTGGTTTCCTGATTATTCTTTGATCTCCTGGTTTTGACTCTTTGCTGCCCCTGACTAGATCTCTGTCTAAGAACATCATCTCATGGTCTTTTTTGTCCCTCACAATAATTCTCAGACACTTCACATGTGTCATAGCACCTTTATGGTCAGGATACGTGTCAGAAAGTCAGATCAAAACAATCCTGTTACAGTTTACCAGCCCACTGGTAAAAACTGAAAAACTGGGCTTCAACTATTCAATGAGAAGAGTTCTCTTGCTGCCTAATATATTCCACCCCTTGAGAGGTGCCATTGTAACGAGATTCACTTAACCTGTCAGTGGTATTAATGTTGATCAGCATTCGGTGTATGCTGATGTTGGACAGTTGCAAAAAACAAGACAGAAGCAGCTGTTTGGGGAGTCCACCAGCTACACAAATAAAAGATAAGGAACTGGGCAGAAGTAAAACAGGAATGAGGTCATTGGCTAGGTGGATGGATACAAAGCATCCTTGGTTCTATTGGATGATCTGTTTAATAGCCCCAGATAGTTGATCTGAGCTGCTTCAGTGGGACCAGATATCCGCCGCTCAGCAAGAAACTGCACAAAAGAACCAACAGAACATGCTTATTCCTCAGTAAGAGATGCTCAGTTATACAATCAGAAGCACACCCACTTTATATCATTTATGAAGCACCCTCTTTTTCCCACAAATAACATCTAAATAAAACAAAAAGTTCTGCAACTAGATTTTCCTTGAATTTCTGCTCAGCACAGATTTGCAGGTCCCTTTTATAAAACCGAAAAAAAAACATTTCTGTTCCATGTTATTATTCTTTTTGTTAACAAATCCCAACGACAACATTGCATTTGTCCAAATCAATCTAAAACTTCAGCTGGGAGAAGAAAATCGATACATTATCAGGGTCAATCATATCACATTTCGCCATCATAACATGAAACTTTGAAAAGGTGTGAAAATCTGCAGTTATACATGCAATTCATTAGGGCTGTGCTTTTCAGCCTGAGTCCTGAGGGAACCCAGTGGCTCCAGGTTTTTGTTCCTAGTTGTATAATTAGGGACTCTCTTTAACTGTAATTGATCTGATTGTTTAATCAGCTGTAACCAGTGGGGACCCTGGAATTGGAAACAACTATCTTTGGGGACGCAGAATTACTAGCAAAGTATAATAGCTGTAATATGGGGTCTTTTGCAGATATTTACCTTTTTTACTTTAAGAAGACAATCTATCATCCTCCTCCATAAAATAATTAAACTTATCTATTTAAATAAGGAGCAGCACAGTGACACAGTGCTTAGTGTGTCTGCCTTGGAAAATCTGATTGTTATGAGATTGTCCCCACATTTATCTCTTCTATAGTACAGAACTTTCTGACAAATTTCATCTTAACAACAATATGACTGTAGTGGATAAATGATTTTATCTGGAATAAATTATGACTACTCTACAGGCTCTCATATGGTAAAGATGAATGACTGTTGGACTGGATGTAATAACGATGAATAGATGGAAGAGTCTTTATTCAGTTCACAAAAACTGATGCATTGTTTAAAAAAGTAATTTTTTTAATGTTTTATTAGTTTTATACATTACAGTAAAAGCATTATAACTCTGTCAGACCTACAAAGCTACATCTCATTCAAATCATATCCAACATCCCCTCCCTTACTAGTCCAGACAGCAAGAACTCAGATGATTTAGTATGAAGTATTCACTAAAAATATAATGATACGTCAGAAGTTAAGAATACGTTCAGCATCCTTAATTAATTACTGTGGACTATGGCCGTCAGTTTATCCCGGCCAAGACCCCCAAAACGCCAGTTGGAGCCCTCCCTGCAATGTGGAGATGCCCCGAATTCCAGCAGGGCATCATGGACTGTGGAGTTTTAATACACAGCCCTGCTGGATAATGTCAGGGCTGCCAGGGGACGCTGCAGGGAGGCACAGAGACGTTTGTTTTCCATACAGCCCGGAAGTACATTCCAGTCACAAGGTTGGAAGAAATAAAGTGCTACCGGGCTGACGAACAGAAAGAGTTTTCACCTGACCCGGAAGTGCTGGATAATCACATGGACTGAGGGGTCAGAAGCACTTCCGGGTCAAGGAATATAAGAGACTGTGGGAGATCCCAGACGGACGAGCTGAGTCGGGTGGCAGAGGGACAACATGTCTGGGAGAGGAGGATTGTGTATTGTATTTGAGTATTGTGAGAATTTATGAGTACTGTGGAGTGGAGGGTGCTTTGTAAATGTATTAGTTATAATAAAGTCTTGGACTTAAACTTTTGGACTTTTGTCTGTTGTCTGATCCAAGGGTTCAAGGGGACGAAAGCGCCCCCTATCTGTCACATTGCATACTTACATTTGTGGCGGACCCGGCCGGGACATCCTTTCGACACTGGATCTGAGGGAACAGCCATGGGATGCACGCTATGTCCCCCAGAACATTTGCATCGGGGCCGGTAATATGGAACACTGGAGCTTATCCTGGTTGGGCTCCGTGGCCACCCCCAGGGGGAGCTGCAAGACTTCCTGAGCCCATGTGGGCGGCACCGCAGCCACACCCGGAAGTGCAGCCTAATCGAGGTTAATTACCACCTGAAGAACTTCCGGGTGGGCTATAAAGGGAGCCTACAGCCACTACTCAGGGCGCCAGAGTCAGGAGGAGGAGGATAAAGCTGCCCTGGCAGGAGTGGAAGAAAGAAGAGTGTGATTTGGAGTGTTTAATTTGAGTTTGGGGACTGTGTAGGGCCAGTGGGACACGGGGAAGATGTGTTCCTCGGCTGAAGAAGAAAATGAAGACTTTTTGTTTGTTTTACCTGTGCCTCTGGTGTCAGTCTGTGTCGGGTCAGCGCCAATATAGCGCTTTTACCACACGGTGTTTATCACAAAGAAAAGTTGACACAAGGCCGAAAAACAAACAAAAACAAATTGTAAATTTTGTTTAAATTGCTTTCCATTTCATTATTATCTGAGGGTAACAATGTATGTGAAACAGTGCTGGGGTGATGGAGCACTAGCCAATAGAGCAAGTTCACAATCTTTGGACAATGTCGTGGAGTAGTCTGTGAATTATGGATGCTGAAATATTCACATAACAGAGGTAAAGAGTCAGAGGCTAACATAGCCGTGTTCATATCTCCCTGATTTATTGGAGGTTTCACTAACTGCATTGTGTAGTATTATAAGCATATTTTTATTCTATGATTAGTCTTTTGATTGAAAGATTCTGTTTTATGGTTAGTTTTTAATTTAAATTATTTCTGCAAAGTCAGAATTTGTTAACATCTAGTTATTTATTTACACTTTGTTCTTAGTACTGTCACATGACTACTGCACGCATGTCAATTATGCCACTGGATGTGACTGTTAAGAATGTGGGTCCCAAAGCCCTAGAGTGCCCAATAGAAGGAGAAATCCTATCAAAAACCCCAGCTAGATACAAAAAGGGCCAGGTAGAATTTCTATAAAAGATTATCACAAAAATGTACAATGTAAGTGCATGAAGTCTGTAGAGCACACAAGGTAAAAAGGAGTTGTCATCAAGGGCATTGCAAGGTGAACAAGTCCCAATATGCAATCCAATGGCGACTTCAAAACACAAAGCAAAACGGTTAAAAATCCAAAGAATCAAAAAAAGCACCACAGAAACACAAAGCACACCCACCAAACCCCAAGACACTTTGAAATGAGCTACCATGAACTGTGGAAGACCCCCCGGATTTAAAGAACGAAGAATAGTTCCAGGTAGTGATTGGCAGGTGGTCCCACCTCTTTGGGGACCAAAGATAGAGCAAACAAAACATAGTACAGGGGTACATACCTTACTGATTCAAAACTGAACAAAAAGGACATAAGACAAGACTTTCAACCCCAGCCAGGGCAGGAACCCTGGATGAGATATAACATTGACCATATAAATATGCCGGTAATCGCCATACGTGTTATCCCTCAGTGGATAATCTCTCCAGACTCTTAGTGTTAGTTACCTTCTCTACAAGTAGGTCCTAGTGTAAGGTTTTTGGAACTCTGTTTTGATCTTTGAATCTGATTTTGGTTTCACACGCTGGTTTAGGTTGCTGTCACAGTTGTCTTCACAATTATGACCTCTACCTGTTTTTTGACTTTGTGTTTGCTCACTTTTTAATCTTCTAGTCCATTCTCACTCTCCCAATAATTCCCAGAGACTACACATCCTGTAACACATACGTACATTCTTCACAGCTTTTCTTTCTGCATTAGTGTCCCTGCAACCCATATGCCAGTTTTCACAACTGTGCTGATAAACCCATCCAGTTTGTTCCTTACACCGTGACTGGCCATTTTATCATTCACTTGGCTCTTTCTAACAGTCACAGTTAAAGCCTAATAATTTCAACTTGTATCTGTCATATGTTTCATAGTATACAGTTAGGTCCATAAATATTTAGACAGAGACAACTTTTTTTAAAATTTTGGTTCTGTACATTACCACAATGAATTTTAAATGAAACAACTCAGATGCAGTTGAAGTGCAGACTTTCAGCTTTAATTCAGTGGGTAAACAAAACGATTGCATAAAAATGTGAGGCAACTAAAGCATTTTTTTAACACAATCCCTTCATTTCAGGGGCTCAAAAGTAATTGGACAATTGACTCAAAGGCTATTTCATGGTCGTTATGTCATTATCAATTAAGCAGATAAAAGGCCTGCAGTTGATTTGAGGTGTGGTGCTTGCAGAGGGTGCACTGCAAGGTGCAAGCTATTCATAAGCCTCAAGAATAGAAAGGCTAGATTGGACTTTGCTAAAGAACATCTAAAAAAGCCAGCACAGTTCTGGAAAAACATTCTTTGGACAGGTGAAACCAAGATCAACCTCTACCAGAATGATGGCAAGAAAAAAGTATGGAGAAGGTGTGGAACAGCTCATTATCCAAAGCATAACACATCATCTATAAAACACGGTGGAGGCAGTGTGATGACTTGGGCGTGCATGGCTGCCAGTGGCACTGGGACACTAGCGTTTATTGATGATGCGACACAGGACAGAAGCAGCCGAATGAATTCTGAGGTGTTCAGTGACATACTATCTGCTCAAATCCAGCTAAATGCAGTCAAATTGATTGGGCGGCGTTTCATGATACAGATGGACAATGACCCAAAACATACAGCCAAAGCAACCCAGGAGCTTATTAAAGCAAAGAAGTGGAAAATGTTTGAATGGCCAAGTCAGTCACCTGATCTTAACCCAATTGAGCATGCATTTCACTTGTTGAAGACTAAACTTCGGACAGAAAGGCCCACAAGCAAACAGCAACTGAAAGCTGCTGCAGTAAAGGCCTGGCAGAGCATTAAAAAGGAGGAAACCCAGCATCTGGTGATGTCCATGAGTTCAAGACTTCAGGCTGTCATTGCCAGCAAAGGGTTTTCAACCAAGTATTAGAAATGAACATTTTATTTCCAGTTATTTAATTTGTCCAATTACTTGTGTTAAAAAATGCTTTAGTTGCCTCACATTTTTATGCAATCTTTTTGCTCAACCCACTGAATTAAAGCTGAAAGTCTGCACTTCAACTGCATCTGAGTTGTTTCATTTAAAATTGTGGCATGTTAGTTAACCCGAATCTACATAGATATTTAACTTTGTTTAATGTTGGCTTACACCGCAGATAGTATAAAGACAAATGGAGCCAGTGACAAGACCTGGTCTGGGAGTGGGCGCCCGAGGAGTGGAGTCTGTCGGTGTCTTCAGTGCAGATTTGTAAGGCATTCTCAGGAACAGATATCGATGTCTTCCATTCATTTGTTGGCTTCAAAGATGTACCGGGCAATGCTCCAGAACTTTACTGTATACTCTTTCTCCACATCCAGGCCCCCCTCAGACAAGCATGCATTTCCACACAAGGCAACAACAAGGACACAATTCTGTGCTGACGTAACAAATAGAAGTAGCACAGGTTACAGCTCCCACAGTCTGATTGTAAACGATTTCCATTTGTTCTTGTCCAGGGGTGGCGAACTCCAGGCCTGGAGTGCCGCAGTGGCTGCAGGTTTTCATTCTAACCCTTTTCCTAATCGGTGACCAGTTTTCACTGCTAATTACCTGTTCCCACAACCCTTTAATAGCCCTGTTAGAAGAGTTCAGTCCTCTGAATTGATTCCTTTCTTCATTAAATGACAGCCAAGCAGAAATGAGATGTGAAACGAGCTAACAGATGACCAGCTAAACTGGGGCTTCAAACTCTAACCAATTTCACTCCAGTCACTTTCTTAGTGAGAAGCCATATCTTGCTGTTAGTTAAACCCGTTATTTAATTCCATGGTTTGTTGCTGCTCTCATTCTGCCACAGCACACATTTCAAAAACTGTTGTTTTTCTGTTCTTTCTAAGAGCACCAATGTCAAAATGTTTTGGTGACTTGAGAGATCAGCCTTACCAAGACCATCACCTCTCTTTAATTTCAGATACTGTATTGTGTGATGGGCACAGGGGAGCTGGTCATATGGTGTCTTGTTTTGTGTCTTATTATTGTTTGGCTGCTGATTAAAGAAAAAGAAACAACTATGGGCCTGAGACAAGTTAATTAAAAGAAGTGATCAGCTGCAAAAACTGGTCAGTAATTAAGAAGATGATAAGAATGAAAACCTGCAGCCACTGCGGCACTCGATGCCTGGAGTTTGCCACCCCTGTTCTTTTTGTCATATTGCCTGCATGGCAGTTCAAGTGTGCTTAATCTGGCTATGTGGCTGCTGTACAGCATGTGAGAAACAAAATCAGGTTTTATGAGATATATTTGCACAGAGCACAGTGACATATTTTAAACTTTTGCTTACATTGTCAGGAATAGCAAAAGTCTGTGGGAAAAGAGCTTAGCTGGAACTCAAGAATTTGAAATTGTACAATATTTGGTAAGACAACCCCTACAATCTGGAAGACTCTCCAAATGTTTTTTCAGGATGTGGACATTTGCTTCTTTTGCAAACAATCTCATCACGCTTTCAGCCATCCCAAGTCTGAAAAATAAATTTGCTGACAGGAACTTTACTACTATAGTACTATAACTCCTGTGCCTACTTGAATATCTTACTTTATTTGTAATATCTCTCAGATGTTCAGTTCTGGGAGAGTCCCCTTAGAAAAAAAAATAATTCCCAGTAGATAATGAATCATGTGCAGGAGTCAAGAAGGAGACGTCGGTTTCAAGGAGGCTTTTGGGTGACTTGATTTGTTTGGTAATCAAATAGAAACTGTATATTAATAGAGACTGGTAAATTATCTCAGTATGTTAGTCTATGTCAGGGTGAAAAGGCATGTTTGAAATCAATAAAATCATAGTGATGTGACATTACTTCCCATACACTGGCTTCAGGAGGTAAGAATAATAATAATAATGATACATTTTATTTATACAAAGGCACCTTTCTAAACACTCAAGGACACCGAACAAACAATAAAAAAGCACATTATAAGCAAAACTTAAAACAACAGATAATATAAAAGTTAAAACCAAACAAAGCCACTGTAATCATAAAGAAAAATTCATTTTGAACAGATGGGTTTTAAGTTTACATTTGAAAGTTGAAAATGATTCAATATTTCTAAGCTCAGTAGGTAGTGGGTTCCAGATCTTGGGAACAGAACAGCTGAATGCTCTGCTCCCCATGGTGGTAAGACGGGCGAGAGGGACAGTCAGGTGAACGGATGAAGAGGATCTAAGATTACAAGATGGAATGGCAACATGAAGGAGGAAGGACAAATATAGAGGGGCGAGATAATGAATGGCCTTAAATGTTAACAGCAGAATTTTAAAATCAATTCGAAACTTAATTGAGAGCCAATGAAGCTGCTGCAAGACTGGAGTGATATTGTGAATAGATGGGGTTTGAGTAATGATGCGAGCAGCAGAATTCTGGACCAGCTGAAGCTTATGGAGAGATTTATTAGAGAGACCAAAGAGGAGTGAATAACTCTGTTATAAAGGCCCTATCATTTATATTCAAAAAACAAACAAGAATATCCTCTTATTTACCAGTACTTTGTTTCTGAATCACCTCCTCGAGTAAAGCACTTTATTCACAAGAACATTTTTGCATTTTAATACTGTATGCATAGAGGAAACCAGACACTTTCTCATAATATAGCATGGTTTTAAAACTTATGGCCTTAGACAGAAGTTAAAATTATGTAGCTGACATAAAATAAACCTTAAACTGTGCCATGATATGGAATGATATATTTGGAGCCAACTGGTTTTATTTAGTATTTAATTGCGTTTTCAATATTTTCTAGACTTACTTTGCGAATATCAGAACTATTACATGTCACTGTTAGACCAAAGTTGCAAATGTGTGCCTTTTAAATTGGAATGAAAACTTCACATTGAGAAATGCAGAAATGAGGTCCTGCGTTAATAAACAGCTGTGCAGTCCATGATCATTTAACCAACAATCAACTGCATTTTGGGAAATTCACTTCGAAATAGTGGCTTATTTATTTGATAAACTATGTAATTTTATCCTTTGTTGTTATAGTTACAAGTGAAACAATAACCAACAAAACACTTGAATGAAGAAACACAAGAATCATGAATCTTTATTACCTTCTTTATCAGTCCTTGGTCACAGTTAATAACAATGATCAGGACTGTAAGACTGGTGAATAAGACTCTGCTGTAGACGTTTGGCACAATTTAGCATGGCAGAATTCTGGACCAGCTGAAGCTGATGGAGAGATTTATTAGAGAGACCAAAGAGGAGTGCATTGCAATAGTCCAGCCGAGAAGTAACAAGACTGTGAACAAGAATGGCAGTGGTATGGGGAGTGAGGGAGGAGCAAATGCAATTAATATTACATAGATGTAAGTAAGCAGATCGGGTGACGTTATTAATATGAGATTAGAAAGATAGAGTGCTGTCAAGGATGACACCCTCACTCTTGACCTGAGGTGAAGGGGAAACAAAAGAGTTATCAGTAGCAAGTGAAAGATTATCGGTTTTGGATAATGATAATTTTGTACCAACAAGGAGAACCTCAGTTTTGTCACTGTTTAATTTAAGAAAATTTGAAGAAAACCAGGATTTAATTTCAGCAATGCAGTCAATAAGATGGTGGAAAAGAAGAGGCGGGTTTACTAGCAAGGTACAGCTGGGTGTCATCAGCATAACAGTGAAAATTAATTTTATATTTATGAAAGATGTTGCCAAGGGGAAGAAGGTAAATAACAAAAAGAAGTAAGAGTGGTGGGTTGGGATGTGAAAGTTTTAAGCTGAATGAACTGAATGTGGCCTGAGAGGTAGGATCCAAACCACTCTAGTGGCGTGTGGGTAATGTCAATCAAAGATAATCTATAGAGAAGAGTGGTATGACTCAGGCCCTTTCATTTCCTATTCACTTAATCGATTAAATCTATAACACAATAAATTTCCCATCTGTGTCCATCAATCTGCATTCAGTAATCTATAATGACAAAGGGAAAATGTGTTTTCAGAAAGGTTTGCAAATTTATTAAAAATCAAAAACTGAAATCTCTCATTCATGTAAGTATTCCTCCAGACTGTGCACAGGTGCATCCTGTCTGCTGTAATTCTCCTTGAGATGTGTCTAGAACCTGAGTAGAGTCGATCTGTGGCAAAATGAATTGATTGAACATCAGTTAGAAAGGTATGTAAGGTCCCACAATTCTCACAGTATGTCAAGACAAAAACAAAGCCATGAAGTCCAAGGAACTCTCCAAATTGTGATGAGGCATAGATCAGGGCAAGGGGATAAGAGCATTTTTAAGGCTTTGAGAAGCACCAGTTTTGCAGGCAACAGGACTCTCTCTCGAGTCTGGCCAGACTGAGTAACAGGAAAAGATGGGCCTTGGACCCAATAGCCACTTTAACAGAGTCTGCTGAGATGGGAGAATTTGTCAGCAGCACTCCATCAATCAGGTGTTTATGGTAGAGTGGTTAGATACAAGCCACTGTTAAGTAAATGGCATATGACAGCCCATTTGGAATCTGAGATAAAGAAGAAAAAGATTCTTTGTTTTAATGAGACAGTCCTTAGGCAGAACTCCAAGTACTATGTCTGTCATGGACCAAACTCTGTTCATCACCTGCCTAATACCATCTCTGTTGTGAATCATGGTGGTGGAAGCATCATGGTCAGGGTTACTTCTCAGCAGAGACAGGAAGACTGGTGAGAATTGAGGGAAGGTTGATTTCAGTCAAATACAGAGATGTCCTTTGAAAGAAAACTTGCTCCAGAGTGCATGCAACCACAGACTGTGGAAATCGTTCAACTTTCAGTATGACAATGACCCGAAGGATACAGCTAGGACAATGGTGGAGTGGCTTTGGGACAAGACTCTGATTGGCCTTTGAGTCTAAACTTAAACCCCACAGAACATCTGGGAAGGGACCTGAAGATGGCAGCTTACAGATGCTTCAAAACCAACCAAATGGAGCTGGAGGGGATCTGCCAGGATGAATGGGAACAAGTGCCCAAATGCAACCCTGGTAGAGACTTACCCAGGAAGACTTGAAGCTGTTATTGCTGCCAAAGGGGCTTTTACAAAGTACAGAATTAAGGGCCTGAATACTTCTATTATTGAGAAATTTGATTTTGAATAAACTTGCAAACCTTTTTGTTTTCACTTTGTTATTGTGGTTATTGAATTTAGACTGATGGGCAAAAATAGCAAATTTATTCATTTAAAATTAAACTTCCAAAACAGTATAATGTACAGAAGGTGGGAGGGTCTGAATACTTTCTGAATCCACAGAAATAATACCCAAATTAGGATTTGTCTAGACTTTTTAAACTGCCATTAGATAAAATATTAATTAATATGTTGAAAAACTTTGATGTGAAGCTGCAAAAAATTTCTAAATAATATCGTTTGCTTTGTGTTTTCCATAATTAATCTTGAATTCATTAAACTCAGATTCAGCTGCAAGAAGAAAATTAAAACAATATTGCTTATTAAAATACACTTGCTTGGTAATTTTTATTAATTTTATTGAAAGTACAGTGAAAATTCAAAACAGTTAACATGATAAAAACAATCGAATGTACACAATGTTTACATTCATTATCTAACAAATATAACATAGAAAGGTTAATAAATCATTTTTTACTATTAAGACATTGTGACTGCAACATTAGAACTGAACACAACAACACAACCAAAAATTACAGAAAAAACAAGTACATGTGGATTGTTTATAAAATCAAGCAATACTGAATATGCTGGATAACATGAGTTAATTTCTTTAAGTTTTTAAATAATCCCAGTATAATAAGGCTATGAACATCTTATGTCATCAAGCATGCTAGAGGTTACCTGACTTTAAACAACACCGGCTGTGAAGAGCACAATGAGAGGGCTGCTAACTCTGTTATAAAGGCCCTATCATTTATATTCAAAAAACAAACAAGAATATCCTCTTATTTACCAGTACTTTGTTTCTGAATCACCTCCTCGAGTAAAGCACTTTATTCACAAGAACATTTTTGCATTTTAATACTGTATGCATAGAGGAAACCGGACACTTTCTCATAATATAGCATGGTTTTAAAACTTATGGCCTTAGACAGAAGTTAAAATTATGTAGCTGACATAAAATAAACCTTAAACTGTGCCATGATATGGAATGATATATTTGGACCCAACTGGTTTTATTTAGTATTTAATTGCGTTTTCAATATTTTCTAGACTTACTTTGCGAATATCAGAACTATTACATGTCACTGTTAGACCAAAGTTGCAAAAGTGATGCGTGCCTTTTAAATTGAAATGAAAACTTCACATTGAGAAATGCAGAAATGAGGTCCTGCGTTAATAAACAGCTGTGCAGTCCATGATCATTTAACCAACAATCAACTGCATTTTGGGAAATTCACTTCGAAATAGTGGCTTATTTATTTGATAAACTATGTAATTTTAGCCTTTGTTGTTATAGTTACAAGTAAAACAATAACCAACAAAACACTTGAATGAAGAAACACAAGAATCATGAATCTTTATTACCTTCTTTATCAGTCCTTGGTCACAGTTAATAACAATGATCAGGACTGTAAGACTGGTGAATAAGACTCTGCTGTAGACGTTTGGCACAATTTAGCATGGATGTTATTACAGCATAAGAATATTACAATTAGTGGAGCACTGAATCAGACATAACAACAAATGTGTTTTTGGATCATCCGCTGTTAAGAACAAAACAATACATTTTAGCAGTTTGTGTCCACTGATACTATTAATTTATAATGACTGCTTACAAGAGTTTGATTAATGTATTTAATTTAATTTCCTCCTTAAGTGTATTATTTAATACAGCTGTGAGTATTGTTTGTAAGATATGGATTGTGTAACGCTTCTGGATATTTAAAACAGAAGTCAGTAGTAATACATTAATGAGTACCATACGATGCAACATTGCATGCACACACGTAAATGTTTATGAAATGGGGTTGGCAGGGAAAGTGGCCTAAGGTTACTGGATCAGTCCTGACCAAAAAAGAATCCTTTCATTCTAGTTGACAATTAAAGCACCTTGAGATGCAGTTGACAGTGAATGTAGCATATAAATAACAGTTAGGACAAAGTGCGGCTACACTGATTCACTGTGTGACCATTAGTGAGTCACTTTATCCACCTCTGCTCAAAACTGTAAAATAATAAAAAATAAATACACGCTGTACAGCATATATATATATATATATATATATACACATACATATATATACAGTATATATATATTCCTGCGGTGGGTTGGCACCCTGCCCAGGATTGGTTCCTGCCTTGCTCCCTGTGTTGGCTGGGATTGGCTCCAGCAGACCCCCGTGACCCTGTGTTCGGGTTCAGCAGGTTAGAAAATGGATGGATGGATATATATTCACCTTAATAAAAGGATATATGTCTGTGTATCTGGGTGTCCATCCAGTTGCCATGTCTCTGTCACTCCAACAGATGGAAAATAACAAACTTCCATCCATCCATCCATTATCCAACCCGCTATATCCTAACTACAGGGTCACGGGGGTCTGCTGGAGCCAATCCCAGCCAACACAGGACGCAAGGCAGGAAACAAACCCCAGGCAGGGCACCAGCCCACCGCAGTAACAAACATTTGTAGTAATAAAATGCATTGTATTTGTCATTCAAACCGATGGTGCATCACAATCATTAACACAGCTCTTACAAATCCCATACCAAATGGCATATAACAGAGACCTATGCAGTACATTTGTCATTGCAATAGATGGTGCATCACAAACATTTGTAGTTATGCATTTTATTACTACAAATGTGATATAGTACCTGCCAAATAATACAAAGAGTACATGACACTTGTTTTGCCCTAATTGGGGCTCATAAGGGGTACACAACTTTGTGTGCCCTTATGGGGATCGAACCTTGGATGTCAGCACCTGAGGCAAATATTAATAATAGCTCATCTGTTGGAATGACAAATGCTCTGTATTTCATTACAACATGCAATACAAAATATATTCCAATAAATGGTGCACTGCAAACATTAGTGCTGAGACCTACATGGATTACTTAGATTTCAGCCCATCTCAGGCAGGTAGCACACCTAGTATCTATATAAAATACTAAGGGTTGTGTCCATCTGTGATATAATTATTCGCGTAGCACTGGGGCTAGAACCCTGATCTTGGTCTTACTTGAAAGCTTATGATGTGATACAAGCTGTTGAAACAAAAAATGTATTTGGTAATGCATTTGGTAATAACTAACTCTATCCTGTTGTGTACGTTTAGAAGACAAAGCCTACAAAATGACAGAAACGTGAGGTTCTGCAGTTCTAGCACTGACACAAAAGGTTTTAAAATTCAGGATAAAAACATTGCTATTTAAAGAACTGCAAAACATGATATTTTTAACTGGGATTTTCCAATGGATTTTAATTTAGATGCATTTTAAAAGTTTTACGTTTAATATAAGTATCAGTTTTCACGTGACACAAGAAAGTGAAATAGAAATGAATTATGTAAAAATGTTTAGAGGATCATTTTTCACTAACAATGTGATTGTCTTAAATTGATCAAGCTCTGAGACCAACATAATTCTGATATTAGGCACCAAACTCTATCAACTCTAGCACAGTGAAGAAAAATGTCTTTGCATTTTATTTTATTCCTATGTTTATGCATCATGTTAGATCTGCATTGCAGATTATATATAAACATGGGCAACAAAGCTATATGATCAACAAACTAAACATCTGGGCCATACCAGAGAAAATAATTTTATGCAACAAAAAAAGTCATTATGAGCATACATGTAAAAGTTGGGGACAGCAATTAGCCTCCGAATGTAAAAATGGGCTCCTGGTGAGGAACGCTTGCTGGGCTATGCCAGGAAACGCACCGTGGCAGTGCTGATCATATGCTATTAGCTGCTACTTGAATGGAGTCTTGCATTTTTTTTCTAATAAATAAACAAAAACCTCAAGTCACATGGGAGGGAATAAAAAATGATGATTGGCTGCCTGATTTGGAGAATAAGTGTCAGATTTAATAAGAGTGGACATGACAGAGTCACAGAGTTTAAGAAGTCAAAGGAAGTGGGCAGCCATACCAAGGAAAGTCAGGACCCAAATGTTTATTATTTTTATAAAGTATCTGTGTGATATGTGATAACTAATATGATAAACAAGAATATAACCAACAGATCATGATTACATACCGCACTTGCACTTTGTATCTCACTCTACTTCAAATCGTCTTGGCCGATGGATTTAAGTAATCATTCAAATCCAAATAAACAGGTAATTGGTTGACTGCTTGAAAACAAATAATCAGTAACTGAATATCATCGCTTTGCTATAACTACCCTGCTGGAGGCAGTAAATCTCTGTCCAAGTGTTCGCATGCTTCTGCAACGTCGGTTTTATCAGCTAGGGAAGTACTTTATTAACAAGAGAGCAGGAGGCTGTGTATGTTTCTGTGGTACATTGTAATTATTAATGACACTCTTCTTTGTTTGTTTGAGGTTAAAAAGTTTTTTAATGCATTGTTGAATCTGTATATATAAAAGTCAATGTGTGTATGTATGTATGTTTCAACATCACTTCTGAACGGCTGGAGCGATTTCCATTAAACTTGGTACACGTGTTTCTCATAGGTCGACTAAAAATACTGTAGGGTGAAATCAACCCTAACCCACCCCCTACTGGGTAGTGTGTGTGTGGGTGGGGTGATCTTAGCAGTCTTCTATGCATGTTATCATCCAGTTGACATTTGGAACGACCACCAGAGGGCGAAATGGAGGTGACTCCCAGCATTCTTTATGTTTGAGCAGCCCTGCGCCCCTGTTGCTTTTGGCCGGTTCGGAGCATCAACTGGATGATGACATAAATACAAGACCACAAGACAAGCACATTAGTGAGTCTTCATTGTTTGTTAATTTATTTTTATTTTTAAAGTTGTGGGGTTTTTTTTTATGATATTTTCTTTCAAACAATTAAAAAAAAAGCACTTTATTTTCCTCCCGGGCAACGCTGGGTATTTCAGCTAGTCTACTATAAAAATGGAAACCTCCAACACAATATTTTGACTTCAGGTTGGTGTCAATCCAAGTCTTTAAAGCTTGCCAGAATACTTATAGATTGGAAGTATGAAATGTGCTTTTTTTAAAGAAGAATGGAGAATAATAATCTAGCCTGATATTTACAAGTTTCAAAAGTGTGAGGGATTGTCATGCATTAACCTGCTGCTCTATAAATGTTTGCAATATGGTTGCAAATGCATCTTGCCAACAAACACATTAAAAAAACAACATTTAAGGCGACCCTTTGCCTTTCATTAAAATCGCAGGTGTGTTTCTTCTGAAGACATAAAAAGATATACTTTGGCTCTTGGTCTTTGCTTACGCTGCTTTATAAACAAGATGAAGAACAACATAGTTTTGCCCATATTCTAAAAATCATAAAAAGGTTTGCACATTCTTTCTTCTGTGTTTGTAAAGCACGTACTCTTAATGAAATGCCTTCTATAAAATTATCATTGGCTGCTTCACTCCACTACCCTTCCATTCTTAAAAGAGTTCTAAACTGTACAAGGTAGGCATATTTTAAAGAAGTGCGTCCCCTGTGTCTAGGTGTGGTTTCTGGTACGCCATCCACTTCTTTAGTTTAATTGAAGATACTGAATTGCCTCGGTATGTCCAAGTGTGGGTGTCAGTGAATACGTCCTAACAATATGTGCTAACAATCTGTTCAGGGTGGTCTCTTCACTTTTGTTCAGTTCTGTCAAGATAGACTCTCAGCTCCCCTGTTACCCAAACAATGGATACAATTTAAAGGTAAAATATGAATTTGCTGTATAATATTTAGAATGATAATAGAAGTGACTGAAGGGCTGAGGCCAAAATCTAACCGCACAGGAAAGGAAGCTACTTTGGTGACCAAGAAGCTAAAAGCTTAATTAAATTAAACTGAGGAATAAAAGGGAAATGAGAAGCTTATTTAAGCAAGGAGTTTATGTGAAGGTGAATTTGTAAACCAGAAATAAGAAATTATATTCTCCTTGCAGCGTTTTCACGTGGATAACTTCAGCTCGTTCAACCAAAATGTTCAGTTTTGCCATCATTGTTAAATCTGTGCCTCCTAAAGGCTTCTTTGAGCCGACCAGTCCAGTAAAAATTTGTTTATAGCTAAATCTGAAGAAGCAGAATGTGTTTTCTCCAGTGTTTCACAATGAACGTTGTTCTTGCCTTTACATTTTTGACTGAAACTCCAGCTTTACTCAGGATTTGAATGATAAGCTTAATGCATTCTTCACTTTCGATTGTCACTTGGTTATTTCCTAATTAAAATTATAATTTCATTGGTTATACAACACCTGAAGGCATCCCAGCTTCATTTATCAAGATTGTTACTCTCACACTGTGACATGTACTGCCGATAAATTTGGTTTGTTTTATGGATTAAAGGCTATGGTACTAAAAAAATGTGGATTTATATCTGAAACATTCTTACACAAGGAGACATCAGCCTTTAATGGAGCACTCCTTCTAACTGAGTTATCACCCAGGGGATCATTGCCCTCTTATTCTCGAGAATTTACAAAAATAAAATATTAAACAGATTTTTGCTTTTGATTGAGATTTCTGTATAAGTTTGGAAACTGCAGTGTCCAGAGGGCTGTGTTTAGAACGTACTTTACCAGTAAATCCTGTTGGATGAGGGAGCAGAGGCCCAGCATTGTTCATCAGTTATTCCCCTGATATTCTCTCTTTTTTTTTTTTTTTACTTTTTAAAGTTTACTGGAACCCACTGCAGAATAAGCTCAACCATTTGAAAGATGCCAAAGTATTCTTAGAAACACACCTTTGTGAATTCTTTCATTATACATGCAAGCAAACAAAGAATAAAGCCATAGATCTTACAACAAACAGGCACAATAATAAAAAAAAGAATCACAGTTTTCTTATCCGTATTAAAAAATAAATAAGGTCAAGTGTTGTCCATTAAAGAGATTTTTTGTTTCAAGTTTCAAGTTCAAATACTTACAATTTTAATCATACTGTTTCAGGCAATGACTAAGAACTGTAATCTTGATAAGGCAAACTTTGAATTCTAAATCTCCTTAGATTAACTGACAGCAAAACCATTTTCTGGTGAAAGAATTCAAATACGTAAATCATCCTAAAGCGCTGTAACAGGGTAGATTTAGCCTCTCACTTTATTCAGAACAAAGAACTATGCTTGTTAGTTTGTTGATATTTTAAAGAAGAAATTATGCAGCATAATATCAACAGATGCATTTGTAACTGAAATCAGTTTATTACATTTTAGAGTCTCTTTTGGCTGATCAGAAGCATAAATATAGATTTTTTTTACTTTGGGTATGCGAATTAAATATATTATAAAGCAATTACTTAAAAATAAATAATTTTCCATCAGACCTTCTCTTAGCAGAAATGATACAATATATCTTAAGATTTAACTACTATAGAAATGCAATGAAAGTACAAGGGACGTGTACCTTCATGTAATCAAAATGAAGCCACCAAAGTCCATATTAGTCATTTTGCAGAGTGAGAGGATTCAGCCTCATTTTAGATACATACTAGAATATCTCACTGCTCTTCACTCTAGCAAATAAATGCAGGGCCTTTTGTATATCTCTTGCTGTTTATGTGAGCATCTCTTTAAGACTCGTCATTTTCTTAACACCTATTGCTCAAATGTGTGGAGACATAAAATATGGCAATGACATTTTAACACACATTACGGCATAAAGTAGCATCTTTTGTATCTCTTTTGTTCAATGTTTATTAGCAATATTCACAGAATTGTTTGCTTTCAACAAATTAGCAAAGGAGCTTTATGGACTGAATGGTCTCCTCTTGTTTGTCAGACTTCTTAAGTTCAAGGAATTGCAAAATTGGAATTTGTCAATTACTTTGCAGATTTACTCTTATATACTGTATACTGTATGTGTTAATGCATGGATCTACTGTATATAAATAGGCATCAGTATTGTTGGAACATTTCTTTTAAAAGTAACTTTGTTACATTACTTATTTACTTACAAAACAGTAACTAAAAATGATATATAGTGTAGTTACTTATAATTAAATGTAATGTGTTACAAACATTGTGTTACTTTTAGGTTACTTTTTCTTCTTTTTGGTATATAAAAAGCAGCACATTTGACTGGCTGGCATTTGTTATTAAATCCTAAACCCATAAACTTTCATGGAACTGACCAGAAACACAACCAAATTTGATCCCTTTCTTATATTTTATAAATACTGCAGTGCCCCTCGGCCCGGACTGAGAAGGTGTCCTATACGTGTCTTTATCCATGGAGAAGGTGGCTATTAAAAGCAGTGCAGGAGGGGCACAGACAGGGCACTAGGAGAGCACTTCGATCGAGCCTTCCAGCTGCTAAAGCCCACCGGCTTCATGCTTTACACCCAGTGCTGCTGTGATGCTCACTGTGACACCAAAAACTGACCCCTCAGCACATGCAGAATTAAATGTATACCTACGTATAACTTTTATTCAAATCTGAGTGGAAGAGAGTGGGACAGTACTAATCTCCTCTCATTTTGTCTTTCTGAAGTCTCCTTTTATTTTCTAAATAGTTAATCAGAAAGAAAACTTTTGTACAGTTCTTGTCACTTGATTGAACGCTACTCACATGGTTAACCTGATAGCTGGAGCGCAAGTGTGCACGATGTTACTTTGACAGCGGCAGGCAATATCTTGGCGAAATAAGGCAATATCTTTGCTAAATAAATCACAATTTTGGAGTGTGCAGGAATAATCTTTCACAGTAACACATTAATACATATTCATTTTTTAAGTAATGCATGTATTTTTACTTAAATAAAATAAATAAAATAAATAAGTACAGTATTGGGTTACGTTACTCATTACTTTAAAAAGTAATGTGATTATATAATATGTGTTACTTTTAACGTGTTATCCCCAACACTCGTAGACATATATAATATACAGTGTAGACAGAACATATGCTGTAGAGCAGCCAATATATTTACTGTATATGAATACATTTCTAGTTTGCAGTGCCTTGTAAGAGTATTCAAAATTTTCAAATGATTTGGGATTACAAATAACATTTAAAGAATTGGTTCTAATTTGACTTTACACTAAAAATGTCTGGGACAAAAGCATTTTTTCGGGATCTAAATTCTTTTCCAAGGCAATGCATATTATGTACCTCTCCATGTGTATGTTTGTAAATCTGCGTGGCAGTACCTTTGGTCGCTGGCTTGCTCCAGGCCTCTGAATTTAAATTCACAGGCCAGCCATTGAATGTTTGAAATTTGCACTTTCTCAAAGTATTTTCAGGCATTTTTTCGAGTCATTCTGGATGCCTTTGAGATCATAAAGACTCACAAGTTAGTTTTATTGGTTTCCCTAAAGTGTTGTCTTCTACATTTACAGTCTTCTGTAAGTATATTTAGAGTTGGTTCCTGCCTGGTTCCTCCAAGATGAAAATAAATATATAATAGGTATACTATCCAATAAACAGGACTTAACTGAAGTTAAGAGTCGAGAGGCCTTTCATTCAATTAAATAGCTCTTCACATTGCATGGACATGCATTACTCAGACTATGTGGATGAAATTATGTGAATAAACTCCACAGTATCAGCCAATGCTGCACTTAAAAGTTAACATTTTTTATTATATGACCAACCAAAAGATTTGGATTATATGATTAGGATAACACTGTTTTTCTGCATTTTCTTAGCTGTTTACTGTTATAGGATTTGAATAAAATGCAAATCCAAGAGACCACTTCACGAAACATTACACCAACAATTACTGAGTGTTGTTGAGCACTGCATTTATTTTTGAGGCATGAAATAACAGCAGCAGTGTTTTGCGATGCAATATATGCTGGCATATGGCACTGTTTAAATAAGTCAGTAAGCACATCCCTTAATTGGCACTTTCAAATATTAAATATCAGATTACTGTATACTAAAACGCTTCATTGCTGCCTAGAGAGAAGTAAAAATTCTTTGTATTATTTTGGGATAACTTCATAGATCTTGACCTACCTTATTTGTATTTTTAAAACACACACAGAAAAAAAAGCTGCCACTTTACTCTTGTCAATTTTTGCTTTCTAATCATCACAGTAATTTGTGAAGGATTATTTTTCCTGTAGAGAATAAAGGAAAATTCATATATAACTCTAATAAACAGTTTAGCGGTATAAAGAAATAAAAGGATTTTTGACAACACTTGGCCTTGAAAATCCAGCTGCTTTTGACAGTTTTTTATTTTTATTTTTGGGGACTTGAACCCTTAATTATCGGTTCTCTGTTAACATATGTTGCCCAATAAACCAGGTTAAAAATTGCAAAAAGGACAGGGAATACAATACGAGACATTTTGTCAACTTTGCTAACGCTGTTGTAGGTTTTCTTGCTTTCTGGTGACTTTTCTTCAATTCGTTGTATTTTCACTGGAGCTGCTGCACTCTTAGAAATTGTAGATAAGCCAGGATCTTTAGCAATATTGATGGCATAGGTTGTCCCAACAATGTTGTATGTGTTATTGGCTTTCTTTGAAAGTGGAGCAGAATCCTTTTTCTGAAAAAAGAACAATAAAACAATAAATTCTGCTTTGCAAAAAAACTTTGATAACAAAACAAAGAAATCTCACAACAGCAGTATTATATGAATGTGAGCCAAAGTCAAGAAAACATTAGCCAACTGACCGTATTTAACCAGATATAAGAATATACAGTTCATTGATAAGTTAATAGAAAACAGAAATTGAATTTTCAGCTCCATTGTTTGGGCTACACAACAAATGCGGACCACAGCACAAGTCGCACGGGCCATCGTTTGCTTGGTGGTCTGTAGAAATGACATAACTTTTACTGTCAAAATGTTTGGTTTTAGAGCATGACTTTCATTGTGTTATGCACAACACTCACCTCATACATTTTAGAAAGAAAGAACAACTTCTTAGTGGATGTTGGGATCTAGGCTTACAACTTAGTAGTGCTATTGTGGATGCTTTTATTAAATGAATTTGCAAAGCCTTCCAAAAACTTGTTTTCACTTTTGTCAATACGGGTTATTATATGTGGATTAATGGCAAATCTATCCATTTAAAATGCAATCTATAACACAATAAAGTGTGCAGGATGTATAGGGGTCTGAATTCTTTCTAAATACCTGTACTGGATGGCATAATGTTCTCAAACCTGCTTAATGCAAACTCAGAGTTGAGGGGCAGGAAGGAGCAATGAGCTCAAGGTGGGTATCAAATGTGTATGGGGCATAACAGTAGATGACAAATAATATCTATATACTAGACAGTAACGGTGCACTGCACGATAACGTGCAGTGAATATACTTGGCTTGACCATACTCCATTGAACCTTGACCTTCGTTGACCATATATGTGTACAATGATTTAAGATATGAATAGGTAGGAGAAGTGACGGCGAAGGTCATAGAGACGAGAATTTTGCTGAGAGTTGATTCTACAATAAAATAAAATAAAAATAAAAAGAGTAATAATTCCAAAACTCTTCACTTTTAATAGAAAGCTGTAGTGCAGAGCTTCAGCGTAGTGTAAGTGTACCAAATTTCAGGCTACAGGTTATTTGACTTTTTACCTTGACCTTCCTGGGTTGACCTTTGACCTTGGAAGTCAATCATCATCCCGAAAGCGGATAGCAGACATCACATAGTATATGTGTACCACATTTCAAGTCAATAAGTCAAACAGTTTGCGAGCTACAGGTGATTTAAAATCCTGGACAGACAAACGAACAGACACGTTAGCGTATTATATAAGAAGATATTTGATTAGTAATATTTCATGACTTTTTGTTTTTTAATGGAAGAATGTGTACCTCCAAAACAACCCTTCTGTGGCTTCCATTAGCTCACACTGAGGTGGTTTAATTTTGTCAGCATGGGTTGCAATATCAGTCTCTCTTTCTCATTCTGAATCTACCATGATCTGAGATCTGACTGGTTCTCTTTTCTTAGGAAACTGTGTTCTTTTAAAGCGGGAAGTGACATCCTACAACTCTGTAACGGCCAGTGTGATTTTCTACACTGTGGTGTGCTGGGCTGGTAACATCACTTCAAGAGAGGCCCACCAAATTAACAGACTAATTAAAAGGGCAGGCTTAGTGATAGGACACACTCTGGAACCCCTGGAAGTAGTATTGGTGTAGATAATTAAAACAAAACTAAATGTCGTTATGAACAATGCTGCACATCCTCTGTCTGACTCACTAACACTTTCAGCCAACGGATTAATCAGCAGAAATGTGTCAAGAAACGTTACTGGTACTCATTCATGCAAACAGCAATGCATCTGCATAATGACTCACTTGGACTAACTATCAATTCAGAAGTTTTCTTTCTTTTTAAAATTTTCTTCATTTCTTAGTCATTCAGGTGTGTGTTTGGACCATAGTGTGTGTATATATATTTATTTATCTATCTATTTATAAAAGAGCTTCTGTAAAAGGCCACATTTCCCCCTGTGGACAAATAAAGTTCTATCTATCTATCTATCTATCTATCTATCTATCTATCTATCTATCTATCTATCTATCTATCTATCTATCTATCTATCTATACTAGTGCTACACTCTCTGTACACTAAGCACAATCACTAAAACATTTACTAAGTAAAAATAAAAAAGTTACTGTACTTAAATCCATCATCCATGAATGTAAAAGACAACAAACATAGGCTTCTTGAAGTCAAACAATAATTTATATCATTCTTTTGGGCCACAACAGTTTCCAGAAACCTTTCAGAAAATAACTAGACAATTGATTGTATCCATGCAAGCACAAACGTTCACAGGCTAGCAACAGTATCATAAAATTAAAATCTATTCCTGTAAACATGTTTGAGCTTACTCTCAAAAGCTATAAATATTTTCATGAATTGTTTACTTTAAGCTTAGTTAAAACTAATCCCCACAGTCTACATTAAAATGCAAAGTATTAAAGGAAACAAAACAGCATATTGACCGATTTCAGCGTCAGTAAGTAGCTTGTTAATGAGGTGTGCAACAGTGAGCCCTGCTTTTTGCATTTTCCACTCTGTTGTACCTCGAGGCTTTAGTTAATAGCGGTGGGCTTTGGTGTGTGCTGCTGTCTGTTTCTCAGTACCTACTTTTGTGCCTAACTGACAGACACCCCATGCATATATCTTTAGTTCCCTGTCCTCATCCCTTTCTTCTGCACATCTGAAGCTTTTTGTCCATTATTGCTTGCTACCATTCATTATCATACATCGTCAGTCTTAACAATCCAAAAAACTGTAATTTACTAGAATTTTGCTTGCCCCTTATATTTCTATATCATGCTGTGTTTCTGCGAGTTACTTACTTAAAAGATTCTAATTTCAATCTTTTTTCCATCAAGGTCACATCAACCTCAGTTAAAGTTGCTTTTTTGGAAAGCTGAATGTCTTCCAAGTCTTTCCCAGTTATGACCTTTCTTGCTCTTTTAAAAAGTCTGCTCAGCATCCCCACCATTTATATTACAAAATGATGGTGCCAGGCTTTCTTTAATTGCCATTCTCACTTCCAGCCAGCCCGGCTAATCTACCGTGCCTCCTGGCAAAAAATATGCATGTTCCTTAACATCTATATCACCTTCAGGTTTCATTTTTTAGAAATAATCACTTCCCACATCATTGTATTTTTAGTTCTCTCAGGCTATAATACCAAATTATTCACCTTTTGTTTTTAAACTTTACTTTAATTCTAAGAAAGTTATGTCAGTGATGTCTAATAACTTTAACTGATTTGTATTGTTCACAAACACACAGTCTAAGGGCATCATTTATTAAGCTAACCTCAATACTTCAATCCTGTACCCAAGTGCAAGCACTTACCTGCATACTGTAGCATATTATTGATAATTTAGTCCCTGTGTTCCTACCCTTACCTGTCTTTACTTTTGGCAACTCTTAAAGGAACTCAACACATTGCAATGATTTATAACTAATGTCTTTATTTTGCTCAGACTACACACTGTCTGTATCGATTTCTCCCAGATTAATTTGCTGCTTGCAGGCAATCCTGATAGTGAACATCTTGTCACACGTATTAATTTATATTCTTACTGCTTCTTAAAAGTGGTCGTTTGAACAGCTTTGAACATGTTTGTCTTTCAGCATCTTCACTGTTTAACTTTACGCATTGCATCGTTCTCTTTGTAAGCACAATAAATCAACTTGTCAAATTTAAATTCTTATCCATAGCACAGTTAATATGAGCTGAAAATGAGTTCCATTTCCATTTATTTGCTAAGCAAACTCTTTTATCCAAAGAGTCTTACAAAAGTGGTACTAAATCAAGTAAACAGCAGCCTGGGGGACTACTTGTGAATAGGTCTTACAGGACAAGGTTAAAAAATTGATCATCACCCATGGATAGTTCAGAATAAAATGCAATCTAGTTACAGTGCCTTGAGAAAGTATCCACCCCCCTCTGTGTTTGTCCTGTTTTGTCGTATTACAGTCTGGAATTAAAATGGATTTACATTTGGACTTTATGTAATGGACTTAACAATATAATCCAAATTGTTTAAGTGGAATAAAAATAAATTACCTTGTATATATGAGGTGAGACACAAAAATAACCAAAATAGCCCAGTCAGTATTTGCACAACAATCGCTACACAATAATAATACTATATTAATATGTATATAATATATATAATATAATATAATAATACTGCGATAATGTTGGGTGAAAAAAATCGAGCATGAAATTTTTTGTGAATTTTCTCTTTTTCCGTAAAGCAGTTTTTGACTGACAAAAACATTCCTGTCCTCAATCATCCTCCCTATTCTCCCAATTTAGCTCCCTGTGATTTTTACTTGGTCCCAAAAATCAAAAGTGACCCAAAGGGAACACATTTTTCTTCAATGGATGAAGTGAAGACAAAAATGGCAAGCCTGTTGAAGAGCCTCAAGCAAGAAGCCTTCCAGCACTGTTCCAATCAATGGAAGATACGTATGGAGCGGTGTAGAGATCGGGAGGGGGAGTATTTAGAAGGTGACAATGTTTAGAATGCTGTAATTCATCTATAATTTTGTTTTTTTTACTGATCTGGTTATTTTCATGTCTCACCTCCTATATTAAATAACAAGGAAAAACTAAAAAGTTGTGAGTTCATCCCTTTTTTTTGCTATGAAACCCCTAAATAAGATCTAGTCCAACCAATTAACTTTAAACATCATTCGTTGATTAGGGTTCACCTGTGTGCAATGAAAGTGTCACAAGATTTGTCACATGATGTCTGTATAAACAGACCTGCTCTAAAAGGCCATTGACTCTGCAGCAACAATAAGCAAGCAACATGAAGACCAAGGAGCCCTCCAAAGAGGTCAGAGACAAAGTTGTGGAGAAGTATAGGTCAGGCTTAGGGTTATAAAAATATTCCAAACTTTGAATATCCCACTGAACAGCACATTCCTGTCTTGTTGTATTGTGTCATGAAACTAAATTCCAGTGTAAAGGAGAAAAATAGGAATAATGAACCTGAAAATAAATTATTTATGTATTTAGAGAAAGTCAAAGCATTAGCTTGGGGCAGCACATCACAGTGATGAGTCTTGTATTGCCCTGCAGGGAGACAGTAACATGTTAAGGACTGACAGAAACATAAAGTTATAAAGCAGAAATGAACACTAATTCTAACTTTCAAACAAAGACATGATCAGAGAATCAGAGTCAGAAATGACTGAAAATTCAAAATCAACAAGGTAAGAGCAAGAATTCATTAAATGCAAAAAATCAAAATCAACAGTTTTTCATGCAGTGATTCTGGGCTTTTCTGAAAAACTTGGCTAAAACATGGCCACTCAAGCCAGCCGTTAAACCCTACACCTAACAAGGTCAGGGCTTTGGAAATTTTGAGTTCAATGCTGAGCTTTAGCTGTGACCTTTTAAAGTACACAATTTACAAATGCATTAGTCACAGCAGCTAAACTCTAGTTGCAAAGAAATATTTCTTACATTTTATGCCTCAATGATTATATTTTATGTCTTCTTGTATATATTATAACTTGCTTTGTAAGTCACCTTGGATAAAGGCATCTGCTGTTATAATAATAATGCAGCCTCTATCAAATTTCCACGGTTTCTGTTTGGTTAGAGCAGGAACTCGGTACCTTTAGTTTATGAGCTGTGCTATATAAATAAAATATATTATTATTATTATTATTATTAGTATCCCAGTTGTGTGACAGTAGGCGCTTGGTTTTTGTTCCCTCTCCTGTAATTTTTTAAATCTTAAATGAAACATAACATGAGTTAAGGAATTAATACAACGCTCATGCAGTTACAGATGAAATTATTAATTCTTTAACTGTCCAAACTTATGGTAAAAAAAAATGTATGTACAAATATTTTATATTTTTAGTTACGTACAAAATATGAAAAAATATATTTGGCAATCTGTTAGAAATATACTTCAGTGATAATGCATCTTTCATATATTTTGGTAAATTCACACCGTATTACTATACTCATATTGTAAATATGTAGAAAGTCATATGCAGACCATGTTGGATTCTTTCATGTGTAGAATTTTCTTACTCGGATTGCATCCTGGTGCAATATACAGTATACAGTGATAAAGCGCATTAAAATACGGAGACTGTTAAATTCAACTTTTAAGAATCCAACTATACCAACTTTTTCAGATCACATTGATTACACAATTTTTGTAGCCACTGAAATGGGTTTATTATGTGATATTCCATCTCTTAACAGTGCACTGTTCCAGTCCTTGAAGTATGGCACACCTTCTTGTAGATACTTTATAATGAAAATAACTCTTGAAATTCTTAAATTATTACTAACTGAATACTCAGCTTGCAAATGAATATGGCACACTAAGCTAAAGGAATACATACTACCATTAAATTGTTTTAAGTTTCAAATTATTCATTAATTTATTTATTTTTGGCACAATTGTATTAGCAGAAAAAAAACCTTTTAGTTTAAACAGCCTTCTGCTTCTCATTGTATACAATATTGCACACCTTTAAAGGACATTGTTTTGGTAAAAATTACCCTTGTTTATTAATAAACTTACAATTATTGGACAACAATAATACTTGTTTTTTATAAATGTTAATTTCATTTATAGAATTTATTTTGCATATCATTCTAGTGACTGCACCAAATTTTTCATGATACTTCATGTCTTATTGTGTCTTTTACATCAGTGCCAGCAGCCATAGCACCTACGCTTCTGAACTTGTCACCCACCTGAGGCTGAGCATCCTTGGATGGGAGACAAAACCTGGAAAAGTTTGTATTGCTGCTGGAAGAATTGTTGGTGAGGAAAACAGGGGCTGCTTACGCTGTGCTCTTTGTGTGGATCCCAATATCCCAATGCAGTGATAGAGACACTGTGCTGTAAATATGATGCCAGCCTTTAGATAAGACATAAATTTGAAGTCCTGACTCTCTGTGGTCATTAAAGATCCAAGGCATCTTTTGAAAACAACAGGGTTTATCCCAATGTCCTGGCTAAATTGCCCACCATGGTCTTGTCCATTCTGATCCCTTAAGCACTCCCTGTCTTTGAGTCTCCAACTATCTCTCTCACACCTTCACCATCTATTAGGTAATATGTGGTGAGAGTCCTGGCACAATAATGGCTTCTGTCGCATCACTCAGCTGGGTGTGCGGTTGAAGTGGTTCCCCTCTGTCTTTGAGCATTGAGAAAAGCGCTATATAAATGCAATTCATTTTTATTATTTCATTATATCACAAGATAAAATATTCTGGAATTACAATGTCTGTTGACTATTTGCACATTTGGTATTATTGCTGAGTACTGTTATTCTCCCACTTCTCTTTTAGAAAATTCTTGTTCTTCAATGATTAAAATATATAAACATTCTTGAATGGTCAAAAGAAATTTGTTTACCAACACATCAATTTGCTTTGTTTGAAAACGATGCCATTATTGTAATACTGTTAAGGCAAAATGAAGCATCTGGAAAATCTGACTACTTTATTAAAACATTTCAGCTTTTCTTCAGGCTGAGAATGACACTGCACATTAATTTCAATCATGTGTAGACCCTTTGGCAACTCCACAGGCAGTGAAGGTAATGATTCGTAATTCACAGCTGCTATCACATTCTCAAAATGTTGGGTTTGTCCTTGAGTAACTTGACACTGACCAACTCTTCTACTTAACTGTATTTTTAGCAGTATATGGTTTTTTTAGGTATCTTTTACAGTATGTTTTATAATCTCCATATTTGGGTTATCCATTCTAATTGGAATTCTAAGAGTGAAAAACAACTGGCCATCAAGGGCCACATTAGACCCATAATCTAGAGTTTAGTGGGAAAAACAGCAAAAAATCAACAAGTATTTAATGGGAAAAGAGCAAGGCAAATTTTGTTTCTGGCTAATAACTGAATAAAGTAAATCTCTAGCAGTGTGAGAACAAAGAACAGAACATGGAAATCTTGGGATTGTTTTACACAATGAGAGTCTTGGATGTGTAGCACAGAAGGAGTGTGCATGAAATTCAAAGAAAATGTAATTCTTAGAAATTAAAAAAATATTTAGAAAAACAGAATTTTAAGTGTTAAAAGAAACAACACAAAACTCTGTTCAGAAAAATTTTAAATAAATGAATGCACAGATGTGAAAAGAGATTTTAAATCCAGATAGGCTCAAAAGAGCAAAACAAAAAAATGTGTTTTAGTTTTGATGAGCAGGCCTTGTTGCAGACACAGCTTATAAATAAGAAATTTGCAAAATTAGATTTTAGGAGTTTAAAAAGACCTTTCTGTGGGCCTTAATTAGCCACACTATTGGAAAAGAAATACTAAGGACTTGATATCTCGATACATGCTCATCCATAGGTTCCTCAGATTCACCTATTGTGGCCAATTTGTATATGAAAGAAGTGGAAAAGAGGGCACTATTATCCTACCCAGGAACAACACTGAGCCATTGGTTCAGGTATGTGGACGACACCTGGGTGAAAATCAAATCTCAGGAGGTACCTCAGTTCACTGACCACATCAACTCAGTGGACAAACACATCCGGTTCACCAGGGAGGTCTTCTTAGATTGTAAAATTTCCATCAGCAATGGGGGACATTTGAAAGTTGATGTGTACCATAAACCAATGCATATGGATCAGTACTTAAGATTTGACTCTCACCATCCGCTAGAGCACAAAATGGGTGTTATCAGGACACCTCAACACAGAGCAAACATCATACCCACAGACTCAGTGGCTAGGGAAGCAAAAGAACATCATATCGAAAAGGCCCTGAGTACATGTGGTTATCCCAGCTGGACTTTTGTCAAAGCAGGGAAGACACCAAAAGAATCCTCTAAGCAATCCAGGAGAGGGGAAGGACAACTGCAGCACAAGTGAAAACCTTTGGTGATCCCTTATTTTTCAGGAGCATCGGAACAGCTGAGACGCATTTTTTCAAAACATCAAGTCTCAGTGGCTTTCAAACTCCAAAACACGATACGGCAAAAATTGGATTGGATACCCTGGCACAAACAGAATAATATATATTTATGCAGTTAAGTGCCAAGAGGATTGTCGCGAATCATACATCGAGGAAACCAAACAACCACTAGCGAAGAGGATGGCACAACACAGAAGAGCTACCTCGTCAGGCCAGGACTCCGCAGTCTATTTACATCTACAGGACAGTGGTCACTCTTTCAGTGATGAAGATGTGCACATCCTGGACAGGGACGAAAACTGGTTTGAGCGAGGAGTCCGAGGAGGCCATTTACGTGAAATAGGAACAACCATCTCTGAACCGAGGAGGGGGCCTAAGGGTACATCTTTCACCACCTTACCATGCGGTGATTGCAGCCATTCCCCATCTCTCTGTGAATGGTACTCATATCCACTGATCAATGGACAATTTGCATATCATTGATCACACAGCCCATTGTTAGTTAATGGTGCTAGTTCGATCATTAGGCCAAGGTACTGTTTATAAGGTTGGAGAAACCTGCATTTAACTGAGACTGAGGAAGTCACTTGGATGAGTAATGAAACATATTGGAAAAAAACTATGTCCAAATGAACAGAATCAACTTTCTAAGACTAAGGACTTGATAGTTTACACCTATTCCTGGCTTCTCCGCCTGCCTTCTCATTCCTGCTTGTTCTGTGCATCAAAATGTGCCAGCTAAGCGTGACAGTTGAGGCGCCTAATTTCCATCCACCCATCCATTATCCAACTCGCTATATCCTAACTACAGGGTCACAGGGGTCTGCTGAAGCCAATCCCAGCCAACACAGGGTGCAAGGCAGGAAACAAACCCCGGGCAGGGCACCAGCCCACCACAGGACGCACACACACACATAAACCAAGCACACACTAGGGACAAGCTCCACGCAAGTAGGACCCGGGAAACGAACCTGGGTCTCCTAACTGTGAGGCAGCAGCGATACGCACTGTGCCACCGTGCCGCCTGAGGTGCCTAGTTTTCTTCCTAAAAATTCCTTCTTTGCACTTGTCATGGATGTCTGGGGACACTGCCCGGCCGGGACGCCTGGATAGTCCCCGACATAGACAGTATTACTCCTCGGCCACAAGAGGGCAGCCGCCCGGGCCTATCTGGGGGCCACAAGGAGGGACCTGGGACGTTCCTGAGAGGACGTGGCCACCGCCAGGGGGCGCCTGGACAGTAAGGGAATCCTGGATGGCAGCACTTCCGCCACACCAGGAAGTGCTGCCGGAAATACTTTCAAAAAGACCCGGAGTGCTCCAGGTGCTTACCTGACACTTCCGCCATACCAGGAAGTGACGTCAAGGGGAGCACCTGGGGCTCATCCGGGCCATGATAAAAGGGGCCGCCTCCTTCTAGCAGACGAGCCAGAGTTGGGAGGAAGGAGACGAAGCTTGTGAGGAGGAGGAAGGAGGTCGAGAGAGAAAAGAGAAAGAAAAGAAGAAGAAAGGAAAGAGTTGGTGAGAGAAGAAGAAAGGAAAGAGTTGGTGAGAGAAGGCATTGTGGTGTAGGGAAGAAAATAAATAAAGGAGTGTGTTTTGTACATCCTGGTGTCGGTCTGTCTGTGTCTGAGGGTACGGTTTCCACACACTGAAGACATTTATTTTGCCAGTTTTCTTTTTGGTGCTTAGTATACCTTAGCAAATCCTGGGCTATACATTGAAAGACTTCTACATTCTACAAATCTCCACATCTAGCTGCTTCACACACCCAGCTTATTCTGTGCTTTACTTGCTCAGGCTGATCAATGATGTATTCATTCAGGTTACCTTGCTACACACTGACATTTTACATTCTAGTTTCTCCCCACTAAATGCAAAAGCTATTTTGTTCTTTTTATCAATTTAGGAATTTGGTGTTGCCTCACTTTGCACCAGACATACAAATTGATATACACTGCCTGGCCAAAAAAAAAGTCGCCACCTGGATTTAACTAAGCAAATAGGTACGAGCCTCCTATTGGATAATTACTGCATGGGCGATTATCTTTCAGCTGGCAACAAGTTATTTAACCCCAACTGGTGCAATGAGTTGCTTCTTATTTTTTAAACAACCATGTCGAAAGACACATTTCGTGGTCGTGGAAAAGATGTTAGTCTGTTTGAGAAGGGTCAAATCATTGGCATGCATCAAGCAGAGAAAACATCTATGGAGATTGCAGAAACTACTAAAATTGGGTTAAGAATTGTCCAACGCATTATTAAAAACTGAAAGTATAGTGGGGACCCATTGTCATCGAGGAAGAAATGTGGCCGGAAAAAATCCTGAATGATCGTGATCGGCGATCACTTAAACGTTTGGTGAAATCAAATCAAAGAAAAACAACAGTAGAACTCAGGTCTATGTTTAATAGTGAAAGTAAGAGCATTTCCACATGCACAATGCGAAGGGAACTGAAGGGATTGGGAATAAACAGCTGTATAGCCGTAAGAAAACCACTAATCAGTGAGGCAAACCAGAAAAAAAGACTTCAATTTACTAGGGAGCATAAAGATTGGACTCTGGAGCAATGGAAGAAGGTGATGTGGTCTGATGAGTCCAGATTTACCCTGTTCCAGAGTGATGGGTGCATCAGGGTAAGAAGAGAGGCAGATGAAGTGATGCACCCATCATGCCTAGTGCCTACTGTACAAACCTGTGGGGGCAGTGCTATGATCTGGGGTTGCTGCAGTTGGTCAAGTCTAGGTTTAGCAACAGTATGTGCTCCAAGAATGAGGTCAGCTGACTACCTGAATATACTGAATGACCAGGTTATTCCATCAATAGATTTTTTCTTCCCTGATGGCACGGGCATATTCCAAGATGACAATGCCAGGATTCACCGGGCTCAAATTGTGAAAGAGTGGTTCAGGGAGCATGAGACATCATTTTCACACATGGATTGGCCACCACAGAGTCCAGACCTTAACCTCATTGAGAATCTTTGGGATGTGCTGGAGAAGGCTTTGTGCAGCAGTCAGACACTGCCATCATCAATGCAAGATCTTGGTGAAAAATGAATGCAACACTGGATGGAACTAAATCTTGTGACATTGCAGAAGCTTATCGAAACAAACAGCGAAAGCGTGCCGTAATCAAAGCTAAAGGCGGTCCAACGAAATATTAGAGCGCGTGACCTTTTTTTTTGGTGGTGACTTTTTTTTTGGCCAGGTAGTGTATTTTTTTCTCTATTGTGAATTTTCCCTCACTAAATGATAAATATTCTTTTGTTCACTTTTATGGTAAAAAATCCTTTGCTTATATTTCACTTACTTGGCTCTAAGTGACCATAAGAACCCGGGACACCTAACTGCGAGGCAGCAGCGCTACCACTGTGCCACTGTGCTGCCCCTCTCTCTTTTATTGAATATTTATTGCATCTTAGATATATGATAGAATGTCCAGCAGAGCCTGGGCTGATTTTGGTCATAGAACCTCAGAGGTTTATTTTTTTACCGTTTATTTCCTTTACCTTTCCTCACTGGCTATCTGATCCTTAGTACAATTAGTTTATTTGGTTATTGATTTTCTATGTTATCACTTACTACCATTTGTAAAGCACCTTGAATTATACTTTGTACTGGAAGGCACTATATGAATAAAAATTGTTCTAATGATGTTGCACTAATAAACCACCTGACAAGAGGGGGCTGCATTTATGAAAATAGTGAGAACTATGGCTTATCACCATGCTGGAGAGGCACAAGCACAGTACTCTTGCATATGAGATCTCTAAAACCAGCCAATTTTTCAGTTGGTGCCTATTTATGGGATTAGTAATTAGGTGATTGCTTCTGCACCTAAAAATTGATTTATAGCTAGCATGCAATAGAGTGTTGTTAGTTCTTGTATTTCATTTATCATTCTAATCATCTGTATGGTTAGCCTACATACAATCAATATTTATTGATGTTTACAAAAATAGTATCTACATCTCATGGACTTTTATATTATTGATGTTTACATATAAGTGTCACTTGATTTGACTAAAACTGATGGAAATCAAATGTAGGATGGAACTAACACAGAAGTTGCATTCTTGCTTCACTATGTTTAAACAGGTATAAAAAATAGCAGCAAAGCTGTTGTCTGTATTTGAGCTTTGAAATGACATTAATAAATTACCCTTCATTTTGTAAACTGCCTTTCACAATGAAAAATACTGTAGATCTTCATGCATACTGTGCAGTTCCCCCAGCATTTTATATACTATATGCAAAAAAGTCAGTTGTTGAGCATGCTAGATTTGAAGGATGGGTTAGCATTATTACCAAGGGAGAAAAGTACAACAGAGCTTTATACAGTACATTTGTTCTCCTTGAACCAAACACAAAGTGAAAACTTTCACTTTCATTTGTAATATGTACAATGCTAAAATACTACTGATAATGTATTCCCTTCTAATAAATAGCTGATGTTGTGCCTTTCACATCACACAAAGCAGTTGCATCTTATTCATTGTGGGCTGACTACTGGACCCTGCTCCCTTGCCTAGCTAGGATGACATGACAAAGGAAGGTCAACAAAGGGGCAGCGATAGTCTTCTTCCATACCAGGACACAAATACGGAAGGATACTGTAGCAGCAACTACACTAGGGCTAGAGTCCTAGCAGCTATGAATGGATGTATGGTTTCACAGGACAGGCCAGTGGGTGACTGCCTGCTATGGAGAGAGTGTCCCCCCCCTACACTGTGTGGCAATATTCTGTCTGGTGAGCCCCAGTATGGACGCCGACAGGGCAGTCGTCCAAGTTTTATGCTTTTTCAATAGATCAAATGTCCCAAAAGCTGAACATGCCACAATCACATATGGAAACAATCTTTTTCTGGTCTAGCATGAATAGCTCATAACCCACCTACTTTTCTTTAATGGCCTTTAATGAGTTCAGGTTGCTTGCAGAGGTTTGGGAAACCTTAAAATAGTGGACAGTGACCCTGGTGACCCTGGCAATAATATTGATCATTACTAAACAGGGCACATCAGCATTGTATAACACTCGAATCATCTCATCTCCCTGTTAGGTTCACCCTTTCAGCTAGTTTGTATGGAAATTCTTTAATAAAATAATGTGTTTGTAATAAACCTCACAGATCATAGTTTCAAATTTAAAACCTCTCTACAGGGAGAAGGTGTTATCCGAGCTGAAGTTCAAACCAATGTATCCACTGAGCATGGGCCAATGCCTTATCTCAATGAAAGATATATCACTTGTCAGGGATGCCAGGGGCAACGACCCGGCCGGGACGCCTGGAGGGAACGGAAGAGGGTCTATGCCCACCCTGGATCACGTGGGGGCCACCATCCTGGTTGCTTTGGGGGCCACGGGTGACCCGTGGTCACCGCCAGGGGGCGCCCTAATGCCTTGGGGACCCTGGACCTCAGCACTTCCGCCACACCAGGAAGTGCTGGGGGGAAGAAGAGAAGGGACACCCGGAGAGCTTCCGGGAGAACAGCCGGCATTTCCACCACACTGGGGCGTGTCCAGGGAGGAATGCCGGGACACACCTGGAGCTCATCCAGGATGATATAAAAGGGGCCGTCTCCCTTCATTCGAGGCTGGAGTCGGGTAGAAGCAGGACAAGGCAGGAGAGAGTGTGGAGGCGGCCCGAAGAGGAAGGCATTGTGTGGCCAGGACTGTGTTGGGGTTCATGTGTGCACTTTAACTTGTAAATATTAGTTGTATAATAAGCGTGTGGTGGTGATGAACAACATGTCTGCCTACCTGTGTCCGGGCCACGTTCACACACTGAATTGAGATATTTAAAAATGTTAAGACAAGTATGGAAGAATTAGAATGCTCTGGATAGCCATCCACAATAATCAGTGATGAGAAACAGAAGAAAACGAGGGACTCACATACTGTAAAAGAGAAAGTCATGATTTAAGTAGGAGCGTTTGGCATATGCATGTGATCAGGAAATGGCATTCAACCAAAAAAACCCCACTTTTTTCTCAAATCACAAAGAAGCTTGAAAAAGAAAGAATTTAAACTGTCTTAAGCATTAATAATTTTTGAAAAGTGTTAAAAACCTCTCTAAGAATCATTGTACATATACTGTGAATGAGTGAAGCCACGCTTTGCTGCAGGGCTGCACAACATGTGGTCAACAGGTCACATTTGGTCTGTGAAAAAAATGCATGCAACTTGTGAGCTCTTTGGACATTTGCAGTTATTCCAACTCACACTTGAAAGTGCAATGTGTACCAATTACGTGTTTAAGACTGAATTAACATAATGATATGCCCGATTTCTTCACCGAGGGGTATATCAATAGATGGAGATGAAACATTGAATGCAATCCCACCATACCCCACAAACATAAGATCAGAATTCTATTGTTAAGAGACACAAGGTGTCTGACGAATATCATGAGGAGAACAGAAAAGATGATAAACAAAAGTCAATAATTATAATCAGGGAAAGCACAAGCCAAAGTTCACAGCCAAAACCAGCGAAATATCAAGCAAACAAAACACAAGAGCAAAATAAAGATCCAACTCAAGGATGACTAGGGTTCGAAAAGGAAACTAGAAACAACACCTGACACTAGAGTCCACTTGGTAAGAAGCTAACAATCGCTAACAAATTATTTATCTTAAAGGCTTGAATTCACTGACGAATAATGTATTTTTACTGTCACCTCTTGTGACTTCATGGATGCGATGGCCACAGTCACGTGACACATCCTTCAGCATCGTAAAAACAAAAGAAAAACTGAATGTGTCAAAATAATTCACAATTTTTGAATAAACCCCAAAATCAGAATCAGCATGATTAAGAAAAACACCAACTATCCTAAAATATATGCATATAAAACCTGTTAACTGTAACAAATACAGCAGAACCTCAGGTCACGAACGTCTCTGAACACGTACAAATTGGGTTACGACCAAAAGGTTCACCAAACTTTTGCATCTGTTCATGACCACACACTCGGGTGAAGAACAAGCCAATTTCCCTTCCGCTTCGTACGCGTCGATGATTTCTGCACATGTTCAGTCTCTCCCCGTACTGTACATTGTTCTCGGTGAATCGCGCAGAGGAACTCTCCCTCAAAACTATAATCTCCTCTCAACCCAGCTTCCTCCTGTGGTATAGCAGGTCAACAGCTCCTGTTAAAGGCCAGTTTTAATAAATAATCACAGCACTCACAGATTAGTGAGGGGGCGTGGTGGTGTGTGGCCAAAGTGGTTCCTGAGGAGTTTGTGATGTGGGCATTTCTCACTTAAGTGCATAGGTGAGAAGCGGTCCGCATCCGTAATTGTTCCCAGGAGCTGCTGATTGCCATGACTACCATGTTCTCTTCATAAACAAAAGCGCAATTCGGCTAAAGGGAAAAAGAAGAGAACAGGAAAGAACGGGAGGTTGCAGGAGAAGGCGGGAAGCAGGAGGAGAAAGCTGGTGCAAGAGAGAGCGAGAGCGCGAGTGCAAGAGAGAGAGATAGAGATCAAGCGAGGTCGAGAGAGCGAGAGAGTCAGAGAGCGCAAACAGGCTCGCGTGCAGCTGAGCAGATAGCCTGGGTGTTTGTCTCAGTGTTATTCAATGTTTTTACATTTAGTTTACTATTACACTGTGCATTCTACGGTATAATTAACTATTTTTGCGCTTAAAAATCTTTAAAGAAAATATATTTACATACAGTTCGCACGGTCTGGAATGGATTAATTGTATTTATTTACATACAATCCTATCGGGGAAATTACTTTGGGTCACAACCAAATCGGGTTATGACCAGAGTTTTGGAATGAATTACGGTCGCGACCCGAGGTTCCACTGTATATGAAAGTCATGTAGCTTTCCATGAAGCTAGCCCCACTTCCAAAGCAGGTTGCTCTACTGTGCTCTGACAATGTATTCTTTGTCTGTTAAAGAGGGATGTCTAGGGATTGTCAGAAGATTAGGCATGTTGTCATAAAATAACCAGACTAACTTACCCTGAACTCATGTGCCTCCATAGCCTTTTTTCCATCCCATGCCCAACTCCGTTTTGTGAAATAGTTTACAGTTGCAAATTCGATTAGTGCTGAAAAAACAAAGGCATAACACACAGCCATGAACCAGTCCATGGCAGTCGCATATGCGACTTTGGGTAGAGAATTTCTTGCACTGATGCTCAGGGTTGTCATTGTAAGGACAGTGGTGACACCTAAAAAAATGAAACAGAAATGCATTAGTTTACATTCATTGTACAATGATATTGCAAAATATAGTGTTTTGATAATAACTCAAGAGGAAATTAGTTTAAGCTTAAAAGATAGATGGCAACTATATATGCTACTTCTACTACTACTGCTATTTAAAAGAAAACATTGTGGACATTCCATAGATAGAAATACTGCCTCTGGAGTTAGAAGTGGTCAAAGCTAAAACAAATGTGGAGTCAAAGTTTACTGTATAGTACAGTTTTATTATGAAATATGCAGTTTAGCCTCATAGTAGACCTTTTTACGTTAGTGATATCCAAAACTTTCTTACAAACCATAAGCTGAAATTCCAGAATGTGCCTACAATATAGAGAGTTGATTCCTATCTGCTCCTTCACTTGCCATTTCAGTTAACTGTTGACAGCAAAGTTCTACAGCATCTGAAAGAAAGGTTGGCTTTCCAGGGGGTCATTGCCTTTGTGAAGTCTGCATGTTCTCCCAGTGACTGTGTTTTTTCCTTTAGGTTTCTCCCACATCCTAAAGATGTGTATTTTACACAAACTGACAGCTCTAAATCAGTACATTGTGAGAGTGTGTCCTTTGTGTCCTATGATGGGCTGGTCTCTTACTCTACCTACCGAATCAGTGTGTATAAACATCTCAAACAGTTCCAAAAAATAGTTTATGCATTTTAACAAATTTGAATTAACTTTGAAAAAATTCTGTTCTTTATTTTAGTTTTCATCACATTTATATTTAACAGAAGATTCTGAAATCTGTTCAGTCCAAGTCATGGTCATACCAAGCACGATCTTGTCTCAGTAGCATCAGACACAAAGGAGGAAACTGCTCCATTGTAGTGCTCATTCACACACACTCATCCACCCTCGCACACACACAGGGCCAAAGTGGATCACCATTAAACTAACCCACAGTTCTATATGGATGTGGAAGGAAAAACCTCAGAACCCGGGGGAAATCCACACAGAATACTGGAGAACATGCAAACGCCACACAGGCACAGAGGAGGCATAGCATTTGAATAAGGTGGCAAGATTAACCACTGAGTCACTGTGATGTTCCACATTTATATCTGATTGTGTTCAATAGTGAACATCTATTAGTATATTCATCCTGTTCAGTCAGTGAATGGTAAGCACCAGTATGGGAGCAATTTTGTTACAGTCAGCTTTCACCAGAACTGTTTAGTTTAAAAGCTCACTAGACTCCTAGACCATTCTACTGATTGATTACTTGCTGCACTGCTTTCATGTATTATTAGTTTTATACAGTATGTTGGTGTTTTGTTTTTCTTCTTGCTTCGCTACATATAAATCATTAATTAGCAGTAATGTCACTCTTTGATCTCTCAATGTCTGAGATATTAATTTCATGCTCATCAGGTACGATTTATAACTGTGTTTATCATATCAGCACTCTCTACACAATATGTCCCAGGAGATGGACAGCAAATGTGTAATACTTGTCAGAGGCCTGTTGTAAAGACATCGGATTGCTGTGCTTATAATACCAGAAAAGTCCATCCATTCAAAACTAGTTACTCCATTTCAGACTTCCAAAGCTTGTGTTTTATGTGGTAGTGAAGCCGAGTCTTATACTGTAGTCATTGTGTATGCCTGTGTGGGGAACAGCCTGGACACAGACAGGTAGACATTGTTGAAATGCACCACACACGTTTATTTACAATATTATTTACACAAGTGAAACACACACAACCCACTTTCACCCCAAAGTCCAGGCCTCACACAATGCCTCTCTTTCTCCACATATCCGCCTCCACTCCTCTCCTCCAAGCTCCAGACATCGAATGGAGGTACGCGGCCCCTGTTATGTTCACCTGGACACGCTCCACGTGCCTCCCGATAACCTTTCACCGGCCCTCCCAGGTTTGGCAGAAGTGTCGGCTGTGCACCTGGAGGCACTCCGGGTGTCCCTGGTCTTCTTCCCCCCAGCACTTCTGGGTGTGGCAGAAGTTCTGAGGGCCAGGGCTCCTCAGGCATCTGGTCGCCCACTGGTGGTGACCAGGAGCACCTATAGGGTTGAGCTTCTAAGCTTTGTTCCCGTTGTCCCAAAAGCCACCAGGGTGGTCGCCCCCTCGTGGTCCGGAGGAGGTGAAAGCCCTCCTCCGGTCCTTCCGGGCATCCCGGCTGGGTGCCACCCTCAGCCGCTTGCCACAGCTTGTTAACCAGAAAACATGTTTTTTGCCTGTGGGTGAAAATCAAAGTCTGTGAAGTCACTGGAGTAACCAGCTTAACTATCTGAACCATATATTATATAGGAAGTAGGGTAAGGTTCATCACTGACGCAGCACAGAAAGTCTCTAAATCCAGTGGCCTTTCCAAAGGGCTTCCTTCAGTAGAATGTTTGTAAACAATCACTTGTGAGGGTGAAAAGGGACATTTTCATGGGGAGTAACAACCATCAAACATAAATATTAGAATGCCTAGTGTCAGAAATGAGTTTCGGAGGGTAGCACTACTACCCCGGGAAACCAGAGGGCATGATCACTGACTCTCTTGTCATTTTTTTCACCCCCAGATCCAAGTAGACACCCAATTAAGTTCAGCTGACCTGCCCCTTCCTGTCCATGAGCTATAAGATCGGGGTGCCTTCAGAAGGATGCGTCTTATTTAGGAAATGAGCAACCTGCCAGGGACATTCAGAAATCAACTTGATGTTATTTGGAGAAATTAAGTTGGTGGGATTGGTGAACTTTGTTAGGCTGAATGGCTTGTTCTTGTCAAACTTTTCTTAAGGTTCTAATGTTTTAATTTTTTTTCTTGTATGCAGCAAAAGAAATCACTTTTAACACTAGTGTGCAAACACTGATGTCTCTAAGACAGGGGTCTCCAACTCGTTGCTTGTGAGCTACCGGTAGCTCGCAACCCCTTTCCAAGTAGCTCGCCAAAGGGTTAATGAAACCTACATAAATTTGAAAACTTGATTAGTCAAATTAGGGGTGGGCGATCTTTCCAAAAAATCATATCACGATCCCTTTAACACAAAGTCACGATCCACAATCTGAATTGCAGTCTATCTTTTCAATGTGGCATACACTTAAGAGAATATCCAGACTTAAACTCATCAAGACCTAAGTAACACTTTATTTTAAATATCAAAGTTGAATTCAATTGTTCTCTCGTTCATTAGCTAAGCAGAGTTAAGGAACACGTCCCAAAGCTGATGAGTGAGTGAGGAAGGCCACCCTCCTCTGTTCGCTGCATGTCTCTGGGATTCGTGCAAATAAATTGGTACCACAAGTGAACTATGATACATAGCAAAATGAGAGAAGTCATAAAATCAACCGGAATGTTCAAGCAAATTATAGAATAAAAACCCCATCTAAATCTGTTAAGTAGTTCACTCGTGAAAAGCGGACAGACATACAGACAGACAGACGTTAGATTTTATATATTATATATTAGTAAACCTTCACAATATTGTGCAGTTAAAGTCTCAACAGCATTCTCAGCATTTCTGGAGCTTAGTTGAGCCAGCTAACTATAAGAACCATGACCAAGCAACTCTGAAAATGTCTGATTTGCTTGGGTCTACATATCTCTGTGAGTCGGCCTCTTCTGACATGAATGTCACGAAATCAAAGTTCAGAACAAGACAGACAGATGAACATTTAAATGGCTCCATAAAAGTGAACCTAAGTGGCTCCACTTCACCACACAGCTCTCATGTTGAGTCATCTGACTAAAAAACACATCACACATGCAACAGGACATGCGAATACTCTTGTGAACTGAAACAGTGACATGGAACAAAATGACAAATGAATAAGTCATATCTGTGTATTTGTAATTGCATTGTTTTGTTTTGACAGCATTCATGTTTTAATTCAATAGTGTGAGATACACTAGAAAATGCATACAGACATACAAAATGCACTTGCAGGTGAACTAAATATTTTTTGTGATGTTTTAATGCAAAATGTGAACTGTGGACACCAACATTTTGTAAATGTTCGGGCAAAACAAGCTTATTCAGTTTGTTTGGGTTGAAAAAACCTATGAGAATAAACGTTAGAAAACATGAGTAGCTCTTGACCATTTTCATTTTGTAAAAGTAGCTCTCAGGTGCAAAAACGGTTGGAGAACCCTGCTCTAGGGTAACTAACTTAAATATTAGAACCATTTGCTACATCGGACATATCCTAAGGCTCATCACTGCAGCAGGATGAAGCCCAGGAAGAATCTAAATTCAGTTGTGCTTTCAAAGAGCTCCATTCAATGGAATATATGTAAATAATCCCTTGTGTAGGTGAAAAGATCCAACCATTTTCATGAGGAGCGGCAACCATCACACCAGAATATTAGAATGCATAAAATTCTCTGTCCCATTTGGGATTTTAAGTGCCTGGATGTTGATTCTGCCTGGGGGAAATTGGAAAATAGATTGTGAAGGGATCTATGGAAAAAACACACAGGGGAGCAAAGCTGTAGTAGGAGATCAAGAGTGGATTTGGGAAAAAGGATCAATTGGTAAAGAAGAGAAATTAAGTTTCAGAAAGCATTAGGCTGGAAAGGGAGTATGAATGAAATGGTTGAGGGTTTGCACTTCACTTAAACAAAACCTCTGCTCATCATAGTAAGAGGAACTGAATGCTTCATCAGTACTACAAAGATATTAGAATGTGTTGAACTATACAAAAGGAAGAGTTTTTACTCCGCCTGAAACAAATAATGTTGCAGAGATAACTGTGTGAATTAGTTGGCTGTTGTAACAAGAGGCTTCCAGTCCTGCAAATTCAATAAGGTGACTTGTGTCAAAAAATGCGAGAGTGGTGCAAGATTCATTAGTTGTAAACCTGACAGCCGGTAAGGAACTGATGAAGTGAGTAATAAGTCGCTGAAGCTGACTGGTGGAATAGGAGGCAGCTAGAGAATAATCTTCGATACATCTTTTTAAAGCAACAAAGCCTATACAGGAAATAAAATGACACTCCACCTACTTGACAAACTTATTGTCATACTTACTCCCCACCACACTAATAATGCATCAGATAGTCCAGAAAAAATGTTCAGGTCCCCAGAAACATTTATGAGAGACTGCAAATGAAGAGGTCATGTGAATTATAAATACTTTTCCAGCATGTTACCACATATTCCATTACAGCTGCCTTTCACATTTGTTTGGCCTTTAGGCTGACTGGATGAACCATTTACAAGATGTCCAGAATGGAAGCCAAATCTTTGTACTTTACAGAGGTATTCCACACTATTTACTATGCAAGGAGGGGGGCTTTAAAAAATTCCCAGAATTGGTCAGTAGCACAGGAGCAGGGTGTAGTTATCAACTATACTGCTAGGTATTGCATTAATGCAGTCTTGCCAATCTGTCTGCTGAGTGGCACTGTGCTGAATTGATCAAGATGTGTAGTTACTATATTTTAAAATCGTGAGGATGACTTTGGCAATTTTTTTCTATACAAGCCAAAAAAAGCACATGACATTAACTGACATTATGACATTAACTGACTTGTTAATAAGGACTTTCCCCATAAACAGACTATTAATATGCAACATTACACTAAACTGCTGAGGCGCCTGCTGGAAAGCATCAGGGAAAAAAACGTCCAGAACACTGGCACACAGAAACTGCATTTTGCAAAATGACAGCGCAACTGCATACATCGCTGCACCATAACAGTGCACCTGCACACACCGCCTTATAAGTCAAAAAAGGTTTAAGAACAAATACAACGTGGTTGTTGTTTCACACCTCTCTTATTCTCCAGATCTCACTCCTTGTGACTTTGTCCCTGAAAATAAAATTGAAACTGAAAGGAAATGATTTGCTATTGCATTAGAAATCCAGAAAAAAAAGAACTTCTAGACATGGTAAAAGAAGGTGCGTTCATTACATGTTTCTGGGGATGGAGGAAGTGCTGGGACAAGTGTGTTACAGCTCAACAGTCGTGTTTTGATAGTGATAGTGCTTTAAAACTTATAAACATTCTAAGCAATCAGTCCGTTTATAGTGCCAACTATAATAGCGAGGATAGTTTAAATAGTAAAGTGGAAAACTTTAATTCTAAAGTAAGAGCTGCTGTTGACATAGTTGCACCTGAAAAGACAGTTAAAAAATCTTCTAGCATTGTTATTCCATGGAAGACCCAAAGAGTGTCTGATTTAAAAAGAACATGTCGTAGAGCTGAGCGTAAATGGAGGAAAACTAAACTAACTATCCATTATGAGATATTGAAGGTTAAAATAACAGAATACAATAACACAGTCCGCCTTGAGAGGCGCTGCTATTTCTCTAATATTATAAATAACAATGCTAGTAATCCCAGAGTCTGATTTTCTACAATTGATCGTCTTTTAAACCCAGGTAACACAAAGGAATGCCCCCAGAATACTTCCAGTGAAACCTGTGAGAACATTGCTGTATTTTTCAATCAAAAAATTAATGATATTAGAGATAACATTGTACATCTCCCCAACACTGCAGAACCTCCAAACCCCTGGTACTCCATTATAAACAAATTAAATTCTTTCACCAGGATAGATTTACCTGAATTACATAGAATAATCTCTCATCTGAAACCCTCCACCTGCGTCCTTGACCCAATACCAACAAGGTTTTTCAAAGAAGTATCAGGCGTGATAATTGATAATACTCTTGATATAGTTAATTCGTCATTAGATACGGGGGTCTTCCCAGACTGTCTTAAGACTGCTGTAGTTAAACCCCTGCTTAACACTAGAATTACCAGAGCCTACGAAAAAACTCGTAATTCCGTCCCACCTTAAATCGCTTCTTAAAATCGTTCACAGCTCTCCACCAGCGTCTTTTGTCATCTAAATGTGCTGATAAAAATCAGGCTGCAAGCAGCCGGCTCTTCCATCCCCCCACCGACTTAGAACGTGCACAAACTTCTCCCAGCTCATGCCTTGATTGATTATCTGGGAGTGAAATGGAGTTTTAGAGTGGAAAGAATAGATCATTATTTGGAATACACGCATTTCACGTGTGTTCCGTTTCTACAGTAATCCGTGTAAACACATTTTTAAAACAGAAACGTTTTTCATATTGTAGTAGTAAATAACAAAATGTAAGCATAAACTATATAATGTATGAAGCCTGAAGTCCAAATATCAAACACTTCCAAAAAAGGTACACATATAATAGAACAAGTATGCTTTTATTCATAAATATAACTGCAGAGAAAAGCCACCTTAGCATGCCACATTTACACATGCTTACTACACGATAGCATAATGGTATCACCAACTGACTAGTATCCAAAAGGTCATGAGTTCGATCCCACATGGTTCAGCTTTGAGAAGTAAACTGCTCTTATTCTTACTATTTTAGAATAAAAACACGCATTTGATTTCAGTGTGTAACAGCCAATGTAATTTATGATACTTGTAAAGGTTAGTTTGGTTTTTATTCACTTTTCATTCTCAGTCTCAGTCGTGTTCAGGATCCTTCCCTACCCCCCATCTGAGAATGATCTTTTCACATAAAGATGCGCTGTAGCTCTGCAGCGAACTTGTGACTGCATTCTCTTACCAATGCTTATAACTGAAGTGCCTGCGTGCACTTTTCGTGGCATTATACGTCTATTTTTTTGAGCATGCCCGTGTCGCTCAAACACAGGAACATATGTTGGTGTACAAGAATAAAAAACAAGTGCACTTTTATTCTAGACTATAAGTGAGGAAAAAATAAAGCAAGTTACAGTAGGCGGTTGATACGACAGCTTGCGTGGTGCAATGCTAAGAACTGCTGATTTCCGATTCGTGCTATATAAAATCATCACATTCAAATATTAACAATTTCCACACACCCTTCCTACATTCACGACATGTCTTGTTGCAGTGTACACATCTCTCTGTGCTATGGTTCCTATTACACTGAATGAGCACCTGACATTGTACTTTCTTCCCTATATAAATAACATTCGAGTATAGCGCGTCTCCAAATAAATCACATTTGAGTTGATGGGGGGGAATCGTGAACGCGATTTCAAATAATATTGCATGTACTTAACTATTTTAGAATAAAAAACATACATTTGATTTCAGTCTTTTTTTATTCAGTTCCATTCTCTCAGTCGCGTTCACGATCCCCCAAATCTGACAATGCTGTTTTCACATAAAGACGCTATAACTCAAATGTGATTTATTTGTAGACGCTATACTCGAATGTTATTTATATAGGGAAGAAAGTACAATGTCAGGTGCTCATTCAGTGTAATAGGAACCATAGCACAGAGAGATGTGTACACTGCAACAAGTACACATGTCGTGAATGTAGGAAGGGTGTGTGGAAATTGTTAATATTTGAATGTGATGATTTTATATAGCACGGATCGGAAATCAGCAGTTCTTAGCATTGCACCACGCAAGCTGTCGATCAACCGCCTACTGTAACTTGCTTTATTTTTCTTCACTTATAGTCTAGAATAAAAGTGCACTTGTTTTTATTCTTGTACACCAACATATGTTCCTGTGTTTGAGCCGACACGGGCATGCTCAAAAATAGACGGTAATGCCACGAAAAGTGCACGCAGGCACTTTAGTTCGCAAGCATTGGTAAGAGAATGCAGTCACAAGTACGCTGCAGAGCTACAGTGCATCTTTATGTGAAAAGATCATTCTCAGATGGGGGGTAGGGAAGGATCCTGAACACGACTGAGACTGAGAATGAAAAGTGAATAAAAACCAAACTAACCTTTGCAAGTATCATAAATTACATTGGCTGTTACACACTGAAATCAAATGCATGTTTTTATACTAAAATAGTAAGAATAAGAGCAGTTTACTTCTCAAAACTGAACCATGTGGGATCGAACTCATGACCTTTTGGATACTAGTCAGTTGGTGATACCATTATGCTATCGTGTAGTAAGTATGTGTAAATGTGGCATGCTAAGGTGGCTTTTTTCTGCAGTTATATTTTTGAATAAAAGCATACTTGTTCTATTATATGTGTACCTTTTTTGGAAGTGTTTGATATTTGGACTTCAGGCTTCATACATTATATAGTTTATGCTTACATTTTGTTATTTACTACTACAATATGAAAAACGTTTCTGTTTTAAAAATGTGTTTACACGGATTACTGTAGAAACGGAACACACGTGAAATGCGTGTATTCCAAATAATGATCTATTCTTTCCACTCTAAAACTCCATTTCACTCCCAGATAATCAATCAAGGCATGAGCTGGGAGAAGTTTGTGCACGTTCTAAGTCGGTGGGGGGATGGAATAGCCGGCTGCTTGCAGCCTGATTTTTATCAGCACATTTAGATGACAAAAGACGCTGGTGGAGAGCTGTGAACGATTTTAAGAAGTTTATTTAAGGTGGGACGGAATTACGAGTTTTTTCGTAGGCTCTGGTAATTCTAGTGTTAAGAAAAATAATCTTGACCCCTCTGCCTTTGAAAATTTTAGACCCATCTCTAACCTGCCCTTCTTAATAAAATTCTAGAGAAGTCAGTCATTTTGCAATTAAATGACCATCTCAATAAACAGGCTATTCTTGATAAATTTCAGTCAGGTTTCAGAACAAATCACAGCACAGAAACTGCACTCGTTAAAGTAGTAAATGACTTGCGGGTAAATGCAGACAGAGGCCATTTATCTGTTCTCATCCTCTTACATCTGAGTGCTGCATTTGACACCATTGATCACAATATTCTTAGAAATCGCCTTAGTCAATGGGTGGGCCTCTCTGGCAGTGTCTTAAATTGGTTTGAATCCTACCTGGCTGGTAGAAAATTCTTTGTGAGTTGTGGTAATCACATCTCAAAGACACATGATATCCGATATGGTGTTCCACAAGGCTCTATCCTGGGTCCGCTGCTTTTCTCAATCTATATGCTTCCGTTAGGTCAGATTATCTCAGGTTACAACATGAGCTACCACAGCTATGCTGATGACACACAGCTGTACTTATCTATAGCACCTGATGACCCAGACTCTCTCGATTCACTAACACAATGTCTTACTGGTATTTCTGAATGGATGAATAGTAATTTTCTCAAACTAAATAAAGAGAAAACTGAAATTTTAGTAATTGGAAATAATGGATTCAATGAGGTTATCAGAAATAAACTTGTTGCATAAAACTTAGGGGTAACCGTTGACTGTAATCTGAATTTTAAATCGCATATTTATCAGACCACTAGGACAGCATTTTTTCACTTAAGAAACATAGCTAAAGTTAGACCTCTTATATCATTGAAAGATGCTGAGAAATGAATTCACGCTTTTGTTTTCAGTAGACTAGATTACTGTAACGCACTCCTCTCAGGACTACCCAAAAAAGACATAAATCACTTGCAACGAGTGCAGAATGCAGCTGCTAGAATCCTAACTAGGAAAAGAAAATCCAAACACATTTCTCCAGTTTTGATGTCACTACACTGGGTGCCTGTGTCATTCAGGATTGACTTTAAAATTCTGCTTATGGTTTATAAAGCCTTAAATAATCTCGTTCCATCTTATATATCGGAATGTCTGACACGTTATATTCCAAATCGTAACCTCAGATCTTCAAATGAGTGTCTCCTTACAATTCCAAAAGCTAAACTTAAAAGAAGTGGTGAGGTGGCCTTCTGCTGTTATACACCTAAAATCTGGAATAGCCTGCCAATAGGAATTCGCCAGGCAAATACAGTAGAACACTTTAAAACACTGCTGAAAACATATTACTTTAACATGGCCTTTTTATAACTTCACCTTAACTTAATCCTGATACTCTGTATGTTCAATTCATCCTGCGCCACCTCCACCTACTCAAAGCTTAATGATGCTCCAACATTGATGGACTGAAAGCCAGAAGTCTACGTGACCATCATCAAGTCCTTCCATGAAAACCATAAATACAAAGAGGACTGCTTGATTTATGTTAGGTAGATTGCCCAGAGGGGTCTGGAATCCTTACAGATATTATTTTTTTTCTCCAGCCTCTGGAGTTTTTTTTTTGTTTTTTCTGTCCACCCTGGCCATCGAACCTTACTTATTCTATATTAATTAATGTTGACTTATTTTTATTTTTTATTGTGTCTTCTATTTTTCTATTCTTCATTTTTTAAAGCACTTTGAGCTACATTTTTTGTATGAAAACGTTCTATATAAATAAATGTTGTTGTTGTTGTTGTGACGAAAAAGGTGTTGTAAGTTGTATAATATCATCATTTTTTTAATTCTGTGAATTTTTGGGTCTCCCCCTTGTACATCATTACAGTGTACAGAAACCATTAAAAAGGCTAAAAGAATGTTATGTTATATAGCACTGTTATGGTGTATAAAATCTGTACATTTTGGTTTCCATTATATTTTGTTCAAGACAAGACAACAGATGAACTAAGACAAATTAAAGCAGGTTTTCTTCCCTTACACCTTACTTTTGTTCATAGATTAGTGCTAATTTGGTTTATAGCCTGGGAAAGGATGCTGAGCTGATACCTCAGGCTATTGATAACTTTATGGATGGACATCTGGAACAACAATTTGGTTTATAGCCTGAGACAGGAAGAACTACTGATACTTCAGAGTACATCATAGGTTTTGTTGTGTGGGAAAACAAACAGTGAATTAATTCATCAATCATTTGGACAGCCAGCCAATCAGGTGCATGTGTTGTGAAACTAAGGCTTGACATTTCATAATAAATATGCCTTGGTTTGGAAAGCAAGTTAGAGAGAAGCAAAGGGAGAAGAAGAGAGAAGCAAAGAAGAAGAGGAACGGACGAAGACGGCCCTGGTCATCAGAAAGGCATCATGAACATCAATTGCTAAATCAAATGCCTCCCTGGGACATTCATCCTTGTCATCTGTAACTTTTTCGTAAGCTTTTTCTAAAGACTATATATATTCAGACTTTCCTATCAGTACCTATTTTCTAGTATTCTTTGTTCTTGTGGTATTATTATTATTCTTGTAATAAATACCATGCTGCTTTTAACTTTCAATGCATTGTCTTAATGTCTAGAGTGATTGAAGTAATAAGTTAGATTTCTTTGAGCACCTGGTGACAGCCGGATTTTTGCCATTATTTATGTGCTGCGAGGTTTATAAGGCTGAGAGTGAGAGCACTACACTCAATAGAAGGAACAAATACGATAAAGAAGGTATTCTTGGCTGATGAATGGCCTATAGTCAAGAGTGCTGAGTCTTTGTATGTTTAAATGTAGTCTTGTAGACCAAAAGTAATATTTAGGTCTAAGATATCACTTAAACATCGTATTGTTGTTCGTGCCGAAAATAAGTAAGTCTCTTGAAGTGCTGAATGACAGGCTGTTATTCCTATAGCATTTGTGTGGTTTAAAGTGCTAAGGGTTAATCTGTGTGTGTGTGTGTCATTCATGGGGCACTGTTGTGGTTAGGGTCTGTGTGTGTGTGTTTATCTATGTGTGTGTGTGTTCATCTAAAAATGCAACAGTAGACCAACCCAATAACGAACTTGACGAGAACACTTACCCTTGAGGAAACAGGTAAAAGGGCAAGTAGAGGGAAATACCATGATAATACAAGCACAATGTGTGGGGTCCAAGGAGGGTCTGCTCAAGATTTATAATACACTGGTGAGGCCTCATCTGGAGTACTGGGTGCAGTTTTGGTCTCCAGACTACAAAAAGGACACAACAGTGCTAGAAAGGGTCCAGAGAAGAACAACTAGGCCGATAAAGGGACTGAGAGGTATGGGCTTTGAGGAGAAACTGAAAGAGGAACGGATATCAAGAGGTGACTTCATTAAAGTGTATAAAATTATGAAGGGAAGTAGTACAGTGGATCCAGGCTGTTATTTTCAAATAAGTTCAACAAGACCACGGGAACATATTTGGAACCTTGTTAAGGGAAAATTACACACAAATTTTAGAAAATCATTCTTCATACAGAGAGCCATAAATATGTGGAATAAGTTACAAAGTAGTGTGACAGACAAGTAGCACTTTAGGGATCTTCAAAACTCATCCTGAAGTTATTTTAAAGAAATTAGGTGGGAAGGATTGGCAAGTTCTGTTGGGCTGAATGGCCTGTTCTTGTCATATTTTTTCTAATGTTGCAATGTTTTGATTTTGTTTCTTGTATGCAACAAAACACATCAATGCAGCACAATGTTAATGAGTTTGCAACCAATGAATAAACTTTTAAAATAAAATAAATTTGGAGAAAGACAGTTTGAGTGACAAAATTAAGAGAAAATTGTGACTGAATCAAACACTAGCAAAGATGCAAGAGTCAGGTGATTGGCATTTAGATATCATTGGGACTAAACCAACTCTCAATATCAGTAAATCCAAAAAACAAATTAAATTCTTAAACTGTTTTTATTCCATTTAGTAGCGTGAAGTCTTTCCTTACTTTATGTTTAAAGTTCAGACAATTTACAAAGTTGACCCAGATCCTTTAATAAGATGTCACCAACTATGTCGTCAGTTGCCACATGTGCAACATCCTGTAGGCAACAAAGCACAGCAACCAGCACAAGAGTTCTGAACAATGTGATAGGCATATGCAACAACAAACACAGAGACAAAGATTAATATCTTCTGAACATGGTTGTGAATAACAAAATGTATACGCACTACAGATATGCAGACTGCAACATCTTTTTGGACCAAAGCAGACTTTTGCTATTTTTTTTCTATAATAAACAGGCACAGAAACTGACTTCCAGCTTTTTATATACAATTAGACATTGAACTCCTACTGAGCCAAAAACAGAGCACGTTTTGAATTTACAGTAGCATATTTGTCACACATGACAGCCATATATCAAAAGAATAAAAAAATGAAGAGATTGTTTAATGAGATGTCACGCTCTTCTCTCTTAGTCAGCCTGTCATCTGCTATTCTTTTGAGTTACTCTTCTTCTTTCTTTTTCCCACATGCATCATAGGTAAATATTCTGAAGTGTATTCTTCAAGGTGAACTAATATTTTTGAATTTAGCAGATAGTGTGAGCCTTCTACATTCTGTGTTTCATTTCACCCTAAGGACATACTTTTAGCAGTGACATTGTAAAATTTCAGACAGTGGTAACTACAGTCTATCAGCTATCATAAATTTTTTACTTTTGGCACCATATGCGCTTCTTAGAACATATGCTAAAATGTGTCAGCGCAATAGATCACATAAAGGGTCAGGTTAATCTTTGAATATGTGGCATCATCTCTGCCTATGAATACATTTACACTAAACAATTTGTCCCTTAGGATTTTTAGAATGGGAACTTAAATCAATCTGTCGCAATAAATATTTTTTTCATATAAGCTGAGCATTATCCTTATTGTATCTTGTGTTAGAAATGGTGTCCCCAAAATTAATCCATAGAGGGAATATTAAAATAAAAAGAAAAAGCAGGAATATGTCTTGATAAAATGATACTAGGCTGGTAGGGTGGTGTAGTGATCAGTGCAGTAGTGATCTCACAACTCCAAAGCCTGCCATTCAAATCAAAGCACAAACACTTTTTGTGTGGAATTTCCATTTGCTACTCATTTTCAAATGGTTATTTCCTAGATGTTCAGATTTCCTCCGAAAGTGGTGCATGTTAGATTGATTAGCAGTTTCAGTTGGCTTTCAGTGGACTGAGATGAACCACACACAACACTCACTGCCTTGTGCCTGATGTTCCTGGAATGGACTTCCATTCAATCTGACCTTAAATTTAGCTTAATCACATGTATTAAAGGGATGAATATTAATTTCTGAAATTGTATTAAGTTTAGGAATCTGAATGTAAGTGTTAAACTCTGAGGTACAAAATAACATTTCAATTCATTTTTAAAGGTATCTTTCTAACCATGATTTGAAACAATGATTACAAAACTATGGTATTGGGTCAGTTTATTTCAGTTTATTTCCTAATATCCTAAGCGTTAGTGATACAAGACTATTGAGGCATGGAGTCTTACAGTTGTGTTCAGCTGTGCATTGTGAAAAAAGGCAAACAGTCTACTGAGTGCATGGATAGACTACAAGTGGTTTTTCAACATGCCACACAAAAACCTTGTTTTAGGCTACTGTTACGCCATGTATACTCTAGAAATCTTAGGTAGTCATGGCTGCCTATTTGCCTTTTTAGAAAATGGCAGTCAACATACCTACTAATTTAAAGTCTCTTCCATGGATCATGAGTTTTCAGCTGATTTTGAATTTATTTCTTTTTCCTCTTTTCTCATATCTTTACACATACAGTAAGTATAGATTTTTTAGGTTGCAGATTCTAACATTTATTTTTTAGCTTTAAACATGTTTTAAAGTAGGCGAAATTAAATCATGTTCTTTTGTTTCTTTTCTTGGGTGCCGTTCTGTGTTGGGTTGACTGGAGGTCGCACCCTTCAATGTTATCAGGCTAATAGTATAAAGGTCAATACAGCTCATTTCCAGGTCATCCAAGATTGTGAATATTTTCTTGAGATCTGGTGTGTGATTTTCTTATGTGTACAATTCTGGAAAATAAAATCTTAGTTTCACAATTTTCAACTTTGATTTAGGTTTTTTTTTTACAGGCTTTAGGGACAGTGTGTTTTGAACTCTTTGGTCTGAACTTTGCATACTTCTTTTTGACAATATTTCTTCTCCTGATACCTTTATATATTTCTTTGCTATCTTACTTTTGTAGCAGGGAAGCTTGGCAATGTAAGAACAAGTGGGCCTTGGCTATGCTACAGGTCACTTGAACTGCTACATCCCTGGTCTGACATTTTTATTTTCCTTGCCTTTTCATCTGTGTCAGAACACCATGGAAAGAATTTGCTGTAGGGAAGAGCCCAAGAATTCGGTCCCATGGCGGAGCTTTGGGGTGGCAATATACTGTTCATAGAGTACTGCAGAACTCCCTAGCACAGGTGACAACCCGGGAACTGATATTTATTAATGTTCATTGATATCATCACTTTGTACTGGCATAGAACCTTATGAGCATACGTGTCTCAGCATACTACCCTCTTAAAACTAAAGGTTCATTAGCTGCGTTTTACGATTCTTTATTGGGTTGTGTGACTCTTCATAGAACTACTGCTTGACAAGCCACCATTTCATTCTTTGATGAGTTCTTTGTATATGAAGTTGGTTCTTTGTGCTTTGAAATACTTCCTAATATGTAGAATAAACTCCCAGAACTCTTAAATGCAGTAGTCTACCTAGCAGGACAGTAATGGATTAAGAAAACCTGGACTTAGCCCGTGTTATTGAAAGCAGCAAGAGTCCTTTTAAAATTATGGCCCATCGCTATTTCACAAATCTGTAACCATCTATTCATGGTTATTTACTGCATGGAGCCAGTTACAGGTCTAAATAAATACAAGTTTATTTCTGGAACCTTCATGTGGATGTGTCTCTTGGGAACCAAAAATGATTCCTATATGGTATCGCTCTGAAGAACCACTCTGGCACCTTTATTTTAAAGAGTGTACGGACTTTAATGTCTACCAAGAAGGAACAAAATATGCTACTAATTACTTTTGTAACACTTGCTTAGAATTAACAAATGGAAGGTGAAGAAATTATATTCTACCAACCCTACAACATGCAGCAAAAATAATCAGAAAAACTAACAACTTTATTTCGGTACTAGTCTCACGCAGCAATACAGAAAAATAATAAAAGTAAGTAAATTTGGGCATAAATTATGATTTGGAAAAAATAATACAAATACAAATAACTATTTACAAGACTCCCTGTTCCAAGACATTGTCCTGAATCAAATATATATATAACTCCTGAGAACAATTAATACAAAGAAAGAAGAAATGAAAGTCAAGCAAATAGTTCCAGGCCTACTAAGTGTTCCTGCAGATATACAATCTGTGTTACATTTGACGGATTATGGAGATGAGTGGTAGAAAGAACTCCCTGAAGCAGATAAACACATTTTGAACAGCCTACTGGTAGACGTCTTTAGGGTCTGTCTAAGCACACTCGAAGTACTGTATTCCATCACAAAGCTTGCAGATTTAGGTTCAACCTGTTGTTCTAAGTAAATCTGTGGTCAATATAGACTATAGACCAGTGGTCTCAACCTCTGAACCTGGAGGGCCCCAGTGGCTGCAAGCTTTCATTCTAACTCTTTTCTTAATTGGTGATCCATTTTCGTTTTTCCTTTCATTTTAATTGACTTGTTTCTTCAGATTTGTTCCCTTGAATTTCTTCATCGTTCCTCTGAATTGCTTTATTTCTTTCCTTAAATGGCACCCAAACAGAAATGAAATGTGAAGTGAGTGAGTCAACAGAAAGCCAACTAACCCAGGGCCTCAAACTCCAACCAATTTCACTCCAGGCAGTTGCTTAATTAGGTGCCAAATCTTGTTGTTAGTTAAACCATTTCTTTAATCCCATGGCTTGTTGCTGCTCACACTGTGCAATAGCAGACATTTTGATTTTTTCTTTTCTAAGAGCACTGCTAAAGTGTTTTGGGGACCTGAGCAGATCAACATTCCTGAGACCTTCACCTTTCTTTATTTTCAGATATTGTATGATCGACACATTTTGTTGGTCATGTTTTGGCTCATTTTGTATCTCATTATTGTTTGGTTGCTAATTAAGGAAAAAGAAACAATTAAGGGGTCTGAGTCTTAAAGAGTCCTGCGGTGGGTTGGCACCCTGCCCAGGATTGCTTCCTGCCTTGTGCCCTGTGTTGGCTGGGATTGGCTCCAGCAGACCCCCGTGACCCTGTATTCGGATTCAGCGGGTTAGAAGATGGATGGATGGATGGAGTCTTAAAGAGCAAGTCAATTAAAATTAATTCAAAAGAAGTTAATTAGCAGTAAAACCAGGTCACTGAATAAGAAAAGAGTTAGAATGAAAACTTGCAGCCACTGCAGCCGTCCAGGACCGGAGTCTGAGACCACTGCTATAGATTGTGGTCAATATATGACTATGTGGTCAATATAGACCAGACTATTCATTGTTGAATTTACCAATCTTATTTTTTTGTTGTTTTCATCTTTTTGTTGCTCTTTTTGAAGGGGATCTTCTTAGATAAGCTTCATTGATTCTTACCATTTCCTGTTGTGCCATTTCCAGCCTTTCCAACCTGCAACTACTACTTTTACATTGACTGCCTGTCCATTCAACAATTAAAGATAGAAGTAAAGTAAAAGAATGGATAAATAACATGGGCACAAATGACTCATTACACTTTTACTTGCTAAAACACACCCTACTCAATCATTTTCTTTTTTCTCCATCATTTTCTCAATAAGAGTAACTAAGCATGCACTAGTAGTGAAAAGCCAAGCAAAATTACACCTTTTATTGGCTAACTAAAAAGATTACAATATGCAAGCCTTGAAAGCTGCCATATTGTAATCTTTTTAGTTAGCCAATAAAAGGTGTAATTTTGCTTGACGTTTCACTACATTCATAATGGCTAACACAGTACAACACCCTAGTACTATAAGCATGCATTATAAATAAAAAAAAAAATAGTAATTGGTGTGTGGCATTTTATTTTCTTTCCATACATCTTAGGTATATCATATAATCTTAATATTTTTCATTTAATATTTTAATGTATTTGTATTGGTATATATTGTAAGGGCTGATTTATACTTCATGCTCAGAACGCGTACGCGCCCGCATCATGGCTGCCACGCGTTCCCAGCGTTCATTTCATGCGTCCTCTGAGCAGGTCCTCAGAAATTAAGTTGCAGTACCAGCAAAAATTCGGGGGGCGCAGTGTGATAAAAGTCGGAACGTGACGTCAGAGTCTCTGTTTACTATCTACATGTGACAGAAAGCCTCTATGCAGATCCTACGGGATGAATGCTTCGATGTGGTGAAGCAAAATGCCAATATACAGATGCATTCGTGGTGCTTTTATATTCAAGTGTCGCATATTCCCGAACGTAATGATACGATATATTTTAAAAGTCTCATATACCATCTTTTGTGCCGTCTTTTTACTTTTTTATTTTTGCAACTTAACAACAGCAGCATAATGTATAGCGTTATATTTGAGCCACTGAGAAAAAAATAATGGACACGGTGAAAACGTGTATTTTGTAATTAAAGAGGAAATTTCGACTTTAATCTCGAAATGTCCACTTTAACCTCGTAGTTTACTTTATCATTAATGCAGACCATCGTAAACGTCATCCCAGTTTTTAAGCGCTACGAGCTTCTTGGACCTGACAGCAGCGGAAAGCAGCAATAGATCACCACACAGAACAAATTAAATGTATGATATTCCAACTCTCTGCACATTTAGAATTTTTAGATTTATACTTGATATCACTTTCATGATGAAATGCATTAAAGTGTGTATGTTACATTTTACATATAATTTCGTTTAAATAATGAATACTGTTAATAATTACACACATGGGGAAATAATTACACACATGGGGGTGTCACGGTGGTGGAGCGATAGCACTCCTGTCTCGCAGGGAGTTATGTTGCTGGTATTTCCTGCTTGTATTCCACACTGTGCTCCGGTTTCCTTCCAAAAATATGCAGATTTGGGGATTTGGTGCCGCTAAAATGACGCTAGTGTATGCGAGTGCTTGTATTCACCTTGCAATGAGCTGAGGCCTCGTCCAGGGACTATTTCTCGTTCGTGCCCAATGCTTGCTGGAATGGACACATCCCTGGATTGATGGATTTAATCAATAAACATCCTTTTCAGAGATATTGCGGTAAGGTGTCATCTGAATTTAATGAGTGTTCTAGGCAATTCACAACACAGAGAAGCTGAACATGTTCTCACCGTTATAATATCTCGCACTGCCACCTGGTGGATTCCTCCAGATTTACGTAAAGTACGCGCGCAAGTATAAACACTACAACGTTTGCGTAGCTGGAGCGTCCGCTGCATCATGCGTCGCGTGAAGTATAACTCCGGCCTAACAACCTAAGGGTGTGGGAGACCGTGGGATGGAATTAACCTTTCTTAATGCTGATAGCTAATAAGTAGCCCTAAAAAGGACCATTGGCATCTTCAGCTGTTTCCAACCACCACTCGGATATTCAGCGACGACACGCTCTCCCAGCTGCTTCGTCACTTCTGGGGCTCATAGATGTGGCCTGGCTTTGCCTCACCTAGGCTCAGAGGCAACCCATATGCCACACTCAGATCATCTTATTCACTTGAACCACAGTGCCTCAATTTATATAAAAGAGATTGTCTTCTCACCTTATGGAGCTAAAAGCTACTTAGCAGGGTAATAATAATAAAATCTTTGCCAACTTCTTCTGGGCAGCATATATGCATTACATGCAGTAATGGACATATGTACAAATTTCTTTTTGTTCATGCCACTTAGAATGTACAGATGTTTTCATGCGCCCCTTACATTTAAAGGCCGCAGTATCTATGCAACAGTTTCATAAGAACTTCATGCTTTTCAGACATACTGTGAATAAAAATAATCCAAATATGAATAATAATGCAGTAAAATGTGGTGCCAGTGAAGATGGCTGGCATGGATTTAAGCAAATTTTTGAGAGTGAATTAATGCCTCACTATCCTAAAAAGGTTTTGTTCACCCAGTCATCAGTTCAAGACTGAATACAAGATGCTTATATTCAAATTGCCCAAGTATTGCTATTATTTTTTTCTGCTCGTTTTTGTTGTTGATGTTGGCACCATTAATGTAATAATAACATATTAGAAAAGTACTTACAAAAAACAACACCTAGACTCATTAACCTAAGTTTGAATATATGCTAATATTATTTTTTAACATTTCAAGCCTTATTTTTTGGCTAATTTGATAGCCCTAGTATACATGGGACTCAACTAGAGCTATACCAGCTTGCATAGGCAAATTATCAAAAGCTCCAATTGGATTTCAGCGCAGTGAGCAGGGGGTGTTGTAGTGGTGATACAGCTATTGTATAGAGATGGTTTGGTCAGGGAGGGGGGCTCAGTATGATATCCCTTCATGGGGCATAAAATTTCTATCAGGTACATGGTTGGTTTTGACATTTCTTTCTATCCCTCATCAAGAAAAGAACCTAAGAGGTTAGTTGGTGTGTTTCGCATTGGGTGCATCTGAAAATATGGTAATACATTTGCCAAATGTGTTGAATAAGCCATGAAATGCCCCCTCACCTTTTCAAATAAGTTATAGATGTGACTAGTAGTTTTTTTACAATTGCTGTTTGCACACAGGTCCAAGCCATATTATTAAAGAGCTCAGCCATCATGCACAGTTGTTTTCACACTGACCGCCCATCTGTTAGATGATACAGGACCATTCACACTTGTACAAGTAAATCAGAGATATTTCCTGTCCTCAGGTTGTAAGGTTATCATTAGTCATTCCTTATAACAAAAGCTGTAGATGTTGTTGCATATTTTTTAGTAAAAGTTTAAAAAAAAAAAAGTAAAAGTTGGTACTGTATCATTATTACTTTCCTTAGGAGACAGATGCAAATATTGTTTTACAAAGTACACAGAAAAACAAACTTGGACTTGAAAAACCCAGGATGAAATAAAGAGAATATATAGATGTCTCACAAACAGTAACCTGGCAGGGACTGAAACCCCCAGACTATGCAGTTGTGAGGAAGACGTACTAATCACTATGCCACTGTAATCCAAACTAGCTCTATTGTTTTATAAAAATTAATAGATATTTTGTAAAATGACAGACATAGAATTAGAATCAGTTTACACATTAAAATAAATAGGTTTGTTATTTTATCAAATAATTTGACAAATGTTTTAATTGTCCTTCATCTAAGCTTATCAGACCCTTACTTTATATTACTTTCTATGAAAGGCAGAATATAAACTAAACCAGTACAGTAATCCCTTGCGATTCATGGGGCTTAGGGGCACAGACCCCGCATGAATATGAAAATCCTTGAATACATTTTGGTTTCATAATTACTGTATATTCTAAGTTCATTGCACTAAATAAGATGTAAAAAGTGGCAAACAACATGAGATAGAATGATCACTGTGCAATCAAATCGTGTGTAAGATTGGCAGTCGAGACAAAGATGCGTGGCGTCCCCCAGACAAAGTGCATAGCTCAGTAGCAGTTCTTTAGTGAATTGCAACTTTTTAACAAAATTTAAATTTTGATAAATTTGTGTGTTTATTTAATGGTAGTAAATGACAAAAATGATCAATATTACAGATACAAAAGAAATCCAACATAACACTAAGTACAAAACAATAAGCACGACACACAGTCCAGCTTCCTAGATGCAGATGAAGGGTGGTGTAGTCATGAATTTAAATCCCCTGTGAGTGGTATCCTGAAAGATATGTAAAGTTTTGTCCTACCGAAGATGTTTTCCAACCCACAAGAAATTACAGCAACAAGCGGGCACAGGATAAGAACATAAATCTAGAGGAAACTGTAATCTGAAGGCTGTGATTGTAAGCCAATTGTGAACTGAAGCATTGAAACCAAAAGACAGCACCGAATATGATCCTGCCAGCTTGGCTCTAATCTTTCACCCAGCAACCCTCACAGAACCCAATAAAGCTGCCCAATCGTGCAGTACTTCCAGGGTTGCTAGGATTTGTAGACTATTTAAGTAGTAGGGCAATAGCGTTGTCTGCAATATGTCGCAAAACCCACACACTAATTTCCATTTAACCCACAAATAGGTGGATCCACAAGTCATAAACCAACAAATCACAAGGGCAGAACTCGATTACTGAGTTTTGCAGGAAGACGTAGTCGGAGATTGTTTAGGTGTGCTATCTGGCCTCTCCAGTGCCTTGACCTGGGTGGTAATTTTGTGCTTGTCTATGAAGAGTTGTGATTCATGTTGATTTATTACTTTTCTTTTGGTGTCATTAATTCCTCCATAAGCAGGTTAAGCTAATTGTCAATTAAAGACTCTGAATTGACCCTGGATAAGTGAAAATGTATGTATGTAGTATGACATAGACTGGTACTCTACCTAGCAATGATTCCTGCCTTTTGCTAAGTGCTGCTGGGTTGGGCACCACTCAACCCTACATTACAGTGTTTATTCACCTTTTTTATAATCCCAGCATATATGACATGCTAAACCTATTCTTGAAGCATAAACCTTTATTCAACATGTATTGAAGGATGACATTTCTGGCATTTGGCATGGTGTAGAAGAAAGATTTTCAGTCTTTAGGAATTTTTCTAAATCGTCTTTCAATTCCTAAAAAAAATTATTTTAATACTCAGTTGAGTATAGTGAAAAAATACTGCTAGTGTTGTTCAGAGAAGCAAAATAATAAATAGATAACATTTCACTGCCACATGAGGTCTCCCTTCTTCCATGAAACATCTCAGAACATTTGGAGGATTTTGGCAAACTCCACATTTAATATTTTAATCACTAATGGTTTCACACTTTTTGACTATTAAAAATCTTGTAGCCTTCATCATTACCAAATTATTCCCAGGAAGATCTGGATTGCAAACTGGGAAGGACTGTTGTCAAACATTCCACTGGCACAGTGCCCTCCTCAAAATCTGCTACAGTGAGTAAGTATAACTAATTAATACTGCAGATACATGATATTGCCAAATTCTCTGCATTAGTTATCAAAGGTGATATTTTACTGTACAATGAGGTTACATGAGAGAAAAAAGGCTAAAAGAACTCTGACACACACCCAATATAAAATGTAATATGGGCTGTAATTGAACATAAACATTTACTAAGTAATAACTCGCACTTTAACAAAGTTCATAAAATACGCACATTACTGGAAGTTAAACGGAATGAATTATTTTTAAATCCTTTCAAATTACATTAAAACATCCAGGTCCTTGGACATTCTTTATGTCCAATAAAAGTTTATGCTTCAAGAATAGCGTTAGCATGCTATATATCTTGGGGTCATAAAATGGATGTGCCAACTTATTTCCAAAGTCCAGAAAATAATGAACGACCTTTTAAGTCTCAGCTCAAGGTGCTCTCCAGCTTAATTCAGGAATCACTCCAGAGTCAAAGCTCTTATACAATTGCATGGCTGTCAGTCCATAGTGCCCCCTTGTGGCAACTGAAGAAACTACACATCTGAGCCATATTTACGTGAACTGTTCATCCTTTCATAAACAGGACACCACCGATCCTCTACTGCCCTCACTAGCCCTTATGGACTGTTGGCAACTGCCACCCAGTTTATCATGGCTCTTCTTACATACTGTTTTACTGGAGGGTACCTTTGTACATACATTTACAGAAACCACTGTCCATGTGGTGGTCCCCATCTACCACCAACAACATACAAATATGTTGTTTAACTACTGATGTTAGCCTGTCTATCTCCATGTGGCCATGTTATTACAGATTTATGTTGCTCCACATTCCAGTCCAGTGCTAGCAGTGCTACATTTGCTTGCTGGCAATCCTTTACTGTGTATATTAAAAAGTCACCCTAAGATATTTAAACATCACTCTATGTGCCCTGAATAATTTTGTATATACAGTAATCCGTCCTCGATCGTGGGGGTGAAAAGTAAAGTAGAAGTGAAGTAGAAACCATATGTTTGTATGGTTATTTTTATATATTTTAAGCCCTTATAAACTCTCCCACACTGGTAACATTATTAGATCCCTCTAGACATGAAATAACACCCTTTAGTCAAAAGTTTAAACTGTGCTCCATGACAAGACAGAGATGACAGTTCTTTCTCACAATTAAAAGAATGTAAACATATCTTCCTCATCAAAGGAATGCGTGTCAGGAGCAGAGAATGTCAGAGAGAGAGAGAGAGAGTGTGACAGAAAAGCAAACAATCAAAAAATCAATACGTGCTGTTGGGATTTTAAGTATGCGCACCGCGATAAAGCGGCCGCAAACAAGGGAGCAATGTGAAGGTAGTCTTTCAGTATTTTTAGAGGAGCGTCCGTATCCTCTAGGCAAACAGGATCTGTGCAAACAGCCCCTCTGCTCACACCCCCTCCGTCAGGCGCAGAGAATGTCAGAGAGTGAGAGAGACAGAGAAAAGCAAACAATCAAGCACCGCTCGGGAAGCACATAGTATATCATTGAGGAGTTTTATTTAATACGTAATACATGCTCTGATTGGGTAGCTTCTAAGCCATCCGCCAATAGCGTCCCTTGTATGAAATCAACTGGGCAAACAAACTGAGGAAGCATGTACCATAAATTAAAAGATCCATTGTCAGCGAAAAATCCATGATATATATTTAGTTATGCTTACATTTAAAATCCGTGATGGAGTGAAACCGCGAAAGTCGAAGCGCGATATAGCGAGGGATCACTGTATGTCTTTGCTTCTTATTATATTGATGATATATTATTTATTTCTAGAAATAGAGGGCAGAATTAATGTGAATGTAAATATAGATTTTAAATGTCTTGCCAACCCCACCTTGGTTAATACATGCAGTAGAAAAACAACATGCTTTGTGGTGGCCATTTTTGATTGATATCTGTTGTATTCCACTGATACTGTTGTTTAAATACACAAATGTACTGTATAGTCAAATGTCATCTTTGATCTATGTAATGGGTGACATTAAGATAAATCATATCAGACATTTTCAATTTTAATAAGATTTTATAGCCAGCAATTAAAAACAAATGGATATGTTTTTTGGAAATTGTAATTGTAATGTAATTTAACATGCATACTTTTGGGATGTTGAAAGAAGCCATGGCACGTACGGAAAAAACACAAAGATGGGCTCTGGAGTTTAAATATATTGTTACATAGAGCAATGCTAAAGAGGTCAAGAATGAGTGAATTTGTTAAACAGAAATTAAACAAGATAGGAAGAAGTTCGAGGAAAACAGAAAATTAGAAAAAAAGAGAAAGTCAAGATCAATAGGCTCTCTGAACTAAAACTCTCTGGGTCTTGAACACATATACGTTTGACCAGACACACATTTAAATGGGATTCAGTGCAAGTAAAATTTAAGGCTAACACTAAAAGTACCAGAGAACTGGCTGAAATGTAATGAAAACACCATTAACAGACATTTGGAAATTAACCCAACTTAGGCAGGCTTGAAAAGAAGAACATGCACATATAAATAAGACTTTATGACCAACACCCTCCAAATCCCACCACATCAATAACCCAACATTCACCTACCCTTCCCTCCTTATTTGCGGTAGTTGTAATATGTTTAACAGGTAGGATAAAGAAAATATGAGTTATTACTTAAAAAAGAGGTACAGTATATTCTTTTTGGAATGGTAGCGTCAACTGGTCTTTAGTTCCGGATTCTGACAGAATAATTTCAGGCTTACCAGACTGCTGTCCCATAATTGCCTTGTTACCTAGGGATATACACCTGAGCAGCTCCCAAAATACTTATGCTCGTATACAAGTTTCAAACTGCTTATGTAGACATGCTCTACACAAAATATATTGAAGTAGGAATTGTCAATAATAAATTCCATTTATGTTTCCCATTGGTTAGTATAGGCAACATGGTGTTGAGTGTGATGGAGGCAAGAGTAGTAACTGTGTAGGGGAGAAACAAGACGAATGATAGAAAGCTAAACCATTAAAATGGCTCTTAAAGCTGCTTAGGAGCACCATGACTGCTGGGAGCCAACAAGTACCTGATATCAAGTGTTGTAGCACTCACGCTATCTCTTCTGAGAGTACATATTGCATTTTCAGGCAAAGGACACAAATGGATTATGAATAGACACTGTAAATAGAAAATAGAACTTAAATTGATGTTTTGACCTAAGGTCATTGAAAATAAGATAAAAGATTAAAAAATGGCCAACTTAGCTTTTTTATCTTTCCTTTTTCGGCTTATTTCTGAAAGAAGACCCCCAGGTCAAAACATCAATTTTAACTCTATTTTCTATTTACCGCTTGTGTTAAATAACCTGCTTTGCCTTGTTTTCAGACTACAAACTCACTTTCTGCTGTACATTTTCAGGCAGTTGCCATTTTCATTGCATGCTTTTAATGCTTTTCTAATGATTTATCATTTCTGTTGTCATTGCCTTATTATTTGAAAACAAATGAATACATTTGTAGCAAAAAACACTGCAAAGCAGAGGAAGGTGAAGGGAGTGTGTGATTTGGATTTAGGGTATTAGGCCATCAATGGACAACTAAAACATTGGTTGATAGTCCAATTTCACAGAGAGATTTGCAGGTAAAGCATGAAAGGTCATTTGGAGCATCTGCTTGCTATTTATAAAACACTGATGTGAGTCTTGTGAGTGCCTTACAGGGTCTTGTTTGGGTGAATACTAGAGGAAGACGAAGAGTAATGAACCTCCCATCTCCATCCTTGGAGTAGAGTAGAATGGGTGAAAACACATAACATCACTTCCACCTGCCTCTTCTGGGGCCTCATGTATAACGCCGTGCGTAGAACTCACACTATAACATGGCGTAAGCACAAAAGCTGAAATGTGCTTACGCACAGAAAAATCCAGATGCAGGAATCTGTGCGTACTCCAACTTCCACGTTCTTCCGCTACATAAATCCCGACCAGCGTGAAAACTAACGCTCGTGCACGCGCATTATGTAATGCCCCAAATTCTCCCAGAATTACGCCTCTTTGAATATGCAAATCAATATAAATTGCCCTTAAGCGCAGCCTTCTGTGAAAAGACAATGGAAAAAGCACGGGGAAAATATAAGAATTTCAGCGAATACCAAGTGGAGGCAAAGGAAAAACACTATTTGTTCAAATAAGCCGTGGTATAATCAACAAAAGGAAGTTGATCGAGTGACATTGCGTGTTGGAGAAACTTGAAAGCTCACATCCATAAAATCGCACCGTGCCGGAAATAAAAAAGAAGTCACATATCAAAGTCGCCGTGAAAAGCCGAGTTGTAAGCCCACTGTCTGAGTGTCATATGAAAGTTTATTAGGGTACAGAGAAAAAAGGCACACAATGAGGAAAAAGCACGAAATGTCAACTTCAATCTCGACATTTCCACTTTAATCACGTACTTTATTTTGTCATTAAAGTAGAACATCATAAACTTCATCTTAAAATCGTTTAATTAACCAGTTTCTCAAATCACATCGTAATTAAAGTAGCACATTAAATGCTTTGTTTTGTATTTGATCTTCTATGTGCTCTATGTGTGTGAATCACTACTTGCTTTTTAAACCGGCTCTCTTCCTCCAACTGGACACAGAATCAATTACATTCGTGATATTACAGTTCTCTGAATAACTAAAATACTGAGATGTATACGTGATATCATTTTCATGATGATAGGAGTTAAAGCACGTTATTAAACATGTGTTTCACTTCAATGAAATAATTTATTGCAGCAGTACAATCAGGGGCGGCTCTAGGCTTGTCGTGGCACTGGGCAGAGGAAGAATCGGTGGCTCCTTCGCCTGCCCGGCAGTAAGGTAGCTTATGCACAGTGGATGGCTGCATAGCCGCCTCGTGCTCATGACACAAGCATTTAACTTTTGCCGAAATTTGTCGCTGTGTTTTTAGCTGTGTTGTTATCTTCTCTTTCTGTTTTATATTCAGTATATATTGGCGTAGCCATCACTGCAGTCAGTGTTTTTCTTTCCCCAAGTAACCGATCGCCATACAATCAGCTCTGTAATAGACGTTAAGCCATCTGTAAGCTTAGCGCTGATTCTTCAAAACGTTTAAAGAACATTGAAATATCTTCGTAGTACATGTTTAATTATTCTATCCTTAACGACATTCCCAGTGAAGAGTATAGATTATTTAAATGAAGTTAAAGTTTTATCTGTATAATTTAATAAACTTTCACCTTATAAATGATATCGTTTCTGTTTCTGAACCTCGAGGTCCGTACAGGAAAGGCTTTAAAACGTTTTGCAGTGGCAGAGACAGCGTGTGCTTAATGCCGTATACCGATAATTCTCTTTCCGATCAGCTGCTGCTGTAAATCACACTCAGTGATATAAATACTCTGAGTGGTGCAGTGAGAGAAATATTGAAAAAGATGATCCGCTGTGGCAACTCCTAACAAGAGGAGCTAAAAGAAGAAGAAGAAGAAGAAGAAGAAGAAGAAGAAGTGAGAGTAACAACGCTAAAGCAGTTATGGTATTTGGAATACTATGGCTGTTCCCTCTACCATTATATTGTTACGAGTTAATTACAATCAGATGCATTACACTAATAAACAATATGCGGTTAGTTTCGGTGTATTTATAAAGCCGCGTCAGGAAAGTAAGGTGTAACCACACAGGAACAGTAGCACTACTTTGACGCTGGGTGCCGCCAGTCTGCAAAACCGAGCGGAGAACTTGCGTACGACAAGGTATGAGGTACCGTGGAAAAGTGCGTGGATTTACGCCAAGTGTAGGTTTTATACATCGCGATTTGAACGTGGAAAAGTTCTTACGCAACATTTCTGTGTGTACGCACCGTTTATACATGAGGCCCCTGGTCTCACACTATAAAGGAAACAGCACCACTAGAAGATGGTGTTCAGTGTGAACCAGCTGCTAAGAAGAGTAGAGGTCTATCTTGAGAAGCCAATCATAGACACGGGTCCTACCTATTTCCCCTTGGCCATAATTTACTTTTAAAATCTTTCCTTTTGCCTACCGCAATTAAAAGGGGTTTTCCCAAGCTGTGACCTCAGCCCTTGTTATGTCTCAGTTGTCTTCATCATTACAACACCTATTTTCCTGCCAGATGTTCCATCTATTAATGAGCCTTCAAGAAAGGAAAGCTAAAGTGCTAATTAAAAACAGCTTGCTTTCTTTGTCCAAATTCACAATTTGCAAAGGAATCAGTAATCGGGTATTTGGACTTAATTTTATTTCTACCAATACTCTCTACCTTTTAACAGTACAAGCAGACACACAGCGAGAGTGTATGTGGCTGCATGACAAACATTGGGTATTTTAAAGGAAAAATGGTTTCTGTTTGGAATTTCATCTTTATTATACACACTAGAAAACCTATGTCCCTTCGGTCCTTCCAAGCTCAAGGTTCCAGTCCCAGTAGTTTGCATTACCAGCAGGCTGCTGCAAGATCAAAGTTCCAAGAATAGTAGTTCACAAACAGCAGCTTAGACCAGAGGGCTTGTGTAAAGTTGGTTGTTGATCTTTCTTTGCAGAGAAGTGTGCCTTATAATTACTCTTATGTCTTCATATCGAGAGACTCAAAAAAATGCAACATGGAGTGTGACTGACATGCCGCTGAGTCACAGTATTGTTGGTTAATGACTCCATATTGATGCTTACCTCTCGATACCTTGGGATGAGCCTCCTGTGTTTGGCTTGATGTTTGGTGGGAGTCGCAGTTCATGTTCTTCTTCATCATGCTATAACTGTGTTCATCAGTGTGTTTTGCGATTGTCACACCCAAGCACAATTCACTCTGCATAGAAATGCATTTGTGCTTGGCATTCTGCATCCTGTTTGCCATAAGAAAGACACAAAGCCTGATAACTTTGTGGACATCACCACTAGCCTCATGCTCTGCAGCTCTTCTTTTTGTCTCTGCCATTTCAACATGTTGATCAGTTTCTACAGTATATGCAGTTTGCCATAGAAAAGACACAAACCCCAATAATTTTGCTAGAAATATGTTGTGCTTCGTCAGTGCATATTATATCATAAGCTTTCAATGAAGACCAGATGAAGGTTGTAGCCATGTGACAGACAAACGCAACCCTTAGTATTTACCAGTTGTTGGATGTCCTCCTGTAATAATTTTGCGATGCACATTTTTCATGTCTTATAACAGAGAGAACACACCAAGCACAGTAATTCTTTACTCAGTGGTGAACTAGTGCCTGAAACATCTGGTGACCTAGACATTCTGTGTATGGAGTTTGCATATTCTCTCTGAATTTTTGCATTTGTTTAGCTAGCTACTTTGTTCTTTTCCCATTTCCCATACATGTGCATATTGCGCTAAGAAACAAATCAAAATTAGCCAAGTGTAAATGAGCAGTGGTGTGTGCATGAGTGTGTTCCACACATTCAGAGCTGGCTCCTCCTTTGCACTCAATACCAGTTCATAAGACCCTGTAATGAAATAAACAGGTTCCAGAGATGGATGGAGAAAATGCTGTGGCTCCAATTTTTTCTATTTGTTATTTATCATATATTTTAAGAAAACAGCAATGGAGTTTTCTCCAAATGTAGCATTTGTATATACCCAATCATGACATAAGATTTTAGGAGAAACTGTAAGACTTACCAAAAACAGTGCGAGCAGGCACAGATTCTCTGTTCAGCCAGAAGGAAACCTGGGACAAAATGACCGTCATGATGCAAGGCAGGTATGTCTGAATCACAAAATACCCAATCTTTCTTTTCAGATGGAAATACGTTGTCATTACTATATATTCTCCTGCAAAAAAGAAAAAGAAAGTTATTACCATTAGAGTTATTTACAAAAAAAAAACTTAATTTATAAGCTTTCTTTTAGTGAATGTAAAATGAGCACCAAACACTATATAAGCAAATTAACTTTCAAGAGTATGGAGGAATATTTCAAACATAATAAAATGAAGTAAATATGTAAATAAATACAAGCACTATAAAATGTGACAATAATTAAATAATAAAAAGGGTGGATAAATATTTAAATATATCACAAAGCATTTTTTGTTGTATATTTCTTTATGAATTTAATTAGTTGTTCATTTATTTAATACAGTAACATCACATACTTTATGTAAAAAACCCTGAAATGAAAACTTCCATGTTCTCTTGTCAAGGCTGACAGAGTGGGCTCTAGCAAGTACTGTTTTTTGATTGGTGAATCATCCACAGAGTGAATGTTTGCATTTTGTTGACTTGGGAATCCTGTGGCTCAAGTTGCCAAGATTTATTGAGTAAAGAGGCTACTTTAATTTAAGATATTCTGAAATTCATCATTAGGAGTCTGCATCTGAAGTGTCTGCTGTAAATGTGGCTCTTGATGGCTGAAGGTTTACGTCCACACTACCAACAATTTATCAATCAAAAAACAGCACTCACAGCTTTGACGAGTAAAGTTACAGCTTCCATTTCATGGCTTATTTCATGTGTCAATGAAATAAATAACTAAAGGAGTAAACATATAAAGAATTAAGCAATAAAACATATATTTTGTGACTCCTTTAATTATTTTTACTCATATTTAATGTTATTATGTATATATTGTCAAATTTCACAGTACTTATTTATTTGCAGATTAGTTTATTTAATTCATTTTGCCCAAAATATTCCTCCATACAAGAGTGTAGGATTCTTTAGGAAAACAATACCTAATAATTATTATAGATTTTTTTCATAATTCTTTGTACAATTAATAAGATGCGACACAGAAAATTCATGAATAGCTTTGAATGTTGAAGAAACGATCCTAAATGTTTGACTGCAGGAATAACCAGTAGTTATGCTCGAAATCCACTCCTCTGACTCGGAACAAGGGATATTGGGTAAAAATTATTTTAAAAAATTTTCTCTTTAACAATATGAACTTTAATATGAAAAACTTTACTTTAAAGCTTTTGTGTATAACCTGCCAATGACATTTGAACTAAAACGCAATTACAGGCTGTTTATGAAGGTTCTGAAATGAGAGTTATTAATGAGCTTTAAAAAGGTCATATGTCTGTGTTCTGACTACTAACTCTCATGCATTCAGTATCACAAATAGCTGCTTGCTATCTGCTGAGGAATATCAAGCTGTGCTTTGTAAAAAAAGCTCACTCTGAAAACCAGAGTCAGTGGCACCCAGCCCTGAAAGGCCCCATTTTAAGCTGACAAACTGAATCCCAGATGTCTGATTGGTATTCTATATGTGCATATATATATCCATGTCTTGCACCCCAAAACACGAGGCTTAGTCTACGTACTTTAGCAAAACCAGCTTTATTCAGCTTGAAACAGGAACAGCACAGTTATTTATTGTAGCGTGATCTGCCACTCTGCTACACACAGACTTAGCAGTCAGGCAGGATCATGTACAGGTCAGAGATCAAGTAATCCTGTTACAGTATCTGAATTTACAATTTATGTGCGCCTAACCTTGCATCTACCCATCAAGTTCTTTTCTGATTACTTTGGCGGAAAGATGCAGCACATCTGTGAGCCTGCTATTGCCCCGTACAGAGATCCCCGTGGAGATCGCACTTCGGGACGCTCTTCAGCTTGCTGTCTAGTTGGGGGAGGTCCCAAGAGAGTTTATAAACCTCACATTTTCTTGAATGAGTGCCGCATTAATAGGAATGTTTCTTGAACGAGCAACACTGGACCACATAAAAATGGCTTTTTCAACGCCTTCAAATGCAGCAGTTCACATACGTTTGCAACCCGAGATTTTTCTACTTTTTTTGCTCTGTTTTTCAAGAAAGTTGACAATGTCAATGGCGAAATTCCTAATTCACTGGCAACGTTTTTTTTCTTTTTGCAGCAATCAAGAGCTTCAAAAAATGTAAGTTTTTTTTTTTCTAATATGAACTGTTATCGTTTTTCCGTGTCTGCCATTTCTATAGGAGGGTGACAATGAGTTAAATTCTAATGGATGTTTTTCAAATGTTGACGAGCAATAAGTAAAAGGTCAAAAAATAGTAAATAGTAAAAAGGCAAAAAATAAAAACAGTACGAGGAAAGTTCGAAAAAAGAAAAAAAATTACAGTGCTTCTGTTTGGGGATCGTTGTGCACAACTGAGCTGTGGCCACAGAACTAACTGCTCTGAGGTGATTCAGTCAGGCATTTCAAAGTCTTTTGTGCACTTCGTCGTAATAAAAGTATCTGCTGAATGTACTTCATAGTTCAAAGATATTTGTTATCATGGAATTTTACATGTATATATATATATATATATATATATATATATATATATATATATATATATATATATATATATATATATATATATACAGTATAGTATAAATTTTGTATATATAAGCTGTCCTCCATGGCTCTGCCCGCTTGTAGTGAAACAGGACAAACTTTAAAAATGAATAAATTTAAAAAAAAAATGTAATTCTGGCCATGCGGAAGGTAGGCACGCTCCAATGTGAAACATTGGCACTGTATCTGATCGTGTTCAGATCTGAAGGGAAAGTGTCCCCCGGTTGGGGAGAAAAGAATGTGGCTGTGATATCTCTGGCAATCAGCAACTACACTTTAAAACACACGTAGCTCTGATCTCTCTGTTAAAAATGTCAAACTTTACTCCTTAGCAATCGGTAGATAATAATGTCTGTTGAACAAACAGGTATCGCTAAGAGGAGGCATGTTATAGAGTGCCTGTTAAATAATACGAAGTGTACACAACAATTAGGGTCAAAACACATGTCATGTACTCTTTGTATTATTTGACAGGTACTCTTTAACATGCCTATGATCAGCTTCTCGCAACTGAGAGGGAGTGGCAGCTGTTTGCAGACTGTCAGACCAACCATCAGCATTACCTGGTAGGTTACCACCCAATAATCATATTGCGATTTTGATCTATGTATGCTTTAGGTCATTGTTGTGTTGAAAGTTGAACAATTATTCTAATCTGATGTGATGTGCACTCTGGACCAAGTTGAATCAAGGACCACTCTGCAATTAGATACATTCATCCTTCCCTCAATTCTGACCTACTGTATCTCTCTCTCCCTGCCACTGAGATGTGTCCTCTTATCATGATGTTGCTATCACCATGCTACACCATAGGGATGGTATTAGACAGATGATTAGTAGTGCCTTGTCTTTACCCAAAATAGAGGTTGGAGTTCTGCCCAAAGAGTAAGATACGCTGGTCTGATTAGATTATTTTTTTCTCATGCTCTCACAGTCTTTTAAACTGACATATAGTGGCTTCCCTCTAACCACTTTACCATAATCCCCAGTTTGATGGAATGCTGGTAAGATGGCAGTCCTTAAAGACAGGATCTCCCATCTGAGCATAGGACCTCTGAAGCTCTGTTAGAATGACTACTAGGTTCTTGGTCACCTCCTTGACCAAGGCCTTTCTTGTCCAGTCAACTCTAGGAAGAGTCCTGGTGGTCAGAAACTTTTTCCATTTCACAATTATTGAGGCCACTGTGCTCCTGAGAACATTCAAAGCTTTAGAAATGGTTTAATAACTTTTTCCTGATCTGTGTCTCATCACAATTCGATTTCATAGGTCTACAGAGATTTCACACCTTGGTTTTTGTCCTGACCTGCAGTGTGAATTGTGGGACTTGACAGTGCATCCGGAAACTATTCACAACGCATCACTTTTTCCACATTTTGTTATGTTACAGCCTTATTCCAAAATTGATTAAATTCATTTTTTCCTCAGAATTCTACACACAACACCCCATAATAACAACGTGAAAAAAGTTAACTTGAGATTTTTGCAAATTTATTAAAAATAAAAAATAATTTTTTATTCACAGCCTTTGCCATGAAGCTCAAAATTGAGCTCAGGTGCATCTTGTTTCCCCTGATCATCCTTGAGATGTTTCTGCAGCTTAATTGGAATCCACCTGTGGTAAATTCAGTTGATTGGACATGATTTGGAAAGGTACACACCTGTCTATATAAGGTCCCACAGTTGACAGTTCATGTCAGAGCACAAACCAACCATGAAGTCAAAGGAATTGTCTGTAGACCTCCAAGACAGGATTGTCTCAAGGCACAAATCTGGGGAAGGTTACAGAAAAATTTCTGCTGCTTTGAAGGTCCCAATGAGCACAGTGGCCTCCATCATCCTTAAGTGGAAGAAGTTCGAAACCACCAGAACTCTTCCTAGAGCTGGCCAGCCATCTAAACTAAGCGATCGGGGGAGAAGGGCCTTAGTCAGGGAGGTGACCAAGAAACCGATGGTCACTCTGTCAGAGCTACAAAGATCCTCTGTGGAGAGAGAAGAACCTTCCAGAAGGACATCCATCTCTGCAGCAATCCACCAATCAGGCCTGTATGGGAGAGTGTCCATACGGAAGCCACTCCTTAGTAAAAGGCACATGGCAGCCGTCTGGAGTTTGCCAAATGGCACCTGAAAGACTCTCAGACCTTGAGAAACAAAATTTTCTGGTCTGATGAGACAAGATTGAACTCTTTGGTGTAAATGCCAGGCGTCACGTTTGGAGGAAACCAGGCACCACTCATCACCAGGCCAATACCATCCCTACAGTGAAGCATAGTGGTGGCAGCATCATGCTGTGGGAATGTTTTTCAGCGGTAGGAACTGGGAAACTAGTCAGGATAAAGGGAAAGATGACTACAGCAATGTACAGAGACATCCTGGATGAAAACCTGCTCCAGAGCGCTCTTGACCTCAGACTGGGGCAACGGTTCATCTTTCAGCAGGACAACGACCCTAAGCACACAGCCAAGATATCAAAGGAGTGGCTTCAGGACAACTCTGTGAATGTCCTTGAGTGGCCCAGCCAGAGCCCAGACTTGAATCCGATTGAACATCTCTAGAGAGATCTTAAAATGGCTGTGCACCGACGCTTCCCATCCAGCCTGATGGAGCTTGAGAGGTGCTGCAAAGAGGAATGGGAGAAACTGGCCAAGGATAGGTGTGCCAAGCTTGTGGCATCATATTCAAAAAGACTTGAGGCTGTAATTGCTGCCAAAGGTGCACCGACAAAGTACTGAGGAAAGGCTGTGAATACTTATGTGCATGTGATTTCTCCGTTTTTTTATTTTTAATAAATTTGCAAAAATCTCAAGTAAACTTTTTTCACGTTGTCATTATGGGGTGTTGTGTGTAGAATTCTGAGCAAAAACTGAATTTAATCCATTTTGGAATAAGGCTGTAACATAACAAAATGTGGAAAAAGTGATGCGCTGTGAATACTTTCCGGATCAACTGTACATACACAGGTCTGAATATAAAAGTAATTTCAGTTTTAATTTTTAATAAATGTACAAACCTTTCTGAAAAAGCATTTCAGTTTGTCATTAGGAGTAATTCAGTGTAGATTGATGGGCAAAATTATCCATCTAAAATTACAACACAATAACGCATGCACTAAGTGAAGGGGTCTGAATCCACTGTATAAAATAACAAATTTGATCAGATTCCTTACAGAACAGGAAGCAGCTTGTAAGGACACCAGGTATGGAAGAGGGAGAAAAGTGTCGGAGCAGAATGGCTGGGTTTTTTAGTACATTCTGTTGCAATTGTTCTGGACAGAAGGGAGCTGTGTATGAATGCTTATATCTTATTACAGCAGATATTTCTCAAACAATTAAACAAAATTAAACATATAAGCTATTTAGAAATTAAGGCACAGCACTCTCCTCATTGAAATACCTACATAATGTGGGTTTAATGAATTGTTGTTTCTTAAGAGATAAATATTCCAACACTTCAAGAACAATTTTATGAACTACTGCATCACAATTATCACCATTAATTCCATTTTCCAAGAAGCCCTGGATAGATGCCAACCCGACACAGGCAGATGCAGGAGGCACACTGACAAAACAAATAAATGTTTTATTTTTCTTTTCTTCGCCTGGGGCAACGCCTTCCCTGTTCCCCACAGGCACAACACAGTCCCACAGGCACCAAACCACAACACTAACAAGTCTTTATCTTTTTATTCTCTTCTCCTCTACTTTCCCTCCTGCAAGCTTTTTCTTCCTCCTTCAGACTCTGGCTTCTGGAGTGGTGGTGGCTGGTTTCTTTTATAGCCCACCCAGAAGTGCTCCAGGTGTTTGACAACCTATTTCCAGTTGCACTTCCGGGTGTGGCGGAAGAGCCACCCACATGGGCTCAGGAACAACTGCAGTGCCCCCTGCCGGCACCCCTGGATCCCAACAGGGTTGTAGAGAACTCCATCTCCCATGGAACCCTGCGGGAATCCGAGGCAACATTGCTACTCAGGGGGACTGCCATCTAGCATCCCGGAGGAGGTATTGTTCAGTCCCTGCTTGTTCCCCCAGACCATATAAAGGAGTGGTGCCCCGGCCTGTGAGTCTGTGTTTTTACTTAAATGAAACCCTATTAAAAATTTAATTGATTAATTTAAATTCTAAACACTGGCACCAAGCAGACTATACATTTAGAAAAGTATGCCTTTGGTTACTTTAAAGGACCAGACAGGATCCACCAAGGGAAAACACACTTTTTAATCTCTGCAATCTATTTAATGTAATATACATTTCATCCATGTCGGAGCCCTCAGAGATTTTAATATTTCTAGATGCAGAAAAGGCTATGGAAAAAACTGGATGGGACATTTTATTCAAAATTCTGGTTAATATTACAGAAGATGTAATCCTAAGATCACAGCCCAACCAAATTTCTGTCACAACATTGTATCCAAGAAGGATGTCCAGTTTTACCATTGAAGCATTCACTCTGTTTGAGTAACAGCATGAATCATAGGGGTAATTACAGGGGCAACTCGGAGCAAAAGGTTTCCCTGTACACAGACTACATACTATTGTATTTTTCAAATTCACATGACTGATGACCATCAAAAGAATTTAGTGATTAAATTATTAATGTCTCTTAAGAAATAATTCTTATCCTGTGTTTTTTTTTATTAGTTCACGTCTTATTTGTTCCTGTAGAAATATTTAGCTTAGGAGCTCAAAATGATCACTCCACTTTTAAAACACATCATTAGTATTCTATAAATGTTGTTGTTCCTGTATGTCCTACCATGATACTGGCGTTATCCATTTTAGCAGAATGCCTAAATGACTGCTGATTATTATTATAGATTTGTCAGGGTTCCATCCCTGGCTTCAGTTTCTCTAATCTCTCTATATATCTAGTGGTATATTTATTAATGTAAAGATTATTGTTCATTTCTTTCTTTTTGTGCTGAACTATTTTCTGTGAAGTCTTTTTCTGTTTTCCAATCACTCTGTAGTCTTTTTATCTATCAATATAATTTTTAGTTTTCTTATTATGTCAAAATTTTGTATCCTGCCTTTTGTTTGAAGAGAACCTGGGTAGGCAGGGAGACTTCTAATGTTAAGTTGACTGCCTTCTTTGGCTTACTTTTAGGTCACAAATCCCTCAAGCAAGTTGTTTAGCTTTCATTCTTGGATTTTGAATATAGGAGTACATATACGATTACATAACTTTCTTGTTTTAGGCTTTGCCACTGGATTTGGAATTGGCTATTTTCTGCAATTTGCCATTTTTGTTTGAACGTTTTTATTAATAACTGTTACCAATTATTAAGGAACTCTATTTTTGTGCTTTGGGCCAGTGGTTCCTATAGTTTTCCTCTCCCTTTTTTATACACTTCACTGTTTTTGTGGATGCAGCTTGAAAGTCTAAATTTGAGTCTTATATCCAGGTCTACATTGTGTTTTGGAATCTTGTTTTGTGTTTTATGACCCAGATATCATAACAGTTATTATACAAATGCAACAGTGCACTTTACTAATATCTATTTTTGTCTTTATCATTATACAGTACATAAAAATTCTAAACATATTTGAATTCTTTTTTTTATTTTTGTAAAGCACTTTCAGCTGCATTCATGATATAAACTCTGCTATTAGAATGAATTGTATTAGTATAATTATGATTATTGTTGAGCTAAATAAGGAAATTTTCATTTACGGTGCTACACAATATCACATTTTCAGCAGTTATTATTATGCAAAGCTTTAAAGACCTATTCAGCAAAATTTCACTTCCCTTTTTGTGCATATCAAGTAGTACCTGTGTATTATGTTCAAAATATATATTTCACTAAAGGGAATAATTAATACAGTAAAAATGAATATTTTACCAGAACTCATATCTCTTTTAATGTATGCAAGTATGATATAGCTACGTTCTTTTAAAGAATAAAGGCAGATGGATTAAAACTGTAACATCTGAGGAAAAATGCCAAAAAGGAAAAGTAAGTGTGAGCCTACCACAATTTAAAATTATCATATTAAGGAGTGAGTGTACATACAAGGAGAGTTTGGAAGGAAGTGTTCTTCACTTTACAGGACCAGCACTAATTCCCAGAGAAAGGGAATCTGTAACCTCTTCCTTTTGCATGCTCACCTCTATACATTGCCACAGTCTTAATTATTGTAAGAACTTTTCTGTTCAAACTTTACTGGGAAGATAGCATCAATATAGGTGGTCTTTTGAATTCATTTTACTCTTATAAACATATCCTCTGTTTCTCCACTTTTTGAAATACCTAGTAACCAATCACATGACCAGAAAGAAGGCTGAGGCAGTCGATTTTGATGTTTGGTTTGTAGCTTTATATTCACAGCTATTTGGCTTCTCGTACATTTTTCATCCTTGGACTCATTTTTCCTGTAGAGACTTTTTAGTGGTACAAATGAATGATGTGGATAACCATTAACTAGCCTGAGGGAGCTGCACAACTCTTTATTTTATTTATGGACCATAGGTATCTGTCTTAAGTACAAGCTGCTTAACATCTTAACCTGAGAATAGCAAAATGAAATTTGCTCTTCACAAGATTACTTTTGTTTTTGGTATAGCTTAGCTTGAATAATGTCAAGGCTGTTGCTTTGCTAAGATTCCAGAATAATCACCCCATTTTTACATAATGCAGTTTCAGTTTACTTACATTGGTAGGCACTGGTAGTGAAGTACAGTATTTTGAACCTTCTTCTTCTTATATCTCCCCATCTTAACCGTGTGTCCTCTTTTATGGGTACTGTAAGCTTCCTGGATCATGGTTTACTTGATGAAACCATGCTTGATTTAAACTAACCATAAGGGTGTTAAAGATCTCAGTTGACTGATACAAGGTTTACATAATTTAGAACTGAATTATGTTAAATTTCTTCTGTGCCTTTCTGATGGTAGAGCTATGCTAACAAGAAGGAGTACAGTTACTTTGTTTCCATGTTTAGATAGATAGATAAATAAATAGATAGAAACTTTATTAATCCCAAGGAGACTCAAGCAGCAGCATGCTGATAAAGAACAATATTAAATTAAAGAATGATAACAAATAAGGGATAACAGACAGACAATTTTGTATAATATTAACGTTTACCCCCCACCCCCGGGTGGAATTGAAGAGTCACATAGTGTCGGGGAGGAACGATCTCCTCAGTCTGTCAGTGGAGCAGGACAGTAACAGCAGTCTGTCGCTGAAGCTGCTCCTCTGTCTGGAGATGATACTGTTCAGTGGATGCAGTAGATTTTCCATTATTGCCTGCTCAGCACTTGTCGCTCTGCCACAGATGTCAAACTGTCCAGCTCCGTGCCTACAATAGACCCTGCCTTCCTCACCAGTTTGTTCAGGCGTGAGGCGTCCCTCTTCTTTATGCTGCCTCCCCAGCACACCACCGCGTAGAAGAGGGCGCTCACCACAACCATCTGATAGAACATCTGCAGCATCTTATTGCAGATGTTGAAGGACGCCAGCCTACTAAGGAAGTATAGTCGGCTCTGTCCTTTCTTACACAGAGCATCAGTATTAGCAGTCCAGTCCAATTTATCATCCAGCTGCATTCACAGGTATTTATAGGTCTGCACCCTCTGCACACAGTCACCTCTGATGATCATGGGGTCCATGAGGGGCCTGGGCCTGCTAAAAGCCACCACCAGCTCCTTGGTTTTGCTGGTGTTCAGTTGCAGGTGGTTTGAGTCACACCATTTAACAAAGTCCTTGATTAGTTTCCTATACTCCTCCTCCTGCCCACTTTTGATGCAGCCCACAATAGCAGTGTCATCTGCAAACTTTTGCACGTGGCAGGACTCCGAGTTGTACTGGAAGTCCGATGTATATAGGCTGAACAGGACCGGAGAAAGTACAGTCCCTGCGGCGCTCCTGTGTTGCTGACCACAATGTCAGACCTGCAGTTCCCGAGACGCACATACTGAGGTCTGTCTTTAAGACAGTCCACGATCCATGCTACAAGGTGTGAATCTACTCCCATCTCTGTCAGCTTGTCCCTAAAGAGCAGAGGTTGGATGGTTTTGAAGGTGCTAGAGAAGTCCAGAAACATAATTCTTACAGCACCACTGCCTCTGTCCAAGTGGGAGAGGGATCGGTGTAGCATATAAATAATGGCATCCTCCGCTCCCACCTTCTCCTGGTATGTGAACTGCAGAGGGTCGAGGGCGTGGCAGACCTGTGGCCTCAGGTGGTGAAGCATGTTACGTCAGAGCGAAAGGCCGGAAATCGTTCAGCTCACTAGGACGTGATACCTTTGGGACTGGGGTGATGCAAGATGTTTTCCAAAGCCTCAGGACTCTCTTCTGTTCCAGGCTCAGGTTGAAAATGCACTGTAGAGGACTCCCCAGCTCCAACGCACAGGCCTTTAGCACTCATGGCGATACTCCATCTCCATCCCGCTACTTTTCAGGCACAAACCCTCCTCAGCTCTCTGCTTACCTGGGCTGCTGTAATCGTGGATGGGGGTGTCTCTCCTATGCTGGTATCAGCAGAAGGATGGGTAGAGGGTGCAGTACACTGAGGTGAGAGTGGGTTAGGGTGGTCAAACCTGTTGAAGAAGTTATTCATCTGGTTTGCTTTCTCCACGTCTCTCTCAATGGTGGCCCCTTGCTTTGAGCTGCAGCCAATGATGATCTTCATCCCATCCCCCATTTCCTTCATGCTGTTATTCTGCCACTTCTGCTCCACCTTTCTCCTGTACTGTTCCTTCGCTGCCCTGAACTGGACTCAGAGTTCCTTCTGCATGCGCTTGAGCTCATGCTGATCACCGCCTTTAACAGCCCTTTTCTTCTGGTTCAAAAGGCCCTTGATGTCACTTGTAATCCATGGCTTGTTGTTAGCATAGCAACATATTGTTCTTACTGGAACTACAATGTCCATACAGAAGTTGATGTAGTCAATAGTGCAGTCAACAACCTCCTCAATGTTCTCACTATGTGACCGCTGCAGGATATCCCAGTCCGTAGTTCCAAAGCAGTCTCTCAGAGTATGCTCAACCTCAGGGGACCACTTCCTGAATGAGTGTGTGGTTGTAGGTAGCTTCTTCACTGGTTTGTAGTGAGGCTGAAGCAGAACCAGGTTATGATCTGCTTTCACAAGCGCAGGCAGCGGGGTGGCGCCATATGGCGCCAAAGAGTGTCTGATTTAAAGAGAACATGCCGTAGAGCTGAGCGTCAATGGAGGAAGAGTAAACTTACTATCCACCACGAAATATTAAAAGTCAAAATAACAGAATACAATAACACTGTCCGTCTTGAGAGACGCTGCTATTTCTCTAATATTATAAATAACAATGCTAGTAATCCTAGAGTCTTATTTTCAACAATTGATCACCTACTAAACCCAGGTAGCTCAAAGGAATGCCTCCTAAGTGCTTCCAGTGAAACCTGTGAGGCTGTCGCTGTATTCTTCAATCAAAAAATTAATGATATTATAAATAACATAGTATATCTCCCCAACACTAAGGATCCCCCTAAACCCCAACATCCTGTTATAAACAAATTAAACTCTTTCACTAGGATAGATTTACCTGATTTACAAAAAATAATATCTCAATTAAAACCCTCCACCTGCGTCCTTGACCCGATACCAACAAGGTTTTTCAAAGAAGTATCAGGCGTGCTAATTGATAATGTTCTTGACATAGTAAATTCGTCACTAGATACTGGGGTCTTCCCAGACTGTCTTAAGACTGCTGTAGTTAAACCCCTACTTAAGAAACATAATCTTGACCCCTCGGCTCTTGAAAATTTTAGACCCATCTCTAACTTGCCCTTCTTAAGTAAAGTTCTAGAGAAGGCAGTCATTATGCAGTTAAATGACCACCTAAATAAACATGCTATTCTTGATAAATTTCAGTCAGGTTTTAGAACAAATCACAGCACAGAAACTGCACTCGTTAAAGTAGTAAATGACTTGCGGGTAAATGCAGACAGAGGCCATTTATCTGTTCTCATCCTCTTAGATCTGAGTGCTGCATTTGACACCATTGATCACAACATTCTTAGAAATCGCCTTAGTCAATGGGTGGGCCTCTCTGGCAGTGTCTTAAATTGGTTTGAATCCTACCTGACAGGGAGAAAATATTTTGTTAGTTGTGGGAATTACAACTCAAGACACATGATATCCAATATGGTGTTCCACAAGGCTCTATCCTGGGTCCGCTGTTATTCTCAATCTACATGCTTCCGTTAGGTCAGATTATCTCAGGGCACAACGTGAGCTACCACAGCTATGCTGATGACACACAGCTGTACTTATCAATAGCACCTGATGACCCGATTCTATTGATTCACTAACACAATGTCTGACTAGTATCTCAGAATGGATGAATAGTAATTTTCTCAAGTTAAATAAAGAGAAAACTGAAATTTTAGTGATCAGCAATAATGGATACAATGAGGCTATTAGAAATAAACTGGATACATTAGGATTAAAAGTCAAGACGGAGGTAAAAAGCTTAGGGGTGATTGTTGACTGTAATCTGAATTTTAAATCACATATTAATCAGATCATTAGGACAGCATTTTTCACTTAAGAAACATAAGTAAAGTTAGACCTCTTTATCACTGAAAGATGCTGAGAAATTAGTTCACGCGTTTGTTTTCAGTCGACTAGATTACTGTAACGCACTCCTCTCAGGACTACCCAAAAAGATATAAATCGTTTGCAACTAGTGCAGAATGCAGCTGCTAGAATCCTAACTAGGAAAAGAAAATCAGAACACATTACTCCAGTTTTGATGTCACTACACTGGTTACCTGTGTCATTCAGATTGACTTTAAAATTCTGCTTATGGTTTATAAAGCCTTAAATAATCTCGCCCCATCTTATATATCGGAATGTCTGACACCTTATATTCCAAATCGTAACCTCAGATCCTCAAATGAGTGTCTCCTTAGAATTCCAAGAACAAAACTTAAAAGAAGTGGTGAGGCGGCCTTCTGCTGTTATGCACCTAAAATCTGGAATAGCCTGCCAATAGGAATTCGCCAGGCTGATACAGTAGAGCACTTTAAAACACTGCTGAAAACACATTACTTTAACATGGCCTTTTTATAACTTCATTTTAATCGTAATTTAACTTAATCCTGATACTCTGTATGTTCAATTCATCATAACAACTATTCATGGTGGCTCTAAAATCGGTACTGACCCCTACTCTCTTTTCTGTTTCTTTTTCCGGTTTCTTTGTGGTGGTGGCCTGCGCCACCTCCACCTACTCAAAGCTTCATGATGCTCCAACAATGATGGACGGATTAAAAGGAAGAAGTCTACGTGACCATCATCATCATCAAGCCCTTCCGTGAGAACCCTAAATCCAAAGAGGACTGTTTCATTTATGTTAGGTAGAATGCCCAGAGGGGACTGGGTGGTCTCATGGTCTGGAATCCCTACAGATTTTATTTTTCTCCAGCCGCCTGGAGTTTTTGTTTTTCTGTCCCCCCTGGCCATTGAACCTTACTCTTATTCGATGTTAATGTTGATTTATTTTTTATAATTATGTCTTTCATTTTTCTATTCTTTAATATGTAAAGCACTTTGAGCTACTGTTTGTATGAAAATGTGCTATATAAATAAATGTTGTTGTTGTTGTTGATGTGTCATTAACATTTGCATACAGTAAGTTTATAGTCCTATTTCCCCAGGTGTTACAATCCACATATAGATTGATGGATGGAATGGATGATGTCACCTGCTATCTCCACATCCGCCTGAGGAGGGATGTAAACAATAACAACAATGATGTGTCCAAACTTTCTGGGCAAGTAATAGGGACGCAAACTTATGGTCAACAGTTTGATGTCCCTGCAGCAAGTGGAGATTTTAACATTTACATGTCCAGAGTTGCACCACCTTGTATTGACATAGAGAGCAACTCCTCCTCCTTTCTGCTTCCCACAGGTACTTGCATCTCTGTCCGCTCTAACTGTGCTAAATCTGGGTTAGACTGAAATGTTCAGCTCCTATTACTAGAATTGTTTGTTTAGAGACATGACTTGGCACTCTCAGGATGGTCACACTATTGCCTATTAGATAGGATATTAACCAGACAATAACCTGGGCAGAGGGTTTTCTTCTTTTCCATCTGAGAATGACTTAATTGCTGCGAGTCTGCCACTGGAGAGTCTGTGTAGCTAAGAAATGAGCTTCCTGGACAGAGCATGAAGATCACCAGCACCTCTGCCTAGGTATGTGTTTATGGTGCCACACTTAGATTGCCTTGGATAGAACAACAGTGTGCATTCACTGCTGTTCTACCTGGGGTTTCTGGGAATTAAGAGCTCATTATTAATTCAGGTCTGTAGAGGTAAATAGTCTGTAGTGAAGTCTTGGGTGATACAGCACTGTACGAGCAAGACTGTACCTTAGTAGCTGAAACCCCAACTGCCTAGTGGGCACACTATAGCTGACAATACTCAAATCAAGGTTATGGTACTATACAGGTGCTGGTCATAAAATTAGAATATCATGACAAAGTTGATTTATTTCAGTAATTCCATTCAAAAAGTGAAACGTGTATGTTAGATTCATTCATTACACACAGACTGATGTATTTCAAATGTTTATTTCTTTTAATTTTGATGATTATAACTGATAACTAATGAAAGTCCCAAATTCAATTCTCGGAAAATTAGAATATTGTGAAAAGGTTCAATATTGAAGACACCTGGTGCCACACTCTAATCAGCTAATTAACTCAAAACACCTTCTATGACCTTAAATGGTCTCTCAGTCTAGTTCTGTAGGCTACACAATCATGGGGAAGACTGCTGACTTGACAGTTGTCCAAAAGACGACCATTGACACCTTGCACAAGGAGGGCAAGGCACAAAAGGTCATTGCTAAAGAGGCTGGCTGTTCACAGAGCTCTGTGTCCAAGTACATTAATAGAGAGGCGAAGGGAAGGACAAGATGTGGTAGAAAAAAGTGAACAAGCAATAGGGATAATCGTACCCTGGAGAGGATTGTGAAACAAAACCCATTTAAAACTGTGGGAGACATTCACAAAGAGTGGACTGCAGCTGGAGTCAGTGCTTCAAGAACCACTACGCATAGACGTATGCAAGACATGGGTTTCAGCTGTCGCATTCCTTGTGTCAAGCCACTCTTGAACAAGAGACAGCGTCAGAAGTGTCTCGACTGGACTGCTGCTGAGTGGTCCAAAGTTATGTTCTCTGATGAAAGTAAATTTTGCATTTCCTTTGGAAATCAAGGTCCCAGAGTCTGGAGGAAGAGCGGAGAGGCACAGAATCCATGTTGCTTGAGGTCCAGTGTAAAGTTTCCACAGTCAGTGATGGTTTGGGGTGCCATGTCATCTTCTGATGTTGGTCCATTGTCTTTTCTGAGGTCCAAGGTCAACACAGCCGTCTACCAGGAAGTTTTAGAGCACTTCATGCTTCCTGCTGCTGATGAACTTTATGGAAATGCAGATTTCATTTTTCAACAGAACCTGGCACCTGCACACAGTGCCAAAGCTACCAGTACCTGGTTTAAGGACCATGGTATCCCTGTTCTTGATTGGCCAACAAACTCGCCTGACCTTAACCCCATCGTTTGATGGAAATGAAAATTATCAACCTACAGAGGATTGAATTCAAAGACACCCTAAAAATCTATGTGAAAAAATGATACGGTAGGCTAGTCCATTTAGCTGAAATTTCACTGCAGCAACTCCAAATCATACTCAGTAGTTTGTATGGCCCCCATGTGCTTGTATGCTCCTAATGAGACGATAGATTGTGTCCTGGGGGCTCTCCTCCCAGATCTGGACTAGGGCATCACTGAGCTCCTGGACAGTCTGAAGAGCAACCTGGTGTCGTCGGATGGACGGAAACGTAATGTCCCAGAGGTGTTCTATTGGATTTAGGTCAGGCGAGCATAGGGGCTAGTCAATGGCATCAATTCCTTCATCCTCCAGAAACTGTATGCATACTCTCACCACATAAGGCCGGGCATTGTCATGCACCAGGAGGAACCCAGGACCCACTGCACCAGCATAGGGTCTGACAATGGGTCCAAAGATTTCATCCCGATACCTAATGGCAGTCAAGGCGCTGTTGTCTAGCCTTTAGAGGTTTCTGCATCTCTCCATGGATATGCCTCCCCAGATCATCACTGACCCACCACCAAATATATGGTATGGTATAATCAACAAAAAAAAAGTTGATGGAGTGACATAGCGTGTTGGAGAAACTTGAAAGCTCACATCCACAAAATCACACATTGCCAGAAATAAAAAAGAAGTCACATATCAAAGTCGCCGTGAAAAGCCGAGTTGTAAGCCCACTGTCTGAATGTCATATGAAAGCTTATTAGGGTACAGAGAAAAAAGGCACACGGTGGGGAAAAAGCATGAAATATCAACTTCAATCTCGACATTTCCACTTTAATCACGTAGTTTATTTTGTCATTAAACTAGAACATCATAAACTTCATCTTAAAATCGTTTAATTAACCAGTTTCTCAAATCACATCGTAATTAAAGTAGCACGTTAAATGCTTTGTTTTGTATTTGATCTTCTATGTGCTCTATGTGTGTGAATCACTACTTGCTTCTTAAACCGGCTCTCTTCCTCTAACTGGACACAGAGTCCATTACATTCGTGATATTACAGCTCTCTGAATAACTAAAATACTGAGATGTATACGTGATATCGTTTTTACGATGATAGGAGTTAAAGCACGTTATTAAACATGTGTTTCACTTCGATGAAATAATTTATTGCAGCAGTACTCAGGGGCGGCTCTAGGCTTGTGGTGGCACTGGGCAGAGGAAGAATCGGTGGCTCCTTCACCGCCAATGTCAGTAAAGTAGCTTATGCACGGTGGATGGCCTCATCAGTTGCAGACACTGTATAGCCGCCTCGTGCTCATGACACAAGCATTTAACTTTTGCCGAAATTTGTCGCTGCGTTTTTTGCTGTGTTGTTATTTTCTCTTTCTGTTTTATATTCAATATATATTGGCGTAGCCGTCACTGCAGTCAGTGCTTTTCTTTCCGAACCAATCGCCACACAATCAGCTCTGTAATAGAAGTTAAGCCATCTGTAAGATTAGCAACGATTCTTCAAAACGTTTAAAGAACATTGAAATATCTTCGTAGTACATGTTTAATTATTCTATCCTTAACAACACTCCCAGTGAAGAATATAGATTATTTAAATGAAGTTAAAGTTTTATCTGTATAATTTAACAAACATATTTTGCTGCATTTCACCTTAAAAATGATATTGTCATCATATGTAAATACACGCTTTATAAAGTGGCTCAGGTTGTGCGATATTTATAACTGTAGTGCAAGTTTACAGTGGGGTGATTGTACTTATAAGTACAAACAGTTCTACAAGGAGCACTTGATTGAGTGCATTTAAAGTTCTTGGGATTAAACTGTTTCTGAACCGCGAGGTCTGTACAGGAAAGGCTTTAAAACGTTTTGCAGTGGCTGAGACAGCGTGTCCTTGAAGCTGTATACCGATAATTCTCTTTCTGATCAGCTGCTGCTGTGATTCACACTCAGATACAGTGATATAAATACTCCGAGTGGTGCAGTGAGAGTAATATGGAAAAAGATGATCCGCTGTGGCAACTCCTAATGGGAGGAGCTGAAAGAAGAAGAAGAAGAAGAAAAAGAAGTGAGAGTAACAACGCTAAAGCAGTTATGGTATTTGGAATACTATGGCTGTTCCCTGGACCATTATATTGTTACGAGTTAATTACAATCAGATGCATTACACTAATAAACAATATGCGGTTAGTTTCGGTGTATTTATAAAGCCGCGTCATGAAAATAATGAGTAATCACAAAGGAACAGTACCATTGCTTTGACGCTGGGTGTCGCCAGTCTGCAAAACCGAGCGGAGAACTTGCGTACGACAAGGCATGAGGTACCGTGGAAAAGTGCGTGGCTTTACGCCAAGTGTAGGTTTTATACATCGTGATTTGAACATAGAAAAGTTCTTACGCAACATTTCTGTGCGTATGCACCGTTTATACATGAGGCCCCAGATCAATAGCCCAGAAGTTTCATTGACTTGATACTGTACTCTGATTAAAATGTGTTTAATGTTTTTGAGCAGTGTAATTAAAAGTTTCAATGAATCTCCAATCAGACATCAGTGCATCAAGAACTGTCATTTATCAATAAGTGATATTACCATATGGGCTCAGTAGCACTCTGGGAAACCTTTATCAAGTAACACACTATGCAGTTACATCCACAAATGCTGGTTACATCTGTACTGTGCAAAATGAAAGCCATACGATAACCATGACCAGAAGCACCATTGACCTCTCTGGGCTTGGAAACATCTGGAATAGACCATTACACAGTGGAATCGTATACTGTGGTCAGACAAATTAATATTTCAGGGCTTTTTTTGGAAGAAATGCACAACATGTCCTCCAGACCAAAGAAGACAAGGACTTTCCAGACTGTTGCCAGCTACTAGAAGCCAGCATCTGTAATGGTATGGTGTGGTGCCAGTGCATTATGAATGGGTAACTTCCACTTAGTTCAAGATGCCATTAATGCTGAAAAGTACATACAGATTTTGGAGCAACATATACTTCCATCAAGATGACAAGGACAACTATGCATGTCTCAGGAAGAAGGTGTGGGTGCCAGATTTTCCTGCCCTGTCCCCAGTTGAGAACGTGTGGTGCATTTTGAAAGGTAAAATGCAACAAAAAAGACCAATACTGATGCACAGATTGAGACTTGTTTGCAAGAAAAATGAGACAAACTTACACCTGAAAAACCCAATAAATGGATGCCTTCAGTACCTAAAGGTTATTAAGTGGTGTGTTGATAATGAAAGGCAATGATAAAAAAAGTGGCAGATTTGTTTTTACAGTCCAAACTTTTTTTGGAATATTTTTAAAGTATGAAATCAAAATAAGTGATTTCTTTTAAAAAAAACAATACAATTCATTAGTTGTAACATCAGATAATTGGCTCTTAATTTTTTCAGGTCAAAGATCTTTTACTATCATTTAGCTATCACTGCTTTCTGTTTCTGTTTGTATTTTATCTAGTGATGCTAAAATCAATCGGCTGCCAATCTAAATTAGTCAATATTTCCTCTAAATGACAAAATCAGTGATTGGTACTTTTCTAAGCTTTGATGTAATTTATGTAAACAGAGAGGAGGCAGGCCGGCTTTAGTAGAGACAGAAGACTGGAATATTCACCTTTACATTAAAGAAAGTGAAGTAATAAACTCAGAAAAAGGTATCTGAGGATTACGCCTGTGCATGGAGAGAAATGGCAGACGTATGTGTTGTCCATCTGAACTTAATGTGAAAGAAAAGAGAGATGTATCTTTAATAAAATTAACAGTGAAGCTGCTTTAATAAGTACAGACTTTTTCATTTTATGTTTTAATTCAGTGTGGATGGTGAGAGAGCTTGTGTTTAGTACAGTAGCCCACATTTTTAATTCTGAAAAGAAGAATTTGCCTTTGTTGTTTAGTAAACAATAGGCTTCTTAGCTCAAGAGCCAAAATGATATACTTAATGTATAAACCTTTTCAGCTTTATACATTCTATGACCATTTTATTACAATTGTGGTTTGTAATTATATACCACAGGAAACAATACCATACCTTTTCTAAGCCTGCATAATCCTACATAGGGTGGTGGAGGCCCAGAGCCTATCCCAGCAAGCACAGGGCACAAGGGAGGGTGGCAGTCCATCGCAGGCTGGACACTCTCACACATCAAGACTCACTAGGGCCAATTTGATGTCACCAAACCATCTAACCTGTATGTCTGTGGACAGTGGGAAAAAATCCATGCAGACAAAAAGAGAATATCTAAAAGAAAGTCCAGACGCGAACTCTGATCTCCTTGTTTTGAAGCAGCAGCGCTACCTCCATATGCATTATGGATAAAAGTTTGGCTTACATAATTTATTAGTTAAAAGGGAATACATTTTAAGAAGATTTGTATTTATTTTTGCAATTTTTAAGGTCACTGAACAATAAGTCTACAGAATTTGATTTTTAAAAATGAATAGGTAAAACCTGTGGCCTGTACTTTAATTGTAAAAATACCAAGGTTGACACTTGCAGACAGAACATAAAGCTTAATGTAAAAAAAAATGTTAAAAGCTTAAAGAAAAAATGTAGCATCTAAATTGGGCCCATTCTAGTAACATGAAATTGGTGATCAATATCAATACTAAAAAAAGACTTATTGAAGCATTGTTACCATTATTCTCTGTTATTCCTGGTCATACAGTATAACACACTCAATGGAACAAGATCAAGCCACTGAAGTCTCTAAGTGGGGCGTGTTCTCCGGCTCAAAGTCACGTAGTATGATGCTGGCTTTACTAACGCATCAGCCTTTCTACAGGTCTAGCTCTCCATGGATGCTTCTATTTCAATATTTCTTTGCTGCATTACTAAATCAGCATAATGCACCTTTTAGTACCCAAAGGTTTATTTTTCTCCGGAATGGTGTAAAATGGAATTTTTCTTTTCCTATAGTCTGTTGTCAACTGGCTATACATCAGTTCATATATTCTTGGGACTCTTGCTACGTTTATGCATTGGTATATGTGCTTATGTATGCATATGATGTAAACTTTAGTATTTTACCATTATATAAACAGCTGTAAGCTTATATAGCATCTCTAAACATGAACTCTTAAGAAAGACACAAACAAATAAAGTGAACTGAACTGATTATGACAATGGCATGTCCCATGATCATCACCAATTTTCTTCAATTAAATGCAACATGACGTTAGTTAAATTTTCTGGTTTTGACAGCCACTTAGCACCCCTGACTCTGTATTGCTGTTGCTTACTTTTGAATAAAATATCTTTCAAACATTACTGATTGTAATCCCTTTCGTGTTAATCGTAATCTTTTTCTTATTACTTGGCCACAATCTCACCCATCGCTTAGGTGCTTGACCCTGAATACCAACAGTAAGCACATAAACATCAGCAGTTTGGCAGGCATTACAAGGAGATTCTTGTTTTTGCTTATTTTTGTTTGCCCAGCTGGATTTTGACAACATGATGCAGGTGTGGTAAAGAACACAAAAGCAGTAACACACTTCCCTTACATCAACTGTAGCAGCAAAGGGATGGCTGTTGGCTCTCGGGCATATGTTTGCTTCACATCAAATACAAGTTACATATGACAAATTGGCTCATTTGGGATCATGGCTGGTTTCACTAAATAGACTGCAGAAACTCTTTAACTAGTATCTATCAAACAAAAAAAAGACATTTTGTCAATGTGACACTGACTGTACAATTCCCAGTATAGGCCTGTCACTATGTCACACTAATGACTTATATTTTTTTTATAAGCCGGTGACACATTTTATGACTTAGATACAGGAGTATTTCGAAACATGTATTGCTATAAATATTGCAATCATTCTTTGAAGATGATACAACACAGTGACAATTCAATCTTTTGTAATTTGGTTTTCATTGATATCCTAAACCATTTGTATATTTGTTGAACGTGTAAAAACATACAGTATGTATTAATGTGTTTTCATTACACTCCACTTCTAATTACATCATTAGGATTTTTTTCCCATAAGTTATTACAGATGTTTAAAAATCATTCAAATTTTGTGTTTTTTTATATTTTGAAATGCTGGAATTAACAAATAAAATAATATATCTTTGAATGTTACTGTGTTTTCTGGAAGTGATGAAATATCCAAGTTGTTCTGTAGGGATTTGTTTATTTTGTGGCTTAACACAAATAGTAAAATACATAAATTCATCCTACATTCAGTAAGCAAGAAAGAAAACACCCAAAAGAAATTCGGTAACACTTTACATTAAGTGTCCATAATTACAATGTAACTACTATGTAATTACCTGTATAAGTACAGTGTAACTATGAGTTATTACTCTGTACTTACTGTGTAATACAAAGTAACGCTATAGTTAATTACTCAGTTGTCATTGTTACTCCGCAGTTAATATAATACAATGCAACAATTTATCACTGATCCAAAAACAAGTGTACTTACATAGTTACGATGTATCTATACTTTCAAAATGTAATAAAAACATAGGGGTATGTAACTACAACTATGTAACAGATCTGGGCAATTTTAATGAAGAATTGCAGTGATAACTGCATAGGTTTTCTATGATACTTCAAGATCTTTTTTAAATGGTGAAAACATCTTTGCAAAATGGTTAACGCTTTTTCCCAAAATCTAGAGGGGCACCTCCTTGACATGTTTTGCTTAAACAAACATTTGTCACATTCTTGTAGTTGTGTTACACTATTTATTGTTGAATTTTTTGGGCTATTATTATACCCATCCCTAACATAATACTGCCAAACTTGCATCATTCAATCAAAGTACACAGGGCCACAGAGCCATTTCAAGCATCACTGGGCACAAGGCATGAAACAGCCCAGGATGGGGAGCCATCCCATTGCAAGGCCCACTGACAAACATACCAGCATTCACTCTCTCACGCATATGGCCATGTAACATGTCCCTGGGATGTGGCAGTAAAACCCATGACGAAGACATAGGGAGACATGAGTAGAACGTACAAGTTTTACACACATGTCTCCAGGCAGAATTCCATCTCAGGATAATGGATTTGTGAGGCAAAAGCGGTAACCTTTTTGCAAAGGTGTTTTAACCATTTAAAACAGATCTTGAAATCTCATCGAAAACCTATGCCGTTATCATTGCAATTCTCCATTAAAATTGCCCAGACCATGGAACATCTGTTACATAGCTGTAGTTACATACCCTTATGTTTTTATTACATTTTTAAAGTACAGATACATCGTAACTATGTAAGTACACTTGTTTTTGGATCAGTGATAAATTGTTACATTGTAATTATATACATTGTGGAATAACAATGACAACTGAGTAATTAACTGTAATGTTTCTTTGAATTACACAGTACGTACGGAGTAATAACTCATAGTTATACTGTACTTATACAGGTAATTACATAGTAGTTACAGTGTAATCATGGACACTTAATGTAAAGTGTTACCAGAAATTCAATAGAGGGTGGTACTTCTGCACAGCGATAGTTAGTACACCTCTCGAGGATACTGGGATTGAACCATTACAACTCCCAACCAGCTTCGTATGAGACTCTATATAGCAAGCGTTTGGAGTGTGTCCCGTGGAGAGCTGTTCAGGATGAGAACTGGTGCTCTGTCATCTATAACTGGAGAAATACATATGATAGTAAGAGGAAGTGTTCGTTGCCTGTATTTTGGAAATATAATGTCAATAGCTAGCGGCATTTTGGGAGAAAAATAATGATGAATAAATACAGTTTAGTGCAACAACTAAAGTGCTCATGTGTAAAATGGTTCAATTAGCTCATACAGAAGGGTTGAACATCCTCATTTAGCACATTTACATGAGCCTCAATAACCAGGTTATTTACAGAAACCTGATTTCTAAAATGCCATGTCAACCCTTATCACGATTGGAGAAATCAGGGTATTGGCCTCTGAGAAAAATGGTTAACAGAGATAGATTTCTCGGTGAATATCCCAATTATGTGGTCAAGTAAACCCTTAATTGGGTTACTGCTAAGGTTTTTGTAGCCGGCGCACATCCATTGCACTCTGTCTTCCTGCACATGTATTTATTTTGCACACACTTTCATAAGCCATGGGTAGAAGTGTCCACAAAATAAATTTCAAGAGTCAATGTTTGGGCAATTGCATCAGGGCCGTTTGAAGGAATTTGGGGGCCCCAAGCAAAATGGAAATGGAGGCCCCCCGCACGCACGCACGCACGCAAAGGAACCACAGCATAGCCATACAGTTTAAATTCACTCACACTTTATATAAATAAAAAAGGTTTACAGTGCAAATACTGCTGTTGCATCTAAAGTGCATAAAATTTGAACATTTTCAACAATTGAACATTTGCAAAAAACACCACTGTACCATAAAATCAAATATACATTAAAAAAGTGCACAATAACTAAATCCAACATACTTAAAAACACACACACACATACATACTCACATTAACATTTTTCAGTTCTCTCAAACATGTGCAAATTATCTAAAACTGCTGTTTGCGAGCCTTGTTTTCTGCAAAGGCAATCACAATGTCCTCCATGTCCAAAGACTGGCGAACATCCCGCTCAATTGACATAAGTGCCAGTCCTGTGAGCCTTTCTTGGCCCACCGTGGACCTCATGTAATTTTCTCTTCTTTCTTTTTTGGCTTCCTGAAGCATAATTCCGCTTCATGACTGCCGAGGAACTTTTGTATTTTGCCGGCAGCAGAGATCGCGTGGTTGGCTGGCTGCTGTCAGCGAGGGGGGCCCCCTTGAGGGGGATCCCGATAACAGTGTCATTGCACTTTACTGCATTCACTATCAATGGGGCGCTCACACAGTTTGTCGTTGCATTTTATTCTTAACCAGCCGTTGTCTTGGGGCCCCAGGCCAGCTCGGGGCCCCAAGCAATTGCTTGGTTTGCCTGCCTTGTCGCGACGGGCCTGAATTGCATTATTCCTCCTCCTGGCTGGAATAATCTGTCTCAATGTTTCAGAAATTATTGAATGTGTGTCGATGAACTCAACAACACAATCTCAAGAGCATTAGGGTAATACGTTAATAGCAACAATGTGTGTTATGTAGTCCAATTACTTTTTAAAATAATGAGTGACTTAATGCAATATTTATTTTACTGAAGTAAAAATACTTGTGTAACAATATTATTATTATTTTAGCAGCACTGGGTGTAAGGCAACAAGTATACATGGTGGGTCCTCTACTGGGCTCAATTGCACAGCCAAGAAAAAAAGACTGTCCTGTTAGCCATTTGGCAATGGAAACCTATAAATAAAGTGTCAGTTTGTTTAAACATATTTATAAAACACAAGAAAATGATAACAGGTGCCATGCTTATTTTGAAATTCACAGTAGCCGATGATGACGTTGAACTCTTTTGGTGTCCCTTGTCTTTCCTCCAATCTGGAAGCCTTGATTTTACAGTTTTATCTTTCTTAAACTTTTGGCATCCTGGATCAACAACTCTTCTGGCTTTACAATCCACTACTGGCTTCATGCTGTTTAGTTAGTAGAGACCTGGTAGGGAGTTGCTCTGTGAGGCAGTTTCTCCTGTCCACCTTTCTTTGTTTTTTATTTCTTTTTTCTCCCTTACTTTGCCTTGTTTGTGTGCCAGTTTACCCATTAGCGCTCTCTTTTGTTCTCTCTCTTGCTGTGTTTCTGTTTAAATAGCAATCTCAGGTGAGCAGAGTATTTTGCTTTTGTTCCTATAGGGTCCCAATCCAGGTGGTTTGTCGTATCAGCGCATGGTCCCAACCTTATATAGGCCAAAAATCAGTTATTATTGTTGGTCTCCTCTTACTGTACTACTTTTAAATTTTATCTCAAAAAATTGATCACAAATAAAATCAAACAAACAAACAAATGCTTATTTTGTGTGTAGTGGCATGTTTTGCCAAAGATGAATTCCTGAAGATGTATGTAAATGCAGATTATTAAGAAATTAGGTTTCTGCCTTAACCGGGTTCTATATTGAGATGAGAATAATAACTGGCAGTATTCCTAGGCAGTAGGTGGCCTGCAGTGGGTTTTGGGGTATATCTTCGTACATGTTTTTGGGCTCTCTCTCAGTAAAGACTACAGTTCAGTTACAAATGGCCTTGGTGTCTATTATTGAAAGTCAGTCTGTCATCAGCCTCATATCACTGGATGTAGCACCAACAACTGATTTTCATGAAATATTCCCACTAAACATCCCTCCCTTATAAGAGTACAGAGAAGACCCTCCCTCCATTTGTTTGAAGACTGGGTATTACTCTATAATGAAATTACAAAATCTATCTTGCACACAAGAAAATTAATAATGGTCCCTACCACTGGATATGACCATTTTGATGAATTTTGCTGATTCAGTTCTTTTGAACTACCCATTTAAGTGAATCAATTCACTTTATTAATTTCATTTGTTTGATTCATCAATAGGTTCCGAGGTTAGCAGAAGTAAAATAAAAACCTTTCCCCCCTTGAATGCATACATTTTTATGTATTTTTAAATTGTATATTGAAAATGCTGATAATTCAAATCATATAATATTGTCCCTTTTGAAAGCTGAAAACATGACTGCACCTAGTGAAAATGCAAAATTAAAATATGATGATATGTACAAGAATCATAAATGAACGAGAATTGTGCGACTCGTTCATTGGTAATGATGCAGTTCACAAAACAAATGAATGAGAATCATGCACTTCAATCTCTGGCAATAATTCAGTTTGAATTCGAACGAATCAGAGAATGACACATGCCTTGTGTCGTCAATAAGACGTAAAAAAGTGTGCGTTAAGTAATGTTGAAAGCAAATAATGGTTAGAAATTACAATAATATTTTTATAACTTTCTTTTTGTGTGTATCTAATTTTTTGAAGGTACAAAAGTTAAAATTAGCTTAATTTTATGTTTACATATTTTGTTTAAAAAAATTCCAGTAAAGATTTATACAAAACAAACAATTGATTTATTTCTAATATTAATATGTTTTAGTGTCTTGTAGTTGAGGACGGCATGGTGGCGCAGTGGTAGTGCTGCTGCCTCGCAGTTAGGAGTCCCGGGTTCGCTTCCCGGGTCCTCCCTGCATGGAGTTTGCATGTTCTCCACGTGTCTACGTGGGTTTCCTCCAGGCGCTCCGGTTTCCTCCCACAGTCCAAAGACATGCAGGTTAGGTGGATTGGCGATTCTAAATTGGCCCTAGTGTGTGCTTGGTGTGTTTGTGTGTGTCCTGCGGTGGGTTGGCACTCTACCCAGGATTGGTTCCTGCCTTGTGACCTGTGTTGGCTGGGATTGGCTCCAGCAGACCCCCATGACCCTGTGTTTGGATTCAGCGGGTTGGAAAATGGATGTCTTGTAGTTGTGTAGTTGTATCAGCATGCCTGTTGAGCTCAGCTGAATCTAATCATTTAAATTTACAAACTGATTTGTGTCACTTACTGAAAAGAGTTATTCGAAAAGAATGAATTAGTCGTGACTCACCCACTCTATCATTCTTTCATTGCTTCCCTCAGTTTCATGCATCAGCTGTGAATCTACAGTATATTTTTGCATAAAAATAATATTCTTTGCCGAATCAAAATGTTCAAAAACAGGTCTTGAGATTACTAATCTCGGGATTTTAACATTTTTGGTTTTTTTTTGTTTTTTTTTACATACTGTATGTTTTAATAGATGGAAAGCTGGGGTATTCAAGTTAGGATAAGCTGTATCAAGAAAAGGTGCCCACATCATATACAGTATGTCTTTCTTTCGTGCAATTTGCTCATTTCTAACTCTTGGAATGTGCTTTTATTTTGTTTCTTATTTTTTGTAGATCCAGTAGAAGCCATCCATATCTGTTCCTTTTTCTAATACATTGCCAAGTAAAGTGATCACCTGTAAAGAATTTTGCAGGTTTCTTTAATCATATTCTGGATTATAAAAATTATTTATGTTTGATTTATTGACATAAATTTAGAAATTGAATATTACTTTAGGGTAATGTTTTAAGGCAAATACAGTTTCTTTACAAAATAGATGGTGTACTGTAGCTGGGTGAGATATTGCGATGAAACCTGATGGACTAAACTGTCTGCAGATTTTCAAGTATCCTCTGTTTTCAGGTTTTAATTAAAATATCATGTTAAGCTTATTTGTCTCCTTACATTAGACTGAATAAAAATGAATCATTGAAATTCCTCCCTAAAACAACTCCCTCAGTCTGTTCAACACAGATGCCAGAATCTTTCATTTTATACATTTCCATTCAAGTAGAAGATAAAGGGTGTGCAAACTTACCTGTACTGGATCGGATTATTTCAGAGCTAACAGCATGACCTAGTAAATCATACTGATTTAATCGCGAACCATCTTCTGCTACCACAACTGATTTCTCTTGCCCATGGGTCCATGTATAAACAACTTCAGAATTTGTATAGGCATCTGTGGAAAAAGAAAGGAAGAGAGGCATGTTCACTATGCTAAAAGTTGGGGATTATTTTACAAGTAAGATGATCAGCATTTAAAAAAAATTACTTACATTTACATTTATTTGCTTAGCAGCCGCATTTATCCAAAGCGACTTACACACAGAGGTAAACATAATCAAGTAACATTAGACTAAGGCCTATTTGTTCAGCAAGTGTAATAGGACAGTTAAGAAAAGTTGATTACCACAAGTGAAAAGATGTAATCTTCTTATATAGTACACTGTCTGTCCAGGATTTTAAATCATCTGTAGCTTGCAAACCATTTGAAATTTGGTGAACATATACTACGTGATGTTTACTATCGGCTTTCTGGGTGATGATTGACCTTCAAGGTTTTTCCTCTTTGTATTTTATTGTAGAATCAACTCTCAGCAGTGTCCAGTAGGGCGGCGATGCGACAAATGCGTATGGGCACCGTTTTCATTCCCTACTGCCTTCTTGATAAATTTCAGTCAGGTTTCAGAACAAATCACAGCACAGAAACTGCACTCGTTAAAGTAGTAAATGACTTGCGGGTAAATGCAGACAGAGGCCATTTATCTGTTCTCATCCTCTTACATCTGAGTGCTGCATTTGACACCATTGATCATAATATTCTTAGAAATCGCCTTAGTCAATGGGTGGGCCTCTCTGGCAGTATCTTAAATTGGTTTGAATCCTACCTGGCAGGTAGAAAATTCTTTGTTAGTTGTGGTAATCACATCTCAAAGACACATGATATCCGATATGGTGTTCCACAAGGCTCTATCCTGGGTCTGCTGCTTTTCTCAATCTACATGCTTCTGTTAGGTCAGATTATCTCAGGGCACAACGTGAGCTACCACAGCTATGCTGATGACACACAGCTGTACTTATCAATAGCACCTGATGACTCTGACTCTCTCGATTCACTAACACAATGTCTGACTAGTATTTCTGAATGGATGAATAGTAATTTTCTCAAACTAAATAAAGAGAAAACTGAAATTTTAGTAATTGGCAATAATGGATTCAATGTGGTTATCTGAAATAAACTTGATGCATTAGGATTAAAAGTTAAGACGGAAGTAAAAAACTTAGGGGTAACTGTTGACTGTAATCTGAATTTTAAATCGCATATTCATCAGACCACTAGGACAGCATTTTTTCACTTAAGAAACATAGCAAAAGTTAGACCTCTTATATCATTGAAAGATGCTGAGAAATTAATTCACGCTTTTGTTTTCAGTAGACTAGATTACTGTAACGCACTCCTCTCAGGACTACCCAAAAAAGACATAAATCATTTGCAACAAGTGCAGAATGCAGCTGCTAGAATCCTAACTGGGAAAAGAAAATCCAAACACATTTCTCCAGTTCTGATGTCACTACACTGGTTGCCTGTGTCATTCAGGATTGACTTTAAAATACTGCTTATGGTTTATAAAGCCTCAAATAATCTCGCTCCATCTTATATATCGGAATGTCTGACACCTTATATTCCAAATCGTAACCTTAGATCCTCAAATGAGTGTCTCCTTATAATTCCAAAAGCTAAACTTAAAAGAAGTGGTGAGGCGGCCTTCTGCTGTTATGCACCCAAAATCTGGAATAGCCTGCCAATAGGAATTCGCCAGGCAAATACAGTAGAACACTTTAAAACACTGCTGAAAACACATTACTTTAACATGGCCTTCTCATAACTTCACTTTAACTTAATCCTGATACTCTGTATGTTCAATTCATCATAATAACTATTCATAGTGGCTCCAAAATCCATACTGACCCCTACTTTCTCTTCTGTTTCTTTTTCCAGTTTCTTTGTGGTGGCAGCCTGCACCACCACCACCTACTAATAGCATCATGATGCACCAACATTGATGGACTGAAAGCCAGAAGTCTATGTGACCATCATCATCAAGTCCTTCAATGAAAACCCTAAATACAAAGAGGACTGTTTGACTTATGTTAGGTAGATTGCCCAGAGGGGACTGGGTGGTCTCGTGGTCTGGAATCCCTACAGATTTTATTTTTTTTCTCAAGCCTCTGGAGTTTTTTTTTTTCTGTCCACCCTGGCCATCGGACCTTACTTATTCTATGTTAATTAATGTTGACTTATGTTTATTTTTTATTGTGTCTTCTATTTTTCTATTCTTCATTTTGTAAAGCACTTTGAGCTACATTTTTTTGTATGAAAATGTGCTATATAAATAAATGTTGTTGTTGTTGTCACTTCCCCTACCTCTTCATATCTTAAATCATTATTGAGGCAGATTGAATACTTAAGTGCCAGCTTAAGTGAAAAATTAAGGAAAACAGACTAAGTAATTGTAACACAAACATGGACTTAATCGGTTTTAACGCAAAAAGATGACAACAAAAGAAGAGAAGAAGCGGGTGGAGAAAAGAAGAGCTGCTCAGGAAGCAGCAAGCGCATCAACCTCTGAGCAAACGAATGGTAAACTTACAGAGAAAGACTATAAAAACTATGAATGCTCAAGTCAAGTGTATTCAGTGCACGTTATTGTGCAGTACACTGTTACTGGTAACTAATAATTTATATCATTGTTTGTAATCAATAAAGCAATTAAACTTCAATAACAAATTAAAAAAACAATATAAAGAAGAGGATTGTTTTTTTTTTTTCTTCTATTAAAATCAAATAAACAGATATTCACAGAACAGATGGACCTTCAAGCACTTCTTAAATACATTGAGGGAGTCAGCAGTATGGATGTATTGGATTCCACCAACTGGGAACAACACAGAGAAAGAGTCTGGTTTGAAACTTGATACCACAGGAGGTGGCAACACCAGACACATGTTCAATGGCAGACCTGAGTGGGTGAGAAGGAGCATAACACCTCACCAGTGTCTCCATATACAGTGAATCCGGAAAGTATTCACAGCGCATCACTTTTTCCACATTTTGTTATGTTACAGCCTTTTTCCAAAATGGATTAAATTCATTTTTTCCACAGAATTCTACACATAACACCCCATAATGACAAAGTGAAAAAAAGTTTACTGAAAGTTTTTGCAGATTTATTAAAAATAGAAAAACTGAGAAATCACATGCACATAAGTATTCACAGCCTTTGCTCAATACTTTGTCGATGCACCTTTGGCAGCAATTACAGCCTCAAAGCTTTTTGAATATGATGCCACAAGCTTGGCACACCTATCCTTGGCCAGTTTCACCCATTCCTCTTTGCAGCACCTCTCAAGCTCCATCAGGTTGGATGGGAAGCGTCGGTGCACAGCCATTTTAAGATCTCTCCAGAGATGTTCAATCGGATTCAAGTCTGGGCTCTGGCTGGGCCACTCAAGGACATTCACAGAGTTGTCATGAAGCCACTCCTTTGATATCTTGGCTGTGTGCTTAGGGTCGTTGTCCTGCTGAAAGATGAACCGTCGCCCCAGTCTGAGGTCAAGAGCGCTCTGGAGCAGGTTTTCATCCAGGATCTCTCTGTACATTGCTGCAGTCATCTTTCCCTTTATCCTGACTAGTCTCCCAGTTCCTACCGCTGAAAAACACCCCCACAACATGATGCTGTGACCACCATGCTTCACTGTAGGGATGGTATTGGCCTGGTGATGAGCGGTGCCTGGTTTCCTCAAAACATGACACCTGGCATTCACACCAAAGTTCAATCTTTGTCTCATCAGATCAGAGAATTTTGTCTCTCATGGTCTGAGAGTCTTTCAGGTGCCTTTTGGCTAACTCCAGGTGGGTTGCCATGTGCCTTTTACTAAGGAGTGGCTTCCGTCTGGCCACTCTACCATACAGGCCTGATTGGTGGATTGCTGCAGAGATGGTTGTCCTTCTGGAAGGTTCTCCTCTCTCCACATAGGACCTCTGGAGCTCTGACAGAGTGACCATCGGGTTCTTGGTCACCTCCCTGACTAAGGCCCTTCTCCCCCGATCGGTCAGTTTAGATGGCCGGCCAGATCTAGGAAGAGTCCTGGTGGTTTCGAACTTCTTCCACTTAAGGATGATGGAGGCCACTGTGCTCATTGGGACCTTCAAAGCAGCAGAAATTTTTCTGTAACCTAACCCAGATTTGTGCCTTGAGACAATCCTGTCTCAGAGGTCTACAGACAATTCCTTTGACTTCATGCATGGTTTGTGCTCTGACATGAACTGTCAGCTGTGGGACCTTATATAGACAGCTGTGTGCCTTTCCAAACCATGTCCAATCAACTGAATTTACCACAGGTGGACTCCAATTAAACTGCAGAAACATCTCAATGATGATCAGGGGAAACAGGATGCACCTGAGCTCAATTTTGAGCTTCATGGCAAAGGCTGTGAATACTTATGTATATGTGCTTTCTCAATTTTTTTATTTGTAATAAATTTGCAAAAATCTCAAGTAAACTTTTTTCACGTTGTCATTATGGGGTGTTGTGTGTAGAATTCTGAGGAAAAAAATGAATTTAATCCATTTTGGAATAAGGCTGTAGCATAACAAAATGTGGAAAAAGTAATGCGCTGTGAAAACTTTCTGGATGCACTGTATACAGGTGCTAACCCACTCACTACTCTGTAGGCAAGTATCATTATTTTAAATTCTTTTTCAATGTAAATCCCAGACCCAGCTTGTTGTGTGTATGGAGTTTGCACATTCCCTCGGAGTCCGTATGGCTTTTCTTCCAGGTACTAAAGCTTTTGTCTCACATTTCTAAAGAGACTAAATGAAAATTCAAAATTATTTCTCTTTGAATGTGAGCATGAGTAAGGATGGACCCTACAATAAACTGGCAAAGCATCCGTGGCTGGTTCTTGCTTTGTGCCCAGTTCCACAGGGCCAGACTCCGACCTCTTCCCAGCCCTGAAATCCGTTAAGTAGGTTTGACTATGCATTTTTTTAAGCCCATAAAAATCAACAAAATAATAGCAGACATAATTCACTGTGAAAATGGGCTGGAAGTAAGGAGAGAGTGCTACAGAGAATGACTACACCCACAAAAGTTAATAAAAATTCCCCTGAGAGTTGTACATTGAGAAGGGCAGCCTTAAGGCACATTTTAAGGGGTCTTAGCTATCACACATTCCCAGAAAGAGTAAGCACAGAAGACAGCCATTCTGGAGCCTTTTGAGGGTCATGAAGATTGTCCCGGAACTGACAGAAAACCAATGTAGTTTACTCAGTTGAGTGATTATGTGCTCTTAACATTTTTTGGGGTCAGGACTCCAGTGGCAACACTTTCTGATATGTACATTCTGGCCATACTTCATAGTTGCTCTAGAGTTATCTTGTACTTAACAAGTGTTTATTTACTAAATTTGTATTAAAAATATTTGCATACCATTCAGAGTTCATTCCTACCCTGCTTCCCACTGTTGCTGGAAAACACTTTGGTCTTTTTGTTACCCTATTACTAGATTATCTTGATTTGAAACGGGGATGGATAGATTAATACAGTACAGACCTTAATATTTCAGCCTCTGGGGCATGCAGCAGATCACAGCATGCAAATCTTAGTAAGTAGTAGTTTGGACATTCTCAATGTACCCTTATGACTTCTCTCCAAGTATTTGGTTTAATCGCATATCACAAATAACATAACATCAGTAACTGGTGACTTGAATGTGCCCTGTGTGAACGTAGGATGTGTGATCGTGGTCTGCACAGGTGTCTCCTTTGCCTCAATCCTGCAGGGATGTGCTCTCCAATCTCTTACCTCCCCAGTCATGACCCTTAATTAGAATCTTCTTCTTTCAGCTGCTCCTGTTAGGGGTTTCCACAGCAGATCATCTTTTTCCATATCTTCCTGTTCTCCACATCTTGCTGTGTTATATCCATCACCTGCATGTCTTTTCTCACCACTTTTATAAACCTCCTCTTAGGCCTTCCTCTTTTCCTTTTACCTGGCAGCTGTGTTCTTAACATCCTTCTCCCAATATACCCAGCATCTCTCCTCTGCACATGTCCAAACCAACGCAATCTCACCTCTCTGACTGTGTCTCCAAACTGTCCAACTAGAGCTGATCCTCTAATGTACTCATTTCTAATCCTGTCCTTCCTTGTCACACCCAATGCAAATCTTAACATCTTTAACTCTGCCACCTCCAGCTCTGTCTCCTGCTTTCTGGTCAGTGCCACCGTCTCCAACCCATATAACATAGCTGGGTCTCACTACCATCCTGTAGACCTTCCCTTTCACTCTTGCTGATATCCATCTGTCACAAATCACTCCTGACACTCTTCTCCACCCATTCCACCCTGCCTGAACTCTCTTTTTCACCTCTCTTCCACAACCCCTGTTACTCTGTACTGTTAATCCCAAGTATTTAAACTAAACTACCTTCGCCAACTCTACTCCCCACAATTCCACTGACCTCTCTCTCATTTGCACACATGTATTCTGTCTTGGTCCTACTGCCCTTCATTCCTCTGCTTTCTAGAGCATATCTCTGCCTCTCCAGGGTCTTCTCAGCCAGCTCCCTACTCTCTCTACAGATCGCAAAGTCATCACCAAACATCATAGTCCACGGGGACTCCTGTCTAATCTTGTCTGTCAACGTGCAAATAACAAAGGGCTTAGAGCCGATCCCTGAAGTAATCTCATCTCCATGACCCTTAATTAGAATAATTGGAAAAATTAATTCATAAATTAATACTATTACCCACTAGGTAATTAATGTGAGGGTTACAGGGAGGGTGGCAGTGTTGTACCCAAAGGATAAAAAAATGTATTTCTGTGTCTGAGGTAGAAAAATAAAGTCAGGCTCTTAGGATGATACATGCACTAGAATCAGGTTTCCACAGCAACTGTGATGCACAGTTATAGTTCAGGCCAAGGTCAAGAAAGAGTCCAAGGCTGTTCACAGAAGTGGCTGGCAAGAGCTACGACTTAAGGTGAAAGCAGTAAATGTACCAGAGATTCGTTTAGTATTGTATGGCAGTACAGGTGGGTGTAAGAATGATTATCATGAAGGACTGGATGCCTCAGAAAAGAAAAATTGTTTATAATAGCATTCCTTGTAAAGACTGCAAAAGAGACTTAAAGGTGTATAGCAAGACTGTTTAGTGAAAAGTGTCCAAGTGATAAGTGCACAGGTTGAACATTGATGGTTGTCGCTTGAACTTGATTAAAATCACACCAAACAAACATGAGGGAGGAAGAGAGAATGACAGATTATTCACAGCAATCACTGAGAGTCATTAGAAGTCAACATGAAAGCTAGCAATGCAAATAAATCTTGAGGGCAAGAAAGGCTCATAATCAAATACAAAAATAACTGCCTATGACAAATGTGGACCTCTAAAAATGAATTACCTGGAAAACTATTTTTCACTGCTAACACAATTGGTTTTCCCTTCATATGAATCAACAAAATGCAGACTTTTCTGGGCCAGCAGTTTGCTCTTAAGTTAGATGGCTTCCATCACATCACATGCAGATCTCGCCACATTCATGATAATAGTGAAAACTGTAACCACTCCTCTAAGCAAGGTGAAGCAACATAGCAACAAAGGAAAATGTTGGAAACTGGTAACATCAACAGCATTTGTCAAAAGAATGACAAAACCTCTAGAAGTGAATTCTACAATGCAATCCTGACACATTATACTGACCTAACTGATAGCACTGGGTGACAAAATGTTACTTTTTTTGTCACCCGAATCAAAATAGGTGACTCATATTATTTTACTGACTGAATTCAAATATCTAATCAGACTTTTTCTATCACGCAAGGGTTTTAGGTGTATAATTACACTATATATACAGTACATGCTGGGAGTGTCTTACCTATAAGGTGGCAGTATACAATCTTCTACTGTACTCTGCCTCAGAAATATCCCTTTAAGGGGGAAGCAGCTGTCCCTGAGTTTGTAACTGCAGTTTAGAAGAAGAGCAGGAGGTTTCAAAGTCGGAGTCAAGTTTCATACCATCATCACCAGACTCTACACACCTGGGATCTCAAATTCCAGTCCTGGAGGGCCGCAGTGGCTGCAGGTTTTCATTCTAACCCTTTTCTTAATTAGTTACCTGTTTTTGGCTGCTAATTAACTTCTTTTGAATTAATTTTAATTGACTTGCTCTTGAAGACTCAGACCCCTTAATTGTTTCTTTTTCCTTAATTAGCAACCAAAGAATGATGAGATACAAAATGAGGCAAAACATGACCAGCAAACTATGTCCATTATGCAAGATCTGAAAATAAAAACGGTGAAAATCTCAGGAATTTTGATGTGCTGAGCTCCCCAAAACATTTTAGCAGTGCTCTTAGAAAAGAGAAAATCAACAATTTCAGAAATGTGTGCTGTTGCACAATAAGAGCAGCAACAAGCCATGGAATTAAAGAACGGGTTTAATAAACAGCAAAACCCTACACCTAATTAAGCAACTCGTTGGAGTGAAATTGGTTGGAGTTTGAGGCCCTGAATTAGTTGGCTCACTCACTTCACATTTCATTTCTGTTTAAGGAATGGAATGAAGCAATTTAGAGGAACAATGAAGAAATTCTGGGGAACAAATCTTAAAAAAACAAGTCAATTAAAATGAATTCAAAAGAGTTTTATTAGCAGCAAAAACAGGTCACCAATTAAGAAAAGGGTTAGAATGAAAACCTGCAGCCACTACGGCCCTCCATGACTGGAGTTTGAGATCCATGCTCTACATTATCTATATATATATAATTCACTAAGGGAACGCAAGACAGAGAGCCACGCCCGCCAACTCACAGAGCCCCGACCGGCAACTCTAACAGAGCCCCGCCCATGGGTTACACACGAAAAAGCCAAGAACGCCCACTCTAACCCTCCTCCCACGTCATGGGGAACGCACGACAAGGCCCTGCCCGCCAACTCTCACCCTCTGCAGGCTTCCAACATCGCTCTCGAGGCAATTATATAGCGACATCGACTTCTCAACTGTCACTCTGGAACAACTCAGTACGCGAGTTATATTAAGCGTCACCAACGAAGATTCACTACACCTTAATGAACAGGGGCTCAAACTTATCCCTAACGATGAAGTAACTTTCACCAGCATTGACTCCATCGTCACAGACGATCCTGCAGATCAACTTGCATTCCTCGAAGAATTTCTTAATAGTCTTACTCCCACTGGCATGCCTCCGCATAAACTCAAAATTAAAATTGGTTCAGTCATCATGCTTCTCAGGAACCACATGCCAGCAAAAGGTCTCTGTAATGGCACTAGACTTTCTGTTACCAGCATTTACCGCAATGTACTGGAGTGTAAGACTATCACATCTGTTACCTCACAAACTGTCCTTATTCCCCGGATTTCCCTGACCCCATCAGATTCTAATTTGCCTTTTACTTTTACACGCAGACAATTTCCTGTTAGATTGGCATTTGCAATGACTATTAATAAGGCACAAGGACATACTTCCAAAAAAATATGCCTGTATCTGCCAAAACCTGTTTTCACTCTCGGACAATTGTATGTTGCTCTCTCCAGAGTTCCATCTTTTCATTCACTGACAGTTGTATCATCAAACCCTCCCCATTTGGACAACTGTGTCTTTCAGGAAGTGTTCACTCATCAATAAATAATTATATGTGGCGTATGCTATGCCGCAGGTTGGCTAGTCTTTATTATTTTCATGTTCACTGACGGTTGGGGTGACATTGCCTGGCATGGGCATTTCCTCACTATGAGGCCTCACGACAGATAGTAAATTAGGGTATGTCACTGTGTGCTTTGATTTAGAACTGATCCTTGATAGGTTTGTTAGGCAAAAATAACAATCTGCAGAGTGGTGGTTTGGTTCCAACCAAATCATAGGAATAACAATATTCATATGTCGATAACCTTTTGGCCATATAATGAGAAGGCTGACACAAGTCACACTGCAAATATGAGGGGCTCAGCTCTTACCTTAGTCACTGTCTTTGTAACCAAAAAGAAACTCATAACATTTTCCAATGAGGGGATTCTGAGTTTTAACTGTTAACTCACCACAAATGTAGCAGAATGAGTTGGAATATTCACACAGTATCTAGGTGTTACACCCCTTGATGTTGATAAGCAGTGAAAAGATATACTAAACCAAAGAACAGCGAGAACATGTGAGAAACAAAAATACAACACATAAACATTTACACCTTGACGTCTGATCACCAACTGGCATGGCGCTGTGCCTCAGACAGGAAGCAGACTCCTGTTTCATCAGGGCAAACGTGTTACACCGTGAACACTCTGGCACAACAGACTTTTAGTTTCAAGCTTTTAGTTAGAGGGCCCCTAAACTGTGAAATGGTCTGCCTGCTACTTTAAGAGACGCCCCTTCAGTCTCAGCTTTCAAATCCCGGCTGAAGACTCACTACTTCAGTTTAGCACATCCTGACTAGAGCTGCTGATTAACTGTACATACTGCATCTCTGTTGTTAGTCATTAGCACTAAAACATAAGTAACATCCATCCATCCATCATCCAACCTGCTATATCCGAACTACAGGGTCATGGGGGTCTGCTAGAGCCAATCCCAGCCAACACAGGGCACAATGCAGGAAACAAACCCTGGGCGGGGCGCCAGCCCACCGCAGGGCGCACACACACACACCAAGCACACACTAGGGCCAATTTATAATCACCAATGCACCTAACCTGCATGTCTTTGGACTGTGGGAGGAAACCAGAGTACCCAGAGGAAACCCACGCTGACACGGGGAGAACATGCAAACTCCACACAGGGAGGACCCGGGAAGCGAACCTGGGTCCATAAGTAACATGATAGTTATAATTGGATACTAACCCTCACCTATTCTGTTTCTCTTCTTGGTACTCAAATGTGGCACTTGGTACCACGGCCCACCTGCCAAGTTGTTTTGCCTGCCTAAGGTAAAGTCATCCCTGATGGAGGATCACAGGAATCATTGGGTAGAGGGACCCTTTCATCAGATTGGCTGGCCCAGCGCTGTCTCAGCTGTAGAAAGGCTAATCTACTGTTAAATTCTGCTTTGTACTTGTAATATTTTTATTATTATACAGTACCGAGGATTACTTGTGTTCTGTCCTGTGTATTGTATTGTATTGACCCCCTTCTTTTTGACACCCACTGCATGTCCAACTTACCTGGAAAGGGGTCTCTCTTTGAACTGCCTTTCCCAAGGTTTCTTCCATTTTTTCCCTACAAGGGTTTTTTTGGGAGTTTTTCCTTGTCTTCTTAGAGACTCAGGGCTGGGGGGCAGTCAAAAGGCAGGGCCTGCTTAAGCCCATTGCGGCTGAATCCGAACACAGGGTCACGGGGGTCTGCTGGAGTCAATCCCAGCAAACACAGGGCACAAGGCAGGAACCAATCCCGGGCAGGATGCCAACCCACCGCAGGACACACACAAACACACCAAGCACACACTAGGGCCAATTTAGAATCGCCAATCCACCTAACCTGCATGTCTTTGGACTGTGGGAGGAAACCCACGCAGACACGGGGAGAACATGCAAACTCCATGCAGGGAGGACCTGGGAAGCGAACCCGGGTCTCCTAACTGCAAGGCAGCAGCGCTACCACTGCGCCACCGTGCTGCCCCATTTTAAGGTATATAAAAATAAACTGTATTGAATTCTATTGTACATATTTTATGCCCTTCTAGAATGTTATCAAATGTTTACAAACAGCAATAAGTTAGCTTTAAAAACCAGTACACCTTAATAAGGGATTACATGCTTAATATGTAGCCTATAAAAGACATAACACAAACACCAGAGATGACAGAAAATTCCAAATATCTTTCTCAAATCAGCATGAAAAAGTACCTTTAAAACGCGACAAAATCATTGTTGACCAGTGATAAGCTTAATAACAGCCTTCAGTGCAAAACTACCATATGATTAAAAACCAAACAGAACAACCAGTCAGCAACAAATCAAATATGGTAAATTATTGTGACAATTAGTGTCATTGACTTGTGACAAAGTGACAGAAACATTTAAAAGCAGGTAAAATGACAGGAAATCATTGAATACTCATTTTCTGAAATTGATTATTTGAATACATGATCACTGGGGGGCTGGGGGCTTAGCAGACTCTGTATGTGGTGACTGTCTATCTCAGGATTCACTCACACTCTACATTAGCAGATAGTTGGCACGCATATTTAAGATGTAGGACACAACTGTAGTGCTCTGAGGCATCTCACATAGACCCAAATAATGTGCACCCTCCACCTTACCACAGTCTGAATCTCAGCCTCTGCATCTGTGGGGCATTAGTGCCCAGCACTGCAGCACTGTGCTACCTGTCTTAATGTCACTCTTACAATATTTAACAACAAGCTTTTATAAAACCTGTGTGCTATGTAATGACTGTAACTTTATAGACCAACCATAACCACTTTGAAAAAGTTTGCATATTTAATAAAAGTATGTTTGCAATATGACAGCAAACTGTGAGGTTAATTTCACAGGAGTTGCAGAAGGACTGCCTCAGAGAGCTTCTGCACAAGGAATAAAGAAAGTGGTGGAGTTTAATTGCTCATGGAAATAAATGGGAAGAAGGTTAGAAACCAAACAGTTCAGCTGCTGAGCCTTCTTCAGATAGGTAGAATTGATTTATGTGTTTTTATCAAATAACTAAATAATTAGAAGTGGTTCATCTGGGTAGTTGCCATCTTTTTAAAACTAATTGCTATTAAAGATAGGCTTATGTTCTTTAATTCTAGCATATATTATGTAAATGTTTTATTAAACAAAGCCTTTTTGAAGATAGATTCAGGAGGAGTAATTAGTGACTGATCAGCTCGGTGTCTTACAGCAGGTCTGTAGTGGAAAATGGAGTAGAAATAAATTTTCCTCTGTTTTCAAAGAAGTTATTCATGGAGATCAGACGAAAATGCAGAATGATTCTTTATTTGCACATTGAGATGCACAAATGTCCATGGAGTAAAAGTCCATGGAGTAAGCAATCAATCAAAACAATTCATTCTGTTCTATACTTTTCTGTTACCATTGCCTTATCTAATACATCACGTTATCTGACTCTTAATATGCAGAATTCTATCATCTTAGCCAATCGACTATAGCCACCGGTAATTTTGTATACATGTTGACTCTTCCATTATTCAAAACATTGTTTCATTAATAGGGGTGTCCTACGGATTTTTCTATTGATCTTATCACCATTTCATAATAGGGTTGTTTGGGCTTTCTCACTAGTTTGACCTTGATTTGTAGTTCATTACACATCTACTTCATTTTAACCTTAGCAACTATCTTGGTGTCTCCTCTGAGATGAGGCGAAAGCCTTATGTACCAAACCTTTAGTTACCCCTATAGTTACCTTCAGTCATTTTCCTTATGCTTTTAATAATCCATTTTTACAACTTCATTTAAATATATACATGTATTAAATTGTAAACATGACAATTTATGGATTCAAAATATTTGATTTCAATTCTATATAAGTAACTAGAATTACCCACCAGGCCACACTGCCTTCACTGTAAAGTACTGACCACTTACACTGTTGAAAATAACAGTTCTATAATGGCACTACGTGGTACCTTACTAGGTTGTGTGGTTCCTAATAGAACCATTTAATTCTGGAAAGTTTCCTTGAATATGAAGTTGCTTCTTTGTGCTTTGAAAAATGTTTTAATATATACAAAAAAAAATGAAATCTTTAATCTATGGTAGACTACCTGGCGGAACACTAACAGATTAAGAAATCCTGGACTGAGTCTGAGTTACTGAACATAAGCTCCGAGACTCCTTTTAAAATCAGGAACTGTTGGTATTTCACAGATCTGTTATCATCTACTCGTGGTTATTTACTATATGGAACCTATTACAGATCTAAATAAACGTTACCTCTGGAACTTTTGTGAAGAAGGGTCTTTTTGTGACTGACAATGGTTCCTCTAAGGTTTCTGAAAAACCACTCTGGCACATTTAAATTTAAGAGTGTACCATAAGTACATAACTTAAAGCCATGGTGGTGAATCCTTTGGAGTGATAAAAGCATGCAATCCGATCACCAGGGGCCTCATGTATAAACGGTGCGTACGCACAGAAATGTTGCGTAAGAACTTTTCCACGTTCAAATCGCGATGCATAAAACCTACACTTGGCGTAAAGCCACGCACTTTTCCGCGGTACCTCATACCTTGTCATACGCAAGTTCTCCACTCGGTTTTGCAGACTGGCGGCACCCAGTGTCAAAGCAGTGCTACTGTTCCTGTGTGGTTACTCATTTTCATGCCGCGGCTTTATAAATACACTGAAACTAACCGCATATTGTTTATTAGTGTAACGCATCTGATTGTAATTAACTCGTAACAATATAATGGTCCAGGGAACAGCCATAGCATTCCAAATACCATAACTGCTTTAGTGTTGTTACACTCACTTCTCCTTCTTCTTCTTTCAGCTCCTCCCGTTCATCTTTTTCCATATTACTCTCACTGCACCACTCGGAGTATTTATATCACTGTATCTGAGTGTGAATCACAGCAGCAGCTGATCAGAAAGAGAATTATCGGTATACGGCATTAAGCACACGCTGTCTCAGCCACGGCAAAACGTTTTAAAGCCTTTCCTGTACGGACCTCGCGGTTCAGAAACAGTTTCATCCCAAGAACTTTAAATGCACTCAATCAATTGCTCCTTGTAGAACTGTTTGTACTTATAAGTACAATCACCCCACTGTAAACTTGAACTATAGTTATAATATCGCACAACCTGAGCCACTTCATAAAGCGCGTATTTACATATGATGACAATATCATTTTTAAGGTGAAATGCAGCAAAATATGTTTATTAAATTATACAGATAAAACTTTAACTTCATTTAAATAATCTATATTCTTCACTGGGAGTGTCGTTAAGGATAGAATAATTAAACATGTACTACGAAGATATTTCAATGTTCTTTAAACGTTTTGAAGAATCGGCGCTAAGCTTACAGATGGCTTAACTTCTATTACAGAGCTGATTGTGTGGTGATCGATTACTTGGGGAAAGAAAAGCACTGACTGCAGTGATGGCTACGCCAATATATATTGAATATAAAACAGAAAGAGAAAATAACAACACAGCTAAAAACGCAGCAACAAATTTCGGCAAAAGTTAAATGCTTGTGTCATGAGCACAAGGCGGCTATGCAGTGTCTGCAACGGACGTGGCCATCCACCGTGCATAAGCTACCTTACTGACATTGGCGGGCGAAGGAGCCACCGATTCTTCCTCTGCCCAGTGCCACCACAAGCCTAGAGCCGCCCTGAGTACTGCTGCAATAAATTATTTCATCGAAGTGAAACACATGTTTAATAACGTGCTTTAACTCCTATCATCATAAAAACGATATCACGTATACATCTCAGTATTTTAGTTATTCAGAGAGCTGTAATATCACGAATGTAATGAACTCTGTGTCCAGTTGGAGGAAGAGAGCCGGTTTAAAAAGCAAGTAGTGATTCACACACATAGGCACATAGAAGATCAAATACAAAACAAAACATTTCACGTGCTACTTTAATTACAATGTGATTTGAGAAACTGGTTAATTAAACAATTTTAAGATGAAGTTTATGATGTTCTACTTTAATGACAAAATAAACTACGTGATTAAAGTGGAAATGTTGAGATTGAAGTTGACATTTCGTGCTTTTTCCCCACTGTGTGCCTTTTTTCTCTGTAACCTAATAAACTTTCATATGACACTCAGACAGTGGGCTACAACTCGGCTTTTCACGGCGACTTTGATATGTGACTTCTTTTTTATTTCCGGCACTATGAGATTTTGTGAACGTGAGCTTTCAAGTTTCTCCAACACGCTATGTCAACTTCCTTTTGTTGATTATACCACGGTTTATTTGAACAAATAGTATGTTTTTCCTTTGCCTCCACTTGGTATTCGCTGAAATTCTTATATTTTCCCCCGTGCTTTTCCCATTGTCTTTTCACAGAAGGCTGCGCTTAAGGGCGATTTATATTCATTTGCATATTCAAAGAGGTGTAATTCTGGGAGGAGTTGGAGCGTTACATAAAGCGCGTGCACGAGTGTTAGTTTTCACGCTGATCGGGATTTATGTAGCGGAAGAACGTGGAAGTTGGAGTACGCACAGATTCCAGCATCTGGATTTTTCTGTGCGTAAGCACATTTCGGCTTTTGTGCTTACGCCATGTTATAGTGCGAGTTCTACGCACGGCGTTATACATGAGGCCCCAGGTCTGAAGAGCACAAAGCACAGGCTCCAATGCACCGGCTACTAAGGATGACTCTTCTCAAAGCCTGCATCTCCAAAGCCTCTGGCGTTAGTAATACTTCATCTTCTACATTGCCTGCTTCTGTAAGCCCGTTCTTTTTTTTTTTGCCTGTCACTAGAATAATGTGAAAAGTTAAACTTTTCCTGGGATACAGTCATAGCTCACATTTATGAACACAAAAAGATAGTAAGCTTTAAAACAGCTGAACTGTTAACATGATGAGCTGGAAAAAAGAGTGACAAACGCATAAGAAAAAACGTCAAATAGTAATCAAATGTGGTTACAAATTTAAATTTCAGTTTCTCTTGCAGTTTTAGGCAGGTCCATGGACCACATCATGCAACCTAAACTATGAAGTAGTTTTAATTTCCAAAATCAATAACAAAGTATGTATTATATTATATTTTGGAAAGCTGAACTGAAAGAAGCCAATTGTCATCTTTTATCGCAACTTTTTTTAATCCTTGCCTGAAGAAAGGGCCTGAGTTGCCTCGAAACCTTGCATATTGTAATCTTTTTAGTTAGCCAATAAAAAATGTGATTTTGCTTGGCTTTTCTCTTTAATCCTGCTGTTAATATTAATTACAGCTCACATCCTGGATATTTGTGTGTGTTTGCCTGTGCTTGTCTGTAACATTTCAGGAATGGTTTCAATTTATTGTTTTCCATTTAGTTTAAAACTTCCAGTTCTGCTAAAACAAAGTTTAAAAAATGATAATTACTCTCTTAATTAGAATTATACTGCACCCATCTTTTAAACAGGCTGTGAAACTAGTAACATTAATAAAGGATGATTGCTGATTTTTCTAGAGCTGCTCTTGTCTGAAGTGTGTCTTAAAGAGATCCATTTGGGACAACAGGGCTTTTATTTTTGAAGCCAGCAGCTTAGTTTGCAATTAAGGATCTCAAGTGGACTGAGTATGCAAAGTGCAAAGCAAATTGCTTGCCAGACTGCAAAGGCTCTTAAAATTGTTCTGAGGTTGTGGAAAACTTAATTTCTCACACAATGTAAAAGACAAGACTTAAATATAATTGGCAACTGTAGCATAGGCACAAAACCACGAGAAACGACATGATGCTGCTTGTAACTCTTATGCCAGGGACCTACTTAACTCTGTAAAAGCAGGTTGGCTTGGAAAGGCCCCTTGGCATGAAGAAGTAAGACTTTTTCATTAATTCTTAAACTGGTGCCAAACGTCATTGGCATAGTGTTTTATAGACGGGTAAATTAACAAGCTTTCCAAATTCTGAAAATATGTACAATATGTGTTAACAGTCAGGTGAAAGCAGCAGGGAGTGAAGGGTTAGGGTATATTTCATAGCTCATGTGGGCTTGCCAAAAATGTGTCGTGGTTATTGCTGATCTTTTAGTTGCGGAAGAGTGAGCATCGAAATTAAGAACATGGACAGGCAGCTGTTTAGTGGGGGAAGCCTCCTGGTGCCCAAGTCTAACTGATCATTCCAATTTCAGACTACAAATAAATTAGAATTTCAACATCTTCTGGAAAATGTCCAAAGTGTTCAGTTTGACTAGCCAGTATGCTGCAGAAGTGCACTTTAATTTGAAATTAGTTTATAGATCATGCTGCCATATTGGAGCAGGAAGCAAATTTATCAGAATGCAGCTTCACTATTATGTGATATTGCAAGCATGGAGGGCATTGCAGAACATAAAGCAATGTTCTTTTTCAGCCCAAAAGAACTGGCAATTTGAGATAATCACTGCTGGCCATGATTTAGCATTTGTACTTAGTATATAAATTGCAAATTCACACAGCTGTTCGGGACTTTGCAATGCAATTGTACAGATGCACTCTCTTTGTTCACGTACTTTCAAGTATGCTGTTTGGGTGCTGCTAAATTTTAATTAAGCAGCATTTTCTCAACTGTTGATGTATGTAATTAGGATGGTAATCATGGGGCAATTTCAAAAGAGTCTTTTGCTTAAATCTACAGCATTAAATATGCGTTAAAAATAGTATTTTTGAAATATTCATGTAAGGAAAAAAACACCTCCAAATTTTTGGGAAAAATAATGAAAACATATTAACATCAATCGCCCATCACTAAAAGGTTTATTTTACAATCCAATATGATAAAATATTTGCACATGCTGTTATTTAAATCTGCCATTTCCTTTTGCCTCTACATGCCTCCACACAGTTGTTTACAGTTCAAAACTTATTAAAATTATTTACTTATGACATTCTTCGATTTTAGTGAAACCCTGTGATTAAAATATTCAAATGGTACAAAAACAATTAGAAAAATAAGTAGGAGAAGAACACATGTTTTTATGGGAGCAGGCTAAACACATAGTCGATAGGCAGGCAAAGGTCAAAAACAGACTACAAAAAAATAGTCTCAAAATCCAAAACAAAGTTCTAAACTAAGAAGTGAAAAAACTGAGACAAAACCAAAACTAACAAGACAAAGGTTCCTATTCAAAGGATTTGAAGGAAAAAACAATTCAAATTAATCCAAAAAGCTTGGGTGTCTGAAGCTGTGTGCAGCCATTTTAAATATTTGTGGAGAGATAATATAATAATATATATAATATCTTACATGCCAGCTCAGTATATAAACACCAACTGCACCAAACCAAAAAAAATGAAATGGTTTCAGCGGAATAACAATAAAAAGAAATAAATAGTTTGGCAGCAGCAGTTTAAAGTAAGATGGAATCAGATGGATCGCACATGTACAGTAATAACTAGCCAAGGACATAACCAGGAGCACAGGAATTAAATAATCAAAGGCCAGGACGTGAGACAAAATTAAAGATCAAGAAATGTAGTGAAAGAGTCAGCAATCAGAGCGTTTCATCCAGTCAAAGCCAAAACGTAAGATGCAAATCATAGTCAAAGAGCAAAAAAGATTTCTTAAACAGAGAGCTTTAAACAAAAATAGTGCAAGTGTTCAATTTAGTTGTGATTTATTCATAAACTTGCACAGTCAGGAAGTGTATGATACCGACCTTAATGCAGTCGTAGTAATGACTTTATGTGCAACACACACTGCATCACAAACAGCAAAAAATGGCAGTGCCTATAATGAAAACAAAATCGTGGAGCAGCAAGACTTTCTTCAAATATGTCTTTAAAAATACTCTGAATCAGAAAAACAACCTAACAATGAAATCCCTTAACTTCGGGAACTCCCAAAATGAGATATTCATTATTTTTTGGGGCTAGGGAAATGCTGAAAAAAATGTAAAGCCCAGATTATGACAAAATCGTGACAATAGCGTTTTTAACTCTTTCAGAGTAGAAGACTGAAACTGAATGACATCTTTAGTTTTATCTGGTAAATGGCTGCAAAAACTTTTGAGACAAACTGAGTCTCGTTTACTTCAGGCATTCATTCTTCTTATAGGTCTGCATCAAAATCATTATATAAATGTAAAGAGTTATTATTATTATTGTTATTATTATTCTTACATCATGGCATCAGTCATAAGAAATTCCTCTTAGCAAAGAAATACTCTGAAAAAGATGTTTTTGGTATCACTGATGACTTGGACTCTACCCTATCAGATGAGCATTTTGAGGTCAAAGTATAAAAGCCAGATTATGCGATCCATAGCTACAGGTACATAAAAAGAGTTTCACCAGTGCAACACATTTTTTTTTTCCTCCCAAAAAAAAAAAACTTATTAGCTGCACCTGCACTTTAGGCTACCTGGGCAACACCTGGTACCCATCTAGTCTTTCATATATGTATAGTTTATAATCAGTTAAGATAACATATTTGAATGTATCAAGTGAATGTTATTTCACTTTAACAATTTCTGTGATTAGTGGAACTGGGATGGCATGGTGGTCTTAGTGGATGCCTGCTTTCACTTAAAGTGCAAACGAGTCCACCCACTTTGTTTTCAGCTTTGACTTGAATTTTAATATATACTGTCAAAATGCATCCATCTTCACAAAACAAAAATGGCTAAGGGAACATTACTCAAGCCCTGAATTGCCTTACAGGCCTCAGAATTTCCCAAAGAAGATTGCATTACAATGTGGGATAACTACCACATTTAATAATGATAATTGTATTTAAATATTGCTTTTTTAATGTAATAATGACACAAGAAAAGGTAAACATGGAAAAGGAATCGCAGGTAGTAATGTTGACTCTGAGGTCCGGCCTCCTGAATTTAAATCCTGGCCCCATTCACAGTCTGAATGGAGTCTGCACCTTCTCCATGTGGATGGGGGGTGCTTTAAAATTTTCATCTGACAGATTTCAGGTAAATGGCCTGAGGCCTGTTTTCTGGGAAAACATAAAGGCAAAGCAGGGCCTTATAATAATAATAAAATAGTGTCTTTCCTGTGCTCAACAATTATATAGCTTGTCTGTTTGCAACTTGGTGCCTCTCTTGGAGCAGATTAATATGGGAATCAACCTTGAGCTCGTGTGATAACTTTTATATGTTTTGAGAAACTGTAAAAGTTTTAGCTGCTTTTCTAGTAAATAGTAAGCCAGGTATTTGTGTTTAATTGGGCTGGAAGTGGCTACCTTTTATTAGAACTTTTATTTTCACTTTAGTTTGTGGTTTGCTGCAAGAATGGACTGTTTGGTTCCTTTGCTGCCTTTCTGAGGCTTTGAAAGGAGCCAAGGACATTTAAATGGATCATGTTATCTGCTTAGCTGCTGGAAACTTTCCAAGGAGCTCTGTCGCTAGCAAGAAAATTTTCTTTTCAATTTTGGATTAAGGATACATAGTCTTTAACTAAGGAATAGGACCTTCAGGGAAATGTCATGTGAGAAAATTAAGACTATATGTACCCACCCAGGCTGTATAATTCTTTACATTGCTTATATTGCTGCTATCGGTTATTATGCAAACAAATAATTAAAAGTTTACACTCAATGTCTTTATCCAACAATTAATTACAAGCATTGCCCAATGCTACGCTTGTTCAGTTAAGTTATATCTCATTGAGCCTAATAAAATTAGGTATATGAGAGAAGTCGTATCTCAGTATACCGTCACTATAGATGCAGCCAATTTGCTGGCAAGCTTTGCTGCCATGTTGCAGTTATCTACTATAGTGCTACCATCTAGTAAATAGCCTTAGATTTTTTTTTTGTGGTTTGAACAGCTTACTGAAAATAGTGCTATAAATAGACAGTTCATAGTTATGTCTTTGCAAAAAAAGTATAAAGCTGCTGATGTTTTGAAACAACTATATTTATTGCAAGGTGAATATTTTAATAATAATGACAGTGATTAAGATAGTGATAATCAATTGGATGATGTGGAACCTGTAGGCTCTGTGGATGCCCCAAAGGCGTTTCTACATTACAAGGCCTCTGACTTGTCCCAACTGTCAAAACAGCAGTACATGAACTTTCTGCCACCCAGTGAGTGCAAAGAGTTACCAAATATAAAACGTGAAGTGTACAACATGCATGGATAGCGCAAAGAAACACATTATTTTTGGGGCACATGTTCTTGTAAGCCTGTCCTCTGCATGGTGCCATGCTTCAAGTTCTTTCATTCAAATGCAAACATTTAGTTGTGTTACTGGTAAAAATAAAATAATTAACAGTTTCGTTACATTTTTGACAGACTTACTGTTGATAATAAAATCATTGCTTTCTAAAACATTTCTGCACATCTATCGACAGAGTCAATTAATTGTCATATGCATATGGATAGACATATACTGCAGCATACTGGTAATAAACGGTCCAGCAGTCAATGTGTTAAGGGCACAAAAGTTGTTCTGTGGAATCCTCTATTGGTTGTGAACTGGGCTGAAGTGAAGAAGGAAACGTAAAAGACAGTACCAGTCTGTGAGCAGCCTACCCTTAGAGGTCCCTAGGGTTGAATATTTGGGTTCTCGCCGATTTTCCTGGCTCTTTTCTCACATTCTAAATACACACATCTTAGGTTAATTAGCAGATTTAAATTGGTCCTGTGTTGGAGTGTGCATGCATGTGCTACAACGGATGGGATCCCTGTCCAAGACTGGTTCTTGTTTTGCTCCTAAAGTTGCATTTTTTATTATTTTTAAGATCAGCTTCACACTGATAGGCACAAATGCAATTTCCACCCCAGTCACCATTAGTGTAGATTTTGTTGGACCTCCCTTTGTTCATGTTTTTTTTTTATTCCTTGGATTTTCAGTTTTCCTCCAAAAATCTAAAAGATGTTAAAGTTACATTAGCAGGCAGCTATACAGGCCTCACCTGTGTGTGTGTGTATGTGAATGTGTGCCACAACACACTGGTGCTATGTCCATGATTAATTCTTGCTTTGTGCTTGTTGGTACTGGGATAGAGTCTGCCTCCCCTTGACCTTGCAATGGAATTGTGAGGTCAGTTAATGTAACATGTAGGGGAAACCACCTCATCAAAGTATAAGAACATTTACTCAAAGGGTGTTACAGGAATGTTTGATATTCATGGTTATATCAGGAAAGGGTTAGATCATCAGAGCCATAATGATCGCTATAAACTCTTCAATTAGAATTCATACCCCATCAAATTTCCCATTTAATTAAACAGGCTGTAAATGAGGCACCAACCCAAGAATATTCTGATAAATGACTGGCTGCATTTTAACACAAAGGCAAAAAAAAAAAAAATCACATATTCTCATTTTAAAAACTCCATGCTTCTTTTGTGCATTACCTTAGTCTGAGTTTTTTTTCTCTAACTATTCACTCAGCTAGTGGATTTTTTTACATCAAGGACTTTGCCCCAGTCTTATTTTAATGACTTTCTATGCAAAATCCTCAACTGTAATCCATCTTTTGGTTTCATTTTAGCTAGCATGGATAATAGGCTATTGTTTGTCAGTATCCTCCTGGCAAGCAAGCACAGAAACCATAAGAGAAACCCTTTAGATATTTCACTATCTTCCAGTGCTTACATTTATTTTTTAATCTCTCGGAGAGCAGGCTGTCTGCTACTTCAAAATTACAGGGACATTGAGCAAGAGGCTGTAGTCCAGAAAAGGTGGCCCAGCAAAATGTTGACCTGAGGCTTTTATTGTTTTTTATAAGACATGGCTCACATTTAGTTTAGATGGCCCACTTTTATTTACATTTTTTTTTGGCCAGCAGGTGTTTAGTGAAGGAACGTCTACTTTGCCATTTATTTGAAACCATGAATAATAACCAACGCTTAGTGAACGCCAACAGTCATAAGAATGAGTGATATTCTGTAAAACTACATTTTTATCCAAATAGTCACTAAGAAGTAATTTTCTTTTTAAAAACATGCCAGCATGAGAACAGCAGTGACAGTGTACTGATTAAAGTATATTATTATAATCGTTCAAGGTGGATTTCTTTCACGTCGCCTGCCTCCGGCTACAAAACAGATGTAAAAATTAATTGAAGTGCTTAAACTTAAATATCTATTCAAGAACATCTCAAACCTATTGAAGGTGACCAGAAAAACACATAATCTAGGAACAGCGTCTCGTCCTACGCTGTCTTTCCATCTTTCCAAACTATGAAATAAAAGCCTGTTTCCTTTTTTCTTAAAATATCCAATCTTAATTCTGACATAGATTTCATAAATATTGTAAATCCCATTTGCCAAGTAAAAAAAAATTTGTACACGGTATAAGGTTAATTAAAAACATGAAGCCCATTCATAGGTAAAAAGATCTGGTAACAGGTTCCTATCAATAAAAGACTATTTAGAGATAGTGTTTTATTACTGTGGGTTTCTGATGCAATTTTCAGAGAAATTTGGAGGACTAGGACAAAACCTTTCATTTAAGAGGTACATGTATGCTGATAAAATTCAAATGTACAGTTTGCTCCATACAGCAGCCAGATTCCAATAAACACATAAGAATGATAACTGATTATCTGCTAATAAATTGTTCCCTTTTCATTTTGTTATTATTTCAATGAAAAGACCATGTAATGTTGTATAGAATACAAAACACTCACAAAATCATTGCCTTTCCCAAAAGGAAGCAAAGTTTAAGATCTACAGAGCTAGAGCAAAGGAAAGCTCTCCTAGGGTTATGCAGCCATAACACCTGAACCTGCACATCCATGCTGTTTCATCATCTCTTTAAGCACCAAACATTAGGCTTGAGACAATAAACAGGGAGCTGAAGGCCAATCTCAGCAACATTCAATGCAAGACAGCGCATCAATCAACATACTCATGGGGGCACTGGATGAGATTACCTAGCATGCACTGTTTTTGGGCGTGGATGGAAAACCAGAGTGCTATTTAAAGTTCTGATTGGAGATTTGCTGATGTCATTCTTCCTGGTGGATTGTATGGAGAAAGTCGGGTGCTGCATGTTTCTTGTGTGTGAAGCCTTATTAAAATAAAGCATTTATGCCTAAAAGATTTTGGTTGCTGCCAAAGGACCAGGCAGCGCTTTTTACAGTATTTATTTCCATTTAGAAGGTTTTTTGCTAAGTGCTAAGTTTTTTTTTTTTTTTTTACACTGGGAAGGTGCAAGAGCAGGGTGTGTATTATGATCACTGATTTTCAAGAATGTATTATGCAAATTCTATTGGAGTGTTTGGCGAATTGCATATTGATTACATTGTTTTAACACACAGATTTACTTTTCTCTTGGACACTAACATTTTGTGAATCCCGTTGCTATGACGCATCCACGTCCTGCAGTTGTTGGGGAGGCTGGGTAAGTTAGCCTCCTTGACATTAACTAGGAATTCTAATAATTATAATAATAATTCATTACATTCATATAGCGCTTTCTCGGTACTCAAAGTGCTATCCACACAGCTATGTAAATACAATTAAACCCAAGTCAGACTTGGGGTGACGTGTAATGATCTGCTTTACAGTGTTAAGCCTGATGAATTCTGCTGCTAGCTAGTGGATAAAATAACATAATACTACAAAACTTTATGAAACTTTCCATGCATTCTGGCACTCTATGGTAACTTTATAGTAACTCACCAATATCAAGCATTCAGACTACAACACAAAGGCAAAAAAAAGCCACAAAGCCAGTTTTAGAATAACTGAACCATTGCTTGAATCGAGAGAGAGTGAGGACGATACAAATTGGTCATTAGACACGGATACAGACATGAAACTGTCACCTGTTTGGTAGATTCAGATCTGTCAAGTTTGAAATCCATCTGAATTTGACAGATAAATCTTGAAACAATGTACTAAAGACTTTCTTTTTATTTTTTCCCAGACTTTTGACTTTAGCCTTGTTCTCACCAAGTTTGATTCCTAGGTTTAGATTTGGTTTCTGGTGAAATATCAGTTTTGACCTTCTGTTAATGAACTGCACAGAGTTTGACTCACATTTGTGTCCTGGTCCTCCGTCATTTAAAATACTTTCTCTAGTCTAGGAGTTAGTACAGTGCTGTGTGTCTTGGTAGTGCAAGCCAGTGAAGCAGCAGCAGTGGGGGTGCAAAGTTTAGCACAGCTCAACAATAAGACAGCGAGTAAATAATTAGCTTTGTATCTTTTAATAGGAAAAAATGAGTGTCTTTCCTAGAAAGGAATGTTTTAAAAGAATATTAGTTATCTCTATGGTGGCCTGGCACCCTGCCCAGGGTTTGTTTCCTGAGTTGCACCCTGTGTTGGCTGGGATTGGCTCCAGCAGACCCCCATGACCCTGTAGTTCGGATATAGCAGGTTGGATAATGGATGGATGGATTAGTTATCTCAGCTATGATGTGAGCTGACGAGCATTGGAACTACGAAGAAGGAACAGTAAAGAGTACATTTGAAAGGAGGATATTCAAGCAGATATTGTACTGATGAAAGAAAGAAAAGGGCGAAGAAGCAGTTTCTTTGAGAAAAAGACGGGGTGTAAAGAAAAATCTAATATGGGATAAAAACACATTCAACAGTCAGCTTAAAGTGCGTAGCGCTAAAAGCATGTTAAAGAAGGTTAGCTTGTATTAAACACTGGCTGTAGTAAGTTATAGTCAGAATTAATTTGTAGGGCTTACCTGTCATAGAAACAAATTATAATTACTGTATAAGAGCAATACAGTGCAAATTTTGTATCATGTTGGACTATTTGGATGCTGGCTTTGGCAGGCAGGCTCTCAGGAGGTCTATATCTGTGGGAGATGCCATTTGATCCAGCAGCTTGAACTCAGGGGTGTCAGACTTGACATATTAAGCCTGCATTGTGTAAGAAATTGTCAGATCTCACCTATATTTCATTTAGGAAGATAGTTTGCATCCCCTTAAAGAGGTATGGGAGGAGACTCCACATCATAAAAGTAGAAACAAGTGGGTCGTGGTCGATATAAGAGAAAGGTAATAGGTGCACACTTAGGGGATCCATTTTTCATCCTCACATTCCTGGGAATGAAACTGCTATAATTCCCGGGAAACAGGGAACGGCCAAGCTCGCATATATAGCGTGTAAAAGTGTAAAAATCGATCAAGAAATAACAGAGTTATAGTTGAAAATAATTAAGTGGCACAGTTTTTTGGCCCATGGTGTAGTGTTTTGCAGATTAATTTAGTCAACCAGCAGCAGTCGTCAGTCTCCCGGCTCCCACTAAGACTGAGCACAGTGGACTGGGAGGAGTCTGCACTCAGCAGCTCACGAATGCCGGGACAGGGCAGACATCATTGACGTCTATCAGACAACAGCTTTGAACAGCAACTTGAAATTGCAATGCATCAGTCTGTTGCATCCGCATTATCTGTACCAGGAAACTTGCCATAAAAGAATGATGACAAGAAACTGGATGCATCAGTAAAAACTGAAATGGCAGTGTTTCAGAGCAATGGCAAGCGCAGGCATTGTTTAGAACAAGTGTATCAGTATCTGATCAGGTAGATTGCGTTGCATTCAAAAAAATTTTTTTTTAAACGTTAGTCTATCATATATCCTCCCTATGGCATTTGCCACTTGATTGACATACAGGGCAGCTCAGTCTGAGATCTCTTTCCTTCTAACACACTGGTCATCCCACATGCACCCATACAATCAGATTGTGATTCAGACTATGAATGCCATGAATGTAATTACACCGATCTACATGCTGTCAAATAAACAAACCACACGCCGTGGCTTCGCCTCTGACGCTGACGTGCAGTGAGTGTGTACGCCTGATGAGCCCAGAATTAGGGCGAAACACGTGTCATGTACTCTTTGCATTATTTGACAGTAAAACTTTGCAACATGATCTGCTTCTCGCAACTAAAGAGGGCAGTGTGGCGGATGTTTGCCGACACAAGCGTTACCTGGTAGGTAACCACCCATACAATCAGATTGTGATTCAGACTACAAATGCCATGAATGTAATTACCACAATCTACAATCTATCAAATAAACTAACCATACGCTGTGGCACAATGTAAAGGGCGAAACACGTGTCACGTACTATGTGCATTATTTGACAGTAAAACTATGCAATATATATATATATATATATATATATATATATATATATATATATATATATATATATATATAGCATTTTAATGTAGGTAGATCATTTCGACCTTGTCATTTTCAAAGTAGCTCGCAAGCCGAAAAAGTGTAGGCACCCCTGAACTAGATACATGTACTTATATGACAGCATGAACTGCTTGTAGATAAGGTTAATGTTTTATTGATGTCAACATATTGCAGTAGTTTTATTAAAAATAAGTGTCGGTCGTTCTAAAACCATTCACAGTTGAGATGCCCGTGCACTGTGTCATCCCCGGCAGCCCGGGATTCCCTAATTCAAGGGAATGGATAAACCCGTCCGGAAAAAGTTCCAGACAGTTTTTCACAACCTCACAGAAGTGGACGGTGGTTCTGAGTTGATAGGTAGGGATGAGGACCCCAATGAGCTAGATTACAGTTTTTGACTTACAGGATCTCTTTTTGTCTCATCGTGAAATGCATTTTATTTACCCATAGTGAATTTCTAAAAGATAGCTCCCCTCCTCCCATTTATTTTAATTGAGACCATTTTGTGACATATTTACAGGTCCAAAAGGGGTGTACGGTGTTATCAATCCCATATGGAGTTATATTTCTTCCCATCTTGTCCCCAAAAACTTAAAAAATGCCAAAAAAACAAATATTTGCATTTTCTGATGTTATACTTTACATAAGACATGAGAATGTGATTCAGGATGCCGAACATGAACACCGGTGCACACTGGTCAAGTGTGCACAAGACAATAAATCTGGAATTAACTGATGACACTACAATTTTAACAATTCAAAGACTTACATTTTTTTACAAAACCAATACTGCTGTACTCTTGCAAATTGTTTCTAAATGCATTTCTCTAGCGCCTTCAACACCATCCAACCTCTGCTCCTTAGGGACAAGCTGACAGAAATGGGAGTAGATTCACACCTGGTGCGGAGGAGGCAGGAGTATAGGAAGCTAATCAAGGACTTTGTTAAATGGTGTGACTCAAACCACTTACACCTGAACACCAGCAAGACCAAGTAACTGTTGGTGGATTTTAGGAGGCCCAAGCCCCTCATGGACCCCGTGATCATCAGAGGAGACAGAGGGTGCAGACCTATAAATACCAGGGAGTGCAGCTGGATGATAAATTAATTGGACTGGACTGCCAATATTGATGTTCTGTGTAAGAAAGGTCAGAGCCGACTATACTTCCTTAGAAAGCTGGCGTCCTTCAACATTTGCAATAAGATGCTGTTCTACCAGACGGTTTTGGAGAGTGCCCACTTCTACGTGGTGGTGTGCTGGGGAGGCAGTATAAAGAAGAAGGACGCCTCATGCCTGGACAAACTGGTGAGGAAGGCAGGCTCTATTGTTGGCACGGAGCTGAACAGTTTGACATCCTGTGGCAGAGCGTCGGGCGCTGAGCAGGCTCCTGTCAATCATGCAGAATCCACTGCATCCACTGAACAGTATTATCTCCAGACAGAGGAGCAGCTTCAGCGACAGACTGCTGTCACTGTCCTGCTCTACTGACAGACTGAGGAGATTGTTCCTCCCTCACACTATGTGACTCTTCAATTCCACGCAGGGGGTTTGGGGGTTTTTAAACATTAACATTATTCAAAGTTACTGTCTGTTTTTACCTGCATTTTTATTACTCTTTAATTTAATTTTTTTTTTTTTTTTGTATCAGTATGCTTCTGCTAGATTATGTGAATTTCCCCTTGGGATTAATAAAGTATCTATCTATCTATCTATCTATCTATCTATCTATCTATCTATCTATCTATCTATCTATCTATCTATCTATCTATCTATCTAATAGAAGTAAACTAGGATGAAACAGACTGAAGTGCAGTTTTTTTAGAATATGTCGAGTCACTGCTGTTCAGAATATGATAGAAAGAAAATGACTGAGAATGGTATTAGCAACTTTTATGTTTCTTGTTTGAAGACATTTATTCAAGCCTATTTAATGATGAAACAGTTCTAAGTTTAGGCTTTGATGCCTAAAATGTGCTGTGAGATATAGCAATTTTAAATTAACTTTGAATCATCCATCCATTATCCAATCCGCTATATCCTAATTACAGGGTCACGGTGGTCTGCTGGAGCCAATCCCAGCCAACACAGGGCACAAGGCAGGAAACATACCCTGGGCAGGGCGCCAGCCCACCACAGTAACTTTGAATCAATCACCTTTAAATCGTATTTATGTTATTTTTGAATACTGATTCTGCTGTCTCAGCAGTAATGTCCTCAACTCCCAGCCCTCACTGCTGCTGCTGTTCTTCTACACTCACACACACACATATATATATATATATAGTATGTGTAGTTTGTGTGTCTGATGGGTGGGTGAACCACAGAGTTCAGAGGCTCTAGAGATTTTTTTGGTATTTTTTTTTTTTAATTTGCTTTTTTTTCCTATTTGGAGAGAATACCCAGTTTTTAACTAAGACTTCAGGGTAAATACAGTAGTTAGCTTGTTAACGAGTGTAACTTTTATATTACTTTCCTTTAAAATTTTGAGAAGTCAGGAAGATTGACACCTTTTATTGACTACCTGAAGAGATTACAATATGCAAGCTTTCAATGCAGCTTAGGCAATTTTTTAGGCAACTTGTAATACAAAAACAGGAGTTGTCTGTGTTTATTTAGACACTAGGGGCTTCATGTATATCACTGTGTGTAGAATTCAAACTAAACCATGGAGTATGGACAAAAACAGAAATGTGATTACACACAAAACAAAATTCTGATGCATAAAACTGTGCATGAGTCCCACCCCATCTCCTTCTATAATTTTGCATATTTGAATATGCAAATCAATATAAATAGCCCCTTCGGTTCAGTGTTTTATTAAAAGACAATGATAAAAGCACGTATAAAAGAATTTCAAAAAAGAAGTGGTTACATGTCAAAGTCGACGCAAAAAGGCAAGTGTCTGAGTGTATTAGACAAACAGTAAAGAGAAAAAGATCTGTATCGAGATTAAAGTTGAAATGTCAATTTTAATGTCGAAATTTCCACTTTAATCTTGTACTTTGTCATTAAAGTATAATGTAATTGTGACCCGACATTTGCGCGATAGACATATGAGAGTGACAAAATAGTGCGATTAAAACGCGCCATTAAAATCGCACAGACAAAATCGCCCCGACAAAATCGCGAAAGTTTAATTAAATATGAATTACTAGTTTAAAACATATATAATAATGTTTATTTTAGAAGTCAATATTATGAGACACGGCATGCCATCAGCACGGCACGCAGATAGTCATTAAGATCACGCCCTGCATATGTAGGAAGAATTGCAGCAAGGCGTCTTGATAGTTGGATGTATTTAGACTTGCTGGCTGCCTGACTGCTGGTAATTCCGCTTTGTATATGATGCGTTATGCCAACCCTCGACTGAGTTATTTGTTCGCAGCATGCCATCAGCAGTTATAACAGTTATAACCTAGCACATAATGTGTACATAATGCGCACATATGCGTCCCACTCTCTTGGCCTCTCTCGCGATTTTGTTGGCGCGCATTTTTCGAAAACCAGTTAACGGGTTTGTCGCGCTCATTTGTCCGTCGAGGTTTTGTCGGGGCGTATATGTCTATCGCGCTTTTGTCGGTGAACCAATGTAATAGATTTCATCTTAAAATCGATGTGTAATTTACTATAGTTTCTCAAATCCCATCGTAACTAAAGTGCACGTTAAATGCTTCGTATTCTATGTGTTCCCTGACCCAGTCATAATTGCTACCTGCTTCTTAAAAAGGCTTTCTCTTATGCTGACAGAAGCATGGGGGCAGTGATCGCCACACAGAATACTTTACATTCACGATATTACAGCTCTCTATACATTTTAGAATACTAAGATATATACTTGATATCATTTTCATGATGAAATGCTTTAAATCATATATTAAACATGTGGGGGATAGTGGTGCAGTGGTAGCAATGAGGCGCCCAATCCAGGGATTGTTCCTGCCCCCCGTAATGTGCCTGCTCTGACGTGCGTGACCCTGGATGGAATAATTTTTGCAGCAGTACTGTTTCTGTCAAATGTACTTACCCCCAATTCCTGTCCTTCTGTTTTCTTTCTTCACGTAACCAATCACTGCACAATAAGCATATGTATTAAATGAAAAACCAGCTGCAAGTTTGGAATGCTGATTCCTCAAAACTTTAAAGGAACATTGAAAAATCTTCATTATACATGTTTAATTATTCCATCCATCCATCCAGGGTCGTGGATGGGGATATAAATGTATACTAATAAAAGGCAAAGCCCTCACTCACTCACTCACTGACTGACTCACTCATCACTAATTCTCCAACTTCCCGTGTAGGTAGAAGGCTGAAATTTGGCAGGCTCATTCCTTACAGCTTACTTACAAAAGCTGGGCAGGTTTCATTTCGAAATTCTACGCGTAATGGTCATAACTGGAAGCTATTTTTCTCCATATACTGTAATGGAGTTGAGCTTGATGGCCGTGGGGGTGGAGTTTCGTGTGACATCATCACGCCTCCCACGTAATCACGTGAACTGACTGTCAACGCAGTACGTAGAAAACAAGGAAGAGCTCCAAAAAGCGCTGAAGAAAACATGCATTATATAATTGAGAAGGCAGCGAAACAATAAGAAGCGAGCGAGTGACATTTACAGCCATATTCATGAGTGCTGCTACTTCGGAAACAAAGCACGGTGTAAACCTAAAGTTTAAATTAAGTTCATAGACAGGCTGCCGCTGGCGTTTGTCATGCCCATGGGTAACGCGGGATACAAGTTTAATGAGAGGACGCAGGATATAAACGAGAGTTTTGATCACTTTGTAACTAAGTTCACATTGATGGTGAAGGGTTGTGCTTATGCAAATTCCGAGAGACTGTCTTTGTGGGGGGGATTGACAGTTAAGGTGGGTGGGGGAGTCATGTCATCATCTCCCCACCCATTCACCTCATTTCGCTCTGAGCTGAGCTCCGCAGTTGGTTCTTGCAGAACCAACTTTGTCAGGCTGCCACCAAATACTCACAGAAAAATCCACAAGTTAATATACATGCTGTCTCTAGAGTTTCTCCACACTCTGAATCCTCCAGGCACTACTTGCAAAAGGTTACATTGACAATCGTGTTACGTTATTTTTAAAATGTTTCCTTTTCTTAGCACAAGCACAGCTGAGAAGCTTTGATGCATGTGCTCCATAACGTGTTAAAAAATAACGCATTTAATCACACTTTGCATTCCAAGCAAAGGGGAACTTCTGTCAATGCACGATTTCCTGGTACACCAATTACATTGATGCACACATCAGAGCTACAAAAATGTAACAGTCGGAAGAAAGCGCGTTGCTATGACTGATTGGAGGAAAATTTCATTTCAAAAGACTACCTGACGGAAGCCTTGATAAAAGCGTGGTTTTGTGCACATATATATATATATATATATATATATATATGTATATATATGTGGATGTATATGTATATATACTGTATATATGTGTGTATATGTATATATATGTTTATGTGTGTGTGTATATATATATATATATGACAGCAACACTCATGACAATGACAATGTCAATCATGTTACGTTATTATTAAAATGTTTCCTTTTCTTTTTCATTACTTCTTTAACACACTACTTCTCCACTGCGAAGCACGGGTATTTTGCTAGTCTATATATAAATGATGTCGTCGTCCAAGTGCATTTGTGAAGCCTGATGGGAACTGTAGTCCCTACACAGACACTGTTTCCCATTACGAACCCTCTTCCTTATAACAATTATTGCCAATATTTTAAAATGGACCAGCAGCAAGACACACGCAAAATTTCATGAAAATTGGTTCAGTCATTTTTTTTGTGGTTAAATAAACTGACAAAAAAACAGACATCCAAACAAAACAATTTATTTTATTTATATAGATTTAACTAAGAAAATTCTGAATGCATGGGTGTTAATAAAAAATAAAATATCAGAATAATCCCTGAATACAGGTCTGCCATGAAAAATAATGAACTCCTTTAATGATTTTGACTAATGGTTACCAAATAGTGGGCTGTGATCCTGTGCTAGGCCACAAAATGTCTTCAAAAAAAGGAAGGATCGATTACCATATCCTTTTCTTTATGTTGTGTAATGTCATATTTAAATTATGTGCAGTTCATTTTTCAGTGTGCTGATTTAAAGTACAGTATCATTACAAAAATAGAAACATGTATATATATATATATATATATATATATATATATATATATATATATATATATATATATATATATTGCTATATATAGATATAAATAGATTATTTTTACTTCATATTTTGTACAGCATAATGGTGGTTAATCACTGGGCTAAATTTTCACTAGTTTTCAGTTCTGTAATGGTTATTTTTGTGCATTGAATAGTATCTTAAAATAAGCAAGAAATGTTAAACTTTACAAAGCTTTTTTAGTACTAGGCCCCAACAAAAAGGACAAGTAAAGAGAATGATAATAAAAGTGTAAAGAAAAAAAATCATACTGTAATGGGAATATGACAATCTTACATAAAATATGGATCTGAAAAGTTTGGACCCTGTTGTGCTTGTCAGCACATCGCACACGACACATCTTCAAGCAAATTTTTTTGAAAGACATACATGAGTAAAATTGCCTTGTTATCCACATTTGTCAACCTGAATGGTGTATTGAAGTGAATTATTAATTCTCTCTAACAGTGGAGCTTCAAGGTCCTCAGCTATATTGTCAATTCTTCAAACCACAGTGTTGTCAGAAAGAGGGACTTTACTTTCATTTCTAGCTGCTTCTTCTGTCAAGATCTCAAAGCCAATTTCCTTTGCAGCAGGTTATATTAACTCCTCTCTTACTGTGTAAGCTTTATTTAGATTTAGCTATGTGATTAGCAACTATGTATGATGCCTCCAGTGCTTTTCTGAAGTATTTGAAAATAACTTAATTTTTAAAATATTAAATATGAAAGTTTAGTTAATATTTTAATATGAAGAGAGCATGTTAATTGTCTATTAACATCTATTGTGATACAGAGAAAAAAAAGGCACACAGTGGGGAAAAAGCACGAAATGTCAACTTCAGTCTCAAAATTTCCACTTTAATTACGTAGTTTATTTTGTCATTAAAGTAGAACATCATAAACTTCATCTTAAAATCGTTTAATGAACTAGTTTCTCAAATCACATCGTAAATAAAGTAGCACGTTAAATGCTTTGTTTTGTATGTGTTCTTCTATGTGCTCTATGTGTGTGAATTACTACATGCTTTTTAAACCGTCTCTCTTCCTCCGACAGGACACAGAATCCATTACATTTGTTATATTACAGCTCTCTGAATAACTAAAATACCGAGATGTATATGTGATATCATTTTCAAGATGATAGGAGTTAAAGCACGTTATTAAACATGGGTTTCATGGTGGCGCAGTGATTGTGCGGGACCTTCGATGAAATAATTTATTGCAGCAGTACTCAGGTGCGGCTCTACGCAGAGAAACAATTGGCGGCCCCTTCGCCCACGAATGTCAATATGGTATCTTATGCACGGCGGATGGCCAGGTCCATTGCGGACACTGCATAGCCGCCTCGTGCTTATGACACAAGCGTTTAACTTTTGTCAAAATTTGCCGCTGTGTTTTTAGCTGTGTCGTTATTTTCTCTTTCTGTTTTATATTCAATATACAGTATATTGGCGTGGCAGTCCCTGGGATTTTGCGGCCCTTGCAGGTGTACAGTTTGCACATGCCTAAGGCCGCCCCTGCAGTACTGTCTCTTTCAAACGTACTAACCTCCAATTCCTGTCCTTCCTTTTCTTTCTCCAAGTAACCGATCGCCACATAATCAGCTCTGTAATAGACATTAAGCCATCTGTAAGCTTATAATGTCGATTCTTCAAAACTTTTAAGGAACATTGAAATATCTTCGTAGTACATGTTTAATTATTCTATCCTTCACGCCAGTCCCAGTGAAGCATACAGTGTGCAGCAGGAACAATACTTGAGCGGAGCGCCAGATCCTTGCTAGCGGAGCGACACCATGTCCTTTAATTATTAACAATACAGATTATTTAAATGAAGTTAAACTTTTATCTGTATAATATAATAAACATATTTTGCTGCATTTCATCTTAAAAATGATATTGTCATCATATGTAAATGCGTGCTTTATAAAGGGGCTCAGGTTGTGCAATATTATAACTGTACTGCATGTTTACAGTGAGGTAATTGTACTAATAAGTACAGACAGTTCTACAAGAAGCACTTGATGGACTGATTGAGTGCATTTAGAGCTCTTGGGATGAAACTGTTTCTGAACCGTGAGGTCCGTACAGGAAAGGTTTGAAGCGTTTGCCATGTGAGAAGAAGTTCAAATAGGAAGCATGGGTGAGGCAGCGTATGCTTGATGCTGTATACCGATAATTCTCTTTCCGATCAGCTTCCCTGAGTGGTGCAGTGAGAGTAACAACGTTAAAGCAGCTATGGTATTTAGAATAGATTGACCATTCTGTGGGCCATTATATTGTTACAGGTTAATTACAATCAGATGCATTAAACTAATAAATAATATGTGTTTAATTTCAGTGTATTTATAAAGCTGCATCAGGAAAAGCAAGGATTACCACACAGGAACAGTAGCACTGCTTTGACACAAGGTGCTGCCAGTCTGCAAAACCGAGCGGAGAACTTGCGTACGATAGGGCATGAGGTACTGTGGAAATGTGCGTGGCTTTATGCCAAGTTTAGGTTTTATACATCGTGATTTGAACGTGGAAACGTTCTTACGCAACATTTTTGAGCATATGCACCGTTTATACATGAGGCCCCTGGTGTTTGCTAGTTATCTGAGGATGTTGTTACGAGCGCTAACTTTCATTTTCATCTTTTCCACGTGAGATCTATAGGTCAAGGTCTGATCGAGGGTAACTCCAGGGGTGCTGTGAACTGACATAATAGGTGAGAACTGACAATGTTCCCCAGGTGGAATCATATTGTTACTAAAAGTATTTAATATAAGTTGCGGTCACAAATATGATATCTTATCCTTGCACCATCACCACAATCAGCTTGGCACTGTTTCTCCCTCATATTTGAAGCTACAAACCAATAGTTGTAACAACAGAACTAAGTTAAATTACATGAAAAATTGGAATCACCAATCATAATTTTTAAGACAACCCACAATAATTTTTCCCACATTACATTTACATTCATATTTTGAAATAATAATAAACATGGAAATCAAGGAATCACAGCTATATCTATTATAAAGCATATAAAAATGCTGACATGTTGTCACCTTGAAAAAACTGTTTTGTAAATATATTTATGAATGTTTGTATGTTTACATGTGTGTTCCAGCATAACTCAAAACCGGCAGAGCATATTTGAATGAAAATTGGTATATAACTGAGGGACAGTCCAACTTACAATAAAGACTGTATGACCTCTTGATGCATTGGTGGAGAGGGCTTGGTGAATCTGATACTATCAGGTTTCTGTTGGCATGCATTGAGTTCCTACTGTAATATATCAGCAGCTAACTTTAAAGCTGATTGGTTGAAGTCACATGATCACAATCTTGATAGGATGTGATAAAGTAAAATCCTTATTTATACCATGTTTTCTTTTCATTCTTTCAAATTACTCCTTCCTCTTCAATAGGTGTATTTCCCTCTGAGTCTATGTTTTGAAGCCAGATGTCTACAGTCAAACTTGCTTTCTCACAAGCAGACAAGTGTGAAGTGAAATTCACCTGGGCAATGCTAGGAAACACATTTGGTAATAATATGAAGAATCTTTTGCAGGTTTTAGCAAGGTTGAGTATTGTCTAGATTAGGGCATGAAGGGATACTCAGCTTATCCATCTCTCTTTCTCAGGTTAAGAAGTGAGAGATGTGGAGGCAATGGTGACCTTGGGGCTCTTAAGGTTCACCAAGCAATTCCAAATCTCTGCGTTAACAGGTTTGGTTTACCTGTTGTAGGCCATTGTCTCACAGACAGACAGGTATTTAGCATTCCTAACCCAGCTTTGCCCTTCAATGAAGCTCCTAAGTTAACACCTTTCCACTTAAATCAGTGAGACCAGAAAAATGTAAGAATCTAGACAAAACAAATATTACATTAAAGACCTTAGCTTATTTATTTACACACACAAATAAAATACAAAAATAAAATATTAAATGCAAAACATACATAATAAACTAAATAATATTCTTACAGCAATTCAGCAGTAACGCTACAGATTCAGACCCTCCTGTCTGTCTTCAAGATGATCTGATTTATTTCAGATTTTGTTAATTCATCGTATAACATTTTTGTTCCAAAGTGTACCGAACCTCTTCCATCTTACTTAACTTTTGATTGACCCAAAGACTTTTCCTGCTGAGACAGCATAAGACTTCTTTTGATATACATGTAGGCAATTTCTCTTTATGTCTAGTAATCCTTAACATATGTCATTAAAATATTCACTTCTTTGCATAAGAAATATTGCTCTATTTCTAATTCTGATTTCACTGCTTTGTTCTGTTTTATATTTAATATAATGTAAGCATGTTATTATTGGTAAATTGCTAGTTGATTATTTCAAAGCATTACATCACAAAAGCTCAGCTTCAAGTGCGGCATGTGACAGGGGATTTGTGTAATAAAAAACACGTTCAAATTTCAGAGAAGCACTTGACAGGAGCTGATTTTTGTGGTGTTAACTGATATCTTTATCCTCGTGTTCAGGTCATTGCTTAATGTTTACATTTTTCAACATAACGGCCATATCATGACCTGACAATTCCTGTCTTATATTTTCGGAGCCTCTCCAGTTCATTTCTGGCCCTATTCGTTCAAAGTCTGAGATTTCACTGGTGGGCCAGAATGGTCTGTTTTCGTAACAGTTTGTTCAGCCTTTAAAGCAATTTAGTTTAAATTGTTGGGCAATACATACATATTTTGCTTTATTGCAATATTCAATATTCAATCCACATTATTACTGCAGAAGTGTTTTACTGTTTTAAGCACTGACCAAAAACACTCTTTAAATTAGGTAACAGTAAAATATACATCACAACAAATAAAATTCTATAATTCTCACTATTTGCAAACAAATCCCATTTTCTTTTTTGAATGGATGAATGGTTAAGATATACCGTAATATGGCTTTTAAAAACATTAATTAAACTCTTTTTGGTTGACAGTATGCATTTAATTATAGTTTTTCAAGCTTTGATGGTGCTTAATTAAACAGCCTCACTATTGTATAAACATGTGTTTTTCATGCGATAATGCCCTGCATCAAGATATTCTGCCCAAATACCTCATATAATATTATATTTCATAAAAAAGCATGTGTTTAAAATTTAAAAAGCAAAAACTTATGATTAAAAAATTAGAAAGAACACTGATGTAATAAAGCATCACTAATTAATTTGACTGTGTATCATTAAAAATGTGTATCTGATAAATATTCATACAAATATAAGAAATGCATGCAAACTTTACAAAAAAATATTTCCACCTAGATATGATAGAGACCGACATTGTCTGAGGTCACTTACATGCTTGACCACTGCCACATATATACAGTATAAATTTGTCAGTCCAAGCAATAGAAGCCATAAATAATGAACTGCACTGCGCCTGTAGCAAAACATTCTAAGTATGGTATGAGTGTTTATGTAGTTTGATATAATGTAGGGTGAAAACACTTAAGCACATAAAATTTTGTGCTACTGCACACATTAACAATTTTCTGAATATATAAGTTTTCCGTATGGAGCCGTTAACAAAAACTGTTCCTGGTATTTACAGTTGGCATTGTGATTTATGACTTTACTGCTTACTCATACTGATTCACAAGAGAGCACTAAAATTAATTTTATTTTGGTTTTATAGTTTTAAGATTTTTAAATAGTGAATTGTTTTGATTCACCACTCCCCAAACACATACAAACATTTTTGCAGCACCTGTGAGCTTTTAAATTCTGAAGATGTTTGGTGTTAACTTGAATTCACCATCATGGTGCTGGCTGGAGCACATTAATGCCAAGTATGAATGCTGCACAGCAGATCATTTAGATTGTCATTCTACTTGTTTTTGATGCAAAAATCTATTAATTAAAGCACCAAATATTAAGAATTCAGTGTTAGTTAAAATTGCAAATCCAAATATGTGAATATAGTAATTAAATTGAATGCTATCTCATTTCAGGAAAGCAGACTTTTTCAGCTTTTCATTTTGTTACTATTTTTATTATATAATTTAGCATATGGGTAAAGCATTGAAGCTTCACTTCATTTTTTAGCTATCTTCTGCTTATCCCGATGTTGGTTGTGGTGGTACCATGCCATGCTGGACAGATCAAGACACCCTATCCATATCAAGATTTCATAGCTCTACCATAAGAGATTTAATCACTCCAGTAATTCCTGGGTCTGATTCTAGGTCATCTTCCAGTGAGCCATAACCCAGGCAATACAATTGGCCTCATATTAGTAAGACTGTAAGGGTCAGGGTGGATGGACCTCCATCTCAACTGGTATCGAGGTTAATTCTCTACTGGATCGAGAGGCCATAACAGAAAGATTTGGATGGACAGGTATCCCAGTCAGGAGGCCATAATGGAAAGGCAGACGGGGAAGCTGCTTCTGGGGCCTTATATTCCCCTTGTATGCAGGGTGGCAGTATCCCTCTGATGGAACTCTTATTTGTAACCTGACAGGGCATGTGGAAGCTGTAGTCCTGAGAGGCAACCCTGTTGGGGTACTTGGGGGCTGCCAGGGGGAGATGCAGGAGAACACTGTCCCAACTTTGGGAGACATCCGTCTGGCCCAGAAGTGCTTCTGATGTGCAATGCTTTGACCTTGGAAGTACTTCCTTGTCTGGCATGAAAGACACCCCCTCATCTGTAACAGAGAGTCAAAGTTAGGAGAAGGTAAACAACACTCATGGAGGAGTGGTGGAAGGAGATAGGAAGTGACCAATTGTGAGTGTTATTATTGTGTTGGACTGATTTAACCTTGTAAGGGAATTACTGTATGTTAAACAACTGAAATTGTGTTTGGTTGAGTTGTGTCTGATGTTCAGGGCTATGAGGCATCCCATGGTGGCCACAAGACATACATGTATGATTGTTTGGGGCAGTGGTAAGTTACCTTGGCGCTACTGAGCATTCTAGACTACAGAATTGCATCCCATACAGAGTTGTTTCCATTCATAGTACAAATATTGTACAAGTAAAGTTTCTAGAAATTCTGCAGTGGATAAAAAATGTTCAAAAAAAGGATGGAGGCTCAATGTATATTAAAGACTAGCTGCAATACCCAGCGTTGCCCGGGAGGAGAATAAAGTGGTTTTTTTTTTAAATTGTTTGAGAAAAATATAATAAAAAAAACCACACATTTAAAAATAAAAATAAATTAACAAACAATGAAGACTCACTAATTTGCTTGTCTTGCGGTCTTGTATGTATGCTATAATCCAGTTGATGTTCTGAACCAACCAACTCTATTTAATTCATAAGCAATAGGGGTGCAGTGGTGCTCAAACATAAAGAATGCTGGGAGTCACTTCCAGTTCGCCCTCTGGTGGTTGTTCCGAGTGTTAACTGGATGATAACATGCATAGAAGACTGCAAGATCACCTCCAACCCTACCCAGAAGGGAGTGTGTTAGGGTTGATTTCCCCCAACAGTATTTTTAGTCGACCAATGAAAAACATGTGTACCAAGTTTCATGAAAAATGCTCCAGCCGTTCAGAAGTGATGCTGGAACATACATACATACATATATACACACACCTACATTAACTTTTTTATATATATATATATATATATATATATATATATATATATATATATATATATATATATATATATATACATACTAGCGACTTGGAGCCCAATCAAATCGGGTTACAAATTCTATGTTTGTGAAATCCATATTTTCTCTGCAAAGAATTATTTGGTTTTTTAAGTCCTTGAAATGATTTTGTTATTATGGCACTGATTTGTGCTTAAAATAGACCTTTTCGGCTGATGTAATGAAGAGCTTCCTGTTTAAACGGGGCTACGAGATGTGAACTCAGCTCTTCGGCGCACCTCATTTGATTTCAAACAAATTTTCAAAACAAACCGTATTTTACGACTCTAATCAAAGTCGGAGTAATAATTATGTTGGCGTGGTCATTTTAGATCTGAGATCAGCTAAAATTTAAACAACGACCGTTGTTAATACCCAGCTGTCATTTCTCAGATTGCAAATAAATATCAAAAGGACGGATGCCAAAACTGAACTGCCCAAAGATAAATTTCGACATACCAAGCAAATGGCGATACGTTCTAAATTACTTATGGTTCCGGAGCTGTCGAAGGGTTTAAGTCAGTCGATGATGTTAGTCCTGGAAAGTACGCCCCACCAAACCAACGTTCCAAAAACCAACTGAAATTACTATTATCTGCTTCAACCAACACCGACTTACTATTCTCGCTGTCCAGCGGCGTCACTGAAGCATTCAAGCATTCTTAGCCAATCATGCAATACTGCGTCCGCATTTGCCACATTATGTTCTAACTACAGAGGCATTGCATGGTTCTAACTTCTATTGAGTCGGGGTATTGACGCGAATACCATACATACAGATAGTATCAAATTATATGTAAGGATATTTATACTGTATATATATATATATATAGATTACTATACATATTCAGAAACAGACCCCTGACTAAACTTTGATAGTAGTTAATTTCCCCTTCTCCTGAAAGGGCCACTGATTGTACAGGGGAAGACTATTAGGAAGGGATTTAAGAGCCCCTAGAACTCTAAATTCTTCTTTCTCTCTTTTCAGAAAAGAACTGAGTCTACATCATACTGTGGCATGATTTTGATGAGCAAAGGAAGACGAAACGCTAAACCTACTAAATGAGGGCCATAGTTACTGCCGGGTTATAGTTATATTTGGAGAGAACATGTGAAGAAAGACACAAATGAGGAGTGGAAAGTTCATTGCTGAACAACCAAGTATTAGGAGCTTTACTCTAGAAACTGATTTGGGTTTTCTAAGAGAGGAATGTAGGCTGTTGTACAAATAAAGACCATTGGAGACTCATACCAAATCTGATGTATGTCAACATTGTTTTAATGTATTAGTAACCAGAAATTTGTAAGAACAAAATATATTCAGGGTGGACTATATACTTTTTTTCTAGTTTTCCAAAATCCCCTGTTACTGCAACAAGTATACAGTGTCTATGAAAAGTATTCACCCCTTCTAAATTTTCACAGTTTTTGTTATATGTTAAACTACAGTGACTTTTTTGACACTAATCGCTACAAAAGGGCTCATAAGTGTGAAAGAGAAAACAGATCCCAAAGTGATTCATTAAAAATATGAAACACAAAATAATTGATCACATCAGTATTCACCCCATTAATATAACACACCTAAACTATCACTTCATACATCCCATAAAGAGTTCAATGGGATTTCAGCTGATGGTAGTTTAAATGTCCCCGCATCTCTTAGGGTCATCTTGAGGTGAGTTGGCACCTTGGCCTATCTAACACAGTGAAGGCAAAAGAAGAATCCAAGCAACTCCATGAAAAGGGATTAAAAGGCACAAGTCAGGGGATGGAAACAAGAACAAGATAGGTAGATAGAACTTTATTTATCTCCAAGGGGAAATGTGACTTTTCACAGAAGCTCTTTAAAAAATAAAAAAATACATACCCACTACAGTCTGAACAAGAACCAGAATGAATAAAAGGGAAGAAAATTAAAAAGAACAAAAAAAGTCTGACTTGGCAATCCCAGTCCCAGTGAGGCATTATGCAGTCGTATTCTTGTTAGTTATTTCTTGACACACTTCTGCAGAATTAGTTGTTGGCTGAAAGACCTCAGTTTTAGTGTGTCATTGAGAGGATGTGCAGCATTGTTCATAATGGCACTCAGTTTTGTTTTCATTCTCACCTCCTCTATTACCTCCAGGTGGTCCAGATTATGTCCTATAACTAAGCGAGCCATTTTAATTAGTTTGTTAATTCATTGGGCCTCTCTTGAAATGGTGTTATCAACCCAGCTCACCACACTGTAGAAAATCACACTGGCCATCGCAGAGTTGTACAACATGTGGAGGATGTCATTATCTACAATAAAGAAACACAGACTCCTAAGAAAAAGGAGCCTGATCTGCCCTTTATTATATAGTTCCTCTGTGTTAGAAGATCAATCCAGCCTGTCTTTGATGTGGGCCTCCGAGTGCTTGTAGACTTGGACCACCTTTAATCCACTCTCTGAATAGTGGTCGGACATAGAGGCTTACTGGTGCAGAAACATTCAATACCATTTCCTTGGTTTTACTGATATTTAGTTTGCTGGCAATTATTTTGCACCAGGAAGCGAAGTTCTCCACCTGACTCCTATACTCATCCCCTTATCAATACAACCCATAAGTGCAGATTCATCTGATGATTTCTGCAAGTGACATGACCAGGTGTTATATTTATAATCATTGGTGTACAGAGTGAAGAGAAATGCAGACATGACTGTTCCTTGTGGTGCTCCAGTGTTGCTGACATCCATATTAGAAAACACAGACTTTGAGTCTCACAAACAAAAAAGTGGACTGAGGACATGAATGGATGGAAGGAAATACAGACTATGTTCACATAGGTATAGAATTAAATTTTTTGGATTTAACCACATATTTTTTTTATATATTGTTACAGTAAATGATAACAGATGACCTCTACAAACACTTAATCTTCTAACATATTCACACACACACATACTGTTTAAGTAGTATTGATATTCAGGCGAAACCCTCAACAAGTTGTCCTTCAAAAACACTGAACCAAAACCGCATGCCATCCAGCTAGCTTCAGACTTGCTGAGTTAAAGTAATATTCCTCCAACCGAGAAGACCTCTGCAATTGTCAGCTGTGGGGTTAGTGATGTAATTTGACCCATGAACATTGTCACATTTCACCCCACTGAAATCAATGCCTTTAGTAAAGCACAGCATAATGGGCACCTGCTGAAGCTCAACTATTATCTAATACACCGCTCCAATGAACAACATGCATCAATTTAATAGCAAAGATTTTTTTTTTTCCATAGTAACTGAAACTTATGCACTGGATGACATGCATTTAAGATAAAATGATGAAAACTGACCACTCTGAGGAAAGGCAGATACTTTGATGAGAATTGTAAACAGACTGTAACCATTTTTGGCTAGAGATGCGCACATCTCAGCAAAAGTTTTCCATTGAGTTGCAGATTTTCTGCATGGTTTCATATACATTAAGTTAAAATAAATTATACTTACAGCTTCCAAATTTTAAAGGACAAGCATGGGCATCCATGGGGAAATCTTCTAAATGCATCGGACATTCTGCATGTATTGTTAGCCTAAAACAAGAATGAAAATGATGAAAATACCTTATTATTTTGATTAAAACATTAATTATACTACTAATTTACCTTTAAAATGAAAGTTGTGCAGAATATGATGAGAAAGTAAAAGGGTTTCATTAATATAAACAAGGATAAAAGAGTGTGTTTGACATTAGATATCGAAAACAGGAAGCTGCTGGACAAACAAGTCCTCCGAGTCATACGTTATCCTGACAGCTACAGAATAGCCAGGCATGGGCAGTCTTAGGGGCGTTCTGGACAGACAGCATTTAAAAATACTGCTGCATATTTAGGGGGTTGTTATAGGTCAGGAATGAAAAAAGCAGCACCTTTTTGGGGGCCTTTCCACTCATCTCTGATGTTCAGGGCCCAGGCATGTGATATTTCCAAAATGGTATAAGGTCACTAGCCTGGAAGGTCTCAGACTGGACTTGCATTGTTTGGTGCAGTGTTTCTACACTCCTCCTGTTATCCCTTCTTTGCAAGAAAAAAAAGAAACCAAATTGTTTGCTGTGTATCTATTAAATTGGAGTTACTTTTATTAATATTTACCATTTACCAATGTTTAAACTTATCTTTGTATTGTTACTCCTTTTACTCCATATGAGACCTTCCCATGTGTAACAGTTATCATGTTCCGTAAAATTCAGTGTAAATTAAATTTGATTATGTTCGTATCCATTAGGTGATGAGCTCCCATATGCAAACAGTCTCACAGTATGTGCATACTTTTAATTACAATAAAGTGACGTTCCCTGGAATCCCACATGTACAGCACACAAAAAATGACAATTAACCCATTGTTATCTGCATAAAATAGAAACACAGTGCCTCTTTATATATGTGTGTGGGTATGTGTGCAAATGGAGCTGCATTTCTTTAGGAATGTGAAAGGAAAACCCACAACAATGCTCAGAGAACATACAAACCACACAGACAGAGAAGAGTCATGGGATTCAATATGTTACAGAAACAAGAAAGAGTGCAGTAGCCAGGAATAAACTTTGAGTACAAAATGAATCAATTTATAACAGAGTATTTACATCTCTCTCTATATATATATCAAATGCAAAATTGACTGACTGACTGACTGACTGACTGACTGACTGACTCACTCACTCACTCATCAACAAAAACATTATTTCTCAATTATTACAAAAGCTGAAATTTGGCAGGATGACACATCTATGGTTATATTTGCTAAGAAAGGAAAATTGAGTAAGTATTTTGGGGTAACCCTCCCATGCACCAGAAAAATACACCAATATCTCAAAAACAATTTGACTGATTTGATTGAAATTTGGTGATGAGAAAAAAGAAAATCAGGCAACCAATATTTTTTTATTTGTGGTAGAATTGCTTCAGTAGGTGGGGTATACTTAGGCACTATGTGATCACATGCAAACATGGCCCTTGCAGTTCAAGCAGAAGAATGTTGCAAGCAGACAAAGCTGTAGCTGTATTTGTGTAGAGAAAAGGAGTTAGCGGCGAGTGGAGAAGGGCAGCTTCCCTGCACAGGAAGAAGGAATGGGGTAGCAATCTTTGCAGAAAATGAGATGTGAAGTGGATGAAGGGAAGGTAGGGGAAACTCAAAGAAGATGTGGTTGGCAAGTGGCTACCTTGGGTACACACAGTATTCCATGTTCTGTTGATTTCTTCTTACTTCTTACAATGCGGTATATGTACAAATTCAAGTTAGATTGGATAATCAAGTGCACTTACATACATTTAGTTCAAAGAACAGGGCGAGGGCTGGCAGTTGTGTTGGTGGTAAAATACATACAATACTTCAGAGAACTGGGGTGTTCCCTAGGAAGTCAGACTACGGTGTGCCACTACACTGTGGTTTACAAAGCATAAACAGGCAAGTACCAGTACACCATACCAGCCCAGTTCAAGCCCTAGGTACAACACATGCCAGGACCAATGGCATGCCTTGGTTAGTTTTACAGGATGCAAAATTACATTAAAATCCAAAATGTACTTTATTCCTTCTTATTACCTGTTTGAATTCAAAAGACTAAGGTTTCCTCTAAAATTCTGTTTTTCCCATGACCACCTACAAAAGCCAAGTCACTAGGAATTGCAAGAAATGATCTACAGCAGGAATGTTTTACTCCTAGCCAACTGTTAGTAGCATATTTAAGACTAAGGGAATTTAGTGAACTAATAATATTAGCCTCCTTAAAAAACCAAATGTATACAGAAAAGTACTTAGTTAGTTACATAGTACTTCTGATACATCTGATTAACCAACAGCAAAACCTGGCAACACCGCTAATCTATACTAATAAAAGGCAAAGCCCTCACTCACTCACTCACTCACCACTAATTCTCCAACTTCCCGTGTAGGTAGAAGGCTGAAATTTGGCAGGCATATTCCTTACAGCTTACTTACAAAAGCTGGGCAGGTTTCATTTCGAAATTCTACGCCTAATGGTCATAACTGGAAGGTATTTTTCTCTATTAACTGTAATGGAGTTGAGCTGGAAAGACGTGGGGCCGGAGTTTCGTGTGACATCATCACACCTCCCACGTAATCACGTGAACTGACTGTCAACGCAGTATGTAGAAAACCAAGAAGACCTCCAAAAAGCGCTTAAGAAAACATGCATTATATAATTGAGAAGGCAGCGAAACAATAAGAAGCGAGCGAGTGACATATACAACCGTATTCATGAGTGCTGCTACCTCGGAAAGAAAGTAAGGTGTAAACCTAAACTTTAAATTAAGTTCATAGACAGGCTACCGCTGGCGTTTCACATGCCCACAGGTAATGCGGGATACAAGTTTAATGAGAGGACGCTTGGATATAAACGAGTTTTGATCACTTTGTAACCAAGTTAAAATTGTAGGTGAAGGGGTGTGCTTATGCAAATTCCGAGAGACTGTGTTTGTGGGGGATTGACAGTTAAGGCGGGTTGGGGAGTCACGTCATCATCTCCCCTCCCATTTACCTCATTTTGCTCTGAGCTGAGCTCCGCGGCTAACGCTGTCTTCCGAAGCAACTTCGTCACACTGCCACCAAATACTCACAGAAAAATCCACAAGTTAATACACACGCTGTCTCTAGAGTTTCTCCACACTGAATCCTCCAGGCACTACTTACAAAAGGTTACATTGACAATCATGTTACGTAATTTTTAAAATCTTTCCTTTTCTTAGCACAAGCACAGCTGAGAAGCTTCGATGCATGTGCTCCATAACGCGTTAAAAAATAATGCATTTAATCACACTTTGCATTACAAGCAAAGGGGAGCTTTTGTCAATGCATGATTTCCTGGTACACCGATTACATTGATCAACGCATCCCGATTCATTTTACCCTTGCACCACCTTAGTTTGAGAAGAAGTATGAAAAAATATGAGGTTAACACAGAAAAACAGATCACCAATTCAAGCTTTATGAATAATTGATTCGCTATCAATAATTGTTTTGGTAAAGCCATACTCAGTGTAATCCTTCTTCCATTTTATAATTTTTCCGCCACTAGCCATGATTAAATGAACGGTAAAAAAGTAAGAGCGAAGCGAGGGTGACTTATTTAGGCAGGAATATATATGACAGCAACACTCATGACAATGTCAATCATGTTACGTTATTATTAAAATGTTTCCTTTTCTTTTTCATTACTTCTTTAACACACTACTTCTCCGCTGCGTAGGCAGGTATTTTGCTATATATATATATGAATTACCTCCAAAGAGCTTGAGACTTTTGATATCATGAACTTGTGTACAAAAGGGGTCTCCTTCCCAGCAAAAGTCGAGCAGCCAGCGCGCGCGCATAGCTGTGCCGCCTTTGAGGCGCTGACTGCGCTTCTGCCTTAAGTCAAAGTGAGCACTTTTAATTTTTTTCATCCTCCCCCTGCGCTATAGCCCAGACAAGTGCAAACACGGGACCCCTTTTGTACACCACGGCAAAATAATATTAAGGCGATTCACACTTTCTTTTGCACGTATACGATTATGAGGTCCTCAGCTCGGATTATGAAGACACGCACACGAGTGGAGGACTGACAGTGCCATCACAGCTGATTAATGGCGGGGACATCTCACCAGTCTACACAAGACCCACCGACTGTCCCCAAAAGGCGATCATAACGTCAGCGAACACATCTCTCTATACTATATAAAAGAAAAAGGCAACTTTCCTTTCTTTACACTTTTTTCCTTTTATCCCAAACCAAAGCCTTTCTCTCTTAACACTGCAGAGGACACAAAAATAATTTTCTTTAATTGCCGGTAAGGCACATTACCAGAGGCACAAATTTATTTATTTTTTTATTTATTTATTTATTTATTTTATTACAATCAATACATAGCAATCAAGTTTTACAAAAAAAAAAAGAATTATGCTAAGAACAGATCGATCCCCACCCTTGAGAGAGAGAGCAAGCCAAACGGTGTAAAATTTAAGGCTTTTAAAAATACCTAAATCAACAAATTCTCTGTGCTTTATAAAATCATTTCAAAATATTACTGATTAGATCCTGCCATGTTTTGAAAAAGTCTGCACAGATCCTCTAACTGAGTATTTGATTTTTCCAATTTTAAATAATATAACACATCAGTTTCCCACTGACTTAAAGAGGAGAGTTTGGGTTCTTCCAGTTTATCAGAATAAGTCTGCGTGCCAACAGTGTAGTGAATGCAATCACAATTTGTTTGTCTTTCTCCACTTTAAGACCCTCTGGAAGAACCCCAAACACAGCTGTTAATGGGTTAGGAGGGATTGTGAGTCCAAGACTGTCTGAGAGGTAATTAAAATTTTTGTCCAGAATAATGTTAATTTGGAGCAGGCCCAGAACATGTGACCTAGTGAGGCTGGGGCTTGGTTGCAACGTTCGCAGGTTGGATCATGCCCTGGAAACATTTTGGAGAGTTTTAGTCGAGACAGATGTGCTCGATATATAATTTTGAGTTGTATAATTGTATGCTTTGCATATGGAGCTTGAGTGAATTCTCTGCATTGCTACTTTCCACTCCTTTTCTGATATATTAATTGAGAGGTCATTTTCCCAGTGTCCTCTTGGATCTTTGAAAGGAAGGGATTGTAAAAGGATTTTATATATTGTAGAGATGGAGTCTAACTCCTTGAAATTGAGCAATAATTTTTCCAGCGTGGATGAGGGTGCAAGATGAGGAAAATCTGGAAGGTTCTGTTTAACAAAGTTCCTGATTTGAAGATAGTGAAAGAAATTTGTAGCTGGAATGTTAAATTTGGAATGTAATTGTTCATAGGATGCAAAGGCGTTGTCTATATAAAGATCTCTAAGCAAGTTAATTCCAAATTTTTCCAGATATTAAAAACTGCATATGTTTGTGAGGGTTGAAAGAGGTGGTTCTTTTGCAGGGTGCCACAGAAAGAAGCTTCTCCGTCTTAAAATGCTTTCTACATTGGTTCCAGATTCTAAGTGAGTGGAGCACAATTGGGTTATTAGTGTATTGCCGATAGCGTGTGTTTATTGGAGCACAAAGCAAGGAATACAAAGAAGTACTGCAGGATTTTACTTCTATTGCGGTCCATGCCTGTGTATGTTCTTCTATTTGTGTCCAGGTTCTTATCGACTGTATATTTGCGCCCAGTAATAAAACTGGAAGTTAGGTAGAGCCATGCCGCCTTCTGCCTTTTGTCTTTGTAGGGTCGCTCTTTTGATGCGTGGATGTTTAGAATTCCAAATAAATGAGGTTATTGTTGAATCTAATTGCTTAAAGAACGATTTATTAATGTATATTGGTATGTTTTGAAATAAAAAAAGGAGCTTAGGAAGAATATTCATCTTAACAGTGTTAATTCTTCCAGCTAGTGTGAGATGAAGGGTTGACCATCTATGCAAGTCTTGTTTAATTTTTTCCATACAGACGAAAATTTTTTGATAAAGAGCTTTATGTTTACTTGTGATGTTTACCCCGAGGTATTTAAACTGTTCTGCAATGATAAAAGGAAGGGTGTCTAATCTAATATTATATGCTTGCGAATTCACGGAAAGAGTACACTTTTATTCAGATTAATTCTGAGACCAGAGAGCTTTTGAAATTCTGTGAGTGCTGCTAAGACTGCAGGCACAGAATTTTCTGGGTCCGATATATACAGTACCATGTCATCTGCATATAATGAGATTTTCTGTTCCAGTCCTTCTCTGCTAATCCCCTTTATCTGATCAGTATTTCGACAATGTATTGCCAGTGGTTCAATGGCAATTGCAAACAGCAGTGGTGACAAAGGGCATCCTTGTCTTGTGCCACGTTCTAGTTTAAAGTAGTCTGAGCAAATGTTATTGATGCAAACTGAAGCTTCTGGGTTAGTATACAGTAATTTAATCCATGCACAAATGTTGGGCCAAACCCAAACTTCTCCAAAATAGTAAAAGGTATTTCCATTCAATCATGTCGAATGCTTTTCTGCATCCAATGATAATAATATTTCTGGGGTGTTTGATTTAGTTGGTGAGTATATTACATTAAACAGGCGTCGAAGATTTGAAGATAAGTGTCGGCCCCTAATAAATCCAGTTTGGTCTTGTGATATTACTGAGGGAGCACTTTCTCCATCCTTCTAGCTATGATTTTAGAGAGTATTTTAACGTCGTTATTCAGCAGTGAAATTGGTCTGTATGATGCACATTGTAATAAGTCCTTATTTTGTTTTGGAAAGACAGTGATTAGTGCTTGGCGAAAGGTTTGTGGAAGAGATTGGTTATCTCTGGCTTCTGTAAATGTTGCTAATAGGAGGGGAGCTAGCTGAGCGGAGAATTTCTTGTAAAACTCTGCAGGGTAGCCATCAGGGCCTGCTGCTTTTCCACCTTGGGTGACTTTATAGCATCCAGTAATTCTGATAATGACAGAGGTTTATCGAGCTCCTCCACACTAATAGCGTCAATTTGTGGTATCTGTAATTTATCCAGAAATGCATTAGATTGTATATTGTCTTCTTTAAACTCAGTAGTATATAGGGATTTATAGTAGTCTCTAAAAGTGTACATTATATTTTTGTGTTCGATGATTTTATCTCCATTATTTTTTGTCCTTTCGAGATTGCGTTGCGCACTTCTTGCTTGTGAATTTGTTGCGCTAAAAGCTTATTAGCTTTCTCTCCATGTTCATAATAATGATGTCTGGATTTGTAAATTAGTTGTTCGGTTTCTTTAGTTGTCAAGAGGTTTAATTCTGAATGTAGAGCCTGCCTCCTCTTATGTAGAGTCTCGCTTGGTAGTCTGGCATGTTCTTCATCTATTTTAGTAATTTCGCTTTTTATCTCTGCTACTTTCTTCGCTCGGATTTATTTCTGTGGGAAAGATATGAGATAATCTGTCCTCTTAAGAAGGCCTTAAGAGTTTCCCAGAGTATTCCTGCAGAGATCTCAGGGGATGTATTTGTCTCTAGAAAGAATTCAATTTGTTTGGATATAAATTCAGTACAATTCTCGTCAGCTAATAGAAGCGGATTGAGACGCCATCTGCGGGGTGAGTGTATGGGGCTTAGTAATTTCAGCTCCAAGATCATGGGGCATGGTCTGAAATAACAATAGCATCGTATTTACAAGATTTAATCTTAGGCAAGAAGTTATTATCTATAAAGAAGTAATCAATCCTTGAGTAGCAATGATGTACTGGTGAGTAGAAAGAATATGTTCTTGAATTTGGGTTTAAAACCTCCAGGGATCTGATAAGTTGTGATCAGTTATAAACTTTGTAATTATCTTTGCGGTGTTAGTTGCCGTTCCCCCTGTGGAGGAAGTCTTATCTAAAAGTGGATTTAGAACACAATTAAAGCCCCCAGCCATTATAAGTTTATGAGTGTTCAGATTGGGAATGGATGCAAATAAATTTTGTATAAATTCCTTATCATCAACATTAGGTGCATAAACATTTATCAAAATCATTTTACAGTTAGATAAGTCTCCCATGACCATCACATATCTCCCTTCAGGATCCAATACTACATCTGATGCTACAAATGGTACTGTTCTATGTATGAGAATTCCCACCCCTCTAGTTTTCTTTGTAAAACTAGAATGGAACATTTGGCCAGTCCAGTCTTTTTGCAGCCGGAACTGATCCTTACTTAGTAAGTGGGTTTCCTGTAAAAATACTATTTTAGCATTTAGACCTGTTAGGTGAGAAAGTACTTTCTTTCTCTTTAATTCGTGATTCAGGCCTTTAACATTCCAGCTTACGAAGTTAACTGTCCCATCATGGAGACACTGATTCTGAGTTTTGGTGTCATATTATAGTCTTAACTGGAAGTGAAATAGTTTAGGTCTTAATTTCCTATTCCCCCAAGAGTTGTTGCCATGCATTTTATTATTATTATTATTAGAGGCACAAATTTGAACGTTCACATAGAAAATGTAATTTCTATACCACAACCGTCGTGTAGCGCCTTTCAAAAGGGATCTACTACCGAGAGGTGATCCATATACATTTTAGCTGCTGTTGGTTACTTACCTGTTGTGTTACACAGTCTTTAAAATGTAGTTTACCCGCAACCACTCCAGTAGTGCTCAATGTACCTGTACTTCTTGAAACGTTATGTATGTGTATATATATGTATGTATGTGTATATATATATATATATATATATATATATATATATATATATATATATATATATACACACACACACACACACATACATACATACATACATATATATAATTTGTGTGTGTGTATGTATGTATGTATGTGTGTGTATATATGATGTAGATAGGTATATATATATATATATATATATATATATATATGTGTGTATATGTAGATATGTATATAGATATCAAGATATGAAGATATGTATGTATATATATATATATATATATATATATATATATATATATATATATATATATATATATATGTATGTATGTGTGTGTGTGTGTGTGTGTGTGTGTATATATATATGACAGCAGCAATCCAAGCTGTGAGAAAACAGTAAAAAGGAGCCGTATTAGACGTCGTGGTACATTTTCTGATGCAGCTAGACGAAAATAACTTAGTGACGCTGCCACCAAATACACAAAACAATTACTTTGACAATCATGTTACATTATTTTTAAAATGTTTCCTTTTCTTTTTCATAACTTCTTTAACACACTACTTCTGTTCTTGTCCTTCCCTTTGCGTCTCTATTAATGTGCTTGGACACAGAGCTCTGTGAACAGCCAGCCTCTTTAGCAATGATCTTTTGTGTCTTGCCCACCTTGTGCAAGGTGTCAATGGTCGTCTTTTGGACAACTGTCAAGTCAGCAGTCTTCCCCATGATTGTGTAGCCTACAGAACTCGACTGAGAGACCATTTAAAGGCTTTTGCAGGTGTTTTGAGTTAATTAGCTGATTAGAGTGTGGCACCAGGTGTCTTCAATATTTAACTTTTTCACAATATTCTAATTTTCCGAGATACTGAATTTGGGACTTTCATTAGTTGTCAGTTATAATCATCAAAATTAAAAGAAATAAACATTTGAAATACATCAGTCTGTGTGTAATGAATGAATCTAATATACAGGTTTCACTTTTTGAATGGAATTACTGAAATAAATCAACTTTGTCATGATATCCTAATTTTATGACCGGCACCTGTACTGTATATATATATAGTATATATATATAGTGTATATATATATATATATATATATATATATATATATATATATATACTGTATATATATATATATATAGAGAGAGAGAGAGAGAGAGAGAGAGAGGGGTAGAAACTTTATTTATGATTTGTTTCCATTAGTTTGTGGATACACTGTCTTGTGGGGCATCTGTATCTTAATATGCATTGTATGTAGATTAAGTGTATCATTACAAACCTAGCAAGGATGGTGGGGGTGTATATATATATTAACAGGTAAGCTGCTTGAGACCATTAATAGTTTCATATGAAAACTGACATGCCACAAAGGAATGCAGTAAAGAATGAGCCTATATACTGAGTGGAAAATAACAGAATGATCATTTCACACATCTCAGTACCCATAATTTCTATATTCTACATACCATGTCCCATGTTTGGGTTGTAAATTAGAATTTAAAATTGGGCTACCTCACTGTACAAAATGTAAAAGAACCCAAATAACCCTTTAATGTGGTGTTTTTTATTATGCACGTACTGTGTTATTTACTTGGGGAGAAGGTAGGGTACATTTTATTGTGGATTGACAGTATTTAAGTAATCCAGGTGTTATAAATTTCAGCTTTTTTATCATTAGAGTGTTAAAAAACTAATTCTGTGTTTTGATTTTTTTTTGATTCTGCCCTAAATTTTGAAAATCATGTTAACAAACTGTGGCTGCACGGTGGCACAGTGGTAGCACTGCTGCTTTGCATTAAGGAGACAAGGGTCCCAGGTCCTCCCTGCTTTGAGTTTGCATGTTCTCCCCATGTGTGTGTGAGCTTCATCTGGGTGCTCTGGTTTCCTCCCACAATCCAAAGACATGCAGGTTAACTTAAATGGCATTCCTAAACTGGCCCTAGGTTGTGGTTGGGATTGATGTGTGTGTGTATGAGTGTTAGGTGTGATAGACTGGCCAGGGTTTGTTCCTGCTTTGCACCCTATGTTGGTTGGGACAGGCTCTAGCAGGACCTGATTGAGGACTAATCAGGTTAGAATATGATGATGACAATGTTAATAAACAATCATGATTCTATCAACAGAAAAATATTGCCAAGGTCAGAGCTTCTTTATGTTATGTTTTTAACGTAGTGAAAGGGTTACTCATGCTTTTATTTTCTCTTCTCTTACCTGGCTCCAGCTGGTACAGAATATTGCAGTGATATTATTTACAACAACTGAATCTCATGATCACATTACCCCAATTCTGGCTTCTCTCTACTGGTTAACATTTAATTTAACAATTAACATTAATGTTGTATTAATTACTTTCAAGCCTTTGAATGGTTTGGCTCTGGATTATATTTTTGAATTATTAATACCTTATCAGATGGCAAGACCCTTGCAGTCCTTAGATCAAGACCTATTGACTGTGTCAAGGTCTAGGCTGAAGACAAAAATGGATAAAGTATTTTCTGTGACAATTCTTAGACTATGGAACAGTTTACCTTGGGAAGTTAGATCAGGTGACTCATTAGCAACTTTAAATTTTTTTTTAAAAGTGTATTTTTATTCTCTTGCTTTTAAATTTAATTGGCAATTATGATTTAATCATAATGACTGGCTTATTAATTACAAATATTTATTTTACTAGCAACTTGGCGTGTGCTACGCTGCTCATTGGATGACAACAGTTGAAGGACTCCATCGTAAGGACCTCTCGTCGGGTGTCTCATTGACACTCTTTTGCCTCTTTCTTTCGCGATCAAGGCGTAATCTGTCTTCTCTCTCTGTAGGGGTTTCAGTTGCCTTTCGTTGTGTGGCAGAGATGCATCGTTGTGTTAATCTGTGTGAATGCTGAGTGTCCGTTTCTTGCGAGCGACTGTCACGCCTTTGCCTCTTTAACTCGTGATCACGCTGTAATGTTTCGTCTCTCGCAGCAGGAGGTTTAGTTGCGTTTCATTTCGGCATTGTTCCATAAGGTCTCCTCCGTACAAGTGCACATGGGTAGCTGAAGACGGAAAGGCATAGTGGGCATAGTGAAACACACGAATTGGTGACCAGGGGAACCATCCGACTCAGACGCGGGGCTCGAAATACTCAAGTGCAATAAAGTGTATTTATAATTAAATTTTTTTTTGTTATGAACTTCCCCAAAAGAGTTGATCCCTGTAAATAGTTAATAGTATATGAACAATATAATCTGTTGTAGTACGGGCGTTAATTAGCGTCACACCTCATAACCTGCATACCAGAAGTGCGGTGGATGTTGTAAGGGTAGGTTGTGGTTTCTGTTTCTTTCTTGATTTTTTTATTTCGTTTTATTGATTATTTAATAGGCAGAGGGGAGAAGACGTTAATGTAACGCTCTGTCTATTTCTTTACTTTTGTTTTGAAAAGATTTCCGGGAACAGGAAAAATAAAACCAAAGGGGAAAGAACGGAGGGGGGTAAGCAGGAATTCTGAGAGGGGACGGACTGGGGATTTTCTACGGGGCGGCTATACAGCCAAAAGGAACGCAGACACGGACACTGCGCTGGGCTTTTATTATATAGATTGTTAGTTTATAAAATTTTTACTTTTATTCAATGTTGTATTTTGTGTTTTTTTTATTTGTTTTTAATTCCTTGAATTGCCTGTCACATGTGAAGCGCTTTGTGTCTTTTGGCTTGATAAGAGCTATAGGAATGTAAGTTACTATTATTATTATTACTAACTGTACAGCCTACTCATCTTGTACATCCCATCTTCTTCTCCATTTTAAACATATACATCGTTTCTTCCTCATTATGTAGTAAACTTGAAAACCCCTACTTCCATGCAGAAAACTTGTTTTAAAGCTTTCTCCTTTGCCACAAGTTAAGGTAGAACCATGCTTGAATAGTGATACTTGCTAATTGTGTCTGCTTTAATATGATTATGATTTTCTTGTCACTGTCATTGTAAGCTGATGGCTTAAGTACCAATCTGTAGTACTTAAGTACAGATAAACTTACATTCACAGTGCATATTTAATTTTCTCACTCATATGTGACAGGGGATCTGATCTTTTTAGAAAGATGTGTGAACAACAAAAAAAACTTGCTTTTTCTCACTGGATTTATACCATTTTTGTGTGTGGTACTAAATCCAATAAAGAAAACCGCAATCTTACACTATCTCTTTACCTGCGAGCTGTTATGTTGTCCATACAAGACAGGAAGCCTCTGTATTTTTTTTGCCTTATGGTTCATGGCTCGCATACTTCCCTTTCTTTCACAGCAGTTTACACTAGATGAATTGCATCTCATCTCTACAGTATATTGTTTTTATTTCCTCAATATGTTTCTCATTTTAAATGTGTACATGCACACTTCACAGAAAGTATAGTAATTTGTAGCACAAAGTTAACTCCATGCTGATCACACTGGATATATCAAAAATGATAGTTTTTGTGAATGAAAAATTTAATATAGTGTAATCCCTAATCAAGTTATGTAATATATAACAAAGTAATATGCAAATTACAGTTTTAATGAACAAAAAATGGACCGAGCATATATTAATCAATGTTATTGCCTGACTTAAAAAAATATATACAGGGTTGGGCAAAAGTAGGTTCACATTTGTCCATATGGAAAAAGACACACAGGTCTTTTTTTGATTATACCAATGGCTTTATAAACTCAATAGCTTTATTAACTTTATTAACTCAAAAGAATGTGAGAGTGCTCAAATTGCTAGCCTCGCATACTCACAACTGCAAACATAGTTTTGCCCACACCTGTATATTCTTCTTCAGCTTTATCTTAATCCGCCATCTATTTTTGTTTTAATCACCATTATTTACAACTCTGGCCACCAAGTGGATCAGCTGAGGACCATGAATAAGAGACATAAACCAGGCCACTTCAACATAAACAAAACTTTATTTTTATTCGTAGAAAAAGTATATACTGTATTCTGAATACTATCTTTATAGAAGACAGATTTGGGCAAACTTACCCACTAACATGATTGGTGGTGCTGGGCTGCTGATGACAGAGTTACAGGCATGTACACACTTTCTTCTCATAGCCCTCTGCTCCATCTTGTGGATGGAAAATATGCAATGCAAGCTAAAGGGAACCCATAGACACGGAAAATTCTCATCCCTAACCTTGGTCCACAACTTATCAATTTGAAGGTACTGAACATTTAACCTGTTGGGAATAAAACATCTCTTATTTACTAGCTATTTTGTCATCAGAATTTAGATGGACTATGATTAGCCCAAAGTGACTGATACAGAGGATAATTTTTATTGACCACAGAAATCTCCTTCAGTCAATATACATTTGTTATTCATTTCTAACAGCCATCATTATCAAATTTCAGACACATTTTTCACTGTGTCTAAAATGATTTCCTTTGCCTTTCTGTACAATTAATATGAAATGTCTATAAATGGACAGAATTAGAACATATTGTTTTCGTCTGTAAGTTAATCAGACTGCCGAACTGCGTTTTAGCTGTTTTCCTCTAGGTGTCCCAGGAAGCAATCTAGTGGGCAACAATTATTTGATAACCGATGCAGTATGACTAATTATAAAGTTCCAACTTTTGCGGTGCAATAAATCAGCTTATTGCAGATCTTTCTGATCACGTGGAGTGAAAAATAGGTACAGACAAAATGTCAAGAGGCATGTGCATTGACATAGACTAAAACAATGTATACTGCCAAATGTACACTGCAGACTGATGGATTTAATTTATTTTGCTCAACATGCAATTTATCTTTGGACCACACATAGAAGACCAAACATGGAGGGCCCTTAAAAAAACAATCAGTGATATCAGATGAACTCAGCTAAAAGTCAGGATAGTAAAGAAAGGTTAAAGAAAAAGAGAGCAAAGAGTGGAAGAATGATTGAATTTATAGTTGAGGCATTGATCATTGCAAAAATTGTTTTTTAAGAAGTGGCTCGCCCAAAATGCAGAAAATATAACAGGAGTAGTACGCGGGGGAGTCACGCTAAAGTTAGAAAATGGGATTAATTAGAAAATGGAATGAACCTTAACAAAACTGATAATGCCATTTCTCAGTGTAGTCTCCACCCGTCTCAATGCATTTGCGCCACCTGCCTGGAAGTGCCTGGATTCCACTAGAATAAAACGTTTTGTCTTGTCCTCACAGCCACTCATGCACTCGAGTTATTGTCAAAAACTACATCTCAAAGGGGTACTACAGTCACTAGTGCAAGATACTGTGACTTGCTGGAGGCCAACGTGAAGCCTGCTATTCGATCCAAGCGCTGGGGACTGCTGTCTCAAGGAGTTCTTTTACTGCATGACAATGCCCGCCTCGCCACACACTGCTAAGAACACTATGGCTTGTCTGGAGGAACTCAACTTTGAGGTATTGCAACATCCTCCTTAGTCGCCAGATTTGTCCACCATGTGATTTCCACCTTTTTGGACCTCTAAAAAAACACCTGGGTGGTTGTCGATTCAAGACAGATGACAACGTGAAGAAAGCGGTGCACAAGTGATTGCGAGGACAAGACAAAACCTTTTATTCTGTTGGAATCCTGGCACTTCCAGGCAGGTGGCACAAGTCCATTGAGAAGGGTAGAGACCACACTGAGAAATGACATTATCAGTTTTGTTAAGGTTCATTCTATTTTCTAATAAATTCCATTTTCTAAATTTAGCTTGACTCCCCCTCGTATTTCCAGCTTCAAATCAATTTCTGAAATGAATTGCATCTCATCTCTACAAATATTGTTTTTATTTCTTCAATATGTTTCTCATTGTAAATGTTGTCACACACGTGCGCATGGGAGGCAGCTAAAGGGCTTGAGTGAAGGCAGTTTGGAGGCATGCCGGGGTGTGGCAGAGTGCACTGACTGTTTTTCTCCCTTGCCTGTAGACCATCCCCAGGGGATTTCACCTGGCTCTCCTGACATCACTTACGGGACTGAGCCAATGGAAGTCGGCCACACCAGCTCTAGTCCCTCTGATGTCACGTCCGGCTATGAACCAATGGTGGAAGACCACGTGCCGGATCCATATGACCTCACTTCCTGTCTCCCCCTTTAAAACCTGCCCCTTTTCCCCTTTTCCCTCAGTCTTGTTCTGGACTCAGTTGAATGCACTTCAGTGCTGATTATTTGATAAAAACGACCTTTTGCAGCCAGGATACCACATTATACGGGTGGCTGCCCCAACCCTTTATCTGTCCATGTCTCGTTCTTGTGACAATGTGTACATGCACACTTCACAGAAAGCATAGTAATTTGTACTACAAAGTTAACTCCATGCCAGATCACACTGGAAATATCAAAAATGATAGTTTGTGAATGAAAAATATAGTGTAATCACTAATTAAGTTATGTAAAATATAACAAAATAATATGCAAATTACAGTTTTAATGAACAAAAAATGGATCAGGAACATATTAATCAATTTTATTGCCCGACTTAAAAAAATATATACGGGGGTGGGCATATGTAGGTTTATATTTTTCCGTATGGGAAAAGACATACAGGCCTTTTTTGATTATACCAATGGCTTTATAAACTCAATAGCTTTATTAACTTTATTAACTCAAAAGAATGTGAGAGTGCTCAAATTGCCACCCTCGCATACTCACAACTGCAAACGTAGTTTTGCCCACACCTGTATATTCTTCTTCAGCTTTATCTTAATCCGCCATCTATTTTTGTTTTAATCACCATTATTTACAACTCTGGCCACCAAGTGGATCAGCTGAGGACCATGAATAAGAGACATAAACCAAGCCACTTCAACATAAACAAAACTTTATTTTTATTCGTAGAAAAAGTATACTGTATACTGTATTCTGAATACTATCTTTATAGAAGACAGATTTGGGCAAACTTACCCACTAACATGTTTGGTGGTGCTGGGCTGCTGATGAGAGAGTTACAGACATGTCCACACTTTCTTTTCATAGCCCCCTGCTCCATCTTGTGGATGGAAAATATGCAATGCAAGCTAAAGGGAACCCATAGACACGGAATCTCATCCCTAACCTTGGTCCACAACTTATCAATTTGAAGGTACTGTACATTTAACCTATTGGGAATAAAACATCTCTTATTTACTAGCTATTTTGTTATCAGAATTCAGATGGACTATGATTAGCACAAAATAACCGATACAGAGAATAATTTTTATTGACCACAGGAATCTCCTTCAGTCAATATATGTTTGTTATTCATTTCTAACAGCCATCATTATCAAATTTCAGACACATTTTTCACTGTGTCTAAAATGCTTTCCTTTGCCATTCTGTTCACTTAATGTGAAATATGTCCCCCTCGTAATTCCAGCTTCAAATCAATTTCTGAAATAACGTTTATGCCTGAATGCTGACTTGCATTAAAAATAAATCAAAGACCTCATCAAAACATTTGATGATTCTACCGTTGCGCAGTCAGCATTGGTGTATTGTGAAGGAGGTGTTTACTAAGAAATTTGTGAACAGGTTTTTTTTTTTATTAAGACACAGCCAAGGCATTGAGATTATGCAGTTTGAGAATCTGAATTTGGCTTCTATACTTTCAGCACCTATAGATTTGTATTTTTGTTCCATAAAAAATAATGGCTTGTCCTCTGCATAGAAGAGAAGCTGCCCCAAGCAGGAAAATATAAACACCACGGACTCTTGTTCATGAGGGAGGGTAAAAGAGTCTGTAAGTTTAAGCAATAGATTAATACATTCACAGCAGTACTGCAGGTATTGTACCAGACAAGGCAAGGAAACAGGAGTTATGCCCTTAGACAAAACTTTCTTGAATTACCCATTTATCATTGTGATTAGCTTTACTTTTTATTCATAAGCATTGAAAAGTAACTGACAGAATAAAAAATATTCAGCGTTAAGACACTGAAATTAGATTACCAGTCTTACCTTGCATAAAAAAGTGAGGAATGTGACAATCTTTAAGAACTTCAGAGGAAAACCACTAGATTTAAAATAAAGAGTGAATTTGGTTTGGTCACCAGTGATTGATGTTAATCTATGCACCCCTGAGGAAGAGAACTAGGCACAGCACACAAGGAAGAGATCCAAGGGCAATTCTCCAGGCTTGAGTGGGAATTTCTCAGGAGGTGCTGAAGGCAGATTTTAGTTAGATAAAAGGAGGCCGAGACTGATTTCCTCAGTCACTGTGACACTCAAAAAAACAGACATAAAGTGAGTGAGGTCCAGTTGCATAATCGGTAGTCCTGCTTCTTCATAGATAGAGAATCTTGAGTTCGAAATCCCATACTGGTTATCTACTCTTTGCACATTTTCCTTTTGTCTGTGTGGAATTTCCCTCATGCTTTCTTCACATATTCCCAAAGGACATGCAAGTTAGGATAATGGATGACTCTAAATTTACCCAGTGCTGTGACAGAAGGGAGTACAGGAGTGGGTCCAGTAATAGAATGGTACCTTGTCCAGCGCTATTTCAAGCCTTTCTCCCAGTGCATCCAGGCTGGATTCCACCCTTCTCCCACAACAATTAATTGGATTAATGGGGTTGAAGAAATTATATTATGTGGTAGATGGCACTAATTTACATGGGTTAACATGTTAACATTTACATACCCTATAGTCAACCATCTCTATACAGATGATTCAGGACAAAATTCATATTGCATAGAAAGTTAATATAATTATTTTGTATAGATAAGTTGTTTTTTGAATTGAAAGTCAAAATATTAGAAATAATTATACAAAGTGGAGTTTGTACTTGAAAAGAGCCACTTGATTTACATTTTTCTAGTAATGTCTCCACATGACTTGACAGAAAATCTCTTTTTCACTTCCAGCAGCAAGACGAAAAGCAGCCTCTCCGGTAAATTAAGCAAATGAGCTATTTGAACGTAGCCTTCAACAGCAGCATGAAAGACAAAAGCTTCTGAAGTAAATGAATCAATAGAGCAAACTGAGCTATTTCTACTTATTTTTCATGAAAGATCTCCAAAACATCGAGCGGTAGAAACACAGGTGCATTCTGCACCTGCTCCAACTGTGGCTGCTTTAGCTACAAATTCAAAATGTATTCCTCCCCGCCCTCATGATTCAGGTGGCAGTGAATGTTAATAATGTAGGGCTTCCCGTAGGAAATGACTTAGGGTAATTGGTAGAAATATTTCATCTCTTGTAATGACTGTAAGTGCAATGACCATTGGTTTTGCTGATTTTGGAGTGTTTTTTTTCAGCATTTTATTATAATATTTCATCTTCTGGCATGGAAGACAAACGAATGAATGCACCACATGGAGGTTTAGCAGTGAATATTTAACTCTTTTGATTAAGAAATATCGGGCAACTACAGTAATTACCAATATAACCTTTTTTTTTGCTGTAAATTAAAGCAAAATATCAGCTTACAATTAGTGTATTGTTAGAAGCCAAAACGAAAGCCAGAAACTCTTTCTATTAACCGTTCTTGTTGTGGTTGGCGCATAGGGCCTTCACTGCGATACTCCATCTGTCTCTGTCTGGGGCTGGCCGCTTTGACTCGTCCCAGGACATTCCAATGACCCTCATTTGTTTAAGTATAGTTCTTCTCTAGGTCAGAGCTGATCTTCTTCATCTGCTTTTTTTACTTCCAGGGCTATTGGTTTGCAAACTGCTCTTGTGCACAGGAACTGGTGCAGGCAGGTGTACGTAAAGACTTGCAACCTGTGATACAGCCTCTTGGTGCATCTCCAAGTCTCTACTTCATGATATTGGTATTGGTGTTAAATATTCAGCGCTCGATGTGATGCCTAAGGTTCTTGTTTACCCACACTGGTTTCAGAGTAATGTGCTTTGCAATTTCTGGACCACACATCTTAATCTGACCCACCTGTCTTGTTGACAATACTAACTAGGCATGTGATGCTGTTGACATCTTTGATGGCCTAGTCGTCTGTGCTGACAGAAGCATGCTGGGTTGTGTTTGTTCACATGCTCTTTGTCTTGATGATGCTGATCTCCTGCCCTGCGGTACTAGCAATGCTATGGAGATTCTTTGTATTTGTGTTGATATGCTCATAACACTGTGACAGTGTGTAGCTATCCACAAAACCCAGTTGCTAAGTGAATGCAGATTGTATACTTTATGGTTGGTCAGACATTGTTCTAATGAATTAGCTGATTACAAGTGAGAAGATGATTTATTTACTGAGATAAACTGGGAGAAATGCATACAACCAGAAGAAATAAATAAACCTAGCTACTAAATCGTAATGTGCGAGAAGAATCAAACTCAAAAAACAGGTAAAGAGGTCAAACCAAACGGAACTGGGGTGAAGTATTTTTCTTATTTTATTTAGGAGGATTGTATCCGCAGATCAGATAATGAAAGGAAACCCCAAATGACCATTTATCACACTGATTACCTATTGGTCACAACTCTAGAAGCCACAGCACTAGCAACATGGGACGTGGCACCAGCGACCACTATCAAAATGGCAGAAGGACCTAAAAAATGCGGTCAAGACTTACAACATATCATAATAAATTCACTTTAACATAATCGTGACAGTCAGGGACAGCAGACAACCATACTTAGCTCCATTATTAATATTCAAGCTTTCCAACAGGTCAGCATTGTGGATGACTCTGCAGGTGATGAAATCACATTGACAGTCTTCTGGGTGATGTCAGTTGTCACACACGTGCGATTGGGAAACAGCTGATGGGCCTAAATGATAGTAATTCCATGCTAGACCAGGGGGTGGCTCTCTCAGCCTCTTGCAGACCATCCATGGGAAATCCCACAGAGTTCTGTTGCCACTGATGACATCACTTTCGGTCCCAAAGACGCCACTTCCAGGTTTTCTGGTGCCACAGATGATGTCACTTCCGGCCCCCAGAGACGTCACTTCTGGTTTTGATGCCAATGATGACATAACTTCTGATCACGATGACATTACTTCTGATTCCGGCGCTGATGACATCGTTTCCCATACAGCTTTTTAAAACTGTCATCTTGCCTCAATACCAACTAGTTCTGTTTTGGACTCTGCTCTATGAACATCTCTGTTCAAATTTAAATCAGTTTTGCAGCCAGGAAACAATATACAGGTGGCTGCCCCAAACCTTTACGATGTCTGTGACTTGTTATTGTGACACAGTGTTTTAGGGTTCTCCAGATCACTGTCCTGTACATCATGTTGAATGTCTTCTTAATTTTGACACAGCAGACATATATCAGTGATTGCCACTCCAGCAAATGTTTAATGATGAAGCAGAAAGTCAGGCATTTCAAGCTTAAGTGAGATTAAACCTACATGACATTTGCTGCATATTGAAACAAAGGAGGGGTGTCTGTGTTCATTGTCCATTTTGTACTGGCTCTACTTATTGGATAACTAGAATGTTATGTCAAAGAAATCCTTTAATTTCTTGTTAAAGGTTGCTTCCTTTAATCACTGTCCCCCATGATGTATTTGTAAATAATGTTACTTTTGCCCACATGTAGCAACTTGCAAATTTCTATATTAAACTGCATTTTCTAAGTGCTGTACCAGTTCTGAAGATTGTCCAGGTCTTTTTACACTGCCTTCCCGGTACATGCTGTCATTTTGTTTCACAATTTTATTAACCATACTAGAGTCAATGTCATTAATACAGCATCATGCATGTGTTTCTGAGGCTCACCTTCTGGGCTTTTCAGAACTAAGCAATACCACTCTGGAACACAAATGAATGCTGTCACTGATGGTATTAGCTCTTCTTTCACCCATAGCGCCAAGAAATAGCCCAGTGAGGGTAACTGACTTCTGGTCCAGCGCTAAGGCGCTCCTGGCAGGGGGTTATCTCATTCTGGATACATCAAACCGCTCTTATGTGAAAGCTGACCATTCTAGAGCACCTTGAAGAAACTTCAGCCTTACTTTGCTATTTGCTTTTGTTTTCTTTACTACTAGGGTGTTGTACAATGTTAGCCATTATGGACATAATGAGAACGCAAGGAAAATTACCTTTTATCATCTAACTGAAGAGATTACAATATGCAAGCTTTCGAGGCAGCTAAGGCATTTTGCCTGAAGAAGGGGTTACTCTTGTCCTCAACCACAGAGAAAAATTCACAGCATCTAATAGCAGGTGTTTAAAATTAATATTAAATATTTTCCCTTTACAAGCCAAATGTTATTGTACATTTTTCAGAAAAAAAGCAAAAACTATTTTTCACCCATCTATTTTGCTGGACCCAAAACTTTCATTGTGTTACTTTTGGCCTCCTAACTGCAACATAAATGGATTTTCAGTCACACTCCACTTTTTATATTACCTATTATGAATCAGGCAGCACAAAATCAAGGAAAAGCAGCCTGCATGGCATAAAATAAGCAGGCAATAAATAATTGTAGAGGTGCATTCTGATTTTTAGGACCCCTTATTTGTGAGCCTTGACAATTGTGGAGAGTGTATATTGCATCCATTTTCTCTTGTTTCCGTAATAAATCACAATTAGTGCATTCTCCTTCTAGCAAACTCCCCGGTGCTTTTTTCTGTTATTCTCGACAAATCATTATCCAATGGCTTGTGTTTCCTTCTGCCGTATGCCAATTTTGTTGATGTTTTTCTATAAATGAATGGCATTTATAACTATTTTTCCTGTTTACTATGAATGCTGCCTTTCTAAGAAGTACCTGTTAATAATATTTTAGCAAGAAATACATTTTGCACGTTTTGACATTATGAAGTAGACATGGTTGAATATTCAAGATGTACTTAAGATTAAAATTTTGTTCTCGACCACCACTACAAGCTACATGAGGTAAGCAACATTTAAAAAATATATATATTTTAGGTGGAGTATTTATTTAATGAGTCGGCTGTGAGGTATATTAAGAAAAAAGAACAGGAAATCCGTGAAGCCATTGCTGCAGTTACACCAGTGGACGTGAAGACTCTGTATGTTACCGTTGAAGTACAGTACAGTATATGGTACAGGAATTACACATTGTTTTAACCTTTTTTTGGTGTTTTATATATATTTAATTAGCCATTCCCCGTGGCACCGCATACGTAGTAGTGAAACAGGACAAACTTTAAAAATCAATAAACAAAAAGGTATCGCTAGCTAAGCAGAGGCAAGTTAAACTCCAAAACACAGAGGTACACCGACTCCCCGCTCCTGATGTCACGCTTCCTTCTCCCTTCAGCCCGCAGCCTTTGTCTTGGATTAGCGCAAATATACTGCTCCTGCAAGCAAACTATGATTCTTACAGCGATGAGAGAAGTTGCAAAATCAACCGGAATGTTCAAGCAAATTCTAGAAAAAAACAATCTAAATCCATTAAGTAGTTCTCTTATGAAAACTGGGCAAACATACAGATGTTGGATTTTATATATATAGAGACAGTATATTGTCTAATGTCTATTGTCTAGAATTTGTTAAGTAATCAACTTTATGTTATTGTTAAGGCATGTGGTCAACACTATTAGGAGGTGAGGTGATGAGGCCAAAATTGCAGATTTTTGCATGCGCAGGGGTCCTGCACCAATGAACCTCCATTAATTGCAAGGGATAATTCTATATAAAAATATACAGTATATTTAAAAAGGTAATAAACAAACATTTACAAAATATTACTGTAGATGCCAAACATCTTAAGTATGAAAACAAGTTGGCCAATGACACTGGAGAATACAGTTATAAAACCTTAAAAACTAAAGTCATAACATTGAAATTGTAATAAACTATTTTCAAAACAGCAAATTAAAGAGAAATTGAATAATAAAAGTCTCAAATAATTTGTTTGTAATTCATTACCAAGTCTACATGTAGGACTTTGGAAAGAATTGATGTCAGGCAATCAGACTTTGACACCAGTCGTTTCTCGTAGCTTCAAACCACAATCGCCCTTTCTCTTACACAGAAAACTTGAGTGTAGCTCACAGATGCATTCCCTCAAGACAGTCACTATCTCTGTTACAGCTGGCAGTTCTCATCTCAACATTACATTCTCCACTTTTACTATTTTAAAAAAAGAAAAGGCAGTGGAAAAATCTTTCAACTAACCATGACTGCATTGTTGTGGTAGGCACCTAAATTTAAGGTTGGAGTGAAAGAAGACAGAACCGGTCTGGATGACACCAAAAAATACAAAGAAAATGAAGAAGAAACTGATCAAAAAGAACAGAACAAGAAAGCAGATGAAAACAAAGGAGAAGAGTTCAAATTATTAAACTCTGTCAACCTCCAGTTGTGATGTTCTTCAGAGGCTGCTGACACGCTGTACTCTAGTAAGAAGTTGTCTGGAAAGTGAGGTACTGTAAGTAATCTGTAATAAAAACTGGGTATTGTGTTGGGTCTTCTTCTACATTATATCTTCTTGGGATACATTAGGATAGGCATGTTATCATAAGGTATGCATTGTATGTCAAAATCTATCATCACAACACCATACTATATAGCTAAAGTAACTCTGTAATCTGTGAAATAAAAATAAGCTCAAAGTATACTGCTAGGCACAAGGGAAAATCTCCTGAAAGCATTTATATGAAATGCATGTATTCAGGACTCCAGTAATGCAGTGGGAATCTAAGGGTGTACTCACACTAGGCATGTTTGTTCCATATTGTGCTCAAGTGCAATTGTTCACCCTCCCTACTCCCGTGCTGGCCTGTAGTCACACTGCGCTTAATGTTCTGGGCTCACCATGACCATGCAACTTTGTGTAAAGCCAAAAAAAGATCTGAACATGGAGTGACAGCATGCATGGTTGTTTTGGGGTCGTGTAGAGTGGGATAACGCTCTACCCTTGTACAGATTTGTTGAGTGTGCAGGACACACTTATCGTGCTGCATGTACGAGAGGATTTTTACAGTGGAAAATTATGTTAAGGGAGGAATTTTCAACCTTTCTTACTAACTACAATTCATGTTCATGTGTAGGGTTTTAACTCAAATGGTATTGAATGAAATGAGAATTGCACTATCTGACTGTTGAAGCATTGGTGTCATGTCTGTTTTCCATGCTTGGGCATGTTAATTGATTACAATGGTCCCGAATGCTACTAAACCATGCTCGGGCCCATTTCTTCCAAGTGGGCCAGGGCATGGTACAGTTGGCAAAGCACAGAGTGATCATACTGGTCAAATGAAGTCGACTTTGCAAGGTTATATAAGGACATATGTGCTCATGGAATTGAATGAATTGTTTAAAGTATAGTTATCGCCAATATATCCACCCATCCATCATCCAACCCGTTGAATCCGAACACAGGGTCACGGGGGTCTGCTGGAGCCAATCCCAGCCAATGCAGGGCACAAGGCAGGAATTAACCCTGGGCAGGGCACCAGCCCAGCACAGGGCACACACATCATCACCAATGAACCTAACTTGCGTGTCTTTGGACTGTGGGAGGAAACCGGAGCACCCGGAGGAAACCCATGCAGACACAGGGAGAACATGCAAACTCCACGCAGGGAGGACCCGGGAAGCGAACCCAGGTCTCCTAACTGCGAGGCAGCAGCGCTACCCACTGCGCCGCCCATCGCCAATATACTAACAACCCAATTGTACTTCACTCACTCAGAATATAGAACCATTGTAGGAAGTGTTTTAAGATACAGAAACTTTTATCTGGGGCACATATGCACGAGAACCACCTTTTTCCACCCTCTGCAGTTTTTATATCTGGAAAACATTCTGGATTAAATCACTAAGAGATCTATACATAGACAGATGTGTGAAGTTGCATCCTACGAACAATTACATTTTAAATTTAACTTTCTAGCATAATTAAATAAAAGTAAACAAGTAAATAACATTCGATCTGGCTCTTATATACAAAGTACAGCGACGGCAGCTTCCACCTGCAGCTATAGACTCTCCACTCTAGTGTTTATGCCCAAAACATTACCATTTATATGTTACTTACATAAAAGCCAGATGGAATATTATTTACCTTTATTTATTTACTTACTTCCTACGGCATAAAGTCACAAGTACTTTGTAGACTGCAGAGCTTCCCGTGTACATATCTAAAAGTACAGCGACGGCAAAAGTGCATTCTTTCTCAGATGCAGAACAGTCGCCATGATCTGAGTTCACCTCTGTTATAGCACGTATTTATTTATGTGAAAACAGCAGTGTCAAATGTGGTGAGAGGTGGTGGGATTGTGAACACGACAATAAAACTGAATAAAAAAAAACAAAACTAACTTTTACAAGTATCATATATTTACTCAGGCTGTTACAGACTGAAATCAAATGTATGTTTTTATTCTAAGATAGTTAAGAATAAGTGCAGCTCACTTGTCAAAATAAACTCGACTGGTCTTGAACCCGATCAAGTTAAAACAGGAGGCGCAATGAGGTTTTATTGTGACAACAAAGTAAATGGGAAGAAACAAGAAAAAAAAGGATCTGCTATTTATGAGTGTAGATGAGAACCTTTCCTTTATACTGCTTGTATTACAAATTAGCCATAACCACATTTTACAAACTGCCAGCATTCCTGATACAAAAAGAGCTGTGCAGGAATGAGAAACAAAGAGAAAACAATGCTCCTGAAATGAATTTCAAAGTTTGATGGACAACTGTAGCTCTTCCTTAGGCAGTCTACTTTCTAGTGTTAGAGATGGTCAAATAGGCTGTGGCTTTGACATTTGTAGAATTGCCATCCATTAGCATGTTAGACTTTACTATTTATTATCCCTATCCAAAACAGATATTGTGTATAATATTCTTTTGTTTTGGTTTTTCGTTTCTTTGCTATTTTTCTTACTAAAAGTTGTTTGTTGCCCTGTTTTAGGATTGTGATTTTTGTATGATGGAGCAGATTGGCTGCCTTATTGGTCTATAGTGCTATGTTACTAGAAGTCTAAACTTTCTGAGAGGATTACCTAAGACAAATTAATGAATAGGAAGGTGCCAGACAAAAATGACATTCCCAGGACAATACTATTGGGACTTGACACTGAGATCCAGTCCTGGAGACAAGACAGGTGGTGGTGTTTGTATGGTCTTATTCAGTTCAAAAAGCTTGTTGAAACTGCTCAACACCCACAACTTCACACGATGCGACACATGCTCCAGAGGATGCTCCTGCTACGCAAGTGTTTTACTGTTTATACTTGCATGCATACTTTATGTAAATCTGGAAAAATCCACTACTGGGCAGTGCGAGATATTATCGCAGTGAGAACAGGTTCGGCTTCACCATGTTGTGAATTGCCTGGAACAGCCATTAAATTCTGATGACATCTTACCGCAATATCTCTGAAAAGGATGTTTAATGATTAAATCCATCAATCCAGGAATGTGACCATTCCAGCAAGCATTGATATTATCCCAGCAAACAATCCCTAGTTGGGGCTTCAGCTCATCGCAAGGTGAATACAAGCACTCACATACACTAGCGTCATTTTAGTATCACCAAACCTTCATATCTTTGGAAGGAAACCAAAGCACTCTGTGTCACCCCCATTTGTGTAATTATTAACAGTATTCATTATTTAAACAAAATTAACGATTCTTCTGTAAAATTTAACATACACACACTAATGCATTTCATCATGAAAGTGATATCAAGTATAAATCTAAGGATTCTAAATGTGCAGAGAGTTAGAATATCATAAATGTAATGTGTTCTGTGTGGTGATCTATTGCTGTTTGCCACTGTTGTCAGGTCAGGAGGAAGCCCCAGAAAAAAAAGATGGCACAAAAGATACATGAGATTTTTAAAATGTTGAGTCATTACAATGGGGAATATGCGACACTTGAATATAAAAGCACCAGGAATGCATCTGTATGTCAGCATTTTGCTTCACCACATCGAACCATTCATCAAACATCAAAGCGTGCACATCAGTCCTGTAGGATCCTCAAAGCAGCTTTCTGTCACATGTAGATAGTAAACAGAGACTCTGAAATCACATTCCAAATTTTAGCACTCTACGCCCCACAACTTTTTGCTGGTACTGCAACTCATATGCGTGTCGCATTCATTTCTGAAGACCTGCAGGAGGTTTAAGAAAACCAGCTACTGTAGATATAGCTGAGCTCATGTACTTGCACACGTGAGAAACAGACTTATTAAACAAGAGGCTTCACGCAGATATGGGGATACAGACAAATACCTGACAGGGTGCTGTGCAGTTAAAGTTTGTTGTGTGGATGACTTCAGGTTACAGACAAGAATCTTTAAATGCCGTTTGCATAGATGCACCTACTGTAGGTAATATTCTAAGATTTCAGCCTATAAAGAGACGGCACATTCAGTGCTTGAAAAGGCAATTAATGAATTTGTAGTACTTTGCAGAATTACACTTAGATAGGAAAATATGGAAGAAACTGGAGTGGTGTGATTCAGAGGAACAGCCTGACTCATCTGAATCTCAATGTTGAATTTCTATTTAGGTTCAAAGCTATTCATGGATTGTTCGTGTTTGGACACATTTTTCATTAATTGTACCTAGTACCAAAATGCCTTGGGCCAAAAGTTAATGATTAGGTTGGCAATCAAGTTATCCAATCTGATGAGCATTTTCTGGACACTGAGCTCTCAATGATCAACCATTCTGTGGTTTGCTTTACAAACCTGGAAAGGTCAAACAGGAAGTGAGGACATTCTGGCAATTTCTAGTGGATGACTCTGTTCGACATGCACTTACTTAATACTGTACTATAAGATTGGAATTCCTGCAGACATTAAGTTTGAATGGACATTGTTGAAGATCTCAACAGCAGAAACATTTTACTGGTGTCTGTCATGGCTGAATGAAATAGAAAATGCTTGGCTGCATATTCTGTAAGGTGTTGTGAGGAATGGAAAACTATTAGTACATAATTTATGTAGGCATTTTAGATATATCCTTACTATTGGGGGATTCTGTTCCAAAGGATTCACTTATCTGCTATTACAAAAGTGTAACCCATTTTACAATACTCACAGGCTAACTGAGTCTATTCACGGCCATGTGCAGCACAAAAAACATTTTTGGGAAGTCTATCATGCAGTAGCAAAATGTGAGATTTACCAATAACAGATAAACCCTTAGATGTTTGGGTCTGCATGCACACTACACTGAATGGATGGATTTGTGTCTACCTGGTGCCAAGGGATGGGGAAGCCATTAAAGCCTATCCAATTTGTGAATGGGACTGGAGTCTGAAATTTTACACCACAAATATGGAATTTTCAGTATGTGTGGGAGATAAGCAGGCACTCATTAAGTTTCTTCCTTTTGTACACACCACCTGCCACTACCACCGACTGGATGGTTTAGTAAGGTCTTCTGATCTGCCCTTTGGTGGTTGCTCACAGCCTCTGACAGAGTGCCTAGATGATGATTAGATCTGACTTGATTATAGAAATAAAAGTTTTACCAAGGTTTTCATAGGTGTACAATGTGGAAGGATCATTACCAAGTATCAAGGGGCAAAAGTGGAGGGTTGGCATGTACGCTTGCCTCATATTTCCCCATCAGTCCACCCCTCAAGCCAGAACCTAACTCCTTTTTTCCCATAAGATCAATACTTCGGTACCAGTGGTTTTGTACCTGCGGGGTTATTCAGCAATGTAACCCCCACGGATAATGAGAACTGACTGCACTAACATTACATTAAACCTATATTCATTCATTTTCTTACTTGGTCACTAGTGCATCAAGTGTAAGGCAGGAAGCAATCCAGGAATCTGTGTCAGTCCATCCCAGGGCACATTCATTCACACACCCTTACACTACATTTTAAAAAAATGACAACACTTAAAACCAATTTTGCATATTTCATAAAAAAAATTAAGATCTGAACAGATAATTTGAAATATGTCATGCACTGAGATAAAAGTAGTTATGCTACAGTTGCATGTGTAATAATGCATTTCGACTGGCAACAATTTTCAGTTAATTCATCCATCCATCCATCCATTATCCAACCCGCTATATCCTAACTACAGGGTCACAGGGGTCTGCTGAAGCCAATCCCAGGCAACACAAGGCACAAGGCAGGAAACAAATCCCGAGCAGGGCGCCAGCCCACCGCAGCAGTTACATATGTATTACAGTGAACCCTCGTTTATCACGGTTAATCCGTTCCAGACTCTACCGTGATAAATGAATTTTCGCGACGTAGGATTCTTTATTTATAAATCGAATATTTTCGCAGTTAGAGTATAGAAAACTTGTTTACGACCTTCTAAATACTTTTTTAACATTATTAGAGCCCTCTAGACATGAAATAACACCCTTTAGTCACCATTACACTCGTATTACCCAATATATTAAACAAAATAAGAGAAAATAAGACATTAGATGTTACAAATATCATATTACTAGGCACACTCGCCTTTTAAGGCGACCGACTTTTATCCTCAATTTTTGTGCGCTCCATGTGTACATCAGGCATGTCAGTGTAGGGAATGAGAACATCAAAGTGCCCATTCATAACATCTCCCGAAAACCTAAGTTTTTTTTTTTTATCCCCTCAAGTGCCTGTCCAAAGTCGTACAATGTCAGCCCGAATCTGTACCACTAAAGATGGAGTTTCATGCACTAAATAAGCTATAGATGAGAATAAGCAAGCACCATCTCCCCTGATATTTACTACGCGGTGAGGCATTTGTACTCCACCAATTATTTCCAGAGACATAATTTTGTCTATTTTTCCAGCGCATCGCGCACAAAAGCAAGGGAACGATGAGAGCACCAGAACTCTGCTCACATTGCATCGCTTCGTACCTCAAGCCGCAAGTAGTAAGTCTGTAAAAAGCAGAATACCGCTACGCTTTGCACTCACGGGACGGAAGGACAATCCCGAACGCTTTTATATAGTAGATTATTGTACTGTACATTTAATTGCACACAAACACACACAGTTTTTACACACAACCACTAACCTATGAAGGCACAACCTCAGTAGGAGAGTCTTCAGGTGGTGCAGTATCTTCAGCAGGTGCGTTGTTGTCTTCTTCCGCTGAAGGAGTACTAGGAGTAGGCAGTGGGTGTCTGGGTGCGCGGCTGAAGAACACCTTGATAGGCAGTTGCTGGCGCTGTCTTTTCATATGCGTGAGGAGGCTTTTGTAGGGTATTGCCATCTTTAATCATATCCAAGAGTTTCACCTTCTCCTGGATAGTAAGCATCTTCCTCCAGCTCTTCGTTTTATTGTCCGAAGGCTTAAAAAAAGTAGCACGTTTTAGAGCCATCGTAGGGCTTAGATAAAAGTTCTCAGAAAGCGCAAGCGTAGTGATGTAAGCGTGTATTAGAAAAAAATCACGATAGAGTGAAGCTGCGAAAGTCGAAGCGTGATATAGCGAGGGATCACTGTATAACATTATTCTGTTTTATGTTTTACATTTCTTTCTATGGGACTGACAAGACATTGGGACCCCCAACATCCTTTGGCCAGCTCACCTGAAAGTGTTACTGGCACCTGGTCATAAATTTTCCAGTTTATTTTATTTATTTAGTTTATTATTTTCTGTTGATGTTTTTGTAGCTTTAATCATTGAACCCGGTGGAATAGGCAGCTCTGGATATTATGGGGGACATCTGGATATTAAAGAAGGGGCTTGAGGTTGCTGACATAAAATTGAAAAATCAAAAATCTTTTTCATTCCATCATGCGTTTATGTTTAGCATATAATGTTTAACAACATAAAACATGTAAAGACCCATACCCATCGCACATTAAAAACATCAGTTTATTATAACATTTTATGACGCATAATGAGTTCTGCTAATTCTGTGTTCTTCCCTAATATGTCATGTCCAGAATGTACAAACCCACAGGATGTGGGGAATGCCAAAGAGGGGGGTGAAGTCACAGGTTTTTTTGGTTCAGCTCAACATATTATAAACGGAGGAATGCCATTCATGGTTCATGGTGCCCAGAGATCACAAGGGCCCTAAAAAAGCAACATTACCCCAGTACTGATCTCTTAGGGGGTCCATAATCCTTACCACTGCACCTTGGGCTCGGCTTTTTAAGATCTGGTTAGTTTAATTTTAATGAGGGGCCCTCCTGACCTTTGGGCCTCTTTTGTCTTGATAAAGTATTATATTGCTCTACTTTCTCCTTTTGTATTATTAATGTGTAGCACTTGTCAAAATGCCTCAAACCTCACAGACTTACCACTGTTTTAAGGTATTGTACCATATAACGTCTCCCCACCTTCCCTTCTACATTTATAACCTCAGGCAATTAGGTGTAGTAAAAGACAAGCTGGAGTTAAGTTACACTTTAAATAATGTATTATTGATAATATTCATAAATAATAACAATAGGCAAAGTACATTTGAATATTGGCAACCATACAACCTGATAAATGTTGATATGTAGTTTTTAGGCGGCACACAGACTTGTTAGTTACTTAAAAATGTCTCTAGTTAAGGCATCATTTGAGGTCAGCTTTCTTCAGAACAGGCCGCATGCCTGTCTCAATATGGCTGCCAAGCTGTGCTCCTCATTGTGTTGTCCTTTTCAGTTCATGGTGTGTGAGATGGCCTTTCATCAGTTTGGTTAGAGAGAGAGAGTGAGGTAAAGCAAGCAAATTTATAGGTTTTCTGTCCAACCCCTAGAGCCAATAGGATGTCATGGTACTTAAAGGCTTCTGATACAAGCCAGTTCCAAACAGCCATACTTCAGACCAATGAGGGGATAGAATACCTTCACAACTGCCCTCCAAACCATATGTTAAGGTAAAGCTTGACAGTCAGACAGCCTGACTTTCCTGTGGGATTTGACTGAGAGACTTTAGCAGAGAAACACTTACCAAACTTGTTTTAAAAAAACCTTGTCATAAAATTGAAAGAGACTCATTCCTAAAAGGGGGTAAACATGAATGCTTCTCTCTAATGGTAACACTAAAATTACATTTCTTTGCCTAAGTTACAAATAAAGACATACAAAATATGTATCTACTTGTATGCAAAATGTCACATTACAACAGGCCCATGGGCCACTCAGGGATCAATGTATGCATCTAAGGCTAGACGTCTTCTGTACATACAAGGGGTGTTCAATAATTTACCTACTTGAGTATAAAAGAAAGTAGCAAGAATGCTGAAACAAGTCTGGGTATGTTGTGACATGTCTAAAGGTTACTCATGCACAGTTATAGCTCAGTAAAAGTCTAACATTCCAGGAGACAGGATGTCAGGACAGTCCTCGTGCAAATCAAGTAAGCTTCTTCATGTCAATGTGCCTGGTTCACATGTCACGTCAATCACAAACTGCCATCCGAGATTGTAGGTTCCAGCAGCTGAACTATCCACCCTACAGTCCTGACCTGGGTTATCAATTTATAATTCATAAGTCATGAAATATGGACTCTTGCAGGACTGTGTGCTAATTATTTAAATATCTTACTCTTTCTTTAACTTTTGCATGAATGTCAATTTTCACATATTTGTACTTCCATTTTCTTATTATAGGTGTAATTGGAGTATATGCTTGGGGCTCATTAGTGGAAGTGTGCTTAATTCAATTCATTCAAACCAATTTAATTATATTAAAGATACACAGAATTATTTTTCTACATGGATGTTTGTTCATTTCTCATAATAAGCTTAGCAATTTTCATTTGTATGAATTAGTGCATATTTATATGAGCAGCTACATCATGTTGCAAATGCTAACAGGATTGCTTATACTGCTTATATATTGCAATATGGCATACTTTGGTATAGTATAATATTTTGACCAGTCAGAAAAGATTTAGGTTTACTCTGTATCTCTGAAAATGAAGCTACTGTAACCCCACTTCAGTACTGACATATTATTTAAAGAAAATCTCAAAGCATGCTTTGTAGCAAAATTACCAGTTAAAACACTGGATTTATTGGTATAAGAAAAGGAACAGGAAGAAAGGCCTTTCAGTAAATTGAAAAATGTATATCCTATTTGAGATTAAACAATTGTAATAGTGTAGAAATGCTACTGACAGGTACATCAAGTTATAAAGATTAGCCAGATTCTAAAAATTCTGAAAAACTCAGGAAGCAATATGTAGGATACACTGGGATGAGGGATAATTAAAATCAAAATCATTTAATTAAAAAGAGTGTTTAAAAACATAACAGCTGTGATAAATAAAAGACAACCATTGACTCCATCAAGCTTGTTTGTTAACATATTCATAGGATGTTCTGACATTTCAACAAGATAAGTTTAAAAGTTATTAAGATTTCTTCTTCAACTACAAGATTTGTTAGTACTCTAAATTCCAAAACCTTAGTGGATAAAGAAGTGGTAAAGAGAGCTTGTATCTTGAATTCACTTTCCCATAACATTTACAGGTGTTATTAGATACAGTACCTACAAATTATTTACACCCCCTTGGAAGTTTTCCAAATTTATTGTTACACAACATTGAATTAAAGCAGATTTAATTTAACTTTTTAATGTCAAAGTGCAAAGAGCTTTCTCTAAAATGGTCAAATTACAAATACGAAACACAAAATAATGGATTCTAGAAGTACTGAGTCAGTTAGTAATTTTCCAACCCACTATAAATAAGGTGTATACTTAGACCAAGGGATAAAACCAGACCCTCCATCTGCATCTGTAATAGAAATTTACTTCAAATTAAAACAAAAAAATATATCACCAGTTCAGATAGAAGCATGTAGTTTTAAATGCTGCTTATTGAACATTCGCTCTCTTGGCTGTAAAGCTGTTTTGGTAAATGATATTATATTAAGTACAAAATCTGATCTGTGTCTTCTCACTGAAACCTGGCTTAGTAAATGTGACATTGTTCCCCTAGCTGAGGCATCACCAGATGGATACTCGCTCCTTCATAAGTCTAGAGATTCTGGTTGAGGAGGAGGCCTTGAAATCATTCATTGTAACAAAATGCAAATCATCTCTAAAAATTTAGGCAAATTTACATCCTTTGAGGCATTTATTTTAAATATTAAAACAGATTCCAACACAATTATAGTGCAAGTCTACAGACCACCAGGGCCATATTCATTCTTCATGACTGAATGCCTTTCATCTGATTTGGCTATAAATTATGATCACGTAGTACTGATGGGGGATTTTAATGTACACATTGATGCAAAAACTGACACTTTTAGCAAATGTTTTACTTATTTGTTAAATTCAGTAGGATTTTGTCAGAATGTCAAAGGTCCAACTCATAATCATAACCATACATTAGATTTAATTATAACTTACAAAGTTCCATCCATCCTCTAACCCGCTGAATCCGAATACAGGGTCACGGGGGTCTGCTGGAGCCAATCCCAGCCAACACAGGGCACAAGGCAGGAACCAATCCCGGGCAGGGTGCCAACCCACCGCAGGACACACACAAACACACCCAGCACACACTAGGGCCAATGTAGAATCACCAATCCACCTAACCTGCATGTCTTTGGATTGTGGGAGGAAACCGGAGTGCCCGGAGGAAACTCACGCAGACACGGGGAGAACATGCAAACTCCACGCAGGGAGGACCCGGGAAGCGAACCCGGGTCTCCTAACTGCGAGGCAGCAGCGCTACCACCTCGCCACCGTGCCGCCCAACTTACAAAGTTGAAATTCAAAATTGAAATATTACTCCATTAAATGAAGTTATTTCCGATCACTACTTAATTACATTTGATTTAGTCCTGCCCTTGCCAACTCACTCACAAATTAAAACAAAGATTGTGCGACATCTAGATTGTAACTCTGCTTCAAAATTTATAGATACTTTGAGTAAGTCGAGTGTAATTGTGGAAAACCATTTAGATCAGTTAACATCAAATGTAAAAGTGGAAAACAATTTACATCAGCTAACATCACATTATAATGTGACCTTGAGAGATGCTCTGAACACAGTGGCTCCCCTTAAAACAAAAGAAACATAGAAACTCTCCCTGGTTTAATGAAAATACTTGAGCTCTTAAATTAGAGTGTCGAAAACTGGAGCGCAGATGGAGAACAACAAATCTACATGTCTTTCAAATTGCATGGACAGAGTGTGTTAAAAAATATAAAAAAGCTCTCTTTAAAGCTCACTCAGAATACTATTCTACATAATAGATAGCAATAATAAAAAATCCTTGGTTACTGTTTAGAACAATTGCTAAATTAACAAATGGAAATTCAGATCTACAGTGCAAAATACCAACAGATATTAGCAGTACAGACTTTATGAACTTCTTCAATGAGAAAATTAAAAATATAAGATCCCAGATCTCAGCATCACAGTACAAACCAAATACTAGTTTAGCAGACCCTGTTTCGCATTGCATTCAGCACTTTAGTAATTTTAATCCTGTAACTGAGCAGGAAGTCTTAACTTTAATTTCTAAAATGAAGCCCACTACTTGTTCCCTAGATCCAGTGCCAACAAAACTAGTAAAAAGTACAATTGAATGTTCTTGCAGCGCCTATTCTAAGCATTATCAATAGTTCATTATTGCATGGCACAGTACCTGATGCACTAAAAGTGTCAGTCATTAAACCATTACTTAAAAAGTCAGACCTAGACCCACACATACTAAATAATTACAGGCCTATTTCAAATTTACCCTTTCTCTCTAAAATACTAGAAAAAGTAGTCGCCAATCAGCTTCAGTCACACCTTACGCATTACAATTTATTTGAGCACTTCCAATCTGGTTCCCGCACTGGTCATAGTACAGAAGTGACACTAATGCAGGTTGTAAACGACATTCTGATATCCTCTGAAACTCCACTGTAATTATGTTGTTAGACTTAAGTGCAGCATTTGACACCACTGACCAATCTATTTTACTGCACAGGCTAGAAAATGATATTGGGCTTACAGGCATTGTACTCACTTGGTTTAATTCTTCTTTATCAAATTGATTAAAATATGTGCAGAAATGTGCTGACATTACTCCATCATTATACACAGAAGTTCAATGTGGTGTCCCACAGCCCTCAGTACTGGGACCTTTACTATTCTCAATTTACATGCTTCCACTGGGCTCTATCATTAGGAAACATAATGTTAATTTTTTACTCATATGCAGATGACACCCAGTTATACCTTTCATTTGGATCAAATGAAGTTTCTCCGATGTTGTCTTTAATTAGTTGTGTTAGTAAATTAAAGGAGTGGATGGATGAGAACTACTTGTCTTTCAACACAGATAAAACAGAGATGTTAATTGTTGGAGGGAATGACGCTGATCACAACAATATTTTGTCATCATTTAACTTAGTTGGAATCACCATTAATTTTACTGAATCAGCCCGTAATTAGGAGTTATCTTTGACTCTAGCATGTCATTTAAAGCACATATTACAAAGTTGTCCAAATCATGTTTCTTCCATTATAAAAGTGTTGGGAAATTAAGGCACTTTCTAATTTAATTCATGCATTTATTTCTAGTAGGATTGACTACTGCAATGCGGTGTTCACTGGATGTTCTTTATACAGCCTCCAGTTAATCCAAAATGTTGCTGCAAGAATTATTACAAAAACAAGAAAATACGAACACATAACTCCAGTTCTTAAATCCTTACACTGGCTCCCAATTAAGTTTAGGGAAGATTTTAAAACCCTCCTTTTAACATATAAAGCATTAAATGGCTAAGGTTCAGCTTACTTGTCTAAATTTATCATGACTTACAAACCAGGGCGCACATTAAGATCTCAAGATGCCGGTCTGCTTATGATTCCAAGGATTAATAAAATAACAGTGGGAGTTCGAGCTTTTAGTTACAGGGCCTCTTAACTGTGGAATGGTCTGCTGGTCACCTTTGGTCTCAGCTTTTAAATCCCGGCTGAAGACTCACTACTTCAGTTTAGCACATCCTGACTAGAGCTGCTGATTAACTGTACAGACTGCATCTCTGTTGTTAGTCATTAGCACTAAAACATAAGTAACATGATAGTTATAATTGGATACTAACCCTCACCTATTCTGTTTCTCTTCTCGGTACTCAAATGTGGCACTTGGTGCCACGGCCCACCTGCCAAGTTGTTTTGCCTGCCTAAGGTAAAGTCATCCCTGATGGAGGATCGCAGGAATCGTGGGAAAGAGGGGTCCTTTCATCAGATTAGTGCTATTTAGGCTGTGGAATGGCCAAATGGGGGAGGCAGCTTGATGGATGAGGTCTCCAGGACTCTAAACAAATCCAAATCATATTATGTGATATCATCTACTGTTAAATTCTACTCAGTACTTCTAAAATTTTTATTTTTATACTGTACTGAGGATTTATTCTATTCTGTGTATTGTACTGTATTGTATTGACCCCCTTCTTTTTGACACCCACTGCATGCCCTACCTACCTGGAAAGGGGTCTCTCTTTGAACTGCCTTTCCCAAGGTTTCATCTATTTTTTCCCTACAAGGTTTTTTTTAAGAGTTTTTTCTTGTCTTCTTAGAGAGTCAAGGCTGGGGGGCTGTCAAGAGGCAGGGCCTGTTAAAGCCCATTGCAGCACTTCTTGTGTGATTTTGGGCTATAAAAAAAATAAATTGTATTGTATTGTATTGTATATCCTAACACAGGGTCACGGGGGTCTGCTGGACCCAATCCCAGCCAACACAGGGTGACAGCCCACACACACACACACACACACACCTATACACCAAGAACACACTAGGGACAATTTAGGATCACCATTGCACCTAAACTGCATGTCTTTGGACTGTGGGAGGAAACCGGAGCACCAGGAGGAAACCCACGCAGACACGGGGAGAACATACAAACTCCACGCAAGGAGGACCCAGGAAGCAAACCCAGGTCTTGTTACTGCGAGGCAGTACCGCTACCACTGCGCCACCATGCCGCCCTAGAAGTACTCATTCCACCTTAGTATGGTACACCTAAATCATCACTGCTGCAGCCAATTGGTTTTAGAAGTCACAGAATTAGTTCAATGGAAATCACTGTGGCACAGTTTCACGGTTTCAGACCCCAGACACCCAGCTCCATAACTCAACGACCAGGGGAAGGGAGAATCGAGGCACAGACTGTTCAAAACAAAACAAATTTCTGGGTTGCTTCAGAGGTGCCAATATCTATTTAATATAATGCAATAACAATTACATGCACAGTTCAATGCAAGAACATTTACAAAAACAAGAAAAATAAGTGTAGGTGCTACAGTATATGCAATAATCATAATGACTCCAAAGCAAAAAGTGAAGACAGCATCCAACAAAAAAGATAATCAGAAAGCCTTTAGTTCCTCCGCTTTGAGTAGCAAGAAAAGCGGTATAAAAATATAAAGAATCATTATCGTTATTATTTAAATAATCAGAAATAAAAAGTGAAAAATTATGCACAGACAATAATGAAAGTTGAGCACCCAAAAATATATACATATTGCAAGTAAACCGTTGTCATTAATATATTCAAACTTAAGCACTCTTCTCTACTTCACTAACTCAGCGGTAAATAAGTGTGTGCAAACCCAAAGACCGGTCAAAAGTGGACCTGGTACACTGGACTTCAATTTTATACTGGTAGTGCTTTTGCTTAGCCAATCATTAATCACGTCTTGCAGGGTTACCCAATAGCAAGCGATATTGAGTCACGCACCCTACATCCTCTTCCGCTCAGTTCTTCTATATTTGTATACTTTCTACTTTCCACCTGCCTTCCCACATGTGTTTGCAACCACGTCATGCCGGCTGCTCATTCACCTCTGCAGGTAAATTCAACTGTGAATATTCACTTCATTTCACTCCATCTTTTATTTTTCTATGCTTGTGTTCTCTCTGCCAGCAACTTTCTAAACTCAGCGCCCTGGGACCTCATGTATAAACGGTGCGTACGCACAAAAATATTGCGTACAAACATTTCCACATTCAAGTCTCGATTTATAAAACCTAAACTTGGCGTAAAGCCATGCACATTTTCATGGTAGCTCATACCCTAGCGTACGCAAGTTCTCAGCTCGGTTTTCCGTCAAAGCAGTGCTACTGTTCCTGTATGGTTACCCTTTCTTTTTTAGATCCACATCCGTGACGTGACTTTATAAATACACTGAAATTAACCGCATACTGTTTATTAGTTTAATGCATCTGATTGTAATTAACAATTAACCTGTAACAATATAACGGTCCACAGAATGGCCAAACTGTTCTAAATACAATAGTTGCTTTAGCATTGTTATTCTCACCGCACCTTTTTCTTCTTCTTCTTTCAGTTGCTCCCATTAGAGGTTGCCACAGTGGATCATTTTTTTACCATATTACTCGCACTGCATAGCTTGGAGTATTTACATCCCTGTATCTGAGTGTGAATAATATCTGTACAGCAGCTGACTGGAAAGAGAATTATCGGTATACAACATCTAGCAAACACTACCTTAACCATGCTGTCTATTGAACTGCTCTCATACAGCAAACGCTTCAGAGCCTTTCCTCGCGGTTCAGAAACAGTTTCATCCCAAGAACTATAAACTCACTCAATCAATCCATAAAGTGCTCCTTGTAGAACTGTTTGTACTTATAAGTACAGTTACCTCACTGTAAACTTGCACTACAGTTATAATATTGCCCAACCTGAGTCACTTTATAAAGAGCATATTTACATATGATGGCAATATCATTTTTAAGGTGAAATGCAGCAAAATATGTTTGTTAAATTATACAGATAAAACTTTAACTTCATTTAAATAATCTATATTGTTAATAATTAAACATGTGAGGACACTGTGCCGTTGCACTAGCGAGGAGCTGGCACTCCGTTCACAGATTGTTCCTGTATTCTTGCTGGTGCTGACGCGACACTGGAAGGATGGATGGATGGAATAATTAAACACGTACTATGAAGACATTTCAATGTTCCTTAAACGTTTTGAAGAATCGTCGTTCTAAGCTTACAGATGGTTTAACGTCTATTACAGAGCTGTTTGTGTGTCGATTGGGTATTGGAGAAAGAAAAGGAAGGACAGGAATTGGAGGTTAGTACGTTTGAAAGAGACAGTACTGCTGCAATAAATTATTTCATTGAATAGTCGCGCACAGCGCAGCAAGCATCTTCCGTGAGGCATGAACAATCACTGCACCACCGTGTTCCCATGTTTAATAACATGCTTTAACTCCTATCATCATGAAAATTATATCAAGTATATATCTCAGTATTTTAATTATTCAGAGAGCTGTAATATCATGAATGTAATGGATTCTGTGTCCTGTTGGAGGAAGAGAAAGCCCAGAAGCATGTAGTGATTCGCATACATAGCACATAGAAGATCAAATACAAAACAAAGCATTTATCGTGCTACTTTAGTTACGATAGGATTTGAGAAACTAGTAAATTAAACGATTTTAAGATGAAGTTTATGTTGTTCAACTTTAATGACAAAATAAACTACGTGATTAAAGTAGAAATTTAGAGATTAAAGTTGACATTTTGTGCTTTTTTCCCACTGTGTGCCTTTTTTTTTTCTCTGTACCCTAATAAGCTTTCATATGACACTCAGACGGTGGGATACGACTCGCCTTTTCACGGTGACTTTGATATCTGACAACTTTTTTATTTCGGGCAATGTGTGACTTTGTGAACTTGAGCTTTCGAGTTTCTCCGACATTCTATGTCACTCGATCAACTTCCTTTTGTTGTTTATACCACTGTTTAAACCAACAAATAGTATGGTTTTCCTTGCCTCCACTTGGTATTCGGTGAAATTCTTCTATTCCCCCAGTGCTTTTGCTATTGCCTTTTCACAGAAAACTGAGCTTAAGGGCTATTTATATTGATTTGCATATTAAAAGAGGCGTAATTCTGGGAGGAGTTGTGGAGTGGCAGCAGGCACGTGCACGTGTGTTACTTTTCATGCTGACCAGGATTTATGTAGCGGAAGAATGTGGAAGTTGGCAAATGCACAGATTTATGCATCTGGATTTTTTTGTGCGTAAGCACATTTCTGCTTTTGTCCGTACGCCATGTTATAGTGCGAATTCTATGTATGGCGTTATGCATGAGGCCCCTTATCTTTTCTTCCTGCAGCAGCTTCAGGCACACGCTTTGCCATCTGGGTGCTTCAATTTGAAAGCGTGCTAGTGGTTAATATAGCGCCATTGGACACGCGCCTTGGTGTAGTGCCGGTTCAAGCCTGGCGAAGCCCACTTACATGGAGGCCCCCAAATCACATGTGAGAAGACATTGAACACCAGTGCAACTTTGCCTCACCACTACATTCTCTTGGGCTATAACTATTTATATGTTTGTGATAAACTATAAAAACATATACAAAAACAGCACATTTAAATTCCATGAGGACTCTGCTCATCACCTGTCTGTAGTCAAGAGGTTTCAACTGATTATAACATACATGCCCCTTTATCTGGAAGGTCCAACTTGTGGTAAGAGAGTGACTTGGTTTAATCAAGACAAAAGAACCCTCCATTCAACTGTGAAAAGGTGACTGAAAAGCACAAGTCGTGGGATTTAAACAAGAAAATATCTAAGTCACTGGAGTTCAGTTAAATCAATCATTCTGAAATGGCAAGAGTATGGCACAATTGTAAATCTGCTTAGAGCAGGCCATCCACAAAAACTGAGTGATCATACAAGAAAAAGACAGGTTGGAGGCTACCATGAGAACTATGAAGGAGCTCTGATTGGAGCGACTGTGCAAACCAGTTTTACCAGTTGCAGCTAAATGGGAGAGTGGCAAAGAGAAAGCCACTGTTAAAAAAAAAGTGCATGACATCATATGTGGAGCTTTCCAGTGTGCTGGAAGAAGGATTGATGAGACCAAAACTGAGCTTTTTAATCAACAACATTTATTTAGATTGCATATTTTCATACACAGGAGGTAGCTCAAAGTTTTTTACAAAACCAAAAGAAATAGTCAGCATACTGAACAACATGTTTGGTATAAAGAGGCACCATCCCTATCGTGAAGTATGCTGGTGGCAGCATCATGTTGTGTGTGGGGTTGCTGCTCTGCAGAAGGCCCTGGAAGGCTTGTAATGGTAGAGGGTACAAATGAATGCATAAAAATACAGAAAAATCCTGGAGAAAACCTGATGTAGTCTGCAAGAAACCTATTACTTGGGTGATTTATTTTCCATCAAAACAACAACCCCATGTATAGAGCCAAAGCTGCAAAACAACAATGTGAATGTCCTGGAGTGGAAGGGTTAGAGTCCAGATCTTAATCCAATTGAGAATTTCTGGTTGGACTAGAAAAAGGACGTTCACTCGCAATCCCTATGCAGTCTGACAGGGCTTAAAAAGTTTTACAAAGAAGGATGTGTGTCTGGAGGCGCAAAACTGATAAAGAGAGACCTGAGCACACGGACTTGAGTCTGTCATGGCTACCAAAGGTGCATCTACTAAAGTAAATACTGGATTGAAGGGGGGTGGGATGACTATTTAATCAGTTATTTTGTGTTTTATATTTGTAATGAAGTTAGACTGCTTTGCAGAGATCTGTTTTAACTTTGACATTAAATAGACTTTTTCTGTTTATCAATCTCAAAAAAGCCAGTTTAACTCCACTGTGATTCCATTCTTTATAATAAAATGTGAAAACACCCTTGAGGGGTTGAGGAGGGGTGACTTTTATAGCCAATGTACACAATTCACTTTGTAACTTAAAAAACAAGTTATCAATGTCTCAAAGTATTTTGAAGACCTGGATTAAACATTGCCTGGAGTACTTGACCAAGGGCATACTGAAGTGTAAGCTCAAGGGCAGGGCAAAACATCTGGAATGAAGGAATACAGCATTTAGACTTTAATCACCTTTACCAGCCTTTCTTAATTTTATTCCTTTTGTTTGTCTCTCATTAAGATTTTGATTCCTTCTGTTACACTTCATTATTCTTTTACTATTTACACATACCTAGTATTTTTTATTATATTCATATTAGGGGCATTTAATGACCGGGATAATCATTATTAACATCCTTTTTTCTAAAATCAAAAACTATAACTTTACATTTTTAAAATGTAGGTTATATTGTATCCTGTACCACACAGGTTTTTTCTCTGTGGGATTATCTACAGACTTAGTTCAGCTTTGTTCAATCAGAATCTCTGGTGTATCCTGCCATATGTACAAAGACTGCCCTGTCTTAATTCTCTAGAAATTTGTTTGTTCCTTTCTTTATGGTTTACCTGATTCTGCCTTTACTCCTATTTTGTTATTTTATTAGGACAACTCATGGATCCAAATGTGTTTTAGTCCATATATTGTACTACTGAAATTACTATTGGTATCCTGAAGGAAGTCCCCTAACCTTGTTTGCTCGTGATCACTGACTCTGCTCTTTCTTGTAATTGCAGCAATTAATTCTGAATTGTTGTCGCGAATATTTATCGTATCTTCCAAGTGTACTCTTGATTTATTCTCTACAGCTGCTCCACTACTTAACAACTCGTTGCATTGCTGGGAGTTTGCAATCAATCATGGATAGGAGATTAACATCTGTTTATATTCTGTGATATGTTTTTTAATAATAATTATCATCGTCATCATCATTTGACTGTAAAGTGCTGTTAATCCCGTCATTTGCCAGGAAAAAAAATTAGAATAGGTCAGGAAAGCAATGCTGGAGTGAATGAATTGAGCACAGCTGTTTAGGGAATACATCCATAAGCTTCGAATAACACACACTTCACATGATGCATTTTAACATGCGTTCATGCACTTATGTCCTCTGGGATAACTATTTGAAGTTTATGTGTGCTTATTTATTCACCTGTATATCTGATTTTGAGTATTTTGTATATTTTTTTCAGTTCAAGGTGATCTTAATTAATATTTTGATTTTGTAATGCTGGGTTGCAATGTGCCAGAGTGGTTAGGGTTGATTCCTCACAGCTTTACGAAACTGAGCTCATATTCTTGACTTGGCCACAAAGTGTTTGTTCGTCTCTTATCTATATGGGTACTGCATTTTTTCCCTTTAAAGATGTTTATTTTAGGTTAATTGGCAGCTCTTATTTGTCCCACTGTGAATGTGTATTGGTTTACACACGAATTTGCCCTGTGATGGACTAGCCTCCATTTAGACCTGGTTTCTGCTTTGTGCCTGATGTAGTACAAAGCAGGTATAGGTAACAGATTATTGAATAGATATGGGAATGCACAAAAAAATTAATGCTCACACAGAATACTGTATACAAAGAATCAAATTAAATCTGTATTTCCACTAGGGCTGGCAACGTTAACATATTAACTCATGCGATTCATTTTTTTAAAGTATAGTGCATTATGTTTCCTTAATCACATTACTCAACACTCCTTGCTTTCTAGGCCAATAGTTTTCAAAGAGGAGGCTGTAACCCCGGCAAGGCTGATGTTTATACAATACAATTTATTTTTGAATAGTGTGGCATGGGGCCGGGGTCCATGCCCGGCCAGGGCGCCCCTTCACTCTATATTAAGGGGGTGCAGCCTTGGACGGTACAATACCTCCCCTGGACGCTAGATGGCCAACCCCCTGGGTTGGAGTGGTGCCTCAGTTTCCCTCAGGGCTCCATAGGAATTGGAGTTGGGTGTAGCCCTGTTGGGTCCCGCAGGCACGGCTGCAGCTGAGACTCCTGAGCCCATATGGGCAGCGTATTCTCCACACCCAGAAGTGCAGTCGGAACTCGCCCATCAACCACCTGGAGCACTTCCGGATGGACTATAAAAGGGCCCAGCAACCACCACTCAATGGCCAGAGTCGGAAGGAGGAGGACAAAGCTTAGAAGAGGAGCGGAGGTGCCGAAGGCGAGTGTTTAAGTGCGTTATTTGTGTCTTTTGGGACTGTGTTGTGCCTGTGGAGTCACGGGGAAGATGTGCCCCACAGGTGAAGAAAAATAAAAAGTCTATTTATTTTATATGTGCCTCCAGTGTGAGTCTGTGTCGGGTCAGGCACCTATATTGTGCCTTGTGGCAATAGCCTAAATTTATGTAAGGAGGGCTGCAATGGGCTTTAACAGGTTCTGCCTCTTGACAGCTCCCCAGCCTGGACTATCTAAGAAGACAAGAAAAAACTCCTAAAATAAAAAAAACCCTTGTAGGGAAAAAAATGGATGAAATCTCGGGAAAAGGCAAATCGAAGCAAGACCCCTTTCCAGGTAGGTTGGGTGTACATTGGGTGCCAAAGAAAGGGGGTAAATATAATAAAATAACCAGAACAAAACACAAGTAATCCTAAATACAATAGTAATACTACAAGTACAGAGCAAAATGTAAGAGTAGATGAAATCACGTAATACGATTCAGATTTGTTCAGAGTCCTGGGGACCTCGGCCTTCAAGCTGTCTCCCCCTTACTGGCCATTCTAGTGCTGAGTCGGTGGTGGGCCGGACAATATGATGAAGGACCCTTCTACCCGACGATTCCAGTGCTCCTCCTTTAAAAACATCAGTTGTGATTTTAAAGACTTAAATTGTCTGTTTTTTAAATAAACATCCAGGTAACTGAAAATGCTCTTCAGTTGTTACATAACATTGTATATCAATGTAGTTATACACGAGAACGGCGCAATTCACAAGTAGCCGAAAGGGAACAAAAAAAAAAAGTCAGGTAAAAAGTGGCACTTAAAAGAACACAAAGCCGCTGAACACAAATCTCCACCCTCAGTTGTGGTTCGATCCCAGCGTTCCTGCTGTGACACTCCACTCCTGTCTTTCCAAAATGAAGCTCACATTAGCTCAGAGACAGAACGCTGCCTGTCATTTCCACACTTTGCACCAAGTGAACATCTCAGGTGAGTGCTTTATTTCTCACCCCCCAATCCAGCATGTCTAACAGTAGGGTCCAAAATCTGTGTCAGATTACAATTCATGAAAGTTAGGCTCCACCTATGTCCATGAATGAAACAAAATCTAAAGCATTAACTACTGCTATGTATGGATCACCTCAGACTGCAGACTTCTCAATATATTTGAAGATACAGAGCTAAAAGACCTCTTTTAACGAAGTCTGACAATTCTTACACATTACCTTCACATGGGACAAATGGGTCACATATCAAAGATTTACATGAAAGGCACAAATGTTTAAAGTTTGAGCAACTACGAAGTTGTGCAGCAATCACATTCACCGGAGACTACTAGTCACTGCTGAACCACCTCGGTTAACGGTGTGATTAATTTCTACTGATGGACACATGGTGGCACAGGGTTTAGCTTCTTCTCTACTCATAGGGTTTGGTTTATGCCTGACCACACTCCCTGTGTAATTCCTCATACATTCTAAAAAAGACACACTCAACCTGTAACTTGAGTCTCTAAATTAGTCCGATGGGAATGAGCATAAATGATGGTGTGTAAGAAGCGCCTGTGTTAGACTGGAGTCCTATTCAAAGATGATTCCTGCCTTGCTCTTGAGGCTGATGGAGATAGACCCCAGTTCCAGTGATTCTATATTCGACTATCATGGTTAACCAACTGAATGTATGGAAAATTGAATGAATAGATTTAAAGGGTTTGTCGATGCACAGCAAGAAATTCTGTTGAGTTAAACTTATGATAGAGAAACATGTAAATGGCTGACATAATTGCTTAAAATTCATAGCAAGCCAGAATTTCATAAGACCCAAATTTGACCTGCTTCATCTCTGGGCTGGAAAAAGCACGCTTGTGTGAAAGTAGCTTACAGCGGCGTGCCTGTCAATGCACTTGCCAACACTATAAGCTGGACTGTAAGTGCACGATTCATTGCCTTCTGCAAGAGAGATTAAAAGGATTTCTTTTAGCGCGTAATGCGAACACCACACATAATTTATACTTTCATTTTCTTTTGAAAAATGTAAATAAAAATTCCAAAACAAGTTCCATATTTTATATACTATTGTACCCTTCAGAAATAATTCCAAAAACATTTCACTTGAACCATATAGCATATTTTTTCTTTGATAGATACTTGTACAACTTACATGAAAATACATTAAGCATCCTCCTCATTGTTGTGTTGAGCTCAGTTTAAGCTCTGTTAGGTCAATTCTTAAACCAAACCACTGTGATCCACTAACTGCCTCGTGTAAAAAAAAGGTTACATTTCAAAAGAGGGGAAGAAGGAAGATGAGAGCAAATAAGGAAAACGTGTGAAAAGGTGTGAAAAAAAAAATGACTTACTCAGTGCAGGTCAGTAAGCCAAAGGCTAATATTTATATAATGGTATTGTTCATGTTTTTGTTAATTAAATTAAAGACAAAAAGACCTTTGAATTGAAGTTCCCTCTGAATCATGGATGTGCACTGATCCTTTTTGTGGACAACTGCTCTAAAAAGTAGACACTGGGCACCTTAAAGGACGTCATTTGTTTCATTTTAATCCTGGAGACAAATTAATGCCCACTTTCATTTCTGTTTTTTAATTACACTGGGATATTTGCAACCTTGAGAAGAAAGTGGCCAGGTATGAGACCAGAACTCGTCCTGATAGGGATGCCAATGCTGGATGCCATCCATTACAACTTCTTGATGGAAGCAGTCAGTTAGGTCCTAATGAGAGAAAAGGGCACTTGGGGCAATGAGGCGAAAGGGGTGGGGGCTTGAAGCACCATAGCCACCCTATAGTGCCCATCCCTGCTCTGAATGTTAGTCTGTGTAAATAAGCGAACTGAATGCGTCCTGGAGGTGTAAGTTGTGTCTTCCAGCAAGGGTAGATGGGGCCTCAAAAGTGTAAGTCATGCCTCCCAGCACCAGAGTTCCAGCAACGTCATAGCACATGTCCTCCAGGTCTGCTTGCAACAGAAAATGGGACCCACATGGAACATATTTGAGAGGGCATTTCGCTCAAAATTACTCTTAAGCTTTTAAGCACAATTATTGACTTAGGTATATTAGTTATAAGGGCAGTGTATTTGTTAGGGGGGTGTTGGGGGGGCTAAAAAACTTGAAAAATTTATAGGGACATCATACACCTGTCAAAGACTCTGTAGGACAACCCTAACCCTTCCTCTTATCTTTAGTGTACCCCAGGATCCTTCTATCAGAGTCTGCTGCTATGTAACACTGATTATGCAGTAGTGACATTGTTATGGCTCTTGTGTGAAAAATGGCAAGCAATCTGAAAGGACATTTAAAACAAGAACCAGGAGAAAAATAGAAAAAGTGTTTAAAAAAAAAAAAACAATAGTCCAAAGGACAAGCAAAGGTCTGCACAAACAATTCAAGATGAGTTTAAATAAAAAGAGCTGAAGCCCTGAACTAAATAAAGTTTAGAGTAAATAAAGTTTAAAGTTTTGAAAAGCATACAATCACTGATTCATTTCTGCGTATTGGCATAATCAAATCAAATAATATAAATGATAACCACTTGAGATTAGAGTTTTCCCATTTTTATATATGTGTAATTTTTATGTAACACATCAAATTTCTAATTAATATATAAATTAATATATATAACGATGGCATGCTAATGTATACTCTTTGTTTACATATTTTTCTACTACTAGTCAGTCAGTCAGTCATTCTCCAACCCGCTATACCCTAACACAGAGTCATGGAGGTCTGCCAACACAAGGCACAAGCCAACACAGGGCGCAAGGCAGGAACAAATCCCTGAGCAGGACGCCAGCCCACCGCAGGGCACACACACACACAACCCACTAGGGACAATTTAGGATTGCCAATGCACCTAACCTGCATGTCTTTGCACTGTGGGAGGAAACCAGAGTACCCGGAGGAAACCCACGCAGACATGGGGAGAACATGCAAACTCCACGCAGGGAGGACCCAGGAAGCGAACCCGGGTTTCCTTACTGCTACCACTGCGCCACCGTGCAACCCTTTTTCCATTACTAATGGACATTAAATGGGATCTCCCATTGGTGCCCCAACCCTTCTTTTGTCTCCCTCATCATTTTACAAATATACAGTACTAGCAAAATACCCGCGCTTCGCAGCGGAGAAGTAGTGTGTTAAAGAAGTTATGAAAAAGAAAAGGAAACATTTTAAAAATAATGTAACATGATTGTCAATGTAATTGTTTTGTCATTGATATGAGTGTTGCTGTCATATATATATATATACACACACACACACATATAAAGATATATATACATATATACATATACACATATCTACATATACATATATATACATATATATATACATATACACATCCACATATCAACATATATATATACACACATACACATACATATATACACACACATATATATACATATCTACATATACAGTATATATATATATATATACATATCTACATATATACTGTATATAGCTAAATCCCCACGCTTTGCAGCGACGAAGTACAGCTTTTAAATTTTTATTAAGAAGAAAAGAAAACCTTTTTAAACTGAGGGAAAATATACCAATAACTATTTGTTAAGGATCTCTTTGTATACCACGTTGCCAGTTCAGCACTCCGGTTGTAATATGACCAAGCTGTGTGAGCTCACTCATATAGTTGTCCAGGAGAAAAGCAATCTTGCCTCAAATCAATGGCAACCTTTTGTATGGTCTGTCCCTGAGACTTCTTGCTTCTCATCGTGAAGCATAGCCTTACTGGAAATTGGAGGCATCTGAATTGAAATGGGAGATCAGAGGGTATAACGGGGATGCGAGGAAAACATTCAGAGTGTGCAGAAACTCTAGAGACAGCGGGTGTATTAACTTGTGGATTTTTCTGTGAGTATTTGGTGGCAGCGTGACGAAGTTGCTTCCGCAAGACCGCGTTAGCTGTGGAGCTCAGCTCGGAGCATATTCTTTTCCTACCTTGTCAATTGTGTAACGTGTTTTTTGAACAGGTTTGATTAATGGAAGGGATCACTCGTACTGCGTTCAGTCAGTTCACGTGAGCTGCTCTCTTGTGTGATGTTGCGATGTCCACGGCTTTATTTAATGTTAGCTAAGACCCGGCACTTAAAAGTTTCTCGTTACAGCAATTTTAACTCCGTTCGTCATAGGCATGACAAATGGCAGCGGGAGCGCGTCTATGAGCCTAATTTAAACTTACGGTTTACACCGTGCTTTGTTTCCGCATTAGCTGCACTTATGAATATGCTTGTATGCGTTTTTTCTTCAGCTCTCTTTGGAGCTCTTCCTTGTTTTCTACGTAGTGCATTCACAGTCAGTTCACGTGATTACGTGGGAGGCGTGATGATGCGACACTCAACTCTGCCTCCCACGGCCATCGAGCTGCAGTCTATTACAGTATATGGATAAAAATAGGTTCCAGTTATGACCATTACACGTAGAATTTCGAAATGAAACCTGCCCAACTTTTGTAAGTAAGCTGTAAGGAATGAGCCTGCCAAATTTCAGCCTTCTACCTACACAGGAAGTTGGAGAATTAGTGATGAGTGAGTAAGGGAGTGAGTGAGTCAGTCAGTGAGGGCTTTGCCTTTTATTAGTATAGATATACATATCTGTATTGTCACATGCATGTGCATTGGAGATGTGTACAGGGCTCTGGTAAGGTAAGCCATCTATCCAAACCCTTGAGGGATCGTGGTTGGTAACACTTTCTCACCCACAGACCGAAGGAAGAGCCCCGTGACGACTCTGACATCACTTCCTGTGTCCCGCAGGATGTCCTGCCTCAGGCACTATTTAAGAAACAGTGGCGTTGGAAGTCATCATTCAGTTAGGAAAGAACATCCAGTGATCACAGAGCTCCACGTAGGAAACTTCAAGGAGAGGAGATTCTTAGAAAGCAGTTAGCCTACGGCTACACAGGATGGGAGACGTACGTGATTTCATTTGGGCCTTTAAATTATTTATATTAGGTGTAATATTAGTACCCTGCTGGTCCCTAACCCTTCTTGATCTCTCTCTCTTGTTTTTTTTCTTATAGTATATATAAGCCATAGATATCTAATATATAAAAGCTGAACGTATGTATTGGTGGGTGTGTGTGTGTGTGTGTGTTTGTCCAATATGCAAATCCATGCTGTTTTACTTATCTCCACCAACTTTTGTACAGAGTCCCCATTTGCAAAGAGAAATACCAGAGGCCATGTTTCATTGTGAAATTTACTTGGTGCCATCACTATTGGCAGTGCCAGTTGCTGCCTCCAACCTTGCGAGAACATCCTATATACAAGTGGCACACTGATATACAGTATTATTATCATATGTTCAATGATTTAAAGTGCGAATTTAAACATTAGTGAGGTAGCTACCTCGCTGATGATGAAATGCATTACATAACATAGAGAGAAGCTGGACCTGGGAAGTTCTTAGGAAAGATAAAGAAGATAACAGAGAATTCTAGAATCAGCTACTCCCTTGTTCACTAAACATAAATGGAACAGGATGCGAGTTGATTGCATAGTGATTTGACAGCTAGCAGAGATGTGTTGGCATGCCATTTAGGATCTCCAACTGAGACCAATGAAATACACAGTTTAAATACATTCATTGAATGACAGTCAATTAATTGCTGCATAAACAAGAGAAGATGAGAGTAAGCTGCTATTCTGAAAATTTAGCAAATTTGCTTTTTTAGAAATTGTGTGGTAGAGATGCATTAGTTTGTCTTAAATGCACATTAAGAAGCACTTCATAGTAGAAATCATTGTCATTGATCTTAAAGTATGTTATTTGTCTCTAGACATGAAACACTGCAACACATGTTGTAGGGTGATTAAAAGAGCAATTTCACAATTTTGAAACCATTGAATAAAAACTTTTAAAATCATAATTATATCCAACCTTCATTGAAGTAAACTAATTTTATTCCTAAATGATCAGATTAACTAAAACTCTGCATATGAATGAAATCTGATCATCATCAGGTGTATGCTGAGCATCCTGAATTCCAATCCTACACCCACTCACCATCTGTGTGCAGTCTGTATATTCTTCCAGTGTCTGCTTTACTTTTTCTTCTGAAGCTCTAGTTTTGTTCCCACGTTTCAAAGATATGTGCGTTAGGTTGACCAGCCAATTTAAACTGTCCTTGTATGAGAGGAGTGTATGCCTGAGAATAAGTGAGTAAACTCAGTGATGAATGGTGCCCAGTCCAGTGTTGGCTCCAGTCTTGTACCCAGTGCTGCCCAGATAGCCGATGGCCCCAGCTGTTCTCAACTGGATTAAGTGGGTTTGAGAATGTTATGTTTTGTGCACATGCTGGTGAAATTTAAAGGATACTGAAACTGAATTATTAATAATTAACTGCCATTTAAGAATAGGAGTACACCCCAACTATGAATTGTATTATGTGATTGCTAGAATGAATAAAAGCTCAAAAAGACAAAAGAAAATAAAAAGCAAGAAACAAACAAAAAAATGTCAGTGTTCATCAAGACGTTTTTCCAACCTTGGAAATGACTCATTATATTCCTCATATTTAGATCAGATTAGATTAGATAAAACTGTATTAATCCCATGGGGAAATTCAGGTGCATACAGAAACAGAAACATAAAAAACAAAAATACAGACTTACAGGACACATAGTACAGACTATCAATCGATAAATAAATAAATATAAATGAATACATCAGGTGGAACCAGAGAAATTGTTCCATAAATGTACCCTCATATTTAGCATACAATACTTCAGTATAGTGTTGTTTTATGATTTTATTTTTATTTCAAGAGAACAAATATGCAGAGCCAACTCTGATACTGGCAGCATTGGCTGCAGGGCAAGAACTAACCCTGGACATGGCACTGGTCCATTATGGGATACACTGACCTAGACTGGGCCTATTCAGAGTCATCAACATATACCCTCACTGCATGTCTTCAGACTGTAATAAGAAATAAGATCAGCCAGAGGAAACTCACTGACACCACGAGCAGAACTGACATTCTGTGCTAGCCTTTGTGTCAGCATGTCTTCCAAAACATGAAGTGGGTTGATTTAAAACTAAATGTAAAAAGCAGAATCGCAAGCATTTACTAAAAATAGATATATTATTCAAAGTCAAATAACATAGTTCTCATATTTCCTTGCATTTACAGTCATTGTAAAATAGAGCAATTTTACATTTAATTATGAAGATAGCGGTCATGGCTACACAATCTATGCTACTTTTATGTATTCAATTTTATTTTAACACACATACACAAACAGAGCCACTTATACAGTCAATTTTAATTGAATTAATTTGTCATCTTTGCACATCAGTCAATACTCAATTACCCATAAATAAATTAAAAATCAAAAAACTGAAATCTCTCATTTATATAAGTTTTCATTCCCTTTGCTATGGCACTCCAAATTGAGCTTACGTTTATCTTGTTTGGTTTAATTATCTCTGAGATGTCTGAGATGTCTATAGAACTTTTTTTGGGATATAAAAATCCTTGCATAGTTATCGGGAATGAAAGAGACTCACCGAAAATAAATGCGTTTTGTGCCATTTCTGCAAGCAAACTTTATGGACCTTTCTTTTTTGAAAAGCAAACTGTGACAGGATTTTCATACCTGGACATGCTGCAAAACTGGTTGTTTCTCCAACTTCAAGAAGATTCAAATGACTTAATTTTAATACAAGATGGTGCCTTGCCTCATTTCCACTTGGAGGTCTAGCATTACCTCACCGACACCATTCCAGAATGATTTATTGGAAAAGGTGGACAACAGACACCATTCCAGAATGATTTATTGGAAGAGGTGGACAGCAACATCTTGCTCATCGTTTATGGCCTCCAAGGTCTCCAGACCTTTCCCCCTGTGATTTTTATCTTTGGGGGTACATTAAAACTGTGAATTCAGTAAATTGGAACCAGTTGACTCGTGTGGCAAGAAATGATCTACAGTTTTGATTGTCGTGCTACACACGGTGCTCATGTTGAGTGCATGCAACCTCAAGGACCATAGGACCAAACTTTGAACTTTACCCTATCCAGTGATGTGCGGAATGTGTTTCTGTCTTATACAGTTTGTTTGAAATACATTTTTAAAATCTGCCTCGCCTATGGTTATGAGTTGTGGGTAGTGACCAAAAGAACAAGATCGCGAATACAAGCAGCTGAAATGAGTTTCCTCCGCAGGGTGTCTGGGCTTTCCCTTAAAGATAGGGTGAGAAACTCAGTCATCCAGGAGGGGCTCAAAGTAGAGCCACTGCTCCTCCGCATCAAGAGGAGTCAGATGAGGTGGCTCGGACACCTGATCAAGATGCCTCCTGGACGCCTCCCTGGTGAGGTGTTCTGGGCACGTCTAACCGGAAGGAGGCCCCGGGGAGGACCCAGGACACGCTGGAGGGACTATGTCTCTCAGTTGGCCTGGGAATGCCTCGGGATTCCCCTGGAAGAGCTAGAAGAAGTGGCCGGGGAGAGGTCTGGGTATCTCTGCTCAAGCTGCTGCCCCTGCAACCCAATCTCAGATAAGCGGAAGATGATGGATGGATGCTTTATCATTTTGAATAGCCCTGTATATCTATAATATGTATAAGTGTCTGTGTGTATGTGTATATATATATGTATGTATGTATGTATGTATGTATATGTATATATATATGTATATATACTGTGACGAACAGCCGGGTCCCATGCCCGGCCGGGACGCCTCTGCTGCATATGTCCCGGGGGAGCCATTATGGACATTGCAGTACCTTCCCCGGGGCGCTTGGGGGCAGCCTCCCTGGCCGTGGATCCCTCCTCAATCTTCCCCGTGGCTCCAAGGGACATGGAGTCCACCACAGCAGCCCGGTTGGGAGATGGGGTGGCCGCTAGGGGTGCTGCGGACAACCAGCCACCACGCTGGACGGTTTATCAGCCCCACCCAGAGGTGCAATTAAGACCAGCTGGTCAGGCACCTGGAACACTTCCGGGTGGGGTATAAAAGGGCCTGCCTTCCAGCAATCAAGGCCAGAATCGGGAGGAAGAGGACGAGGTTGCCTGGGAGGAGTGGTGGAGCAGGAAAGTGTTTGGTTTTTGTGTATTTGGTGCTTTGGACTGTGTTTGGGTTGTGTGGCACGGGGAAGGCGTGTCACACAGCTGAAGAAAAAATAAAAAGCCCTTTTAGTGTGAACACGTGCCTCTGCGTAGTCTGTGCCGGGTCGGGCGCTATATAGCGCCTTTATCACAATACATATTTTTATAAAATGTATATGTGTATTGTGGAGGACTGCCGGCTTCTCATGCCGGTCCTCATCCCCAGGCCACCAGGAGGAGCCCTCCCGACAGCAGGATAGTGCCCCGAGGTCCAGCAGGGCCTCATGGACTTTGCAGTATTTATATACAGTCCTGCTGGATACCTTGGGGGCCACCAGGAGTCACTGTGGGGGGGATTATGGGCTCTTTTGTGCGTTATGACCCGGGGGTACGGCACGGTCACGTGACGGGAAGGAACAACGTACTCCCGGGTTAAAATAGAAGACTGATTGCCCTGACCCGGAAGGAATAAGGAACTGTGGACTGCTGGAACAGGAACACCTCCGAGTCAGGGGCTATTTGAGGACTGTGGCTCAGTCCAGACACTGAGCTGTGCTGGGTGGGAGAGGAGCAAAGTGTCTGGGCGAGGAGGAGAGGTTATTGTGTTTAGTTAGTAGTTAAATATAAATTATATATATAATTATATATAAAAGTTAAATATAAAAATTCTTTGTGAGTTGTGGTAATCACATCTCAAAGATACACGATATCCGATATGGTGTTCCACAAGGCTCTATCCTGGGTCCGCTGTTGTTCTCAATCTACATGCCTCCGTTAGGTCAGATTATCTCAGGTTACAATGTGAGTTACCACAGCTATGCTGATGACACACAGATGTACTTATCAATAGCACCTGATGACTCCGACTCTCTCGATTCACTAACACAATGTCTTACTGGTATTTCTGAATGGATGAATAGTAATTTTCTCAAACTAAATAAAGAGAAAACTGAAATCTTAGTAATTGGCAATAATGGATTCAATGAGGTTATCAGAAATAAACTTGATGCACTAGGTTTAAAAGTTAAGACGGAAGTAAAAACTTAGGGGTAACCGTTGACTGTAATCTGAATTTTAAATCGCATATTCATCAGACCACTAGGACAGCATTTTTTCACTTAAGAAACATAGCAAAAGTTAGACCTCTTATATCATTGAAAGATGCGGAGAAATTAATTCATGCTTTTGTTTTCAGTAGACTAGATTACTGTAACGCACTCCTCTCAGGACTACCCAAAAAAGACATAAATCACTTGCAACGAGTGCAGAATGCAGCTGCTAGAATCCTAACTGGGAAAAGAAAATCCAAACCCATTTCTCCAGTTTTGATGTCACTACACTGGTTGCCTGTGTCATTCAGGATTGACTTTAAAATACTGCTTATGGTTTATAAAGCCTTAAATAATCTCGCTCCATCTTATATATCGGAATGTCTGACACCTTATATTCCAAATCGTAACCTCAGGTCTTCAAATGAGTGTCTCCTTATAATTCCAAAAGCTAAACTTAAAAGAAGTGGTGAGGCGGCCTTCTGCTGTTATGCACCTAAAATCTGGAATAGCCTGCCAATAGGAATTCGCCAGGCTGATACAGTGGAGCACTTTAAAACACTGCTGAAAACACATTACTTTAGCATGGCCTTCTCATAACTTCACTTTAACTTAATACTGATACTCTGTATGTTCAATTCATCACAATAACTATTCATAGTGGCTCTAAAATCCGTACTGACCCCAACTCTCTCTTCTGTTTCTTTTTCTGGTTTCTTTGTGGTGGCGGCCTGCGCCACCACCACCTACTCAAAGCATCATGATGCACCAACATTGATGGACTGAAAGCCAGAAGTCTACGTGACCATCATCATCAGGTCCTTCCATGAAAACCCTAAATACAAAGAGGACTGTTTGACTTATGTTAGGTAGTTTGCCCAGAGGGGACTGGGCGGTCTCGTGGTCTGGAACCCCTACAGATTTTATTTTTTTTTCTCCAGCTTTTGGAGTTTTTTTTGTTTTTCTGTCCACCCTGGCCATCGGACCTTACTTATTCTATGTTAATTAATGGTGACTTATGTTTATTTTTTATTGTGTCTTCTATTTTTCTATTCATTTTGTAAAGCACTTTGAGCTACATTTTTTGTATGAATATGTGCTTTGTGCACGTTGTGTGAAGAAAATAAAAGGTATTGGACTTTTACCTGGCGTCTGGAACTCTACCTCAGGGTTCAAGGGAGCACTAGCGCCCCCTACTGCCACAGTATATATATATATATATATATATATATATATATATATATATATATATATATATATATATATATATATATACATTTATATACAGTAATCCCTCCTCAATCGCAGGGGTTGCGTTCCAGACCCCCCCGCGATAGGTGAAAATCCGCGCAGTAGAAACCATATGTTAGTATGGTTATTTTTATATATTTTAAGCCCTTATAAACTCTCCCACACTGTTTATAAATATTCCCTGCACAGTTATACAGCATAATACCTTTGTATTCTCTTAGATATTAGGTAAGATTCATTGAAATTATGTATATAAACACACTGTTTATATACAGTAAAACCTAAATATTATTTTAAAGATATTGAGTGTCTCCGATATCACATATGTTACAGTCATCACGATAGACAGGCCACCAGCAATAAATACGTACAATGCAAAAAAAACAGTATACAGTAAATGTGTGTACAGTGACGCTAAACATACATACATGTACTAAGTACTGTGAGTAGAAAATTAATTATGGTTACTCACCAACAATGACACGATAACTTGTCCGATACCAATGAGTTTAATTTTACTGCACAACAAAGGAGAGCATTACAGCCCTTCTAAAGGAGCCACTTCAGGCGATTGGGTAGCACCGCCGTTATTCTTCTTCAATCCAAATCCCTAAGGCAGATTCCATCCAGACTACTGCCTTATTACATCCACTTACAACTTGTTTTGCACCCTGGTTAAAAGAACACTGCGGCTGTAGATCTTATATTCCTTTCCTACTTTTTAAATAAAAAGAATTGTAGCCTCATTGATGCTGTAATAGCGTCCTACAGCGGTGTAGCTTTTCCTTTCCTTCAGCAAATCCAAAATGTTAACCTTTTCGCCAATCGTTAACATCTTCCGTTGGCGCTTGCCTGAAGCAGTAGCAGGAGCAGATCGTTTTGGAGCCATAATGAAGGGCTTGACTATGCACAAAGATAAACACAAAAGAGCACAAAAGTTAACTCTTTACACAGCGAAACACGTTGATGCTGAATGAGCGAGACGAGTCTTCCTGGTTAACACTGCATTCAGCACACAGGAACTTAACTGCGTGCTCTGATTGGTTAGCTTCTCAGTCAGGAGAACTTAACTGCGTGCTCTGATTGGTTAGCTTCTCAGTCACCCACCAATAGCGTCCCTTGTATGAAATCAACTGGACAAACCAACTGAGGAAGCATGTACAGGAAGTAAAAAGACACATTGTCCGCAGAACCCGCAAAGCAGCGAAAAATCTGTGTTATATATTTAGTTATGCTTTCATATAAAATCGCGATAGAGTGAAGCCGCAAAAGTCGAAGAGCAATATAACGAGGGATTACTGTATATATATATATATATATATATATATATATATATATAGTGGCGAGTGGCTGGGGCTGCTTCCCAGCCAGGATGCCTAGGAGGACCACAGGAGGACTTGTGCCTCCTCCAGATCATGAGGGGGCAACCGCCCTGGTGGCTTTGGGGATCATGTGTACAGAGCTTTGATGCTCAGGCCTGTAGGGGCCCGTGGTCACCGCCAGGAGGCACCCCAATGCCTATGGAGCCCAGGACCACAGCACTTCCGTCACACCAGAAGTGCTAGGGGGAAGAGGATCAGGGACACCCGGAGTTTTTCCTGATGCAGAGCGGTACTTCCGCCACACTGGGGAATGATGGTGCAAGATTGCCGGGAGGCACCTCAAGCACATCCAGGTGTGAAGAGTAAAGGCATTGTGAAGAGAGGCCTGGACTTTGGGGTGATTGGTGCTGCAGCACTGGGTTGTGTGTGTTCCACCTTTGTATATATTTGGAAATAAACGTGTTTTGGTGCTTAAAAACATCTCTACCTGTCTCTGTCTGGGCTGTTCCCCACAATATGCATATGCGCATAGGTTGATCTCAATCTTATTTCTGGGTGATTATCTACCAGGTAACACTTATGGTTGGTCGGCCAGTCGGCAAACATCTGACACACCCTCTCAGTTACAAGAAGCATATCATAGACATGATATATAGTTCCTTCCAAATAATGCAAACAGTACACAACACATATTTCACCCTAATTGGGGCTCATCAGATGTATGCGCTTTTGTTTCCCCTTGCAAGGAATGAACGTTGGACGTCAACACCTGAGGCAAAGCCTCAGACATTGCACCTCGACAGCTGGTTTGCTTATATGACAGGGTGTAGACTGAGGTCCATCACCCACACCAAAGTCAATTCTTGTTTACTATACGTCTCTGTTTGATCATAAAGATGGGTTGTTAGGTAACATGTCAATTATAAATTAGGCATGAATGAGTGTGGTGTGTGACAAACTGGTCTTCTGTTTTCCTTGATGTGCCTGTGGCTGCCATGATAGGTTCTTGATCCTCCTGATCAAAAAGACAATATACCGTATGAAAGAGTTTATGGACATAGAGTATATGTTTGTCTTCTTAAATACTTCTGTTTCCATAAGTTAACATCTGAAGTAAAGAAATACTGGCTATTTAGGGTTCTTGTAATTTCCTTGAAATGTTGACACCTTGGAGGTAAAAGAACCAGTGGCAATTGATTGGTTTCTGTGTGAGTTTTACTGATAGCACAGAACTGCAAAATAATAAAATGACCACAAGATGGTGCACATATGAACAAAATACTGCCATTTTAGTCTAAATCCACCAGACGCCAGTTCTGAGCCCAGAATGAAGCCTGTTTCTCACAGACCTCTTTAAATCAAATAATAAAGTGTCCTGTATGCAGAACAGCAAGTGATCTGGTACTATTATGAGCACCAACCAAACTTGTGCTTCACCTAACTGTAGTAACACCGGTAGAACAAAACACGTTTTATTTAAAAAAAAAATCCCAAATATACTTGTTGTAATGTTCACAAAACCTTTCAATGTCACTCACATAAAACATTTTGTCTTGCTCATGCTGCCAGTGTTCTGTAGCTGAACTGACACCTTCATCATTGGCTTAACATGTCCTACAAAGCTCCCCAACCTGACCTGACCTGACCTGATGATTAAGAATATCCATCCATCCATCCATTTACCAACCCGCTGAATCCGAACACAGGGTCACGGGGAGCTGCTGGAGCCAATCCCAGCCAACACAGGGCACAAGGCAGGAACCAATCCTGGGCAGGGTGCCAGCCCACCGCAGTGATTAAAAATATATTGTAGTTATTTTTTTTTTACAGCATTAAGATGTTAAAAGTATTTTATATAAGTTTGTATTTTAATGGGTCATATGGATATTATGTTTTTCAATTAAAACATATTTAGGTTTTCTAAGCTTTTTGAGCTTAAGTATCTTTAGACTATGTACTGTACTGACAAGGTGGAAACTTTGATGTGATTGCTAGGGATGAGAGTACATTTGAATAGGCTGAACAAGTTAAACTGCTTGCAAGGCATGAGCTGCTCAGCATGTACACATAAATATGTTGATCAAATTGTGACTACAGTATGATGATACACATACTTAAAAGCAAGGCTCTTGAATCGTTGGACACAACATGAATGCAAGCAATGTAAATATTGACTGATCAAGTACCTTTTTGCATGCCCACCACATTAACGTGTGCTGATATAGCCTGTCAACATGGCATCAGACAGAGTGTAGGTCTAGGGATATTCAACCTAGCAAACTTTTAAAAAGTCATCAACTTTAAGTAAAAAAAGGGAAGAGGAAGGAGTAAAGACCAGAGATCACCTTGCTCTGAGCCAAAGAAGAAAGACTAAAGTGTAACCAGTAGACCTGAGATTCATGTATACACCATTACATAATGGATGCTTTGGTCATTATCATCAATAAAATATGCTACACATCCAGGTTGCATGGTGTGATTGTCACACTCATTTACTTTGCTTTTGCTTTTGGCATAATGACTATAATGACTAAATAAAATATTTAAACCTACTCACATTCTTTGCTTATTCATGTATTCTACTCCTGGGGGCTGGGAACCAAGTTCCTCTCCCATACAGGTCAATCAAGGTCAGGAGCCCTCATCATTAGGATATAAATAACCACTGTATACATTTTAATTTGCACCAGCAATCAGTAACACTGCACAAGCAATGAGTTACTGTGAGAAAGCTGGACATCTGGCCATATGTAAACCTAAGAAATAGCCCAACATAATAAACTACTCCTTGGACTTACACTCTTACCCATAAATAAAGAGATATCTGCATCCCTGAGTTCTTAGAACATATGAGATCAACAACAAGCAAGAAAAAAACTTATCTAGAAGGGGGCAATCAAAAAAACAAATCAAAAGAAAAAAGAAAACACCTCCAGCTGAAGTGTCACTCGATGTTAAGCGGGCAGAGACATCATGAAAGCGGTGTAGCCCGATATCAGAGGCTATACAGGAGCTGCCAGGAGACATAAAAAAACACAACATTGCAAGAAGCAAGAACACCACTGCGCAGTGAGAGTTAACAAGACAAAAAATTTAAATAGTTATTGTGTGTGATAATGAAGGTGAAAATGGCAAATGTCCATCAGTCCAGTCAGAATATAGAGGGGGAGACCAGAAACAGCAATTTAATATCAACCCTCATTGACTGTAAGAGAGGCAGAATTAAATAAAGACATGGAAATTCTAAAATCTGAAAGAAAGAAATAAAACATGGCTTCTTCATAATCATTGTTGTCTGAAAAGATTCAAGTGAGCAGAAAACAAAGACTTGTTTGGGAGCTTAATGATATAGTAAAAAGGTCAAAGAGTGATGATCTCAGATATAAAGTTCTATATATCTACACTGTAAGGACAAAAGCTTTGGGACTAATCTCTTAATTATAGAATTCAGGTGTTTCAATCAGTCTCAGGTGTATAAAATCAAGCACCTAGCCATGCAGTCTCCATTTCTATTTGAAACTAAATGGGTCATTCTGAAGAGCTCAGTGACTTCAAGTGTGGTATTGTGATAGGATGTCATCTTTGCAATAAGACGGTTCATGAAATTTCATCTCCGCTGGATATTCCACAGTCATTTATAAGTGGCACTGTTGGAAAGTGGAAGCATTTAGGAACAACAGCTAATCGGCCACAAAGCAGAAGACCACATAAAGTCAGAGAGCTGGGTCAATGACTGCTAAGGTGCATGGTGCATAAAAGTCTCCAATGCTCTGCTGATTCCATAGGTGAAGAGTTCCACATTTCCACAGACATTAATGTAAGCACAAAAAGTGTGCAACGGAAGCTTCATGGAATGGATTTCCATGGCCGAGAAGCTGCTTGCAAGCCTGATGTCACCAAGTCCATTGCCAAGCATGTTCTGTGGAGTGACAAATCACAATTCACTGTTTGGCAGTCAAATGGGTGAGTACGGGTTTAGCAGGATAACGTTACCTGCCTGACTGCATCTGACAAAAGCATCTTTAAATTTTATGGAATTTGATAAAACGAATGTGAAGCCAGCTCGACCCAGATGATTTACTAAGTTTTCTCCTATATTTTAAGGTGTGTTGGAAATCTGAAAAATGCTGTTCACAAGCCTGGAATAAAGTGTGGTTTGAAAAGAAAGTGAGCTGCGATCATTTGTGCAATGCAGAGCCTGGAACATGACTGTAAAGCTCCTTTGCATTCTGAATGTCAACTCAGGGTGCTTTACAGATGCAGTACAATGAGGCTTTGTGATGCTTTTCACACACGTTCACTTGGGAGGCAGTCAGTGGGCATAACCAGGCGTTAAACAATGAGTCAGGGGTTACGCTGTGTACTAACGCCTCCTCTCCTTCCTCTACAGACCACCGGAAGGCAAGATGAGGAAAACCCTAAGCAACTTCCTCATTCCTCTCTAGACCACGCTCTCCTACTGACCTCACTTCCACCACCACTACCTTTTGGACCCGCCTCTTCCTTTTCCCTAACTATAAAAACCCAATCTCTACCCTTTTCTCTCAGTCCTGTTTTGGACACAGTCTCTTGTGACTACCCTGTATTCCTGCAATATATGGGGGGGGATCCCCAAACCTTTTTTCATTTTGTTTGCTTGTATTTACACTCTCTAAGGGTCACAAAATGAGTCAGTAGTGACAACTAACTTACCATTCTTATGGTCTGCAGTCCAACATCTTAGACTTTAGGTCACATTTGCTGTAGCTGTTTTTAAATATAAACAAAACAGTCTACAAGTGTTATGCTGTGTTAGGCCCTCTCCACATATGGAGCTGGGTTTATGTGTATGTTGATGATGGTTTCTTTCAAACCATCTAACCATGAAGTCACAAATGTACACTACATTTGTGTTCATATTTCCAGGTTAAGTGATTCATCTGGACCTGCACAGTGAGTGACTTGCAGCTTTGTGTTTAAAGTTCAAATCCACCTGAAGACTAATGTTTTAAAGTTGCTGCAGTATTGTAATAAATAAGTAGAATTTAACAAGAAACATTTGGTGTTGCATTATTCTGTTGTTGTTTTATCGTGTTACTAGCTACATTTAAAAATATTTTATATTTAATATCTCTTGCCCTATGTGTGCCCTCAGCTTTCCTTCTACGCCTTTCCTTAGTATCCCAAGGAAAAAGTGTGTCAACCTCTCTTGCCTGGTACCTTCTCTCCTGTTCACATTCCCATAAAGCACGTTTCTCTGACTTGTGAGGTACCTCCTATCCACTTTTTCACAACCACTAATGTTAGATAGGTCCCTGTTCCCCATTGTGAAAACATCATTCATATTCTTGTCTTTGAAGGCAACTCAGGTTGCTCCTTGTTAGTATTTAGTGACCCAACATTGCTGGGTGCATTATTATTATTTTTTTCTCATTGAAATGCTCCATTTTAACTCATTTTTTGGTTAAAATTGTCACAATTGAGCATAAATGATCAAAATCAGGAACTGAATTTCACATCTATAATGTATCATGCTATCATCCCTGCCACACAGCCACCAAGGAGAAGCTGACTAATCATATTGCTGAGAAGGACAGGATAAACACAAACACACAGAGACAGTAGCGTTTTATTATATACATGTAGTATATCAAATAACCTGTGATGTGCACCTAACACGACAGGTGCCAGCAAACCTCTTTTCTTAGAAGGGGAAGAAATGTCAAAACCAGCAATGTAACTGTTACCTGTGACATCTGTATTTGTCTCACTGTCCTTATTGTGCTCTGAATATTTGACCCTATAGACTTCTAATGGTCGTTTTCCACTGACTGGCACTGTCATTTATTTTCATTTGCTTACCTACCCAGTTTACGACCAATAGAAAATTACACAAAGCATCCTTTGTGCCCTTTAGTGACTGCAGATAGACAAAGAATGATCAAACAGCACTCGGATATGCTAGTGATCAATAGTTGAACAGAACAAAGACATTGAATTATGCTTTAATTTAAAAAAATATATTTACAGTAGACCCCCGTGAAGTTGCGGTTCAGAGTTTATGGATTTTTCCTTAGAACCTACAGTAACTAATATCCTCTGCAATTTTTTTATGGTTTTTTACGTGGCAATACTGTACTATAGAGAGAACACAAAGCAACCACAGAGGTAAACACGGCTTGGGATGGTGAAAGTAGCCAATCCGAGAGCGTTATTCATTTCGTTATTTCATATTCCCGCATCATAACAGTCTACTGCATGTAGCTATCTCGGGTGTTTCGCTGAGTGTTCTCGTGTTTTTTGATTTGTTCTTCTAAAAGCTCTAAGATGCTGCCCAAATGCCCTGCACCTTCTAAGGCTTCTGGCACTGAGCCTAAGCCCAAGAAAAAGTTTAAGACAATCCAGGAGAAGGTTGAACTACTGGATTTGCTCCGGAAACTAAAAAGTCTCAACTTCCCATCACAATGTTCCTCAAACCTATCAAAAAAAAGCCTGCACAAAACTCCACCAGAAGAAGACCCAACAGAAGATACGTCTCCTCCTGAAGTACCTGAAGAAGAGGCGCAACCCGAGGAGCCGTGAATCCTCTGCTTTGCTGTGCAATCATTATCTTCATTACATACCTTCATCGTACTGCACAGCTAATTCATCATTATCATCTTCAATCAATATCATTCATTATTGGTGAGTACATGTACATTTTACTGTATTTTTATTAAATTAAATTATTATGTATTTACCCTGCTTATACCAAAGAAAACAACAGCGCATACCAAAGAAAAGCATTTGCATGAATTACAGAACATATAGGGGTAACATGCGTATTTTACCTGCGGTGGGCTGGCGCCCTGCCCAGGGTTTGTTTTCTGCCTTGCACCCTGTGTTGGCTGGGATTGGCTCCAGCAGACCCCAGTGACCTTGTAGTTCAGATATAGAGGGTTGGATAATGGATGGATGGATGCGTATTTTACAATCTAGCACTGCGGGAGACATAGCAGTACAGTACTGTACAGTATACGGTTTCCCTTTACATTCTTTCTTTTTGGATAATGTATTAAGCTGAGTTTGAAATGATATTAAAGTGTTTTGGGGGCATATCCATGGCTTAAACTATAAAAATAGGCATTTATAGGCATTTTTCTGACCACATCCAAAATTTGCGGTTTTTCACAATTTCCAGGTGCTCTAGGAACGTAACCCCTGCAAATTTCAGGGGTCATCTGTATTTGCAAAATATTCAATAGCTGCAAATATAAGCCTTAAAAACAAATATACAAACTGGGTGAGTTCATGCAGTCTTCATTCAGTCCCAGATGGCCTAAGTCCTTAGTTGCTGATTATATATCTTAAATTAAGAAATGAAAAGAAAGATTCCTTTCCAAAGACAAAGCTGCTCTGCAACAGCTAAGCAAATAGCAATCAGCTTTTTAATATCAATGACTCCTATCAAAGTGTCACAAAGGCTATAGCCAAACACTCCATTCTTGCAAAAAAACACCAAATGAACTAAAAATATGCTTAAAAACTGAACTGGAAAAAGTTTTAATAAAAAGCACCCACCATCTCCTCACTTTTCACCCAAACTAAATGCATACACACAGCCTATTATCTGCTAGCAAAACAACTAACATTTTTACAGTTTTCAAAATACAGAAAGTTAAAACACAAGCTCAAGGTAAATTTTCATTGGAATCAAAAGCTCCATTATATTATTAAACTTGGCTATATAAAATATTCTAAGGTTCTACATTGTTTTTCAGCTTTCCCAGAATACACTTCACTCCTGTCCAGAAATTTTTCAGGCCTCAGGCATTTAGCCATTTACGTGGAATCTGTCAGTTGAGAAAGTTAAAGCATCCCTATATACTTCTTGTCACACACGCGCGCATGGGAGGCAGCTAAAGGGCATGAGTGTCGGCGGTTCTGCGGCATGCCGGGATGTGGCAGAGTGCACTGACTCTTTTTCTCCCTTTCCTGTAGGCCATTCCCGAGAGATTCCATCTGGCTCTCTTGACGTTACTTCCGGGACTGAGCCAATGGAAGTAGACCTTACCAGCCCCGGCCTCTGTGATGTCACATCCGGGCTCAAACCAATGATTGATGAACATGGGCCCGATCCTTATGACCTCACTTTCTGTCTTCCCCTTTAAAAGCTTACCCTTTTCCCCTTTTCCCTCAGTCTTGTTCTGGACTCAGTTGTATGCACTTCAGTGCTGATTATTGGATAAAAACGACTTTTGCAGCCGGGATAACATATTATACGGGAGGCTGCCCCAAACCTTTATCTGTTTATATCTCGTTTTTGTGACATTGTTTAAATAGAATATTAGACTCTAAATGTGTAATAGATGCTGAAATCTTCTTTCAGTGCAATAGAACTTTTAAAAATATTGTAACTATCTTTATATATAATACGCTACCGAGCCGTTCATTTGTCTGTCCAGGATTTTAAATCACCTGTAGCTATTGTAACTATTGACCTGGAATTTGGTACACATATACTACGTGATGTCTACTATCCGCTTTCGTGGAGATGATTGACCGCCAAGGTTATTCCTCTTTTTATTTTTTTTTTATTTTATTGTAGAATCAACTCTCGGCAGTGGCCAGCAGGGCGGCAATGCGGCACATGCATATGAATGCCGTTCTCATCCCTACTACCTTCATCGTCTCTTCCCCTACCTCTTCATATCTTAAATCATTCTTGAGGCAGATGGAACACTTAAGTGCCACCTTAAATGAAAAATTAAGAAAAACATACTAAGTAATTGCAATACAAACACTGACTTAATCAGTTTTAACGTGAAAAGATGCTGACAGAAGAAGAGAAGAAGCGGGCCACTAGGTTGGAGAAAAGAAGAACTGCTCAAGAAGCAGCAAGCGCATCAACCTCTGAGCAAACGAATGCTAAATGTACAGAGAAGGAGGATGAAAAGTATAAGTGAAGTGTATTCACTGCACATTATTGTGTAGTCCGCTGTTACGGGTGAGTTAATATTTGCTCTTAAATTGGGACTCTTGTCATTGCCTTCTACTTCTTATGATTGTCCTTCTCACACACAGTCATATTAAATTATTGTGATGATTTATGATCAGTACATTTTATCATGTAAGATGCAGATGTTTCTACAGGGCAATGTCACCTCTGTAGAATTCTGAACAGAGGATACTGTATGATAAGTGAAAATAGGAACCTAGACTCTGTGACGTAGTGCTCCTGGCTTTTGGTGCCAGACACTAGCTTTTCTAAACATAGAATGCTGAGAATGCATATGTACATTTAACAAAAATCTGCTAACACCTTAGGGAACATTGTGAAATGATGCCAAGCATTCCTAAGCTACTATATTATTTGGCAGGCATCGCACAGCTAGTCAAATATGACTGTGTTCTGCTGAGAATAGGAGAAACTGCGGTGTAATGCAGTAATGTAGACTATAAATTAAATGAGCAATTACGTCACTACAGATAAAAAGTAGTACATATAATGATTCAGATAAATAAAGTATAACAGAGAAGCAAGATGTTAAGTAGTTAAAGTTTTAACATTGATGTGGTGGTCTATTCTTGTACCAGGTATCTAACAATTGAACGTCTAAACAGATGGTGCTTAGGAGGTGAGACCTGCACACATTACGAGAGGCTGTCAGGAGGCCAGAGATCACAGGGACATTTTAGCTACCAAAAAGAAATCAAAGAGAAGTCTGAAAGATTAAAAGTGGCAAGGAAAGTGTACGCCAACACAACTTGATCCTTATTGATGCAGAGGTTAACAGAACAAACCAGGACTTTGATTTCTAACGTGGGAGGCATCCCCCCCACAATCTAAAGGCTTAATGTTTAATGTTGCAGACAGCAAAAAGGAAAGGACAAAAGTCTGTTGAATATGGTTTGCTTGTCAGGAATAACATGCCAAACTTGTTATAAATAGATACATATACAACATTATGTTATTCTGGTAAACAGAGTTGATGAGACATAGTTCTGAATAAATTATTAGTAAAATCGGCTGTAGGTGAGTCACAGTTTTCAGTTTCTTGGATGAATGTCGGCTTCCTTCATCTAAAGGTGTCATCTCATTAGACAATTAGCCTTGACCAAAAGCAGATCTTCAACTTCTCTTTGGCAATCACTGTTCACCCTGATTTGACAGAAACTTCATTTGGGAGTACAAAAGTTGCAACAGTTGTTTGAGTGGGTGAGATCAGCTTCAGATAATACAACAGTGCAGGGTGGATCTATATTTACTTACACTGACAACTGAAGATGATTGGAAGTTCAAAATGGAAAATGATCTGTAGCCAATCAGTAAAATGAACAGGTAGATAATTGCAACCAAAGGAACTGTTATCCACTTCAAAATGTAGATACTGTACATGAAAAAATGTTGGGTAAAGAGTACTCAAAGAACATGGCAATGATAGAAAAAACTCAACCAGATTAAAAGGAATAGAAACAGCAACTAAAACGAAGATATAAAAGACTCAATTACAGAATGAGACTCAGGAGCTTGTTTAAATGCAAAAGCAAACAGAGAAAATGGATTTAGGTGACTGCCAAATAACTGCAGCTGCCATTCAAGTGAAAATGGAAAGAGTGGAGAAAAGCAAACAGCACCTGTGAGATAAGGCTAGAGATCATCTACAAACAAGAGGTTTGGCCAAGGCCATGTCTAAGGGTGTGGGATGACAGAATGCTAATCAAAGATCACCTTCTTCTGGGGTTGCCAGCCAACTCAAAAAAAAAGATTTTTTTTGGGATCCTGTCAATCATCCCATCATGCTCTGCACTGAGCCCTGTTGCATTTTGCAGTAATCTGAATTTAAAGTCACAGCTGTCAGCTGCAGTCAAGAATTTATATACCACTTAAATATCCTCACCAAATCAGTGCCCACCTCTTCTTATCCTGGATTGTGGCAATGATTCTGTTTAATGCTCTCCTTTTGAGAAGAATCGTCAAAAAACTCAAATGACAATGAAAATGCAGTGATCATGCTTCATTTCTTGTCATGATAGAGGACACCTCTCATGGACATGTAGCAAAATGTGATTTTAGTATACCACTGTTGGGATTATGGAGGCTTTGTTAGCATTTTATTGCTATTTACTTTTACTTGTTTCTGTGCTGCTTTTCTTAAATTACTTTCTGTCTGTTATTTTGGTTAAATTTATTTGTCCATCACATCATCACTGTACCAAGTGGACATGTGTTGCCATGATTAGAGTGTTAATGTTATGAATCTGCAGACACATGCATCTGTGTGCAGTCAGTCACTCATGTATAAAGGCACAGACATCTTTAAAATTTGGTCTGTAAGCACAATATTCTCACTCAAAGAAAAAAAAACTTTGGTTTATTATTATAATTTTTTATATTATTAATTTTAATTAAAAGCAAATAACATTCCATACATCCAAATCAAACTTAACAAAACCGAAATTGAACCCCACCCAAAAGAAATAGAGGAGAGCCAGCTAACAAAGCAAATCTTTGAAGAAACAAAGATGGAATTTATTCTAAATATAGCTTATTCTAAAATGTTATTGATTAGATCCTGCCATATTTTAAAGAAGTTTTAAACAGATCCTCTGATTGAGAATTTGATTTTTTCCAATTTCAAATAGTTCAGGACATGAGTTATCCACTGACCTAAAAGTGCTGGGTTGGGATTAATCCAGTTGAGCAAGATACGTCTAGACTTTGGTTTATAAGAGGTAAAAAGATTGATTCATTTCTGTAAAGGTGTCTGAAATTCTGAAGGAAGGTGGTGATATTTTGGTTAAAAATAAGCAGATTTAACTACCCAAGTGAAACTTTACTTTTGTTAAGTTAGTGGCTGGAGGTACCCAAGTTGAATGGAATGACCAGGAGAGTTTTCATTAAAACAGACAAAAGACTGTAACTAGAAGATTAAGAGACAGAGATAGAGAGCTTCACAACCAAATTGTACCCAAGAACTGAAATCAGTAACAAAAGCAATAAATCAGGAGCCATGAAGTCAAAAAATGAAATAACGAATAAAAAATAATGCAAGATCTTCTTCTTCTTTCGGCTGCTCCCGTTAGGTGTTGCCACAGTATATCATGTTCTTACATATCTTCCTGTACTCTGCATCTTACTCTCTTAAGCCCATCACCTGCATGTCCCCTCTCACCACATCCATAAACCTTCCTATTTTCCTCTTACTTGGCAACTCTATTCTTAGCATCCTTTTCCCAATATACCAAGCATCTCTCCTCTGCACATGTCCAAACCAACGCAGTCTTGCCTCTCTGACTTTGTCTCCCAACCATCCAATCTGAACTGACCCTCTAATGTACTCACTCCTAATTCTATCCATTCTTGTCATACCCAATGCAAATCTTAGCATCTTTAACTCTGCCATCTCCAGCTCATCTCTCCTGCTTTCTGGCCAGTTCCACTGTCTCTAACCCATATAACAAAGCTGGTCTTACTGCCATCCTGTAGACCTTCCCTTTCATTCTTGCTGATACACAAATTACTCCTGACACTTTTCTCCACCCATTCTACCCTGCCTGCACTCTCTTTTTCACCTCTCTTCCACAATTCCAATCATTCACACACATGTATTCTGTCTTGTTCCTGCTGACTTTCATTCCTCTCCTCTCCAGAGCATATCTCCACCTCTCCAGGGTCTTCTCAACCTGCTCCTTTCTCTTGCTACAGATCACAATGTCATCAGCAAACATCATAGTCCACAGAGACTCCTGTCTAATCTCGTCTGTCAACCTGTCCATCACCTGTCACACATGTGCACATGGGAGGCAGCTAAAGGGCTTGAGTAAGGGCAATTCCGAATCAGACCGGGATGTGGCAGAGTGCACTGACTGTTTTTCTCCCTTTCCTGCAGACCATTTATGGGAGATTCCACCTGGCCCTTTTGACGTCACTTCCGGGTCCGAGCCTATGGCTGAAGACCCCTATTAGCTCAACCCTTTTGACCTCACTTCCTGTCTTCCCCTTTAAAAACATCCACCTTTTCCCTATTCCCTCAGTTCTGTTTTGGACTCAGGTTTTGTGCACATTAGTGCTATCATGTACTTGCAATTTGCAGCCAGGAAACCAAATATACAGGTGGCTGCCTCAAACCTTGCTATGGCTCTTTGTGGTGTTTGTCACACACCATTGCCAAAAAGAAAGGTTTCAGAGCTGATCCCTGATGTAATCTCACCTCCACTTTGAATGCATCTGTCACTCCTACCACAGACCTCACCACTGTTACACTTCACTCATACATATCCCTTACCACTCTTACATACTTCTCTGCTACTCCCAAATTCCTCATACAATACCACAGCTCCTCTTGAGGCACCCTGTCATATGCTTTTTCCAGGTCCACAAAGACACAATTCAAGTCCTTTTGGCTTTCTCTATACTTCTCCATCAATACCCTCAGAGCAAACATTGCATCTGTATTGCTCTTTCCTGGCATGAAACCATATTTCTGCTTACTAATCATCACCTCCCTTCTTAACCTAGCTTCCACTACTCTTTTCCATAACTTCATGCTGTGGCTCATCAATTTTATCCCCCTGTAGTTACTAGAGTCCTGCACATCCCCCTTATTCCTAAATATCGGCACCAGTAGAATTCTTCTCCACTCCTCCGGCATCCTCTCACTTTCTAAGATTCCATTAAACAATCTGGTTAAAAACTCCACTGCCATGTCTCCTAAACACCTCCATGCTTCCACAGGTTGGATAATATTTTTGCCTTACTCTTTTACATTTTTTAATCTTTGTAAGCACTCCGAGCCTATTTTCAGAAGAGTAGCTTATAATAATAAATTAAATTTGAATTTAATTGAATTTGCCAACCTAATCCATATTTCAAGTGAAAGGTGAAGAGTTGCTTATTCATTGCCATGTTAAAAAATCCAGGAAGTAATTTGGCCAAACATCTTCACCCAAAGCATGGGACAGTCTATGTTTCAGAGTAAGTGGCACTTTGGTCTTAAAAAGAACCATTCTATATTTATACCTGAGCAAGCATCAACTTGATGCTGAACTTTATTAGAGGAACTATATTATTTTTTTCTTCCTATTAACAAACAACAGAGATACACCATTCATACGAAAAATACTGAGGCAGCAAAAGTCAAACATTTTTGCAGTTTTGAAAACTGGGCAAAGAACTTGAAAATGCAGTTTAATCTAGGCAAGTGACAAATGCTACATTCTAGGAAAAGGAACATTAATTATAAATAAAAGATTGGTGACAGTGATCTACATGCTGCAACATCTGACAAAGATTTAGGGGTTTACATTGACATAACATTCTCATCATCTTGGAAATATGCAGAAGAAAACAACAAGGCTAACAAAATGTTAGAGTATATTGTAAAAGCGACTGAATATAAATCTGTGACTTCTATGCTGAGATTCTTCACTACTCTAGTCAGACTGCACCAGGACTGCAGTGTGCAGATCTGGTAACCACTCCCTTAAGAAGATATAGCACCACAAACACAGAGTACAGATAAGAGCAACCAGGAGCATCCACACCTAGACTGTAAGGCATGCCCCACTGTGACAGGCTAGGGGAATTACATTTCTGAAAAATAAACTTGGCATCTTTGCTCACAAGATAAACTGGATGAACTTTAAAAAATAAAACATCATTTTCCCACTGAGTTATATAAATATTAAGGTCTTTCCAATTAAGCAAGAAAAATCTACATGCAAGCAGGTATTACAGGACATCACAGTAGATTTATCTTATTCTGTCTGGAATTATTCCAAATAATGCTACTGGGGATTTGATATAATGTATGACATAATGCAATATGACAAATAAGCAAATATATTCACTCAAAATGTTCTTAGTGTGGCACATTCCCAAAACATATGACATAATGAGGCCAATGCATGATGACATCATTCCAAAATAGAATTCATCTCCCTGATAGATTTCCAATAATTTTAATCTGGGAAAATGTGCATGATGTAAGTTTTAAACAAACTGAAGGGAAGGATGGTGTGTGTTCTAAAAAAGTGAATTCCATTCCTTGTCTGATATATTAATGATTAAAGATTGCCTTCTCTTAGTTGCCAAAGATCATCTAGGGGTGTAAAATCTGACATTAGTCCATTAAATCTGCAAATACTATCAATATATGCATCATTTCTTGAAAACAATTAATTTAACATGTATATTGATGGAAGATTAGGGAAATTAGTGTATTTAATTTTGACCAAGGTTCTACCTTGTATATAAAAATAGCAGCCATACCACCTTTGCTACATAGCAGGCCATCCATCTAAAAATAAGCATGTTTTGGCCCGGTCGGTACTTGGATGAGAGACCATCTAGAAAAAGCTACGGTTGATACTGGAAGAGGTGTTATTGATGCCAGCGGCGGCACTTACCCTGTGGTCTGTGTGCGGATCCCAATTTCCCAGTGCAGTGATGGGGACAATGTGCTGTAAATATGGTGCCATCCTTTGGATAAGGCATAAAAATAGGGTGCTGATTCTCTGTGGTCATTAAGGATCCCTGGGCATCTCTCAAAAAGAGTAGGGTTTATCTTGAAGTCCTGGCTAAATTGTCCACCACAGCCTAGTCATTTTGGCCCTCTATTAGTCTCCTGCTCTAATTGGCTATCTACCTTAATAGCTAATGTGCGGTAGGCATACTGGTGCAATAATGACTGGTGCTACACATTGTTGGTGGCTGAAGTGGTTCCCATCTCTCTATGTATAATGCTTTGAATCGAGAGAAAAGCGCTGTATTAACCCTTAAACTGCCACATACTTGGATGGTTAATGCACCCTTGGACGCCAAATAATTTTTTTGTTGCACTTTTTAAGGAAACATCACAATTCACCAAGAAAAAGTGAAATTTTAATAGAACACATTTTTTTCATGCAAACAGCATCACAATTACTGCAACACTGATCATTTTACACACTGCCAATGAACTGTAAAAACTATAAAAAACACTACTGCAACAATCTCTTATTATATGTACAAGGTACAACTGATGCCATTGATGAAATTCAGTAAATCACTGAGCCAACTGCACTTAAACTGGCTGCACGCAAGCACACAGAGGCCAACACTGATATTTGCAGGCTAGTCTAGTGCAGTGGCTGAATCCCGGGGACAGTGATTCTGATTCGCTAGGGGGAGGCAGTAGTCATGAGCTGACTGCTCAACAAATGTACGGCACTGACTGATCAGCTCCGGCGTTCTGTCAAATTGCAATGGGAACAGAGTGTAGGCGGCTGCGGCATTCAATGAATGTATGTCGCCGAATATACTTGGCTCTGGCGTGCTGGCATATTTTGTTTTGAGAACCAAATATGGCCTGTTACAGTGGTTTAAGGGTTAATGTGATGAATTATTGTTATTGCCTGTATTATGTTTCTATAAGTCTATGTTTTACTTGTAGCTAAACAAAGCATTCAAACATGTTGTCAATATGGGGGCTGGTAAAGGTCTGGATTCCAACCTGCTTCCATGGTTTGTGTGCACTTGAGCAGCAGATGAATAGTATCTCTGCCTTAGAGTGTTTCCTACATTGGTTCCATATTTTACATTGGTGATGCAAATACATTCTGATCACCAAATCACCAGCTTTGTGCTAGGATTCAACAGTGGTGAATATACTGTAGAATTTTGGTGAAAATTTTAAATGTTTACAATTTTTAAAGGGCTGTTGCTATTTCCTATCTTGAAAGATCATTTCTGAAACATAAAAATGTAATAATATTGATTATTTATTAAAGATCATAAACTGGTATGGCAAAGGTTTCAATAATGAGCTGAAGAAGAAAAAAAGTCCCTTTAAATCTTAGCACCCCGTGGTCTGATATTTATGCAATTTTGTTTATGTGGTTCGGCCTTGAAAAAACAACCCTGCAAAGATCTAAAGCAGTACATAGAGAGGAAATATGCTACTTCCAGTTTTTTACCAGGTTACAGATATTGGTCATTTGAGAAAAGGAATGAGGATATAACAGGAGTACACCTGCCTGGTTAGCTTCAGAATGAAAATCTTGTTCAAAATCATAAAATATATGCTCTATTTTGTGTCCCAACCTTCAATGGCACAAACAAAATATAATACTTAAGACATATACAAAGGTAAATCAAAAAGTAAAGGCAATTTGAAAATTACATGGTAAATGCAGCTGACAGAAGTGACTCAGTACAACACTTTTGTGAGGGAGTGAAACCTGCTGAAATTTTGTGAACTTTTGACCATATAGCATACTGTATATTACACCTTGCAGTTTGATTTAAATGACATTGCATTTTGAACATTGATGTGCATGTTTACTGTGTATTACTTTTGCAACAGTATTCATAATTTTTTTAAGCTACAGTATTTTTGAGCATTTTTCCTAATAATGTGTATCTTTATGTTTCCATTTATGCTAAAGAAGTAACAAAGGCATTAAAAGGGGTTAAAAGTAAAAGTAACAAGTCAGTGTGCTTTTTCATACAGTAGATGCTAAAGGTAAATGGTCTAGTTTTTAGCTTTTGTAACCTTAATGTTGCCGGCTTAGACGCTTACATCACAATCACAAGGATTTTTTGTTCAGCTTGCATTAAGAAGAATGAAAATACACAAATAAAATATGATTATATACCCTGTGAAATAACATTACAGCAGTGGTTATGAAGAGTATTTGAAAAGCTTAAACTCTAATTGTAGTCCTACCTCATAGTGTAGAGTAAGGTTCCATTTTCTGTCAGTCTTAGTAGCTTATTAGGTGTCGTCATGTTATGCGCTACTGATTTCTTCCCATTATGAAAAAATGTATCTGGTGTCCAGATGTTGCTTGCCAGAAGGTTGTTTAGTGGGAGAATCTTCATTGGACCATTAAACTTCAGACGCTCATCATTCCACCGTTGCCGGAAGAAGACGTCAATTGTATATTCCTATTTGACATAAAATTATATATTATACATTTGTTCAAAAGAATACATTGTAAAATATTTCCAAAATTGCAAAAATAACCTTTTTTTTTTTTTTTTAATAACAAGCACTCACATGACCCCACATTCATCAATGTTCTAATCTTGTAGAATCAAATACAGGGCAAGAACATATTCCAGCAGCTTGAAGAACAAGAAAAAAGGCAAGTCTAGGTAGAATTCCATGCATTATTAAAGTGTATTGACACACAGCCACACTGAGAGACATTGGGCCAATTTGAAGTTATTAGTTAACATAACATGTAGAATGCATCCTTTGAGTGTGGGGAAAAATGATAAGCCCACATTTACTCATGGAGTCACCAATCAGTCTCATATGCAAATCTGTCAGGTGTGGTGAGGACCCTGTTAATTCAATTTGGTGTGGTAAGAATCATTAGTAGAACCAGAATGAGCAACTACATAACTCCTGTCCTTAAGTCATTACACTTGCTTCCAGTTAAATTTAGCACTGAATTCAAAAGTCCTCCTTCTTACATATAAAACCTTAACCTATAAACCGCCGGAACCAGCTATAGTCAGTTCCCAGTGCAATTTTCCAGCACACCAGAGCCAAGTATATTCAGCAGCATACAGTACATTCGTTGAACTCCACAACCAGCTATAGTCGGTTCCCAGTGCAATTTGCCAGCACGCTGGAGCTGATGAGTCCATGCCATACATTCATTGAGCAGCCAGCTCATGACCACTGCCGCCCCCTAGCGAATCAGCATCACTGTCCCTGGGATTCAGCTGCTGCACTAGACTAGCCTGCAAGCATCAGCGCTTACCTCTGTGAACTTGTGTGCAGCCAGTTCAAGCGCAGTTGGCTTGGTGATTCCCTGAATTTCATCAATGGCGTCAGCTGCACCTTGTACATATAATAAGAGATTGTTGCAGTATTTTTTTTTTATATATAGTTTTTACAGTTCATTGGCAGTGTATAAAATGATCAGTGTTGCAGTAATTGTGATGCCATTAAAATTTCACCTTTTCTTGGTGAATTGTGACGTTTCCTTAAAAAGTCCAGCAAAAAAGCATTCAGGGTGCATTAACCCCCAAGTATGTGGCAGTTTAAGGGTTAAATGGCCAAGACTTTACTTACCTATCTGAACTTAGCATTACATGGAACCCAGAGTGTACTTTAAGACCTCAAGATTCGAGTAATTTAAATATTTAAACGATTAATAAAATAACAAAGCTGTGGAAAAATCTGCCTGCTTGTCTGAGTGTTCCCCTTTTGGTCTCAGCTTTCAAATCCAGGCTGAAGGCACACCACTTTAGTGTATCATACCCTGACTAGAGCTGCTGATTAGCTGTCCTTGTTTATTAATCTTTCTCTAAAATTCTCCAAATTCTAGTAATCCAAGAGTTTTATTCTCTACAATTGATTATTTGCTAAACCCAGGTCACTCAATGGAATGCCTGCAAAAAACTTCCAGTGAAATTTATGAGGATTTTGCTATATATTCTAATCATTAAATTAATGATATTAGAAATAATATAGGTGTCACGGTGGTGCAGTGGGTAGCACTGCTGCCTCACAGTTAGGAGACCTGGGTTCACTTCTCGGGTCCTCCCTGCATGGTTTGCATGTTCTCTCCGTGTCTGCGTTTCCTCCCACAGTCCAAAGACATGCAGGTTAGATGCACTGGCGATTCTAAATTGTCCCTAGTGTGTGTGCGCCCTGCGGTGGGCTGGTGCCCTGCCCGGGGTTTGTTTCCTGCCTTGCACCCTGTGTTGGCTGGGATTGGCTCCAAAAGACCCCGTGGCCCTGTAGTTAGGATGTAGCAGGTTGGATAATGGATGGATAGAAATAATATAGTACATCCACCCAATACTGATCCTATTAAACCCTGGTATTCCATTTTTAGCAAATTAAATTCATCAGGATAGATTTACCCAATTTATATAGAATAATTTCTCAACTGAGAATCTCCACCTGCATCCTTGACCCATTCCAACTCATTTTTTCAAAGAAGTATCCGGCGTGCTAATTGATAGTGTTCTTAACATAGTAAACTCATCATTAGATATGGGGGTCTTCCCAGACTGTCTAAAGACTGCTGTTGTTAAACCCCCACTCAAGAAAAATAATCTTGACTCCTCTGTTTTTGAAAATTTTAGACCTATTTCCAAACCTGCCTTTTTTAAGTAAAATTCTAAAAAAAGGCAGTCATTACGCAACTAAATGATCACTTGAATAAACATTCTGTTCTTGACACGTTTCAGTCAGCACAGAAACTGCACTCATTAAAGTAGTAGATGACTTGCGGGTTAATGCAGACAGAGGCTGTTTATCTGTTTTCATCCTCTTAGACTTGAGTGCCGCATTTGATTCCATTGATCACAATATTCTTATAAATCTCCTTAGTCAGTGGGTGGGCCTCTCTGGCACTGGCTTAAATTGGTTTGAGTCTTACTTAACAGGTAGAATATTCTTTGTTAGTTGTGGTAATTTTAATTTGAAGACACCTGATATTCGATATGGTATTCCACAAGGCTCTATCCTGGGTCCTCTGCTCTTTTCAATCTGCATGCTTCCATTAGGTCAGATTATCCCAAGGCATAATGTGAACTACCACAGCTATGCCGATGACACACAACTATATTTATCAATAGCACCTGATAACCCAGACTCCCTTGGTTCTCTGACCCAATGTCTTACTTGTGTTTCTGAGTGAATGAGTAATAATTTTCTCAAATTAAATAAGGAGAAAACAGAAATCTTAGTGATTGGCACAAATTTATATAATGAAGGTATTGGAAATAAACTGGATACATTAGGATTAAAAGTCAATACAGAAGTAAAGATTTTAGGGGTAATTATTGACTCTGGCCTAAATTTTAAATCACAAATTAATCAGATTACTAGGACAGCATTTCTTCACTTAATAAATACAGCAAAAGTTACAGCAGATCCCTTATAACCTTGCAAAATGCTGAAATATTAGTTCATGCTTTTGTTTTCAGTCAACTAAATTACTGTAATGCACTCCTCTCAGGACTACCCAAGACAGATATTAATTGATTGCAACAAGTGCAGAAATCAGCTGCCAGAATCTTAACTAGGAAAGAAAATCCGAGCACATCTCTCCAGTTCTGATGTCACAACACTGGTTTCCTGTGTCATTTAGAATTGACTTTAAAATACTGTTTATGGTTTACAAAGCCTATATTTCCTATATTTCAGAATGCCTCTCACCTTAAACTCCAAATTGTAACTTTAGATCGTCAAATTAGTGTCATCTTATAATTCCAAGGGCTAAACTTAAAAAAGTGGTGAGGCAGCCTTCTGCTGTTATGCACCTAAAATCTGGAATAGCTTACCAATAGAAATTCGCCAGGCTAATATGATGGAGCATTTTAAAAAACTGCTAAAACCCCATTATTTTAATATGACTTTCTTATAGCTTCATTTTAGTATAACGCTGATATTCTGTATGCGAGTTTAATGATCATTTTTATCATGGATCCGCGACCCGTACTAACCCCTACTTTCTCTGCTGTTTTTTTTCCAGTTTTCTGTGGTGGTGATTTACGCCACCACCACCAGATCAAAGCACCGTGCAGTCCCTACATTGATGGATTGAAGGCCAGAGGTCCACATGACCATCATCACCTAATTCTTACACGTGAAGACTGAAAACCATAACGTCTAATTTATTCCATGACAAATTAAGCAGATAAAAGGTCTGGAGTTGATGAAAAGCACTGAAATTACATTTGGTAGCTGTCCACTGAAACTCAACATGAGGTCCACAGAGGTGTCAATGTAAGGGAAGGAGGCCATCATTAGGCTGGAAAAACAAAATAAACTTATCAGAGAAATAGCTAAAACTTTAGGAATGTCCAAATCAACAATTTTGGTATATTCTTAAAAAGAAGGAATGCACTGATGAGCTGAGCAACATCAAAAAGCCTTGGTACCCTTGGAAGACAGCACAAGTGGATGATCACAGAATTCTTTCCTTGGTAAAGAAAAACCCCTTCACAATATCTAGTCGGGTCAGGAGCACTCTTGAGGAGGTAGGTGCATCACTGTCAAAGTCTACAATCAAGAGACGCCTTCATGAATGTAAATATTGAGGATTTAGCTGCAAACCACTGGTAACACTGAAGAACACAAAGGCCAGGTTAGACTTTTCTAGACAACATCTATAAAAGCCTGCCCAGTTCTGGAATAAGGTTCTTTGGACACTTGAAACTAAGAACAAATTGTACCAGAATGATATGAAGAGAAATGAAGAAAGAAAAGGGCAGCTCATGATCTGAATCATACCATATTGTCTGTCAAACATGGTGAAGGCAGTGTTATGGCATGGACATGTATGGCTGCCAGTGGAACTGGGTCACTGGTGTTTATTGATGATGTGACCGCTGACAGCAGTAGCAGGATGAATTCAAATGTGGGCTCTTCTCTCTGCTCAGATTCAGCCAAATGCTGCAAAACTGATTGGAAGGCGATTTACAGTCCAAATGGATAATCACAAAAAACATACTGAGAAAGCAACCTAATAGTTTCTCAAGGTAAAGAAATGGGATATTCCTCAATGGCCAATTCTACGAAATAGAGCATGCCATCCAGTTACTGAAGGCAGAAAGGCCAACAAACATACAGCAATTAAAAATGGCAACAGTAAAGTCCTGGCAAAGCATCTCAAGGGAGGAAACTCAAAATTTGGTCATGTCTACTGGTTCCAGACTTCAGGCAGTCATTGACTGCAAAGGATTTTCATCCAAGTATTAAAACAATACACATATTCTATATATTATACCTTTTTCCAATTGCTTTTAAGCCTCTAAAAATGGAGGGACTCTGTGACAAATGATTGTAATTTCTGAAATCTTAATGCAATACCTTTGTTAAACCCCTTAAATTAAAGATGAAAGTCTATACTGTTGTCACATTTTGTTTGCTTACCTTCAGTTTCATTCTATTGGTATACAAAGAGAAAATTACAAAAAATGAATCAATGTCCAAATATGGTTCAAATATTGTTCACATCTATTTATGTTAATCAGTTTAAAATTGCTTTGTTTTACTGAGTGCCTAACCAGTTTTGTATTTTTACTTGTGTACACACGTGTATTTTGTGAAATGTATCATTTTTATTTTACCTTCACTGCACTCAGTGATAAGCACAATAGAAAAATAAATTGAATTGAAAAAAATTGACCCAAACTGCAATAAATGGAGGAAACTGATTTAGAGACAAGGAGAACATGCACACCTCACAAGACTGGCCAGCAAATTACTGCCATTAATTCCTATTAACTATTGTGGACCACCAGGGAGCGTACAAACCATCCTACCTGACACAGAAAGAGACACAAGTTCTGCCCATCACACACCTTTATTTCAAGTGGGGCAGCATTTTTCCTTTGCCCCCACCACAAAGCAAAGTACACAAGAATAAGCACAGTCACAGTCCTTTCTTCTCTCTCTCTGTCTGCCGCCTTCACTCTTCATTTTGTAAAGCACTTTGAGCTACATTTTTTTTTGTATGAAAATGTGCTATATAAATAAATGTTGTTGTTGTTGTTCTCCCAGCAAGCTTTGATTTCCTCCTCCCAACTCTGGCTCCTCGAATGGAGTGAGGCAGCCCCTTTTATAGGGCACCCAAAATTGGTCCAGGTGCTCCAGATCCTCTTCCAGCAGCACTTCCAGGTGTGGCGGAAGTGCTGCAATCCAAAGCTCATAAACTGCCCAGGCACCCACTGGCAGTGGTCACGGGCCCCAGCAAGGTTGAGCTTCTAAGCTCCAAACCTGTGGCCCCACTGTGAGCCAGAGGGCACATGTTCCAGGGGAAGTATTGCCCTGAATATGCCCTCTTCCCAGGTCCTTCCATCATAGGGGCGTTCCGGCCATCCACCACACTATATACTTTACTCAGAGTACATTTACCCAGAAGGAAATAGTACTAAATAACTCTGTCTAACAAATCAATATCACACTTTGTCCAAAAATTGACTGTACTGCATTTATATCAAAACCCTTGCTGCGCAAATACTTTCCAACATGCAATACCTCTGAAAATACTCAGTAGGTCAGCAAGTCAAATCTGCAATAATCATCCTTTAACTAATGCAGAAGCCATAATTTCCTTACAGGCTGGTTTCTAAGTAAGTATGTATATTAACGTGCTTTTTCAAATAAACCACATTTCTAAAGCTCTGTATATGGTACATTGTACTTCTTGGCCCATCTAGCTGCAATCCACTCACTGTATGGAACCATCCTAAGCCACAGGTAATCTGAATTAGCTGAATTAGAAACTTCATGGTGTACTGCAGGACAGCAGCATAATACTGTGGGTAATGCTTGTGGCAGGAAATGCCACAAAAGTCTTTCAACTTTGGACATCACACCCTGAGGTTGTGTGTTCAAATCCTACTACTGACATTGTATGACCATGAGCAAGTCACATCACCTATCTGTGCTCCAAATGGAAAAAACAGAGGAAATGTAACCAATTGTATTTCAAATGTTGTACGTCTCCTTGGATAAAGGTGTCAGTGAAATAAGTTAATAATAATGTTGCTATCTCACAACTCCATACTCTTAAAAATATAAGTGCCAGAGTGGCTCTTCAGAGTGACGCCACAGGACAACCATTTTTGCTTCAAAAACGACCAGTCCTCATGAAGGTTCCAGAAGAAACTTTTATTCATCTTTATCTGTAACAGGCTGTATATAGTAAATAATCATGACTAGATGGTAACATATTAATACCAATGGGTCCTGATTTAAAAGGACTCTCGCTGCATACAATAACACAGGCTACGTTCAGGTTTTCTTAATTTCTTGGCATCCTGCTAGGTGCTCTGTTAACATTAAGATTTCGGGTTTTTTTTCTACATATTAGGAAGTTTTTCACAGCACAAAGAATCAACTTCATATGGAAAGAATCTGTCACAGAATGAAAAGGTGCTTTGTCAAGCAATAGTTCTATGAAGAACCATGTAACCCAGTTAAGAACTATAAAATATGATTCAATCAATCAATCAACATTTATTTATATAGCACATATTCATACAAAAAAATGTAGCTCAAAGTGCTTTACAAAATGAATAGAAAAATAGAAGACACAATAAAAATAAACATAAGTCAACATTAATTAACATAGAATAAGAGTAAGGTCCGATGGCCAGGGTGGACAGAAAAAACAAAAACTCCAAAAGCTGGAGAAAAAAAAAAATCTGTAGGGGTTCCAGACCAAGAGACCGCCCAGTCCCCTCTGGGCATTCTACCTAACATAAATCATCATATTTTCATGGAAGGACCTGATGATGATGGTCACGTAGACTTCTGGCTTTCAGTCCATCATTGTTGGAGCATCATGATGCTTTGAGTAGGTGGTGGTGGCGCAGGCCGCCACCACAAAGAAACCGGAAAAAGAAACAGAAGAGAGAGTAGGGGTCAGTACGGATTTTAGAGCCACCATGAATAGTTATTATGAAGAATTGAACATACAGAGTATCAGGATTATGTTAAAGTGAAGTTATAAAAAGGCCATGTTAAAGTAATGTGTTTTCAGCAGTGTTTTAAATTGCTCCACTGTATTTGCCTGGCGAATTCCTATCGGCAGGCTATTCCAGATTTTAGGTGCATAGCAGCAGAAGGCCGCTTTTTCAAGATTCAAGAACACAGAAGACTATGATCTTGGCTATGCCACTGGTTCGCTGTCCTTGTGGAGTTTGTTCCGCTCATGTTTCTGTGTGTGTTTTCCTCTTATATTCCCAAAGACATGTTTGGTAAACTAAACTGGGATAGGAGTGCATGTGGGGGTTCTGCAAAAAGGAAAAGACAGAAAAAAAATCTCAAAAATTCCAGGAAGGAAACCCTGGCAGTTCAACCGGGTGACAGTGCTGAAAATCCCATTGTCTTTTTTAATCCCAAACTTCCCTGCTATAAAAAAAGGACTGGCAGAAAAGAATTAGGAGATGAAAGTAGTGAAAATAAATACACATAAAGATCAAAACAAAGAGAGCAAAACACAGCCATCAAAAATCAGAAACAAAGGCCTAAATCGACATCAAAAGTCAGAGCCAAGAGTCTATTACCAAGGAGTAAAGAAACAAAGAAAATCGTATGAATGTTTAAAGGAGAGATCCAATGTCAGATGGCTAGAAATTGCCCAGTGCTGACCTTTTATCTCAGCGATGACATCAGTTTGTGCACTCCTGGGTCATTTCCTTAGCAACACTATGACAACAATAAATAAAATGGTAGTGGCAATGAAAAAACAAAATGGCATCAGAATAAGATTCATAAATACTTTATCTGAATTAAACAAAATGTAAATCAAAAAGAATATCACCATTGCTTCCAGAAAGTTTCTAAACCCATAATACAATTTTTTTAAAAATCCAAAAAACACAGAAGCAAGAAGGGTCATGACAAACTCATTCATAACAGTGGGTGAGCCCATAAAAGACTGGTATCCTGTTTAGGACTGGTCCTTGGATATTATATAATGCTGCAAGGTTGGTTTCTGGCTTATGGGATCCAAAATTGGTAAGCAAAACAGGTAGGGAAAAGAAATTCAGGAAATTACAGAATATCTTAATTATTTTAGTCCACAATTAATCTTAAAAAAATAAAAACTTGTGAGTTGTACATAGAAGGGCTATCCAGATTGGGACTTTTGGCAGTGTTAACCATTGGGCTACACATTTGATTGTACCATTTATATTCTTTAGTATATTGTACCAATTTACAGTACAATTCAGATTTAGTTTTTAAAATGAGGTACCCGGAAGGTTTAACAACCCTGGAAGAAAAAAAAAACAAAAGGTGTAGAATCTCTGCATAAATTTGACTGAAACAAATCAATTTATTTTGTTAAAGGAGCAGCAAATTATTATTTATGGTTTGGTTTCATCCACATTTTATGGGCCTTACGGATTTACATACTATTATGTAAATGTTTTTAAGCTTGAGGAAATAATAAAACCATGACAGAATTTGCTGCAGAAAAAAAGCAAAAGAGCAGTGGATTTTTCATCTAAGAACTGCAAATTTTCCTTAAAATGGCTAACAACTCCTTGATGGACATATTTATTATAAGAGATAATCAAAATAGGAACCCATACTCATAGATACTACTTACTTCTGATAATGAAAAAAATAATACATATTTATTAAGCTAATAAGATACTGAATGCATAAGCCTGTTTGCACATTTAATACACAAGGAATACATTCACTTATTCACATGTGAAAACACACTCATCTGAAGGTACAGAAATGAGGCCATTTTTCACACATAAATTAATGATAAGATAAATACACATTTGAATATATATTAAAATGTTCCTTGAATATACAGTTTAACCATTCAACGTTAAGGGTGCCTGAGTGCTCACTATGTATACTCACTTTATTGTTCATTTAAAAGTCCAGGGTTTGGACTGTTAGTGGATTGATTTATTGTTATGAGCTGCAAGTGTTGGAATATTAATAGAGTTTTGTCTATAATTTTTGCCTATGATTTACTTTTTGCACTGCATAGGGAAGGGTGGACACAAGTCAGTAGTCCAGTAATAGAGAAACACCAAGGGCGATACCCAGCGTCAACAGCGTATTTTCTATGTGGTTTCCCTTTCTTTTTTACATTTGCATCCATGATGTGGGCTTTATTAAATACACTGAAATTAAAAGCATATCATCTACAACTTTAATTCACTTGATTGTAATCATTCTGTAGCAAAATAATGGTGCACACAATGGCCACACAATTCCAACTACCATGGTTGCTTATGCGTTGTTAGAAGGCATTACAAATAAATGAATTAGACGAGAGTGTGTATTTACAGATCATACTGATTTCCTGTCCCATGATGGACTGGCTTCTAAATAGATTTACATTTCCAACAGCTACCCACGTGGAGCTGTGAGTTTTTAGAGTACTAGGATGTATGCTAGATATAATTTTTATGATAAAATGCATAAATATAAATTGTTAACTTCATTTAAATAATGTATAATGTTAATAATTAAACATGTGGGGACACTGTGGTGCGACAGAAGAGCTGCTGCCTCACAGTAAAGGGGTCATGTTCCAGGTATACCCTGCCTGGAATTTCTATGTTTTCCTGGTGGGTTTTGTCCGTGTGCTTCGGTTTCGTTCCAAAGGTATGCAGGTTAGGGGTTTTAGTGATGCTAAATTGATGCTACTAGTATATATGTGTGCTCGTATTCACCCTGCGATGAGCTGGCGCCTCAGCCAGGGACTGTTTCTGCCTTGTACTTGATGCTTGCTAGGTCTGACTTGACCCTGGATGGGCGGATGGATAGAATAATTAAACATTAACAATTAAGATTTTTCAATATTCCTTAAAAGATTTTGAAAATTCTGCATTCTAGGCTTACAGCTGGTTTTACATTAACTACAGATGCTTATTGTGTGGTGCTTGGTTACGTGGACAAAGAAAATGGAAAGACAGGAATTGGGGGTTGGTACATTTGACAGAAATATTACTGCTGTAATAATTTATTCCATCCAGGGTCATGCACATCCCAGCAAGCACCATATGCGAAGCAGGAACAATCCCTGGATGGTGTGCCAGCTCATTGCTACTGCTGTGCCACCGTGTCCTCACATGTTCAATACACTCTTTAATGAAGGGGTGTCCAACTCCGGTCCTGGTGGGCTGCAGTGGCTGCAGGTTTTCATTCAAATCATCATCTCAATTAGTGAGCCGTTTTTGCTGTTGATTAACTTCTTTTGCTTTAGTTTTAACTGACATGACTCAGACCCTATAGTTGTTTCTTTTTCCTTAATGAGCAGCCAAACAACAATGCGACACAAAACAAGCCGCCACATAACCAGCTAACCTGAAGATAAAGAAACCTGAAGGTCTCAGTCATGTTGCTCTGCTCAGGTCACCAAAACATCTTGATGGTGGTCTTAGAAAAAACAGAAAATCAACAGTCTGCTGCGGCAGAATGAGAGCAGCAACAAGTCATGATATTCAATAATGGCTTTATTTAACAGCAAGAATTGCCTTTTCATTAGGAATCTGGTTGGAGTGTAATTGGATGGAGTTTGATGTTCCAATTTAGCTGGTCATCTGTTGGCTCATTTCACCTCTTATTTCTATTTGGATGACAGTTAATGAAGAAACTAATCAATTCAGCGGACTGAATCCTTAAAAACAGGGCTATTAAAATGAAGGGAAAAGGAGTTAATCAGCAGTGAAAACTACTCACTGATTAGGAAACGTGTTAGAATGAAAACCTGCAGCCAAACTGGCCCACCTGGACCAGAGCTGGACACCCCTGCTTTAATGCATTTCATCATGAAAACCATATCAAGCATAACATCTTAGTATTTTAAAATGTTAAGAGAGCTGTATTACCATGAAGGTAACGTGTTCTGCGTGGCGAACACTGCCTGCGCGCTCCCGTCGGCATAAGAGAAGCATGTAGCGGTTAATGACCGGGTTGGGGAACACTTAGAATATGAAGCATTTAACGCGCTACTTTAGTTACGATGGGTTTGAGAAACTGTAGTAAATTAATCATCATTTAAGATGAAGTTTATGATGTTCTACTTTAATGAGAAAATAAACTATAAGATTAAAGTGGAAATTTCAAGATTAAAGTCAACATTTCGACTGTAATCTTGACATAGACCATATTTTTCGGGCGGTGAGCTGTGACTCGTTTTTTCATGTCAACATTGATATGCGCCCACTCCTTTTTTATCTTGGGCACTGTGCAGCCTTTTGAACTTGAACTTCTGAGTGCCTCCTCCATGCTCCTTCAATTTCCTTTTGTTGCTTATACCACTGCTTAAGCCACCAATTAGTATATTTTACCTTGCCTCTACTTCACTGAGCAGGACCTTCATTTTGCATTCGCTGAAATTCTTCTTTTTTACACATGCTTTTACTACTGTATTTTAACAAAACACTGAACGGAAGGAGCTGTTTATATTGATTTAAACATTCAAATAGTTAAAATTCTGGGACAACTTTGGGTGGGGCTGAAGGCTTGTGCACATGTGTGTCTGCAAGATAAGTTCTGTTTTACTTACTTTATAATAACAATTTATGTTACATCCCCATAATTAATTCTGTATGTACTTGCAGAGTAATTACTTTGTACCTGCTTGTGTGATTACATTGTTAACATGTTTTCGTTGTAAGTCTTGTTAGACTATTGGAATAGGCAAGTACTCAATTATTTAAGACATGAACATGCATGTTTTAACACTTTTATGGGCTCTCCTATTATGTAAACAATGTGTAGTCAAACTGCAGTTACAAGCTAAACTGGAATGAATTCCTGTTAAATAAACGTTCTGAAATCACTCTGCAAAAGGTTATACTGTATATATTGTGGAGGGTGGACAATCCCGGCCGGGACGCCTCCACGCTGGAAGGACCGGGGGAGCAAGTGTGGCCAGAGCCTTACTTCCCCTGGAGCTCTATGGTGCCTAGTACTCCCACAGGGCTTCATGGGAGTTGGAGTTTGGTGTAGCTCTGTTGGGATCCGTGGACGACAGAAGGGGGTGCTGCAGCTGCTGCTGAGCCCTGGAAAGCAGCTCTTCTGCCACACCCGGAAATGCTGCTGGAATTAGGTCAACAAGAACTGGGAGCACTTCCGGGTGCCTTATAAAAGGAGCCAGCAGCCACTTCTCAAACAGAGTCAGGAGAAGGGAGACGAAACTTGCAGGGAGGAGTGGAGGAGAAAATGAAAAGAAGGAAATAGTATTGTTTTGAGCTTGTGGGAACAGGGAAGGCATTGCCAATAAGGTAAAAAAAAAATAAAAACTTACGTGTGCTTTAACTTGTGTCCTACACCTGTCTGTGTTGGGTTTGGCCTTTACAATATACAGTATATATACATACTGTACATATACATATATACATATATGTATCCACACTGACAAAACAAAGACTTAAAGCTTAAATAGACATAGGTAACAAACAATAGCTAAAGAGCTGTTAATCATCCATAGACTGCAGAAAAGTAAGGAACTTAAGGTAAGTTATCGCATGGCAGACCTTCACCATGATTTAGGCAAGGCTTCTAGTGGTCCTTTGTTCAAAAATAACAATATATATGAGTATACTTATGTTTTAAAATATAAAAAAATATATAGAAAAACATATTAGAATATACATAAAAAATTTCCTTTACAATAAACTAGAATGGTACAATATACAGTATGTATGACTTTTGAGGTTTAATCATGCTAAAATTATTAGGAAAATTCTAAAACAGATATCAGGCTGTCTCTAGGTGGCTCACAGATGACACTTTAGATCTCATAACTTTGAATTTGCAATCACGTGTATTATGCCCTCTTTCTCCATCACTAGGCAAACTTAAGATATTTATGGTCATTATTTATCGTTTCCAATTTTTATATATGACAAAGCAACCTCAAGAGTAAAGTTTAAAGTAAAGGTTATTGATACAGAAAGGCAAGGAAAATTGCCAATGAAGATAGAGTGCTTACTTAAAATATTGTGTATAAAGAAATGCTTCCTGTTTAAATATGTTATTTTAATTCAAGAATGAGTTATTTAAGCAAGCAAGTTGTAATGACCGCACAAGAAAAAACTGATGGTTTTAAATTATGTTTCAGGAGATGAAATAAGAAAAGCAAGTTGAATTTGAAGCCAGTGGGTAAGAGCTTCAATATTTTAAAAAAGACGTAAAACATGACGCAGAATCTGAGTCATAAAGGACCTAGAGACAGGACTGGGAGCAAGGAAGTTGAATACTATTTATTAAAACAAGTTAAATCCAACTGATCAACCTAATACAGTAAGACACACGAAAAGTTCTTTGAAGCGATAAGAATACTCAGAAAATTCAGAAACATGTGGTGCTGAACTTTATCCCGTTACAGCGATGATGTCAAGTGACGCACATCCGATTGTTAAGCCTTGGAATCATTTTGACAGGGAATAGCATACCATAAACTTCAAAGGTGTGGCGGGGGTAACAAGGTTGGTTTGTGGTGCATAAATTATTATACCTATTATTACACCTAAACACAGACTTTTGTGAGTAAAATGGTATAAAGAATGTTAGTGGTTAGAGTAGTAGAGAAAAATCATATTTCACATTATTCTCAACTGCTATACAGCAAAAAAGATCCACAGGACCACATACTTACTTCTGACAGTAAAGTATTATGGGGGCTGTGATATAGTGTTGGGTATATTTTCAATGTATTGTTTAGGCGCAAATAAACCCTTAGAGAATAAGGAAACTGACAATAAATACAATGCACTTCTGTGTGTCCTCTAAGGAAGCATTTCTATTTGGATGATGGTCAATGAATAACAGTGCCATCATCCGTACAACGTGAGTGGTTAATAAATGGTTTAAGGAGCAAGTCAATGATGAAAAGAATGTACCACAACTGGCCCTGATCTAAATCCAACTGAGCAGATTTGGGAAATTCTGGATCAAAGTCAAACATAGCAGTCTTTAAGTCTATAATTAAAATACTAAATGATGTAATTTGGAGGAATGGAGTCATGTTCTTCCAATGCAGCTACACAAATGTGGTGAATGTATGCCATCTCTTGGTAGCCCAATGAACTGTTAAGACAATTTCCCCAGGTTTTTCCTTTTATTTTCTCAGTTACCTTTGTATACATCCAACCATCCATCCATTATCCAACCCGCTATATCCTAACTACAGGGTCATGGGGGTCTGCTGGAGCCAACCCCAGCCAACACAAGGTGCAAGGCAGGAAACAAACCCTGGGCAGGGAACACACACACCAAGCACACACTAATTGCCAATGCACCTAACCTGCATGTCTTTGGACTGTGGGAGGAAACCCACACAGACACGGGGAGAACATGCAAACTCCACACAGGGAGGACCCAGGAAGCAAACCCAGGTCTCCTTACTATGAGGCAGCAGCGCTACCACTGCGCCACCACTTTGTATACATTATTACATAAAGTATCTTATCACATAAGTGTTCACATCTAATGATTAATATTACCATGACTGAAAATATGCGCAAAATGTATTAATAAAGCAGTGAAAACAATAGATTAACAGATTGTATTTTTATTTAATACTAGCTATGTTACTTATCGAAAACAGGTAATAAAATATATATATATATATATATATACTGTATGTATTTATTGATATTTGATATCCTTGCCCATAATGTGTACCCTGTGCATTCCTCCTACACCCTTCTTTGGTATTCTTGTGTGTCTTAACCTGTGTTGGCCAACACTTCCTCTCGTGATTGTGTTCCTGAAAAGTTTGCTTCTCAGACTCATTTCTGGGAATGCTGTTTGCCTCTTGTTCGCTATTTGACTTCTACCAATGGTAGATGGACCCCCATTACCTACTGTGAAAGCATAATTCATAATTTTTTGACTACCGCCTGTGTTTGAAGGTGACTCTCAGCATTCCTCCTACACCTTTGCTTGGTATCTTTACGTGTGTTAACCTCTCTTCCCCTCTTGCTTCCTACTTAGAACATATTTGACAGAGCAACCAAAGTAAACTGACCAGACACCCATACACAGTTGAATAACATGTCAGCTTTAACAAACAAGACATCCCATAGTAATTTTCAAAAGCTACAGTATTTATTGTAAATGCTGTGTTTTCAGGTATTCAATAACATTTGCAAAATAAATTAATTTGGCTAATCGCCGACCACACTTTTCAATAAGAGCATACATACAGTAATAGAAATTTGAATTAATCCAATGTTTTCTACTTATCATGGAAAGAAAACTCCAGTATTTGCTTGCCTAATAAAATTACAATTATTACAAATAAAAAAAAATTGAACTTTCTTAAAAAAAAAGAACAAGTCCCACTTAGGTATCCATACATCTAAATGTGCATCTCCAAATTCTTTTTACCATTTCCTTTGTCCTGTATTCTCCAAAGACTAAAGCTGAATTAGCATTTTCATGAAATGTCTTCTCTACAGTTGAGCCACCTGAGAAATCTACAATTTAATGTTCCCATGAAACATCAATGAATCTTTACCAGGAGCATTTGGGAACAAACCCAGGTGACATCCATAATGAAAATCTTTCTAGCTGCGCTTCTTTGCTGGTTGTGCATTTTCATACGATGACACAGAAGAGGGTTCCTTTCCTCTAAATTGAACATGAGACTAACTAAAGGACCGTGCTGTGAAAATAAACAGATTGAAATGTTCAGCTTGGAAATATCAGGGGAGGGTTTAGTAGGGTATAAAGCACTTTGAAAATGTAATATAAAAAAAATTATATGTACATTGATCAGATTGGTTATTACATGAGGAAATTAATGAGTGTCTTAAAAACAGATTGCTGCCTCTCTAGTGTGAATAGTGGAGTCAAATCAAATACTCATTAGTTTCATTAATTGTTTTTTTCTGATGGATTATACTGCTACAGGTCCATTTTACAGCTTCTGTAATTGCTCTTCAAGAAATATACAATTATATAATAGTTAAGGAACAGAATTCAAACTGACAGAAAGAAAGCAGATGCACAAAGTGTAATTTCAATGGAACATCCTGTTATTTTCTGTTTGCTTCAGTCTATTACTGTTAATTTTAAATAGACAGTTAATCTTAGTTGATTAGTAAAATTATATTACTCTGCCAGCAGAAATGTTCAGTTTCTTAAGTGACCGCAAGATAATGTGCATTGATCCTGAGTGTTCATTTATTACGCTTATTAGGTGTACATTAGATGAAAGTAAGTAGTTTCTGGTTGATGGAGCCATTCACATAGCTTTTTTATAGCATCTCAAATTCAGCCAGTGCAGAATATTTAAATAATAGTACTATTAATAATCCTACTCTGCACCACAGTACCGGTTAAAGCAACAATAGTAAATGCTTTTTTGGCAAACATCTCAACCTGAAATATCTTCCTTCAACCCCCCCAGAGTTTCATTTAATTTCCGTCATACAGCACACTAAATTTTTATTATTAAAGCCTCAAACAATGGTTCAAATAGGTTTTACATATTGCCTTGATATACAGGATAAGGTACTTAATGAAAAATCACAGTCATCTAAACTAAACATAAAAACAGAAGTAAGCTGTTCTATGTATACCTGAGGTGGCGCAGTGGTAGCACTGCTGCCTCGTACTTAGGAGACCTGGGTTCACTTCCCGGGTCCTCCCTGAGCGGAGTTAGCATGTTCTCCCGTGTCTGCGTGGGTTTCCTCCCACAGTCCAAAGACATGCTGGTTAGGTGGACTGGCGATTCTAAATTGGCGTGGGTGTGTTTGTGTGTGTCCTGTGGTGGGTTGGCACCCTGCCTGGGATTGTTTCCTACCCAGTGTTGGCTGGGATTGGTTCCAGCAGACCCCTGTGTTCGGATTTAGCGGGTTGGAAAAATGGATGTATACCTGTATTTGCAGGTCAGGATGTTTTATGTGAACAGTCTTGTGGTTTTGCTATACTTCACTCATTGTTGATTGGCAGTTATCTTGAGAAATGAAGATAGATAGTTACCAGCAAGTTGAAATATTCAGATTATCAAAGTTTAATAAAAATGGAAAGTGTACAAAAATGTGTTGTTAGCCAAATAAAATTCTCCATGTCAGCAAAAGCAATAAAGCACATAATGTACTAAGTATATTAAAATTGTGTTCAGTGAATACATCAATCTAAAATTCAGGGGACTAAATGGAAAGAGCCACAACCTGTCATGTTTTATGGATGTGTGGGTAAATTCAGATACCTGACTCAGAAAATTACAAATAGGCTAAAAATTAGTTTACGTGCTAGGAATCTTGTCTTTAATAAATTCAAAGTGATTAGAGCAATCAATTATGATCATATTTAATCCTATTAAAATACCTTACTCTAATTAATCTAAATCCAAAATGTTATTCAGTTTAAAGCAAAATGATACTTTAACTATTCAAAATGTAGATATAATCTTATTTTCTGCAGTTGCAATAAAGGTGACTACATAAAGATTGTGTCTATCAACATGTTTTGAGGTGCTTGAGACAGAAATGGTTTATACTGCATTGGGGTAAAGTGTGAGGCTGATGATTTAAGATTTTTTGCTGTCTAAGGAGAAGGTGGGGTCCAAAACCCCAGTCCTGGAGGGCCCCAGTGGCTGCAAGTTTTCATTCTAACCCTTTTCTTAATTAGTGCATTAGTTTTTGCTGCTAATTAACATCTTTTGAATTAATTTTAATTGACTTGTTTTTTAAGATTTGTTCCCCTGAATTTCTTAATCTCTTTCCTTAAATGACACCCAAACAGAAATGAAATATGAAGTGAGTGAGCCAACAGAAGACCAAGTCAGTCAGGGCCACAAACTCCAACCAATTTCACACCAAGCAGTTGCTTAATTAGGCTCTGAGTCTTGTTGTTAATTAAACTCGTTCTTTAATTCTATGGCTTGTTGCTGCTCTCATAGTGCAATAGCAGACATTTCTGAAATTGTTGATTTTCTCTTTTTTAAGAACACTGATAAAATGTTTTGAGGAGCTGAGTAGATCAACATTCCTGGGACCTTCACTTTTCTTTATTTGCAGATATTGTATGATGGACACAGTTTGCTGGTCATGTTTTGGCTCAGTTTGTCTCTCATTATTGTTTGGCTGCTAAATGAGGAAAAAGAAAGAAAGAAACAATTAAGGAGTCTGAGTCTTCAGAGCAAGTAAATTAAAATGAATTAAAACGAAGTGAATTAGCAGAAAAAAAAGGTCACTAATTAAGAAGAGGGTTAGAATGAAAACCTGTAGCCACTGTGGCCCTCCAGGACCAGAGTTGATCTAGACCATTTTGAACTTATTTGTACACTGCAAATGTTTAGGTGGTACTAAGTTTTCCAAACACCAGATAACTAGGAATGAGTTATTCTACTATACCGGAGGGACAGCTTTAAAAGTTGGTTCACATAGGGCTGCCAAGTCTCTTTCTCTGGAAATGAGGACATTTGGGTCGATAATGAGGACTTTTGAGGACGCCTTTCCCTATGATGCGATAATACATCTTTATACTGTCTTATGATTTTTTAAATGATATAAACCTTTAGTAATGGTTTATCACTATAATTATGATATGATGGCCACAATCACAATCACTGGCAAACTAATAACCCATTCAATATTTTGAATATGTCAAGCCTCATCAATTGACAGACTTCATTCCTTCCATTCTTATTTAGACAGCCTAACTATTGTGACCCAGTAAAAAATGATACACATGGTAAATTCACTTCTAGTAAAATAAAAATAGGGTGGCGCAGTGGTAGCGCTGCTGCCTCACAGTTAAGAGATCCGGGTTCGGTTCCCAGGTCCTCCCTGTGTGGAGTTTGCATGTTCTCCCCATGTCTGCGTGGGTTTCTTCAGGGTACTCCGGCTTCCTCCCACAGTCCAAAGACATGCAGGTTAGGTGGACTGGCGATTCTAAATTGGCCCTAGTGTGTGCTTGGTGTTTTTGTGGGTTGGCACCCTGCCTGGGATTGGTTCTTGCCTTGTTGGCTGGGATTGGCTCCAGCAGACCCCCATGACCCTGTGTTCGGATTCAGTGGGTTGGAAAATGGATGGATAAAATAAAAATAATTTAACTCTTTTCAGTTTAGTTTATTTGCATTTATCTACATTGTTTTATATTTTTCCAGTGAAGCTGTTTTTCTCAGTAAATCTGGGTTCTTGGATAGCTATGAATACAGATCTTTACACAGCATGCTACTGAAATTGAATCTTGTGAGCATTAGCCCCTTAATTGAATCTGTTCTACCCTTTCGAAAACAAGAATATTTGTTGTTCAAGTATTCTGAAAACTTGCACTTTCTTTTCGGTGTAATGCGTATTCCTGAATTTATGTAAATGAAAGAATTATGAAAATATTATTAAATTATTTGAAGAAGTGACTTATTACTTGATCAACTGATAAATAAAAAGATCTTGAATTCATATGACAGAATAAATGTGAGGTTTTTTTTTTAATTAACTGAAACTTTAATAGTTGACTCATTCATTTACAATTATAAATCCATTTTGGAACAACAGGAGGTAATAATATTTTCCATTAAAATATTACAAAGCAGTTACTCACACTTTTAATATGATGGACTATACCTGGATGTATAAAATTTCTTGTTCAACTAAGCTGCTGAAAGAAAAATCGAAAAATAAGATCTCACATAGAAAATGTGAAATTGTAATTTCGATTTTGAATAAATTGACTTAGTTACTGTGAATTAGGATTACAAATAATTAAGGAAGGGAACAACATTTATAATGAACTGTCTACTCACCAAGAAGATAAACCTGAATTCAAAAGATGAAGTGAAAAAGCCAAGTTGGACAGACATTGACTATTCTCGTCAGTATCTGTGTTGTTTACTGACGGAATGGAAGTGAAGATTCAGGGAAAAAAGTGTGTGCACTACTTCCCCAAATACTGATTGGTGGATGGCTTTCAATTTTTTCCATTGATAAGAATATGGACATTTTCAAATTTTATAAGCCAAAATTCTGGACATTTTCAAAATTTTATAAATTCCTCCCAAACAGTCCATAGCGTGTTAAAAATGAGGACATGTTTGGGAAAATGAGGACAGTTGGCAATTCTAGGTTCACAGATACCCTGAGATTGCGGGTGATTTCAGGGATATGGCCTTAGTAAGCCATGAGGTACACCACAGTGCTAAAGAAAGCTATGTCATGAGTACTAATGGGCTTGTTTGACACTCAGTATAGAAGTGGTCAGAACTGTAACTTCTTCTTTGAACAGATGCTGAATTGTCACAGTAGAATTTAAGAGGGGCAGAGGGCATCTACTGTAGATTTTGTATAATGACTACATAAAGTCCTTCAGAATGATCTTCTGAGGAGGCACAAATAATGCTCAGGAATAAGCATGAAAAGTGGTTACCCTGCTGACCACAGAGTGCTTGGAGATGAGATGTTTGATTGGAGGAGGTGAGTCCAGAGTGAAATCAAAAGAAGCACAAAACATGAAGGGAAAATGTGGATTAATGCAGTTTTTTGATTTGGAAAGTTTTTACTTATATTTCCTACAGTATACATTACACTATATGTAGATCACTTTATTATATAAGTTCCACCTTAATAAAAGGACAAGTGTCTGTGTGTCATTCTTGAATGTTCTCTCCATGTTTCTGTTTGTTTCCTCCAGGTGCTCTGGTTTCCTCCCATTGTCCAAAGACATGTAAGTGAACTGTCAACACTAAATTGACCCTAGAGAGTATTTGGCACGTGTGTGTGTGTGTTTATGTGTCCCCCCTACGATGGGCTGGCGCCCTGTTTGTTCCTGCCTTGTGCCCTATGCCAGCCAGGACAGGCTCCACTCCCCAATCACGACACTGATCTGGATTAAGCAGGTTAGAATGAGTTATCCATAGTGATGAGCAAACCCCACTGATTTACTACCAAATGCACAACACACATGTGGATTCGTTGCTTCTTCCGGTTTGCATCAACTACAAGGCACTCTGAGTAATACATTTAGGAGTGGGCTCACATATTACAAACAGGTCACATACAAATATTTACAAAAAAGACATTACCTTTAATACATGAATACACTGATACATTTCCAGTTTCCTTCTATATTTGTGTTTTGTATTTAAACAAATTTGCAAGTTTTCTGCTAATTGTTACCCTGCTATTAGGATCAGTCCTGCCGTTCTCCCTTCCAGAATTGGCTGCTGCAGTTCTGCAATGTCACTCTGGCCTCATAAAGCATCATGGGGTGCTGTGAGAAAAAAATGTGTCCAGGCCAGATGCACAAAGCAAATTTCCAAGAAAATATTTGGCACAAAAGGTGACTCCGCACACAGCTTATCCACAGAGAATAACACTGATTAACACTAGTCAGCAGTTAACCCAACACACCAATCCACGGAGTGTAACAGAAAGTTAAGAGACAGATGCTGCCACCAAACTACACAAAGAATGGCAATACTGTATGAAAACTTGTGCTCAGGAAGCTAGGAGCCAAACGTATTGTTTCAAAAACCTTCAAAAAACAGAGATGGGACGATCATTCATTTTTGCAAGAACAATGATTTAATTAGTTACCAGAAAGAACTTAATGAATGTTATAAACTCTCATAAGAATACCCATCCATCAGAGGGAGTTACTCAGCTATTTATATTATGAAAACAAGAAAGTAATTAAACCAGTTGTTATAAAATTGGATGACAAACTCATTAGGCGAGTTGCTTAGAAAACATTTCTTAATGCTGACAAGTACCTTTCTGTATTTTAAAGAATTCAGTTACCTGAATCATTTTTACAGTCTTCTGTATGGCAATGTGTACTTGGAGTTTAACAATCTAGCCTAGTAACAAATTTAATAGTTCTCTAAATCATTACTGGGCACTGCTATATGTCTTTAAAATGGGCATGCACTGCACACACATAGCAAATAATACTATGAACTCCCTTGAAAAGAATCATATTTGAGAACACTTACACAAATATTCCTCTAGGTACAACCTTTCAAAGCAAAGTTAATTTTATATTTTTTATGTTACCATTAATATCAAGGCAATTTATTTTATTTATAAGACTAGCACCAGTGGAACTTGCAAGCTACTCAGGGCACCATGTTTTTTCCTTTTAGGTTGTATAAAATAAAGTTATGGCAACTTCTAGAGGGCACTTTCTAATAGCCACAGGACCTTACAGGTTCCTAATAAAGTAGAAGATAAGACATCATCAGAAAAGGGGGCTGGGTTCAGTAATATCTGTTTGGAGTTTAGGAATTAGTACAATAAAGTGTCCTAAGAAGTGGGAAGTGGGGAATGATTTACAATTGATTGACAGACCCCCAATCTGTTGAAGGATGAGCATAGTGGTCCTCTATATTATATATGGACTGCTGCTATCTATAATCATGGACACATCACCTGGCATATGGACCCAGGGTTTTTGCCAGTCCCTCCCTGACCCTACTACTGGTCAGCAGAGTTTAGAGTTGGGGGTGAACTTAGTGATAGGGGCACGGCTGGTGAGAAGAAGAAAGGTCAGAGTGAGTATAATAGGGGAGGTGACAAATAAGTACTGTGTCGGAAGTTTGGACAAGAGAAGGTAGACAGGGTTTAGTATGTGTATAGGTTAGGGGGGTATATGTTCTGGGAACTCAATCTTAATACTAAAATGTTCTGCTTACATATATATATATACCTGTATATGTATTGTGGAGACTGGCCTGGACACAGACAGGCAGACACCGATGGTTCACAAACCAACACACATTTATTTACAAGTTCCATATTTACAAGTGCACACAACCCCAGTACTCCCATACCAAATCACCCTTCAAGTCCAGGCCTTCCTCAACTATGCCTCTTCTTCACCGCCTCCACTCCTCTCCTCCAGGCTTCGTCCTCTTCCACCCGACTCCAGCTATTGAATGGAGTGAGGTGGCTCCTTTTACTTTTTACCCAGAAATGCTCCAGGTGCCTCCCAATGAACTTCCACCGGCACTTCCTGGCATGGTGGCAGTGCTGGCTGAGCACCCGGAAGCACTCCGAGTGTCCTCTGGTATTCCTTTCCCCAGCACTTCCGGGTGTGGTGGAAGTGCTGACGTCCTGGGCTTCACAAGCATCAGGGCACCCCCTGGCGGTGACCACGGGCCCCTATAGGGTTAAGCTTCGTTGCTTTGTTCCCGTGGTCCCCATACCAACAGCTGCCCCCTCGAGGTTCGGAGGAGGTGTAATCCCTCTTCCGATCCTTCCGAGTGTCCCAGCCTAGTACCGCCCCCAGCCACTCGCCACAGTATAAATACACATTATATATAGTAGGTGCAACAAAGGAGAAACAGGTATCGGGGATAAAGGAAGGAATCCTGTCCAGCCAGGAGATCAAAATCGATGGAACCAGTGAATGGGCATACCAAGAGCAGTTATTTCATCCAAACAATAGGTGACAGTGGGATACTTTCAGAGGGTGCTGCTGGGGGTGGACTTCCCTGGTTTCCACATGACCTGGAAATGCTCTGGACGATCTGGGAATGACACCGGAAGCAGTTTCTAGGTTGAATTAAAAGAAACCCTGCCACCACACTTAGTCAACTCAAAGTCAAGAGGCAGCAGGCAGCACTCAACTGGAGACAGAAGGAGAGTTTGTGTATTTTGGCTGGTAATCGTGTAAAAAAGGTGGTGGAAGCAAATAAAAATATTTTATTTGAACCTGGAATTGTGTTGGGCATTAGTGTGTCTGAGATTGCGGTTACTATATCAGGTCAGGTCAGAGTAGGTTAGGTTGGGTAGCTTGCACTGGTAAAGCGCATTGCTACACCCACTACATGACCAAATAAGTTGGGATCCTGGTTGGCAACCCCCCAGGCAGACACGCAGTCCAGTCCCACCCTCCAGAAATTACCCTCTATCTGCTACTGCCAGGTGTTATATGGGCATCCCTGTTGGTCTGGTCCAGCCACTCAGGTCCTCAACAATAAGGATGTTGAGAACCAGATCATCCACGGAGAATCGTGCCACATGGCCGTAGTGCCATAACTGACGCTCCCTCACAATGCAGGTAATGTGCCTCATTTGGGACTCCTTGAGCAAACCCTCATTTGACACAAAGTCAAACCAGTGGCTCCCAAGGATACTCCAAAGAGACACAGTACCAAAGGAGTCCAGCCTTCGTCTCAGGTCACTGGATAGCGTCCATGCCTCGCAACTATATAGCAAGGCAGGAAGCACCGGGACTCTAAAGACTTGGATCTTCATCCTTTTGCAGAGATATTGAGAGGAGTGCCACATACCCCTTTCCAGAAACCTAATGAACCCCCATATTCTCCTAATCCATCTACTGACTTCATACTTCTTGGTTTTTATCCAGGAAACTCGCTCGGTCTTTCAAGTGCCCCGATCAGACCCTTCATTGACTCCACAAAGATCACAGCATCATCAGCAAAGTCAAGAACAGTGAATCTTTCTTCACCAACAGATGCCCCACAGCCGCTGGACCCCACGACCTTGCCCAACACCCAGTCCATACAAGCATTGAACAGAGTAAGAGCAAGAACACACCACTGATGAACCCCAGAATCAACTGGGAAAAATGCAGAGGTTCTGCCTCCACTTTGCACAGCACTCACAGTACTAGTGTACAGGCCAGCCATGATATTCAGCAACCTTGTGGGGATCCCACAAACCCTCAGGATGTCCCACAGGGAACCTTGATCAACTGAGTCGAACGCTTAATGGAAATTGACAACAGCTGCAAAGAAACTCTGCTGATATTCGCGTTTGCGCTCCATAAGAATCTTCAGTGCCAGGATGCGCTCGATGGAAAACTTCCAGACGTAAAACCAGACTGTTCCGGTCACTGGCAGTTGAGCAAGTGAGGATGACCATAGCATGAACTTTACCTGGCACCCAGAGCAGTGTTACCCCCTGTAGTTACCACAATCCTTGCGATCACCCTTCACTTTCCAGATAGGAATGACAAGTCATATTTTCCAGTTAGCTACAAAGACACATACTGTATATATATATATATATATATATATATGTGTGTGTGTGTGTGCGTGTGTACAGTATAATTATTGTCTGATACTGCATACTTTCTTTTATAGCCCATCTATTTTTCATTTTTGCAATATTTTCCTAATATTCTAGTAAATCAACTTTATAAGCAATTTCTATATTTATATTAATGTATTCATAAAGTATAAATATTATAGTAATATACCTATGAAACAGATCTTGGAAGTCTACCATCTACTGGTATTTTGGCATGCTTTTTCTTTGCAGCTTGCAAAAAAATCAATTTATAAGTGTTGCAAGATTTTCCGAAGAAAGGGCATCTGTAAGAAGAGTAGCTTCCCTCGAGATAGAGAGGATGAAAGAAATAGAAAAATAGCATATTGATGGGGCATAAAGAAAAAAAAAAATAAAAGACCAGGAAAACCAACAACTAGCTTTATTCCTAAACCTCAACTCCCAAACAAATGTTTTATTAAATGTATTATTCTGTCATAAATTCCATATAGATAGTTTAGCACAACAGTTGTATTGTGTTGAGAAGGCTTGTTCATTTTTTAATTATTTTTATTTTTTGCTGCTTGTTTCTTCTTTTTTTCTGTGCGGACATGGTGCTGAAATTCCCAAGCACACTCTATCTCTCCGGAGCAATATTTCAAATTCCAATTACTTCTTTAAATGATAAATGACACTGCTGTCAGGCAAAGCGTAAAAAGGGACATTACACTGTTGCCAGATCGGGTGACTTCCAGGCAGGAGGAAATAATATTAAGAGTCTGTTGCGAGTTGATTAAATCAATCACTCAGCATCAGGCACCTCATACAGATTAACTTTGTGAGGTCTGAAATGTCTGTTTTAACATTAATTACCTATAGACATTTATTAAATAAGACAAAGGAATGAAGGCAGGAAAATTTAGTATATATATATATATATATATATATATATATATATATAACTCTGGTAAATGCTAAACCTAAAATATACAGTTTAAGAGCGGTATACGACTTGTGTGCTTAATACTGCAAAAACCTTAAGTTGGAAAAAGGCACTCCAACCATCTCCTTACATTTGTCTTGCTCTAATTCTCCCTTATAACAGAACATTTTTTTTCTTCTTGCTTCTTAATGCTGTAAAATAATGATTTATATCCAGATTATATTTTAAACTCATATTTATTTAGCCCCGTGACCCTGTGTTAGGATATAGCGGGTTGGATAATGGAAGGATGGATATTTATTTTGACGGCAAATATAATTATTTTAGTAACAATTTTGCAAGAGTAAAAAATTTTCAAAGTAATTACTGTTGTTGAAAAAATTCAAAACCACGTATATCATATTCAGAGGCATATAAGCATAGTTGGTACCCATGCAGTGTTCCTATTGTTAGTATATAACCAGTAGTGAAAGAAAAAAAAAGCATAAAACATTCATTTTAAATAAATTATAAAGCTTGCAGTATTGTTCCGTTGGATTTTGGTTTATAAAAATAATAATGGATACCAGTGTTCAAAAATGTTTTGGTGTGCTTGTAAGTAACCAGGAGATGGAAAGCAGTGAAATGCCTGAAGAGAAAACAAAAATCTAGTGACTAAACAGGAGCACAGACCAGGAATCAAAGCCCAAAAAACAAACAAAGTAACAAATCTAAACGCTGTGTTGAGTAGTTAACCATGAATAATACTAACACAAAGTTTGATTTGTCTTTTTGCAATTGCTCTAACATTAGGACAACAGAGACTTATGTGCAGTAATCCTTTTTAAGATTAAACACACCATCACATGAATTCCATACCATGTGTTTGGCATAATCACAGTAAATAACATGGCAACAACATTGCAAAGGTATCGCAAAATCGCGACAATGACTATAAAAATACACACTAAGATAACACTGCAGTGACACAGCCATTTTAACGATTAAATTATTAAACACTGATAAAGACCTTAAACTAGTCCAAAATGATTTCCAAATATCCAAATTACAAAATTAATCCAATGAGCTAACAAACAGAAACAAATCAATTTTCCTTTTAACTATTTAGGACAGTTATTGTTCATTTTTTAGGTGGAAGAGTTTTAGTGTCTGAGAAAGAACTATAGTTAGAAAAAATGGTTTATTAAATGAGTATCAACTAATTATGTATCTTAATGAAGGAAAAAAGCAATGTCTCATTGATGTTCCTGTCAGTGCCAAAAATCTCCAATTGTTAATTTCAAGCACTCACCTTTGGACATCAGTGTACAGACAGAAAACACATAGTATGCTAATTAATGACAGTTAGGAGACACAAGTTAACTGGAGCTTCTGCAGTAAATTGCATTGTTCAAAATAATAACTTAAGGGCGATCATACATGTGCATAGCTTTTCAAAAGGCATTTCAGTATACTGCTCAGTTAAGATAGTGAAAGAGAGGCTTAACAAGAAATCAGAATTAGGAGTAAATGTCTTAGACCTGGACATTAGCCTAAAAATTGAAAGAATTCCAGTGACTCTATTGAGGAACCGACAAAGGATGTGTTTTGCTCAGCTGGCCCAAAGCATCCAGCAGGAGTAGCTACCCTAGCAAGCTAGCTCCTAATCAGCACATTTGACCATTATAGTTGTACTGACTTCAGCAATAGGCCAGAAAATGTTTATGAGGAAAAACAATGAGAAAAGACAAGTTCAAATAATTAAACAAATGGCTAAAACCAGAGCTCAAACAAAGCAACAACAATATCAGAGATGCCAAACCAAAAAATTGAAGTCATTTTCAGAGCAACAATCAATCCCACAAAGGTTCCCAAAATACAGCACAGGATTTCAAATAATAATTACATTTTAGATAATATGAGTTGAGGTGAACTTTATGCAGTCACAGCAATTACATCAGCATTGTGCAGTTGAAGTACAAACCTCAGCATAGCTGCACCCGGAAGAAAACCAAAATGTAATTGAAAAAGACAGGAAAAAAATTATAAACTTAAAAATGACAACTCTAAATAAAAAAACAGATATCCCAAAAACATTCTCTGGGTCAGACAACCTCAGAAAATGCATACAGATTATTGTAAAAGCTTCAGGAAAGCCACAGAAAAATTAACTGCAAACAGGAGTTTTAACAGCAATGGTGACAATAACAAGTCAAAACAAAACATATAAACAAGCAAAAAAGCAATAGAGCACAAAAAAACAAGCACAAAGAAAAATCAAATCACCAATGATAGAAATCACCATAAAACAACATGCTATGTGCTTGCATGTCAATTTCTGCTGTGATGTTCCAACAGTATGATTACGTTGGAACTTAAAGGTCAAAATATAGTGAGTCAAATAAAACACTTGAACAAATATAAAAATTTTTAAATGGGGGAAAGAAACACTGTCAACTGGGTGTTGAACCATGCAGGTGCCAGGAATATATGTACTGAAGTGTGGGCATGCATGTGGTTTGTGTGGCAAAGTGGTTCCATGGTTTCAAAAAAAAAAGAGGCCAGGTTTTAAATCCATAAAGCTGTGTCACTCTCCATGGGCGTGATTTCACGACCGCAGGGAGTTAATGAGGTAGTTGGGCGAGTTGCACCTGCATCATTCATCATTCTCAATTGCTTCATTGGCTTCCTGCAGCGTGTGATTAAGGCGCTGCGCCCACTGAGACATGTGTGTGTATATATATACGGGTCGGCACAAGGAAAGGGAAAGGCTCTATTCAATAAGGGCACGCACAAAAAGGCGAGCTTCAAAAGGACATCCTCAATTGGGCGCGGCGAATAAAGGACCGCGTAAATAAAGGCGAGCTTCAAAAGGGCGACCTCAATTGAGCACGGCGAATTAAGGCGTTCGTAGATAATTTAGTTCAAATGGCTCTGGAATATGTGAAGAGCAACAAAGGTGCAGATCTACTGTACTCATAGTCGAAGGCTACACATTCAGAAAGAAGAAAGCTATCAACAGGAAACACATCTGGAAATGCACTGAATATAGGATTGGAAAATGTTCGTCTCGCTGTCATACCAAAAATGGATTATTCATCAAGAGACCATCTACGCACAATCATGTTCCAGATGTGGCGAAGATCGAAACAAGGAAAGCAATAGTGGACATCAAACAATGAGCAACTTCTTCTACTGACGGACCGCAGGAACTCGTGGCTACAGCAACCCAAGGTGTCATCAGTGGTCGTTGGACAACTTCCTGTTTTTCGTCACCTTAAACAAACTGTCCGTCGCGTTTGGCGTGTCAACGAGGCACCAATGTCAAACCCAACTAATCTGGACGACTTGACTATACCTGTTGAATATTCTACGACTACTAGAGGTGAGCAATTTCTTCGATATGACAGTGAACCAGGAAACCAGCGGTTCTTAGTCTATTCAATGCAGGGGAATTTGCAGGTCCTTGCAGAATGTGAAGCCTGGTTATGCGGCAGAACTTTCAAATCTGCACCACATTGTTCCAGCAAATCTACACGATTCATGGGATAAAGTACGAAACATTTCCTCTTGTTTACATGCTCATGAGTGACAAGAGTTCAAGTAGTTACATTCGAGTACTTACTGAACTGAAAAACATCTGTCAACGGTTGGATCCTAAGACAATTGTTACAGATTTCGAGCAGGCCAGTATTCGGGTGTTCATCACGATGTTCCCACGTACAACTCATCAAGGATGCTTCTTCCACTTCAGTCAGTGTCTGTAGCGTCGGATGCAGCAGACACCGGACATCGTTCTGCGATATATGACTGATGCTGAGTTCGCTCTAGGTTTTTGTCATTTGGCTGCACTGGCTTTCGTTGCCCCGGATGATGTTGTTGACATCTTTGAAAAGCTGATGGATGCGCCTTTCTTTGTCAACAATTACAGAGACATCATCGACCTGCTTGGTTATTTCGAAGACACATGGATCGGACGCCCATCACGACGCAATCTACGTCACAAACCAATCTTCCCCATCAGCCTTTGGAATGTCTATGACCGAGCGATCAATGATCTCCAACCAATAAGACCAACAATTCCGTTAAAGGATGGCACCGGGCGTTTTCATCCTTGCTGGGAGCGTATCATCCAACTATCTGGAGATTTATCGAAGGTCTTAAGAAAGAGCAGAGCCTTACTGAGCTGCGTCTTGAACAGCTCGTTGCAGGTCGGCCTATTCCAAGGCCAAGGAAGACCTACAGAGACACTTCGGAGCGAATTAAATCAATTTTCCTTGCTTATGCTAATAGACCGCGACTTGAATATCTACGTGGCATTGCACATAATCTACAGCTTCAAGTGTAACACAACAATGAGTAAGAGCAGAAAACAACGACATATAGAGAGCTTTAGAAATAGTTCGTTAGAACTTCATGTATTAATTAATTGGATGTTTTAATATTCTTGCTTTCGCCTTTTTATACGTTCAAGCATTGCCTTTATCTAATAAATTTTCTTCACAAATTTGTTCCAGAAATAGTTTGTTAGAAGTTTATGCATTAATTAATTGGATGTTTTAATATTCTTGCTTTCGCCTTTTTATACATTCAATCAATGCCTTTATCTAATAAATTTTCTGTAATAATTTTGTAGCGTTTGCCTTTATTCGCTGCTCCCAATTGAGGTCGCCCTTTTGAAGCTCGCCTTTATTTACGAGTGCCTTTATCCACTGAGCCCAATTGAGGTCGCCCTTTTGAAGCTCGCCTTTATTTATGCGCCCTTATTGAAGGATACCGGAAAGGGAGGTTAAAAGATGTCTTGCCGATGATCTGGCCACCTGGAAGGAGGAGACAGTATGAGCTGGGACCCCACAAAGGAGCGTTGGCTGTGGCGCTCTAGGGGCTAGTTTGCCCCACTGAATATTCGGGTGGAGTGTGGCGAGCAAGGCAAGTGACCTCCCTAGGCTTCCGAGATGCGACCAAGTAAGCGCGAAGGAAGAAGGGAGGAGAGCCGTCCTCGGACGGTCTGGCTGCAGTGTCCAGAGGCAGTCAAGACAGGGGTTGGCATAACGGAGCTAGTGGCTGCTGAGTCTCCGCTGGCTACCTAAGCAATGGGTGAGCCGGGGAGAATGAGAAGAAGGTGGACTGATCGGGAAGAGTTAGCCTGCATTTTATCCTCTGATTTTTAACGGATTTATTTATTGATTTTTATTTCCACTTCACTGGATTTTTATGGATTTATACTCTATATATACTGTTTTATAGAACACTGCACAATTGACACTTGTGTTGACTGTTTTTTTTTAATAAAAGCACTTGGCACTTTTTCCATCATCCTCTGGCATCATCAGGGAATTGTCCTCATTTGTCAGCTCATCTAGGTCATAACTATCGACGGTGTTGGTTCAGCAGAATCCCATGTGAGAAGAGGGAGTCTGTAGGGGACCGGCATCATCACAGAGCACCCAAAAATCTCTCTATTATATAAAAAAATCTCGGGATGAGACAAGACTTTTTCAGAGAGACGAGATGAGTCATTTTCATAGAGATATTTTCATGTCCTGCGAGACAAGACTTTGTGCCAAGAGATAAACTGAAAACCTAACAGGTCCAAGTGGGGGCAGAAATAAAAGAGAAACAGTAGAAGAAGACAAGACAAAGAGTAGAAGACAAAGCAGAACGTCATAAAGAGGTTCAAAAACGTTGGCGCGATACACATGGAGAGCAGGTTAGAGATTATGAAAGTACTAAAATTCGAAAGTCTCAAAAAACTGATAGTAAAGATCACATTAGTGCCAACAAATGGAAATTATTACTCGGTGAAATAACGGAACAGCGAAAAGAGATCAAATATATGGACATAGGTGAAATGACAGAAGTATGTAGATATTGTTTAGCTTTAAACATTAAGATGGAGACATGTAGATCGTCTAATTCGTGTTGCCATCAGGGAAAAGTAGTGACGCAAAGTGGCAGGCGCGTAGTGCAGGGTGGGGGGTTGGCGAGCGAAGCGAGCAGGGGGAAGCCCCCTAGCATTCCAAAAATAAGTGCTTTCTTACTAACACTAATGGAATTTTTGTGGTCTTTGGTCCTATTTTTAACCGAACTTTCATCGCTGTTCCTGAGCAGGTCAAGCCCTTGAAAATCCAAGGGCAAACTAGTTGCTCAAATTTCTACCTTAAATGAAACTGAACTTTCAATTCACCTTAAAGCATAAATTATTTATGAACATACGTTTAGAAATGATTTTCTTCTTTTTTTTTTACATTCTCAGAGAAGTAATATGAAGAACTCTACCATGTCTGGTAGACTTAGTGTACAAGAATTAACTAAAAGGTGGAGAGTAATGGGCCAGAGGTAATCAGATACAGCTATTTGAACTCTGCACCCCTGTGTCATGTGTTAAGAGTATTACAAACAGTCATAATAAAGCGAACAGCAGTCAGATCCACCAGGTGTGTGTGGTGAACTTGTCAACAAGTACAGTGAAATTTATGCTGACATTGTGTCAATATGTGACTTCTAGCATCTGTTACTAGTGAGTGAGAAGAGCAACACTGAAAGAGAAGAAATAAGCTCATTCTTTGGGAAACCAATGAAAAATGTTATCCTAGGATAAGCCTTGCCTCTCTGTATGCTATTATGTACATTCAAAAAATCAATAAACAAACACTGAATTTCATACAACTGTGCATATTAAGTAGGCATTACAAATAATCACATTGCATAGTAGCCTGCCGTAAGTAAACTCTGCATTTATTTTCTGAACCTGTTTTCTACATTACTTTGACATACGGAGCTGGAGCTGATCTTAACAGTCAGTCTCAAGGCAAGAATAATCCATGGATCAGGTGCCACAGGTAAAAATTTAATTCATTTATAGTGGAGGAATATACAGATGTCACTGTAATTAATCTAGCATCTGCTGTAAGTTTTTGTGATTTGGTATGAAACTGGAATACCAAGAGAAAAAGCCATTAAAGGGGTGATAACATATAAAGTCAATGCAGGTAACGGTAAGGGCAAAAATCTAATACAGACTGAAACCAAACAACTTCTTTGATTATCATACAAAAAAAGTTAATATTTTATTTAATTAATAAATAATTTTATTGATAGACAGCATGTAAATAATAAACAGATCTGACTTTTATTTTTTTGTTTTGATATACTTAATCTGTGAGCTGATATACTAAAATATGCTAAAAAGTACAATTGTAAATAAAAGAATCCTTTTCAAAAACAATGTGTTATACATTGGTATGTGACATAGTTTAAAGATTAAGAGATATTTAGAAACTCTCACTCCTAATAAGAGGTACTGTTTCTCAAATTCCCATTAGGAATTGCTGCCTGTGCAGAAGTGCAGTACAATAACTGCTGATAACATGTTAATTGCTTGAAGAATGTGCTTTTACTAGAGCGATCCAATCTTATCCTTTTGATGTGACATCTGACCTGGTTGAATCATTGGATCAATCAAAGGAAATTCTGCCTCCAAATCAAATAAAATGTAATTTACTTTGTAGCAGAATCTGTCTTTTTTTTCCTAATAATACTCTAAGTAGAGCTTCACAGTTTTTAGAGACAAATGATTATTGATATGCTGCTGTTTCTATATCTGATATGCCTAGAACATACTGTAGGTATTATTATTATTTTAACAGTCTCATACCTATTTAATCCAAGCTAGAATCGGGGGGCAACAGCCTATCCTGGTATCACTTGGGCCAAAGGAAGTAACACTCACAGGACACACATACACACACACACCCATTCTTATAATGTTTCAGCCAAATTGAAATCACTGATTAACCTAACGCACACATCATTTGGTGATGTGGGAGGGAAATCGAAGTATCCAGAGGAAAAACTACAGAGGGAATCTGTGCAGAAAATGATTGGGCACAGGATTCAAACCTAAAATGCTGGGTTTGTGAGGCAGCAGTGCTCACCAGTGCACTACTGTGTTGCCCCATTTTATTATTATCACTCTGCCCCCACTGTTGGTAGCTAAACTAGGTGACAAATGAAGCAAAATGAGCAAACTTGATCTGAATATCTTGCTTTGGATTATGGTGAAACTGTGAAAACATACATAAAATCAAATATTATTTTATATTACAAAGGAAGCACAATCCCTACAGATGAATTAAGATATATCAAAATGTGTCAAGTAAAGAGGAATCAATCACATATCTGTTTCTTTAAGCAGTTGCATTGATTTGTTGTGACACTTTAACACAAAAACAGACATACTGTAAGTTTCACCACACAGCACACAATTTATTTACAGTCAGGGAAGTTTTCTTCGCTCCCCCAAAATACCACACAGTCCATATAGCACCACAGTGCCTTCTCTTTGCCAGTCCTTTTGCCTCCACTCCTCCTCATGAGCTTCGTTCACTTCCTCCTTACTCAGGCCATTCAATGCTGGTGACTGGCTCCTTTTATAGGTCCTGGGAGTGTTCCAGGTGGCTCATCAAGATTACCTGGAATTACTCCCAGGTGTGGTAGAAGTCTATTATAGGGCTCTACAGCTCCCCCTGGCGGCCCCTACAGAACCCAGCAGGGCTGTACCAAGCTCCAGCTCCCAGCATGCCCTGCAGAAATCCATGGTGCCACAGCCACCCAGGTGGGCTGCCCTATCTCTTGTCCCAGGGGAGATATTGCCTCATCGATGTTCTCTCCCCTGGTACTTCTATTCTGTTGGCGTCCCTGCCAGGTAATGTCTGTGGCTGCCCGTCACAATATATAAAATCATTTTCATTGTTATCATACTTATATGGATCTTACTTTTATCGATCTTAAAATCAGACCCTGACTTATACACCCGTTCAAAAACACAACACATTTATTTACATCTTCTTGCCTCCTCCAATCTCACCCCAGTTTTCTCAGACGCATCAAATTTTATTGCAGCAGTGCAGTTACCAATTTCTTTCGCCACTTCAACGACTTTTCATTTAAAACCAGCTTCATTTTTTTTCTGATCGAATGCTCCATCGTAGATGAGGGATGCTCTTACGATAAAGGTGTATGAGGGCATGAGATACAAAAAACACTAACCAGTGCAAATGTCGCTTCAGAATAGTTCGGGTATTACTGTGTGGTCACGTAGGCACAATACATACATACTCACATTTCCTTGTTGAGTGTTGCTTACAATTAGTGTTGAGAGTAGTGTGTTAAAAATAGCATGCTTTTTGTATTCAGATTACTTTTTAAAGTAACGAGTGATGTAACACAATACTTATTTTACTGAAGTGAAAATATGTGCATTACTTAAAAAACAGATATGCATTACTACTGAGTCTTATTGTTGATACTCCAAATAAAATATTACTGCATTATTTTGCAGAAGTATTGCCTTCGTTTTGTAACATCGTACAAGTATGTGCCGTGGCCATCTGGCGACAACTAATGAGGAGGAGGTTAAGTACGTTCATAGCGTTCAATCAGATGAAAAGAACTGAACAGAAGATATAAGTATAAATTTAATTGGCCAGATGGATGTGGTGGATCAATATGTCACTTTTTTGTTCTCAAAAGGCTCAATCACATAGCCAAGCACACAAAAAAATGTGGCCTCACAATCCAGTTACAGAAACCAATTAAGTTTAGTTTTCGGCAGCTATGAATGTATTGAAACAGTGCGATCTAGTGTCAAAGCAGCCAGTGTTCATACCACGAATATTAACTTCAAGCAAATGAGGAACTAAATGTATTTATGAAGCACAAGAAAATGATCAAACTTACCATATATACTCACGTATAAGTCGGGTCATAAAACCAAAAAATTGATCATAAAATCAGACCCCGAGTTATACACCCATTGAAAAATACAACACTTTGAATTTTATTGCAGCAGTGCAGTTACCAATTTCTTTCTCCACTTCATCGACTTTTAATTTAAAACCAGCTTCATATTTTGTTCTGATCAAATGCTCCATCGTAGATAATGGATGCTCTTACGATAAAAGAGTATGAGGGTGTGAGATGCAAAAAACACTAACCAGTGCAAATGTCGCTTTGGAATAGTTTGGCTATTACCGTGTGGTCACATAGGCAAAATACATACAAAAAAGGTAGTGTGCTCTGTGGTGACTCTCTCAGGTGGGCATTAGCATATCATAATACCTTATACCAGGGGTGCCCAATGCGTCGATCGCGATCGACTGGTAGATCACAAAGGTAGTGCAGGTAGAATGCGTTGCATTCAAAAAAATTTTTTTTTAATGTTAGTCTATCATATATCCTCCCTATATCATTTGCCACTTGATTGACATACAGGGCGGCCAGTCTGCAATCTCTTTTCTTCTAACACACTGGTCATCCCGCACGCACGATCAAACGTGCAAGCTACTGCAAAGCTCCATCTGTGATCTAGTTAGCCTTCCAATTTATATCGACTAAAGAAGGGATTTAAAAAAAAATTGTTTGGGGAGGGTATGGGCTGGATGTGGAATTGGAAGAGGATTTTTTTTCTCACAATGTCACAATTGAAGTGCGTTTGTCTGATCTGTCAATCTATCATTGCTATTTCCAAAGAAGGAAGATGTGGATAGGCACTTTCGAACTGTTCATAAAAACTACGAAACTGACTTCCTTCCGAAAAGCGATCTGAGAAAGAGAAAGGAGAGGAAACTAAAATCGCAGTTAATCGGACAGCCGTCATTTTTCACTCGGCTGAATTCAAAAACTCCTTGACTGCATTATTCGGCTCAACTTATTTATGCGAGGTAGCCTTTTCCCACATGAAGATTATTTTTATCAAATACTGTAGTGACCATAAATGTATTGAATTGTTATTGTGCCATAAAGGTTATTCAGTTATGCAAGGTACGACAACATATATTTTATGTATAAAGTATACTCAGTGTATATATATGTATATATTTTTTTTAATGTAGGTAGATCATTTCGACCTGGTCATTTTAAAAGTAGCTCGCAAGCCGAAAAACTGTGGGCACCCCTGCCTTATACCAATAGCTTGAGTTTTCCGATCTTGAGATACGTGTGCCCCAATGTACAAGTTTTTTGAGATACGAGCCGTCACTAGGTCGATTTTTTGCCTTGAGTTACGAGCCGAAATTCGAAATACGAGCCATCAAAGAGCTTGTCGCCACACATTCCGAGGAACTGATGACGGAGGAGTTGATGAACTACAGACGCAGCAACATACAGAGGTTCTGCAGGAGATCGATATCGCAAGAGGAGCCAGAGGTGGAGGAGGTTATCGCTTCAAGTGAGATAAAGGAAATGTTGGCAATGTGGGAAAAAGTTTTGGACTTTATTGAAAAGAAACACCCTGGAAAAGTTGCAACTGGTCGTGCATTGGCGCTATTTAATGACATTTGCCTAACTCATTTCAGAAACATTCTAAAGGGGAGGAAGAAACAAAGCTCCTTGGACAGGTTCTTTTGAAACAAAGGAAGACGTGACAAAAGCGTGGCAAAAAAGAAACAAAATTAATGAAGAAGAAAATTAAGTTAAGTAAAAGTGAAGTGAGAGAAAAAACATTACAATACGCTAATCGGCTCCGCCAACATCTGTTTATTTCTTTAGATTTTCTTTTATGTATTAGGTTTTATTTTGTTTGTATACAATATTTGTTCGTTATAAATACATTTTTGTTATGTTGAAAACAGTTTTTTGGGGGCTGGTACGAATTAATCTCATTTCAATTAATTTCAATGGGGAAAACTGATTTGAGATAAAAGCATTTTGACTTATGAGCTCGGTCACAGAATGAATTAAACTCATATGTCAAATTACCAATGTAACAGAAAATATACGGTAAAATGAAGCCCTGACTTATCCACGGGAGAACTTAAACTTGAGTATATACGGTAGCTGTTTTTCTGCACAGTTTCATGAAGGGTCATATCTGGGCTTAGGATTTAATAACATACTGACCTGTTAAATGTGTAGTTTTTCAAACAACAAAAGAGAAAGTACAGAAAAAGTAATGCACTGTTTGTAATGCACTATATTTTATTATAAGTAACTCTGTAATATGTTTATTTCCTTTGTTTTGTAAGTAATGAGAAATATAACTAAGTTACTTTCCAATGTAATGCTCTCCAACACTGCTTACAATTAATGCCATTTGATTCTTTATTCTGTGCTATTGTTGCTATGACATCATCCTATTGCCAGCCATGTTACTCATACAATATGGTGTAAAATGTCATCATATGGTGGCCCATGGTATTTAATGTCAAGCCAAGTGTCAGATAGATTGCCTAGTCTTCTTTATTTAGAATGGACAAACTTCACTGAGCAATCTAATTTAAGAAAATTTCAGGATTTCACATGAATTGTGATTTCCAGTTTTGGTTTGGCCCTTCAGTTTCTACAATCACCTTTAATTCTCTAGTCAAATGAACTGTCCTCTCGTGAGACTCTGTTTCAGCCATTAACACAAGTTTCTCTGACATTAACTAATCACTTTATCATGTAGATCATTTTTATCTTGTGGGAAGATCTAAATAGGCCCATGATATTCAAAACCTTCAAAACTAAAGTAAAAAATTTACTTCACAATTACCCTATTCCCTGTGTGAATTGTTGATGTCATGGGACTCATCCATTGACTTGTGGAATTCACATCATTTCCTGGTAATCCCATCAGTGTGAATCAGCAGGGCATAAAATCATTAGACCACAGACTATTTTTCCTGTGTCCCCGACTGTTAGCATTACTTAGCCTAATGAAACAGCACCTTTCTGCTTTTTTTCTGACAGAAGTAAAACCTCATTGGGTCACCAGCAGCCATAATATGGTAAGAAATTACATGTCTTTCATCACCACTATAGTACTCAGAGTTCAGTTAACTGGTTGTGGACCTTGTGTAACTCTGTGCAAGTGTCAGTGACCACCATCAGCCCCTCTAATCAACTGTTTCCAATCGCAGAGGCACTGCTGGCTGAATGATTCTCATATGTGCTGGTCCATTCTCTGTATACCTGTGATAATGGTGTGTAAAAATCGTATCTTATGTTCCTGATCATGTGAGAGTGGGTGACGCCTTTTAGTATATTAATGTTTAAACCTATCTAAGTCTTTGCCTGCATTGCAAACACATTCCTACAATCCGTTGCCTCCTGCCAATCTGATTAAGCAGTTAATTACAATGGAAGGGCAGACTAATGAAGTCTCCACTTGGTGTATATGCATATCTTTCATTTCATTTTGCTTTCTTTATATATTTCCAAACAAACATTTACAGTGTTACTTCTTCTTCTGACCTGTTTATTCCACTAGCTATTTAATTCTGCTACTTTGCACTACTTTTGCTATAATATACTACATCTTCACATTTTTCTGTAACATATCTAAACCCATAAAAACACCCGAAGATCTGAAATAGGAAGTCCTGGTTGTGTTCAGTAAAAGCTTATTTCTTATTAAAAATGGCTTTAGAGGACTCATTAGGATTTCTTTTTTCTTGTATTGTGGGCACTTTTGTCTTTAATAAGATAACAGATACTGCTGTTTTGCTAGTGCAAGGCCAGGTAGACACAAATACACTTCATATTAAATATATCTATTTTTGTAAATTTTCTGCTTTTTAAAAACAATTATTGTAAATTATTAAAGACCATTGCTAGCGTCTTCTGGTCATTCACTCACTGCCTACAGAATCTAGGTCACGTCTTCCTTAATCATTTAGGTCGTTTGGTAAGTGAGCACTATTGAGCCACAGTTTGGTGCAAGTGGGTGGCCTGTTTGAACTGCTGCTGAAAAATCACTGAGTAAGAAAAGGGAATATAGAGATATAGCCTAGAAGGATTGAAAAAAACTCATATCATGAGCATTTACAGGTTTAATTGACGATAGACGTCAGTCTTGAAGACCTGGATGGGACAGGTACCCTCCTCTACTTCATTTGACAGTGACATTGTGAAATCAGTTTGAGTGGCAACACAAGAGGATGCTCTTAAGTCCCTTTTTACAATGGCCAGCAGGACTGCTTTTCTGAAATGGAAGGGTGGCTTATGCATCTTAAATAACAAAACTGTGTTGTGGTTAAGGCTTTCAACTTTGGACTAAGGTTACTGACACTGCGCCACCATGAGCAAGTCACTTTACCTGCTTGGTGAATATACTCACTAAAAGATAATTTTTAGGGAATATAATGTGAAAACATATTTTACAGTCCTGCTTTGTTTCATTTAGTTCATTTAACTGCAGTGTTCTACAGAGAATCTATAACTAGGTAGAAGATTTGTTCATTGATTTAATGAATTTGTTTCTGTTTCAGTGAGTTTTACTGAGGGCACATTGTTGAGTGTTCTATATGCTTGCTACTGCTATGAATGATAAAGAGATTGTAAATGCATTTTGATTGACTATAATGCAGTTATTTATTAATTAGAACCATTTCTGCTTTTCCCGACATGAAGCAATTCAGTTCTAACCCGGTTATCCAGTTCAGGGTCATAGCACATGCATATTGCACTGCATCCCTAGGATGTAATTTCAGTATATAGTTAGTTTTCTTTTTTTATTACTAATTTATTAACTCAGAGATCTCTATTTAATTTTATTCTTGTTTTTCTCTTCTCGCTGTTTTCTGAATGTACTGCATTTGGTGGGTGACTTGTAATATCTTAAGTGCCAGAGTTATCCCAAATACTGTGTGAATGAAACATTGCAGTTACTCCTCGAAGCACCCTATGGTTAATTTTATTTATATCCTTAATGTTCACAATTGAGACTATGTTTCCTTTTTGTTCACTGCAGGCACCTTATGTCATGTGGGTGAGCTAAAAGATGTAGCCATGAGATGGCAAATTGTGGGAATGAGAAAGGAACCCATGTACGAGATAATTACTTTATGCATCACATCCTTGCCTATGTCTCATGAGAGTAGCCCACGCGCACATCCTCTTGTTTCACTGTCATGATTTACTATCTCATTCCCATATTGTTTTATCTGTTCTACCCAGCCTTGTTGTCTAATTGGCCATGACATAAGCAGACCACAAAAGAAAAATATGGACTAGCCGCAATAAAACTCCTGGACAAATTTAGGCTTAGACATTTTTGACAATGCGATGAGGCTCTGATCTTTTTATGAGCATGGTGCAGGAAGATCTGACAACAGAGATACAGTTAGGTCCATAAATATTTGGACAGAGACAACTTTTTTCTAATTTTGGTTCTGTACATTACCACAATGAATTTTAAATGAAACAACTCAGATGCAGTTGAAGTGCAGACTTTCAGCTTTAATTCAGTGGGGTGAACAAAACAATTGCATAAAAATGTGAGGCAACTAAAGCATTTTTTTTAACACAATCCCTTCATTTTAGGGGCTCAAAAGTAATTGGACAATTGACTCAAAGGCTATTCCATGGGCAGGTGTGGGCAAGTCCGTTGTTATGTCATTATCAATTAAGCAGATAAAAGGCCTGGAGTTGGTTTGAGGTGTGGTGCTTGCATGTGGAAGATTTTGCTGTGAACAGACAACATGTGGTCAAAGGAGCTCTCCATGCAGGTGAAAGAAGCCATCCTTAAGCTGCGAAAACAGAAAAAACCCATCCGAGAAATTGCTACAATATTACGATTGGCAAAATCTACAGTTTGGTACATCCTGAGAAAGAAAGCAAGCACAGCACTGGTGAACTCAGCAACACAAAAAGACCTGGACGTCCACGGAAGACAACAGTGGTGGATGATCGCAGAATCATTTCCATGGTGAAGAGAAACCCCTTCACAACAGCCAACCAAGTGAACAACACTCTCCGGGGGGTAGGCGTATCGATATCCAAGTCTATCATAATGAGAAGACTGCATGAAAGTAAATACAGAGGGTGCACTGCAAGGTGCAAGCCACTCATAAGCCCCAAGAATAGAAAGGCTAGATTGGACTTTGCTAAAGAACATCTAAAAAAGCCAGCACAGTTCTGGAAAAACATTCTTTGGATAGATGAAACCAAGATCAACCTCTACCAGAATGATGGCAAGAAAAAAGTATGGAGAAGACATGGAACAGCTCATTATCCAAAGCATACCACATCATCTGTAAAACACGGTGGAGGCAGTGTGATGGCTTGGGCGTGCATGGCTGCCAATGACACTGGGACACTAGTGTTTATTGATGATGTGACACAGGACAGAATCAGCCGAATGAATTCTGAGGTGTTCAGAGACATACTGTCTGCTCAAATCCAGCTAAATGCAGTCAAATTGATTGGGCGGTGTTTCATGATACAGATGGACAATGACCCAAAACATACAGCCAAAGCAACCCAGGAGTTTATTAAAGCAAAGAAGTGGAAAATTCTTGAATGGCTAAGTCAATCACCTGAGTTTAACCCAATTGAGCATGCATTTCACTTGTTGAAGACTAAACTTCGGACAGAAAGGCCCACAAACAAACAGCAACTGAAAGCCGCTGCAGTAAAGGCCTGGCAGAGCATTAAAAAGGAGAAAACCCAGCATCTGGTGATGTCCCTGAGTTCAAGACTTCAGGCTGTCATTGCCAGCAAAGGGTTTTCAACCAAATATTAGAAATGAACATTTTATTTCCTGTTATTTAATTTGTCCAATTACTTTTGAGCCCCTGAAATAAAGGGAATGTGTTAAAAAATGCTTTAGTTGCCTCACATTTTAATGCAATCTTTTTGTTCAACCCACTGAATTAAAGCTGAAAGTCTGCACTTCAACTGCATCTATTTAAAATTCATTATGGTAATGTACAGAACCCAAAGCAGAAAAAAGTTGTCTCTGTCCAAATATATATGGACCTAACTGTACATGACATACCTCAATGAAACACAAAAATAAATAAATAAATGTAGGCATTAGGGCTCTTACACCTCAGCTCCTTGGATGTCAGTTCAAAATCAGACCTACTGACAGATATTCTAGAATCCATCGAATCGTTATGTAGAGACTTGAACAGCATACAGGCCTGGAGAGATTTAATGTAAGTAAATGTAAAGTATTATACGTAGGAAATAAAAATGTTAGCTTTACACATTATAAGAAGGATTTAGGAGTCGTTACCATAAAATGCCAGGCAGTGTGCAGAGGATATTAAGAAGGCTAACAGAATGTGAGGTTATATAGCATGATGTTCAAGACGGTTACGCTCAAGCTTTTTAATACACTGGTTAGACTTCACTTGAAGTACTGTGTGCAGCCGAGCCTTTTCAGTTTAAGCAAAAGATGATTAACAGGAGACATGATTTAAGTGTTTACAATATTTAAAGGAATTAGTAGAGTGGATTGAGACTGTTACTTTAAAATGAGTTAATCAAAAACTTGCTAAGGGTAAATTTAGCAGGAACATTAGGAAGTTTTTCTTCACACAGAGAGCCAGAGACTCTTGGAATAAGTTATCAAGTAGTGTGACAGACTGTAGGACTTTAGGGACTTTCAAAACTGGACTTGATGTTATGTTGGAAGAATTAAACAAATAGGACTAGTAAGCTTTGTTGGTCTGAATGGCCTGTTCTCATCCAGATTGTTCTAATATACTCACATTTCATGGCCACTTTTTAACCGAGTAGTTCATTTGCACTCTTAGGTTAGCTGAGCTGCTTTAAGTGAGCATGTAATATGTTAATGAATGTACCCAGTGATGGAGTGGCATCCCATCCAGGGTTTGTTCCTGCCTTTTTTCCAGAGCCATAGGGATAGCCTTTGACTCCTGGTGACCCTACAATGGAGAAAGCTGCTTCAGAAAAGAGGTGAACAGATGTTGAATTTTAAATTAAACTAAACCCTACAACTAACAGAAATTAATCTAAGAGAAAATGAATACGCTGCAGAACTAGCAGCCCAGCTTGAGCAAATGCCTCATGCCACAATATAGAAAGGCTATTGAGAACAACCAGTAGGTGCATTGCTGTTGATTAAATAATGACCTGCTATTATTTCAGCATTTCTGACTTACAGTATGGCCACACAGCACATTGTTATGCCAAAGAAGCGCTTGTGGAATTTCAGGTTTATGTCTGAATTTAGTAAGAGTACAGTAGGTATAAGAAAATGATAAGCAAAGTTGGGTCATTGACCAACTGTCACAGGTAGGCTTTTTGATTAAAAAAATGTAAAAATTAGAAAGCAATGCACTGAAACTTCAGCTTAGATCATTAATTAATTTTCTGTTCTCCATACTTGATATATGAGATCCATTTAAAATTGACAGTTGCAGGCTCGTTAACAATGCATCTGTTCATACATTTTTCAATACTGTGAATCACAGGGGCTTTGGAGCCTGTCCCAGCAGCACATCAGATTCCATAGGTTCCAATTAGTGATTTCTGCATCTCCGAGAAAAGTACATGTAGTGAAAATTGCATAGACAAATAAATATTAGGTTCATTATAAAGAAGGCAGTAGTTTAAATTATAGAGAGTCATCCTTTCCTTCCTATTATTCCACTTTATGTGCCCGTATATTCCAAGACTATGCTGGCAGCAATATACACATGGCCAAAACTGGCTCTGGTTGGCATGCCAGTTCACTGCAGGACATACATTATAACCACACTGGGCAAATTTACAATTTGCAGTCAATGCCACATTAATAAGATGTAGAATTATTAATATTATTAACCTGATGTCATGTTTAGAATGTGTGAGGAGACCAGAGTGCCAAAAAGAATCCTGTGGATTACATAACATCCTCTAAAAGGCCTGGATTGCAGTCCAGTGCCATATTCATCAAGTATCTCAGAATTACTCCTAGGAATTGTACTAAAAGTCTGACAAGGATAAGAAATGTAGTACATGAGAAGAAGTTATGAAGCAGCCCTACACATTCACCTAGTGAATGATTGACGTCACAACTTCATAGCACCCTGAGCAAAAATGACACTCATGAAGGAGTTTGTTATTTTCTTGGACATCATGATAATGTTTTACAGATTTCTGATACTGATGCTAAGGCTTCACCACATAGATAATAACAATAATAATCATAAAAGTAGTAGGAGGAGAAAAACAGGAAAGAAAACATAAGGTAGAATATTGCGCTAAACTGCACTTAAGTGTTGCTACTTCACAACAACATCAAGAATAATACAGTTTGCATCCAAGACCACCAGTGCACTGACACTGTGATATTGCTTGTGATTCACATACAGTATGTGTGCCTATTCACATTTGGGGCGATGATCTTTATGTGAATTCTGTCAAACACATCAATAACTCTGGGGAAACTAGTGATTTGCATGAATGCAGCTTGTTTTAACATTAGCTGGAGTGGTGGGGAAATGTATAAATCTGCATATTATCTCATTTATTGCAAGGGCGTTCAAAGTTTGCTGCAAAATTTGAGAAATTATTTGGTTTTTGGTCCCTGTACAACCAGAGCAAAGGCTTGGTTTGCATTGCCGGCCTTAAGCCAGAGTTGTTCCTGGTGGGTGTTGGGCTCTGACACAAATTCTCTTCATAATTGTTATGAACAGAATTTCTAGGCACAGTCAAGGAGTGGAGGGGGTCCAGTTCAGTGGCCTCAGGATCACATCTCCACTTTTCTCTTATGATATGGTCCTGCTGGCTTCATCAGTCCATGACCCTAGATACGCACCCCGGGGATTTGGAGCCAAGTATGAAGTGGCCAGTATGAGGCCCTTTGCTACTAATCTAATGTCCTGGTTCTCAGCAGCAAAAGGGTGGTGTGCCTTCTCCAGATTGGGGACAGGACGAAGGGAATGGGAGTTTGACAGGTGGATAGGAGCAGCATCCGCAGTGATGTGGATATTATACCAGTCAGTCTTAGTGAAGAGGGTTGATGTACTGGTCGATCTATGTTCCTACCCTCACCTATGGTCACAAGCTATGGGTAGTGACCAAAATTGGCAGAAATGAGTTTCCTCTGCAAGGTGTCTGGGCTCAGTCTTAGAGATAGGGTGAGAAGCGCAGACATTCGAGAGGAGTTCAAAGTAGAGCTGCTGCCTGTACGTATCGAAGGGAGCCAGTTGAAGAGGTTTGGGCATCTGATGCCTCCTGGACGGCTCCCCCTTTGGGAGCGTATTGAGGAAGGACACACTGGAGAGATTAAATCTCTCAGCAGGCCTGGGAATGCCTAGGTTTTCCCCTGGGGAATTTAGAGTAGGTGAAGGGAGAAAAGGGATGTCTAGGCATCTTTGCTTACACTGCTGCCCTCGCAACCTGGACCTGGACAAGTGGCAGAAAATGGATGGATGGATTGATGGATGGCTGGTTGGTTGTGGCATATACAAATCATAACAATTGCAAAGTTCTGTTTTTCCACATGACCAAAAAATTAAAAGCTACTAAGACTTTAATTTGGGCAGACAGCCCATGGCTTCCTTGCATAGATGAAGTGATCATGTAACATGCAAGATTTGTAAAGAATATTATTGCTTGTCCCACAATGTGCATGCTATTCTCTGCCTGAACACCATCTTTTGGAAGCTCCTACTGAGTTAGAAGAGCTCGCAAGCTCTCCTAAATCATATTAAAGTTAAGAGAAGTTTTCTAAATTAAGAAACTAATTTAGTTAGTTTAATTAGGATTGATACAATGCTATTACATCTACTCCTAAGAATGGGACCAGGTTTGCATCACTCTGAGACTTTTGAGCCAGTTCAAACCATTTTCCTGCTCTGTGATGTTTGATAAATATGGGTGCATATTTTTTTCCATCCTCTGCCAGATTCTGCTCGATTTAGGCTCCGGCCACCATCCATCTATCCATGTATTTCACAACCACATAATTCAGTTCCTGAGTTCTTGCAGCATTGGGCACAAATCAAGAACTAACTCTGCACTAGGTATAAGTCCAGTAAAAGGCACATTGTAGTATACACGTAATTGGCCAATTTGGAGTTGTCATCTAAACTAACCTCCATCTTCAACCTTTCCCTCAGTCAGAGCATCGTTCCGTCCGGCCTTAAGACTACAATCATTGTCCCCCTTGCTAAAAAAAAGCCCACCCACCTGCCTGAATGATTACAGGCTGGTAGCACTTACTCTAGTCATTATGTAGTGTTTTGACCGAGTGGTGCTGGCCCACATTCAGAACAGCATACCAGACACTCTGGACCCCCTGCAGTATGCCTACCGGCCCAACAGGTCCACCTCAGATGCCATCACAGCCGCACTAAATTATTCCCTATCCCATCTGGAGAACAAAGACTCCTACATCAGGATGCTCTTTGTTGACTACAGCTCAGCCTTTAACATCCCTCATAAACTTGCTCGACATTGAATGCAAGGTCTTATTCAGCATTGTGGTCAAGCGTCTCTCTAACTTCCTGTTGAGTAATGGATACATTGACACCAGTTTACAGAATGGAGGCATTTCCAATGTGCCAGTATGTTTGGAGCACAGAGGCATGCTGATTCAGATCATTAGGGAAGCTAGAGAAGACAAAGGGGACCTAATCATTTTGTGGTTGAATCTTGCCATATGAATCAATCCCACACAAACTGGTTGAAGTGGCACTCGAGAGACACTATGTCCCAGGGAGAATAAAATACCTCATTATGGATTATTACAGTAGTTTCAGGATGAGGATCTCTTCAGGGCTAGTGATATCTGAGTGGCACCAGCTGCAGGTAGGAATCTTCACCGGTTGCACCATCTCTACAACTCTTTTCACTCTGGCTATAAACATGCTGGTGAAGGCAGCAGAGCCAGAATGCCGGGGCCCATTTAAAAAGACAGGAACAATTAAAAACTCCAATCTGGGCCTGCATGGATGATCTAGTAGTGACAACAAAGGTGGCTCTGGAAGCCAGATGGATCATGCAGGGACTAGAGAAGATAATGACCTGGGCTTGCATGAGGTTTAAGCCAGCAAATTCCAGGTCAATGGTTCTGAAGAAAGGGAAGATCATGGACAAGTTCCGCTTTAGAGTGGGAGGAGTGCCAATATAATTACAATACAATACAATTTTTATTTATTTTATTTATTTTTGTATAGTCCAAAATCACACAAGAAGTGCCGCAGTGGCTTTAACAGCCTCCCAGCCTTGACTCTCTAAGAAGACAAGGAAAAACTCCCAAAAAAACCCTTGTAGGGAAAAAATGGAAGAAACCTTGGGAAAACCAGTTCCAAAAGAGACCCCTTTTCAGGTAGGTTGGGTGTGCAGTGGGTGTCAAAAAGAAGGGAGTCAATACAATACAATACGCAGAACAGAAGGAATCCTCAATATAGTTTAAAAAATACAAATTTTACAGGTATGGAGTAGAATTTAACAGTAGATGATATCCCATGATATGATTTGGGATACCATCCATAACAGAACAGCCAGTGAAGAGCTTAGGTAAGGCATTTAACTTTAGCCTAAAAGATATGGAAACCATCAAAGATGTAAACAGCAAGCTGAACGGATGGCTAAAAGCAGTGGACAGATATGGGCTTCCTGGAAAATTTAAGGCCTGGACCTACCAGCATGTGATCCTACCAGGGACTCTTTGGCCCATGTTGATCTTTAAGGTATCTGTTACGGTTGTGGAAGTCTTTGAGTAATTGATCAACAGCCATCTTCAGAGATGGTTAGGTCTGCAGCTTTGCATTGTATGGAAACAGCAACAAGTTAACACTTCCCTTTAGCTCAGTGAAAGAGGAGTTTACAGTCACTCGAGTGAGAGAGCACCTGCAATGTACTGAGTCAGGTGACACAAAGGTGGACTAGTGCAGGGATCACAGTGAGGACAGGGGGGAAGTGGAAGGCAACCAAAGTGGTGAGACAAGCACAGGCCCAACTTCAGCACAAAGTCCTAGTGGAAAAGAGTAGCCCAGGGCAGAGATGTGCTTGGTAATGTTGTGACAGGAAGGTATGACACTGCCCACAGAAAAAAGAGAAGGGAGTTTGTGCTGGGGGAACTTTGAGCATCCATTGAGGGGGAAAAGAATAATAAAACAATGGCTGTGAAGCAGGAAGGAGGCCGAATAAGGTGAGAGTAGGTTTGGGAGTTGAAGATCACCTGGCAGGAATTCTGGAAGGGAGACCTCCATAGGATTAAGTTCCTGATTCAGTGAGTCTATGATGTCCTACCAAGCATATATTAAGCTGCTGCCCTAAGGCATATAGGTGTCGACATGATAAAGTACTCAGGTCAATGGCAGGAGAGGTCAGCAATAGGATAGATGCCAGTAGAAGTGTCCGGGTGTCCACTAAAGTGGTGGCATTTATAAAGGATGGACAGCAGCCAAGGCAGCCACTAAAGTGTAGTGAGACTGGTCTGCTACCCACAGCGTGGGATTGGGTGATCTCAGTTGACTTAAGAAAGCAACTTAGAATATCTTCTCACATTATCCTGATCACACTGAGACGCAACATCCTTATCAGTTCAGAGGCCACAAAACAGCTCATCCTGGTTGAACTTCCATGGCAGAAGAGGAAGGAGAAGGCCAGAGACAGGAAGAAGGCAAAATACCTGTAGCTGTTTGAGGGTTTTTGGTGGTGAGGGTGGAGCACAAGGTGCTCACCTGTAGAAGAGGGCTGCAGGTGGTTTGTAGGCCAATCCCTGTGGAAGGCCTACAGAACCTTTGGCATCAGGGTAAGAGCCATCAGTAATAACATGGAGGCTGCAGAGAAAGTCTCCTGATGGCTCTGGCTGAAGAGAGGAGAACTGTGGAGCTGTAGTAAGCCACTTGGACACAGGCTGAAGTCTGATCGACCTCAGTTGGGTCACCTGGAAGAAGGTGTATGAAGTCTGAAAGACCTGAAACACCCAGTGATGCCAGGTTCTGTCACTGATAATGTGACCAAGTACTGCATCAAAGAATGCATCATATAACAGTGCCTTGCATATTTATGAGACAAAAAGGTCTGGCCAAAGACTTATGTATTTGCTTAAGTAATATATATATATATATATATATATATATATATATATATATATATATATATATATATATATATATATATATATATATAATTATTAGATTCAAAAACTGCATAAGTTTGTAATTTAATTTACTCTCACATGTGTTATGGATTTTTATATTATTACATTTTTATTTGAATTTTTTACTTTTAATATTTGTAAAAAAAAAATTCTTTGCATGAAAATCCACCTTAATAAAAGAAAGCGCATCACAAACAATACATTGTATTTGTCATTTCAATAGATGGCGCATCACAAACATTAACACAGTTATTAGGAATACTATACCAAATGGCATATAACTGAAACATATGAGATGGGTAGCACAGCTAGCATTCTACATAAATAAATGTTGTTGTTATTAACACTAGGAGCTAGCTAAAATCAACTTTTACTATGACAGGGCACTATCGTGTGAACCATGCATTCTGGATTAATTGTAGGTTGCAAATTCATTCATTTTACCTAGCATTTCAAAAGAGTCGGTAATCAGCAATCATGCTTGATTCATCTAACCCTCTGTTGACTGCTTAGGATACCCCCTCAACAACCATTTTGACAACTGTGTTTGATTCACCAAGGGGGATCATCCCACTGCCCCCTGCTCAGACGATCAAGCTAAATTTACTGGCATGTGAAAACCTGGGTCATGACACCACAAAGGTTGGGGGACGCTAACATATACTGTGACAAATTGCATCAGCCTGAGCATGAATCAGCATTAGTATGAGCTGGCTTTCCACCATGTAAATGAACAACGTCAGAGTCAGCTGCTGAAGAGTCTATAAAAACAGCTAGCCTGCCAAAGTCACATATGAATTTCATCCTCTTGTGGCAACAACAGGCCATCCTTGTAAGAACGATGAGTTAACTACAACAGCAATGTAAATTGCAATAATCCACTAACTTGGGGACAGTGTGTACTTCCACAGTGCTACGATATGCTAGATTTGGCTACTTATAGATGCTAAATATTAATAAACAGATACAGATGAATGAGGATGTTGAGTCAAGGGCAGCTGGTAAAGACAAAGAGAAAAACAAAGTACCAGTAGGCTTATTTGCCCTTGGCTTGCTGGTCATCGAGTTCCCAGGCTATTCGTAAGCACAAACATGGGTGCAGATTTGATGGGAATATTAGCTTTGGGCCTGTCATTAGTGACAACAGTTTCATTTAATGGTTCTGTGTTCAAGTCTAAAATGGAGACTTTTGAGAGGGGGTAGAAATCCACTACACTCAAATAGAAAAGCACCCACATTCAAACTGCAGACAAATAATTAAATCTGGGTTCCTGGAACTGCAAAGCAGCAACTATAACCCTGGAGCTTGACAACCATTTCTGAAAATAACTCATTCCATATGAACTTCACTGATTGCAGTATTACTAAGCTGCCAAGTCATAAAATAGGTAAATGACCTGCATGAGAAATGTCACACAAGGTGTTAGACGTTTTGATGCTAATGACAGTACGTAGCTATTCTCTTTAATGTTTCAGTAATGAGCAAAATATCCTTGCAAAAGCAATGTTGCCATTTTTCTGTAAATTCCGAGCAGCTTGTGTCGTGTTATCATAAAAATAGTCTTAGAGTTTCAAAGTCATTTTTTATAATTTCATGTAAAACACCCATCTACTTCTCATTTTGTAAGCCTTCCCCTTGATTTTTCTAACTTAATAAATACTTTCTGGCATAATCAAAATGGTAGGCTTCTTTAAAATATTATGTACTTGTGTCACATCAGCAAAAAATATAAAAACAAGTTCTTTGTTAAGAGAAGGAAAATGGTAAATGGTCCTTGAAAATGAATAAGAGAGGCTCACCATGGATACTTGGGAATGCTGTGACTGTTGTTGCATTATAATTATGCACCATGCATTTTGATAGCAAAGTAATACACAGAACTGTTACTATGGTAACACACCGCAAGCTCTTAGATGGAGTCATTTAAAGATGCAAATGGTCTTTCCTACAATCTTAGTTGTTCTGTCACTTTTTGAAGGAAAACATTGAGTCATCTTTTGTGCTGGTGACTCAATAAACGGCAGACATCTAAAGACGAGTCTTTCTGACACTAAAGGTGTTTAGGCACAAATATGAAAGCAGGCTGACTTGTATGGCTCTGTTACGAAGCGCAGTGTGTAGAGAAATAGACTGGATACCAGAAGGTGCGTTACAGAAAACTGGGGGGGTGTTAAAGAACAGGGCATATTAAACCCCATTAAGGCATTCCCTGTGGAATTTTGGGCTATTCAGAAAATAAATTGTTATTTTTGAACCATAAAGCCATTCAAACTAAAGGACAACTGAGCTGACAATCAGGAATAGACACCAGAATGGTGGATATGATGATATAATGGAAAGTTCTTTACTTGATAGACAACTGACCAAAGGAAAGCCAGGGATGGGGAAAGCCAGTTTTCATGCCTTTTCGTGTCCTTTGTTTTTACACTTCTTGTGAACTTCCCTTGCCTGCCTTATTTTGAATAAATGCCACTATTTGTAAAGAGAAGCCAGCCAGGTAGGTTGAACGTGCAATGGGTGTCAAAAAATGGGGTAAATAGAAGGCACAAAACCGAACACAAGCATTCCTTTTCACAGAGCCACCTCAGAAATACATTACAAGAGTACAAACGATGACTGTTCTTGCATAGCACTCCTCACCAAGGGCAGTTGCAGACCCCAGCAACAACTCTCAAGATGCAAGAATAGATTGTTCCACCCACTAAATACAGAACTATCACATATGAGGATACTGATTTGTTCAAATCCATCAAAAACAAAGTAGAAACTAATTAAAAAAATCCAATAACAACAATATCTATCTATGGTTCAAGCCCTAGAGTTCCTCAGAAGCCAACTATCTTTGGCAATCTGATGACAAAGTCTCCTCTATTTTGACTCCTGATTGGTTCTACACTCCAGAAGCCTGCATAGCCTTTAAAGTGCCAGACATTTCAATCTCCTAAATAGGTTACACATTTCTTTATCCTAATCAAGGATTTTTATACTGTTCCTCATGACCTCTCTTATATGGGAAAGAGAGTTTCATCTGGCTCAGCTAGGTGCTATGCTGCCATTTATTGGTCTGGGGTTATGGTAGTCTCCTAGGCTTTGTTTTCTTAATAACTGAGGTCTCAAGTATCCTTTTGTAATCTTCTATAATTCTCTCCGCAATTGTGTGAGTTACAGCCCTTTCCTCTTGTGGGAATGTCCAGAGTGCTCTCTACTGGAGAACACACCCTTATGATGACAGAGACCAAATTTACTATAGTTATGGGCAGAAGTGATCTCTGACAGCAAATCAGTTAGTCTTTATTTTTAAGGAAGACCCCACTGAGAATGTCCTCTCTTCTTTACTCATGCTATGGCCATATTGATGTAGCATGCTTTGCTGTTCTTAAAATCAGTTAGCACCGAAACAATTCATTTTGGTGTCCCATGCCACCAGACATTTTAAAGCTTTGTGATGCACATTTAAGACAAATTAATTTCTTTCACAGTAGGCTTGTGGGAACGCATGCCTGTAGGGGTCTTTATGGTACCAGATCTACAGTTTTTGGATCACAAGCCTTGTTTTTCTACTGTTAATAAATTAATATGGCGAGCCTACATGAACCAAAATGCACACTTTATACTTAAGTTACTAATGCATTTTTTGTTATATAGACATACAAATGGCCCAGGGCACTAAAATACTTGAAAGCAATTGACATGGGTAGGTATCAGGCAGACAGAGGGACAGATAATCCTCAGTAACCCAGCTTGTCACAACCCACCAGTGGTAACAGAGGTGCTGCTAGTAGTTCGGGACTAACCAGGACAGTAAGTAAGAAACAAATCTAAGAATGCAAGATGTTGTTAAAAAGAATGTAACGTATTTATTTACAGCAATCCTTTGTCCCAATACTTAGGGTACAAATATATATATATATATATATATATATATCTGTATATATATATATATATATATATATATATATATAGTTACGCACAAGCGCATAGGGAGAAGCTTATGGACCCAATGCGCACCACGACAAGTTGTGGTAGGGGACAACGGCGGGGTAATAACCTTTCTTTCTTTATTTCCTCAGAAAGAACGAAGCACGGCCGCCGTAACTTTACCTGGGCACCTAAGGAAATCAGCCACTTCCGGGTCCCTTTCTACCCTCTGGTCCCTTCCTGATGACGTCATTTTCCCATCCACCACCACGATTTTCCCAGCATCGCATCGCTTTACTTTCTGTCCCCCCTTATAAATTGTCCATCTGCCAACTGTCATTTGTCTGTTGTATTTGAAAAGAACACTGACCTTGACTTTTGCTTTACAGTATACGGGGCCACAAACCCCAAATCTTTATGATTGTTTTGTCATTTCTTACAATATATTATGCAGTGAAAATAATAAAAAAAAGAGTTCCAGACCCTAAACTTTTGCCTTGAATAATATTGGGAAAAAAGCATGTGGTGCAAAAATCCAATTAAAAACAACAAGGCTACCATCACTTTAAAACAATGAGGGCGCAAACCACCTTGAACACAATTTACAAAGGAAAGTCACACAGTCCAGGCTGTGGCGCAGTTTATAAACAGCAAACAAAATACGTCTCCACTTAAGAGAAAAGTAAAACAGAAGTCATCACCGGGTTTATAGGTGTTAATGCCACTGAGCCATACAGCTGCTCTCTCTCTCCTGTGCTCTCAGCCTCTTCCTCAACACTTGTCCACCACTCCATAGTGTGGTCAATCAACCTCCTCCCGATGTCATCTCGGGGCTTAAATAGCAAAAAGCTAAGCAGGCTCTCAGTTTTCTCAATAAGGCAACACCACTTACTTTCCTAAAGGGGCTTGAACTATACAAATCATACAACCAAAACTAATCCATGAAATAAAAATGCTTAAAACAACAGGTGTCAAAAAAAACGAAAAAAAACAAAACAAAACCAACAATATTATGTCCATCTATCCTTTAAACAAAACAAACTAGAACCACATTGTGTTGTAAGTTCAGCATTCCCACAAGAAAAGAAGTGTGTCAACCCAGTGCGCCATACTCAAAGTTGCAAGATGGCCTCAAATGTGCGTGACAACTGAACATCGGTGGCTTGGAGAAGAGACAGTGAACTGCAAGACACATGAAACCACAGTGGGCTGTGTGTCTTTCTTAGTCCTCTTTACTTCAATGCAAGCAATACTTGAGCTTCTGATACCTTATGGACTGCACAGGAAAGCAGGCAAATGTGTGTACAGCAGAGCGTCTGCTGTCTGCGCCTTGCGCTTTGTAGAGGAAACAGTGAAGCTGGCAGACTAACTAGCTTGTCTTGTTCTCTTCTGCCATGTGGACCATCTCCCAATTAATATCTGCTATAATTGTCATAATTTTGGTTAAAGGTGAGCTTGTGTTAACATTTTTTGTATAGTCACAGGGCCTTCTTTTTGTACCATATCAAGTAGCTCTTTAGCTAGCATCATCATCACTGAGAATATATACTGCTGGATTGTGGATTTGGGTTGGTTTTGTTTAAATTGCCTTTATAAGCAAATCCTTTTCTCTTTTTCCATTTGTTCTTCCCTTTTTAAATAAATCCTTTCTTTTTAAAGACTCTTTGTTTGCCTAGTTTGTACTTTCTTCTGAGTTACTTCATTTGTAATGATCAATTTTGTAAAATTGTCCTGTAACACTTGTTCCCAAATGTTGATCTCTTTTGTAAGTCTCTTTGGATAAGTATCCGCTAAGCAAATGTATGTAAATATAAACGTCTGAACTCCATTTTGTTCCTGTTGAGTTTGGGATTGAGCTGCTTGGGGTGAGACCTAGCATTAGGCAGACTAGTCATGGTCCTGGTTTAGTTAATGAGTTTTGTTTGGAAGACTTTCACCCTTGTCTCCATGGTTGTGTTGCCATTTCACAACAGTCACAAGTCACACTAACTTTGCATAATATTCCTACTTCTACACAAACAAAAGCACAGCACACCAGATGAAAGTAAACGGTTCAATAATTCTACATTTTGCATTAAAGAAAAAAGTTAACCTTTCCTGATTACTCATATGCATGTAGAATATTTTGCCCAATTTTATAATTAGTATATTGGACGATGCTCCATAATATTGTCAGAAGTTTTCACCTGTTCGTGTTCAGAATGTTGCTGCCATTCAATAAAAAATCACGCTAGTCTACTTGCAATTTTCCTCAAGTTAATTTATTTCTATTTCTTGTCATTTTGTCCTCTAAATTACATTTTATAAATTTCTTTTTATGTCATAGGCTTGCATCACTTCATGATTGGGGTTTCAGGATAGTTGTGTAAGATTTTTAAAAGACAGAGAGTGTGCATACTGATTTTATTGCTAGTACGCAGCTTGGTCTGTGGTACATATGAATAGTGAATTCCTGTCTCTATAAACGTAGAGCCCTCTGTATTTCAGAAACTGCTCATTCAGCCATCCATTCATTTATTTCAAATGCCATTTAATGCTATTAAGTGTGACAGATAAGCTGCTTCCTATACTGGTAGCATTGGGTACAAGGAACCAAACCTAAATGGGGTGCCAGCCTATTTCAAATAATAAAAAATGATTAGCAGTTAAAAAAATATGTTGTGCAACTCTCAGCAGTCTTGAAGCAATTGGCAATGCCATCACCTTGCAGGGCATACTCCTGAATACACCTATACAGCCTGTGTGGAGTTTGGCAGGTGCCTTATATGCAGTAAGCTGCAGTGCTACACAACAGCAAGTCAGGTCACCTACAGCTACTGATGTCAGCAAAGCCCATCCGACTTTATTTAATAAAGAACAAATGTGTACATAGAGTGATGCAGATATGCAGATTATTCATTAAAAAGCAATGTGATGGCATTATCAATCATTTCAAGATGGAAGAGAGTTTCACTTGCTAGAAATATATTTTTTTATTACTTCTGAATAATTATAAATGTTCCCTCTAGCCAAGTCCCTTCCACCATGAATAATCAGGCAGTATTCGCCATGGATTACAAAACCCAGTTCCTGATGCGTTGTTTTTCACTTGACTGCTTGAACCACTTATTTCTCTCTTCAGTAAATTACCGCCCCACCCCCCTGGGGCAACAAAAGGGGGTCAGTAGAATACCGTGTTTAGCCAAGCACAGGAAACATTGGGTCCAGCAGATGTAAATACATCCCTGGAGTATAAAAGAAACTCTTATGTCCTCAGATGTGCCCTGCTTTCCAACAAATCTATTATCAGTAAAGCATTTTTGCCTATGGCAGATTGGGAATTAGTTACAAACTGATAACATTTCTTGCAGACCTCCTGCTTTGGATGCATGAAAGTTAGCCAAATGTATATAAACCATGTGGCCTCCTAACGGAATACTACTCTACTGTAACTGCTAGAAATCATAATAAGAAGATAATATATGCTCTGCCAAGGACATGTGCCCCATCCTTTGTTTGTCTCTGCTTCGTCCTTGATGCTGCTACATCTCATGAATTACAGACACACCACTTTTTTTTCATACAATTGATGAAGGAGAAAAGAGAGCCTCTTATTATCCATCCATATACTTGGGCCACTTCCCGAAGGTGCTTGTGCTGAGAACTTGCAAAACTCTCAAGCAATATTTAATACCAGTAATGGCACACTGCACAATAACGTGCAGTGAATACACTTATCTTCAGCATTCCTAGTTTTCCTCCTCTTTCTCTGTGCGTTTAGCATTCGTTTGCTCAAAGGCTAATGCGCTTGCTGCTTCCTGAGCAGCTCTTATTTTCTCCACCCTAGCAGCCCGCTCCTTCTCTTCTTTCGTCGGTGTCTTTTTGCATTAAAACTGATTAAGTCAGTGTTTGTGTTGCAATTACTTAGTACATTTTCCTTAATTTTTCACTTAAGCTGCCACTTAAGTCTTCAATCTGCCTCAAGAATGATTTAAGAAATGAAGAGGTAGGGAAAGTGACGGCGAAGGTATTCAGGAATGAGAACGCCGCCCGTACGCATGTACAGCACGGCCGCCCTGTTGGCCAATGCTGAGAGTTGGTTCTACAATAAAATAAAATAAAAATAAAAAGAGGAATAACTTTGGAAGTCAATCATCACCCTGAAAACGGATAGTAGACATCACGTAGTATATGTGTACCAAATTTAACGTCAATCGGTCAAATGGTTTGCGAGCTACAGGTGATTTAAAATCCTGGACAGACAAACAGCCACGGTAACATATTATATATAAAGACGGGATGAAAACTATATACATTTTTATAGTTTTTACTGATGGTGCCCACACAGTATTACCACAATACTCTAGCACTTGTGACCCTTAAATGTATTAAAATGGCTCTATTATAGCTGGAAGGACAGGCAGATAATGTCCTACACCCAACAACACTCAGTTTTAGTAGCATCTGGTGTTAGCCAGGTACAAACACTCATTAATTTGTATCCCCATCTTTGTCCACACAGAACAGTAATGAGAGAGTCCAAGTTTCTAGATTCCTCTGTGTGTTTCTGTAGTGAATTTAATTTGAAAAACACTTTTTTTTAGAGATTTAGAGTTTTGTGCATTTTTGACTAAGATTCAGGTTTGCGCATTATGCTCTAATATTTTGTTTTTCTTGTCTAACATTTTGGTTTCAACCACTGCTTACTTTAATTATGCTTCCATGTAATCTCCTAGTCCATTACTTACATTTTGCCTTTGGGCTTGCCAAATTAAATTCTGGCAGTATACTGTTCTGCCACCCAAAGAAAAGATTAGGAGATAAAACATAGTTAAAATGCCAGTCCAAGTTCTAACCACAAATAGTAAAACACAATTCTTGGTCAGGAAAACACACAAAGAGAATTGTTAACCAGAAAAAAAAGTGAAGAAAAGCCGCACTGACAAGTCTTTTTAAATTGTATCTGCAAACTCTGTCATCCGGGATGCTGACCTTTATACTTTTGACTCTGTGATGTTACACACTGCTCACTTCAGGTTGACCAATATAAACTCTGCAAAATGGCAGCATCCAAGGGAAAACAAAATGGTGTCATTGGAGAATGCTAGTATTTTTTAACATTCTGAAAATTAATCTAAAATGAAAAACAAATGTAAGTAACATATTCCATAGGCAAAGCCCTATGCTACACGTAGAACTTCTCATAAAAACCCATGGAAAACTCAGAAAACAATTTAACAAAGCAGCTGACCATAATATATACATATATGTACTGAGCCAGTTTAAGTCCTCCCCATGGGTTCACCACCTATGGGAGGGGCCAAGGAGGTTGGGTGCAGTGTGAGTTGGGTGGTGGTCGAAGGCGGGGACCTTGGCGGTCTGATCCTCAGCTACAGAAACTGGCTCTTGGGACGTGGAATGTCACCTCTCTGAAGGGAAGGAGCCTGAGCTAGTGCGCGAGGTCGAGAGGTTCGGCTAGATATAGTCGGCCTCACCTCGACGCACAGCTTGGACTCTGGAACCAATCTCCTTGAGAGGGGCTGGACTCTCTACCACTCTGGAGTTGCCCCCGGTGAGAGGCGCCGAGCAGGTGTGGGCATACTTATTGCCCCGACTGGAGCCTGTGCATTGGGGTTTACCCGGTGGACAGAGGGTGGCCTCCCTCCGCCGGGTGGGGAAGGGTCCTGACTGTTGTTTGTGCGTATGCACCGAACAGCAGTTTGGAGTATCCACCCTTTTTGGAGTCTCTGGAGGTGGTGCTAGAGGGCATACCTTCTGGGGATTCCCTCGTTTTGCTGGGAGACTTCAATGCTCACGTGGGCAATGACAGTGAGACCTGGAAGGGCGTGATTGGGAGGAATGGCCCCCCGATCTGAACCCGAGCGGTGTTTTGTTATTGGACTTCTGTGCTCGTCACGGATTGTCCATAACGAACACCATGTTCAAGCATAAGGGTGTTCATATGTGCACTTGGCACCAGGACACCCTAGGCCTCAGGTCGATGATCGACTTTGTGGTCGTGTCGTCGGACTTGCGGCCATATGTCTTGGACACTTTCGGGTGAAGAGAGGGGGAGCTGTCAACTGATCACCACCTGGTGGTGAGTTGGCTTCGATGGTGGGGAAGATGCGGTCAGACCTGGTAGGCCCAAACGTGTTGTGAGGGTCTGCTGGGAGCGGCTGGCAGAGTCCCCTGTCAGAAGTAGCTTCAACTCCCACCTCCGGCAGAACTTCAACCCGTCCCGAGGGAGGTGGGGACATTGAGTCGAATGGGCCATGTTCCGTGCCTCTATTGTTGAGGCGGCTGACGGAGCTGTGGCCGCAGGGTGGTCGGTGCCTGTCGTGGCGGCAATCCCCGAACCCGTTGGTGGACACCTATAGGACTTTTTTGTTCTGTGGGTCTCTGGAGGCAGCTGATAGGTACCGGCAGGCCAAGCGGACGCGGCTTCGTTGTTGCTGAGGCAAAACTTCGGGCATGGGAGGAGTTTGGAGGCCATGGAGAGCGACTTTGGACGGCTTCGAGGAGATTCTGGTCCACCGTCCGGCGTCTCAGGAGGGAAGCAGTGCAGTGTCAACACCGTATATGGTGGGGATGGTGCGCTGCTGACCTCGACTTCGGGCGTTATGGGTCGGTGGGAGGAGTACTTGAAGACCTCCTCAATCCCACTAACATGCCTTCCAATGAGGAAGCAGAGCCTGGGGACTCTGAGGTGGGCTCTCCCATCTCTGGGACTGAAGTCACCAGGTGGTCAAAAACTCCTTGGTGGCAGGGCCCGGGGTGGATGAGATCGCCGGAGTTCCTTAAGGCTCTGGATGTTGTAGGACTGTCTTGGTTGACACGTCTCTGTAACATCGCATGGTCATCAGGGACAGTGCCTCTGGATTGGCAGACCGGGGTGGTGGTCCCCTCTTTAAAAGGGGACGGAGGGTGTGTTCCAACTATAGAGGGATCACACTCCTCAGCCTCCCTGGAAAAGTCTATTCGGGGTTCTGGAGAGGAGGGTCCGTGGATAGTGAACCTCGGATTCAGGAGGAACAGTGTGGTTTTGTGCTGGTGGCGGAACAGTGGACCAGCTCTTCACCCTTAGCAGAGTCCTGGAGGGTGCATGGGAGTTTGCCCGACCAGTCTACATGTGTTTTGTGGACTTGGAAAAGGCATTCGACCGTGTCCCTCGGGAATCCTGTGGGGGTGCTCGGGAGTATGGGGTACGGACCCCTGATAAGAGCTGTTCGGTCTCTGTACAACCGGTGTCAGAGCTTGGTCCGCATTGCCGGCAGTAAGTCGAGCCCGTTTCCAGTGAGAGTTGGACTCCGCCAGGGCTGCCCTTTGTCACCGATTCTGTTCATAACTTTTATGGACAGAATTTCTAGGCGCAGCCAGGGTGTTGAAGGGGTCGGTTTGGTGGACTCAGGATTGGGTCACTGCTTTTTGCAGATGATGTTGTCCTGTTTGCTTCATCAGGCCGTGATCTTCAGCTCTCTCTGGATCGGTTCGCAGCTGAGTGTGAAGCGGCTGGGATGAGAATCAGCACCTCCAAATCCGAGAGCATGGTCCTCAGCCGGAAAAGGGTGGAGTGCCCTCTCAGGGTTGGGGGAGAGATCCTGCCCCAAGTGGAGGAGTTCAAGTATCTTGGGGTCTTGTTCACGAGTGAGGGAAGAATGGAGCGTGAGATCGACAGGCGGATTGGTGCGGCATCCGCAGTGATGCGGGCTCTGCATCGGTCTGTCGTGGTGAAAAAGGAGCTGAGCCGTAAGGCAAAGCTCTCAATTTACCAGTCGATCTACGCTCCTACCCTCACCTATGGTCATGAGCTATGGGTAGTGACCGAAAGAACGAGATTGCGAATACAAGCGGCTGAAATGAGTTTCCTCCGCAGGGTGTCTGGGCTTTCCCTTAAAGATAGGGTGAGAAGCTCAGTCATCCGGGAGGGGCTCAGAGTAGAGCCGCTGCTCCTCCGCATCGAGAGGAGTCAGATGAGGTGGCTCGGGCATCTGATCAGGATGCCTCCTGGACGCCTCCCTGGTGAGGTGTTCCGGGCACGTCCAACGGGAGGAGGCCCGGGGAAGACCCAGGACACGCTGGAGGGACTATGTCTCCCGGCTGGCCTGGGAACGCCTTTGGGATTGTCCCGGAAGAGCTGGAAGAAGTGGCCGGGGAGAAGGAAGTCTGGGCCTCTCTGCTTAAGCTGCTGCCCCCGCGACCCGACCTCGGTTAAGCGGAAGAGGATGGATGGATGAATGGACAGTTTAAGTCACCAGTCAATCTATTATTTGTGTATTCTGAATTTTGATACTTTTTCTAAGGATTTATTTTTGGAGAATCTTACTAATTTGGTTTTCTGCATTTATTTTAAATCTTTTATGTAATAAATTTTAATTTTATGTGCTACTTGTTTATTTTTATCATCATGACAGTGCCATCAATGCACTGATATTTTGAGACGTTATTTCATCACAAGATTTCCAGTTAAATTTCAAAATCATGTCATGTGACATCATCATCTATCAGCTATTTAAGATGGCAATGCAATTGAGGCAAGTAAGACGGCATCCAGGGTATTCACACTTTTGGATTTCTTCATAAAATTAATGGTTGTGTTTGTGTTTACTTTCGTTAGGCCTGTCTCTTACTTAGTTTGGCTTGCTTTAGTCCTGAGGAACTATGATGTATTCTTTATCCTCTGTTGCATTTTGTTAGTTACTTTGATGCTTAGTTTATTTAGATGTCAGGTGAAAGTCCACATGAAGACATGTAATTCCAGATAGAAAGTTCCTAGATTTGAATGCTTGAGGAAGTCAAGCTAATCTATGTACTGGTCCTAAAGCAATTCCAACACAATCGCAGGGTTTACATTAAGCAACGCTCTATTGAATTAAAAGTCTGCTGTTGACAATTCAAAAAAGACATTAAAGGGATACTTTTTTGGTCGATACATGTGACTATGTGAGCTGAACTCCATATAAGACTGAGGAAGTTTGGTGAGCATGAGAAATCTTATTACACAACCAAAGGGAAATCAACATGCCATCATTATGAATTTTAAGCTAATATACTGTGACAAAATTAATTAGGATTTGTGTTCGTTTTAAATTCCACAAATGTGTTGAAAAAGTGTACAAGTTCAGTGAACCAATTAGGATTGATATTTTGGAAGCAACTGATGATGTTAAATTTGAGGAGCTGACTGTAATGATTTGGGCCAGAAGCCTGAAAAGGTGATGCCCTTATGGTTTGAACATGAGGAACTAAACAAAATGAACAACTGGCTGAATGTGCAGGGAATGCCCAAGAAGAACTGGGTAAATTTGCTTGTGGGCAACAACAAGAATTGATCCCATCTCAAAGGTGCTGAAGACCTCAAAATGTGGAAGATGGAAAAGCAAAAACTACAGGGATGTCCAGTATACTGTCCAAAGGTATTTGAGACAACAAAATATGCCCCATTCCTGTTGAAGAAAGATTTTAATGAAGTCTGGGGCACAAATGCTGTACTGTAGTTTCCATCAACCCAAACTAATGATCTCTTGCAGGACTGAGTAAAGTCACACCTGTAAGGAGTCTGGCTCAGTTTCTTCAAGTCTCTGCAATGTTGTGTCTTGTGTGCTTTGAGAATACCAGCTGATAGTCTACCACCATGAAAGATGTGAAAAATGATAACATTAATTTACTGAGCAGCATGTTGCAGGGATTCACCTTTCTTAAAGATAGTCTCTCAAACAGTATACACTTAACGTTAGTAAAAGGTATGTATGTTTTAAATGTTATGGATTTACTTTAAGTTTCCCTTTGGTCTAAACCAGCCTCATCCACAGGTAAAATTAGATCTTTGTTATAAATAAAAGCTCCATGTGTAAAACTGAGCTTACTTTCTGGGCCTCATTGGTGGTCAAAGAAATGACTGACAGGGAAAGTTCAAGCTTTAGCCGGTTTGTGTCACTCCTGTGGACCTGTGCAGTGTTCAAGTCTGTCTTCCACCCAGTAGACTCTGGTTCTGCCAACCCTATTATTGGACGGAGCTGTTTCAGAAAATGGCTGGAAACATGGAAGGAGGGTACGCATAGTCTCAACAGGAAATCTTGGCACATCTATTGCATGAAAATAAACTTTCAGCTTTAAAATACTTAAGTCACATTGTGCCATAAAGTCTCACACTCATCATAAGAAGAAAAATAATGGAGGCACTCTGGACCCTTATTTTATCACTTCTTCTTCTTTTGGCTGCTCCTGTTAGGGGTCGCCACAGTGGATCATCTTCTTCCATATCTTTCTGTCCTCTTCATCTTGTTTTGTCACACCCATCACCTGCATGTCCTCTCTCACCACACCCATAAACCTTCACTTAGGCCTTCCTCTTTTCCTCTTCCCTGGCAGCTCTACCCTTAACAACCTTCTCCCAATATACCCAGCATCTCTCGTCTGCATATGACCAAACCAACGCAACCTCACCTCTCTGACTTTGTCTCCCAATGGCATGTAAATAACAAATTTTCAATTAGTTTTATTTTACTTAATACTAGAAATTTGAAATAAAGTATGTTTTTCATTATGGAAAATGTATTTCATACAAACTACACTAAAAAAGCATTTTTCATTTGTTGTAGTGTTTTTTGCAACAATGCATAATTCATCATGTTGTTTTTAATTAAAGATATGCAGAGCTTAACAATAACATGAGGAAAATATATTAATTTTTCTAATCTGTTAATAGCATGGTTACATTTAAAACTGCCAACATTTAAGCTGGAGTTCTGCTTTATAATTAGTTGCTTAGCAGCGTGTTTTGCTTTTAAAATGAACAGTGAAAATTATGTCCGACTATTTCCTTTTCTAAAAGAAGTGCTTCCAAATCAGTTTAACACATTTCTGGGACAACAACATTGATAAGAACACAAAACATCCTTAATTAAAAAACCAAAATGCTCTGTTTGTATGATAAAAAATGATGTTTATTTATGAAGGATGCAAGATCGAGATTATAAATTAAGAAAGATGTAAACGAGGATATGTATGCAATTGACATTCTTGAGTAAACAACAAGAAGTATTTCAGCTATAAAGCATGTAATTAGACAGATGGCAGATTGATGCAGCTTTCTAGTGAATGACTGTCACTTTGCAAGAAAAGACTAACTACCAAAGCCTTTTTGAACCATTTTATAGTCTTAGCCAGAGGGACAAGGTGGCATGGTTGGTAGTCCTGCAGAGTTCAGTGAACTGGGGTCATTTCAAAGGTGGACCACTGCGTGTTTGAATATATTCTCCCAGTGTTTTTGAGTATTCTGTCTTCATTGGATATCTCAAAGATGTGCAGGTTAGCTTTACTGCATACGTCTATGTGAGTGGGCACTCCTGGGTTGCCGGGATGGATTCTAACTACTGAAGGATAGGAGAAACATAAGTAGCTTTACAAATGGGAGGAGATCCCCCCGTCTATGAAGCTCATGAAAACCTGCGATTAGTTAAGTTGTCTCAATTTCTGATCCTGATACTTTTTACAACTCTGTGACTTGGTAAATTGTTTCACTACTAAAGAGAAGTAGTAAATATTAATTCATTTTTTTTTTTTGTAAACCATTCTTCACTGAGTGCAAGCCCAGAGAGCTATAACAAGTGCTGAGGTAAATTGCAAGTGTAAATTTTACAAATTACTAAATACAGAATTGATACACATAAACACATAGATTTGTTCAAACACACAGGAAAGCATTAACAAAAATGGAAACCAACAATATCTGTCCATTAATTATTGTTGAACTTTGGCTAGTTGACAATGGAGGAGAGGAAAACAAAAAAACTCCAGTCAGTACCATCCATGGAGAAAATCCACAGTCAGTTAAAGCAGAGAAGTTCAAAGACAAAGTCAGATATAGTCACAGTCCTAGAGGCCGAAGCCAATATTATATCCTATGGATTATGCTAATTTAAAATGCAAGTGCCTAAGATAGTTAATACAAGCGTAATGTCACACTGGTTGCATATGGAAAAGAAAGAGTAATAGTCAAAAGGTACAGGGTGACAAAGAAAAAAATGAACCCCTTGCATGTAAGGAATACGACCCTGATTTTCACAATAGCAAATGTTGTCAGGTGAAGCTAGTGCACACTTTTTCATTTTGTTTCATTTTGTTAGTTCTTCTATCTCTGTGTGTCTGTGTGTGTGTGTGTGGTAGAGAAAAGATATCCCTTAATCAATGAAACAGCACAAGTCAGTTGTGGAGCTGTATGTTTCATACAGACTCCTTTATTTCATCACAGGAGAGATTCATGGATAAATGTCCTGTAGTGAATGCTCCTGTGAAACACACAATTCAGCAGGTGGTGAAAAAACTGTGTACTTTTGGTTCTGTCAGCCATGCACCAAGCCTAAGAAACACTTCCATCTGTATGCTAGATGCCGTCACTGACCATAAGGAAAGAAGTCTTCATAACACAGCAAGTATCATAACAGATTAGTGTATTATGAAGGTAATGTCAAGATGTACTCCATTGTTTGCGGACTATTTTCTCATTTACCATTCAGGACAACATGAATACTTGAAAAAAATCAAAGCCGTTCTGCTTACTTGCTGCCGGGTGGGTTGTTTTCTCCAATCCCCTCTTACACACATAAGGCAGACTGACCTCTCTCTAACATGTACTGGTCCCACTGTCTTCCTCCCAGTATGCCTTTGTCCCTACTTACCTCCAGAGTTTACTGCCAAAGTGCATTGTTAGGGGATGGCTTAATATATGCAAAGCTGCCATTGGTTTTTCTGTCAGTTGATAAAGGTATAGAATTATTAATGATGTGAAACAATGTGCAGCAGAATTTTGCATTTTATAGTTTAAATCCTTTTTTACAGATACATTTGTCTAGTAAAATTAACAGTAGTTGTAACATTAATTAATGTCCTACAATTAATGCCCATATTTTAAAATGTCATTACTGTTTTTAATTCCTTATTTAATCATGACGTGCATCTCTATAGTTTGTCTATGAAATGTAAGAACTTCTGGCCTCATGTTTTAAAGTAGCATTACACACCTCATACCTATTATTCCATTGTTCCTTCAGCTGGCAATTATCTTTGCTATAATGGCAAAGATAAAATATCTTTTTGAATTAAAAAGTTCTGTATGGAAAGGGACGGTTTTACTGCACCAATCTACGATAAACCCCTCAACAGGAAACAGAACCACTCCTTATATTATATGTTTTCTTCATTACACTGTCTTAATACAACAATAACACAGGTATCATTTGGCTCAGGGCAAACAAATAGCACACCATGGGCACCATTTCATCCAAAAAACGGAATCCCTAACAGAAGTATAAAAACTCTTCTATGCTCCTTAAACTTTTGTTGTATTGTATTAGAAAAATATATAAATATTTATTTGATAAGGTGTTGTAAAAACTTTCTCTTTAAAAATGCATTTATGCTTTGTTCTAGCATGGAACTGGCTAAAATAAATTAGATCAGCTGAACTCTGGCAGAGTACAGAGAAGCCTATACTGTATAATCCCTCAGATGTCTAAAGTGAAGGAAAATCTATAGCAATTAGTAAGAACAGATTAACTCCAATGATATCTGCAAACCATAGTTAAAAGGAGGCCACCCAGCTAATTCTTAGACTACAGCCATCGGTTTCTTATGGGCAGAAAATGTGACTGATTATAAGTATGATGGCTCAACCCAAGACAAATTCATAACATTACCTATTATAAGTGGAAGTGTAAAGAATGCTCTTCTGTTATCAGTTTTGTCATTTATTCAGAATGCCTCACAAACAACCAGTCACAGAACAGTGGAAACGAATTCAAAATGCTGTAAAATGCACGAGTCTTTAGTACATAAATGGTGCTTTTCTAGCAAGGCTGTTTTAAAAAAGCACAGAAGTCTATTATTTTGTACATTATGAATGATCAAATGTAGCTGATGTTGGCTGAGATTTGCCGTTTTAAATTTTTTTTGGGAATAGTATAATGATTATTCATGAATATTAAAATACATGTTTTATTCACTTACAAGTCACAATATCATCAGCATATGTAATTTTATCTGTTTGTGCACTACATACCGTATATACTCGCGTTTATGTTCTCCTGCGTATAAGTTGGGACTTGATTTTACCGTATAATTTCTGGTATTTTATAATGTCGGTCAAAAAAGTCAAATGTGGAAAACCAAGAGATTATGATATGCTAACACCCACTTGAGAGAATAACCACGGAGCACACTGCCTTTTTTTTACTGTGTATTGTGTCCATGTGACCAAACGGTAACACCTGAACTACTCCGAAGCAACGTTTGCACTATTTTAAGTTTTTTGTATTTCACACCCTCATACACCTTTATCGTAAGAGCATCCCTTATCTACTGTGATATAAGGCGCTATATAGGTGCCTGACACAGCACAGACTCACACTGAGGCATGTGTAAACACACAAAACACTTTTATTTTCTTCAGCTGGAGGGCACATCTTCCCCGTAATCCCTCCAGCCACAACACAGTCCCAAAAGCACAAAAACAAAAACACAACATGCATTCTGGCACCACCACTCCTCCCGTCAAACATCCTGTGATGTTCCGTGCAGGCTTGAGCCTATGATTGAAGACCCTTATGAGCCGGACCCCTTTGACTGCATTTCCTGTCTCGGGTGCGCGTTCTCCATGCTGTGCTGTGCGTGCTCTTCTGCGGCTGTGTCGGGTGCACGTTCTCCACGCTGTTGTGTCGGGCACGTGCCTCATGCTGCTGTGCCGGGTCACCACATAAAAATATGCAGGTCCCAGCCCAAAAAGACGGACCAGAATCCTGCCGGCTACGCCAGTGTCAGAAACTTCACACAGAGCCATAGCAAGGTTTGGGGCAGCCACCCATATAATTGGTATCCTGGCTGAAATGTTGTGAATATGTTACACCGCACTGATGTGTACAAAACCGAGTCCAAAACGGAACTGAGGGAATAGGAAAAAGGTGGAGGCTTTTAAAGGGGAAGACAGGAAATGATGTCAAAGTGGTCCAGCTCATAAGGGTCTTCAACAACAGGCTCAAGCCCGAACGTGACATCATAGGGGCTGGAGCCGGCAAGGTCTTCAGCCATAGGCTTGGACCTGGAAGTGACGTCAAGAGGGACAGGTGGAATCTCTCGTGAATGGTCTGAAGGAAAGGAAAAAAAATACACATCCCGGTCTGATTCGGAATTGCCCTTACTCAAGTCCTTTACCTGCCTCCCATGCGCACGTGTGTGGCACTACTATGGAGATCAGAAGAAAATATGAAGCTGGTTTTAAATTAAACGTCATTAAAGTGGCAAAAGAAATTGGTAACTATGCTGCTGCAACACAATTCGATGTGTCTGAGAAACTGGTACGAGATTGGAGTAGGCATTAAGTTGTAAAAAAAAAATAAGTTGCATTTTTGAATGGCCGTATAAGTCAGGGTCTGAATTTATGATCGATTTTTCAGGTTTCAAGACCTGACTTATATGCAAGTATACATGGGAAAAAGTTGGATCTTTTTCATTATGAATACATTTTAATACTTAAAAAAATACATTGCTTTAAAAATCTCTTGCATTATGGATTGAAGCCTTTCTTCTGTCCCTGTGAGAATTAAAATAGGATGTGGTCAACATTTGGTGTTGTCAAAGGGAGATAGGAACATGGCAAAAATGGGATGAGGCCTCCAAAAAAAAACTGGCCAACCCAGAGGATGCTCACCCCAAATCAGCCAGCCTTCCTACTGCTACCTTGAGGCTTCTGACTGAGTAGGCTCCAAAGTGGATTTTAAAGTTCAAAAAATCTATAAAAGTCCCAACATACAGTGCATCCAGAAAGTATTCACAACACATCACTTTTTCCACATTTCGTTATGTTACAGCCTTATTTCAAAATGGATTAAATTAATTTTTTTCCTCAGAATTCTAAACACAACACCCCATAATGACAACATTAAAAAAAATTACTTGAGGTTTTTGCAAATTTATTAAAAATAAAAAAACTGACAAACACTCAGCCACTCCAAAATACTAATTTTAAGGAACTCACCCCAAGAGCATTTCTGGGGATGACAGGAAAAGTTCTTTCTATCAAAATTTCAGGTAATGAAGGATATTCGACTATTCAGAAAATATGTCTTCATTTTTTGAAAAGAATACCGTACTTAAACTTATAATTGAAAATTGGGAACACATATCTCATTTAAAAGTATCTAAAAGGTATCCAGCACCTGATCAAAATGTGGATAGGAATTGTCAAAAGTGGTGTTTACCTCACTAGGTCATATGCTTTGAGAGTACTCTACAGTCAGACCGTTTTATCTTAAATTGCTGCATGTCTTCAAACTGTCTCAGATCTGCTATGGAATCCTTACCATCAATATTTGGGAGTACCTATAGGTAGCTTTAATTACACAAAAACTGCTCTTTTTGAAATCCAGGTACTCTAATCTACCTTACATAATTCAATGAGGAAATAATATCTGAAATTGCCTGGACAAAATGAAATTACGAGTATCTTAGTTCCTGTACCACTGCAATGCATACTTGAGTGTTTCCTTGACTGAATTAAATCTTACTGTATCTGTAATGGACCTGCAAAGTCTCTTTTCCTAAACCTTATTTAAGCTAAGGAAAGGTGTGCTGATGGTCAAAATACAAGCAGTTTAGTGGTAAATCAGATCACATTCCTTGTAGGACTGCACATTAATGTCACTTGGCTTACTTGACATTTGTCACACTCTTGTAGTGGAGGGTTACTGCAGACAGGAGACATTGTAGGCAGATCTAGGGGCAGGATAACCATCAATCACATTTGACTTCATTCAGCTCTACTTGTGGAGCTATAAAGGTTCACCACAGCAAGAATCTGTTGCTTATTTTCAGGTTCCTTGAGAAATGGTTTGAGCATTGAGCAGATGGGGAAATCATTTTTGGTTTGCCCTTCGAGGGAGTGTCATTTATATAACTGAAGCGGTGTGCACTCTGGACCACCCCTACCACCACCACCATTAACGATATAAACAACGAGGGATGACGTTTGTTTAACTCAAGGGACTCGGTATGGACTTCAACCAACATTGAGAATAGCAATTTATTTCACAGAAATAGTTCTCACTGCCATTGATACTGGCAAGAACAAAAAAAAGATGTTGCCATTGCGTTCAACATTCTACAGTGACTTTTGTCAACTGTTAGGTGCTAAAAGGCAACACTTTGTTCAAATTCAATAAAGAAGTCCCCGTTATAACAAATTGTTTTTTCAGTTCCCTGTGCTTGGTTCTAGCAGAATTGGACCTATATTTTAAATTTATCCTTACTTTTGCTGCATATGTGAATGACTTGCTCAGCATGTAAACAACAACGATTTTTGTCACTGACATTAAATTAACACAATCTAATTGTTTACCTTGATGTTATCTATTTTTATTAACAACATTCTATACCTTTCACATTTAACAGCTAATCTGAGAGACTGACAGGCAGTTAACATTGTGAAGCTGGTTGGTAAAATGCTATATATTCTCTGAGTGTGTGAATTTACCATTTTATTCAATTTCAATCTAATACCTTCTTAAGTCTTTGATGCTGCGCAAATGTGAACAATTAATAACCATCACCCTGTCATTATGCTCGCTAGTCTTAAAGTACATTTATTTCACTGTACTTGAAAAAACAAAGCAAGACGTATTCAATTCTCGATTACAGATAATCTGATTTTAGCCCCTGTAAGTCATAATTGTTGATTATTAAAAAAAGTTTTATACACTACAATTAATAATAAGATTTAATACATGGTTATGCTCCTTTCTACACCACTTTCATCTGAGGAGGGTTTGACCTACGGGTTTTAGCATCTGGCCGTAGTTACAAATATTTGCAGGGATTTTATTACGTGCATTAAAAAAAACGCAGAAATTCCTTTTTATGAAATTAGAAAAACTGACAGGCCAATCAACACTCTAAAAAACATAAATAATTATAAATTTACTGTTGCAAAACATATTGGTATATTAATTTTTAAATGAGAACTATAAAACCCCTGAATTAAGGTTTAAGCATGACTTAGACAAGGCTAGCCTTTTAATTTTTATTGCTTGTTTGACTTTTCAGTATTTTTAATGAATAAACAACTGACTAAAACTCTGCTAACCAGCTTTGTATTTCAGAAATGAGAGCTGTTCTGCAACTGCTATTCTGTGTCTAGGCAGTCAGTTTCAGTTTTAAAAAAATAACAGTTCATTAATTTGATAAAAATGTATAAGGAACACCCAGTAAATTTTGCATCATCAAAGAAAAGTCTAGAGAACCTCATGCAGAATTAATGTAATTATGAAAATTACCATTTTATTTCCTGTTGATTGTACTCATTCATTTATATTTAAATAAGTACTAATTATGCAGACAATACATTGAACGTCACATTAATTTTAAAATGAAATGCTTGACTTTGGGAGAGAAAGAGAATTTTAAGACATATTTAACAATAAAAAGTAATCGTAATTACTATTCTGTTGATGTTATATTTTGATTATATTATTTAAAATCACAGACAATTTCATTAAATGCAGCAGCATGGTGTACATGATAAGGTTATTTGAAACAACAGCAGCTTTCTTCTATTTCCAGTTCTAGTGCCTTACCCTAAATATACCATGGCACTCCAAGAATAAATACATCAGTGGCCATACCATAATTTTCCTTAATGTGCGCAGACTTCTCAAACATACTTACCAAACTAATAATTTCTGCTCATGTTTTGCCAATGACTAGTGAAATATGCAAGGTCACACTTTCATGTCAGAAACAAAATCAGTCAAACAATGGAATGCTACTGGTGTCATCTGCCTTTTGTTTTTAACTTTTCAAAATGGTTTCTTGATCTCTAAAAATATTTGGAACATTGTTCATTGGGATTTGGAAACCAAGGGATCCAAAGGTATTTCTTGTTTCAATGCATTTTACCACTATTTAAAATTAAATGTGTTGTCCTGCAGTGCTGCCTTGTTTTTGCAATGGGTGCTGCCATTTCATTTTGAGACCTTTTAGTTGAAAGTGGCTATGCCATTGCTAGGTAATATCAGCTGGAAGTGTGTAATGTGTGGCATCACCAGGTTGAAGGTTTAAAGGTCAGCATCATGGATCTCTTGGTTGTCCAAGTTACATTTTAAATTGTATGGAACAGAGAGGAAAAAATTGATTGATTGATATTCTTTGTGTTTTACATAGATTTCAAGGTTGTGAACTTTTTCTGTCTGTTTAACTACATGCTTCTGTTAATGTTATGGTTCTCTTCACAAATTACTGATTTCATCTCTTTTGCCCTTATTTGCAATTTGGGTTTCTCATTTTGAGCTTGTTTCTTTGACTCTTGATCTCCCAGTTTTGACCTTGGCTGATTTACTACCAACTCCCGTCTCCTGATTCCATTCTCATTTCAGACACGGACATTGTCAACATCTGACAAAATACAATCATATTGATTTAAAACCTAATTGAAGTGAGTGCTTTGCAACCACCTGCTGCACAGCAAAATCTACTGACTATGAACTGCCTAAATTGAAGTAAGAAGACATCAAGTTTAGAATAATACAACCTTCCAGTAAAAAACGAAAAGCCATGATGACAAGGAAGGAACACGCAGACTATACACACTGCACGACTGGAACTGCACACAGAATGACTGATAGTAGTCCAGTAAACTACTTGAAAAGTGACTTTCCACATACATAGCAGTTCTTTCAGTACTTCTTTGAAAAAGAAGCATCACAGTACTAAATGGAAGGAGCACACATAGGATTCCTTAGTGGGTTTTTCAAATTTAGTGCAGTCCTCATCAAGTGGGTGAAGGTTAACATACCGCTTAATGTCTTTGAAGTGATGCATTCCTGGTATTGAACGTAAGGGACAAGATAATATACTTGATGTCTTGTAACTATTTGTGGGTGTGTGCTGTATGGCCTTGACTGGAAAAAGCTCCAGAAGTGCCAATGCAAGATTTTAAAAAAGCAGTCCTCACAGTGACCTTCACATCACATCACTAAACTGGATGGTTCAGGTTGCACATGTGTAGGCACACCAGAGGGTATAGAAAACACTGTAGGGTCAATTAGCCCGCCCATCACCCAGAAACAGGCTTGCAGTACCTGGCATAAAGACAATTTCACATCTACAAGAAACAATATTTTTCTAGAGATGATAGAAATTTGGAAACATTGCTCAAGATAAAGCTGGGTATTTAATCATAAGCTTAAAATAAAGTTCTTACTTATTTTGCACAATATCTGATGGGGCTGTACCCAACTGGCCCATAATGCAGAAACCCTCAATGGTACATTAAATTATAAAATGACATTAGTTTCTTAGTACTGTATGTAGGAGTGTGGAATGGCTTAATAGATGAGCGCTTCTTGCAAGATGTTTACAATATGTCAGTGTGTGGCGAGATGCCAATATGGTGTTGGAACTCAAAGTTTAAATGGATTCACTTAAAGAAGGCAGTTAAAAAATGAGATAGGAAATACAGTTGCATAGGCAATAAAGCCTAAAGTAGCTTTAAATAGCATATGCCAGATTAAAACATTAGAAGCCCAGAACAATTATGATCAGAACATTCAAACCAGCATATCTCATCCTATCTCTACTCAACTATATTTTATAAAATTACAGCAAGTTGAATTTTGAAGATCCCTAAAGTTCTATTGTCTGTAACATGACTTAATTATTTATTCTACGTGTCTATCAATTTCTGTGTGAAGAAACAGTGTCTAAGCTTGATGTCAAAATGATCCTTAGCCAGTTGCCACTTTGTCCCCATATTCTTGTTGGAAAACTCATTTTAAATGAACAGCTAGAATTCACTGTACTAATTCTCTTCACCTCTTTGAGAACTTCTATCATGTTACCTCTTAATCTTTGTTTGCTTAAATTGAAAAACGTACAACTACTTCAGTTTTTCTACCTTGCTTATACTCCGCAGGCTTGGGCTCTTCTCATGATTTCCTCTTGCATTGCTCTGCTCTTTTTGTAAGTGGACATAATTTTGTATACATTTTTTTTTTTTGCTTTTGTCATGTTTTTTCCCTCTAGAGTTTTTGAATCATGAGGAATCCAACTGTTTTGTTATTTTTTCTTTTCATGGGCACCGCCATTTTGGTTGTTGTTTGTATTAGAGTGCTAGTTGTGTTTCTGCCATGTGACAACCGAAGGTGCATCATGTAATGGTATGCAAAGCTCAGAGCTGCTTACTTCCAGGTGGTCCAAGAGTCTCAATAGCAATGATGTTAGTGGTATGTTTTTGAGTATAAGGTTTAGGAATATTTCAGAAGCTTCTTCAGCTTGATTTTTACACTTGTGTTTTGGGCTTACTTTCCTTTAATAATGTTGACTTCATTAAGAATCCTGCTCATTGTCATGGCCTTGATTGTGGGTTTTTCCATCGCCAACTGTATTTTAATATTCTGTCTCTGCCTTTTATTTTTATCTCTGGTCGAACAAATGACTGATGCAAAATACAAGCGGACATTGAGTTTGTACATTGGTGGAAAGAGACCAGGGAGATGTGAAATCTAGCTCCATCCATATGAAATATTAGTCTTTTTGGTTGTTTGCAGATTTATTATTAAGTTCAGTGCGATTAAATGAACTCCACCATAAAGCAAAAAAAGAGCATTAACAGTTACTGAAAAATAAGGATAACTAAAAATAGGTTAAGATTAAAAATGACAGTTGTAATGCAAAAAAAAAAAGGCTAAATGAATTACTAGTAGGTTTGGTATTGAGATCTGTTTTGATGGCCCAGTAAGTAAAATATAATAAATGCAAGATTCACATATTTTCTTTTTAAGAATATTGGTGTGACTTTAAATTCATTTGACTCAGAGCGAGACAATAATAAGGAATAGGAGATGAAATGTTGTCAGGGAACAAGTTAAAATCAGAAGCAAAAGTTAAGCCAATCAGTTTTCAAGTTTAAATTGCTAACAAAATATCGAGGTGTCAAAAACATAATGCAAGGAAGGCAATTGTCCTCAAAAGAATCATACCCTTACAAAGGGATTATCAACAAACTCAAATGAGAACATGGCCACCAGTTCTAACCTTAATGACACCAAAAGTCACTTTCTTTAACCACAGCAGTGGCAACAGAAAACCACATCATGGCATCACAACTCGCAAAATGGTGGAGCCCATATACTATACAAAGCAAGATGGCATTATGGCATGTAGGTGAATGTTATTTTATTATTATAAATGTTACATGTTCTATTAATATGTTAAGAAGGATTACAGATGACGAATTTATGGTGTAAAAAATGTTTAAACTCTAAGTGCAGTTTTTCTTTAACTGACCTTTTGATCTCAATAATAACAGTCTGCTTTAACTGTAGAAAAGAGGAAGATAATAAAGACATAAGGCACTCTCACAGAGAGGGGGGCTTTCTGTAGTCAAATGAGCAGGAAGACATGATTTGCATACAAGAAGAAATTACCTTTTGCAAATGAGTAGGATTTACAGAAAGGTCAAACCTTTAAACATTGCAAAATTGTATTTTAAGAAAGGTCAAGTTATAATGGTAATTTTCTGGACCTTCTGCTTGAGTAAACAGTGAAGCCCTCAGACCATTGGTAATCTTCAGGCACTGCATGCCTCATGAACAAGTGCTGAATTGGTCTGTCAAAATTACATTGGACAGAAAGTGGTTACGGGAGTTACCTTTAAAGACTAACTTTAAAATGTCATCAGGTTAAAATGAAACTATTGAAGAGGAGGGCGACCAGGAACACATCCACCAAGAAGATCTAAGCCGTGAGATGAAGCAGAATATGAATGTCACACACATTGGTTGTGTCGTATAACATTGTGTATGACAGCCCCTGAAATAGCAAAGTTGTATTTTTAGCAAATTGCCACGCACATTCACTTTTATTTGCTTTTGTGTTTTGGCACAATAGAAATATTTAAGAACGTTAAACACTGTAATGACTGAAAAAACTTTATTACCTGCTCCCGTTGCCTGTCTTTAGTATTTATTCAGTTTCCACCTGGGGTATAAATAAATGAAGAGGAGATGTCCCCTAATAGGAGAACTGAAGAATGGTAGAAGTCAGTCTAGGGGTAATTCGCATCCATAGTCCCAGTGGCAAGTGCATGGTGGCTGCTGACTTGTTTTTCCTTCCAGATGAGGTGAGTGTAAGGGTTAGGGTGAAAGACATATGTGTGGTCTATATGACAAAGAATCTAGGCATGGGAATAAAAGAATCTTTGTTTTAAGATCGGGTCACCGCAAAACCCTTCCATGATAACATGGTACTAACACTGTTGCTGGAAGAAATAAATATTACATCCACCATCCTTGGTCCTCAAAACCCCTAAAGAGACATACAATTTACCTAAAACACTTTAGGGAAACCACAAAAAATTATTAAAAACTGCTGCTCATAACATCCATGTGATAACTCGTAAAAAATGTTGCAGACATGCCCTTGGTGTAAATTGCTGTTATAGACTGGAAGATATTATTGTAACAACAACAACATTTATTTATATAGCACATTTTCATACAAAAAAAAATGTAGCTCAAAGTGCTTTACAAAATGAAGAATAGAAAAATAGAAGACACAATAAAAAATAAAAATATGTCAACATTAATTAACATAGAATAATAAAGGTCCGATGGCCAGGGCGGACAGAAAAAAAAAAAAAAACTGCAGAGGCTGGAGAAAAAAAATAAAATCTACAGGGATTCCAGACCAAGAGACCGCCCAGTCCCCTCGGTCGTTTATTCTATGTGCACCACTATTTATTAACCAATCCAATCATTTTCTAAACCAAGTACAGGGTCCAAAGATGCCAGAAGCTATACTAGTAACAATGAGCAGAAAACTATAAACCGACCCTTGGTAACATGCCAGTCCTATTCTTAGCCCACTTTCACACATGTTCATGTTGTACTCACGAGTTCAATTTGCAGTTATCTACTGTATTAACCAAAGTCATACTTAAAAAGTGGAAGGAAACCTGAAATCATTACAAAGCTTGGGAATACATGAAAAGTCCTAATTATCCAGAGCTATTCACTGACCAGTGAGCTCCTGTAATTATTTATGTGTTGATTCAAAATACGTCTGTGTGACTCAGGAACATTAAGAAGAAGTTTTTACTGTTTCTCTAATGTTTTTATTCGCTTACCAATAAAACCAGATAATTACAATATGCAGTCAAATTGAGAAATTAAGGCAAAAAGTGTTATACCTTTATGTACATAATCCATTAAGTGCAGTACAAAGAGAAAAAAAAATCATATAACAAAAAGCTCAATAAATAAAGCTGCAAGATTGAAAAATGTACACAAATTCAAAAGGGATAAGAGTGCTTGTTTATTTTAAATACAAAAATCAAGAGCAATGTGTTTATCTGTTAAAAAGGTAAATGCAGTGTCAAGTCAATATTGACATCTTAGTCACTTTGACGCAAGATCTCACATCATCTTACCATGAGAAAAGATGTAAAGCAAAAACAATTTGTATATCAGGTCTTAGGCTAGAGCAGAAAAATGCTGTTTGTGTTGTAGGTTTAGTTTTAAGTCTTTCAGAAGCTGATCAACCATAAGCTTCAATAAAAGTCCCACAATTTCCAGAAGGCACTCAAATGTACCCCCTATACATCTTCTGAACTCACTAAATCTAATTTATGAGCTCCAGGAATTATCTGGCAAATGTTTGGAACCAGCTCTGAATGGAATGTCCACTTATCATAGGGTACATTCATGGACACTCATTCATAGGGATTTGTGACCATTTAACATGACAAATGTACAAAATTGTTATGCCCAGAGTACAGGCACAAATTCCACACATTTTAGAAGTGAGTTTGGATTTTAACCCAGTCATCCAAGTGTAGAGACAGTTAATTTATTTGAAAATCCTCTACAATACACATCAGCTACCAAAGTCATTCCTTAATCTTTGACCTTACTTGGATTCATTATATTAATGCAGGCTCTGCAGCCTAGTAGCTCAAGTAATGGACATCAATAAAGAAGTCTGGCCATTTGATCAGCACATCAGATTAAATCACATCACTTAAACAGGCTCTGCTTCAAAACATGTATTAAAACCCTGAAGTGTAGAATAATCTGAGAATGTTACTATGCAAACTGAAGTCTATTGTGTTTTTGCCATTTGTTTTAAAACGGACATTTGTTTGCGATTCAGCCAGTTCAGTTTCTACTTTACTTTGGTCCCTGTTTCCGTGAAGGCTATATGTTCCCCTTGTGTTCACATGCTTTTTCTCCAGATCCGTCTACATCTCAAATAACTGCATGCACTTGTGACTCTAATTTGGTCTGCCATGAGAAAGTGTCAATGATTGTTTCATGTAAAGTTCAAGGGTATCTTTTGTCTTATGATCCCAGAATTAACTCCAATGTTCCACAACACTGTAGCAGACTCTGAAAATGGATTCATGGATGTGCATGCATAGGTTCGTTATTTAACTAAATGAAATAAAAAAAAGGATTTTAAACTGTTTACGCCAATGTATCTCAGGACCAGAGTTCTGGATTCAAAATTAGATGTGATGCTCTCTGTAAATCTTGCATTTTTCTACATAACAAGTGTGGACTTTTCTCCCTGCTTTCAATAACTGATGAACTGGCCATTCTAAATTGGCATGGTGTAGGTTTGTTCAGGGGTAAGCCCAATGACTGGTGCCCATTCTGGGGTAGTTCCAGCCTTGATAGTCCAATACTCTGATGCATTAAGCAGGTTTTGACATGGATGGATAAATAGGTGAATGGATGTATGGATGGATAAATGAACAAATAATGCACTTGTTGCAGCTTTTTGATCTAATAATTTTTAAAAGTCAAAATTTACAAGGCCCCAGGCCTGGTCCAGACTACTAGACTGTGAATCCAGTAGTTAAACTTCTATGTTTGAAAAATTGTGTATTTTCTTTTGCTTCAGTTTCTAGCTATGTCATCTTTGAAAAACCCAAACAGCTGGCATGAATTTTATTTATAGCATTTATACTATTTAAATTCTCTCTATCTTCTATTTTCTCTCTGTTTGCATAGATTAGAAAGATTCATCTCCTCTTTCCTAATCAGATGAAGTATCTGTGGAATACACTAGGGACTCTTGGTCTTGGTATTCTGTAATGTACATTTAAGGTTACAAAGACCTCAGCTTCACACAATATTCACTGTCTATCTTAAAAAGTGTGAAATCTGTATATATAAAATATAAAACTTGCAAAACATTCAGCCTTGAACCATGACCTCAGTCTTCAAGAGTTTATGATCTGATAAGCATAGTGGTAGAAAAAATTGGACCGGCTTGCTATCTTGCTGTAGTAATTAGGCTTCAAGTGTTTCAGTCAAGAACAAAAGCAGAAAGATCACAAAAACAGTAAATCCAATAGAAGAAAACAATACTCTTAATCTCCACTCAGTCTTTTGATGCAAGATCTCACTTCTGACTGAGAATGTAAAGCCACAAGGAGGACACAGCAGCCGTGATATCAGGGCTCATTCCAAAAAGTGTATAAAATGGCAGCACATTTGAAGGTAAGGCACGTTATTAACAAAACTAACAGATATAATACAATATGAAAAACAAAAATGGAAAATGAACAAAAACAATAAACTTAAAATAAATACAAGCCATGAAAAAACATGACTGTAACACAACAGTCAGAAGCAGAAAATCACAAAAACCAGATATCCAAGCAGTGCTTAACTAATAATCCTTATTCCAACACCGTTAAGGCACTTTTGAGGAAGATTTATAAAGGCTAGGTGTGGTCCCTCAGCAGCGATGTAATGGTGGCAACACCTCTTAGGTTCTGTACTCAGAAATCAAGGAACAGAGGGAAACAAAAATACGTAATACGCAAGTATTAAATAAATAAACATGCAAATATTTTTTAAATTGTATAATAGAAAAAAGTGAAAAATACTTCAAAAACAAAATAAATAAAAAAAGGAAAATAAACTTAAGCCAGGACTGAAACATAACACACAGCTTACCCCACATAACTTGTGGGATATTCCATATCATCTGATCCTGAAATCCTCACCTTTTTAACGTTTCACTGCACAGTTCTGAAGTTATTGTTACTCTTCTTTCTTGCACCCACTGTCTTCCTATGTCTGTCCATGACGCTCCTTTCTAAAAACATTTTTCCAAGTGTATTGTGCTTAACAGTTTTCAAATTTTCTTGAAGTTTACATCATAGTTTACATCATTTTATTCTTACACCTTACAGTACCTTCCTTGTGCTGATTTCTTCTACTGATTCTTTGCCTCCATGAAATGAATAAATAGGTGTCAAAAGATGATATATCTTTTAAATGTATATTAAACTTAATTTATCTTTGGATTGCAGCCTCCAGGGAATCTGCTAAGACATTTAATTTAGCATGACGTTTTGGTCTTAATCAATTGCAAATACATAAGAGTATAAACTAGCAGTGTGAGAAAAAATAAATAAGCAGTCCTGCCAATATTTATAAAATTGAAGAGTGAACTTTAACATTTAAAAAATTAAGTATTCTTGGAATCCACCGTGTATGAGGCCCTGAATTTATGTCTCATCCTGGCAGCCTTTTGCTTGAGAGTGCATCTTTTTAACCTAACTAAGATGATGGATTCATTAAATTACTTTATAACATTATATAATCCCAATTAGATAAGTCTGTTGTTAATGTATAGTCAATAACTAATGATGTACTTAAAAGATATGTGTACTTCCCAGCTACTTTTACAACAGGCAAACTAAAATCTTGCAAGTAATTATGACTGGGTTAAGATACAATGAGTCATTAACATATGACAGACTAAAAAATGAGCACTGTCCAAAACAACAAATGAAATCCAGGACTGTGCAGGACACAAAGCAGGATGTCACACTGTTCCCTCACAGGGCTCACTCATGCATATCCCCACAAGGGGACAGTTACAATCACCAATTAACATGGATGTCTTTGGGTATGCGAGGAAAGCTGAAGCACACAGAGAAAAACCCACAAAAAAGAGCAGAATTCTATAAACAGAATTCATACCCAGGACAGTCGATACTTAAGGAAGCTCAGGGCTATTGAGAGACTGAGCGAGGAGTCTGAGTGTCTGGGCTTGTGAGTGTCCTGGATAAAAACCAAGATCCAGGCCTTTAATAACCTCTTGGACAGCCATCAGCAGTGTGTCTGTCTGCAGAGAGAGTGTTGACCTTGTGGAGAGGTTTTCTTACTTTGGCAGTGACATTCTTCCAATGAAGTCAGTAGAGAGAGAGGGATGGCAGGGGTGATCGTGAGGTCGCTGGAAAGGGGTGTGTGACGCTTCCGAGATCTATACAAAAGGATGACGCTCCAGGCCTTTAGAGTCCTGGTGCTTCCTGTCTTGCTTTATGGTTGCAAGACATGAATGCTATCCAGTGACCTGAGACGAGGATTGGACTCCTTTGGTACTATGTCTCTTCAGAGAATCCTTGAGTACCGCTGGTTTGGCTTTGTGTCGAATGAGCGGTTGCTCATGGAGTCCTAAATGAGGCACATTACCTGCATTGTGAAGAAGCGTCAGTTACAGCACTACAGCCATGTGGAGTGATTCTCCGAGGGTGATCTGGTTCACAGGATCCTCGAGTGGCTGGACCAGGCCAAGGGGATGCCTATTTAACACCTGGCTGTGGCAGATTGAGGGTCATTTCCAGAGGGTGGGATTGGATTGCATGTCCTCCTGTGGGGGTTGCTAACCAGGATCTAGAGCTGTTTCATCGTGTGGCAATGAGCTGCACTAATGCATGCTCCCCAACATGACCTGACCTGGCTAAGCACTGTGCCACTATGTGTCCATTGTCACACATGTGTGCTTAGGGGCAACCATCAATGCACCTGAGAGGTAAGTTGGTTTTATCCCGGGAAGAAAAAAGGGTGCTATTGCTAAACTCCTCTTCTTTTCTCAGAAGGTAAAAGCCCTAAATATGCCTGACATCACTTCTGGTCTGACTATGGAGGTACTGGCCCTTCTGGGAAAATTTCTATATATACAGGCAACTTTCAGGAAATATCCGTTCATTTGTGGAACCACTGTAGAAAAGGACAGAGACAGTACCCTGATCAACTAATTCCAATAGTTTCATAAAAGCTCATTATTTTATTTAACTTAGATACACAGGGGTGGGCTGCCTTATTATATCACATGTGGCAAGATGGTTTGTGCTCCTGCCTCACTGATCTAGTATTCTGAATTCAAATCTCATACTTGGATGCTATCTGTGTGAAGTCTGTATGGTTTGTGTGTGTTGTTCTCCTGGTTCTCCAGTTTTCATTATTCATTCCCATAGATGTGCAAATATGGTTACAGCAGATTCACAAAATATTCAGACCCCTTCACTTTCTGCACACATTACTGTGTTGTAAATTTATTTTTATATGTATTAGTATGCCATTTATTCACATAAATCTACACTCACTAACCCATAATGACAAAGTGAAAAGATGTTTTTAAAGAAGGTTTGCAAATTTAGGAAAAATGAAAAACTAAACTCTCTCATTCATTCAGTATTCAGATTCTTTTATCAGAACTTTGTAGAAACCTCTTTGACAGCAAACACAGCTTCTAGTCTTCTCAGGCAAGCTTTGCACACAAGGATTTGGACAGATTATGCCATTCTTCCTAGGAGATCCTCTCATGCTCTGGTTAGATTGCATGAGAACTGCCATCTTTATGTCTCTCCACAGATGTTCAATTAGGTTTAAGTCTGGGCTTTGGCAGAGCCCAGCCCAAAGCCACTCCAGTGTTGTCTGGGCCTTTATGCTTTGGGTCATTGTCCTGGTTAAAGGTGAACTTTCACTACAGTCTGAGGTCACATTTACTCTGGAGCAGGTTTACCTCAAAGGATTCTCTGTATTTGTCTGAATTCATCCTTTTCTCAATTCCAAACAGTCTTCATGTCCCTGCCATTGACAGCAGAGGAATGGTATTAGGTAGATGGAGCAGTGCCTGGTCTTTACCAGACATAGTGCTTGGAGTTCTGCTCAGATACATCAGGTTTTGTAGCATTAGACCAGAGAACTGTTTTCTATGGCTCTCACAGTCCTATAAAAGCTGTTTGACAACTCCAATCTTTCATCTACAGTAGCCACTTTACAATAAGTGACTGATTGATGGAGTGCTCCTGATACGGTCATCCTTCCCACAGGTTCTTTCATCTCAACAGAGGCCTTCTGAGGCTGTGTTAGATTGACCATTGGGTTCTTGGTCGCTTTCCTGACCTAGGCCGTTTTTGCCCACTTGCTCTCTTAGATCAGATGACCAACACTCAGAAGAGTTCTGGTGGTTCCAAACGTTTTCCATTTCACAATTATTGGTAACACTCAACGCTTCAAAAATGGTTCTATACCCTTGTCCTGATATATGCCCCACCACAATTTGATTGTGGAGATCTACAGAGAGTTCCTAGGTTCGTGTCCTGACTTGCAGTGTAAATTATGGCACCTTACAGTATATACACTGGTTTTTGCCTTTCTAAACAATCTCCAATGAATTTAATTTGCCACCAGTGGACTCCAATCACATTCTAGGCACAACTTATGGATAATTAAAGCAAACAGAATACAAATGACCACAACTTAAACTGCCACAGCACATTTCAGATTTAGATTTTTAATAAATTAGGAAACATGACTTCACTTTGTTGTTTTGGTTTTGAGTGTAGACTTGGCAGAAATGTTGTGGCTGAAGTAGCTTTCATAAGGTGTTTTCTGACCACAAGAACCAATGAGTTCCTGTATGATGTAGGACCTGGGCGGGGGACAACTGAGACTTCACTGGGGAGCTTATAGCTTCTATGCAGTGCATGGCACACCACACCAGGGAGGTGGCTCTGTAGTGGTACATTGCCAAGTGTGGAACTTCATCTTCACCAGTCACTCTTCAAAGTGCAAGCTATTAGCACATTTCTGAGATGGTACCAGTGCTTGTGGTCAACCAATCAGTACAATTCATCACCTGAACCCACCCACAATAGTTCCTGGTTAAATAAATAGCACTTACCCTGGAGTAGAAGCTAAATGAAGTCCCAGGAACTACAAATGGCCTGAGTTCATGTGACAGGAGTGTTACCAAAGACCCTAAGTTTCTGAAAAGTCTCTGGTTCCTGGACAAAATTCATATGGTGGGAAAACATTTATAGACAGTAGATTCCAACTCAAGTGATATAAAAATCAATATATGTTGATTCTACAGGGTCTATGGCTGATTTTGTTTTTTAAAGAAAGCACCTGATGGAGAATTAAAATCTACGTGGAAGTCTGAGGCTATAAATCATTCCTTTAAACCATGATGGAGAGTAGGTCATTGTGGCACTTTGAAGATAAAATATAATGTCAAAGAAATACTGAATAATTGCTCTGCAGATAATGCAGCAGTGAGGTAATTTTAAGTACAATGCAAATGCTGAGTAAATATTCTCTATATGCATAACGTGTCACAGAGTCAGTTGTGGGCCTGGTCTTCTCCTCAGTTGTTTTTTCAGTTGTTCAGCATTGTTTTTTGCATAACTTCCCAAGTATAATTTCAAGTAGAAGCAGAAGTGAGGTGGTGTGACAGAAATTTGCGCAAGCAGCTGCTGCTTATACAGACAGCAAATCAGGCGAAAGCATCTGTAAAACGTTTTTCATTCTTTTGCTGTCAGGAGCAGACAAGTAAATGAGATAAATATATATAAAAAAAAATGCAAGTTGAAGTAACCTCTCTAAAAGTCAGTTTGAAACCGTAAATTAATCAATAATTGAATATGCATAAAATGTTTTTCTTTTTTAAGATACAGTAGATGAGTTTGAAAATTAGAAAATGTTTTTCAATGATGGTTTATGAAATTTCAAAAATTTGTATGGCATACTGTGCTTGAGATATCTCAATGATAATAGGAATTGTATTGCACAACAAGTGTTCCAAAATTCTACAAAAGTAGTCTACTGCAAGCCTAGTTGTTCCATGGGGACTGACAGACATTTGACAACAGTATGTGATTTTTGTATTACTGTATATGTGAACACACCTAACAGGGAACAAGAGTGTATCTATGTGCTGTGACCACTAGGGTACAAACCAGCACCCCAGACCCCAGACACAACTACCATAGACACAGTCTTCGATTCAAATCCAGTTCTTTTATTTAACAACCAAAGTGTATCTTGTACAGGTTAATTCCTCACAAGACTGTAAAGGGTTCCAGCACCCAGCAGTAGAGTACAATATAGCACAACACTCTCTTCAGTCCCTTATTCTCCTCAGTCTTCCTCACTCCACCCAGGCGAATGTCTCCTCTCTCGACTCTGACTCCCTGTGCCAAGTGGAGGACTCTCTTTTAACTCCCAATCCTGGAGTACTGGCAGTGCGTAAATCTGTTTTGTCTGGGAAGTATTTCCAGGTCAGACGGGACCACACCGGTCATAGTGTAGTTCATATTTGATGGCTCCACCTGGCAGTCTCCACTGAACCCAAAAAGGGCAGCACAATGAGGTCACAACTCTCATTTTGCCCATGTGGAGGATCCATACAGGAACTCATCAGACAGGATGCTGCCGTCAAGTGTACTTGGGAAGGCTCTGCCCATGGCAGGTAGTCGCCAACTGTCCTGTCCTTCCTGCCTGCCTCCTAAGCCCAATCACTGAGTTCCTCAGTGACTGCTGGGACTCTAGACCTGGTGTAGTAGACACAGCAACGTCCTTCTGGGTCCACATCTTGGCACAGACGGGGAGTATCACAGCTCCCTTGTTGACCTTCCTCTAGGATGTCTTTCCCTTCAAGTAAAGGAACAGGATCCACCCTGGCTGGGACGCTGGTTCATTGCATACAGTGCCCATAGCAGGGTTTGTGTTGTGGTGAAGTGAACTAAAAAAGGTGAGTTGCTCAGAATAAAGCAATGAGTAGTGTTGATTAGTGAAATTTGCCAAAACATTTTTGTAGCAAATTTGCTGGGTTTGCCAATACCTTCATTCAATCAGCTGGCTTAGATGAAAGGACAGCCCTAAGTATATAACACTGATCCTAGTAGTGTACGGAATGTTGGATCATTTGCTATACTGGATTAAATTCTTCATTACTAGTGGTGAGTCATGTTAGCTCAGATTTTTTAGGGTGGTTAACAGAACAAGGAAAATTGTGAAAGTATTGTAAAACCAAAAAAGGTATTAATGCTTTGTGTCCACCCTCCCTAGAAATAGTAAAGGAGAAATCCTATTGCATTGTAACATAGTAAGCAACGTATCCATTAAGCCTACAAAGACTCTGGCTTTGGTACAGTCCTTTGGGACCTCCACTGAAACCCTCAGGCTAGTCAGCCCTGTTACGATGGCCAATTTGCCCACAGCACATTCCGCACTTGAGTGCACAGATTCTTTTTTAGAATACTGCAGTATCTCCATTAATCTGCCAGAATTGTACAGTACATTTTTATTTTACAATCAGTGTGAAAAATACCTGGCTACATACCTGTTCAATTCAAGGTTATGTTAAGCAGATGACATACATTAAAGCTAAAATGAAATGTTCTAATGTTTAAAAAAGCAAACTACATTGTATGATTAATAAACCATGGCCCATAGCCTAAAGAGAGTTAATACTAAATTAATCTTACATCTTACAAAAAAGATAATAGTGTCATTACTTTCTGATATTTAATGATTATTAAATAACAACCTTGAGTTAAAAAGTTAAAAAAAATTGCTGTGATTTTAGCATTTTTAATAAGAATCTAACCATAATAGAAACAGAAGACTTTGTAATAAACAATGCCTTGCATCAATAATGATAGAAAGCAGGGCTTGTTTCCCCTAGAGGGAAGTGCATGAGTGCCATCTCAATTTTTCATACTGGACTGTCTTGTGTCTATCACAGAACCAATATAAGGCTTACATCTAACTGTCCCAATGGGAAAGAAAAGCTTATTCAATTTGGTAACAGTTTCTGATCGCAGCTAGACCATGTAATAGTGCTCATCTTAAGAATATTGGCCGTGTAACCATGCAAGTCGACTCCAGGGTGAGAAACTGCTTAAATTGAGTGTTCAACGAAGCCATCTGATATATCTAAAAGCAAAAAGAAAGATGGTTGGTTCTCTAATTTGTAATATAAATTGTCCCCCTTGTACAAGAAGACACATCAACAAAAACTACTGTTCTCTGTAGCAATGAAGTACCATTTCTCCACTTTTAACTATGAAAAATGTTTCTACATCTTTGCATTTCTTATAAAATATTGAAGGGACTGTGTGCATAAGTAGTGTTCTGCCAAGTATCATTTTTTTATGAAACTGACCTTTTCAGCCTTAACTATATTATTGCTTTTTTAGGCTTCCATTGCTTTGTAATGGAATACTCTATGAAAAAATTATATTAAAAAATATATTACTTAATCCATGTATTTTGTAGTGATGAATACATTCAAATATTTTCATGGACAATAGAGAGAGAGAGAGAGAGAGAGAGAGAGAGCAGAGAGAGGTTAGGAGCATGTACTGATACAGCTCATTGCTGCTCCCACCACATGACAAACCAACTCAGGATCCAGATTAGGACCCGAGAACAGCCATGCAACGGGTGACACCTCAGTACCACACAAGTTCAGATGGAGTTTTGTTATGGTGGTTAGAGTGTCAATTCTGCCACTAACCCATAAGATTTTGCCTGCAGGTTGGAGGGCAGAGATAAAAAAATGTATTATAGAATGGTGGTCAATGATGACCAGTGCTGAACCACAGCAGGCATTATCAAAAATGTCCAGGAAAAAAAAAACACGTTACTCATGTTACAAAATCCAAATGTCAGTTATCCATTTCTATGCTCACAACATGCAAAACGCATGCATTTTTTGCTAATATATTGTTAAATAAATGCTTCAAAAGAAAACCACAGTATGGCATAAACAGGAAACATAATTCACATGGAACTGAGCTTTACAATTGAAAATACACCTCCACTGTCATTCATTGGTCAAGACTCCTGCCTTCAACTCAGTCTTCAAATTTAATTTAATTGATCATTTAAAGGTAAACCAGAACCAAATAAAAGTACTACCTTTTACTGATAGAGACATTGACTTCCCAGGACTACAACTCCTAGATAACCGTGTGGCATCTGTACTATGGCCACACTGTCCTAGTGTTTCTCTCTATTCCAGTTATCCTTGTTTATTCTACATTCTCCTCTGGGAAATGGACTCCTTAGTATCTGTATGGGGGAGACTTTAACTTTTTCATCTGACAGACCTCAAGTAATATATCTTTGCCTGAAAGTCTTGTGAAGCTAAACTAAAGTGCAATGTAGGTACATTGTAGGTGTGTTAATTTCTTGGGGCAAAAAGGGAGAGGAGAGAGGCTATTTTTTATTAGACCATTTTTTCTCAAAAGGAGTTTTTTTTTTGTTCAATTGAAGCTTTTCTGACACTTTTGTAAACAGCTGCAAAAATGGACAGTTGCAAAGTACCTTTCTCTCTGTCTCTGTGGTGTTGTAAAAACTGAAATTGACACTGAGCTTTGTCTCTTAGCTGCTGAACACTAGCAAGAAATGTTCTTCTTTTTTTGTTCAATTAGGGATATATAATTTGCAACTAACAAAAAGAATCCGCCTAGATATTGTTACTGAAAGGACTGAAAGAAGACTTGATCCACACAGGTTGTATGATTCTTTGTACCGTTTATATTTACTGCTATTGGTTTTAATGAAATAAACAACGTAATATTTAAGTGAAAGCTTAAATCAAGGGCCATGTCTGATTGTTACTAGCACAGCCGAGAGGTTAGGTTGTCCATTCCCTATTGAACTGTGGTCACTTAAGTGCAGGAGAAGATACTCTTGTGAAAACCTCTATTGGTAGTAAGACTTGGTTGAAACAACACTGTGGAAGCAAAGCAGTCTGCTATTAGAGGACCCTACAATAGAGGCAGTGAGTCAGGTAAGAGGCTACAGGTAACAGCTGTAGAGTTGGCTTTGATATTTTTTCCTATTCCCTATTAAGAAAAGAACCTAAAAGTTTTGTGGGTACCTTTTGTGTTAGGTGCATGTCACAGGTGATTCGATAACACATCAGACACATGTGAATAGGGAGTAACTAAAGGGCTGCAAAATGAGCAATATTACCTCTGAGCAAGAGAGGGTATGGTTGGTAACTTCTTTGCCCCTTTAACCACCAGGACCAACCCTTCCAGCAACTCTGACATTACTATCCTTTGCCATTCACTATAAGTCCTGCCTTTTGCTCCCAGGATGACATATATTACCAATGACCGAGACCAAGTAGTCCATGACTCGCTCTGGTAAAGTCAAACAGGTCTGATTTTCACTTTAGTCACATGGCTAATGAATGCTATTCCTAAAGTAAAATTAACTAAAATTAACTGACTGTAACAACGATGAACAAGTAACAAGGGACACTTGTGTTTTGAATCTTGCAAACAGGAGAGAGTCTCGTCATTCTGATGTCTTGTGTTTTACAAATTAAAACAGAATGGAAAAAGGAAAAAAGAGCTGAGTCTGTGGCTTAACTTGCAGTACCTGCTAACTTGTTAACTATTCATACCGCACACAAAAAGGGGCAAGCATGACTGTGTTTGCTGGAAGATCAGCACTCGGTCAGTAAAGCAGAGATGCTGAGCGATTTTCATTTAAAAGTGACATGGTCTACCAACAAGATCAGTGAAAGCGGTCGGCAAATCTGATATACCCCTTGACCAGAAGTTACATAATGTGACAATGGCTCTAGTGATGCAGCCAAAAAATATTGATACCTGGTTTTGATATAAATTTTAATTTGCTAAATAAGGTGGTTTGAAAAATGGAGAGATCAGGAAACGCCAGAAAATGTAAAGAGGGCAGGCCTGGGAAACAACCTGGCAAACAAGACATGATGTTAAGATCACATAAAATGTGACAACTAATGTAAGCCTATGATTAAGGCACATTATCTATACAATAACATCCTAAAATATAATTAGTTATTGAAACAAACTATGGATGTTTGTGAAAGAAAAACTCAAAAGTTTTTAACTTCGAATATCATTAATAACTACAGTCTAGCAAAATCAACAGCAACAGATGCATCTCCTGAGAAAGTCAATATGACTCAAGCATTATCTAGTGGACATGGAAACTGACGGACTACAGTGGGTTTCATGAGGTAAGAGGACTAGCTCACAAATAGTATATTGCTGCAGAGCATAAAATACTGTATATTACAGCAACATCATTTTGTTGATGGAGACTATTATGGATACAATACAGTGCATAAAAAATAATAATATTAAAATGGCAATTAAGCCAGTAAATTGACAAAAACAACAAACTAAAAAGCAACAAAATAATTTTAGGCTAGGATAAATGTCACATGTTACAGTTTTTCCTTTTACTTTTGAGAAATTATCAGATTTATTTTGATATTATCTACTTAATCTTTGTTAATTTGTTTGCGATCATACTCCTTAACTTTAATTTTATATATTTATTTACTTATCGATTGATTGATTGATTGATTGGTTTGCTGTTATTAGTTGTCCTGCAAGGCTATATTCTTGTTTTTTATGCTTCTGCAGTTGTATGCATCTGAATTTCCCCATGAGATTAATGCGGTTTATTTAACCTAATCTAATCTAATAACTGCTATTTATCTAATGTCCCATAAAGGAACAGGTGTGCAGCCTTACTTTTAATACAAACGGAAACTATAGCCGAATCAAGGATTATGTCAAGAAAAGGTAAGAGCATCTCTGCAGACTGGGGCACCTGGATAAAGGAACCTGAGGAATGTCAAGTTACTGCCACCTTTAAGTGACAAGGACTGGGAGTTCAGAAACGCCTGGGTGAGCCATATGGGACTTTGTTTATCTGAGCAGGTGTTGTGCACTGTTTTGTTCCACTCTGATGACTAGTGTTCACGGAACCTCTAACATTATTAGAGACTGATATAAGAAGCTCTTTTTTCATTTTTGTTGTAGTGTCTTGCTAATTAAAGACATCAATTAGTTTCTAACCTGAAAAACAGAATCTCCAAAAGTGAAAATGGAATGAAAACCTAAAATTGCTGCAAGAATTGATTGCATGGTTAGAATATTATAAAAGTTGCATCTGATCATTCTAAAATATGAAAAAAATATTCCTGGGAGAAGCTGGTCATCTTACATGTATTTAATATGTGTACTGCAGACCTGAAATTTCAATTTCAAAATTCAATTTATTCTTCTACAGCGTCCTCATAGTGTTTGCACAAATCCACAGCTGCAATTCATCCATAGTAAATTGCTACACCATAGCATATTTATATACCTAAATACGTAAATTAAAAAAAATATATTAAACACACAGTAAAACATGCATTTTTATTTGATTTACATAAACTATTACAATACAAGTTCATTAACATAATTATTAAGACATGGCTACAACAAGGGATAAGAGGGAAACAATCAGCAAAATTGCTGGGTGAACCATGGTTGGTAATAAAAGAGAAAATCACCGTCAAAAGTCATATAAACTTTCAGTTCTAATGACATAGCATGGCCACCAACACCCATCTAGTTATTCTACAATATCATAACAACATGCTGTACTGTATAAAAAGAAAGTGAAATCATTTTTGCAATAGCTACCTTTTCAGCACTGTAGCATTCCCTCTGAGCAGGGAAGTGGCCACCAGACAGCTCATGGCACTCTAGCTGGTGCTCCCAGTACTGTAATGTACGGAGCTGAGACATGGGCAGTAAGAGAGTGCAAGAGAAGAAGTTGGAAGAGGCAGAAATGTGCATGTTGATGTGCATTACAAAAAAAGGATGAGAAATAAGACAATCAGAGGTACAGTACAACAAAAGTAGAAAAGATATCTATGAAAGTACAGGAGAGTAGGTTGAAGTGGTATGGACATGTGATGAGGTGAGACAATGAATATGTGGGCAAAAGAGTGATGGGAATGTAAGTAAAAGGGAAGAGGGTGCAAGAGAGGCCAAAGTGGAGATGAATGGATAAAGTAAAAGAAGATCTGAAGGAAAAGGGCCTGATGGGCGAGGAGGTACAGGACTGAGCTGTCTGGAGAAGATTGGTCAAGCACATCGACTCCACAAAGAAGTCGCGAAAGATGAAGAGGAAGAAGAAGAAGAACAAGAAGAATCAACTAGCTGAGCCACTCTGTATGTTCGTTCCTTTTGAGCCAGGATATGTGTCAGTAATGTGCTACAGCTCATTCCAACACATCCTAAAGACTCTGGAAGACCATTTACTCTTGTTTGTGGAGCTCAAGTCAGTTAAAATACTCAAATATCATCTAAACTGTTATGTCTGTTGATGTTGTTCATCCTCAGTGCCACGCAATACTAGCATAAAATAAAAACATTACAGTCATTCAGAACATTTGATTCACTCTACAATATACAGAACTTTTCAGACTTCAGATGGAAAAGGGTCAGAATTTAAGCCTATCATATACTGTAGCTAAATTTGCAGAGTTACTTTTCCTATTGAAAATGATTCTTCTCATTGTGTAAATATTAAAATTTTGTCTATATTGTATTAAAAGGCTCTCTTACTATTGCCTCAATACTTGCCTGACCAGAAGAATGCCACACTGGTGGTAGTGACACAGCTATATGTTGGTGCATTAGTGTTAACTAGCCAACCCGCGGCGTACCATACGCCGCATAATAAGGCCGGTTTTTTAATGATTTTTAAGCACAGGGAGAAAATTAACATTTGAAAAATCGGTAATGTAATAAATCAGCAAGAAAAGCAACATTGTAACAATGCACGGAACGAACCAACACACAATTGTCCGTGATTGAAAACTGGCGGACCGCAATCACTCCTTCTTTTGCCAGACGGAGGGATGGGGGTGCACGGCGCGGAATGTGGAACGGGAGGAGAGGAGGACGACGTCCATTCAGCTCCCTCCATCATGTTAGTCTGCTGAATTCTTGTTCAGTATGTACTGCCCGCTCATGTGCCCACCTCCAACTCGTCACTTGAGTCGTTGGTTGCTTTTCTAAATATAATCCACCAAGACACCCGACCACGGTAGTAGCGAGGTAGGAGGGGGGTGTGTACAAAGGGTAGGGACGCAACCAGTGGGAGCGTATGAGTCGCACTTAGTGGGAATTCCACGGTTTGGGGTTCAACGGCTTACCCACGCCTGGAAAGACACAGTTGTCTAAAACGGGTTGGTGTGAGAATACAACAGTAAGTGAATGAAAAGATGGAACTCTGGAGAGAGTAAAATACAACACAATAGTGAACCCGCGGCATAACAAACGCCGCATAATTATTTATTGAAGGTTGAACACTTCTGGAAAGACACAGTTGTCTAAAAAGGGAGGGTTTGAGGATACAACAGAAAGTGAATGAAAAGATGGATTTCTGGAGAGAGCAACATATAATTGTCCGTGAGTGAAGAAGACGCATGTTTGTCGCGGATGCAAATTGCTGTATGTAGCATGTAAAACAGTTTGCTATGGTGCACGCGGTTGTGCGTCGTAACCGAAAACTCGGTTTTTAAAGACTGCTTATTTCATTGTGTTTTAACCTCAGTTGTAAAGGATTGTTTTAAGGATCCCATGGGATACCCCTCGCAAACTGTTTTACACGCTGCATATGGCGACTCACCTCCGCGAGAAACATGCCTCTATGAACAGTCAAGGTGGCTCGGAGGTACATGAGGCCTCTACGACAGACGAATATAAATGACGCCGTTCTTTCTGTGTCATCGCGCCCGAGTTGGTGGGCGTGGCTCTGCGAGTTGTCGTCGTATCCAATGGTCTTGGAGTTGGTGGGCGTGACTCCTCCCTGCATGCGCCATAGGTGTCTTACTTGTCGGCGGCTTAGTGAATCCACGCCCCTTCCTGCGTGCTTTCCATGGGTGTCTTGCCTTTCCATGGGTGTCTTGCCTTAGTGAATTATATATATAGATATATATACAGTATATATATATATAGAACAAGAACAATGTTGACAGAGGAATATTTGGATATCTGAGTTGCATCTTCAGGCAGGGAAGAGAGGTATTTATTGTTGCTGTTAAACATCAAACCGTTTTATTGTTTGCTTATTATATTAAATTAAATGCCTGTGTGCTTAATGGCTCATTTCAAATCTTTACTCAGGCAGGGAGCTGGTGAAGCAAACAGACTCATTGATAATATGGCTTCAGAATTTCCAGGTTTGCAGCTATGCAGCTTCACTGCTGTAACCAGCCTTGTTTTGTTTATAACCATTATATCTTGTTTTAAGCTGAGCAAGTAAACCAAAAAAGCAATCTCATCCACTTGCACATTGGAAATTAAATGTCCTGCCCATTCATTTTCCTTACCAACTTTTCCATCACAGAGTCACGTGGATCTAAAAGACAGGCGTCAATTTTAAATTGTCTCAAACAGTACATTCACACATAGATCCACATTGGAACACAAGCTCAAATTGAAGTTCAAAAACACTGGCACATGTATATCACAGTAACAGTCACAGTGAGGCGCTATACAGAGATATTGCTGTTGGTATAAAGAAGCCCCAGTAGCGTCTCATTGGCACACTTCTGTAGAATAATTTGTTGGTTGTGTCAGAGATAAGATGTTCAGCATTGCTCATAATGGCACTCAGTTTTGTTTTCATTCTGTCCTTGGCTACAACCTCCAGGGTTTCCAGAGTGTGTCACATAACTGAGCTTGCCCTTTTAGTTAGCTTATTGATTTTGCAAGACGCTCCTGAAGTGATGTTATTAGCCCAGCAAACCAGAGCACAGAAAATCGCACTGGCCATCACAGAGTTATACGAGATATGAAGGATGTCACTCACAACATTACAGGAATGCAGTCTTTATGAACGAAGAGCCTGTTCTGTCCTTTCTATTATAGTTCCTGTGTATACCGAGACCAGTCCAATCTTTCATTAATGTGGACCCTCATGTGCAAGTTAGAGTGAACTTTTAATCTGCATGTCTGACCAACATATAACAGGTCATCACTGTCCAGCTCTGTGATCAGCTACTTACACATGTAGTGGAATTTCTAGCCATCCAAAACACGAGCAAAACAGTAAACCCACATAGACGCAGAGAAAATGTACAAGTTACACACAATGCACAGATTAAATTATACAATTTAAGATAAAGGTTATTTTTTTTTGTAAACTACAGCAGAGTATAATAAAAAGTATATACAGTAGCATTTTAACTGCTATGTACTTTCCAGGATGAACTCATTCAGGATAAGCTCCTGCTGTTTTGTGATTCTGCTAAGATTATTAATTCTCTTTCATGATTCTGCTAAAATCATTTATTTTTTATTTACAATTAGTCAATTCTGATATAATTATATTTGTTTTGCAAATATTTTTTTAATTTTATCCTTCTGAATATGCCTCCATTTTCACATGAGTTTTCAGCTCAAGTGACATCATTTCACTTTGATTTTCATAGCTGTGGCCATATTGTGTACGGTTGCTATGCTGGTTGCTATCACATGATCACATGGACAGCTGATTGCTATCACATGATCACACAGACAGCTTTTAAGAAGGTACTGTGGTAAGCTCAATGTCCAAGTACAGTATATGGATACATTCAAACAAACAACGATCTTAATGAGTTATTTAGGATTTTTTTCAGTATTTTTGCCTAAGATTTGTGTCCAGCATTTTGGCTTTAATGCCACATTTTTGTTATCCCTAGTTTTTGAACTCCTCCTTTATCAGTTTTATTTCCCAGTTATTTTCTGTTTACTTCAGTGGCAAAGGTCATTACAGTTGTTTTCTGGTTAAGGCCTGGCTCCATGCCATATACAACATTAGAAGGACTTTCAGAAAATGTATGGCTGCTTCCATTCATTTCCTGAACCTGCTTTTACAAACTATAGAGCAAAAGGTGACATTAGGACATTAGAACAATTGTGACTAAAACAGGCTATTCAGTCCAACAAGCATGTATATTCTATTCGCTTACAGTAGGTTGTCTAAAATAACATTAAATCAAGATTTGAAGATTACCAAAGAACTACTCTCCACCACACTACCTCGTAATTTATTTCATGTGTCTGTATGGCTAAGCTGGTATTAAAATGTCATGTTAAGGTTCAAGTAATGATAGGGAGACTTTAATTCTTGGTTTTTTTTTGTTGTTTTTTTTTTAATCTGAGTTCCTACAAATAGCCACACAAAAGTGAGAGATAAGCCCAAGACCTTTCTGAAGTCTATACTAACTATTTCCTAAAGTGCCCACAAACACAAAAACACTGAAAAAACACCACAAAGCTGGAAAAAAGGACCTCCCAAACAAACAAATCAAGTGCAACATAATCAGGAGCACAATATGTGGCCGAAATTCAAAAGGAAAAAAGGCAGGTAAAAAAGCGCTGTGAACATGGAAGGAGAATATAAGCTGAGAGTGCTGAAATGCAGCCTTTTTGTAAAGATCAGAATAGCTGATCGCCTTACTGAATCCTCGGACTGTTATGCTGTAGAAGGATTTAGGGAAGACCCAAGGACATGAAAAGAAATAAAAAAACCAGGGTCTGAAACTAGAAGGGGTCAACACCGGAAGATCAAAAGTGCTAAAATAGCAAAGCCAAATTGCATTCCAAAAGTCAAAGTACACAAAAGATGTCTAGATAATACTAAGAGTCTTCGAGGTGTGGCTACTAGAGGGCTCTCCAGAGCCCCTGAACACCAAACAAACAGTTCAGACATAAATCATGGATAGAATAACATTGTTTTATTGAATAACAATACCTAAATAGGCTTACTTTCAAGCATACACCGAATTTCAGTATTTTGTCGTCTCCCTCTGCTACTCCTCATCAAGCATCATCCATTTTTCTCCCGACTCTGACTTTGCATTTTATATTGGACCCAGGAGTACTTTTGGTGCTATGGCATATAAGCTATCCAAAACAGGGCGCTTCTCTCCTGGCAGTATCCCCTAGTGGCACCCAAGAACCCAGACCAGGCCGCCTTCTCCCATTCAACTCTATTGGTGTGCAACCTAGAATCAAGCCACAGGAACAATGCCATCTCTCATGCTGGAACATAAAGCACTCTTGATAAAGTGGCTTCCCCAGTCCATCCACCATCTGTTCACTCTGACTGGGGTACAAACCATAAGTCATCCCACCCTGGTTGCACTTCTATCCACATGATCCTTCCACCATAGCTTCCCAGCCAGACAAAGAATCAGCCTCCATCCCAGTTGTGATGACACTACTTCCTTTATGATGTCCACAGTGCTAAATACTCTTGAGCATACTGAGCAATGTGTTTCATATTGTCAATCGTGGACACCAGGAACAGTGTGCCATCTTCATTAAAAATGTCTCAGTGATGATGGCCGCCAACAAAACCTCCTTTTGTCACATGGGAGGAACAGAGAGCCATTACCTGCAACAACATGGTCAGTGCCATGAAAAAATATTCAAAATGTCGATGTCAAAATAAATGAAAAATAACAAGTAATAACGCTGCAAAACCTAAAATAAAACCGCAAAATCTGAATGGGAATAAATTAAATTTCCCCAAATTCACGACATTTTCTTTAAGATAGATATACTGTATAGATAGCATTTAAAAGTACAAATGGCAGCTGTGATGGCAGATGTGTTTGGAGTATAATATTGAACTATTCTACCTGGAAAAAAATCCTAAAAGAACGCAAAGTAAATCAAGTGAATGACTCCCAGACTAAATGTTAAAAGTTCAGGACTAACCCTTTGAAAACCCAGTAATCCAACAACTCCACCGCTATTCCTTCAGAGCACCCAAGATTAATTCACTTGTCAAGTTAATTGGAATACGAATCCAACACATGCTCTCTTTTTTATGCTTCTCCACTCTCACTACATCACCTGATCCATGCCAACCGCCATCTCCATCACTCACAATTAATCAGAGGCTGGTCCAGGCATTTCATGTCTTCAATACTCTCTCTCTCTCACACATGTTTGGCAGATCAAACCAATCTGAATGACCCTAAGGAACTCGTCAAATAAACCCTTCACTGAACACTTCGAACTATTCTTTGAATGCTCATTCCACCTTTAAATGAGCATATAGGAAAAACATCATTCAATCTCCTTCTCCGACTCACATGCCAGTATGCTCCTAACATGGCAGAATTCTAAGCAGTGTAGAATTTGTCAGTTACACTATCTATCACTGCCTCACTTACCAGCATACTTTACAGTATGGTGCCTCCGCTCCATCTTTCTAAGCCAGTGTGCACCACGTTCCTCATTTGGGCAAATGCTCCACTTATTCATTTACACCCTTTCTGTACTGCATAAATAGATAAGAGCAAATTCAGAGTCTTTGTGGTATATGCATGTTGTACGTTCAAACACCAAGCTACCATACATTTGCCTGAGGCTGGTTACAGCCTGTCTCGCTCAATTTGTGCCACTGCTGCACAGAGTACATGTCCGTCCGTCGGACAAGATATGACCTGTCTTGACCCAATTAGCTGACGCTTCTGCAAGTTCACCAATATGGTAAAACTGCTAAGGAGTCTTTGGGTCTCGAAGATGACACACAGCTAGTATTATAATAACTTGCAATTTCCTAAATTAATGTGACTAATTTATTATTAATAAGAGCCTGTCAATTCCATATCAATACCACCTAGCTGTATGGGGGTTTATTGATCTCCTGCCAATTATGAATCACAGATATTTTGCCTTGCTTGTCTCAAATAGGTATTTCAAAGGTGCAAATCCTGCTTCCCTCAGAGCTATATTTCAGGACTAGATTAATCAAACATTGCAATGTTGCAGTAGGCCTACAATATCCAAATGGAAGCACTTTATTTTAAAATACTGTACCTAGTCTATGGTGGAAAAATCTATATTCTGCAATGCATCTGTCATATTCTTTTTGGTAGGAAAGTTATACTAAAATCATGGGCATATTTAGACAGAGCTAATGTATCTGGTTTTGGCCCCAGTAACCTTGGGGTAAAACACTCAGTATCAGACTCCTCAGTTATTATCAGGTCTTTAGTTAACCTTCATTTAATGTGCCTGTGCCTTCTACATGTCTGCTGGAATTTGACAAGGTTCTGCTGTTTCTTTACTCTAATAATGGCAAAGCGTTTCACTCAGTGGTGCCAAAATGCATCTTCATGCAGCCCTATGAACTCAAGCAATGACTGTTTTTTAGTGTTACATTAGCATAATTTTACTAAAATATGATTTTTATTTTCAGCAAAAATATTCATTACATTTCCAAATAGTGGGAAACACCGATAAGGTCAAACAGTTTTCCCTACTACCAGCTAAAAATTGGCCCAGGAATTTTCAATTTGGAGCCATCTACCTCAGATTTAATCTCCAAGTGTGGCAATATTCTTCTACTCAATATTTCCATTCAAAGCTCTTTTTCGGTCATTCTTTTATCAGTTCAAATAAACAATCTAATCTAATTCAACAAGTCAAATTCTGGGATTATTTTTCATATAGCAACAAACTCCTAGTTCTCCCTAAACATTTGCCACAATCTTGCACTCCTTGTAGTATACAAATAACTCTGAATCACGTGTTGATAATCATCATGAACACGTCACTTATGTCATGAGGCACAGTCCATGGTGGTGGAAATTTTTAGAAACTTTGGAGCCTGGGGAGCAGCATATAGGTGTGTAGTAGCATGATGGAGCAACTCCGGGGTGTTGACAAGATGGTCAGCAGATTATGAGTTCATGGGCACATGTGCATGGTCTAGCCAATTGCTTCATTGGCACTCCAGGGTGCATTTTGAAACACCTGTGCCCCACCAATAATTAAAAAGAGAGTCCCCTTTAGGACAGAACGGTTGAAGGATGGTTGCTAAAGAAACGTCAAGGCAGTATTGGGAAGTCATTTTAGCTTGGAGGAGTGGGGATCCATCAGGACGCGATGTAAATGTCTTTCCAAGGGATGTCCCCACTTAACTGTAGGAGTGAGGACTTGGAGTGAGCACAAAGTAGCATATGGGAAGATGGAGGGCCAGCATGGTGCGTCTTGACCGATATTGATGAGGGCAGGAAGGATGGGAATCAGGAGAAGGTGACTGCAGCTATTGGCATTGCCAGGAGGACTCACAAGGGTGAGCTGGGGAGATGGAAAGACAGACAGCCATGTTAGTCTTGCTGAGGAGCACAACTGGATGCCTTGAAATGATTCTAAAAGGAATTTTAAAGTATTTATTGCTTGTTTTTAACCTTCACAAGAACACAGATTTTTATGGATTATTTATTGACTTTATTTATTATCTCTACTGCACTTTATTGTTTGGACTTGATTTTAATAAACATCCAATTTGGCTAATATAACCTGGTTGCTGTCTCTCACTCAGCACTGTGCCGATCTCAGTTATGAACTACTAGAGGGACAAACAAACAGTTTAATGATGGGTATTTGCACCCTGGTTCTTGACCCCCTGACAACCTAAACTTCCTGTTCTCCAAATTTAAAAATCAGTGTGGGATGGTCCGTAGTACTTCCATGTAAATTTCACTTTAGTGCAAAGGAGACTGCTCTAAAACTACAAGGGAAACTCCTCTAACGTGATTTTTTTTCTCATACATTCCCATGGCAGCATGATCCATTAAAACCCATTGAAGTGCAGTTTCACTGGACTTCAATGGCAATTCAGAATATGCTTTGTTTTCACTGCATCAAAGCTGGATGTTAATTGGATGAATGCTTCAAAATGTCATTTCCAGGGACGCACAGCATCTCTGGGAGTAAATCGGGCAGTGGTGTGGCCAGGACTTTGGGCTGCTGCATGATGATTGGAGGAACTGTCAAAGTGGCTTAATCTCTCATTAATAGACAACGTTTTGGCATTGGAGCATTTCAAGTTCAGTCCCATGTGGATTTTTGGCAAGTGAAGTCGTGAGGCAAGCTGCTACTTGTAGTTGGTTACTTGCCAGCGATGTAACCCACTTTTTTAATTTGTACATATCCTCACCTTCCACCTACCTCTATTGCGGAAGAAATATTGATAAGTCTTGAGGACTCAGACAGCATTTCTGCAATATATAAAACCATTTTAAAGTCCCTCCCTTTCAAAGATCCCAGAGTACAGTGGTAAAAGGATCTCTCACTCAACATCTCAGAAAAGGAGTGGAAGGTAGCAATGCACAGAATTCACTCGAGCTCCATATGCGCAAAGCATACAATTATTCAATTCAAAATTATACATCTAGCACATCTGTCTCGTTTAAAATTGTCCAAAATGTTTCCAGGGCAAGATCCAACCTGCGAACGTTGCAATTGAGCTCCAGCCTAATTGGGCCGTATGTCTTGGGTGTACAACAAATTCTGAGACACAGTAAACATGCTGCTCTTTGAGAAGCAAATCTTAGCGCTACGCCACAGAAGCTGTTGTGTCATTTTTAAACCTTTTGTGAAAGTGTTTATTTGATCTTTGGAAATCAGGATTCACACATTCTATAGTTTATGCCTACATTTTGTAACATTTATTACTAAAATATGAAAAAGTTTCTGTTTTAACAATGTGTTTACACAGATTATTGTAGAAACGGAACACACATGAAATGCATGTGTTCCAAATAACGATCTATTATTTCCACTCTAAAACTCCAGCAGTTGAGTCACTCCCAGATAATCAAACAAGGCATGAGCTGGGAGAACTTAGTGAACGTTCTGCAACGGTGGGGGATGGAATAGCCAGCTGCTTGCTGCTCGTCTTAATCGGGACATTTAAAAGACAAAAGACTGTGGCGGAGAGAACAGTTTTAAGGTGGGCCGGATCTACGAGTTTTTTCGTAGACTCTGGTAATTCTAGTGTTGAATGCCTTTCAGACAGCCTTGGTGTCACAATCCCTCCTAATCTACTACTGTCTTTGGTGTACTTCCAGATGGGTTTAAAGTGGAGAAGGACAAACAAACTATAATTGCCTTTAATTCTCTATTAGCATGTTGACTTATTTTGCTCAACTGGAAGAATGCTAACTCACCTCTTTTAAGTCAGTGGGTAACTGATGTCATATATTATCTAAAATTGGAAAAAAATCTAATTCTCACTTAAAGGATCTGTGCAAACCTTTTTCAAAACTTGGCAGGATTTGATCAATAACATTTTAGAATAAGCACTTAAATTCAGGAAGCGGATTCTCTCCCCTCTTTTTTTTATTCTATTTATTTTTATTTATTTATTTACATATTTTTACTATTATTAATGTTTTACTCTGCTAATCTAGCTCTCTTTCTCATGGGAGTGGGTCAATTTGTTTTGAACCTAGTTTTGTTAAACTTGTCTTGCTTGTATGGAATGTTATTTGATTTTAGTAAAATTAATAAAATGTTAAAAAAATAATAATTGTAAATATCCTATTTTAAATAAAAACATAAATATAGCATTCTTCAGTTTACTCCTTGTTTCAGATTAGTAAAGTTTGTTTGTTTATTTCAAACTAGTTCACATGGGACTAACCAGCCAGCTAGCTAGCTGTTCATAATGGCAGACAGTGCTAATATTGGTGACCTGATTTTGGCGAAGCCATTTGACAGTCTTCTTTATGAGGAGAGACTCGGAATTAAACAGCAGGACAGATCAATGCCCAAGATTGATTAGTTTCTAAAGTCTGGGAAAAATAACCGGCCTTTTCAACTCTCCTGTTATGACAAGGTGAGCAGGCTTACTGGAAGTGCTGTGACAAAGAGAATATACTTTTAATTAAACCATCTCAGGTTGTTTGGTCAAAACTGGGTTTTGGGGATCTGACTAACTTTAGTGGCAACAATTGATGCTACATTAGCAGGTGCAGACAGGAGCTTCTCCTGCTTAAAAAGTTGTACAGCTGCAACACAATGAGCCAAAGCCATTTAAGCAGCCTTCCTCTGCTGATCATTGAGAGGAAACTGGTCAAGTGTCTGGAAAAGACTCCCAGTTGGTATGACAGGGTCACAGAGCATTTTCTACAAAAAGAAAGGAGGGCAGAATTTACATATAAATAACGTGATGTAATAATTGACTCATTTTATGATGTAGGTCAAAAATGTGATTCCCCTGTTTGAAAGACCACCAGCTGCCACTGTTTCAGTTATACCACAGGAAATCACTCAATGGAAGATTTTGCAGTATAATACAATCCGTTGCACTGTACTGTAATATACAATAAAGTACATTAACCTACATTTACTATGTACACAAAATGACCAGGAAATTGAATGAAGTGAACAACTAAAATATTTAATTTGAAATTAAATACTTTGGGTCAAATGAAGTAAACAAGCTGCTTAGATAAACATATTGGTAGAGTGGTGGCTTAATGTCTCTGTGCACGTCAACCTTTACAGATCTAGGCATGAGTTGGTGTGTGTTCATTTCTTTCTCCTTATCATTGAGTATGTCAGCTATATTCAATTTTAAAATTCTTTGGTTGTACGAGTGACTGACTGTGTGTGGACATCATTGAATCAGAAACTGCTCTTAACAGAAGAGTGAAGTTTTGAACCTACCACCAAACTCCATTTACATGGAAGTAATAATAAATCTTGTAAGACGCCTTGGATAAAGACATTTTCCAAATATGCCAGAGTATGAACCTCTATCTCTACCCCTAATAAATATTTAAGATCCTTGCACATCCCACAAAACTAATATCTTTGTGGCCATATTGGCTGCAGTGCTTTAATGTCCTCAGTCTCATTACAATGCATGTCATCTTACTGTGTTGAAAAAGTATGCAGCTTTGCCCAAATATAAGAGACAACCCAAGTTTTCTGTAACTAACTTGATAAATATGTATGGCCCCTCATCCCTCATGATAGTAACATGAGCCCTTGACTCATAATAAAAATTAGTTTTTAGCCTTGGTTTTACATTTAGATCTGGATTTCAAACATTTCAGTAAGGCTTTAATTTGCATATATGCTCATATGACACATTGCAGCCATTGTTTAACTTTTTTAACTGTTTTAAATAATGGTCCAGAAGAGTTCTCTACACAATCTATCTACTATATAATAAAGCATTAGCTTCTGTGTGCCCAGTCCCTCACAGCAATCTGATTGGACAGTTTGGCTTGGTGTGACTGGTCACTTTGGATTTGGTGAAGCGAAAAAAAAAATAAAAAATCAGAGTATAAGACGCATGTGGAGGAGTAAAGGCACGTACTGAGAGAGTCTCCTTCAAAGACAGAAAGTTTAAAACCTGACTGAAAAGTCTGAGAAGTGGGCTTTACGAGAACGAGCATGAGGGAGAAATCACCTGTGAAGAGAGGTTCGGACCCAAAAAAACGAAGCAAATGGAACTGAAAATACATGTAGGGCATGAGATAGAACAATGTAAAAATATTTCCCATTATCTGTCTTTGATAGGTTCCATAGCTAGTATCTAATAATGATACACTTTGCATTTAACCCAAATTTTAAAAAAAAGTAAAAGGTAAATACTTTATTCCCATAACAATATCACAAAGAAATACAAATAAAAAATCAATACAAACTTACAGCCTAAGGACAACAGTAATTTAATCCACAACAATCCAGAAATAAACAACAAATTTGACAAGAACAAACTTAGCCACATTCATGATATATTAGTATTGGAATGCTTAAGGGGTGGCACAGTGGCACAGTGGGTAGAGCTGCTGCCTCACAGTTAGGAGACCTGGGTTCGTTTCCCGGTGAGGAGTTTGCATGTTCTCCCCGTGTCTGTGTGGGCTTCCTCCGGTACTCCGGTTTCCGCCCACAGTCTACAGACATGCAGGTTAGGCCTAAATTGTCCCTAGTGTGTGCTTGGTGTGTGGGTGTGTGTGCCCTGCCCGGGGTTTGTTTTCTGCCTTGTGCCCTGTGTTGGCTGGGATTGGCTCCAGCAGACCCCCATGACCCTGTAGTTAGGATATAATGGGTTGGATAATGGATGGATGGACGGATAGAATGCTCAAGTTAAGATGTTAAGGTAGTGCATGTCAAAGATTGAGGAAATCTGGTCCTGGTCTTCACGATATGAGTCGTTTCCCAGATATACAGAGGACAGACAGAGAGGGACCCTTCATGGGCATGTTAAGCACTATGCTCAGGCTACAGTGGTTTCCCTCAGGTTAGCCAGGATTGAAGTTTAATTTATAATATTCTTCACATTTTCAAGTTTCAGAGCTTCTGGTGCAGATAGTACTATAAAGCCATTCTGTATATTTTTTGCTTGTTTTGATGACAAAACGTGTGGCTTGCCTCCATTAGATTCATTATTGCATTCTGGTGCCGGATTTTTGCCTGATCTTTCATTTTCTGCTTTTCTTTTTCAGTACCTCATTGCTTCTGTTTAAGGTTATTTCCCTTGCATTCTTCAAAGGCTAAGTGAACACATGTCTTAGCTTGGAAACTGTATAACTTCGAGGTGTTCAAGGATTGATGCGAGAAATGTAGATAACCAGAAAATGATAATGAGGCAATAAGCATAGTATAGGGAAAACCAGGTCAGAGTAGAAATATATCAAATCATAAGGCAACCAAACCACAGGGGCAAAATTAGCATCAGACATGGAAGGCAGAAGGAACATCGATAAACTGAACACAAACCTGGACACTAGTGCTCACTTGTTACAGAAGCTATCACAAGATTTGAGACATTTATCCACCATGGGATAATGTGCAATGGAACTGCCACCATATTTAAAGAGACACATCTTGTGACATAATTGATATGCTGCATCTCATTATATCACCAAAAAAAAGCAAAACATAATGGGAATTAAATAACCCATCCACCTTGATAACAGGATAAGTGTCTGTGTGTCTGTGTATCTGTGTTTCTGTCTGGTTGCTAGGTCCCTGTCTTTCCCACAGATGGTGTACCAAAACATTAACACTGCTTTAATGAATTTCATACCAAATGCCATGTAACAGAGACATATGCATTACATTTGTCATTTCAACAAAAGGTGCCTCAAAAACATGTGTAGTAATGCATTTTATTGCTACAAATATTTGTGATGTGCCATCTGTAGGAATGACAAATGCAATGTATTTTATTACTATATGCATTACAAAATACATTCTGATAGATGGTGCACTGCAAATGTTAATGCAGAGGTCTATGTTGATGTTTTAGATTTCAGCCTGTCTTAGAAGTGCAGTACAGCTAGATGTCAAAAGTTCTACATAATAAATAGCAAAATAAACAAAAAAAAAAAATCATTTTCTCATCCATCTCTATATTCTTTTCAACCCATTTAGGCTGCTGAAACTTTTGTAGTGATATTTTAATGCTTTGTCTTTCATGCTAATTTGAGTTTATTTCTTTGGATGAACTAATACCACTTTTATTGCTGTCTCTTTAGCTGGCTCTGTTAGAGGTTTTTCCAGCACCATAATAACAGATCGCAGATCATGTTTTCACTGCAAATTGCACAGCAAAATCACAAATTTTAAAATTAAATCTAAATGTTAATTTATTATTGCCAGTCTTGCTCTGCGAGAGAGGATATGTTTGCCTCTTGTTTTACGTCACTGTGAAGCTTAAATGAAGGCGAGTCCCCTAGCTGTCCATGAGACCCACTGCATGATACTATACAGTATATAAAGACATTTCTTTCACTTATGTCTAATTTATGTAAGCCTGTATTGGTTTATTTTTTATTTATTATTATTCTTTCCTAATTTAATTAGTTTTGCTTTTCTTGCAACTATTTCATTTTTTTATTTCATTAAACACCTTCAACTACTGTAACTCCTGTGTATGCAAATGTGCTATCGAAATAAATGTTTTTATTTTGCACTTTCTTTAAAATGTTACTGCTTAGAAGATTCTACTTACTTTCTAGTCACGGCACTGATGCATTCAACTGTACTTCAAATGCTGGGAATTGCAGGGAGCTGATGTCCTCTCAGGGAAATAACAAAGGCCAAGCAGCCAAAAATAAAAGAACAACGTTTGGTATATAACATCTATGACCTGTCCCATCCAAACATTATACTTGAAATCACAAAGCATCGCCCTTTTGGAACATGGCAGCATCATTAAAATATGGTTAAGTGAATCCATTAACCTATAGCTCAGACTCGATGTGTAGAGTGGTTTACGGCTCAAAAGCAGCAAATGAATTTTTCTACGATTGATGCTCCTACATATCTCCAAAAAACATTGTTAAAGATGACACAGACAGGAATATATTTTAGCAAACTGTAAAAACTGCAGAACATTGCCAGACAAATTACAAGATACTCAACTGAATTTCAGGTGATTTGAAAATATTTAATTTAGAGGCTGCACACCTTTAATCTGCTGCTCTAATGCACTTTCATATTTAATCTAAATAAACATGCTGTTAGAAAAACATTCACACATTGTCTTTCATTATTTCTTATTTGTTATTTTAGTATACAATGCTCTTTGCAGTATAATCCGTAGACTAAAATGGCTAACTTTCATGGTTGTCCTGAAGGAAACCTACAGGAAGAATAGGGATTTATAGAACAAGTGGTACATGTATAGGCCTATACTAAGCACAGTATAGCAAGATTCTTCTTAAAATAATAAAACGTCATATGCACACCAAGCACATTTCTCCAGCTTATCAGGACTGAGTTTTACAAAAAGGCGTAAAGTACACTTACCATGTCTGTGTCTGAAACAGGTCCAAAGCTGGTTACATAAATATCAGTGGCAACCTTTGTTACACTTTCTGTGGGATAAAAAAGGAAAAATATAATCTGTATACATACTGTATATGCAAGGTACTGGTCATCAGGACCATCCTAGAAGGGACACCAAAATTATCCTACCCAGGTAAGGACACCGAAAGAGGACAGAATGAATAACCTATTCTTTTACTTTTTTCCAACCTGCTTAATCCAGACCAGAGTCTTTATGGTTTGTTTTTTTTTGTTGGGGTTTTAAGCCTATCAAAGCTGAAAAAGGGCGCAAAGCAGGAACAAACCTTGGACAGGGTACCAGTCCATCACAGGGCTAACACACACACCAAATATGCCAAAGGGTCAATTTAGAGTCTCCACTTCACCTAACCTGCATGTCTTTGGACAGTGGGAGGAAACTCACACAGACACAGGGAGAACATGCAAACTCCACACAGGGAAGAAAGGGGACGTAAACCCTGTTTTTTTTTACAGTGAGGCAGCAGCACTACCACTGTGCCACCATGCCACCCACTATTCCAGCAGAAAAATAACAATAGGAGGACAGTGATCGGAGAGGGGATCCAGGACAAAAGATAACACACACATATTACCCATCTTCATAACTGAAGACATTAGGAGACAGTACTCTATGATAAGGTTTCTTCAAGGTGGCCTAGCATTTTCATTATACATGGACCAAGAGGCTGATGGGAAGACTTGGTGGAGCTCTAGGAAGACAATCCCAAGACTTTAATAGAGCCAATTCTAGCTCAGAGGTACTTTGGATGGGACCAGAAATGACACTGGGTGCAGGCAGAGTACCAGGAAGCCAATTCTAAGCTTTTAATAAAGCTGCTTCTGGCCCATAAGTACTTTGGATGGGGCCAGTAGTGGCCCTGGACCCAGGTCAGGTAGTTGGAAGACAATTCCAAGAGTTTGATGCAGCTGGGAATACTTTGGCACCAGAAGTGACTCAGGAAATACTCTTAGGAATAGTCTTCACAAGAAGCTAGTGATCATAAATCTAGTGAGCCTGGGGTTTGGGAGATATGTGGATAACAATTGCTCATCTGTCAGAAAGAGGAAAGGTCAAAGACGTTTGAGGAAGAGGCGAGGGAAATGGGTAGGAAATCATTGTTTGCTTCTTGGAGTTGGAAAGCGGAACTGTCACTACAGAGGTTGACCAGAGTTGTTCATTTGTGCTAGTCAGGTCTAAAGAACGAGTAGATTTTGTTAGCCTGTCATATGATATGTTTTATTACTGCTTCCATTGCACCTACCGTCACATTTATTTTTCTTTATTGATGTTGGGATTGTATTATGATCACTCCTCCAAAGGTCACAATACATACACATCCAAACATATATTATTCAAAATATAAACAAGTGGTGTATTCATTAAAACACTAATTATTATTATACCGTAGCCACAGTAGCTGTGATATTTAATAGATATTCAGTTGAAAATAGGGATGCTTATTGAACTGAAAATTATGCATCTGGGGGAAAAATGATTGCTACCTCATTGACTTTTCCAGGAGACATGCATTGACCTCTTTTAAAAATTGATTATTAAAAACAATGCTTTGGTTTAATCACAATAGAAATATATATTGCCCATTGCAATAACTAAATATTTCATCAACAACAACAACATTTATTTATATAGCACATTTTCATACAAAAAAATGTAGCTCAAAGTGCTTTACAAAATGAAGAATAGAAAAATAAGTCAACATTAATTAACATAGAATAAGTAAGGTCCGATGGCCAGGGTGGACAGAAAAAACAAACAAAAAAAAACTCCAGATGGCTGGAGAGAAAAAAAAATAAAATCTGTAGGGATTCCAGACCAAGAGATCGCCCAGTCCTCTCTGGGCAAATATATTACTTGTGTTGGTGTGTGCCTTCCCCTGGTATTCTCTTACATCGGAAAGACATACATGAATGGTTGATTGATGACTTTAAGTTGACCCAGTGAGGGAGAGTGTGTGAATGTGTACGTGACCATGTCCTGTGATGAAGTCATGTCACATCAGAAGTTGTTTCCTGTCGTGTCAGATCTATATGACCCTGAAATGGGAAAAGCAAGTGGAGAAAATGGATGGATGTATTGAAGTTTTGTGCTTCATGATGGTAAAGAGAGAGAAGTGTTATCTGCAGCAGAATCCCGTATTCCAGAAGGTCTTGCTATCCCCAAGATACCTAACATTTTACAGTCACAACAAACGTCAGAAGTAGGGCATTCATTAAATGCAGAACTTCACAGTTGACTTCATTGTTTTCAAATAATAGATCAGCTATGAGTGGAGAAAATCGAAAAATGGAAAAAAGCAACCGTTAGCTAATAAACACTGAAAATGCCATGGGGATTAGCTGTTTATATTGATACAGCCTTGTGCACTTCTAGATAATGTGTAGAATGAATTAAAATACTGTATAAATTGTTACTCTGTATAGTAAAAGCCAAAGAAAATGAAGAGCAAGTTCCTGCACAAAGTCTATAATAGAATAAAGAATAAATGATTCAGAGTACTGTACTACTGTACAGAAAAAGGCAGAGTGGCATGGGGATCAGCTCAAATAAGAGCAACTAGGTACATCCTTGGACTGAATGACAGTTCTTTCCAACAATCTAAAAAAATTAAATTCCTTAGGGTCTGAACACAAAATATATTACTTGGGTTGATAATTTAGATGGTTTAATAATCCTCAAAATCATTGCCAGCACAAATCTAGCCATTTCAACTAGATACTGAAATTCTTTCAAGCTGTTTATGAAGGAAGAAATTTTGTAATATTTAGTGAAATGAAACAAATGGCAGTCTTTACAAAACCTTATTTAATATGCAAAAGACTCCCTTCTGTTTAGAATATACAGCATGGCATGAAATGAAAAAAAAGTATTATCAAAGAACATAGCCATCCTTCATGGTCACTGTTCTCTCTCATTCTGGCAAAGGGCTTAGGACCACTAGCAGTTTCACCACTAGGTACAGGGACAGCTTTTACCCTTTGGACATAAAGTCAATCAGCCATCACTCATAGTCATTCATGCATCCATCCATCTAACTTCTAAACCCTTTTATTCAGAGCAGGGTTGTGGGGAAGATGAAGCCTATCCAAATTCAATATTTTTATATCTGCCTGATGACTTTATCCAAGGCAACTTATAAGATCAGAACATGTAACACGCGCTAAAAGATAATTCTTCCACTTGAAATATATATTATCAGGCAAAATGATTTGCTCAGGGTCGACAATTAGGTAGTGGTAAACTCTTGAAAATACAGTTTTTTTTAATGGGATACAGGGATGTCTGGTTCCATGTTGAATTTTTGCTTGACTACAACCATTTCATTCTGGGTAGGGTTCATTGCATACAATGCTGGTTCTATGTGATTTGAAAAACTTCCCAATATGTAAAAAAAAGTGAAATCTCTAATGTATGGTAGTGTATCAAGCAGGACACTAGCAGATTAAGAAAACTTGGAGTTATTCTGTGTTGTTTTATGCAACAACAGTCCTCTTGAAATTATGACCCAATGAGATTTCCCAAATTTGTTGCCATCTGGTCATAGTTATTTACTGTATGGATCCTGTTACAGATCCACATTTATTTTTCATTTTTTTCCCTGTCCTTAAAACTCATTAAAAAAAGTGTTTACAGTGAGCAGTTCGTAACGCTATAGCGTGAACCCTTGCAATGTTAGTTTTCTCTGTTCAAGGTTTTCTCAGTGTTATTCAATGTTTTTACATTTAGTTTACTATTACGCTGTGCATTCTATGGCATAATTAACTATTTTTGTGCTTAAAATTCTTTAAAAAATATATATTTACATATAGCTCGTACAGTCCAGAATGGATTAATTGCATTTACATACAATCCTATGGGAGAAATTACTTTGGGTCATGACCAAATCGGGTTGTGACCAGAGTTTTGGAATGAATTACAGTCGTGACCCGAGGTTCCACTGTATGTGTTACATTGTTACTACTGAAGTCTATTCCTGACATACTGTACATGCGTGTTCTATGTGGTGTTAGCTAGTTAGGAAGAAGTTAAGCACGTGCCTACTGTGTAATTAAGTGAAAAGAACTGAACAATAGTTATAAGTGTACATTCAGCCATGCATGTGTCGAGGGCTAAATTTAATTGGTCCACTTTGGGGTCACAAAGATTATCGCAGTAGAACTTGGTGTATGGCAAGAAGCAAATATAGGCCAGTCCTTTTTAGAACTCATATCTCATAGCCAAGCAGAAAGAGTGTTGTATGTGTAGTCCAGTAACAGAAACTTTTAAATTAAGAGTCAGTTTAGTTGTAATCCAATTGGTAAGCTGAAACAGTGTGATCAGTGCGCATATTGCCAATCTATGGTGGTTTGATTTGTGGATGGAAAACGTGGATGAAAGTTAATTACTTTATAGTTCCTGAAGACTAAAAATATTGATAAACCACAAGAAAACTATCAAATTTGGCTACATTTCTGATCAGTTTCATGAAGGCTCATAAATGGGCTTTGGATTTAGTAACAAATGCTGACCAGTGAAATTTGCAGTTTTTCAAACAAAAGAAGAAAAGGCAATGTAACGTAATATTAAATATTTTTTTACACACTACATTTTATGATAACTAACTGTATAACATATTTAATTACTTTTTTTATAAGTAATAAGTAATGTAACTAACACAGTTTTAAAATGAACATTCTCTAGTACTAGTAGGTACAGATCAAGCAATCTTATACTTTAAAGACCAATGTTTTGGCTGCCATACCAGACTGCCTAACAACTTGTTTTTTTCCGTTTGCTGATTTTTTCCTCCTCTGCTGTTGGATTTGCCTCATTGTCTGACCTGGCATACTAATTTCACTAAGTCTGTAGGAGTCGTGATATCAGTCTCCTTGTACCGTGATCACACAATAAATTCAAATTTGAATGCTTCTCCCCAACCCAACTGATTTTCATTTAGTTTGGAATATTGATAGCAGCATTTAACTATGCAGTCAATCTGATAAAATTAAACGTAACCATATTGCTGCTACCATATCAACAGTTTCTCCTGTGCCTTCTAGCCTCTCAGAGGAATGAGATACCTTTACTGAGGATTTAACAGTTTAGAAAATGTTTACTATATGTGTGTAATGGAATTGTTCATTCATGGTACCAAAGGCATGCAAATTAGTTCTAAAATTAATTTTATGTTGAACTCCAAAGGCATGAGGGATATTCTGGCATAGCAGTGAGAGTTGCTGCTTCTCATATCCTCAGTTTGAATCGTTGTCTCTGTCTGGGTGGAGTTAGCACGTTTCTCAGTGTATCTCCATTAATGTTGTTTGGACAATCAGGTTTAACTCCTCCATCCCAAAGACAGGTTATATTAACTGACAATTCTAAGTTGGCTTAGTATGATCGTGGATAGGTGACTTTGTGTTGAAATGGACCTAATGTTGTGCGAAAAAGTTCTAGCCCCTTTACACCCCTGTACTGGATTTAGAAAACCTAACAAGGTTATGTTGTGATGTGTAGGTATTGTGAGAAAGGTGCATACTTGTGCAACTTGAATGAAAGCGCTTTTTATTTAATATTCCTTCCATTTCTCTTAGAAATAAGTAAAAAAAAAACATTAGATACAAAACTAATTCAAAATAAAAATGGAAAGTTTTGAAAAAGGAAAAAATACATTTGCAAATGGATGGATTGCTCTACACATTTCCTGTGCAATCAATCAATCATTTGCCACTTGAAATTTAGAAAAAATTAATACACTGCCGGTGTGTTGGGTTATTCAGCAGAGCATTGCTCTCTAATTAGTAAATTAATTGCACTCTCTTTAGATCAGATTTTATCTATGAAAAGCCATCTTCATATAATGTATAATGTTAGGTTAATAATATTTGATTGGAGAAGGCTCTATTACAAACAGAGGAATGGCTCCCTAGAAGCCTCCTATGTTACTGTTCATGTGTTTTCATGCAAGCTGAGCTGTGGCATACTGTTGTCCATCTGTTCATTCTTCATACAATAATAAAAACTTAGTTTAATTATAACATCAATGTAAATAAATCTTTGTTAAGTCTACAGTCATGCTTTAGCTCTAAATGAATTTGATATGCAAGGTAATATGCTAAGATCATGTTTGTGTAATGAAGCCAATAGCAATAAAAATTCAACACTGCTTGATTCTTCTGTTATAATGGAATTCTTTCTCCTCATCAAGAGGGAAACAGCAATCATCCATTCTCTTATTGTCCAAGCTAAAGTGCTTATTTTGTTTTTGTTTTAAATGAACAACATTCTCAAACCTGTTTTACCCAAGTGATGCTCATTGCAAATCCCACTCACATGCCCTATATATTCATGCTCACCAGTGAATATTTTGCCAACTAGCCTAGCATACACATCTTTGAGAATTTGAGAGTAAGAGGCAGAGTCTAGTTGACCCAGGGAGAGCCAGGCAGAATGTGCAAACTCCAAACAATAACCAGGAAATATCTTACTTAGGATTATTGTTTTTGAGCAGCATGGCGGCCCAGTGGTTAGCACTGCTGTCTAACAGTTTCAGGGTCCTGGGATCAAAGCCCAGCCTGCCCACTGTATTTGAATCCTGAACATTTTCCTTCCACAAAGCTATATGTTTGACTTACATCTGACTCTAATTTCTGTCCATACTTGGGAGTGTGGACATTTGAATAATTGAGCCTTTTGAGGGTTCATTCTTGTTTTTCACCTAATTCTGGATTTGATGGCTATCCTAAGGGTCTTTCCCCTCAGGATATTTATCCATGCCAGAAATTTGTATAGATATAGACATTGCCCGTGGTACATCACACAGGAAGAAATATCTTTTAGGTAAGATCATTTAGGAATAACCTCTTGCACAGGCCTTATTGAGCATCCTGGAACACGAAATGAGAGATTGTGTTTCTAGGAACAGTCTCCTGTACCATGTTGTAGATTGTTCCCCATCAGCCATATACCAGAACCCAGTAGGCATGGCATATACTTCTCTGTGTAAAGGATGATCTCTGTAATTACCTCGTGCTCTGAAGGAAGATAATGTTAATCCAGGATTACTGCAGGTTTATCCACAGTTTAGACAACCTTGAAGAAGAACATAAATATACCAACCCCCATCTCCCCTCCCTAAAAGATATCAAAGTGTTAGGCATCTTCATCTCTACGCTCCATCTCAACATTGTGACACAGTCCACAATTTGTAATGCACATGAACACAAATAGAGTCTCTGTTCCAGTACCCATGTATAGACTTTTCCAGAGAGGCTGTCATCCCTCAGCAGTTGTAACACTCTACCTTATCTGCCTGTGTTAAAATAGGGACCAGTGCTCAAGCATTCCTGTCCTGAGCTACTGGTCCCCACCAATGGGTCTGTTGATTGACGCAAAGATATGCAACAACAATCCTCTAGTCACAGCACTCCCAATGTCCTTTCAGACTCTATGTAACAAACCTCCCACAGTATTCAGGAGATGAATTTCTGGAGGTGGGTGATGAAATCATTTGGAACACAGGCAGCCACTACTTCTTTCTAGCAAATCCTCACTAGCCATTTAGATTTTTGAGGGCTGTGCAGTGGGTGCTCCATTTATTTAAGTCACTTCTCCTTCAAGTTGTGATAACTTGACTGCTCAATCCATCTATCTGCATGCTCAGAACATATGGCCTCAGATCAGATGACACAATGTGTTCAAACAGGAGGTTGGTTATATACAATCTATGACTAGCACAGATATCCAATAGCAATTCACTGCTCTGAATCAGGTCAGGCAAGCTGATCCCCCAGTCATGCTCCACCATATATCTCAAACACTCCCCACATAAATTTAGAGTTCTTCCAGTAAGAGTACAGAGACAGCAGATGGTACCTTGTCAAGCACCAAATCCAAAGTACATAAAAAGATGGAACATTCTAAATATTTATTTGTTCATGAAAAGCTTTCCTCCTAGTGACTCTTTTTCATCCTGGTAACTCTCCCATCCGCCAGACCAAAATCCAGTTGTAAATTACGCAAACGGGGGCTTGTAACTATTGCCATACTTGATAGCAATCACACTAAATTGAACAGTCAGGTTCCTGAATAATGCTATGCAATGAAGTCTGACAACACCTAACTGGTATTTTATCAACCTCCAGCCTGAGCTCTGATTCCTTCTCTTTTTAATGTATACAAATTATAATAAAAAGGTAATGAACCAGATGGTTATATTTGTAAATGACACTAAACTAGAAGGAAAGGCAGATAACCTGAAGTTAGAAAAATCATTACAGATAGATCTTGACTGAATTCATAGTTGTGGAAATATCTGAAATTAAACTACATCTGCTACATATATTTAAAGTATTGAATGTATCAGATAAAAACATTTAGGAATGCACGATAATATCGGATTTATATTTGTATCGGCAGATAATGGGTTAAAATAATTTTATCGGCATCGGACCAATGACTAAATTGGACCGATAATTCGAACCGATATTGATGACGCATTCACTGTGTTCCCGATGTGCCAGACCTTTAGGCGACGCTGGGCTACTGTGCGAAAATGTCTGCAGTGTGGAAGTTTTTCAAAGTGTGTGAGAGCGACATAAAATATGCCATTTGCAACACTTGTTTGACTAATGTTTTGCGAGGAGGGACCAAAGTGCGAAATTTCAATACCACCAACTTAATTACACACTTGAAGACACGCCATCCTGACAAATATACAAAATTCCTCACAGCAAAAGAGGAGAATCCTGCGCCACCGCGCACAAAATCAAAAACTGCAGTTGCCCGACATGTTGATCAGTTACTTGAAAAATCAAAGAAATTTGATAAAGATAACCCTAAAGCTCAAATAATTACTGCAAAGTTGATGGAATTTATTGCTCTGGACGATCAGCCATTTTCTGTTGTAGAAGATATGGGATTTTGAAGGCTGCTTGAGCATCTCGAGCTCCGTTACCAGATATCCAGTCGTCGTTATTTTTTTGACATAGCGCTTCCAGAGTTACATAAGATTGTGGAAAGTCATGTGCACAAACTCCTTGCTGAAGATGTCACAACCATAAGCTTTACCACTGATATATGGACATCTGATATGAGTGCTATTAGTATGCTTAGTTTAACTGCTCAGTGGATCGACCACAACTTTGAATTGCAGAAAGCAATCTTGTACGCCCAAGAATACTCTGGATCACACACGGGTGCTGCACTCTCTGTTGCGTTTAAAAGAATGTTTGAAACATGGAAAATACCCAAAGTGAATGTTCATGTAGTATTACGAGACAATGCACGCAACGTTGCAAAGGCTATGGAGGAATGCGGGATCCCAAGTTTGCCATGTATGGCTCATACTTTACAGCTTGCCGTGAACGATGGCGTACTATCCCAGCGCAGCGTCTCGGATACAATAGCGATCGGCAGAAAAATAGACGGTCACTTTAAGCATTCACAATTAGCCAACTCGCGTCTCGAAACTATACAAACTGAACTTGGTATGCAGCCAAAAATGCTTCAACAAGACGTTTCGACTAGATGGAACAGCACATTCTATTGTATATGATGCAAAGCTTGCTGGAGCAGAAAAGAGCCCTTGGGGCTTATGCCTCCGATTTTGAGTTACCTACAACTCTAACGCCTAATCAGTGGGGTTTGATCGAGAACATAATCACACTCCTTGCTCCATTTGACAACTGACAAAAGAAAATTGCCAGTCTGAAGCCTTGGCTTCTAACTTTATTCCCTCAGTCAATGCTTTAAAATGATGTTTAAAAAAATGTTGACTAAAAGCGCTCATACTGACTTCGGAGTCAAAACCAGTAAAAGCGCTCTCTTGGATGCTGTAAACAATCGTTTCATTGAGATTTACACAGAACCCATGTATTATGTTGCCACTATTGTAGACCTGAGATACAAAGACCGCTATTTCGATGCAGATGTAAAATCGCTGGCACTCAAAATGTTGCAAGCCCTGATGGATCTGACGAAATGCAAACGAGTGAATCACAGATAGGTGGTCCACGACAGAAAACTTTTTAGGATCAGCCTATACGTGTTTCTAAATTGTTAACCCATATTGTTGTTAGTCATTAGTTAAACGGTCGGCATCTTCTGTGTTAAACACACCCATTTTAAAGATCAGTAGTTTTCATCAAGCGACTGAGCCAACGCCTATACTTCTTTGCTTCATATTTTTGTTCGGTGCGTGTTAACTAAATAGTTTCATAAATAAACACAAGCTTGTTTTACATTTTTTTGTTACTTTGAAAATTGCTGTCTGCTAATAATTGATTATAATAAACAAAATACTTAAAAGACCTCAACAAAGTAACATTTAATACACTTGTTTAATTTGTAAAACACTTAAAGGGGCACAATACTTCAGTTTATTTACTGTAAAAGATACGACACATGGATATAATGTCCTCTGGCCTCAGGAAAAAAAGAAAAAAAATGACTGCATTTACTTTGTTTGAGCAATCACTGGCAATTTTGTTTGTTTTTCTTTTGAACATTGTCGTTAGAAAGTGCCAGTGCGGTGCGTGTCATATTTCTCTTTGCGTTGCTTTTTGTGGGAGAGCCAATCACACTCATGGAAGCCACTATTTTCACCTGAGTCTCTTAAGCAATAATGAGCAACTTGTAAGCAGATTATGACCTACAGTGAAAAGTAGAAATATTTAATGTTTCCAAAAACAGCAAATACAATACAGACATGCATTCAATTCAAAAGACATATACTTATTTTTATTGTAAGGATTCTAATCTTAATCTGACAGCCCTGGTAAAAGCCAAAATGCAAATCTATCTTATAGATATGAAAGATGACGCAGAATATAATACTGTATATGTATGCATGCTACTTGGCAGCTGCAGGGATTTCTTTCTATAGCACCAATCCCGAGGAATGAAAATCCACTGAAATACTGGAACAACAACTTGAGTCGGTTTCCTACCATTGCCAAAGTAGCACACAAGTTCCTGTCAGTCCCATGTACTAGTGTGGACAGCGAGAGATTATTCAGTTTGGCTTCTAATGTGATCCACGAAAAGAGAAACAGAATTTCCTGTGAAAAGGCAGAAATGCTCTTGTTCGTTAAGAAAAACCTCCCCATCATACTTATGAAAGAATAAATAGAAAAGAATAATAAGCCTCCAGAAAAAAAGTTATTTAATTATTTACTGTTAAATGCTTTTCTGTTTTTTAAAATTATACATTGGTTAGATTTATTCCATTAAAAAGAAAGAAAAAAAGTTATGTGGTATTTAATACTGCAGACTGTAAAACAAAGGATTAGATAGCCAGCCAAATGTGGTTGAGCAGAAGCCATTTTAATGATTGTAAATAATCTGCAAAAGTTGTTATTCTTAAGCGTTATGGCTTATTTCATTGTCATTGTACATTTTACCATTTTTTCCATTTTCATTTTTTCGATTATTGTTGAATTTGTTGTATTTGTTCCAACAAAAAGAAAGAGAAAAGTGTTATTTAAACCAACAACCTGCAAAACTTTTTCCCATATAACCAACAGGTAGCCAGCCAAACGTGACAGATATCATTTGTTTTTAATGATTGAATGTGTTGTGCAAAATTGTTATACAAAGAAATGTTCACTTTGTTTGTACTTCTTGTCCAGACAGATGAAATCTCATTATTCTCTGTATCTTATAAATATGTATATCGGCATCGGTATCGGCATCGGCAGATAAGCGCATAGACATTATAGGATATCGGCATCGGCCCAAAATTCCCATATCGGTGCATTTCTAAAAACATTAGGCATAATTATAAAATGGCAGGATCAACAACTTGAAACTACACCTCAAAAAAGCCAATGTTAGAATAGATAAAACAGTTCGTCAAGAACAAATCAAGAAAGGCTCTTCTTAAAGGATAATTTTGGCATAAGTTGAAACTATTTGTTCAAAATCATGGTACAGTATATATTAATTTGCTAAATGAAACTGTGTTCTAAAGTGAAGCATTTTTTATAATTAAAAAATAAACCTAGCCTTTTAAAATGGAAGTCATGTGGCAGAGGGACTATACATGAAAAGAAAAACCTTAAAACTTACCAAATACATCAACTTTCCAAAGCAACAGGATTATCAAGTATTGATTCACACCTACAGATTGTGCACTTATTGCAAATCATTGTATCCATTTCATTATAGAAAGGATAAAATAAAAAAGGCCAAACATTTTTTTGAGATTCTGTCATTTTAATAGGAAGCTGTGCGCTTCACCTTGCTGACTGTTTATCTCTGCAGCAACCTTTCAGCCTGATATGGTATCACTTTGAAAAGCTGTCTCCAAGCGCTCTTCTTGACGTTATTGAATGTTGATCCCCAGATGTGAATTGCTGTCTCTGTTCGGTAGACGAGTGATTCCCAAGTTCAGTCCTGGAGGAACACTCTGACTACAGGTTTTCATCCGAACCTGTTTCACAAACAGTCAGTCATTTTACCTTGAATTGATCTAATTGTTTAATTGGCTAGTCTTTTATTTTCTTCTCTTAGTCTGCATTCAAAAAGCATAATAGTGTGAGATTTACATTTATAATACATTTTTTCACATATGCAATTTTTGCCATGGCACTCTCTGTTGCCGTTTTCCTATTAATTCACTATTTGTGCTCCCCTCTTAAAATGGCAACTGACAATAGATAAAGTAAACACCAGAGATCTGTTCCAGAAAGAGAAATTAGATAACCCTCAATCTCAAAATGAGTCCTAGCTTTCTTTAGCATGATTTCACAACAGCAGATTAACTAGATTTAGAACACCAGATTTCAGTCGGCTCAGGCAATTCTAGATAGGTTGATCTGGATTAATACATGCTGTTGGCGAAATTTCCAAGACCTCATGACCTTATTAACCATGGACTACAGGTCTGAAAAACAGAAGGAACAACCTTCATGCCAGCAGAGCAAGAGGTGCTGGTGGCAGTGCACCACAGCACCAACAGCCAAGGAAAGGGAGATGATTAGTGATTGGGAGAAAGGGAGATGATCAGTGATGATCAAAGGCGGTTTGTAATACAAGGAACTGGAGTGACACACTCCGTACAAATATTTCAAAACCTGTACTTAAATTAATTAGGTAATGCGAAATTATCATGAAAAATTTTGGTTTGTGTTAGCGCATGTCAATATCCATTAAAAACTGGTTCTATCTTGTATTTGTTTAATTTCTGTATGTATGCCTATATTTCTGGATTGAAGGACACCAGCCAGAAGAAAGTCTATGTAAAGTTCTTGATCTTTTGGCAGCAGGTGTAATGGGTTGCTTTCAGATTTTTCCAGGGATGCAGCTCTCTGCGCCCAGGACACTCCCACATTTTTTGACAGCAAATAATTATTATTTTATTTTAATCTAACGTGATTGGACACACTAAGTTATGTTGACGTCAATGGTTGATGGTCCATACCAGCCTTTAACTATTGGTCTACATGAGCACTGCATTATCATTTCCCTGTGGGTTCTGTAATTCCATACTAATCTGTACTATTCTCTGCTATTTTTCTTAATTCTTCTGTGGTGGTGATCTGCGCCACCACCACCTGATCAAGGTACCATGCTATCCCCTGCGTTTATGGATTGAATGGTGGGAGTCCCAAATGTCCACATGACCATCATTATCAAATTCTTCCATGTGAAGCCTGTAAACCATGAAGACGGATTTAGAACATCTATGTTAGGTAGAATGCCTAGTTGGGGCTGAGCAGTGTTTTGCACTTGGAACCCCTGCAGATTTTGTTTTTTTCTCCAGTCTAACTTACTTTTTTTCTGTCTGCCTGGCATTCTGACCTCACCTTTTTCTTTGTTACATGCTGTATGATATTATTGCCTAATCCTGTTTGTTTATGCTTTATATCAACTTCCTTTTTATATCATCTTGTAAAGCATTTTGAGCTAAATTGTTTTTATGAAAACGTGCTATATAAATAAATGTTGTTACTGTTGTAACTACAGACGAGTGGAAATTACCTCAGAAATCAAAGAAAATTCGGTTAGTTCTTTAATGAAATACCCTTTCATAAATTGTTTACTTGAAGAAAAAAAAGAAGATAAAGGAGCTTGGACCGGACCGACATGACTTAAGAATTCAGCATTGGGGAAGTGATTGAGGATGAGCTTAAACACTGACTTTTCCAGCTCTTATGACAAGGGCCTTGAGTTGGCTAACTGGGTGTGGTATAAGTAATGTTTTTTATGCTTTCCCTATTGGTGTTTCAAAGTGTTGGTGCCGAAACGAGGGTACAAGATCTAAAACACCTTTCTGAGAAATGCAAGCAGCATGAAAGTAGCCACAGTCACCTAGAGAATACATAAGGCTAAATTGTTTTGTCATGTTTAGTATTTCTGAACTGCTTAACGGATTGGCTACAGAATTGACATTAGAAGACACAACGAAAATGTGACAAAAATCAACACATCCATCCATTTTCCAACCCGCTGAATCCAAACACAGGGTCACGGGGGTCTGCTGGAGCCAATCCCAGCCAATACAGGGCACAAGGCAGGAATCAATCCCAGGCAGGGTGCAAACCCACCGCAGAAATCAACATATCCTGTCCAGAATAGTACACGGTACATTTTTGTGGCAGGTTTAGTCAATTGACTCGATTCTTTCCAAGTCTGAAGAAAAGGTGGGCAAGATTTATGTTCAAGGAAATATAGGAATCCTGATCGTAAAGGCACAATAAGATTTAGGTTGAACTTGTTGTGTGGGTGTAAGACAGGTTGGGGAGTAAGTTATGTTTTAAGCCTATGGATCTTACAATGTGAATTAGTGCCCAGCTGAGGTAAGCCTGGCAAACTTACACAGGATTGGGCAGACTGTCAGCAAGTGTAGAATAAAATTAGGGTGGGGATGACTCTGTGGTTGTGGCAAATGATAGGACTAGTGATTGTAAATGGCCAAGGACTGGGCACTGTATTAACAGAAGCAGAATAAAATTTGGATTATACTATGGATGTGTTATAGGACAAATGGAAGTCCATGATACTGGAAGATTCCAAAGGTGGTGGGGCGGACAATATGGTGTGGGTTTTGGCAGAATGAGGAACTGGGCAAGTTGCAGGGGATTTGGCAATTTAGAGACAGGTGTAGTGTAAAATTTGGGTGGCAGGTGCACCTGTTCCTTTCCACATCTATAGGGCAAGGTATGGGAAGAATAAGAGGACTGTGGATGTCATGGACTGAAGTTTTGGAGCACAGTAGAAATGGGAAAGCTGACATCACATAGGCAGCATGGTGGAAAGGGTATAATACATTTTAGCCTGCATGTATCCTATGGGTCTGGTAGTAAGCAGGTTAAGATGTGCATTGACACTATGATAAGGTCCACAAGAGCATGTGGAATGACCAGATAGACAGATAGATAGGAAAGGCACTATATAATAAATAAATGTTGTGGACTTGACCCCGACACAGACAGGCGGACATGTTGTTTGTCACCACCACACGTGTTTATTTACAAATATATTTACAGTTAAATGGTCACTCAGACCCAGTCCAAAATCAGTGCACAAACCCCAACACAGTCCTGGCCACAAATGCCACTTCTTCGGGCCGCCTTCACTCTCCTCTCTCGTGCCTTGTCCTCTTCCACTCGACTCTAGCCCCGAATGAAGGGAGACGGCCCCTTTTATCCATTCCCCGGATGAGCTCCAGGTGTTTCCGACACTCCCCCGTTGGCCACGCCCCAGCATGGCGGAAGTGCCGGCTGTTCTCCAGGCAGCTCTCCGGGTGTCCTTTTAAGTCTTCCCAGCAGCACTTCCTGGTGTGGCGGAAGTGCTGAGGTAACAGGTCCCCAAGGCATTGGGGCGTCTCCTGGCGGTGACCACGGGCCTCTACAGGGTGGGGCTTCCATGCTCTCATCCCGTGGCCCCCAAAGCAACCAGGAAGACGGCCCCCTTCTATATACTACTATATTATACTATACTATACTATATTACTATATAATAGATAAGTACTACGTCATTTTGTCTTACCAAAAGCTGCACCCCCCTGCTCAATTTTTTGCACCAGCCAACAATGAAGATGATGTAAAGGAATATCACTGACACAATGAATATGTAAAACAGTTAATCAGTAAAATCCATGTGAACTTTGTGTGGTAAATTGTTGCAGTGTGCAAAATGTACCCCGATGATATTACTCTAACTTGAAATGTTATGTGCCTTCATATAACCATTGTATTCTACTTTTTCAATTTTAATATCATCAAAAAAGTGTATAACTCATGATGTGTTCAGCATTCATTGAGTTGTTCTAGTTGTTACTGTCAAAGATGTTGAACGTTATGCTGTCTGCTTTGAGCCCTGTATTGTGGGTTAATTGTCTCACAAAAGAAAGCAAAGGTTAATTACTTTTAATTACAAATCAGCAACAGAAGACACCAGGTGTCCACTCTTTAAATGGTTACCCTGTTTAAACGTGAGATCCTGTACATTTGGCTTTCACGTCTGTGTAGTAATTATGTGTGTGGCATCTTGTATTATATTAAGAATGAATAACAGGACACATGGATATTTGTACTGAGTATTTGATATACTGTACATACTTGTGCTTCATTTGTAAAAGCCATCAGAGAAATAAACTACAATAAAATGTGCCAGTAATATTGTTGCCTTATTCCATTACAGAACCCTGAATTGAAACTGCATTAATAAGCATATTTGGTGGAGGTATCAGATGAAGGGGAGAGTCTTCAGAGGCATCTCTTTAAATGGCCAAGGACTACACAGAAGGGCTGAAGGCGTGCAAATTGCTCCACCAGTGAGTCTCTTATCAAATCAAATGAAGTTTTATTTGTCACATTGAAATTATACATGCAGTCCAATATGTAGTGAAATGCTTAGTTGTTCAGTTATTATTGCTCAATAGTGCTGCAGTTGTTTAAATTTGATTGCTCTGCCTGCGACTCTGTGGGGTTCCTCTTTGATGGTGGTTATTTATTACTGTCTCGGGAAGACAGGCCATGTGTGTAACGTCTCTTCAAAGTTGGCCGCACTTTTGTGATCGTTTTTACGATGAGTGTGGCATCTCCAATGTTATGAAGAAATCTGCCCTTTATGAGAAAAAAAATTTAAAACAATGGAAAATGTCCATTATTTGCATGGATTTCAGCTAAAAGCCACGATGTGTGACACTGAACATGTCACATTTTAAAAGTTTGCTCAGATATGTTAAACTCTCAGATATACTGTAAAATACTAATGTTTATGCAGACACTTTTTTGATCGGATTGGAGTCTGATTATGTTTTTCTAGGCAGAATTTGGTAAAAAAAATTGTGCTTCTGCATTGTTTGTTCATTCAAAAAGGGGCATGACATTTTCAACATTTTGTCTGCTTTTTCTGCTTATGAAACAGTGTAGCTGGGATTAGCATTTCTGACAGGACATGTTTGGCCTATGATTGGATGCTCTGGTCTTTAATTATTGTGATCTCAAAGTGTTAATGCTTTCCAATAAACTTACTAGTTGCAGGTACGTTTCACAGTATTGGTTGCTTTACTAATTTAGCTGGATTTTGTCAAATCATTCTCTCTGGAACAGGCAAATCTTCTGCCTGCTACAAAACACAGGATTAGCAAGCTATCTGCATCTTTGGCCTCACAGATCATGTAATTCTGGCTTAATCAATTCCAGAAATGCAGGTTTGGCTATATTCATGTTTTCTAGAATGGAATTAGCCTGATTGCCATTAATACCGTCTTATTTGAAAGGGATTTCACACTAATCCTGCTCTCTAGAACAGACCCCAGGACAAACAACACAAAATGGTGAAAGGCTGCAGCTACTGGGTATTAGACCCATTAGAGTCTTCATTATTAAATAAGGGTTCCCTGGCCAAGAAAACTTTAATACAAATCATGAAAATCTTAAACATGAAGAGAAAAAAATGAAACTATCAGTTTAATTTTAAACTAACAGAGAGACTGGGAAATAACAGCTTGTTTAAGTAAGCTTGGATTCAGATTAAAAGTAGTTGAGATGGAAACCTGCTGTAGACTACTAAGCAACAATCACCATTATTTTTTTGCGCTTGAATCTGTTTCATCGTGGTGTCACACACGTTTGCTTAGGAGGCAGTCAGTAAGCTCAAAGGTGAGTGAAATATCGCGAGACGAAGGGTTGATATATGGTAACGGTGCCTCTCTCTCTTTCTCTCCATCAGACAAAAATAAGAAAAATAAATATGATCTCACGGATTCCAAAGATGGCCGCCAAAAACGTCACGTCCATCAAACCCAGATGACGTCTCTTCCGGCCTCTTCACATGACATCAATTCTGACTCCTCCTGATGACATTGTTACCAGTTCCATATCACTTCCGATCCGCCATCGATGACATCGCATCTGTCCCACAGCATCGACATCATCTCCTGCCAACTTACTTCCCGTCTCCATTTTGTTTTTGTTCGTATATAAACGTCATGTTTACATGTAACAATCGTCAAATACTATTTATGTTTTTGATCAACAACAAAGTGTACATCTGTTTCTTTGTCCTGCGGACATTATATGGGGGCAGTCCGCAAACCTTTATACGTGTAAAGCCTCTTATTTAGAAAGAAGATTTATCACAGTGGTTTGTCCATCTAATGCTGAGTGTTGTTTGGCTCTGTGAACTTGGTATCAATATTTACATGGCCTTGGCTCTTTATAAAAAAAGTAATGCATTTTAATCAGTTCAGTTTATTGTTATGTACAATGGAAAGTACAATGAAACTCTTCTATGTATGCTTCACCATCAGTCGCTTCACATGGTCTCCCTCAATAGGCTATATATAATAAAAATAGAGAAGGTAACAGTGGGAAAGAAGGAACCATATAAGAAAAAATAATCATATAATTTGTGTGTTGTTTAATAATTGTGAATGTTCATATGTGATTCATATTGAATGCCAGCATTGCCAATAAAATATGTGATTTGAGCACACATGGCATAAGAAAATATTATGATTTAAGTACTGTGGACCACTCGGGCACATACAGCTGTCCTAACCCAGCACAGCCAGGCAGAGACACAAGTACAGCACACAACACACTTTTATTTCAGCGCAGAGACACAGCACAGTACAATGCACCAAAGTACAACTCACAGTTCTTTTCTTCTCTCTCTCTCACACTCTTTTTTTCTGCCTCCACTCCTCCTCTGGAAAGCTTCATCCACCTCCTTCTGACTCTGGTTCTCTGAGTAGTGGCGGCTGGCTTCGTTTACAGGACACCCAGAAGCACTCCACGTGTCCAACAAACTTCTTCAGGCAGCACTTTCGGGTGTGGTGGAAGTGCTGCCAAACAGGGCTTGTCAAATGTCCAGGCACCTCCTGGCAGAGGCAGGGTTGAGCTTCTATGTTCCAAACCCATGGCCACGCTGCAAGCCTGGGGGACTGCCATCTAGTGTTCCGGGGTAGATAATGTCCTGAATAAACTCTCTCCCCCGTTCCTTCCACTATCGAGGCGTCCTGACTGCTACAGTACATATGTACCACCAGCACTGGCGTCTAAGCATGCTAACCAGGTGCCACTATATAAGTCACTAGAAAGAATTTCATGAAGAGCATCATTTCTTACAAGCGATGGCTGAACATAATCATTGAAGAAACTGAGTTACAGAGACAAAAGATGGAAATATGCTGCCTGAAGCTACGAAAATTTGATGAGCTGACCAGTACGCCCAGTAAATGTTAAAGCTGCCACAAGTAAGCAAGAAATGTATCCTTACCTAAAGAAAATAGTACCAACAATCTGTGATAACATGTATTACTTCTAGTTTACAAATGTTGTGAATTTCTTTACAAACACAGATATTTTCTTAAATCATTTGGATCTCAGCCCAATTCACTTCCACTTTAAAAAGCAGGCTAGATATTTTTAAAAAATATATAAAAAATGCTTCACTTTAAAATAAACTTTCATGTGGCATATTAATATACACCATGATAGTAAAGAATAACTTTGATTTGAAAATCTTATCCTTTAAAATGTATACTGTCCTTGTGAAGCCTCATCTGGAAAATTGTGTACAGGTTGTCTACGTAACTATACGGAAAGTGTAGAGAAGCCATGCTAGACTGATTCCAGACTGAGATGTACAAGTTATAATGAGTATTTGAAGGAGCAGAACCATTTTCCTTTAAGCCAATGAAAATCAAGAGATGACAGGAAAGGGATGTTTCAAATGATGGCACAAATTATTATGGTAGATGCCAGGCACTGCTTTACAATAAGCTCTTCAACAAGTGGGGAAGAATAATTTTAAGGTAACAGCATTCATCTTAAAGAAATAGTATAAAGGGTTAATAAATGTGGAAAAGGTCAAGTGAACAACAAAATGTACACTGAAATATAAGATTTGGTTTAGGAAAAATACTGAGATGGTCAAGTAAATAAAGAATGTACCAGAAGAAAGGCTGATGTAATATACAAAATGTACTGAAGGATAACTAAGAAATCAGCAGATGTCCTATAAGCAACAAGAATGGACAATTGTTATATGCACAGAAATTTCAAGGGTGGTGGTGCAACTCAAAGGTATAAGAAGAACCAGAATGCAGTAGACCCCCGCGAACCCCGGTTCAGGGTTCACGGACTCAGTCGTTCATGGATTTTTACTTAGAACCTAACTATTAATTGTTAGCGGAAAGTGCAAATATCCTCCACAATTTTTTATGACTTTTTTTGTGGCAATGCTGTGCTGTAGAGAGAACAGGAAGCAACCGCTGAGGGGAACGAGGTTTAGGCTGAGTGTCCTTGTGTTTTCCATTTTGTTATTGTATTCATTTTGTTATTCTTAAACGCACAAGATGTCGCTGAATTACCCTGCACCTTCTAAGGTATCTGGCACTGAGCCTAAGTGCCAGAAGAAGTTTTAAACACTCCAGGAGAAGGTTGAACTACTGGATTTGCTCCAGGAACTAAAAAGTTATGCTGCAGTAGCGCGCCACTATGGAATTAATGAAAGCACTGCACGCTACATCAAGAAGAACGAAGCAGCAATCTGGAGTACTGTATCTGTAAGTTTCTGTAATAGTGCCAAAAAGCTAACGACCGTAAGGAATAAAAATATTGTCAAGATGGAATTTGCCTTGGCATTGTGGATCACTGACTGCAGGAAGAAGAACATCACCTTGGACGGTAACATCATCCGTGAGAAAGCACGGAAATTGTACCAGTAGTTCGCCACAGGAGACAATGTAGCAACTTCCCATTAGAATGTTCCTGAAACCTATAAAGAAAAGCCAGCACAAAACCCCGCCAGAAGAAGACCCGTCCAAAGATACGACTCCTCCTGAAATGCCTGAAGAAGAGGCGCCACCCAAGGAGTTTTAAATCCTCTGCATCGTACTGCACAGCTACTTCATCATCAATATCATTCATCATTGGTGAGGACCTGTACATTTTACTGTATTTTCATTAAATGAAATTATTATGTATTTACTCTACTTATAACAAAGAAAATGACAGTGCATACCAAAGAAAACGTACGTACGTGTACCGGTAACATCAGTATTTTACATTCTAGCACCGCGGGAGACATAGCAGTACAGTACTGAACAGTAGACAGGTTTACACCTTTACATTCTGCTTTTAAGAAATGTATTAAGGTCATTTTTTAGGTAATGTATTTAATGTATTAAGCTGAGTTTGCAACAAAACTAAAGTGCTTTGTGGGCATACTGTATTTCAGGTTTAAACTATAAAAATAGGCATTTAAAAGGCATTTTTTAACCACATCCAAAAGTCATGTTTTTTCACAATTCATGGGTGCTCTAGGAACGTAACCCCCGTGAATTTTGGGGGTGTACTGTATAATATAACAGACTTTTATTTTATATACATTATTTGGGTGTAAACCAATGAGCCAACCAGAGTAAAATGTATGCATTGATTGACACTGTATATAACTTCAATAGTTTATAAAATTAACCTCTATTGTTTGTTTCTCTGACCATTGTGATCATGCTGTAACAGACTGCTTTTGAAGAATGCTCCCTCCAAGCCATTTTGCTGAGGAGTAATTAAAAGATACAATGAACAGCTTTTCTCCTGCCTGATTATTGAATTGTCCTGTTAAGTGCCGCAGTCAGGGCAGATGATGGAACAGTCCTTACAGATGACACTCCAGTTGTGACCCACTGGGCTGGCTACTTTGAGCAGTTATTCAAAGCTGATCCTCCAGCTAGGACATTGGATATTTCTGGGTCCATGGTTCTTGAGGCTGATCCTCCAATTAGCTGTGAACCACTCAATCTCACGGAGATTGCACAGGTGGTGAACCAGCTGGGGGGGGGAAAGGCTGCAGGTATCTGTGGTATCTGAGGTGAACTTCTCCAGGCTGGTGGTAAGGCTGTCCTCCTGGCATTGCAAGAAATCTTTGCTTCCATTTGGGAGACTTGGCTTCATCCCAACTGAATGGAAAATTTGACTTGTCGTCCCTATCTGGAAAGGGAAGGGTGATCGCCTGGATTGCAGCAATTACAGCAACTCCTTGCTAGGGTCTTCCTCAATAGGATCCATGATCACTTGCTCACCTACCAGCGACTGGAGCAGTCTGGTTTTAAGCCTAAGAAGTCTACCATCGACCGCATCCTGGCACTGAGGGTTCTCATGGAGTGCAAACGTGAATATCTGCAGAGTTTCTTTGCAGCCTTTGTCAATTTTCACAATGCGTTTGACTCAGTTGATCAAGCTGCCCTATAGGAAATCCTGATGATTTGCGGGATCCCCTTGGGGTTGCTGGATATCATGGCTGGCCTGTACACTGGTATTGTGAGTGCTGTGCAGAGTGAAGGCAGGACCTCTGTGTTTTTCCCAGTTGATTCTGGAGTTCGTCAGGGGTGTGTTCTTGCTCCTATTCTGTTCAATGTTTGTATGGACTGGGTGTTGGGCAAGGTCGTGGGGTCTAGCGGCATCTGTTGGTGAAGAAAGGTTCACGGATCTTGACTTTTCTGATGATGCTGTGATCTTCGCGGAGTCAATGGAGGCTCTGATTGGGGCACTCGAGAGAAAGAGCGAGGAGTCTGAATGTCTTGGCTTGCTAGTGTCCTGGATAAAAACCAAGATCCAGGCCTTTAATGCCCTCTTGGGCACATCCATCAGCAGTGTGTCTGTCTGCGGAGAGAGTGTTGACCTTGTCGAGAGGTTTACTTACCTTGGCAGTGACATTCATGTCTCTGGTGACTCTTCCTATGAAGTCAATAGACAGATTGGGAGAGCATGGGGGGTCATGAGGTCGCTGGAAAGGGGTGTGTGGCGCTCCTGATGTCTATGCAAAAGGACAAAGGGCCAAGTCTTTAGAGTCCTGGTGCTTCCTGTCTTGCTATATGGTTGCAAGACATGGACACTATCCAGTGACCTGAGATGAAGACTGGACTTCTAAGGTACTGTGTCTCTCCAGAAAATCCTTGGGTACCGTTAGTTTGCCTTTGTGTCGAATGAGCGGTTGCTCATGGAGTCCCGAATGAGGTAAATTACCTGCATTGTGAGGGAGTGTCACTTACGGCACTACAGCCATGTGGCGCCTTTCCAAGAGGGTGATCCGGCTCGTAAGATCCTCATTGTTGGGGACCCGTGTGGCTGGACCAGGCCAAGGGGTCACCCACGTAACACCTGGCTGCAGCAGATAGAGCCTCATTTCCGGAGGGTGGGACTGGGCCGAGTGTCTGCCTTGAGGGTTGCAAACTGGGATCCTGAGTTGGTTCGTTGTGTAGTGGATGCAGCAACGCACTGTACCAGTGTATGCTCCCCAACTTGACTTGACTGTTGGAGGATGCTTATTTCTTTAACTCTTTGAGGGCTGAAAATTCTTTGCAGGAAACTCTGCAAAGGTTTCCTATGTAAATCAATGTAAAATGTCTGTTGCTGTGGTTGCTGTCGACACCTGTTCAGCGTCTCTGGTGGCTGTGTAGGGCAGCTCAATTCCCGGTAGGAATGCATAGTGGGCTGGCTGGCTGCCCAGCCTGTTTTCATGTTGCAGTGTGATGCAATCTGATTTGTACCTCTTGTGATCATAAGTGGTGGTCCTTCCAGGTGAAGGTTGCCATAGGTGCATCAGCTACACAAGCATGTTCAGCACCACGATCAACTGGGGACCACTTGTCAATGTCAATGTAATCTATACTAATAAAAGGCAAAGCCCTCACTCACTCACTCACTCATTCACTCACTCACTCACTCACTCACTCACTCATCACTAATTCTCCAACTTCCCGTGTGGGTGGAAGGCTGAAATTTGGCAGGTTCATTCCTTACAGCTTCCTTACAAAAGTTGGGCAGGTTTCATTTCGAAATTCTACGCGTAATGGTCATAACTGGTAGCTGTTTTTCCATTTACTGTAATGGAGATGAGGTTGAAGGCCGTGGGGGCGGAGTTTCGTGTGACATCATCACGCCTCACGCGTAATCACGCAGTACATAGAAAATCAGGAAGACCTCCAAAAAGCACTGAAGAAAACATGCATTATATAATTGAGAAGGCAGCGAAACAATAAGAAGCGAGCGAGTGACATATACAACCATATTGATGAGTTCTGCTACTTCGGAAACAAAGCACGATGTAAACCTACACTTTAAATTAAGTTCATAGACAGGCTGCCGCTGGCGTTTGTAATTTAGTGCCTGCCCATATAAGGCCGTCCGTCAGCGGCAATCCAATAGCAAACTCCCACTAAATATTCACGGGTGAAGGACTGTGCTTATGGAGAGGAAGATGAGATGGTCAGCGTGGTGTTTGGCACAAACTCAGCGAAACTGCGAGAGAAAGTTTTAAGTGCCAGGACTAAGGTAACATTAAATACAGCCATGGACATAGCACGAGATGGCACCAGCACAGCTGGGAACCTTCGATGCATGTACACCGAGTGGCTCACGTGAACTGGCGCAGTGCACAGATAAAAGCAACAGTTCCAAAGAGCTGAACAAAACCGAATTACACAATTGAAAAGGCAGCAAAAATATGAAGCGTCTGATACATACAAGCATATTCATAAATGCTGCTACTGTGGAAACAAAGCACACGTGGAAAAAGTCAATGTCCCGCTAAAGGAAGACAGTGTAAAAAACCCGTGCATGCAGTGTGTCAGGTCTCAGATAAAGAAGAAGACGAGCTGTTTATTGATGCAGTAAGAAACGAATCGATGAATGAAACCTGTCATCTTTACAACGATTGACAAACACGGAATGTAACTTGAACACAACACATCCTACAAATACAAACCTGATTGAAAGAAATAATGATAATCAAATCATTGATGACAGCAACACTCAGTAACACTCACAAAACAAATACTGTATATTGACAGTCATGTTACGTTATTTTTAAAATGTTCCCTTTTCTTTTCTAGCTTTTTAACACACTACTTCTCCTGCGACGCGGGTATATATATATGTATATATATATATCCCGATCTACATACTCGAATAATGGATACTTTATTCGCCATCAATGATTGTTTTGGTAAAGCCATACTCAGTGTATTCATTAGATGAACGGTAAAAAAGTAAGAGCGAGGGGAGGATGACTTATTGAGGCATGCAGGCTGTATTGCGCGTCAACTCTATCTGAATTGCGATCACATTTGAAAAATATATCTTTTCAAGATTTCTATTTAGTCCATATGTGTCAAACTCAAGGGCCGCAGGCCACATCCGGCCTGGCGTGTAATTATATCCAGCCCGAGATCATTTTATATACTGTATTATTGTTATTAATGGCCCGGGTATATGAAGCGCTGGTAACACAATAAACTACAGATCCCATAATGCAGCGCTTCAGCTGCCTTGCCAACACTTACGCGTTAATCAAGTCTAGCTTATGATGCTGCAAGTTATTGCGGCTAGCTCACACGATGCTGAAGAGAAAAGTTGATTCTGAAAATAGAGCCTTTAAAAACCGATGGGAGGCTGAGTATATGTTTACTGAACCCGTGTGTCTCATTTGTGGAGCTAATGTGGCTGTAATTACAGAATTTAATCTAAGACGGCACTATGAGACAAAACATCAGGGAGTTCTGTGTTGTGGAGATTCTCAGGATGGATTGCAGGTGCTCATCAGTGAGGCTGAAAGACCTGAATGCAATGCAGAAGATACAGAAAGCAGAAGAATTAAATAAGAATCTGACACTTCAGCGGACGTTTTTACCTGTGCACAATCACAAAGTGATTTCAAGTGAAGTTGCTTTTATGGGAGACACAAATGCACCAGTGCAACTTTCCCTGTTGCCAAGTAATGTTAAACCAAGTCGTCACTACGGTGTTCCCAAATCGCACTTTGCTGATAAACCGAAGCACTGAGTTTGCACGGCGCTTTGGTGACTTTGAAGAACAAAAAAAGTCCGTCTACATGCGGCTCGAACCTTGTGCATGTTTGGTAGCACATATCTGTGTGAGAAGCTCTTCTCAGTGATAAAGACTAACAAAACAGCACACAGGAGTCGCCTCACTGATGAGCACCTGCAATCCATCCTGAGAATCTCCACAACACAGAACCTCACACCAAACAGAAACGAACCTGTTGCCAAAAATAGATGCCAGGCGTCCAGCTCTAAAATGACATATGAGCAAAGACAACTTAATGATTTGATTTGTTATTGCTGAAAGGAACACATTTTATTTATATTTCCAGGTTTTGTTATGCAGCATGTTCATATTTGAATTTGTATAATTTTGAAAGGATATATTTTTATGGAGAGCAAAATCTTTTGGGATATTTAAAATCTAAGTTTATTTTTATATAAATTTACATAAGAGTAAAGAAATTTGAATGTTTGTTCTTTTAAGTTATTTAAGGTTTGAGTTGATTTATTCACGAATAATATTCCTGTCTGTTTTACCATTCCTACCAAAGATTTTTCTGTCGACTAAATAAAAATTCCTTCTATTTAAAATTTAAATAGAACTTGAACAAATACGATAGTTCATAATATCCACGCAGACTTGCACGTAAGAGCGGAGTTATCCGTTTTAACAAGCAGCGTATTGCACTGATACGAAATAGCTGTGTGTGTATATATGTAGATATGTATGTATATGTATATATATGTTTATATATGTGTGTGTGTATGTATATATATATATGTGTGTGTATGTATGTATGTGTGTATATATATATATATATATATATATATATATATATATATATATATATATATGACAGCAACACTCATCACTCACAACAGTGACAAAACAATTACATTGACAATCATGTTACGTTATTTTCAAAATGTTTCCTTTTCTTTTTCATTGCTTCTTCAACACACTACTTCTCCGCTGCGAAGCGCGGGTATTTTGCTAGTTTATTTATATAGCACACTTAAAACAACATAGGAATGCTGTGGCCAAAGTGCTTTAAAATAATAGAATAAAAGAAAACATATAAATAACATAAAAAGAAATAAAATATATGAACATAAATAAAATAAATAATAAATAGAAGTAATGTTACATAATCACAATGAGGAAACCATCAGTATTACTGAAGGTCACAGAATGCAAGTGAATAGAAATGAGTCTTTAATCTCGTTTTGAACAGTTCAATTGTAGACGACTCCTTTATGTAATGAAGTAAAGAGTTCCACAGGCGAGGAGCAGCACCTGCAAACACTCTGTCCCACTTAGTTTTATGCTTAGCACGAGGGACAACAAGAGACAAGTGATAAGAAGATCTAAGCACTCTAGATGGCTGGTGTAAAGCACATAATTCGGATAAATAGGCAGGAGCAAGCCCACGTAAAGATTTAAAAATCAGCAACAAGTTTTTAAAATCAATTCGAAAACTGACAGGCATCCAGTGTAAAGAAGCTAATATTGGAGAAACAGAATCAGACTTTCTTGCCCCAACCAGGAAGCGAGTACAGCATTCTGGACCATTGTAACCTGCGTATCAGGGATTTGCTAATCCCAGAATACAGTGAGTTGCAGTAATCAAGGCGAGAAAAGATAAAACCATGAGTAGCTTTCTCAAGATCTCTAGAAGATAAAAAAGGGTTGATCTTACCTAATAGACAAAGCAGGAAAAAACAATTCTTGACTACAGAATTAATCTGCTTCTCAAAAGAGAGGTTACTGTCAAAGATAACACCAAGATTGCGGACTTGAGATTTGCAAAAGACTGAGAAAGAGCCGAGAAGTCCAAGACCAATTTGGACTTTAGCTGATGGACCCACTATAAGCACCTCCATTTTATTTTGATTCAGATCAAGAAAATTATTAGCCATCCAGAATCTTAGTTCAGAAAGACAGTTGTGCAGTTGATTTGTTGCAGAGTTGCAGACTGGAATATAAACCTGAGTAACATCAGCACAGCAGTGAAAAGAAATGTTAAATTTCCTGAAAATAGCTCCAATAGGGTGAAGGTATATAGAGAATAAAATAGGACCCAAAATGGATCCCTGAGGAACACCATATTTAAGAGGAGCAGTAGACAAAAAAGAGGAATTTATAGTTACTGAAAACTGTCTACCAGTTAGATATGACCTGAACCAGTTAAGAGCAGCCCCTTTAAGCCCAACAAAATGTTCAAGCCACAACAGCAATATCTCATGGTGAATAGTTTCAAAGGTAGCAGACAGGTCAAGGAGGACAAGAACTGCAGCACCACCTGAGTCAGTAATAATAGAGATGTCATTGAATACTTTTAGGAGGGCCGTCTCAACACCATGATAACGCCAAAACCAGATTGGTAGATCTCAAATAAATTATTGGAGTTAAGGTGATCAACCAATTGCTTATAAATAATTCTTTTTGAAAATTTTACCCAGAAATGGCAGTTGGGAAATCGGGTGAAAATTGGCTAAAACTCCAGGATCTAATTCTGCCTTTTTTAGACAGGGACGCACCGTAGCATGTTTAAAAAATGAGGGCACAGATCCCTCACTAATAGAATCATTGATAATGGCTAGTAAAGATGGACCCAAAACATCAAAGGCTTCCACTACAAGGCGTGGTGGTACAATATCAAGAGGACAGAGAGCTGGTTTAAGGGTGTCAATAGTTCTTTTTAACTGTGAAAGTGAGACAAGATCAAAAGATTCCAAGACAATGCCCTGTTTAACAGTAGGAAGTTCATAGCCAGCTTGAACAATGCCACAGCGGATAGTATCAGTTTTGCCGACAAAGAATGAAAGAAACTGCTCACATGAATGAACAGTGCTATTTACTTGCATCAAAATCAGAGTCTGCCAAGTCAGAGTCTGATTCAGCAATAATACATAAAATGACGTCCCTTGAGTATTTTTGCTTTGCGCATTAGTTTTGGTTAATCTTGCCAGATGTCAATGCCGTTTTTGAGGTCCTTTGCTCTTTGCTACTCATGCATGTGCAGGGAATCAAGGTCAACTCAACGAAGCTAACATTCCTTCTAGCAAAGTGATTCAAACTAAAACATAACGGTGAAGTTTTGTTGCCGTTTACGGCTGATTACTGTCTTCTACCCCTAAATTGCGACAAAAGTCGACATCCGCCCTAAAAGAGTTAATAAGATGTTAAATTTCAACCACACAAGGAAATGTGAGCACAGATGGAAGGTAACTAAGGGTAACTTTCGCACAAATTATTGAATGAGTAGAGAACTATATATACATGTTTAAGAAGTCACTAAGTATTGTAGGTGATAATAGTTATTTAGGTACCAAAGAGTCTGATTTAATTAGCAAAAAAGGTATAATTGGGTGCCCTGCAATTTGTCGGAATGAGAAAGTGGCATCTCCACATGTCTGCTTACTTTCTTGCATATCCACATCAAAAAATGCAAAGTACAATAGAATGGGAGAGTTTCTTCAATACAGAGGAACAGGCAGTTTTGGAGAGAGTAAGAGCAGTTAGTGATAATATTAAACAAAATGTTAGAAAGTGGTAATGAGCCTGATAAAAAGAAACAGTCAGAAATATGACATAAAGATCAAAGTATTTAAAGTCATAGTTCACGAACACAGTATTGAATAAAGGATAACAGGAAAAGAAAATTAAGAAAAGTACATTAGAGACTCAAGCAGCTGAGATGAAGGTTGGAAGGCTGTATACTATATGTACATCTGACAGTAAGGCAAAGTGACTTCAGCTAACTGCTGAACCTCTGTAGTCACAATGCAGCTGAAAGGAGAGTTTTGAGCCAAGCTGCACATGGGAGGATGCTGGGCATGTCAGATGGCAATGCATAAGAACAATAGAAAAATGTTTTTGAGCTTTTTAAGAAGATACAGTTTTTCAGGTGGAGAAATCAGATATATTACTAATACACATTTTTAATTAGATTTAGCTAATGTATGAGGACATCCCATCCAAGGTTGAGTTTTGTGTTGACCCAGCGCTTCTGGGATAGGCTCCAGCCACAGTGACCTTGATAATGGCTCGAGAGATATTTCTCTTAATGTCATATCAAAGCAGAACTAGTACTCAGAAGAGCAATTTAGCACCTAATCTAACAAACGTGGAAAACATGTTGACCTTTCATAGAGCTCAATAACAAAGGCTTGTGAGGTAGCAGTGGGCATCCTAAATAATAAAATCAGTAACCTTTCATCATCTAAAGCACATTTTAATGAAGAAAGTTAAAGAAATCTTCTGTATACCCTTGTTTGGCCATTTATGAAGAGCCATTTGATACACAGTAGCAGTTACGCTACTTAGGTAATGCAATCTAGAGCACAGCGTCTACAATCCCTTGCATGAACCTATTTTGTGGATGCTTACAGGCTTACCTTACTTAAAAGAAGGAATCCCAAAATCAAAATTATGCTGTACAACTACGGTATCAGCAGCTGTTTACTTTCTTGCTGTTATTATGAGGTGTTGAGTTCTGCTGGCATCTGGTTGGTTATTTAATTCCTAATGATGACTGGCAGCTGAATATTTGACTGACCGAGGCAACCCCAGGGGGCTAATTGGACCAGATGTCTTTATGAACTTCAGAACGAGGCCAGATGCCTGATACTGTTGCATGTTACAGCCTGTGACAAGCAGGACTAAGGATTTACAGCATTGGTAAAGAACCTTAATGCCATGTGTGAAGCTGCGCAGTTGCTAGAGGTCTGATACTGTATGTATTTTCAGTTACTTGCTGGAATTCACAAATTCTTTCAAACTGATTTAAGGAATTCAGCTTTTTTCCATTTACAGAGAATGACTCATACTAGCAGACAGAATTAGGATCAGAAGGTCTATATATATATATATCGTGAGATATACTAAAGTGCATGTAAAGACATGGCAGATCTATGGAATGGAAGTCTATACTATGAAGCGATGCCCAGCAGGCAACACATTTTCCAGGGAAAAGGCACCCTGACTCTCTCAGAAAATTGAGAATCACAAACTCGGCCGTCAACATAATGTCACAAAAAAGACGTCCACTAACTCACCCACACACACTTATTTAACACCACTTCCTTCTACTTACATAATTTCCATAGTGCAATACGGAGATTAAAACGAGATACAGGCAGATAGGCAACTCACTTTAACTGCCCATCTTAATTTTGTGTTTTTGAGATATTATGTATTTGAAAGTATTTACAGTGTGGTCATGTTACAATTGTTTGGTTTTTTTTTTACAAAATGTGTTCCACAGAAATATACTTGGGAATAAATGCATTCAATAATTAAAAAATTAAAATAAAAACATCAGCATTGTAGCTTTACTTGTAGTATTGCTTGCAAGACAGAGCAGTCTTTAAGGGCTGCTACCTAATAGCTCTGGGTGACTGGGCCTCTGTCTGTTCAAGCTCACTGTCCGAGTACTGTCTGTGCCTTCTCCTTGTGTGCCAGCATGTGTTTTTCTTCTGCTGCTCCAGCCTTCCAGCCACAACCCAAAGATGCACTTGTGATGGACCAGTTGCTGTGAGTGAGAAACTGAATGTGTCCTGCATTAGACTGGTGCTGTATCAAAAACAGTCTTCTAATTCCTTGACAGAAGTGATAGATAGATAGATAGAGAAAGGTGCTATACAATGATAGATAGATAGATAGATAGATAGATAGATAGATAGATAGATAGATAGATAGATAGATAGATAGATAGATAGATGTTACCCAGCACACCACAGTGTAGAAATATGCTTAGAAATAATGCACTGGACCTCACAGAGTTGTAGAAGATGTAAAGGATGTCACTACCCACACTAAGGAAAAACAGAATGCTCTTCCTTTCCTTATATACTGTAGTTCCTCTTTGTTACAAGATCAGTTCAGCCTGTTACCTGTAGCAGTGCATCACGTCCACATCTATTCCCTATATAGAGACCAGCATACATGTTCAGTAACCAGCTCCTTGATTTTTCTGATGTTAAGTTGCAGAAAATTCTTTCAGCAACAAGAAACAGAATGATGTGAACTTAAAATGGGACAGATGAATTTCTATGTTAAAATTCCTAATGGATACATTTACTGTAACAGTGGCTTTTGCTGGGAAGATTCTGGTTTTTTTCATACAGTTGTATGATGTTTCAGGAATTCTGGGTGCTAGTTGACATTTGACAGCCACATAAATTCCAGTTTAAATCTCAGCCTGGACAATAAAAACTGATAGGATGAAAGCTTCACTTTGAAATGTGCACTGTGTCCGCACAAATCACCTTAAAGCATCCACTGGTGTTTATTTGGAACGTGCACTTAATCGTAGCATGTCTCTTAGACTTCGAATTTCAGATTGTTTAAAGAATTTAGGCACAACCATTGGTGACCTTTGACTGTATGGTTACATGCCTGTTTTTGCCATGAAAGCAGTTCTGCTTAGTTTTGTGAGATAAGGCTATTCCTAAACCATGCAAAAACAAGGATGGCACAATTTATGGAAGTATCACCCAAATTAGAGTAGAATATGCACTTAGGAAAGGGGAAATAAAAAAAATTTTTTAGATAATAGGCCTTTTGCTTTTAGTCTATATTATTGTTATGCTGAACAGGAGTTAGTGCAAGTTGAAGTGCAGATTTTATAGTGTTGACATTAGTTAGCTGTGAATTCCAGAAAACTCACCTTGAGCTTAGCGATAATGATGCACATGATTTTGATGTACATGCTGTGGCAGACCGCTGGTGCCCTTACCTGGCTGGAACGCCTCGATCATGGAGGGTCTGTGGGAGACTACCTCCCCCAGAACGCTAGTGGGCATCCCCTGTGGCTTGAAGCAGGGCCATGGGTTTGAAGCAGGGAAGCTCATTCCTGCTTAGGACCACAGCCACACCAGGGGGCACCTGGACCTTTTCCAAACCATATTTAGCAGCACTTCCGCCACACAAGGAAATGCTGCTGGAAGAAGCTTGTCGGACACCTGGAGTCTTTCCGTGTGTCCTATAACAGGAGCTAGCCACCACTACTCAGGGATCCAGAGGTAGGAGGAGGTGGATGAAGCTTGCCAGAAAAGGAGTGAAGGTGGAGAAAGAAGAAGAAGAAGGAAAGGGTTTTGTGCTGGACTGTGTATTCTGGTGCTATATTGTGCTGTGCTCTGAGGAGTGATAAAAAGGTTCTTCCCAGCTCAGAATAAAGAGTGTTTTTTGTGTGTTACATCTGCATCTCTGCCTGTCTGTGTTGGGGTTGGGTTGGTTGTATTCCACCCGGGTTTCCACAGTGCTTTCAGGGTGCTTTGAGAAGCTGTAAAATGTCAGCAATTCCTGCTAATAGAGATGAAAACTAGTTAGCCAGGTGCTCCTTGTGTTCATTTGTGCTGATGCTGTACTTTTATTCATTTTATTATTGTTATAAGATCCTATGTGTCATTTCCTACTCACTGTTATTGGTTTTGGGTGCAAATAAATGTAGTTTTTGAATGAAAGATTAAAGCCAGTATCACTGTCTGCTACTAGCATTGTTGGAAGGTTAGTCTGTTCATTCCTAGCCTCACTGCAGCTACTTGAGGGCTCAAGAGGGCATTTGTGAAGCCCTCTATTGGTAGCAAACTGGGCTGAAGTAAAGGTTTGAAAGTAAAGATGGCACCAGTCAGCATGCAGCCATAGAGGTCCCTAGGGTGAATCTTGCAGTGTACAACACAGACCATCAGACAGGTAGAAGGTGACAGGTAAGAGTTACATAGCTGGTTTTGAGATTTATTTCTATTAGTCACCTAGAAAAGATTCTAAAAGGTTACTTGGTATATTTTATGTTAGGCATGTCACAGGTGATCTGCTAACACTGTAAAACAGGTGGACATTACTTGTCCTGAAAAGATGTGATGGCTTCCCTGCTTTGCTCCACCCAGGTTCTTAATACCAAATCAAATGTTTTAGTTTATGGTAAACATGCCATCTAATTAGACATTATGCTCCTTCTTCCTAATTTTCATTCAGATGGGTCAGAAGTCTCTTCAAGGCTGTATTTTACTTTTCTGGGATAGCAACAACATGATATTGAATGGATTATTAAAATTAGTGTCTTAATCTCTATACATAGAAAATCCAATGTCTGTCTGTGTGTCTGTCCGTCCACTTTTCACGAGAGAACTTCTTAACGAACTTAGAATGGGTTTTTTCTATAATCTGCTTAAATAGTCTGGTTGATTTTGCAACTTCTCTCATTGTGCTAGGTATCATAGTTTGCTTGTAGGAGAGATTTATTCGCACTAATCCTAGGCAGAGGCTGTGGATCAAGGGGTGGGAGAAAGCGTGACGTTAGGAGTAGGGAGTCAGGCCTGACCCTGCTCACTCACCAGCCTCCGTTCGAGTCGGACTACCTGTCGCCACATTTTGGAGTGTACCTTGCCTCTGCTTAGCTAGCAATACCTATTTGCTTATTGATTTTTAAAGTTAGTCCTGATTCACTACTACGCAGGACGTCAGGAGTGGGGAGCCAGGCGGGGCCCACCTCACTCACGCACCAGCCTCCGTTTGAATCGGTCTACATCTCACAAAGCGTTGGAGTGTGCCTTGCCTCAGGTTAGGTAGCGATACCTGTTTATTTATTGATTTTTAAAGTTTGTCCTGTTGCACTACTTCACGAGTGGAGCCACGGGGGATAGCTACTTATGAATATACAAACAGTTGACAATGACCCCAGTTTTGCTGTTGTCTCTCGTTATTTACGAATTATGGTTAATTATGGGTTTAAAAAGAAAAAAATAATGAACATAAAAAGTTTGGCAAACAAAGAAATTAAAATGAAGCTATAAAAAGGTAGAAAATTCTATGCGGTAAAAATCACACTATTATTGAACAAAATGTGTACTGCTGGCGCAAGGCAACAGCAGGTTTGGGAGAAAACGGAATCAGAAGATGGAACAGAGAAATCAGAATTTATAAAGGAGTTGTAACTGGGGAGACAATAAATAAATAACAAAGCTCAGGATGTGTAACCCGAATCATGGTCTGAAAACTGAGCGGTACGTCAACAGTCACGAAGGGTACACATAACCACAGCCAAGAAAGAAGATATAAATTATTATCACAGGGCAGAAAAAAATGTTATAACGAGTAAATTCAAAAGTTAACAATATGAAATGAAATTTCTTTTTTCTTTATAAATCTAAATCTTGCATGAATAAGTACACATGGCACCAGGTTTTTAAAAAGTTAAGTCAGGCACACAACCTCTGAGAATCACCTTCCACCAATGGGGCCACCTTTCTCCAACATGGTAGTGCTACAGGAGAAATAGAAAATGTTTATTCATGTTAAAAACAAAAAGAAGCATTAATATAACCACTTCTTCAGAAACCTCCCAAACTATACTTAGACAGTTTTTAGAGGCCAATGAACAGTCGTAGAAAAAATTTAAGTTATAAGCCAGATCATGACACTGTACCAGTGCCAATGTCTCCTACCTCTTAAACGGTTTGAGTGGGTGCTAGGTCTAGGGCCAGTCAAAACAGATTGCAGTGTGCCCATACTGGTGTAGATGAGTACCAGTGGAGATATCTGCACTTTCCTCAGCTGTCTAAGAAAGTAACAGCGTTGGTGAGCCTTTTTGACTAAAGTCGAGATCCATTGTGTCAACTTTAAGTCATCAGTAATGGTGATTGCAAAAAAGGTAAAACTGCTAACATTCTCCACAGCATCCTCTATGAAGTAAATAAGAGTTTTGTCTACGTTCTGCTACCTTTGGTCTATGAGTAGTTTTCTTGGATTAAAATTATCGGTGTCATCAGCAAATTCAGAAATGGATTTGGAGCTAACTTTGGCCATACTGTAATAGTGAGCAAAAGAAGGGGCTTCGCACACTTCCCACTGGGTCCTCTATAAGATTCACAAATGCTCAACCACACATTCAAGTTGTATTAAAAAGCTTTAATCTCAAAAACAGCATTAATTGTTCTTTCAACACGATGCGGGTCTATAAAATATTGGATGCATAGGTTGAAAAATGTTCAACAGTGAAAACTAATTGAGGAATTTAGCCCCTGACCTTGACTGACTATGTCTTACTATCTGTTGCAAATCAGACACATTTGGAATCCATTGTCTTACATATTTATAATTAATTAATTAGAAAGGGGCAAAAACAAAAAATGTTCTTGGCTTCACCAAATCCTGGATTTTCACTTATGTTTCTGTTGCACAAAAGTTTCCGGAGCTGAAAAACTGTTGCATCTTAAATGTGGAAAATTCAAATTCAAAAAATGTCAAGAACACTGACTCTTTTATTCCCCCATAGGCGGTGAAAGTGTGACTTGTTTTAACTTGACAATTAATTTTTCCGGCTCATAATTACCAGCACTGACACATTACTATAGACTATATTTGCTGGCAAATTTTATCTGTCATCTTTTTACTGTGTATGCTACATATTCATTCAGGCTCAGTCATGTTGATTCTGTCTCTGTAGATCTACTGTCTCTTCAACCGGAATTCCCTAGTACCCTTGATAGGGTGCATCCTGAAATAAATCTGAGCAAAAACTGTCAGTATTGCACTGTACTTCCAGGATATGATATCAGCACTGTTAACTTCGTTTACACAACAGAGCCTGCCTGTGTTAAAAAGTAAAGACTTTACTGGTTATGATAATATTTTAGCCTTTATTACACACAAAGAGAACAAAACTACACATGACATCTGCAGGGTGGGCCAGGCTGAACTCCCAGAAGAAATAGCAGGCTCCGTTGGTCATCACGCTGGGCTTGATGCACAGGTTATGATAATATTATCTTCACTTACACATCAATTCAAAATTAGCTTATCAGGAACTTTTCATGTTTAAGAGGTGATGCATTTCATTATTTTATTGAAAGGAAAGGAAAAAATACGACACCCAGATCCTATTTGAAAAAGGTAGTTCAACTTACATGGTATCAGGAAAAAGGAGGACCAATTGAATATGAACATTTACCTTCTAAGGAATGCTTGAAACATGCATCATAGCTGCTGTGCACCCTAGAATCACACAGCTTGTGTTAAATGCCATCATAATGACATGATAATAATGGAGGGTGACTTCAGCCGGAATTCATTAGACAGTGCAGTCCTTCACACTTCTCAAAGCAACTGTGAAAAATAACACCTGCCTGACCCTGATGCTAGTGGCAATAAGGAGCCATATTCTCACTCATGCAGTAGGCAGGCAAACTGTTCAGCAGATGGAGACTCAGTGAGAGAGAGAAACACAGAGATAGTCATGCAGTCAAAACAAATGGGTGATCACACTTGGGAAGACATCATTATTCAGGCTAGGAGATTAAAGCGAGCGCAAGCGGTAGACATAAAGAACCGTAGGTGTGAAGTTAAAATAAATAGTTAGCTGCCTCATGCCAGTGTTTCAGGGAAAATACACTAGCGAACCAGCTACTTGCAGCAGTTGGGAAAGGACAAAGTAATGACTTTTACAAAAGTGACTATTACAAGTTTTTTTTTTTTTTGCCATTGAAGCACACTGCAGTATTTTATGTTTGCACCAACAGGAGAATTAATTCAATATTCTGATTACAATGCTAAAAATAGTTGGCTGGAAAGGGTCATCATTAGATCTGTGGTAGAGACTTGTATGAAGGTGTTGACATAAGTGGGGCCTTCAAAATATTGATACATATTTAGCTGGTCATAAAACAAGTAGACCTTGTTGATTTTACATTTAGGATACACGTAGCTATTGCACAATTACAAATTGAAACAAGCATCTCCAATTATAAGAAAACACATGCAGGTCCTAATCCTAAGGATGCAAATGACAAACAATTGTGTTTATTGACAAGTTTTTAGTTGTTAATGTTTGTTCTTTTTTGAGAAGCAAATACTCGTAGACCATTTCCATTCATCAATCAATGCCCTAACCCATTTTACCAGTTCAGAGTTGTGGAGAGATGAGCCAACCATGGCAGCATTGGTTTAAAAGCAGGAATTAACCTTGGGTGGTGTGGTAGTCCATCACAGGGCACACTCATAGAGTCAATTTACAGTCTACAATTGAACTAAATGGCTATTCGGTGGAAAACTCACCTGAGCTACAATAGCCAGAGCCATCTCAAAGAAGAGGGGAAAAGCGGACGGTCGTCCAGAGCCCACAGCACACTTACAGCATAGCACTCCACAAATTGCAAAGCCTCTTCACACATGCATACAAATATAAATACATGCATGTTTAAACATTTCAATAAAGGGACACAAAACTCTTACTTTTTATTTGTGAAGAAATCTACAATTAGTAGGATAAGAGATACATTATTTCAAACTGGGATCACACTTGTCATGTCCTTATCAGTTGTAAGCTAAAAGTTACTGGGGAATGCGGCCTAACTAAACTTTACTACTTTACTACAATGCACACAGCACCCCTTTACACATACTGAGTTAAAAAAAACCAAAACAATGCACAAGCAGTCTTCCAATCCTGGTTACCACTAAGGGGCAATAAAGTACTTTTTTGCAGATTTCTTTTATTTACAATTGTGTTTCTCCTTTACACTGTGTGCACAATTATTAGGCAAGTGAGTATTTTGACCATATCATCATTTTTAATGCGTATATTCCAACTCCAAGCTGTATTAACTCGAATGCTTATTGGATTTAAGCATGTCAGGTGATGTGTATTTGTGTAATGAGGGAGGGTGTGGCCTAAGGAGATCAACACCCTATATCAAGGTGTGCAGAATTATTAGGCAGCTAGTTTTCCTCAGGCAAAATTGGCCAAAAAAGAGATTTAACTGACTCTGAAAAGTCAAAATTGTAAAAAGTCTTTCAGAGGGATGCAGCACTTTTGGAATTGCTAAGATATTGGTGTGTGATCACAGAACCATCAAACATTTTGTTGCAAATAGTCAACAGGGTCGCAAGAAACGTGTTGAGAACAAAAGACGCAAATTAGCTGCCAAAGATTTGAGAAGAATCAAACGTGAAGCTACCAGGAACCCATTATCCTCCAGTACTTTCATATTCCAGAGCTGCAACCTACCTGGAGTGCCCAGAAGTACAAGGTGTTCAGTGCTCAAAGACATGGCCAAGGTAAGGAGGGCTGAAACCCAACCACCACTGAACAAGAAACATAAGTTGAAACGTCAAAACTGGGCCAAGAAATATCTGAAGACAGATTTTTTTCAAAGGTTTTATGGACCGATGAGATGAGAGTGACTCTTGATGGACCAGATGGATGGACCTGTGGATCAGTAATGGGCACAGAGCTCCACTCCAACGTGGAGGTGGGGTACTGGTATGAGCTGGTATTTTTAAAGATGAGCTAGTTGGACCTTTTGCATTGAAGATGAACTCAAAATCAACTCCCAAACCTACTGCCAGTTTTTCGAAGACACTTTCTTCAAACAGTGATACAGGAAAAAGACCATGATTTTTATGCAGGCCAATGCTCCATCACTTGCATCGAAGTTCTCCACTGCGTGGCCAGCCAGTAAAGGCCTTAAAGATGAAGGAATAATGACATGGAACCCCTTCCTCATCTGACCGAAACCCTATCGAGAACTTGTGGGCACTTCTTAAACGCTAGATTTACGGTGGAGAAAAACAATACACCTCTCTGAAGAGTGTCTGGGAGGCTGTAGTCACTGCTCCACAAAAAGCTGATCGTCAATAGATCAAGAAACTGACAGACTCTATGAATGGAAAGGCTTATGACTGTTATTGGAAAGAAGGGTGGCTATATTGGTCATTGATTGATTGATTTATTTTTTTTGAAATGTCAGAGATGTTTATTTGTAAATTTTGAGGTGTTTGTTTATTATTCTCACTATAACAGATGAAAATAAACAAGTGAGATGGGAAAATTTTCATTTTTCCTTTAGTTGCATAATAAATCTGCACACTAATAGTTGTAATAATTGTGCACACATATGTATTCCCCTGATGATGTTCACACTCACATTTCCGTTGTGAAACATTCAGGTTTCAGGTTTATTAACATTTTGGATTGACTGATAGCACTGTGTTTGTTCCATATTAAAATTAATCCCCAAAAATACAACTTGCCTAATAATTCTGCACTCCCTGTATAGGTGCAAAGTTTGTGGTTGTAAGGTGAGTGAGCGCATCTCTGCGCTTGATCAGAAATCAATCAGGTGACCAATGGCTGAAAAGAATTGTGTTTTTGGTTAGTCATATTATTGTAATGTATACAAGGTATCCAATGGTTGAAAATTAAAGTGTAACAAAGCAGCATAAAGGAAGTACTATTTCTATAAGGACACATCAAATACTTTTATTTTGTATATTTTTTAAGTTTCACATTTGAAGAGTCAGTGTGATGGTGTGGATACCAGTATCTACAGGACACATTTGTCCCACACAGTGTAAAGAATGTAACAGGAAGCAGACATTGTAAAAAAAAAAAAGCCAAAGTTGAAGCAAGAAAGGCAATTAACAAAATAACAAAACCAAAACCTCTAAACCTGAAACAAAACTAAATGACAAAAACTGGGAAGTCTTAAGAAAATAAACGCACACTAACGTTCTTTAGTGGAATCTGCAATCTTAGGTGTCCAGGAAGTGCGTAGTAATGACCTTTATACTTGTTGACCTGATTACATCAAAGGGCACGACTTCTGTTCATCCCTCAATGTTATCCATCCTAGCAACAGTATACAAAGAATCAATAAGCATTGGAAAGGTGCTATATAAAAAATGCATTATTATTATTATGGTTGTTAATATAATGGCGGTGCCCATAAAAAGGCTTTGGAAAAACTATGAATACTTTGCAAATAAATTAGAACAACTTGAAAGCAAAAAAAAAGAATGCCAGAAATGGAATCAAAATCCTAAAAACAGTTATAAGAAATAAAAAGTCTTCAAAAAAATTCTGAATAATGAGGTAAAAATTTAAAAGGAAGCCAAATCTTAAGTGTGCTTCAAAAATGAAGAAGAGTGAATGCAAATACAACACTGTGGATGCACAATATTTATCTTGCAGACTTCAAAAAGCTCATGCTTATTTATGTAAACTCATAATGATTACTTTTGAAGGTTAGTAAAAACAAATCACAAAAGTCCTAAAGACAGGAAGCTCTCAAATGGCCTGTACTATATCTGATTGAAGCAGTTGCCTAGGAAAGCACCATCTTGTCAAAACTTCTGTCTAACTGATTTTAGATATTAGCTTTTGTAATCTAGAAATTGTAACTTGCTTGTATTGTGTTCTGAGCTCTTCACTTGTGATGATTGATTTTGTACCCTTATCCTCTAACACTTGTTCCTAAACAGTCACCCAGTCTGATGTTTACTCAATTATGTTGATCTCTTTGGATAAAAGCATCTGCTAAGTAAATACAAGTAAATGTAAGTTGGAAAAAGGATCTGTAAATCCATTCCCTTTTAGATGATAAAATGTCAGGTTCCGCTGGCATTTGACAGTTATTTATACTGTTTGGAACACATTTAACATTTGATCTCATTTTTTTTGACAATAATAAAAAAAAATTTAGTTTTGAACTGTAAGAATTACATACATATCAAGTGCCTAATATTTACTGCCTTTGAAAATTGTAAGAAATATTTTTTCTTAAAACTGCAATCCACACCACTTCATCGCACTGTGAACACCAAAGTATCAATATGTCAGTACCTGATATTGGCATTCATTTTTCTATTTTTACAAATCCTATTGTTTACATATCAATTGTCATTTTGTACAATTTTGTTAATTTTTTGAATGTTATTACAATGTCAGTCACATGTACAATGTGCATAAAACATCTCTTGAGTTTACACTGCACATGCTTACTTAGAATGCACCTTTCAGCTTGAAGAACACAGTTTGGAGGCCAGGTATTGAGAGAAGAGTGCAGGATGAGAAAAATAGACAAGTTCAATTTTGCATTCAATTTTGTAATTACAAAATTCTGGCCAAAAGCAGTGGTGAAGAATTTAGACGTTTTGATTTTTTTCTACTTTATGTGTTTTTATTGTTTTGAAGCTAATCCTTTTTTTTTTTTTTCAATGTTTAACAAAAATAATAATAATAATAATAATGCATTTTATTTATATAGCACCATTCCCATGCTCAAGGCACTTCACTTATTTTTTTCCAAAAATAACATTTATTATTTTGTCCACTGTTCCTAGGGTGTGGTAGCATGTACCATTTTGTGTGAGAATTACATTTTAAACCTTGTATCGGAATATGTATTGCATATGGATTGTCTATCAACTCATGCCCACTACTGAAATACAAGGGCTGGGGTGGCCAAAATGTGTCTTTCCTCAGGTGGCATTATTGAATGTGTCAGGCCTGGTTAAATGATCTGGTTAAGGATATTTTGAGCTACTTCATAAACAGACCAAGGGCATCATGTATAACGCCGTGTGTAGAACTCACACTATAACATGACTTAAGCACAAAAGCTTATGCACAGAAAAATCCAGATCCATAAATCTGTGCGTTCACCAACTTCCGCATTCTTCCGCTACATAAATCCCGGTCAGCATGAAAAATAGTAACGCTCTTGAACGCGCCTGCTATCCCGCCCCAACTTCTCCCAGAATTACGCCCCTTTGAATATGCAAATCAATATAAATAGCCCTTAAGCTCAGTGTTCTGTGAAAAGACAATGAGAAAAGCAGGAGGGAAAATGGAAGAACTTCAGTGAATACCAAGTGGAGGCAAGGAAAAGCGTACTGTTTGTTGGTTTAAACAGTGGTATAAACAACAAAAGGAAGCTGATCGAGTGACATAGCGTGTCGGAGAAACTCGGAAGCTCAAGTTCAAAAAATCACACAGTGCCCGAAATAAAAAAGAAGTTGTCAGATATCAAAGTTACCACGAAAAGGCGAGTCGTAGTCCACCATCTGAGTGTTTTATGAAAGCTTATTAGGGTACCGAAAAAAAAAGGCACACAGTGGGGAAAAAGCACAAAATGTCAACTTCACTCTCGAAATTTCCACTTTGATCAAGTAGTTTATTTTGTCATTAAAGTAGAACAACATAAACTTCATCGTAAATTCATTTAATTAACCAGTTTCTCAAATCACATTGTAATTAAAGTAGCACATTAAATGCTTTGTTTTGTATGTGTTCTTCTATGTGCTCTATGTGTGTGAATCACTACGTGCTTCTTAAACCAACTTTCTCTTCCTCCGACAGGACACAGAATCCATTACATTCGTGATATTACAGCTCTCTGAATAACTAAAATACTGAGATGTATACTTGATATCATTTTCATGATCATAGGAGTTAAAGCACGTTATTAAACATGGGAACACGGTGCAATAATTTATTGCAGCAGTACTCATGGGCGGCTCTAGGCTTGTGGCGGCCTTAGGCAGAGAAAGAATCGGTGGCCCCTTTGCCCGCCAATGCCAATATGGTATTTTATGCACGGCGGATGGCCACGTCCGTTGGGGACACTGCATAGCCGCCTCGTGCTCATGACACAACCGTTTAATCTTTGGTGAAATTTGCCACTGTGTTTTTAGCTGTCGTTTATTTCTCTTTCTGTTTTATATTCAATATATACTGGCGTGGCGGCCCTGTGCAGGTGGACAGTTTGCACATGCCTAAGGCCGCCCCTGCAGTACTGTCTCTTTTAAACGTACTAACCTCCAATTCCTGTCATTCCTATTCTTTCTCCAAGTAACCGATTGCCACACAATCAGCTCTGTAATAGACGTTAAGCCATCTGTAAGCTTATAACGCCGATTCTTCAAAACTTTTAAGGAACATTGAAATATCTTCATAGTACATGTTTAATTATTCTATCCTTCACGCCAGTCCCAGTGAAGCATACAGTGCGAGGCAGGAACAATTCGTGAACGGATCGCCAGATCCTTGCTAGCGTAGCAGCACCGTGTCCTTTAATTATTAACAAAATAGATTATTTAAGTGAAGTTAAAGTATTATCTGTATAATATAATAAACATATTTTGCTGCATTTCACCTTAAAAATGATATCGTCATCATATGTAAATACACGCTTTATAAAGTGGCTCAGGTTGTGCAATATTATAACTGTAGTGCAAGTTTACAGTGAAGTGATTGTACTTATAAGTACAGACAGTTCTACAAGGAGCAGTTGATGGACTGATTGAGTGCGTTTAGAGCTCTTGAGATGAAACTCTTTCTGAACCGCGAGGTCCGTACAGGAAAGGTTTGAAGAGTTTGCCATGTGAGAAGCAGTTCAAATAGGAAGCATGGCTGAGGCCGTGTGTGCTTGATGCTGTATACCGATAATTCTCTTTCCGATCAGCTGCTTCGAGTGGTGCAGTGAGAGTAATATGGAAAAAAATGACCTGCTGTGGCAACCCTTAATAGGAGCAGCTGAAAGAAGAAGAAGAAGGTGCAGTGAGAGTAACAACGCTAAAGCAGTTATGGTATTTGGAATAGTTTGACCATTCTGTGGACCATTATATTGTTACAGGTTAATTACAATCAGATGCATTAAACTAATAAACAATATGCGGTTAATTTCAGTGTATTTATAAAGCTGTGTCAGGGATGTGGATCTGAAAAAGAGAGATAAACCACACAGGAACAATAGCACTGCTTTGACGCCAGATGCCGCCAGTCTGCAAAACCGAGCGGAGAACTTGCATACGACAGGGTATGAAGTACCGTGGAAATGTGCGTGGCTTTACGGCAAGTTTAGGTTTTATACATCGCAAACTGAACGTGGAAACGTTCTTACGCAACATTTCTGTGCGTACGAACTGTTTATACATGAGGCCCCTGGACTCTGTTGTAGATTGTCAGCTCTAATTATTGTTATGATAAGATCAACCAACCTCAAAAAACAAAACCAAACAAAAGAATAAATATTTAAATTAGATTTATTTTTATCAGAACAAAAAACAAAGACAGGTACCTAATTGAATCAAAGAGTCAGAACAACAAAATCTAAAAAACAGAAGAACAAAAGTCAGAATCAGAAAAAAATCTTTAAATTGAATTTAATAATAATTCCAAACTCGAATACAATGAAGTCATATCAAAATTTAAATCTAAAATCATTAAGTCAAAAAATGGAAAAGCCAAACTAGGATTTTAGGAGGCAGCCATGCCACTACAGAGAATTGAAGTGGAATGAGATCCTTTATGCTTCTCTCAGGTGGCTGCAGCTCTAATTGCTGCAGTAATTGTGTACCCTGATGCAATACCAAGCCATCCCTTTTGGCTTCGTGATAAACTGGTAAGAATCAACAATTCTAACATAAAAAATTGCCACAGAACATAAAAAAGAGAAAAAAGGTATTCCTAGAAACAAAGCAAAAATTAGACACTATCACAAGCGGTTTTTTGAAAGTACTAGAATATTTTATTACGTTAAAGCATGTTTTAAAATCACTAATATATTAAATTATTTAGAACTTTTGAGCATATTTTCTTATTTTGAGCTACTAGTTGCCAATATACTAGAGAGAGAAATACTGAAGGGGTTTAAAATCCAGTTACAATAGCAAAGATGCATTCATTAAAAATGCAACTCTCTTCCATGTAATCTTACAACAGCACAGCTCTCTTAACCAATTATCTGAAGGATGATAATGTTTCATTTAACAGGAACATGGAAATAGGAGTTTGGAGTACACCAGGTAAGTTAATTCATTCTTGTTTCTCTGTACATTTGACAAATATAACTATTAGTACTACTAATTCTTTGTTATTCAGGGCTGCTGTCTTTTCAATTTGAAGAGCATGGCAGTGTTTATTGCTTATTTAGGAGTTAGATCATATAAAGCTGGTGTTTATGCTTACTGGCAAAGTAAGGGCACACATAGATCTTTCTTTCTCAGGCTATGGATAGTCTTTCATGGTTATTTACACTAAACATTGCCTTCTGCTGTTTTTCTTCCCGTCACTGTTAAAAACAAACTGCATGTTTCTACAAAGTACTTTTATTTAATACTTAGTGGTAAAGACATTGCGAGAATCACCTAGGCTTATAGCCGCACTGGATTAAGACCTGAATGAAAGTGATGATAAAATAAGACAGAAAAAGAGTTAAGTGCTAAGTGTATTAATGGACAGGTTTAGACTGGCAAGATACAGGTTTATTTAATTTTATTAACAGTGTAATGTACATTGCTGCCTATAACAAACATTTTCTTGTACATTCAGAAGGAGGATTTTCTCATGTATTCCATTTTTATAAATATGACCTGATACCATGGCACTCTCTTTAACAAACAAAGAAAAGAAAACCAAAAGAAGCAACACAGGCCCTTAAATAGCGCTGGTTCCTCTGCTGCAGTCTGGTGGCTCCACTATCCCAGACTGAGTATGTAGACCAAAAAGCACAGAGCAAAAGGGACAAATAACACAGAACACCGGCCTAACAAAGTATTCACTCAGAAAATATATGCAGAAAAAACAATAACATAATTAATAATATTTGCAAAACTTTTAAGAATCAACAAAAAGGTTAAATAAAAAGAAAACATACTTTAGTCACAAATGAAACCCTGGCTATACAGTTTTTAATGTTTGTACATCAAAATATGGTATTAGTATTAGAGAGTGACTACATTTTAAACCCATGGTACTGTTCCTTTTTTGTGTTGTATGTTATTCTCACCTTTAATTGACTAAGACATATGTGCTGCTCATCAGGCTCTATGGCTATGGCTATGATCAATCAGTCTGGCTTAAGGTTATGCAGAATGGACAGGAGCTCCTAAGTGTGTTTAATTATTTAATTATTATACCATCAAAAGGGCAAAGTCTAGGCCCAAAATTATCAAAAGAACTGCTCAACTGACCATGCCTCTAAGTTTGCTTTAATAGTGTTTCAGAATGGCCATCAATACTTCACCCCTATGATGTCAATACATGGCAGCCATCTAAGATCCCTGAAAACAATGAGAGATCTCCAGCAAACAAATCTCATAAAATAAATTAAAAAAAAAAAAAATCACAAATCAATGCAAAAATAATGATACTGACATTGGCGGGAGGGCAGATAAACTATAAAAAATAACTGCATTTGTTTTTCTGCCACATATTTACATATACAATTGTTTGTAATATAATGTTACAGTATAAGCTAAATCTCACCTAAAACAACACATTTACAACTTTGAAATTATGAAAATGTGCACGGCTGCACTCGGATCTCAGTCCGGGTGGTTTGCCATGTGGTGGGTGCAGCAAAGCACTGCAAATGATGTTTAAATGTCAGAAAACGTTTTTTAGCTTGTTTGTCTACTTGTAATTGTGGCAAAATATACCCTTTCTCAATTTTTAAACAAGCTGGAAAATGTATGCATGGCATAACACTGAGGTGCATTCTGGGATTTAGTTAACTTATGAAATGTAAAGTGTTTTTAACTTTTCATTCACTTCATCAAAGAAACATTTTTGTTTATTAAATATGTTTTGTCTCTGGCCGTTTCAATATCTCGAACTGACTACTGAGGATCTGTTTTTCCTGACAGGAGCAGCTATCTGACATGTAAAAAAGAAAAATGCCAGATGCAAAACATGCAAGGTAAAGTGACCTCACTCAAGTTTATTTTGAAATCATAAACTAATCTGTCATTGAAATCGCACAGAATATTTCTCTTTTCAAAGGACGGACAATATGCAAGAGGGAGCTGCATAGGGTAGAATGGATTTAACATATTTACATTCAAAAAGCTTTTGAAGAAAAATAACCTTTTATAGGAGATTATTTTAGTAACAGTGCATCTGCTGAGGGCAGTCACGCATTAAATTCCACCTGTGGCTAAAAGCTCTGTGAGTTGCCTGTTAAAACTTTGTATATGCACTAAACGTAAATCATTGTTATTGTAGCAAATTGGGTTCAAGATAACCCACACCCACTTTGGGCCAATTTAAAATATCTAGTTAACCATCACAGGTTTGTATGAGGCCTAGACTTGTCCCGGGTAGGGTGAACCAATAGTATCTATATTATCAGTATGTTCTTTATTGTATGAAGTTCTTTATAGTGAAAACCATTACACAATGTCATATAAAGCAGAATAACATAGTAGGTTTGTTGTCTTTGGCAATGATGACACTATTGTAACCAGGGCTGGCTCTAGGATAAGGCTGAGTAAGGACCAGCTCAGGCTGATCCAAGCATAGGCAAAACCCCTACTCTTCTATATTATGTTAATATAGTGCTTCATGTGTATTATATAAATATGAATGATCTCTAGCAGAATATTTCCCCCCCTTCAATTTTATATACCGTTATGAATGCTGTCACACACATGCGATTAGGAGGCAGTCAACAAGCCCGGAGGTGAGTGAAATAACGCGAGACAAAGGGTTAATCTGTGGTACTAACACCCATCTTTCTTCAGACAAAAACTTACTTCCGGGTTCCAAGATGGCCGCCGAAATGTCACCTCCGGCAACATCTAATGACATCGCTTCTGGCTCCGACCCATGATGACACTTCCGGTCTCCAGAAGATGACGTCACTTTCCCACTACATCGCTTCCGGTCCCTTTGGATGACGTCGTATCCGTCTGCCTGTTTCTATGTCATTTCCTGCCAGTTCATTTCCATCCACCATTTTCGTTGTGCACAAAAAGCCACCATTTGTAATACTTGATGTCATGTAATGTAAACGTATTTTGACCACCATTTTTTACTGTAATGGACATTATACGAGGAAGGTCCCCAACTCTTTTTTGTTGTGGAAATTCTCTTTTGGTTTATTACAATGAGTTATGATGTCTAAGAAAAAAACATCTATCCACCACTGCCTAGATCTGCCACATAACTTTGATCTGACACTGATTGTACCATTTATCCCAAAAGTTATTATTTTGAGATTAACCCTAATGTTTCTGGATTTCATGTGCAACAAAATCTTATGCAAGTTCTGGTTTCCACTTTTGATCTACTATTACATATTTTTGTCAGCTGTCTTAAAATCTGGTGGATTTTTTCTCCAAAATCTACAGTATATGGATGATAGGTGTACAGTTACAGAGAACCAAGCTATTACATGCACATCTGTGCTCTGAATATGTACCTCATCTGACAGCAACATCCAAACCAATACTGAAGGGCTGCTGAATAACCTGCCTCATTTCTCTACTGTATATAGTGATTTATGTTGCACTTTTGTAATCCAAATTATACAAGCTATTACAAGCTGTGTTTTATTGTTTTACTGAATGCAAGCGAAGTTCTGATATTCTGCTCATATAAAGCAAATAAATTAAGCAACCAAGTTTTAGAACAACAATTACATTCACATTGCGGTCATCAAATAATTCAATATTAACATAAGATATAAACCTGCAGGCATTGTTCAAGCAATGTGATTAGCAGATATAAGCACAATGCTATTGCATATTTCAGTAGTTAAATGAAATAGTTTGCTTCAGTAAATATTGCAGGATTTCAGTAAATATATATCCTATGCAAGTCTGCTTAAGCATTCTCAATATCAAAAAAATATAATCCTAGAATTGATTAGTGAATAAAAAGTCAAAGATGCAGCTATCAGTGCTGCATTGCGCATTCAGTATCTCCAGGAATCTTGGCATTCACACCATAAGCAGAGGAGCCACCATTTTCTAGATCATTAGCTTAATTTTCAGTTCCTTTAATCCCTATCATTGATGCAAAATCCCGCTTTATAATTTTATTATTATGTCTCATTTACAAGACTGAAGAAAGATAAAAAGGAGAATCTGTCATCAGTATCAAAAAAGAAAGCAAGATGCTGCTTCTGTATATACGTATGATGTTATCCATGACGAATTTAATGTGCTAGAATGAATTTGGAAAATCCAGATAAAAGCTGTTAGATTTGCAAGATGAACAAGTGATTCTTATACTAAATGTTAAGTAGAAGCAGAAAATATAGTGGCTAAAAAAAACAGAATATGCTACAAAAAATAAGCACAACCTCATTATAAGATACCGTATGTAATAAAACAGAATGGTCCACTGGACAGTAAATGGAAACCTTTCAAACAGTGCTTTCTATTAGGAGTGACTGCAATGGAGATCATAACAAGTATAGAGATCAGAAAGTAGATATACTGCTCCTAATTGTGGAATACACATTGCAGCAGAGCGTAAGGAAAATACACACATGAACAACTTTGAAGAAGTACAGTACATCATAGGTTTAATGCATACTGGTCAGCTAAACTACTAAACGTCTTTAATTACTGTATTTAGCATCTAGTTAAATTTTTTAGCTGGTAATGTGTCTTGCATCCTTGGAAATATAAGCATTGAAGCATATGAAGACATTCTGGACTTAATCGTTAGAGATCAGATTGTGTCTGTGAGCTAATAAAAAGCTAAAAGGATTAGGCAGCAATGTTTGTGCATTCCACATTTACAATGATAGGAAGCAAATTGAAAAACTGCAAAAATTTGAAAGGGTCCCATGAATACAGTAATTCAGAGTTTTGTTTTTTTTTTTTGCTTATTTATTGCAATGTTTGAACATTTTTTTTATTTATATTTTCATTTAATTTGTTTCACTTGCTTCTGTCATCAAGTTGTTTCCTGAACCCAAGATTGCTGTGGCGTCCCAACTGTCATGGACATGTGTGTTGGGTGTGGTCACATGATTGGCATGTGATGTTACTGTGCACAGTCATCTAGTCTTGAGAGCCATTTTAGAACACTATAAGTGCAGGTGAAATGTTATGGTCAAACTGGTATTTGTGGAGAAGCCAGGCAATGTTCAAAGTGTGTACAGTTACATAAATTACACCCTGTAGTGCTGTTTCCTTCTATTTCTGTACTTTTTACACATTATAGTTTTGTGTTGTTTTTTTTTTTTTTTACTTTCCAGGACATTTTCTTGTCATTTGGCCCTGTTTTCTTTTTTTAAGGTCATTACTATTTTATTTAAAATATTTTAGTACTATGGTGTTTAAAATATCTTTTAGGAGCTAGTTAAAGTAGGCAGGCACACACGTTGACTAATCATAGTTATTTGCTGAAACCAACTTTTGCAAGCTTTATGTAATTCCTTGTCTGGCTAGTGAGATGGCTTGCCATGAGTTACATCACATGCTGTCTACAGCATTTTAACTTAAAGCAGTTTCATACTGCTAAGCAGAACATTTGACCATCTTGATTAATTTTTGTTTGTTTGTTTTTAATTAATGAGTTAGCTGGGTTATGACAACATGTAGCAACAGTGGAAAGAAAAGGGAATATAGGTAGGAAGGACAACCAATGAGAGTGAAATTATGTCACTAACAAATAAATAAAGAAAGAAATTCCTGCACACACATGGTGGTATCTGTTGAATTGTAATGATTTTTAAATTGAAAAATAAACTGAAGATGAATGTAGTAACAGTTAAGGATTTTAAACTACTGCAAACACACCCACATGACAAAGAAACAAGTTGGATTTAGAGCATGGTCAAATGATATACAACTTACAGTATATGCACATAATATATGCATAACTAACTGGCTAAATTATATCAATTCTTTGCAAACTTTGCATTTAAAACAACAGACTGCTAAAATAAGCAAATACCAAGGTTAACACAGAAAGAGAAAACCTATAAAAATCTCAGACAGAGTATTGGAATGACAAATCCATTTATCAATCACTTTTCCCAATTTGAACCAAAGAAGAATGGAACCAATCCCACCAGCACTGAAACTAACTCTGGGTGGGACACCAGTGCATTGCAATGCATATTCAGGCTGCCATGGATACTTTAAGCTTTTATGAAATTCTTGACCCACAAATCTCAAAAAGGCATCAAATCTTAATGCAACCCTAGTCCAGAAATTGGAAACTAAGTTTAGGGCCTATAAAACACCTGACTCAATAAAGTCAAAGCAATGATCTTTAGAATATCAAGAACATAAGTTGAAAAAGCAACAGTTGCTTGCAAAGAGGTAACTGAAACATTAACTTAATTCAAGTCTGAGATGAAAAATCAATGCCAAAGACAAAGTCATAAATTAACCCATAAAAGAAATAATCAAAACCATAAATTTACAAAATCCTCAAGAGAGAAAGAATCCAAGAAAAAGGACCCGAACACCATGAGCAGGAGCTAATGCCTTTAAATAGGTGGCCTCCAACATTAGGTGCAGCATCTTGGGTTCAACCCTTTGGCCCAACTTCGAAAGGACAAGGAAGACAACTAACAGAATTAACATATGTTAACATAAATACTAAGAACAGCTAAAATTGTTAACATAGGAATCCTGTCTGGTTTATTTAATTATTTCTGTGATCTGAACCTTCCAGATTTTCCTCATCTTGCACCCTCATCCACGCTGGAAAACATATTGCTCAATTTTGAGGAATTAGACTCCATCTCTACAATATATAAAATCATTTTACAATCCCTTCCTTTCAAAGATCCAAGAGGACACTGGGAAAAAGACCTCTCAATTAATATATCAGAAAAGGAGTGGAAAGTAGCAATGCAGAGAATTCACTCAAGCTCCATATGCGCAAAGCATACAATTATACAACTCAAAATTATATATCGAGCACATCTGTCTCGACTAAAACTCTCCAAAATGTTTCCAGGGCATGATCCAACCTACGGACGTTGCAACCAAGCCCCAGCCTCACTGGGTCACATGCTCTGGGCCTGCACCAAATTAACATTATTCTGGACAAAAAATTTTAATTACCTCTCAGACAGCCTTGGACTCACAATCCCTCCTAACCCATTAACAGCTGTGTTTGGGGTTCTTCCAGAGGGGCTTAAAGTGGAGAAAGACAAACAAATTGTGATTGCATTCACTACACTGTTGGCACGCAGACTTATTCTGATAAACTGGAAGAACCCAAACTCTCCTCTTTTAAGTCAGTGGGAAACTGATGTGTTATATTATTTAAAATTGGAAAAAATCAAATACTCAGTTAGAGGATCTGTACAGACTTTTTTCAAAACATGGCAGGATCTAATCAGTAATATTCTAAAATAAGTTTATAAAGCACAGAGAATTTATTAATTTAGGTATTTTTACAAGCCTTAAATTTTACACCGTTTGGCTTGCTCTCTCTCTCAGGGGTGGGATCGATCTGTTCTTAACATAATTCTTTTTTTTGTAAAAACTTGATTGCTATGTATGGATTGTAATAAAATTAATAAATAAAATAATAATAATAATAATAATAATTATTTCTGTGATCTGAATATTTTTTTTAGTTTTCAAAAGTTTAACATTTTAAAATTAGTTTGAAAATGTTTTTAATTCTATTTCGCTTTATAGCTGTCTGTATCACATCCTTACATTGAAAGCCACATCCAGGAGGCGATGATCTGCTATGAGACTTTGCCTGGTTGCTAGGAACTACCCTCATGATACCATATGAGCTGATAAATTATGAGGCAGTGGCATGAGCTGCATTGTCACAGATGTGGATTTAACCATTGAACTGGTGCTCATGGAAAGGTCCATTTTCTGGTTTTGACTCTCACTCCTTTATCTCAAACTGGTTTATGTCTTGGTGTTTTTGCTTGGTAATTAATTAGGGTTTTCTTGTTGAATGACTTTTGCAATTTTACTGCAATTATTTTTCATTCAATTAAGGAAAGAAGATGGGTGGTCGGTTTGGGGGAAAAAAAACTGGTGGCCACTTTTGTATAAAGGTCGTGGGTGTTTTTGTACCATTTCATGTTTTGCTCGACTGGCATGAAAAAATGCATAATATGAAAGTTACAAACGACTGGATTCTTGTAAAAACATGAACAGAAAAAAATATTAAAATATAACAAAAAAAAAAAACTTAACAAAAGATAACATACCTAAGAAAAAGCCGTTGCTGAACCATATCTGGGCCAATTTTATTAGTTGATAATCAAAGATGCATGTCTATGTGATAAATGATGAAAACTGAACTACCTCAAGAGGAACACACAAGTCACTGGAAGAACTTGCGAAATCTCTACATACAGAATTTAAAACTAGGACTTTGACTCTGTGAGGCAGCAGTACAAACCACTGATCAACTGTGCCACTGGGAACACAAACATACAAAGGTATTCAACTGGACTTTGCCACTTTACTTACGTGTCCGAAAGAGTCTGAACATCCTGCTGAACAATGTTTACAATCTATTTCATTACAATTGAGACCAAGACTCTAAAAACAGATTGATGTTAAAAGTGAACAATCTAACTCAGAAACCTATGGAATTGGTCAATACAACTCTTTGTGTAAAGAAGTGCAATGATACTTTGTAAATATGCACAGATTCAAATATTTGAATGACTGCATACTACAAGTCACCAAACTGAAAGAAGTTTTGAGTGCGGTGGCATAAGTAGAGCATATTTTTAAATCTGAGATGCATTTATGGCATTTGGCAGCTGTAGACAGAAAGAGAGAACCCCAAATTATGCATAATTATAATGCCATTTGTCCAGTTTTGAAAATGAAGGTTTCCCTTTGGTGTATGCTCAACAAAATATTTCACAGAGCCATGGAAATTGCTTCTGAAGACTTGTAAAGAGACAAAGAAGAGTAATTATTGTAATCAGTGACATGGTGGACTGTGACACAGCAGACAATACAAGATGGCAAGACCTCAGGCAGTGACAACATAAATTATTATGTAAGATGGGCATAACCAGGGGCAGTATGCTCTTGTAGAAAACCAGAAAGGAACAACAATAATTGTTTGGTTGGGGAAAACATTATGCTGTCCAATATGTTAGAGAACAGACGAGCCAGCTTAAGGTTAAGGTTGCCTGACCAAATGTATAAGGTGGGCAAAGAAATGCCAGAAACTGCAACATCCTCTTGCACTACTTGACTCACAGTCCCAAGGGGATGATTAGTGGAACTATGCAGTACCTCCAATAGAAAAAGCAGCATGGGTGATAGCATTAAGACCTGACATCTTCAGGACCCACTGAAAGCTCATAATATACTGCCAATGGATCTCTGAGTTGGTGTTCTTGCTGTAAATATATTGCGGCCTTTAGTACTGAAAGTGTTTCTGGGATAGGATATGAAGCTGTCCCTCAGTCAGAATTATACTGAGTGTAGCAGAAATAAGAGAGGCCAGGATCTGAAAAGAAGGAAGAAACAGATTGAAGATAATGAGCTCTATTCTAAGGCACCTTGATGAGAAGCTGTGCCAGTGACACCTCAAAATTAGTAGGATCTCAGCAATTGCAAAGGTAAGCTCAGAGAGGTTATAAGATTGTCGTGTTGCCATTGTATCAGTCTTGGGGTATTGCCCCTTTGAAAATTTCTTCCTGGTGTAATTTTTAATTAGTAAAATCAGTTTCCTATATTTTGTAAGCTCCTCTGAATTATTTTAGGTAGAAAACACTTTGAGAATGTTCACTATTCTTCGAATCATCAGTGGCATAGTAACATGGTGTGACACACCATAAAATATCAGGGAAATATGTTAATTGTGCTGGAAAAATGTAAAACAAAACAGCTTGAATCTACATTTGGTTGTTCATATTACATTTGCAGCAGAAGACAATAACTAGACAAGTGTAAAATTTAAGCTAAGGGTGATATGTAACCAAAATGTTCTTTAAAGAACATCAGAGATGGCTATCAATATAGAAACACTGAAACTTTTACAAACAGAAAGTGAGTTCTCAACAAGGTTATGTTAAGGAATGGAAGTCTAAAACACATTCTGTTAACAAACTTTGCATTTGCACACACTGACACCATTTGTAAGACTGCACAGTGTCCTTAGATACAACAAAAGAAGCTCCAGGTAACATGATAAATGCAAAATACATTATGTGGCTGGAAAACCTCATTGACAATAAACCTTTTCAAAATAAAATGTTTATAATTGGGAGAACCAAATCATAATGGAGACAGGCTAGGGTCAAAGGAATAGGATCGGAAGGACTTGAAGTTGTGTGTCTCACTTCAGCCAACAAAAGGGGTTCAATCTCTAATGTGATACAAAGGGCACATTAGTCCTTTTCACAAAAAGGCATGTGGAGTGGCGATACTCTTTCCAGGTCGCCGATCAAGAAAGCATTAATATTTTTAATATCTGATTCTTTACCGGTGGTCCTAGCCCTTTAAGAGCCACTCCCTGAAGGTTAAAAATTACAAACTTCAAATATGTAGGGTATCATTTTAGACTATTTCAAGGTCGGTAATTATGAATATATTATTTTCGATTTCAGGTCCTCTAATAGGGATCTAGCTCTCTTTTGACTTCAATCAGAGGGTAAAAAATGAAACATTTCTACTACATTTGCAAATAGTTATGTAGAGATAGTTATGTGGACAAGTGGCCCAACCTAACTGCATTAGAAACAGCTGAAATCAAACAAAGACCTTGCAAGCTCATCATAGTCCTGCTGTTAGCTTCTAATACCACACACTTATGTTAGGGCCTCAGATTAGCTCCACAAGTATTTTGTTTTTTTGATCAGTAAGGCAGATGTTCTAATGATTCCACACCCAAATGGAAACCTTAATTCTTTCATTCATTTTCCAAAATCACACACAGACAGGGAATGACATCCAAAAAGGTTTTCTTGGAGCTGTAAGGCAGCAACACTGTGCTACCTAAGGTTCAACTCAAATATGTTTTTTTGTGAACTTAAGTGAACCTGTCCTGTGAACCGTTGCACAGTGTTGTTATGGCTAGTGCAGTGTTAATGATTTCACTTTATGCAGGAACAATCAGAAAGGAAGCCTTCAAGTTGCCTTGGCTTAGAACTTAGAGCTGGACGGGACCCAATTTTAGAGCCATTTGCACTAAAACAAAAATAAATACAAAATCTTGTCTCTTTTCTTGTAAGCATAATAATTAATTCCCATCTAATGTAGAAATTTGAAAGTGTGTGTCTGTTCTTTATGTATCATTTCTTTGGCAGTTCAGCAGGCTGAGTAATGAGTCTCTACGTTCTTTAGCTGAACAATTACAGCAGCTTAAAGCAAAAATCTCCAAAGAGCTTCAAGATCTCCAGTAAATTAATATGTTACACCAATTTTAAATTAGATTGCACACAAATGAATTACACCAGGAAATACTTTAACTTGAAAAAATCAAGATTACTTCCTAATGGCACAGTGGCATTTTTTTAGTCATGATGTCTTCAGTATGAGTTCTTATTGTGGGATATCAACATTTAACAAAACAGTCTGAGCAACCTCATCATGATTTAGATCCATAGAGACAGTGGCAGGAATTATATTATATGTTATTTTGTATATGTTCAGTACAGTGCCATTCAATCCATAGCTATGATTTAGCACAATGTTAAAAAAGTAAACCATAGACTTGCCCGGATATGGAGATGTAGCTGTAGACAGCATCAGAATCTGCTGAGGCAAAAGCCATTTATTCCTAACAGGATACATTTCTAAAGAGAGGACACACTGAGGAGTAAAAAAAAGTATTAGAAATTTGTTCACTTTTTATGCAGTGTTCATGTCTGACAGTTAAGTAATCTATCTACTCTTTAGTTTTAGGTTACACAAATAACAACCTGAGCTAAAGTTCTGGACTGAATTTATTGTTTGTGAAAAGCAGTTCTACTTACAGGCAGTCCCCAGGTTACATACGAGATAGGGACTGTAGGTTTATACTTAAGTTGAGTTTGTATGTAAGTCAGAACAGGTACATTATTTTAATAAATGCTATTGTTGACCGACTATAACCAAGTGCTCTGCCAATGAACAATGGAGTTTCACCTCTCTCTGACCTTTTAATTATTTCTACTTTATTTTCAATGCTGATGGTTTTTCTCTTCTTTACTGTATCACCAGCACTTGCATCTGATTTGTGTTTCAGAGACATTCTCGAAGGGTGAAGACAAAAGGTTAAGATGAGCTCTTCTGCACAGCACTGTGCGCACTATCACAGCAGGAAGGCACCCATCGTCAACACGTCTGATGTACTGACAAGAGACAACTTCCTGCTATGTGCGTAACAGTACAAGCAGGCTTGCTATTGAGAATGAAGGGGGACAGTGAGGGGTGGTTCACTACCCGCCCACCACACAGCCACCTCCACTACAGTGTACTGCCTGCTGCGTCTGCCCACCGAGAACGAACACGGTGTGGCCAAAGACGGGTAGTGAATCGCCCAAAACCACCCCCATTCAACAGGCAGCCACCCAAGGCACACTGCAACCGCCGCCCCATTCACCCTTAATGGCCTCTGTTCAGCCACAACCGGGTCACCGCTTGCAGCATTACCAGCCGCCCACTGAGAATGAATGGGGCAGCCATGTGTGGTGGGCGGGCGGTGAAACACCCCCCTCCACTCTCCACTCCATCCAGCCTGCGTCCAGTCGGGAGCAGTAGCTGAGGTGGTGTAGTGGGCGGGCAGTGTACCAGCCCATCAAGCCTCCGTTCTGCGCATGAGTGATAGCTGTGGCCTCGTGACTATGGACCACGGGTCACTGCTTGCTGTCGGGAGCCGCCCGAGGGACACTACACTGCACGAGCAACGAAATTGCCCCCCTCCAGTCACCCACTGTTTGCAGTGTCCCCAGGCTGAGGATGATGGAGCGGCAGTTACTGAGGTACATGCGTTGCAGCTGCAGCCCCATTTGTAAGTCGTAGGTCGGATGTCCGTAACCTGGGGACTGCCTGTATTTATACTTGAGGACCAACAGCACTCACCAGGATCTTCCCATTATAAAGCATATTATTTTGATTTACAAGCTCTTGAGTAACTCTGCTTAGATTATTATAGTTTTAATAAATGCTCTCTGAGTAGTAAATACATGTGTTTTTGTATGAGCAGTATATATATTGTGTGTATGCCTATATGGTGGATTCAGAAAATAGTCAGGCCCCTCCACTGTGTTTGAGCGACACGGGTATGCTCAAAAAATAGACGTGTTAAGCCACAAAATGTGCACGCAGGCACTGCAGTTCGCAAGCATTGGTACCAGAATGCAGCCACAAGTATGCTGCAGAGCTACAGCGTATCTTTATGTGAAAACAGCAGTGTCAGATTGGGGGTTAGGGAAGGATCTTGGACACAACTGAGAGAATGAAAAGTGAATAAAAAAAAAAACTAACCTTTACAAGTATCATAAATTACACTGGCTGTTACACACTGAAATCAAATGTATGTTTTTATTTTAAAATAGTAGGAATAACGGCAGTTTACTTTTCAAGAGAGAATCGTGTGGGATCGAACTCATGACCTTTTGATTACTAGTCAGCAGCTGATACCATTACGTTACCATGGCAGTTGTGATATGTACAGTATGTGTCAATGTGGCATGCTAAGGCGGCTTTTTTTCTGCAGTTATATATTTGAATAAAAGCATACTTGCTCTGTTATATTTGTACCTTTTGTGAAAGTGTTAATTTGATATTTGGACTTCAGGCTTCATACATTATATAGTTTATGCCTACATTTTGTCATTTACTACTATAATATGATAAAAGTTTCTGTTTTAAAAATGTGTTTATACGGATTACTGTAGAAACGGAACACACGTGAAATGCGTGTATTCCAAATAATGATCTATTATTTCCACTCTAAAACCCCACTTCACTCCCAGATAATCAATCAAGGCATGAGCTGGGAGAAGTTTGTGCACGTTCTAAGTCGGTGGGGGGATGGAATAGCCGGCTACTTGCAACTTTTCTTTATCAGCACATTTAGATTAACAAAAAACGCTGGCGGAGAGGTGAGAACAGTTTTAAGGATCTACGAGTTTTTTCATAGGCTCTGGTAATTCTAGTGTTAAATCAAGATAAGAAATTTGACAAATGAGAGGAGACCATTCAGTCCCATTTGTTTAGCTAATAGCTAAGCTGTCCAAATATCTCCAGATTCTTCTTAAAGGTTGTCAAGGTTTCTGTTTCAACTACATGTCTTGGTGGTTTGTTCCAGAATCCCACAACTCTGTACATCAAGAAGTGCTTCCTGGCTTCAGTTTTAAATGCACTTCCTCTTAATTTCCACTGATGTCCTTGAGTATCTGATTCACCATTAAGCTCAAAGAATGTTGCTGGATCCACCTTATCAATACCTTTGAGGATTTTAAATGCTTGGATTAGGTCCCACACAGTCTCCTCTGCTTGAGACTAAACAGGCTTAACTCTCCGAGTCTGTCAGAGTAGGACATGGCCTTCAGTCCTGGGATACACTTGGTTGTTCCACCGCAAAGCTCCAATGAATACTGATAGGTGGCCCGGAACATGCTCACATTTATAGAGACTGTACATAATTCTAAACATGAAACACATAACTCAGAAACAACAAAAATAAAACGTCAGCCCAATGCATGACAAGTGCATGTGCACATGTATGTAACACTACAACGGCAATCTTTCTTATAAAAGATACTCAAAGATGCAATGAGGCCATCAAACCCTTCAGTCTTTACATAAAAATACCAAAATCTGTAATTTGTATGTTTCTGACTTTTCTTATTAACTCCTGAAAATATGTTTAAGCATGCATTTTTATTTTCATCTGTTCCCTTTCCCAGAAAGGTAGTGTTCCTTTGTGCTTTGCAGGAGGCAGGCACGTTAGGGAAGGTGAATAAAGAAGTTCCTTGTAGGCAATAAGGCTCTTCCTTTTAGTTAGTGTTCAATTTCCGTGCTTCCGTGTTCTCCTGTCACTGTTAAAAATCTAGCCTAGTCAAATGAACAGGACCTTTTGGGCCACTTAATAAAAATAATTATTTTAGATTTCATGCTGTCTATGAATGGGATTGGAAGTTCATCTCACTGAAAAGGAAGAAAAAACTTTTTGCAATTTAGAATGCTGAATTTGTTTTTCTACTTTATATTTTAGATCTATTAGTTTAATGGCTTACTATTTGGTTATTTATAAGGTCTAGTGCATTTTCACTTGTTTTGCTCAGTTCCTTTAAGTAGTTTTGTAACACCTGTTTTAAAACAGCCCCCTAACTGATGGTTACTTGATTATTTTGTATGTTGCTATGGACAAAAGCATTTGCTAAACGAATAAAAGTAAATATGAATGTATTGGCTGAGACATCTGAATGTGATCCAAAAAGTTATCAGCTTCACTGGTTCTCTCTCAGTAACTCACTTAACCTGACAATGTTCATAATGTGGAAATTACAAAATAGTTGTTCTGTGCCTAACCTCTAAAGCACCTTTAGATAATGCTGCTTCTGCATATTACAAGTAGTATATGACGTGAAGTTTGGTTGTTTTTATGCAGTCTTGTTGCTGCTTTTTGTTTTTCTTGATACTATCTAGTGTTGCTAAAAGATGCTCAATATAAAGCTAACTAATGGATGCAAGTTAGCATTACTGACTTTTCCAAGCCAAGGCCTTTTCTAGAGACAGCTTTGCCGTAGGGAAGCATCATTTAATTTGCAAGCCAACAGGCCTCGCACAGGAGAATTTCTAAGACAAAGGCTTTAGAACTGCATGGCAGATTGTCATTGTAAAACCTCTTACAAATCCTGCCTCAAGGCGAAGCTAATGTTTCAGCCTTAGAGACAAAACTACATACAGCTACTACCCATTAAAGGCTTTCATATCCTTTTCATCCCAGCATTTAATGAAGGTCTGTTGGTTTCAGAATTTTATTTTTAAAATAGCTTTTTTCTTTGTTTCTGCAACCAAAATCTAATACTAGATTAATGAAAAATTACACAATTTGTGTTTTTTTTTATTTCTTTAAATTATTTATTGCATGAGCATGGTATTCCAGTACAACTAACCCTATGTGAACAAGTGATTACCTTATCTCATGCTATAGTCTAAAACGAGTGAGTTTTATACTGACCAGGCCTGCGGCCTATGGACAACCTCTCCCCAATGGGGCACCTAGTAGTTTGTAGACCGAAACCAATCAGTGGTGAAAAGAAATGAGTCACTGACATAAAAGCAAAAATTGAACAAAAAAATCTGTGTTTCTTTTATAGAGCTTAATAAATAATAAAAATGAAAATGCCCAAATTGTCTTATTTAAAAAAAAACACACGCAAAAAGAAAACACAGTCCATATCACACATCCACACAATCAATTAGAAAAACATATATTTACAAAAACATTTCCTTTCTTACCCTTTAGTTCTAAACACTCAAATAAAAGAAAATGACTTCTTCCAAAACTATTTACATTAAGACTGCCCCTCCACAAGCTCAAGGGCCTTTGTCTCAAACCTTAATCTCTTTCAGGTGTACTTGGCTCCACAACTGATCTTAGCAGAGCGATCTCTATAAGCTCCACACCTTCTGTCTCGACCAATCCCACTTTGCTACTCCTCTACCCTCAAATGAAGACTTGCACTGCATTCACTCATGTAGAACTCTACCTGTCCATCAAGCTGGCCATAGATGATTGCTCTTCTCACTCATTCTCTAGCTCCAGTAAGTGTGCCTCAAAATATTTCATCCCAGGACCTTTAACATTATGGCTTTCCTAAATATGGTTTTATTTATAAGGTAGATTCTCTAAACCATGGATGTCAAACTCCAGTCCTGGAGGGCCGCAGTGGCTACAGGTTTTCATTCTAATCATCTTTTTAATTAGTGATCAGTTTTTGCTGCTAATTAACTTATTTAGCTTTAGTTATAATTAACATGACTCAGGCCCTTTTGTTGTTTCTTTTTCCTTAATTAGCAGTCAAACAATAATGAGATACAAAATAAGCCAAAACATGACCAGCATACTGTGTCCATCATACAATATCTGAAAATAAAGAAAGGTGAAGGTCTCAGTAAGGCTGATCTCTCAGCTCATCAAAACATTTTGACAGTGTTCTTAGAAAAAACACAACATCAACAGTTTTGGAAATGTCTGCTGTAACAGAATGAGAGCAGCAACAAGCCTTGGAATTAAATAACAGGCTTAATTAATAGCAAGATTCGGCTTTTCGTTAAGAATCTGGTTGGAGTGAGATTGGCTGGAGTTTGAAGACCCAATTTAACTTGTCATCTGTTGGCTCATTTCTGCTTGGCTCCCATTTATTGAAGAAAAGAATCAATTCAGAGGACTGAATCCTTAAAAACAGGGCTATTAAAATGAATGGAAAAGGAGTTAATTAGCAGTGAAAACTGGCGACTAATTAGGAGAAGGGTTAGAATGAAAACCTGCTGCCACTGTGGCCCACCAGGCCTGGAGTTTGACACTCCTGCTCGAAACACTAAAGCCTGCCCTTAAAAGCATAGGTGGAAAGGTTACACCTTAAAGGGCAGGTGGCAGAAGGACAGCCTTTAAGAGGACAGTTGAAAAAACAACCAGGAGACAAAGGTTTTGGCCAAAGGAATAGTCAAAAACAAACAGAAGTTGCTATCCAAAATTCAAGACATAACAACAAGATCAACATGCTAGGCTAAAGGTACAAGTAAAAAGACAGGCAAAAGTAAAAGAAAAAAATCAGTAAGCAAAGTATAAAAGCAACCATGAATCAACCATACATTTTTTTAAAATATCCCAGTGCTATGATAACTGGAGTGTTGCACTGCCATCTTTTATTTGCTCACAGCCATGACATAATGATTCACAACCAAAATTGTCACAAAAAAAAAATGGCATTGAGAAAAATGAAATTAGGCAGAAACAAGTATAAAATCATGGCATTCACACAAAGTGGGTTTAAGTATATAAAATTATATAAGTATATAATTAACAACATAAACCAAAAAAATGTTTTTACCAACCTCCTAAACCTGGCCGTAGCCTGTTGTCATATCCATCCAGAAGTCTGTCAAGGATTCGTGTAAAAATTGTGATGTTATCTTTGCCATCATCTGGTAAATCAGCATCGTGCCTTCCAGATCTAAGGGGAGGAAAATAATTCCAGGTCATGACCATGTGGTTTTGTTTATGAATACCTGATAACAATGACATTATTAGATGGTAAAATATTACCTTAGGTGTGCTGACCATAGGACCGGCTTTGAATAAACAGACATTTTTGTTGGAACATCTATGCAAAGAATATATGTGTTTTATAACTGTATTACTCTGTCTACTAAACATTGCTATATCCTTACCCTACCCCTACCTCTCCAAACTAGAAAATACTCTTTTATTGACTTGTGTTGAACTACTGCACTGCCATTTTCAATAGTCTTCAACACAAAACACCCCTAAATTATAACAGAATGAAGAACATTTTTCCAGAGTCCTAATCTGGACCAGTTCGAATGACAACAACCAATTTAACAGACTTCATTTTTCATTTTTTAAACATGTACTATTCATTTAGAAATGTAGAAAATAAAGCAAGCAGTAGAAATCAGAAACTCTGTATGTATGATTTCTATATTATTTTCCATCAATGAATCACCAAAGTAAACATATATACATTTTTCAACAGTTGTATTTAAGTAGCCATAGATAGAAAGATAGAGAGAGAGAGAGAGAGAGTACTTTATTTGTGGGGAAATTTAGCATTTTGCCAAAGCTCAATAAATATTATAACAAACAATAACATTCCCCCATTAACTACTCACCAGAATTACTGAAAAAAAGACAAAATTCCAACTGGGTTAAAGATAAAAAGAGCAGTCTCAGAAACAGTGCCAGTGAACCATTATGCAGGCATATTACTGTTGGAATAAAGGACCCCCAGCAGCATTTCTTGACACACTTCTGCTGAATAATTCATTGGCTGAAAGGCCTCAGTGTTAGTGTGTCAGAGAGAGGATGTGCAACATTGTTCATAATGGCACTCCATTTTGTTTTAATTCTCTCCTTTGCTCTACTACTCCAGGGGGTCCAGAGTGCCTCCTACAACTGAGCCTGCTCTTTTAATTAGCTTGTTGATTCGATGGACTTCTCTTCTACTGATGATACTAGCTCAGTACACCAAAGCATAGAAAAATCACACTTGCCGTCACAGTTTTGTAGAACATGTGAAGAATTTCACTACCCACATTAAAGGAATGCCACCTCCTAAGAAATAAAGAGCCTGCTCTGTCCTTTCTTATACAGTTCCTCCGTGTTACAAGACCAGTCCACCCAGTCATTGATATGGACTCCCAAGTACTTGTACAAGTGGGCAACCTCCAAATTCACTTCCTGAATGGTGAGCAGAGGCTCTTTGGGGTGGTGAAAGTCAATAATCAGTTGTTTGGTTTTGCTGATGTTGCAGACAATTCTCTTTGCCCCAAGAAACAAAGCTCTTCATCTTACTTCTGTCCTGTCTCATCCCCTTTATCAATACACCCCCTTAAGTGCAGAATCATATGATAATTTCTGCAAGTGACAATAGATAATTTTTATTGTCCACAAGTGGAAATCTATTCTGTTTCAGTCTGCAAACTCAAACAGTATAGGACACAAAAACTCAGGCATGCAGTAAAAGGATAAGATAAATAAGACAAAAAAGATAGAAGGCATGCTAAAATAACACAATAGTAGCCAGCAACACTTTAAGTTCATGCTAAACCTATTTTACTTTGTTTATTTTTTAAGAAAAAAATTCTCATGTTGCCATGTCACTTTCATCTTACAAAGATTTTGATCACAGCAGGGATGAAGCTGCCTCTATCCCAGTTATTCGAATTTTTGGAGTCATGTATCTCCTAACAGAAGGCAGGATCTGAAGGCAGCAGTTCAGATAGTATGTATTGTTCTCTGTAATCTTGGTGGATTTCCTCTCCAGTTATGCGTAAGTCAGGGTAGCTCATTTCAGGCAATGTTTGAAGTTTCTGTTTTGGAAATGGAGACCTAGCTCAGTGCCAGGGTGCTTGTTATTCATGAATGAGTTTATAGATTAAACTCCTAGCAGCTCCATCGTTAAATGTGCAACCCTGAGTAAAAGACTTAACATGCCATTGCTGAAATTGCAAAAAAAAAAAAAACTTGAGCAATTGTACTATTGTTTCTTGTATTGTGCATCTTTTAAACTATCTAAAGGTATATATGAAAAATGTAAAAGTGTACAATGCCACATACAACTATAACCACACTAAACATCATGTTCTTCTGAAGCCAGCCATTTCGCTGTCCCTAAATTCAGCTGGTCACAGCTATTTCAACTTTACAACATCTATGCAGTTGAATACTCTCACCAGGGGAATCTGTAAGCCTCCCTTTGTGCTGAATCTTTAAATTTCATTCTAAAATCTACCCTGGACTCTGCTGTTCTTAAAATCTTCAATCCTGTGATTTCATTCATATTTTTTTCATATCTAATATTTTGATGCAGATATTGTTGTACTGTATATTCTTGATGTCAATTATCTCTTTTTATGCACAATACATTCATATTTTTTTTACTTTTGCAGACTCTATATGTATTTGGAAAAATTGCTTTGTTTTATTATTCTAGTTTTACATTAGAAATTGCATTTTATTCTTGTTTGTCTTGTAAATACCTTAATATATATTGTGATGATATAAAATGACTTTCAGGAGCAAATATGCTACCAGGGACCACACAAAGTAAAACTGTCCGGGATAGGACAGAACAGAGGACAGTCCAAACAGGGACCAGCCAAAGACAGCAGTCCTTAACATGCCTGGGTGACAAGGCAGTAGCTCCCATGGTTTGGTATGCTCCACAGAGCTTAGAGCTTTTGAATAAAAACCTCTAAGGGCTGCAGAATAAAACACATTCCTTGGATAAAAGTGTTGGGATTACTTCACAATGTTAGAAGGCAAACTTTCTCGGCTGGCCAGTTGCAGCAGATGGTTTCATCCAAGGTATCAGAGAGAAAGCGAATACAGAAAGTTAAAATTAAAAGAAGACTAAAAGCCATTTAGACTGTGATGGGTGGTATACCAGAGGACACTTCAGCCTGGTGCTCCTGTAGGTATATAGGACTGATCGGACCCCTGATGTAACCTTGGGATAATAAAATCAAGAAGTAATTTGGAAATAGGTTTACTAGAAGGGACGAAGAATATTTATAACAGAAAACAATGACATATGGGAAGCGAGAAAGGAGAATGCTTTTGTTGACATACCCCCTCCATATTACGAGCAGCCTCTTAAGGATGAAGTCTATTCACTCAGTGACGAAGACTTTGGTTTATTTTCTCTATTTCCTTTCAAGCTTACAATCCTAACCATCATTCTTTTGTGCAGTTTACTAAATAAACACACTATTGTGAACAAATCCGTGTATTCTATTAACATTATTCTGTATTGAAACTGCATGGAATGGCAGTTTATTTAAGGAATTAGAATTATGAGATAGAAAGAGGTCAGGATAAACAAGCCAAGGTCATAACCAGCAGTCAAGTTCAAACTAATAAACTAGGACCAGGGGCCTCATGTATAACGCCATGCATAGAACTCGCACTATAACATGGTGTAAGCACAAAAGCCGAAATGTGCTTATGCACAGAAAAATCCAGATGCAGGAATCTGTGCGTACTCCAACTTCCACGTTCTTCCGCTACATAAATCCCGATCAGCGTGAAAAGTAACGCTCGTGCATGCGCTTTATGTAATGCCCCAACTCCTCCCAGAATTACGTCTCTTTGAATATACAAATCAATATAAATCGCCCTTTAGCTCAGCCTTCTGTGAAAAGACAATGGGAAAAGCACAGGGGAAAATATAAGAATTTCAGCGAATACCAAGTGGAGGCAAAGGAAAAACATACTATTTGTTTAATTAAACTGTGGTATAATCAACAAAAGAAGTTGATCGAGTGACATAATGTGTTGGAAAAACTTGAAAGCTCACGTTCACAAAATCGCACAGTGCCGGAAATAAAAAAGAAGTCACATATTAAAGTTGCCATGAAAAGGCGAGTTGTAGCCCACTGTTTGAGTGTCATATGAAAGCTTATTAGGGTACAGAGAAAAAAAGGCACACAGTGGAGGAAAACCACGAAATGTCAACTTCAATCTCGTCATTTCCACTTTAATCACGTAGTTTATTTTGTCATTAAAGTAGAACATCATAAACTTCATCTTAAAATTGTTTAATCAACCAGTTTCTCAAATCACATCGTAATTAAAGTAGCACGTTAAATGCTTCGTTTTGTATTTGATCTTCTATGTGCTCTATGTGTGTGAATCACTACTTGCTTCTTAAACCGGCTCTCTTCCTAAAACTGGACACAGAATCCATTACATTTGTGATATTACAGCTCTCTGAATAACTAAAATACTGAGATGTATACGTGATATCATTTTTATGATGATAGGAGTTAAAGCATGTTATTAAACATGAGTTTCACTCCGATGAAATAATTTATTGCAGCAGTACTCAGGGGCGGCTCTAGGCTTGTGGTGGCACTGGGCAGAGGAAGAATCGGTGGCTCCTTTGCCCACCAATGTCAGTAAGGTAGCTTATTCACGGTGGATGGCCACGTCCGTTGCAGACACTGCATAGCCGCCTCGTGCTCATGACACAAGCATTTAACTTTTGCTGAAATGTGTCGCTGCATTTTTAGCTGTGTTGTTATTTTCTCTTTCTGTTTTATATTCAATATATATTGGCGTAGCCGTCACTGCAGTCAGTGCTTTTCTTTCCCCAAGTAACCGATCGCCACACAATCAGCTCTGTAATAGAAGTTAAGCCATCTGTAAGCTTAGCGCCGATTCTTCAAAACGTTTAAGGAACATTGAAATATCTTCGTAGTACATGTTTAATTATTCTATCCTTCACGACACTCCCAGTGAAGAATATAGATTATTTAAATGAAGTTAAAGTTTTATCTGTATAATTTAATAAACATATTCTGCTGCATTTCACCTTAAAAATGATATTGTCATCATATGTAAATACGTGCTTTATAAAGTGGAGCAGGTTGTGCGATATTATAACTATAGTGCAACTTTACAGTGGGGTGATTGTACTTATAAGTACAAACAGTTCTACAAGGTGCAATTGATTGAGTGCATTTAAAGTTCTTGGGATGAAACTGTTTCTGAACCGCGAGGTCTGTACAGGAAAGGCTTTGAAACGTTTTGCCGTGGCTGAGACAGCGTGTCCTTGAAGCTGTATACTGATAATTCTCTTTCCCATCAGCTGCTGCTGTGATTCACACTCAGATACAGAGATATAAATACTCCGAGTCGTGCAGTGAGAGTAATATGGAAAAAGATGATCTGCTGTGGCAACTCCTAACGGGAGGAGCTGAAAGAAGAAGAAGAAGAAGGAGAAGTGAGAGTAACAACGCTAAAGCAGTTATGGTATTTGGAATACTTTGGCTGTTCCCTGGACCATTATATTGTTACAAATTAATTACAATCAGATGCGTTACAATAATAAACAATATGCGGTTAGTTTCAGTGTATTTATAAAGCCGCGTCAGGAAAATAAGGTGTAACCACACAGGAACAGTAGCACTGCTTTGACGCTGGGTGCCGCCAGTCTGCAAAACCAAGCAGAGAACTTGTGTACGACAAGGTATGAGGTACCGTGGAAAAGTGCGTGGCTTTACGCCAAGTGTAGGTTTAATACATCGCGATTTGAACGTGGAAAAGTTCTTACGCAACATTTCTGTGCGTATGCACCGTTTATACATGAGGCCCCAGGACATGAAACAATAATCATGGTCAAGGAACGGAGCAAAAGGATTAGAAACCCAAAGTTCACAAAACCAGAAATAGGACAAATGTCACCGTCAGAAACAATTATAAAAATTGTAACCAAAGAGCTTATAAAACCAGTAACACAGGTATATATTGAAAACATTGTTTTGATTATTTTATGTGGTTTTTATATATTTTTGGACACCAGATTAAAAGAAAAAACTATTTTACTCTATCACATTGTGTTTTTTCACAAAAAATATGTTTTAGCTGTCACACTATTATAAACTATCAGTATTTTATTCCATACCATTTTCTAAGCCAACTTAATCCTGAGCAGGGTCATATATCAATATTTTATTTTGGTTATTTGTTTGAATTAAATATTTTTTAATATTAAAATCTTTCTTTAAAGCAAAATATTGAGAAAATTAACTAAAATGAACATTGATGGTTGATATGTAAGGACCTGAAAATTCTACATATCTTGCTGGGTCAGCAATTAGGATAATTCCCAGGTTTTCTCTGTGATTTGGACAACAGATTCAGGAATTGACATTAGGATCAGAGGGAATGAACAGCTAGAAAAGAGCTGCAGCTTGGTGCCAAAAACATCATCACACCTAGCTTGGTGGACCCAGATAAAGTGCTGCTACCACCATTTCATATTAAGCCTAGTTTGATGAAGCAGTTTGAGTATTTGCGGCAAACGTTTCTGTGTTTGTCTGAGACTACATTGGGCATTTTAGACTGATATTAGACAACTGATTTCTGATGCAGAATTTGATGGTGCTATGAATGACCTGGACCGAGGTGTCATTCAAAGAACAACAACATTTATTTATATAGCACATTTTCATACAAAAAGTAGCTCAAAGTGCTTTACATAATGAAGAATAGAAAAATAAAAGACACAGTAAGAAAATAAAATAAGTCAAGATTAATTAACATAGAATAAGAGTAAGGTCCAATGGCCAGGGTAGACAGAAAAAACAAAACAAAACAAAAAAACTCCAGACGGCTGGAGAAAAAAATAAAATCTGTAGGGATTCCAGATCATTAGACTGCCCAGTCCCCTCTGGGCATTCTACCTAACATAAATGAAACAGTCCTCTTTGGATTTAGGGTTCTCACGGAAGGACTTGATGATGATGGTCACATAGACTTCTGGCTTTTAATCCATCCATCATTGCTGGAGCATTATGATGCTTTGAGTAGGTGGTGGTGGCGCCACACAACAGAAGACGTAGCACTGCCCTCACTTTGAGGAGTCAACCAAAATTCAGTTCTTAAGGAACACAGTTAAGAGCTCACCAACTAGCTGCCTAGCAAAAGTGCAAGCAGCTTTTATATCTAGGCTATAAAACTGCTCTTGCAGTCATTTGCTATATCCATGACTAAGACGCACGTTCAATCCACCTGATAGATAACTATCTATAATTAATGACCTTTTCAAATCTTTATCTTGAATCTGACATGCAGATTAGACATTTTATAAACATTTGGTAATAAGTCTGCCACACCACTTTCCCTAGCAACAACAACTTTAACATACTTCATGGCACAATGACAAGAAGCAGAATTAAACAGGCAAGTACCACAGTAGAGATGAACCAACAGAAAAAGAAACTCAACTGTTGAATCAGCACCATTATCTTCATTACTAAGTTGATTGTTCTGATCCAATACAACTTCTTTCCTGCAAGACTCTGACCTGTGTTTAATCACAATTGCATACAGGTATTAGGTACACAATGAACACTAGATTTCTATCAACATTTGGGCTCTTACCTCCAATTGTAAGTGGTACTTTTTATTCATGCAGCTGCATAGTCCAATTTATTCAACTTTATTTTTATAATAATTGTTCAATATATTAGTTTGCGGTTGTTTTTTTTTTTTAATGCACATAATATAAATTATTGTCATGCGGTTTACTCCTCAAATATCCATCCCCATATCTAAGTATACAAAAAAAGTCTAGAGGAGACCACTCTTGATTTTACTTAATTTGCCCTTAATTGTATCCTAATGACATAAAGTAGAGCAAAAACCCAGGCAAACAATATTGCCTTCTGAAAGGCTGTAACTACTTCAGGATCAAAACCACAAATTTGATCATTAGTACATAATGACTTAAGCAGAATAAAAAAATCATGATACAAACCTCACCAAGCCAATTGCAAAATCCAACGAAAATTACTCCCAAATAACATACATCAATGCTTTTTACATTACAATAAAAATTTACAAATCATACTTTTGAAATTTCTGCATTGAACCCAAAAATGGACACTGCCAAGAAACTTTCTAAATTAGGCAAGGAGTCCAACGGAAGACAGAAGTTGGCTGTTACAAAAAACCTTCAGTCACAGTGGGTCCCGGAAAAAGGTTTGGGATCCACCGCATTTAAAGGCATCATAGAATTCGATTTAGTAGGATTATGTGTACAGTCTTGTTATGTCACAGTAATTTACACATCAAAAATAAGATTTTAAATGGTGAAAAGGGCCAAGGTTTAAAATAAAAGAATGTAAAATGTTACCTAAGTAAAAACAGAAAGAGCATGCTCCGTATTACGCTGCGTGATAGGAGACCAAAAGTAAAACAATCACAAATTTTAGCACAAAGTAGCAGCAGTGGGCCGAAAGAGATTTTCACTCAGCTTTACATTAGTGTGTAAGGCATCATACCATACAGATTATAGTCAGTACACTAGAATATAAATTAAATGAGGGCATTTGATAAAATGACAAAAAGAATGCGTGTTGGAATATTCCAAATTATGATTCCATAACCAAATTAAACAATCAATGTGACGTGACACAAAGTACACCAAAATTATTTTTTGGGCGTTAATAGTGCAGCAAGAATTAACGTTAAAACACGATTATGGAACCTAGAATTTTAAATAATGAATCAGCGGGCGACAGAAACACGCCGAGAGAGGGGGCTGAAGGAGCAACTCTTTAAATGAGGGAAGAATACGGCAGGGCGGATCCTTAATCAAGAACGTAGAAATGTGTATCAATAAATTGATTGTCCCCATTTATTTAAGAAAAAAAACGTCATTAAATAAAACGCCGCTGCACAGCTGTCAGCTGTGTTTTCTACCGTTTTTAAACACTCTGCGTGCCGAAAACAATCCTTCACAACTTTCATCTTTAACGTTATAAAGTTAAAGTACAAAAATACTATTTTTAACAATAAAAAGGCAGAATTTTATTAAGAGAACCGTCAGCGCCTCTTTTGTTGATGTTGCAGGCACCGCTAAATAAACGACTGCTGCACGTTTTCTCACACTGAAACACAAAGCTCAGCTTTCTCGCAATCCAAATGAAATACAGTCAACCCTCGTTTATCACGGTTAATCCGTTCCAGACTCTGCCGCGATAAATGAATTTCCGCGAAGTAGGATTCTTTATTTATAAATCGAATATTTTCGCAGTTAGAGCATAGAAAACCTGTTTACGACCTTCTAAATACAGTAATCCCTCCTCGATCACGGGGGTTGCGTTCCAGACCCCCCCGCAATAGGTGAAAATCCGCAAAGTAGAAACCATATGTTTGTATGGTTATTTTTATATATTTTAAGCCCTTATAAACTCTCCCACACTGTTAACATTATTAGAGCCCTCTAGACATGAAATAACACCCTTTAGTCAAACGTTTAAACTGTGCTTCATTACAAGACAGAGATGGCAGTTCTTTCTCACAATTAAAAGAATGCAAACATATCTTATCTTCAAAGGAGCACCGTGAAGAGCAGATAATGTCAGAGAGAGCACTCGCTAAGAAAAGCAAACAATCAAAAAATCAATACGTGCTTTTAAGTATACAGAAGCACCACGATAAAGCGGCATTTTGTAGAGGAGCGTCCTATCTTCTAGGCAAACAGCCACTGTGTAAACAGCTTCCTCTGCTCACACCCCCTCCGTCAGGCAGAGAGAGTGAGAGAGACAGAGAGAAGCAAACAAAACAAGCGCCACGCGGGAAGCATATCTTATAGCATTGAGGAGTTTTAGTTAATATGTAATACATGCTGTGATTGGGTAGCTTCTAAGCCATCCGCCAATAGCGTCCCTTGTATGAAATCAACTTGGCAATCAAACTGAGGAAGCATGTAACCTAAATTAAAGGACCCATTGTCCGCAGAAAGCGGCGAACCAGCGAAAAATCCGTGATATATATTTAGATGTGCTTACATTTAAAATCCACGATAGAGTGAAGCCGCGAAAGTCGAAGCGCGATATAGTGAGGGATTACTGTACTCACTACTCACAAAGAAGTAGTTTGTACAATTATTGGTAACAAAAAAGTGCATAGATTACAAAGGAACTGTGAAAAGTACAGTATATCAGTTAAGATTATGGATTTGGGCTGTAATACAAGCCTCCAAGTTCACTTTTTGGATTCTCATTTTGATATTTTCCCTGAAAATCTTGAATTGAAGCGCAGGGTGAAAGATTTCATCAGGAAATCAACAACATGAAAAGAAGGTACCAGGGACTTAGGGGTGTCAGTATTATGGCGGAACTGGATATACCAGAAAAAGTATATGTACGATGAGTTAAAAAAATAAGAAGTGGCAAAAACTAGGGAAGTTATAAGTAAATCACTGAATATGCTTTCTCTGCATATATGTTTCAAAATATTAGATTGACTTAAAAATTTCATTTTAAATTAATTTTAAATAATATTGTATACATGAACAAACCGAGTAATTTGTTACATTTTAATTAAGTTTCTTTGTTGTTAAATGTAACGTGATGTAAAGTTTTAATTATATTTTTTATGTCTTAATGCAATAACAATAACTATTCACAATTAAAACTATTTTTATGAGTTTCATGTTGTAGAGTTTTAGAATGAGTCTGCAAACTTGGACAAACCAGGATGTCCAAGGGGATAACCGTTATACTCCTTGAGCTGTGATGCCATGACATCCATGACCCCTGATGTCACTCCTAACAACCACATAGCAACCATCAACACCAAACTCTCAAAATGGAAGTGCAAATAGAAAAAAAACTAAAACAAAATCTTGCCATTATGGGATAAGACAAAAAATTAGCAGCACAGGTAAAGATGTGTGAAACAAAAAAATAAATGTGACCATTGGATTCCAGGTTCTCTAAAACCTGCAGATTGATATGTAAATTATTTCTGGTGTCCCAGGAACCATTCAGAACAATTTAAAATGAGAGTGAAATCATGACAAGAATATAGCAAAACAAGGGAATGCTCTCCTGTTACATGTGGTTGATTAACCCGATTAAGATGTCGTGCAGGTTAAAGTCACAACAAGACAAATGAAAAGATTACAGTAACATGTCTGAATGACTTGTTTAATGATTTTTTATTACAAGGCCTGATCTGTTTGGCCAGCTGAATTCTATATTCAGAAAACAAGCCTTGAAAACTACAAGGTTGCAATGATAAAGATTTAATTGCTGTACTTAATTAAAGAAGGAGTCACAACAACAGCAGTGACTTAGTAATTAAGGAAGTGCCTTGGCTAAATATAATACTTATTTTCCATTTCCCTGAACTTTGCAATGAACTGTTGATTTCATCTTCCTGGGATTTTTTTATACATAAACTCAAGGTTGTTCAGTGTGTGAAATGCTTGAGAAGTAAATAAAGTAAACAATTTGCTGGTAATTATTTATCCTCTTTTAATAGCACCAGTTAAAGCATAGGCTTTTTTTTCTTCTGACAAATATTACTGTAAAGACAGGTATTATTACCCAGCTTTTGGTTTACCAAGCTGAAATAAAAGGCTCACATAATATTTATTTGGCATCTCCTTTTTAAAAATTAATCAATAGGTTAAAAAGTCTCTGAAATGCTGGCTCTTGTAGAGTTGAATGAGTCGTATTCTAAAGATTTGACAGAAATTGAGAAAATGTGATAGTTGGAAGTTTTTCATCACCATGTATAATAGCGAGACATTGTCACATGACTGTGCCACACAAGTTTCTAACAGGGACATGTGCGCTAGTGAATGTGCTGTTGTGACAACTCTCTAGTTAAATTCTAGTTTACTTGTCGTTGGAAAGCCATTGCCTCCAACATAAAACTGTTCTGTTATGAAAAAAAGAATCACAGGACAGTCAAGATGTGGAAGCCAAGAGATTTTTCCAAAACACATATTTTAGCAAAGCATGCTTACTTAAGAAGGTAATGTACAAACAGTCCTCTTTGAAAGTTTCTGAGCCTTTTTTATAGGCTCTTATGTGTTAAAGTTCTGTTGTGGATTTTTTGTTTAATCCAAACTATCTCTTACTTGAGTAAAAGAATGGATATATATCTACAGATGTACTAAAGTCAGTCAGTCAGTCATCTTCCAACCTGCTATGTCCTAACATAGGGTCATGGGGGTCTGCTGGAGCCAATTCCAGCCAACACAGGGCGAAGGCAGGAACAAATCCCTGGGCAGGGCGCCAGCCCACTGCAGTACTAAAGTGGAACTGCAATAAAAAAAAATGATCAAAAATAATTAACCTACATGCAAAACTAAATGAACCACAAGATTCATTAGCTGTGTGAACAAGGTAATTATAAAAACCAATCACTGGGTTAATGCCAAAGAAGCACGTTATTAAATAAAGATAATATACCAGGTTAATTTGGTCTTATTTATAAAATTACTGTAACATATGATCCCACCATCTAAAGAGACCTCCGATGACCTAAGTGGTAGGGTTGTAAGTGGTGATCAAAGTGAAGAGATTTGAAAAAACGACAGCAAAACTTTTTAGGATTCATTAGTTTGCTGTTAAGCAAGCAGTTTATAGCATGGTGGAGAAAATTTAGGGACACAATGACTGTACATAAAGGTGGATCAATAACATGACTTTCCTAAACCCAATTAATTAAATTCAGAGTCTCATGGTGATGGAGCCAGCCCCGGCAGCCCTGGGTACAAGGCAAAGGAAAACTGGTCGAGATTGGGTGTTTTTTTAAATTGCCTCAGAAACGTGACAGCAAGAAAGCTAATTCTAATGTCTAAAAGAACCCTAGGACCACAGAATACAATCTCCAGACCTCTGTTGTTTCACCCGAGATTCATTTGCATGTCTCAACACTGCAATAGAAGTATAACAATGGGTTTATTGTGGCATTAGCTAAGATTGTATATTTTCTATCAAAATAGAAATCATTTCTCTTGTCATGACTTTATTGGTGTATTCATAAAAAAGGCCATTTAATCAAATAATTAACATATATTTTGAGGGACAGAGTCAGGGTCAAACTAAGCAAACCATAGTGAATTTTAAGAGCTATTTGAGATATTGGTTTAATTTTTTTAGACCTTTTTGAGATATTTTATTTCTTTTAGCTTTAGTCTTCCCTTTTAATTAGAGTTTAGGTGAATATTGATACAAAAGTATGCTTCTTTATGATTGCTGTTTTCACATTATGCACTGATTTATCGGCAGCAACTTGTCACACAGTTCTGATTAAATCATTGCAAACATTAACATAAGGACTAAAAAAATACCAGAACTAATTAATGAAAAATAAAACATATAACAAAAATGAAAGTCATGCACAAAGGTTGTGTTTGCAATGAGCTTGTTGAGTAAGCTCAAATGAATAAATTGAAAATACTAATAGAGGTTTAGCTTTTATAAGACATTAAATAATCAAATGAACAAACTGAAAATACTAATAGAGATTTGGTTTATAATAAAACACGTTAAATAAAGTTTTTCCATGTTTCCCATAAATATTGCATGTAAAGTTTAAGATTTCCTTGTTATCAGTGTGCCTCTTTTTAGGCAAAGTATAATCTGGGGAAAGTGACAGTAAATTTGTTTTATCTATTCTAGAGAATATGTGGTGTTTATTTCATAATATTTAATATATTACAAATTTAGTTGACTTAACTGACAGTGTACTCAAGTTATCGTGTTTACATACACACACACAGACAGACACACAGGCATAATTCCAAAAATTGTATTTTCGGACTCAAATCTCGAAATCAAACTTTTGGACGATTACAATACTTTCCCTACGAGAAAGTCAATCAGACTCAGGGAGGTCTAAAATGTAGAGAATTTTTAGGCAATTACAATACTTCTCCTATACTTTGTATACAAGAAAGCAAAAAGTTAAATAAAAAACAAAAATAAAAAACTGATATTGGGTCTGCCTAAAGTGAGGGTCTATATTTATCACTTCTAGATCCACATTAAGTAGTTTCATTTTTCTGCCTTCGTGTCAATTAGCTTAGAAAATTCAAGTTTGCAAAAACACAAAGTAGGAAATGGCAGAAAATACTTAACAACTTTATCTGATTAACCTCAATATATTTTGAAGCCATTTCCAAGGACTGTTCTTTGTATGAATGTGAGAGGGTCTTTGGTAGCGTTTGCCCACTTGTTAAAGGGTTCCTTATCCAAACAAAGGGATTGTCAGATTCAAGGAAATACTGAGAAAGGTCTTCCTACAGACTTTCCAACTGGTGCCTCATATACATTTCATTAGCCAAGTTTATTGGTAATTTATGAAGAGATTTCCAAGACATTTATACTACTAATGAACAGATCACAGATTTGAGAAATACCAATGGTGTTCAGATTCCAGAAGGACGCTTGCTCAATACAATAATGCAGGTTTTCTTTATCTATCATATCCTGTTACAGGTTGCCTACTATACATTAAAGATTTATTTGTCCATATATTAAGAACCTTCTCAAAGCTCAAAGAACCAATGTCATATGAAGAGAAGCCTTTCCCAGTATGAAATGTTTTGTTGTCGAGCAGTAATTCTATGAGGAAGCAGCACCCCCAGAAAAGCGCCTTTAAAGAAGCTTTATATTTTAACAGGATAGTTGAATGTCTGTGCACAGGCTGGTAGAATACACAACTACTGTGTACTTCTTTGTTTATTGTACTTTGTATCATACAAACACTAAAACATGAACCAAATTCATAATGTCAGTGAATTCATCATCTTGTATTACTTGGTAGTGACTCTGCTAGACTCATTTTCAGCTATTTCTAAGATTCCATAATGACCAGTGTTACTTAGGAAAGTAATATGATCTCTAAGTCTTACTGTCAGTTGGCCAATCACCGACACAGCTCTGGATTTTCTTATGAAGTATGCCAAATTATATACGTTTCCAAAACTTTTATTTTTACACTACTATCACATTGTGCATTATTTCCTGGAGAGTTTGAAAATGTTTTCATTTATTTAAAAATAAACTTCATTAGGCTTTGCTTGGTATTCTTTATTCTAAAAATGTGAATTTTATTTGGATGGTTCATATTTCTTATCTTTGAGTGTTTCACAACAAATCACACTTAGTGGAATAAATTAATCTATAACATCGCAGTTCATGAAAATTCAAATCTAAGATAGGATATAAGATATTTGGTGCATTTTTTTATTTCTTTTAAATTAATCCTGTTAATAAACATACATATTTTGCTGTGTGTTTTTTAGGTTCCCAAAGTTGATTAGCTACTGAGTTGGCAACACAGGTTCCAGCATGAGCCAAACACGTAACAAAGAAATGTCTCAGATCAAAAAGTTTATTTTAAAAAGTTTAATGAAAGTTTAAAAAAAGAACAAATCACAAAAATTCAGAATAAAAGGAAAAAGGAAAAAAAAAGGTTTCCTCATAGCTTTTTCTCATTAAACTTCAGTTACGTTCTGTATTTAAAAGTTGTTACTTTTCTATGGCAAACTTATAGGCTTCACTTTAGTACGTTAGTACATTCAATACATTCAGTATGGTTTGACACTGCCCTCCATGCCTTAGAAACTGCAAAGCAGATCATAAACTGAACTAGTATGTAGTCGGAATGATAAAAAAATATGACTCCATTTTTTATTTAGCTTGTGGGGTTTATAACCGAACCTCCCATTGACTATGCACTAATATATAGGCAAACATTTTAACTTACCTAAGGAAATGCTTCTATCAATTTAACATAACCTAACTAACTAACAAGTGGCTCTTACACAAATGGTCCATATTCTTTAAAGATGTCATCATGACAAAAGTCTGAGGCAGATACAGTATATTGCTATGTTCTATCAATATCATTATATCATTTTTTTTCCTGTTACACATTTCAGCCAGCAAATCATATTAAAGGCTGTAAGAATTTCAAATGAGAACAATTTTGTTAATTAAGAGGCCATACTTCCAGATGCACTGGTAATTAACTCTGTATAGTTTTGCATATCTTCTATAAAGACAAAAGATACCATGAACTGAGCCTTAGTGTTGTTGTCAGTAAGGACACCAAGTGTGCAATGTCAAAAGTCAGCCTTTAAGCCAATTATGTTGTGCAAACTTTTGGTAACACCAACTTCTCTCCTTCTACACTTTCAGTGTCAACAAATGAATGTGAACACATTTGTTGTTATACAAACTATATATTACACTGTGGGCATATTTCTTATGTATTAAATTGCCTTCTGAAGCTTAAACATTATGACAAAGTTAAATATAAATCTCTCCCATGTACTCTTTGAAAATCTATTGCATACCCTGGGGGTACCCAAACCCCACTTTAAGAAACACTACTCTACTTCACTGTTAACTGGTCTTACCTTAGCTTACAATATTTTAATACATCACATTAACATTTGTAAATTACTTGACATTTAGCATTTTATTTTTATTATGTTTGTAAATGTGTACTTTAGAGAGGTCTATTCTCCAATGAGAAGGGCAATTGAGATGAATTAAAATTTGAATAAACAAAGTACATTTATCTGGTGGATGCTGCTTTTAGTATCCCACCTACTGCTCTTTCTGACATAATTGATGTTTCTTTGAGCAGCTGATAAAAAAAGTCATTATTTATGAGCTGTATGTGCAGAATGTGCTCAATATTTAATCTTTGAGTGCTAGCTGTCAGAAAGGTCATAATTAAAATCATTTTTTATACTTTTCACATTTTTTGGCTTTCTTTCACATCATTGCTATTGCTTTAATTCAACAAAGAGGTACATATTATTCTCCTAGGGACATCTCTGGTGTTTTATACTTTGTATTTTATATAAGTTTTTTTTTTTTATCTGCCGCCATTCTTAAATATACACTATTGATTTACTGTCAGTTTTGTTCATCCTAACTCCCGCCAGTGAAGCATGCAATGACATCGAAGAGTAAAAAAAGCATTTGTATGCTACAGTTTAAAAAATATAACCATATATTGTAAATTAGCACGTTCTTAACTTAGCAAGGTGATGAACAATTTTTCCTCCTATGTCGGCAGTAATCAGTCATCCACATAACTTATTTGCTTGAGCATTATTAATTTGTATATACAGCTACATGTTAGAAACTCTTAAGTAATGAATGACTATACAGAACATATGAAGTGTAAGAGTTTATAATAGAACTTTCAAGTCCATATTTAAAAATTGCCTAATTAATATTTCAATTGTATCAGTCAAATAAGAGAGTACAATTCTAAAAGTTACCTGGGTTAAGTTCTAGAGTCAGTCCAATATGTATTCTGAATGTTATTGTTTATTATTTAATTCCTTTATTTAATGAAAACCTAGCCATGAGCATCTGCACTTTGCATGACTGCGGTCATTTTTCAACATGATTGCATGAATGCCTTTTGAAAATGTCTTTAGCATATTTCTATGTTTAGTATGTTTACAAGAAGATAATTTTTCTGTTGTCAACTTTCACAGATAGTTAAGTAAACTTTTTTTGATGTTTTGGTTTAAGTTAATCATTGATATTTGTTTTTATGATTTGTTTGGTTGCTGATTTGCCATTATTTCTTAGGTTTCAAGATGTCTATGTAATTGTCAGAGGACATCCAGTACTACACTCTGCTAAAGACCACCAAGGAACATGGTTCACCTGCTGTTCTGATTCTTTTTCAAAAGCAGTACTCTGGGAATCACATTTTTCCTCTATACTTCTAAGTTTCTTTGGCCTCTTTGCTTATGATTAGATTTTAACTTTCCTGAGGATATTTTTTTGACTTTGTCTTACTTGGACAGGCAGAGACAGAGAGGCAAAAATGTTAAAGGTTCATTAAACAAAGCTAAGAAAATTGTTAGTCGGAAACAGACTGGAGTCAAATACCAGAAAAACGATAAATCCAAAAATAACCAAAATCCAAAACACTAGCTATGATATAAAGTCAAAAAACAGAGCAATTCCTCACTCTTTAAATAGATTTAGCTCACCAACTAATCAGTCTTAATCACTGGTATGATTTTTGTACTTCATGCAAATCTTGTTTCTGTACATGTTGCTGGGTTTAGAATATTTTTTCTATGTGTACATTTTTACAGTCTATCATATAGTCTCTCTATTCATCCACTCCACTCTACCATTCACTTTGTTCTACCTCTTTAGCCTTCAAGTATGGCATACTGTATATATTAGACGCTCTCTGCATTTATTGTTAATTATGTGTCATTGTTAGCCCCTTGTGATGATGTATTCAATGAATGGTGCTGTTTAAAATAAGGATTGATTTGATTGATTGGCACACTGGTAAAAAAGCAGAAAACTTCCAAATTTGCCCCACTAAACATTCTGATAAACAGATTGTGCCAATGCGCCCAAATCATAAAGCAAAGCATTTTCAAACATTGCCTTTGATTTATATTTTACAAGGACACGACTAGTGTTGCACTTTAATGTATTCATTATTTCTAAACCTACGTTCATTTCAGTTTGAATTTTTAAATGTATTAAACTACTTGATGGAAAAAAGCTGAATTTGCACAGTAAATACACAGTAAGATTATCTTTGGTTATTTTGAAGTGTATAAAGGTTGAAAAATAAATGATTATAGTGATAAAATAATGACTTCTTTATGAGTAATTTACCATTAGAGTGTGAAGATATTCTGTATATAGCTGAGTGAAATCAACCTCTTAAAGTCGAGAGTCTTGTTCAGCTAGAGCTCTTGAATGTTTATGACATTATGTTCAATCTGTTATGTGTATTCAAAGACCTCAAAGAATATTTTGATTTGAATTCAGTTGAACCAATTTAACATTTCAACAGAACTTTCCTTACTTACCCATGGTGGCAATGTTAACTGAGACCCTGTTCCAAAAGGCACTTATTTACTTTATGTATGGTATACAATATAACATTTTCTGCATAATGCATCAAATGGGGATCAGCTTGGCGGCACGGTGGCAGTGCTGCTGCCTCACGGTAAGGAGACTTCCCGGGTCCTCCCTGCGTGGAGTTTGCATATTCTCCCCGTGTTTGCGTTGTTTTCCTCCGGGTGCTCTGGTTTCCTCCCACAGTCCAAACACATGCAGGTTAGGTGTATTGGCGACTGTGAATTGTCCCTAGTGTGTGCTGTGCGGTGGGCTGGCACCCTTCCCGAGGTTTGTTTCCTGCCTTGTGCCCTGTGTTGGCTGGGATTGGCTCCAGCAGACCCCCGTGAACCTGTAGTTAGGATATAGCATGTTGGATAATGGATGGCTGGGGATCAGCTTTGGTAGCTTGTTGTGCACAGGGGTCTGAATCGACATTAGTCGTGGTTGAACTGCAGTGCTATAGAGTTTACATCCATTGATAGTTGCCATCTCTAGTGGAAATATTAAGCATATTACAAAATCTGAATTTTTGTATTAGATACCAGTACCACTGAGATTATAATTTGATACCATGGAAAAAATGGTACATCCAATGGCTTTTTATTAAAAGTAACTCCAATTTTCAAATGAACAATATTCTGTTTTTTCTGTAATAGAATATAAAATATATAAATACTAACAGTAACAAAAGCTTTAAAAAAAGTAGTATTGGTGTAACCATCAAACCATCAAAATTAGTATTGGCATTCATAAATATCAAAATCCATTACAGGGTTTGGAATTTAAAGTAAGACAGACATAGGGATTCCTCCAACAACAAGGGCAGGTGGGTGTGATGTTATAATCTTAGGGGGATTTCAGTTTTGGGTTTATAAAAAGTGATATCATCCTGAACTAACTGATTTATCATAACATGTGCACATTGTAAATTTATTCTTTAACATTTTCTCTCCAGTAGCTGCAAATACTGTTTAAAATCAGTACTAAAACTAAAAATGCAAACATTATTATATCTGTATTATTGAATTAGTGAGTTCCAAGATAATTTAGGCTATTTTCATTTAAAGAAACTCAACTTTTGTTTTCTAACAAAAGGCTTTTTTGTCAGAAAATCATTCTGTTAAGTTTGTAATCATTTGCTATTGTAAGATTTTAAAAAAAAAGTATTGAAAAGTAAGTTTTAACAGATGAGTAAAATTCAGCCAAATTTTAAATGTCACAAACTCCTGGTGCTTTAATTGTCCAAATCCGTACCTCCTTTTGTATATTTGTCTAAACTTTAAAGCTTCCTGTGTGAAATCAGACTTGTCAGTTTCACCTTAATCCATTATTTTAGAACTCTTGTAAAGCAGCCTTTGTTGTGATTGTCAACTAATTTTAGCAATTCAAAGATTAGTGCTTATGTTAGCCACATTTTAGGGGATACACTTGTGAAAGTTGCTTTCTTCAGAACCCAAATGAATGACATGCATTTAGCATTTGCATATTTGTATTTAGCAATAAGTACTGTATGTATACTCACATATAAGTCGGGTCCTGAAACCCAAAAAATCGATCATAAAATCAGACCTCGACTTGTACACCTGTTCAAAAATACGACCTTCAATTTTTTTTTTACATCTTCTTACTTTCTCCAATCTCGCAGAAGTTTCTCAGACACATCAAATTTTGTTGCAGCAGTGCAGTTTCCAATTTCCTTTGCCACATCAATGACTTTTAATTTTAAAGCAGCTTCATATTTTCTTCTGATTGATCACTCCATTGTAGATAAGGGATGCTCTTACAATAAAGGTGTATGAGGGTGTGAGATACAAAAAAACACTAAACAGTGCAAACACTTCGGAATAGTTTAGGTATTACCGTGTGGTCACGTTGGCACAATGCATAGAAAAAAAGGCAGTGTGCTCCGTGGTTACTCTCTCAGGTGGGTGTTCGTATATCATAAACTCTTGGACCAATAACGTGAGTTTTCCACATTCAACTTGTATGACCAACATTTTAAAATACAGGAAATTATACGGTAAAATCAAGCCCTGACTTATCCGCGGGAGAACTTAAACGCGAGTATATACAGTATACTTTTTCCCATCCTTCTAGCTGCTTTTCTCAGCGATAATACAATTATGTTAGTATAGTACAAGTCAAATTAATAGAGAGAAGTGGTTTGTGTTTCAAAGCATTGAATCATTAAATTAATTTCATTTTGACATTAGATAGATAGATAGATAGATAGAACTTTATTAGACACCAGCAGGAAATTTGGCTTTTTAAAAAAGTTAATAAATATATACACACCAGAATGACTAAAAAGAAATAAAACTTCTGCCAGTCACATTTACAATAAGGTGCATTGCAGTTGGTACAAAGGAGCCTCTATGATATTGCTTGACTCACTTCTACTGAATAATTTATTGACTGAAAGTCCTCAGTTTTAGTGTGTCATACAGTGAGGATGTGCAGCATTTTTCATAATGGCAATCAGTGTGCAAGCTAAACAGACACTTTGTTTGAAACTTGCATCAGTTTACTAAATACAACTGTTGTTAACACTACCAGTGTACAGTATTATCCCACAGTCCTATATGTGTAATTGTGAATGATTCCAGGGGGTTTCTCCATTGCCCTAAACTATATACTGCAATTAGAAAATAAATGGATGCTTGGATGGACATATTTATACAGGTTCATTGCAATCAGAGTATAAATGCAGAGCCTCCATTTCTTTATCAGGACTGTGTAGAACACTATTAAAAAGCCATTAATCTTCTTCTTCTTTCAGCTGCTCCCTTTAGAAGTCGCCACAATGGATCATCTTCTTCCATATCTTTCTGTCCTCTGCATCTTGTTCTGTTACATACATCACCTGCATGTCCTCTCTCAGCACATCCATAAACCTTTTCTTAGGCCTTCCTCTTTTCCTCTTCCCTGGAAGCTCTGTCTTTAACGTCCTTCTCCCAATATGCCCAGCATCTCTCCTCTGCACATGTCCAAACAAACGCAATCTTGCCTCTCTGACTTTGTCTCCAAACTGTCCAACATGAGCTGACTCTCTAATGTACTCGTTTCTAATTCTGTCCATCCTCATCACACCCAATACAAATCTTAGCATCTTTAACTCTGCTAACTCCAGATCTGTCTCTTGCTTTCTGGTCAGTGCCACCGTCTCCAACCCATATAACATAGCTAGTCTCACTAGCCATTAATCAAGCTATCATTTTATTTTCTCCTAGAAATTCTTGACACTACAATTAAATGATTACAACAAGTACCCACAAACCAATTTCCGAGCTAACTCCATAATGAGATAAATATTGAAATATTGAAAGCCCTATGTGTGTGTGTGTTTATTTTTTTTAATAAGCTTAATTCCCCCAATTGTCTGCTGAAATTTTCCTGCTTCAACACAAAGTATTTCCAGACATGACATCTGCTGTTTTCTTTTGAAATAAGTTGATGTGGTGCTGTATCATTCCCAGTGTAAGATGTTTCCGTTTTTAGTCACATTTTTCTCATGTATTATTTTGCCTTCTGAAGTAATTTGTCTACTTGCAGTCATGAATGAGTGTAGTACTCACTTTCACTCGGTACTGCAGATACTCTGAATAAGCTTAGTACCATTATGTTTTTAACATTTTGGTATTGACTTGGTACTAAAGTATCGGCTCTTGTGACATCCCTAAGAGACACGGTGCGCTTTTGGATCCTGCAGGTAATCTGCATCCAGTAATTAGCCAATAAGATTAATAATAAATAAGAACTGCTTTTATATGGCTTTAATAGTTTTCCACGAGTCAACAGTTTTCAGAGAACAAAGACTTTATTTTTCCTGAAGAACAGCAGCAATCACAACATCTTACAATTGTGATATCTTATGCTTGTTATCTACGTTTACCTACACTTAACATACGTCCACTTTTTGACACAGTAGCCCTAATCTTGTAGCCTTATGTATATTGTTAGCTTAATCAGCCTATCTTCTTACACTAATGTTACAGACATTTTTGCAAATATAAAAAATTTAGCTGATTTAGAACAGACAGGAATGATATGTGAATTGAATGGCCAGGTAAGGACATTGACAGCTGTAGTAGAAATAGAAAATTGGACGGTCTCAGTCTATTGCAATCATTTGGCTATTTCTGATATGACATCAGGCCTCCCAGCCAAATACGGAAACAGTACAAATTCAGCCTCATTACAGAAACAGTGAGACGTGATCTTAAGAGCTCAGAAAATTACACTTCCAGCATATAGATTTCCACCTTAGACCTATACTGGATATTTTTGCTGATTTTTTTTCATTAAGTGGACAGATGACCCTTTTGGGTAGGTACTGCCCACCTATATGCATGCCCTTGCTTCTGTTATATTTAGATATGAATGACCATATTACAGATCAATTTCAAGTTTGCCCTTTCTTTTACATAAAATTTTTAATCATACAACTCAATTTTTATCTAAAAAACTAAAGTGTTTATGAGCAATGAGCCCACTCACAGCACTGGAACACCTTAACGCATGTTGTAAAAGACATTCTTATCTCTTACGATGCAGGCAATGTCAATATTATTATGCTTTTGGACTTAAACACAGCAGTTAAAAATTTTCAGCATGGTACTCTGCTACGTAGTCTTGAGAATGAATTTGGCATCTCAGGCACAAAATCTTAGCCTATTTCATGCCTTTCAAATCATTTTCATTTGCATAGAAGTTTGAAGACAGTAATTTCTCTTTCCTGTCTGCAGTTAGACATGGTGTACATCAGAGTTTGATGGAGAGACAGATATTCTTTTACATATTTACACTAGCCATGTGCGCCCAACTGCGTTGCGCGTGTTAAAGTTGTCTGTGAAGGGCTCCCTGTTTAAACGTGGCTGCCAGTCGTGAACTGGGCCCTTCGTCGCACAACATTATGATTTTTTATAAGGGAAACAAAATTACAAAAGAAAACCCTTGGATATTGATTCGATAGGAACGGCCTACTCGGAATCACTGTCTGAATAGTAATTATGTGGTGTTGTGGGAACATTTCTGCTTCTGTCCGTTCACAGTCCATCTGTGAACGACGCTATTGTTTCCTCTCACGATGTCTTCTCAACCTTTCTCCAATTTCGCAGGTTGCTTTGTGGCAATCCAAAGAGTAAGGCAATATACACGGAGCAATGGTTATAAAAAGAGGACACATAGGTACCCAGGCTCTTTAAAGCATAAATAGGGATTACTTCACTGACATGTGAGCAAGACATGGTACAACTGTGAGATGCACAGCACTCGCCGGCTACAATGTAACAATAATAATTTACGGAACGTTCCGTTACGTTGTCATTCATTTTACCCACTGTCTTTCTTTCATTCATATGTTACGTAGGCACGAGCCTTTTATCTTCGGCAATCTCATTCTCTAACCAGGCCTCAGGAGCTAACCAGCGTAACACTGTCCAACACCCCTTTCGTTATTCCGGCACATTGTTGACATCCGTGAGTAACAACAACGTACTAAACTGGAAGGTGGTCTACGCATGCGTGGAATTCGCACACAAACAAAGATCAAGATCTAAATGAAGATCTCTTTAGTTAATTTAAAGCACAACAATTTGTTTAGTTTGAATGTCTGTGTTTTGCAGTGTGACTGGAGCACTACAATCGTCAGTAGTATAAGCCTGGAGGAGATTCTTAATGCAATGCCTATGTTTTAGCTGTCTCTCTACTGCCATCTAGTGCTTCTTCTTCTAATTCATTCGCGGACAAACAAAGATCAAGATCCAAATGAAGATTATATATAGAGATACTGCATTTCAGAAACACTTTCATTTTATGGGACTCCATGTAAATGGGCTGGGAACGTTTTGCTAGTTTATTTGGGTATGTCGCTTTGCGCCTTCACTCATTTTTTTGTATGCTCTGAGTGGTTATTTCAATTTGTAAAATGTTTCCATTATTTTGTAGACATATTATTTGTATTGCCAAAGTGGTGGCTATGTAGCTCATGACATCAGCAAGCCAATATTTCAAGAGGAGTATTCAAGTATTTCACACAGACAACAAAACCAAACACTGAAAGACAGCATACTTCATTTTCACCGCCCTGTGTATATATTTACACACATGAGACTTAGCTTTTTTTGTCAGTGTAGTCTGTTTAATTTGACAGTGTGACATCTTTGCTGTCAATCAGTATCAATGATTTTTTTCATATTAATATAGTTGCTTAAATGCCATGTTTATTTCCTGGTTATAAAACATGTAAATTTTGTTTTAAATGACATGTCAGTCAAGATACGTTTGGGAATTCACCAATACTTTGTGCAGCTTTGCTAAAGATGTTCTTTTTGGCATCTAGACATCTTTTACCTGTCAGTCATATCAGCATGTATTTCCCATAATATCTGTTTAACTTAGGATATTGTTAATTTTTATTATTATTATGCTAAAAAAACTAATATAACAGAGATTTTGTATTCAAAGCCAGGCTGCTACACTTATGAAAGAGTGAAAAGGAAACATACAAAATACTCAAAATGCTGGTGGGTAAATGTGACACCAGTACATTGCTGGCATGCTCATGCACACATATACAGTAATGCTGCTTAATTTACATTCACCGTTTATCCTAACATTAATGGCTTTAGGACACAAAAGGAAACCAACGTACCCAATAAAAGCTATGTGGCACAGGGCTATGTGAACATTCTAGGAATGGAATCGGAGATGCACCTGAAACTGGTGGGCAGCAATGCCATGAGAAAAGGTATTTTCACACCTACTTTTTTGGGAGAGACTGTTTCAAACTCTGGAGCAGATTCCAAGAAAACAGGTGGAGACTTTTACATTTTCAGGTATTCGATCAAAGAACTGTCTCTTACCGAAAGGTTTCCATACCCGGAGATGGCACCTGCCTTTTCCATTCTCTGTGTTACATATTGCATGGCCATATCAGGCTCCCTCTTGATATCTGGAGGAACATTGTGTCTTATGTATTAAATGACTGGGACAGGTTCAAGGTGTGGACTGATGACAGTACAGGACATAATTATACTACACAGGAGCACTATAAGAGTGAAATGCTTAAACACTTCACCTATGGTTCTGCATGTGAGTTGATGGCTGCCACTGAATTGTTCGGTTGTCGCTTTCAAGTATAGCGAAATGGCCAAATATTTTACACTTTTCGACAACCGCCAATGCCTCTTAAACATCTTAGATTCACAGATGACGATTCCAGTAGTGGACACTTTGATGTTTATGGATGTTTAAACTCTCAAAAGCTGGATGCAAAGTTATCAATGAAACAGGTTGTATGCTTACAACGCTTGACAGATGCTGAATGTCACTTCAACACAACAAGTCCTGCAAATACTCTCGTAATTGAAACAAACCATGAAACTCAAACCGATTATGACAGCAGCAATCCAAGCTGTGAGATTTGAAACAAGATTACTGCTCACATGGCCAACTGTACGTTGCATGCTCAAGAGTAAGCTCAGCGCACAGCTCGGTCATATTACAACCGGAGGGCCAAACTGACAACGTGGTATACAAAGAGATCCTTAACAAATAATTATTGGTATATTTTCCCTCAGGTTAAAAAGGTTTACTTTTCTTCTTAATAAAATTTTTAAGGCAGTACTTCGCCGCTGCGAAGCACGGGTATTTTGCTAGTTATTAAATAAAAATGGTATTTAATAATAAGGCTACTTTGAAAGAAAACATACAATAATTAAATGTAAGATAGCTACATTGTTGAATCAAAATAAAATGATGACATACTATTTCATAATAATTAGGTGGCTTTTATAAAATTATGCCTTTATTTCCCAATTAAATTACTGATTTATATATTTATATATTGTAAAATGAATAGACTCGACACACTTAAAAAGGTTTGGGGCAACCACCCGTATATTATTCCTAGCTGCAAAAGGCTTTTAAATACAAAGTAGTACATAGATGTTCTCAGGACAGAGTCCAAAACAGAACTGTCGAGGGTTTGCAAAGATGGAAAAATTGCAGACAGGAAATGATGTAAGCAAACCGGAAGTGTTCTTCTGATGTCAGATTGTGTGTCGGAAGTGATATTCTTCTGGGTGTTGGAACTGGAAGTGACGTCATCTGCTCTGAATCAGACAGGTTTTTCCGCGCCTGGTCTGTAGAGATAACAGGAGAAGTTTTAGTACTCACTGTTGCCACCCCCTTGCCTGGTGTGGAATTACCTTTGCTTGGTCCATACAACGTCCTTCTATTCGCACGTGTGTGACAATATATATATATATATATATATATATATATATATATATATATATATATTGTCACACACATGTTTAGGAGACAACTAAAAGGCTTGAATACTTGTGATTCTATACTAGACCGGGGGTGGCAAAGTGCACTAATTTTCCCTCTTGATCTTTTGCAGACCATTCTAGGGAAATCCCGCCCGGTTCCGGTATTGATGACATCACTTCCTTTGCTGGCCTTTAAAGCCGCCATCTTGTCTCTAGAAGATTAGTTCTGTTTTGGACTCAGTTGGATGAACATGTTTTGTTATTTAAATCAGTTTTGCAGCCGGGAACAATTATATGGGTGGCTGCCCCAAACCTTCTCAATGTTTGATGGTCATTATTGTGACTATATATATATATATCTTGTTTTATTTTGGCACAAGTGGTACTCCATAAGTTACTAGCATTTCACAATTTAAGATGGTTCTGCACTGGGCTCTTTGTACAAGATTAGCAAGCACCACAAACCCTATAGTGATCATTTTGTGCTGTTTTTGAAAGTTCTTGGTCAAGAAATAGTGCTCCATTTTCTGAGTGGGATTTACAATCAACATTTTTGCTCTGGCTACTGGTTTATTGATTTCCTGGTTATGAATCTTAGCTTGGTTTTTACTGTATTTCACATCTTGATTCCTACTATCAATTTTACTGCAGCATTTCCCATGCTCTAGTGAGGGTATTTTTTCAAAGGAAAGGCTTTTTTTTTCAAATATGGGTTCAGCAGATTCATTACTATTCATTTTCTGCTTGAAGAGGCATACAAAGTTCATAGCTTTTCAGATGATGTTCACATATTAGTACACTCATTTGATACTCACTCAATTTTCCTCCTGGTCTGTTTCTGTGTATGCAGCTCTCACTTATTTCTCTCACTAGACCATATCCTCTTAGAATGTGCACAAGCTGTGTTCAAATGCTTTGTTTCTTCACCAAGAGTTTATACAGGAAAATGAAAGAAAGAAAGTGATCTTTATCCAATTAATGTTTCTTTCTCAAATAAAGCTGATGGGGAATAACAATCCCCAGCATTGAGCCTTGCAACAGAAAAACAGCAAACAAGAAAGCAAGCAACCTAACAGACAAAATAAATTAAAACAAGGCACCACCACCAGTTGTATGTAATTCAATTTACTGCAGTTGATAACAGATGTTCTCTAGGTACTGTATATTATTTAAGAGTATTGAATGCTGAGTAAATCTGATACTGTGCAACTGGAGCTTTTCTTCTTATTATGATTTTTTATATACCATATACAGGACCAATTGAAAAAGCCACTTAATTATTATGAATACATCCATCCATCCATTTTCTAACCCGCTGAATCCGAATACAGGGTCACGGGGGTCTGCTGGAGCCAATCCCAGCCAACACAGGGCACAAGGCAGGAACCAATCCTGGGCAGGGTGCCAACCCACCGCAGGACACACACACACCCACACACCAAGCACACACTAGGGCCAATTTAGAATCGCCAATCCACCTAACCTGCATGTCTTTGGATTGTGGGAGGAAACCGGAGCGCCCGGAGGAAACCCACGCAGACACGGGGAGAACATATTATGAATACATACAATATATTATTAGTTTTGAAGTTGTCTTTACTTATCTGCTAATGACCAAGCTAATTTGAAATAGATAGCAATGTGGGTTACCGAGTGATGCTAAAGAAAATTTACAATGGTAAAAATGCAATTGTAATTAATGTGAAGAGTATAATTTTCAAGTCATTGATAATGGTGAACAACAGAGGAAGATACATGGCAAGTTTTAACACAAGTTTTAATGAAAGCCTATTTGAGAGATGCTTACACGTGGCCCTGAATCTTTAGTAATATATTCAAAGTCTACTGTTCTAGTCCTGTTGCAGTGTTGATTGTTTAATTTACTTTGCCACTGTGTCTTATTATTGTTTGGGTTGTTGTTGACGCTGAATTTTCATTCAGGCTTGAATGAACTTTAGTTTTTTACCCCCTTCTCCGAATATCTACAGGATAGCTGCTCTTGTACTCAAAGAGTTTGGGATGCTGATTTGATCTTCATCTGACTGAAGGTATACTTATATAGTAGCACTACTTTCTGCTTGTTTGTTTTTTTGTCTTGTTTTTTGCTTTTGAGGCTTGTACCTTCTAATCATGCTTGTATGTCACCTTGGATAAAAGTGTATGCTAAATAAGTAATAATTATAATAATAATGATATTTATGATGGGTTGATGCCACGCATATGCACTGTATATATAATGATTATGTCATGTTGTAAATTTCTGGAACCTCTCTAAGGTGTCACAAAAGTCTCTGAAGTTTGCACCACTAGTGTTTAGTTAAAAGAGCAGGCACCTTTTAGCTTGCATGACATTTTGAAACAGCTCAGGTATTCATTGAAGCATGCAGGAGAAGCGACACATTTAAGTTTGGTTTGTGTTCATTTGTTATACAGTTTTATATGCTTTCTTGTCTTAAAGCCAATAATTTGTATTGTTTAACATTTATTCCAAAAATAATATACTACAGTATTTATATTTTCTCCGATTTTCAGGGAGTGCACTGGTTCAAGAGGCCTATACAGCAATATGCATTGTATGTGAATAAAGTCTATCATATCATGCCTGATAAGGATATATGAGGTTGAGATGAAAGGGCAATAAAATGTACCTTGCCTCAGGTACCTTGCCTCACCTTGCCTAATAAAGTATCTCTCTCTCTATCTATCTATACCTGTAGGTTAAGTGACTCATTTAAGGTTTCACATGGAGTTAGCTGGGTGTACTGTGATCATTGTGTTCATCAGCAGAAGCACTCCTCTTTTTTTACTCACTGTTGCTTCCTTCACACTGATGTTATTTAAGGCAGGAGCATTGTTAGATTTTAGGACCCACCCAACCCCTCGGCATGTCAAATGCTCCCCTTACCATTTCTGGGGCTGTCTTTACCTCAGATATGACAGAATCACTTTGATTACTTATTGCATTAATTACTGAAGAGTTGGTGTTCAAAAAAGTGAAATGGTCAGTATTTTGTGGGAGTTTGATAACTTAGGGATTTTTGTCAGCCTAAATAGAGCATGTTGTGTTCTGTCCTGTGCAGAGCTTAACATTTACAACAATATTAGATGATTTGTTTATATTTTGTTCACTCATTATGCATATGTTAACAGCTTTCCACAATTACTATGTGGCATGAAGGCGGCCCCATGAAAATTAAACCAACAAAGTCTCAGAGGTTGATGCCAGGTATGGTGGTAAAGATTTTGGGTCTTCTAGAAGGCCATTCTTGGTGTGAAAGAGAAGCCCTTGTAAGTTAGGACTATTTATTTATTAATCATTACTGTATATTTTTTCCAAGCTATGTTTTTAACTGTATTAGACCTGGTGATAGGTGTTAACCTGTATTTATTGGTTCAGTTAGGATATAAAACAGATCAAGCACGCGCCTATAATGTTATTGTTTGTAGCTGTATAGAACGGGTCACCTCACTGCTGGAACAGCACTGATTGATTAGAGTGCAGCTTGTGAACTGTATCTGCTGTCTGTCTAGCTAGTATAATGGAGTTATTAGATTGTGTCTGATATCTTATAGATACAAATAAGCATCGGCACTTTGCTGAATAATGCTCCTTTATTCAACATGTCTGTAGGTTAGTTCTGAATGGTGACACCTGTTAGGGGAAAGGGGACATAATGTCTTGTTAAGCCAAGGAGTCCATGAACTTGTCATCTGTCCTTGCTTACACTATAAGAAAAAGCTTTTGATACTAGTCCTACTGGTGTAGAAACTTACTACAGTATACAGCAGACAATATAGTACATGGGAAAACAACTTAGAAAAATCAAATTAGACAAAGAAAAAACAATTAAAGATAAACTAATTAGCAAATATGAAACCTTTCTGAATTCGAAATAAATATCAGCTAAAGTACACTATGACTGAGTACCCTTGCAAGTGCAATGATATTTTGTATATAATTTTTTAATTAATGTCTTTACTTTAATATTACATTTGTTGTAAAAAGGACAAGTATCTACATTTATAGAGATTCATATTTGTATATCTGTTGGATAGTTTGACTTTTTGTAAAACCAGTAAGCTTCAATATCATTTTTACAGTCTATCAGCATTAAAGAAATAGATGCTTTTACTTGTCTCGTGCAGCTGCTAGTGTTGCATTATACCTAGCTGTCCACCACTATTATTATAAACAGTGGACGTATACAGGGTGAGTCAAAATCATGTTAACATTTGAATGGCGGAAACAATTTATTTACAAAACGTACTTAATTTGTGCAAGATAAATTACTGGAATGTCTCAACCTGTTTGCCATCATGTTCAACACATGTACCATATGTGGCACATACATCGTCCACAAAAAAAATGTATGTAAGTACATATAAAGCAGTACTATTAGTGTTAACATAATTTTGACTGACCCTGTATTATCACGATTTACCACACATTTCATTTAGTAACATAAACTGCAGTGTTTGCATTAGTATCAGTGTAAGTATTGGTAAGAAATAAAAACATATTCTGAAGTAGAGTGTATTCTTCATGAATATAATTCAACTGTTTTGTGTATAGGCCTTTTTTGTGCATACTGTACATCACAACCCTGAGGCACCTTATACCTCAGCGCTGCATTGCTTCAAGTTTTTCTAGTTGTAGCTAGAAAGGTTGGCATCCTTCAACATCTGCAATAAGATGCTGCAGATGTTCTATCAGACGGTTGTGGTGAGTGCCCTCTTTTACGCGGTGGTGTGCTGGGGAGGCAGCATAAAGATGAAGGACGCCTCACACATGGACAAAGTTGTTAGGAAGGCAGGCTCTATTGTAGGAATGAAGCTGGACAGTTTAACATCTGTGGCAGAGCGATGGGCGCTAAGCAAACTCCTGTCAATCATGGAGAATCCACTGCATCCACTGAACAGTGTCATCTCCAGGCAGAGGAGTAGCTTCAGTGACAGACTGCTGTCACTGTCCTGCTCCACTGACAGAGCGAGGAGATCATTCCTCCCCCACACTATGCGACTCTTCAATTCCACCCGGGGGGGTAGACACTAACATTATTCAAAGTTATTGTCTGTTTTTACATGCATTTTTATTACTATTTAATTTAATATTGTTTTCTGCTGCTGGATTATGTGAATTTCCCCTTGGGATTAATAAAGTATCTCTCTCTCTATATCTATCTATACCTGTAGGTTAAGTGACTCATTTAAGGTTTCACATGGAGTTAGCTGGGTCTGAAGCACAATTATCTTATCCACTAGGCCTAACTGATTACAAGAAAACAAAAAACAAACTGTATATCATAACATAGCATAATATTCTCATTCCTGCTTAATGCTTCTTAGGATTGTGGGATGCTGGAGCTTAAAATGACATTATTACATTATTTTAAACCTGTTGCTCATTAGAACATTGTTAGTATATATTTTGTTGACAGTAGGAGTTATTAACGTCCAAGTTATTATCAATCTATTAATAAATACATTTTTTGTTTACAAATTAAAAATTATATGTGGTGGCATGGTGGCCCAGTCACATCTGTATGGAACTTTTATGTTTTCCCAGAAAATCTGTGGTTGGTATCCCCACATTCTAAGAGGTGCTGGATAGGCTGATTGTCAACTGTTGGCTTACCTAGAATGAGTTACTGTAGATGTGTACATCAGTATGCACTGTCACGCTCATATTTGTTCACATTTTGGGTCTGGTGTGTTAGGATAGATTAACCGTGGTTCCCAGCAACCCCGTACACTGCAAATTTTAAAATTCTGTGATTGCATTTGCCAAAAGTTATCATGTATCTTATAATAGCATTGTGACATGAACAGAGTTATGTAGCAGTTGTTTATAAACGTAAGAACTTAACACGTTATGAATTCTGAACATGTATATACCATGTTCTGGGGGATTATCAATAGATGGACTTGTGGTGACTGCCTCTAATTACAATAAACTTTTCTGCCCACCAGGTTGCTGCTACCTAAAAATGTTTTGAATTTTCAGCACATATCAAGTCATGAGATTTTGATTAAAAACAAGATCAAGGTTCTAGCCTCATTAGATTGTGTAATTGTGTAAGAAACAGCTATTAGCATTATATATATATATATATATATATTTGTGCATTTATTTAATAAAGCAGGGGTCTCCAACTCCGGTCCTACTGTGGCTGCAGGTTTTCATTCTAACCCTTTTCTTGATTAGTGACCAGATTTTGCTGCTAATTAACTCAAAGTGACCAGCTTTTGCTGCTAACTAACTCAACCAACCATTATTCAACCCGCTATATCCTAACTACAGGGTCACGGGGGGCTTAATTGATGCACAACTTGAGACTAAGGCCCCTTAATTATTTCTTTTTTCCTTAATTAGCAACCAAATAATATTAAGACACAAAATGAATTAACACATAAACAACAACCTGTGTCCAATGTTCCCTCTAAGGAACAAGGGCATGTGTGCAAAATATATTTTGTGTGGGCGGTGCTCTGAAACGACTTGTGCAAGGTAATATGTATTTTTATGCTTGCAATTTAAATATGTGATGAAGGCCTGTATTGTGATAAATGAATATAATATGTATGAAACTTTATTCATTTACCATCCAATTATAGAGAAACATAAATACAAACAAAATACATATAGCCAATAAGCTATCAGTATAACTGACATGAGTATTATATTACGACGACAAGTCCTGTAGTATAATAACTAATACAATGTAAGTCAACTAAGTGGCAGTGGCACTACCAATAATCAAACTGTTAATAACATAACGATAATACTATATAAAACCATGTTCTTAAAGTACTGAAACACAATAAAACACAACAGTTTAATATACTGTATGATACGGTTAAAAATCTGGCTTGATAAAATTAACAAGGTGGTTATTACAACTTTTCACATCTAATTTTACATTTCTTCCACACGTTATACGTTTTGTGCAAAGCCACAGTCTTTCCAGCATTTAAATATAATTTTATTCACATAAGATGATCCAAATGAATAACGTCAGGCCTGTTTTGTGTTTTCACTTTAACACTATTCATGAGGCTAAAACCTTGTTCACAATCAGCACTGGATGCTTGAAAAGTACAGCAAATATCGATTAACATTGCAAGTGAGCAAAATTGTTCATCATTTAAAGTTACTCCTGCGATTTCAGGTAGTGAATTTATGGTATCAGATTTCAGTTTCTCTATGATCTGAAATTTGAAGTCATTGTATTGAGTAATAATCAACTCATCATTTATTGTATGTAACAAATCTTTGTACTTACGCACAGTTCTTTTACCTCTTTGACACCAAATCAAATGCACAGTTTTTCAAACCTGTGGGATCAAAAGCTGACCAAAATTGTAGTTCATCCACTGGAAATCTTACCTTTAAGTGATCACAGACTGATCGTATGAACTGTGTGATCTGTCTTGTGTTAATGCCTTCATTTTCACTCAAAATATGCTTGGCTTTATCATTCCAGTAAACATTCTCACCCAGATATTGTGCTTCCAATTTACAGATTTTAGAAAAGAAAAATTGATGTGCTTCAATTGGTGATAAATTACTTTGTTGTAATAACATGGATAAATGAGCTAATTCAGTTAAAGCATCATTTGCTGTATACAGAGAAATCTGATACAGTGGATCTCGTAATGATTTCAAAACATAATTACAAACAGGATCATTGCAATCTTGCACTTGTTCTTCACAGTATGCAGCTAAAACATCAAGTTTTTTAACAAAAGCACTAACAGTAAAGTGACGTGACAATCAACGAACTTCATGAATTGGTCGAAAAGAAATTACAATCATATCATTTACATTTGCCAATTATTCAAGTGCACCTTTTTTAACTGAAGATCGACTAAATAAAGTATAAACAGTATGCAAAAGAATCTCAATATTTTTACACAAACTAACATCCTTCCAAGAATCAGTAAGTGCTAAGTCTTCTTGGTGAGCAACACAGTGCTGTTCAGCAAGATGAGGAACCATTGCCTTGAGTAAAGCGGCCAATCCCTTCCGACGGCCTAACATAACTGATGCCCCATCTGACGTTATCATAACCATGCGGTTTATATTGAGTCAATGATCAGTGTAGTATTGTCTTATTGCTGCCTCAAGGGCTGAAGCACCACATGCTGTTAGCTGAATGATCCCACCAAAAACGGTTTTGTAATCACACAAATTTGTTGGACGATATTTAAAGTAGATGATTAGCATTTTATGTACTGTTATGTCAGTACTTTCATCAACGATGAGCGTGTGGAACAATGCAGCTCGAAGTTCTATAAATATGTTGTTTGCAACCACTTCATTGATTGCTTCAACAAACTCAAAGGTGTAGTTCTTACTTCACCAACTGTCTGGTATAGAAACATATTTTCCCATATGGTCGTAAATCATTTGCAGTGACAGCATCGAAGCGTTCATCTGGATGGCAAGAAGGATATTATCCATTAAGATACGAACTTGCTCCTCGTTTGATCACTGGAGCTTGTTATGCTCAATTCATTCTTTGCGCTCAGTACTTATTTCAACCAGAAGACGTTTCAGGTCGATTCCATGAGACCGATTGTACAAAATTTTAACATTTTCTAAGTGAATACACGACGATAAATGTCGTTTACAGTAGTCAAGCTTCCACGTATCCCAACGTTTTCCGGTGACATATTTGTTGTCTTTGTTAGCTTTGTTAACTAACAGCACAGAACTTACACTTAAGTCCATTCTCATCTGAGTATTTGTATATGCAACCTAATTCAACCGCAAAATTCCTTGAATCTGGAGTATGTGTGGTTACTTTTACTTTTAACCAGTCAGGATTAAATGAATCTCACACTTTCTTATTTTGCATTTCTTTACCACTTGTTGTACATGTTTTTCTCTTCAACATTTTAAAATATCGACATAAAGACTGTTAATTTAATGAAACCAACACGAAAACTGTTCATTTAATGCTCTACTGTATGTCTAGAGAAAGCAAACTGGGTGAATTACAGTAGACAGTGCAGCGACTGGTCACTCAACTACAAACAAACAACAAAATGTGCTAGATAATGTGGCTTGCTGGTTATTTACCCACGCTAGTGTGTAAATGACAGTCTGCCGCCTTTATCTCACTTCATAGGGTGACGTCACTGATCATCACAGACGATCTGTGCGTGGGATTACAAAATGACTGCGTGGCAGGATTACAAATTCTGGGCGGCGGCGCAGCTTAGAGGGAACACTGCCTGTGTCCATCACACAAGAACTGAAAATAAAGAAAGCTAAAGGCCTCAGTAATGTTGATCTGTTCAGGTCCAGAAAACATTTTGACAGTGCTCTTAAAAAAGAAAATTAACAGTTTTGGAAATGTCTGCCATGGCAAAATAAGCACCATGAATAAATAACGGGTTTAATTAGCAACAAGAATTGGCTTCAAATTAAGAAACTGAATGAAGTGAAGTTGGTTGGAGTTTGAGGCCCCAACTTAGTTGGTCATCTGTTTGCTCACTTCACATCAAATTTATGTTTAGGTGCAGTTTAAGAAAAAAAGAATCTCAAGAAAAGTCAATTAAAATAAAGGGAACTAGTTAATTAGCAGCAAAAACTAGTCACTAATTAAGAAAAGAGTTAGAATGAAATCTTGCAGCCACAGTAGCTCTCCAGGGGCCTTATGTATAACGGCGTGTGTAGAATTCGCACTATAACATGACGTAAGCACAAAAGCCGAAATGTGCTTACACACAGTAAAATCCAGATGCAGGAATCAGTGCGTACTCTAACTTCCGCGTTCTTCCGCTACATCAGCGTGAAAACTAACGAACATGCACGCGCCTTCTGTCCCGCCCCAACTCCTCCCAGAATTACACCTCTTTGAATATGCAAATCAATATAAATAGCCCTTAAGCTCAGCCTTCTGTGAAAAGACAATGGGAAAAGCACAGGGGAAAATATAAGAATTTCAGTGAATACCAAGTGGAGGCAAAGGAAAAACATACTATTTGTTTATTTAAACCGTGGTATAATCAACAAAAGGAAGCCGATTGAGTGACAGAGTGTGTTGGAGAAACTTGAAAGCTCACGTTCACAAAGTCGCACAGTGCCGGAAATAAAAAAGAACTTGTCAGATATCAAAGTCGCCGTGAAAATTCGTAGCCCACTTTCTGAGTGTCATAGGAAAGCTTATTAGGGTACAGAAAAAAAGGCACACAGTGGGACAAAGCACGATATGTCAACTTCAATCTCGAAATTTCCACTTTAATCATGTAGTTTATTTTGTCATTAAAGTAGAACATCATAAACTTCATCTTAAAATCGTTTAATTAACCAGTTTCTCAAATCACATCGTAATTAAAGTAGCACGTTAAATGCTTTGTTTTGTATGTGATCTTCTATGTGCTCTATGTGTGTGAATCACTACTTGCTTCTTAAACCGGCTCTCTTCCTCCGACTGGACACAGAATCCATTACATTGGTGATATTACAGCTCTGAATAACTAAAATACTTAAATGTATACGTGATATCATTTTCATGATGATAGGAGTTAAAGCACGTTATTAAACATGGGTTTCATGGCACAGTGATTGTGTGCGACCTTCGCTGAAATAATTTATTGCAGCAGTTCTCAGAGGCGGCTCTAGGCTTCTGGCGGCCCTGGGCAGAGAAAGAATTGGTGGCCCCTTCGCCCGCCAATGTCAATATGGTATCTTATGCATGGTGGATGGCCACATCCGTTGCGGACACTGCATAGCCGCCTTGTGCTCATGACACAAGCGTTTAACTTTTGTCGAAATTTACCACTGCGTTTTTAGCTGTGTCGTTGTTTTCTCTTCCTGCATTATATTCAATATATATCGGCATTGGCGCCCCTGCAGTCCTTGCTTTTCTTTCTCCAAGTAAGCTCTGTAATAGACGTTAAGCCATCTGTATGCTTAGAGCGCCGATTCTTCAAAATGTTTAAGGAACATTGAAATATCTTCGTAGTATGTGTTTAATTATTCAATCCTTCACGCCAGTCCCTGTGAAGAATATAGATTATTTAAATTAAGTTAAAGTTTTATCTGTATAATATAACTAGCAGAATACCCGCGCTTCGCAGCGGAGAAGTAGTGTGTTAAAGAAGTTATGAAAAAGAAAAGGAAACATTTTAATAATAACGTAACATGATTGACAATGTAATTGTTTTGTCATTGTCATGAATGTTGTTGGCATATATATATATATATGTATATTGTGGCACCGCCCAGGAGGACCAGAGGAGGGCTTGTACCTCCTCCAGACCGCAAAGGGGTGTCCATCCTGGTTACGCTGGTGGCCTTGGGTAGAGGTCATGGAAGCTCAGCCCTGTAGGGGCCCGTGGTCACCGCCAGGCGGCGCCCCGCTGCCTGAACAGCCCTGGAGCACAGCACTTCCACCACACCAGGAAGTGCTGGGGGGAAAACGACAGGGGACACCCGGACGGCTTCCGGGTGCGCAGCCGGCACTTCCGCCACACAAGGGCGTGTCTGCGGAGGAGTGCCAGGAAGCAGCTGTAGCCCATCCGGGTTCCCATAAAAGGGGCCAGGAGAGAAAGACCAAAGGACTGTGTGGCCTGGACTTTGGGGTGTCGGTGCAGGAGGCACTGGGGTTGGTAGTGCACAAAAACTGTAAATATTGTATATAATAAAGGCTGTGTGGTGAAACTATGTTGTCTGTCTGCCTGTGTCCGGGCCAGCGTTCACAATATATACGTATATATATATACATACATGTGTATATATATACACACACACATATACTATGGGGTGCCAAACAGGCAAATACATTGATTTTGTGAATATATAAAGTCGGCATCAGAATATATAAAGTCAAAACTTAAATATATAAGGTCACTGTCGGAATATATAAAGTCAAAACTTGAATATATAAAGTCTGCGTCGGTATACATAAAGTCAAAACTTTTTTCTGAATATATAAAGTCAAAACTTGAATATATAAAGTCAGCGCTGGAATATATAAAGTCAAAACTTGAATTTATAAAGTCATTCCTGATTATATAAAGTCAACATCGGAGTATATAAACTCACTCCTGAATATATAAAGTGAAAGTCAAAATCTATTGATTGAAACGACTCTGAACTGAACTAAGTTAACAAAAACGTATTCAGAAAAATAAATAAAAAAAACACAGTTCAGTGTGATTAAATGCGTGATTTTTTAACGCGTTATGGAGCACATGCATCGAAGCTTCTCAGCTGTGCTTGTGCTAAGAAAAGGAAACATTTTAAAAATAACGTAACACAATTGTCAATGTAACCTTTTGTAAGTAGTGCCTGGAGGATTCAGTGTGGAGAAACTGTAGAGACAGCGTGTGTATTAACTTGTGGATTTTTCTGTGAGTATTTGGTGGCAGCGTCACAAAGTCGCTTCCATAACACTGTGTTAGCTGCGGAGCTCAGCTCAGAGCGCAATGAGGTGAATGGGAGGGGAGATGATGACGTGACTCCCCACCCCGCCTTAACTGTCAATCCCCCACAAACACAGTCTCTCGGAATTTGCATAAGCACAGCCCCTCACCTGCAATTTTAACTTAGTTACAAAGTGATCAAAACTCGCTTTATATCCTGCGTCCTCTCATTAAACTTGTATCCCGCATTACCCATGGGCATGACAAACGCCAGCGGCAGCCTGTCTATGAACTTAATTTAAACTTTAGGTTTACACCGTGCTTTGTTTCCGAAGCAGCAAAACTGAATATGGTTGTATATGTCACTCGCTTGCTTCTTATTGTTTCGCTACCTTCACAATTATTTAATGCATGTTTTCTTCAGCGCTTTTTGAAGGTCTTCCTGGTTTTCTACGTACAGCGTTGACAGTCAGCTCATGTGATTACGTGGGAGGCGTGATGATGTCACACGAAACTCCGCCCCCCCACAGCTTTCGAGCTCAACTCCATTACAGTATATGGAGAAAAATAGCTTCCAGTTATGACCATTACGCGTAGAATTTTGAAACGAAACCTGCCCAACTTTTGTTAAGGAAGCTGTAAGGAATGAGCCTGCCAAATTTCAGCCTTCTACCTACACGGGAAATTGGAGAATTAGTGATGAGTTAGTGAGTCAGTCAGTGAGTGAGTGAGTGAGTGAGCCAGTGAGGGCTTTGCCTTTTATTAGTATAGCTAAACATATTTTTCTGCATTTCATCTTAAAAATGATATCGTCATCATATGTAAATACGCGCTTTATAAAGTGGCTCAGGTTGTGTAATATTATAACTGTAGTGCAAGTTTACAGTTAGGTGATTGTACTTATAAGTGCAGATAGTTCTACAAGGAGCAATTTATTCAGTACGTTTAAAGTTCTTGGGTTGAAAGTGTTTCTGAACTGCGATGTCCGTACAGGAAAGGCTTTGAAACTTTTGCCATGGCTGAGACAGCATGTGCTTGATACTGTATACCGATAATTCTCTTTCCGATCAGCTGCTGCTGTGATTCACACTCAGGTGCAGTGAGAGTAATATGGAAAAAGATGATCCGCTGTGGCAACTCCTAACGGGAGCAGCTGAAAGAAGAAGAAGAAGGTGCAGTGAGAGTAACAACGCTAAAGCAGCTATGGTATTTGGAATACTATGGCTATTCCCTGAACCATTATATTGTTACGGGTTAATTACAATCAGATGCATTACACTAATAAACAATATGCGGTTAGTTTCAGTGTATTTATAAATTCGCGTCAGGAAAATAAAAGAGTAACCATACAAGAACAGTAGCACTGCTTTGACGTTGGGTGCCGCTAGTCTGCAAAACCAAGCGGAGAACTTGCGTATGACTGGGTATGAGGTACCGTGTAAAAGTGTGTGGCTTTACACCAAGTGTAGGTTTTATACATTGCGATCTGAACGTGGAAAGTTCTAACGCAACATTTCTGTGCTTGCGCACCGTTTATACATGAGGCCCCGGGACTGGAGTTGGTGACCCCTGTAATAAAGAGTACATTTTCCCAACTCCACATTGCCTTGTGCTATTGTAGAGCACCATTAAGTGTGTTGTATATTCAAACGTAAACTGCCAAGTTGGTTTAATATAATATGCAGTATGTTTATTTATACAGTGGGAATTGTCTTTATATTTAATGTGTTATGCTATTAGCTATTACAAACACTTAGTGTGTATGAATAAATATACTTACTACTCAATGTAAATAAAATGTTTAGGTCAACAGTATTCAGATGAGTTACACTGTGCTGACAGACCTCTTCATAAGATTGCATCTTTAAAATCTCCTTTAATACTCCTTTCTCATCAGGTCCTCTTTCATGACTCAACATCAGGGACTGCATTCAGATTACACGTAGAAGTCTTACCTTTTCTCATATTGATTTTCATGGGTCATAGCTGTAATCACTTTCTCTAATCTGCTGTATATGTTCTAGTGTTACAGTGCTAGGAACCCGTTTGATTGTTAGCTCAGCCACTCTCTGCTTATTTTCTTTATTTTCCGCAGGATATTTTGAGGGTACTCTAGTTTCCTTGTACATTTAAAAGATAATACACATAATGCCTAGCATGTATTTACCGTCTGTGAATAACTGGCCCCCTATTTATACCCCTGCCTTGTGGTAGATGCTGCTTGAAAAAGGCTACTGCTCCCCTGTTAAGAATTAAGTAGGTTCTGGAAAATGTATGGATGAAGATCTGCTTGTTTCCTGTTTTGGATACTTTTTCTATTAAATATCTTATTATGCTTCTAAATGATATTTCATCCACAAAGCATTGCTCCAGGCAAATGAGGGTTTAAGTGCACTCAGTGCTTTGAAATGAGAATGGTGTTAAATAAAGTGTGACCATTCAAAATCACTTTATCCTGCACCACTTACAATATGTTGTTGATGTGTATTAAAATAGAGAAATTATACATTATTTTTTAATGTGAAATAGTTTTTGTTGTTACTGTTTTGTTTTTCTGAAGCAACTGTTGTCACATCAAAGCCAAAACCTGTTCTTTTTTGTTCCTTATATGAGATGTTATTCATTATAAACCTTTCACATGGAATCGAGCTAAAGATTCACTGTCACACATAAGAATGCATATTTGCATAGACCACTAAATATCACTTAGAGGAGAAAGTTGCCATTTTTGAGATCTGTGTTCATTTTAACATTTGTCAAGGCCAGAAAAATAAACAGAAATTTCCAGTAGATACAGCAATGTCTAAAAGAGATAAGCTGCAATGCACCATTAAAGTAACACTGGAGTATATTGCAGTGGGAGACTTAAGAGAGCCCCCAGTGGATAAGTAAAGGGTTAAGCCATAAAGTTCTGGTGTTCCATTTAGGTTGGTTTCTACCTTGTACTAAGGTTAAGCATAAGCTCTCTAGGACCCTGAACTGGACAAGCAGATTACAAAATTGGTGGATCAGAAGCAAAGGGGAGCCAGCACTTGATTCTGAGATTTCTTATTAGGTCTTTTACAGAAGGTCATAATTTACTGTCAAGTTTCTTCGAGTAGTCAGCGAAACAGCTAAGAATGTAATAATCTCTGTTCAGTACTTAAAAATACATTTTAGTGGGAAAAATGCAGCGTGATTCATCAGTTAAGTTAATCTGCAAGTGATCAGCATAAAACTTTTACAACTGGGGGATTGATCTTTGCTGTTTAGTTCCTCCTTGATTAAAGTAGCTGTGACATGTTCCCTTAATTAAATTAAACTAATAGAATTTATCCTGTGTGTGTCAATTTTCTTTTTAATACAACATAAATTTAAACTTACACCAATTTTTTTAATTAAGTATATCAAAATAATTTCCCTTAAGAGAAGTTAGAAACAGGTCTGTATTAACAGTTACAAATAGGGAAAAACAGATTTTGTTGTAAAACAATTCAGAGTAATGAAATACAAAAAGAGGCACAATGAATGCCATATGTATATGTATTTATTTACCTGATGCCTTTATACAAAGCAACTTACAAATGTAAAGCAGACAGTACAGCTGTTTCTATAACTGTTAAACTGGTACGTTGGCAGATTGAGGTACTTGTAGAGGGTTAGACAGAGTATGTGATGGACATTGAAACAGTGGCATCATGGTTTATAGTTCAGCGCATTAACCAATTAGCAATATTGCCTTGTGGTAGACGCTAGTGTCAATGTGTGTGTCTGATTATTGACTACTTGGTGAAGGTCACTGTACTTTCTTTTTAGGAGAAATATTACCTTACCAGTTCAGGGTAATTGACAAAAGATACAGTGATCAAAAAAAGCAACATTATTTTTATTAGCGTTTTCGTAAAATTAACAAAAATTTCTAAACATTCATCTATAACTGCAGATGATGAAACAATAAGAAAAATGTGGCTGACTCAGCTGCCTGGTTATTTGAAGAATTTGAGTTTTACTTAAGGACTAGCTGTGTTACGTGGCTTTGCTCAGGAAATTTCAGAGTCTAAGGGACATCAGTTATTATGCCATTAGTTAATCGTGTATCTGAAGTATTATGTATCCAAGAACCTTTCTGTATATTTTATTCTATACAAAATAGTATTAGTTCCTTTGATTTGCTTACTGTTGAGTGTGCTACATACAGTCCTTCATGGTGTTGGTGTGGATGAAATTGCAGCAGAACTCAGTATCAAAGCGGTATTCTGTAATGTTACAAAGGTGGATTAAAGTTGATTCATTCAAAGCTAAAAAGTACTAAAATTATTGCTCTATTAGTATCAAAGCCTAAAATTAGTACAGCCTCAGTATACAGTGAGTTTGAATAAAAGTCTACCAACAAAAAAAAAAAATACAACTTACTGATTACCTTCACTCACTCACAAGCACCATTCTTTCACACCATTTTTTATTATCACATTCTGAAAATCAATATCCATCCATCCATTTTCTAACCCGCTGAATCCGAATACAGGGTCACGGGGGTCTGCCGGAGCCAATCCCAGCCAACACAGGGCACAAGGCAGGAACCAATCCTGGGCAGGGTGCCAACCCAACGCAGGACACACACAAACACACACTAGGGCCAATTTAGAATCGCCAATCCACCTAACCTGCATGTCTTTGGATTGTGGGAGGAAACCGGAGCCATCAGCTTTAAAAAAGATGTTCTTTGGTTCCATCAATTAATTTACTTTTTTCTTTTGTTATTTCCTTTTTGTTTTTTATCTTCAAAAAGTACTTAATGTTCATCGTTTATGAGTATTGGAAACTTAATGACAATATGCAGGTGCACAACAGTATTGGCTTGTTCAAAAATCTGCACTCATAAAAAATATTTATTGAAATCAGTTTATCTCAGATTTATTGTCAAAAGTAACACAACTCGGGTCTGCTGAAGTGGTCGACAATGCTGTATAATATTTATCTCCATTTCTAACTGCACTCATTTCACCAAAGCGACCCCATCCACTACCCCCGCTCTTCTAATTGCCCTTGAGTTAAAATGGAGAAACCAATCCCTGCTCTTCAAATGCTGCCTGTTGGTCATCAAGTAACTTTAAAAGGTTACAACACCATAAATGCAGAGAAGCACTGCACTAAGTTAAACACTGTAATCCAGCAAGGCAATGAAATTGTTATCCCAAAGTGGTGGAGGAAAAAAATGCTATGACATGCCACTTTTATCGATGCTCTGATTTTAACTTTGTTAGCACTAATGACACTGTCTGGATGAGCACACTGGCTGATACGAATTGTAGTCCCCATTTCAGCATCTGTAAACGGTTTCAGATAAGATGAAGGTGGGTGGGTGATATTAAATACCTTTCTTAATGGATCAGTTTCTCGAAAACTGAGTATGCTCACAGCCACAGCACCTGGCCAGCACTTGCTAAATGCATCATCTTTGAGCTTTGGTGAACTTTGTCTTTTACTTTGCTTCTGCAGGTGGCCTGCAGCTGTATTAACTAGCATGCCCCATGTCTCTGTGAGATTGCTGTCAGAACTGTGGCAAAACAAGGTATGCTGTGCATTAGAATGTTCCACTTGCTAGAACATTGACGAGAAATATCAAAAAAACAAAAAATCGTTTCTGCTAATTTTCTTTTTCCTACCGAACCCCTAAATTTAAATCAAATCATTCTAAACATAAAGTATGTATTGTTAAGAAAACTTTACTATATACTATCTGCTACTATACACAACTGTTCAGCTTTTAATTTTTTCGGGTTTTAATGTACTTTGATTAGTCATTGAATGTTCAGTATAAATTACCAAATGGCACAGTTCCTAAGTTTTTCTCTTGATAATTCAGTGGCAGATTGCAGATTGCTTACTTAAGAGTATAAGAAGGATTATAAATGAGAAGTGACCATTAAGTCTGTTTCAGTTAGCTAACTGACCTGTGAGTCTCATCCTTTTATTTTTCAAAGACAGCATGTTATCAGTCAGCCCAACCTTCTGTAGCTGATGCAGTCTAAGACTGTAAATTAGTAATGTAATTAATAATGGTAATAAATGTGATTCTAGGAAAAGATGGCAAGTGAGTATAATATATCTTTAAGAAGCTACCATAAGAAAAATGTATACTTAGGACAATCTGACAAAGCTTAAATATATCTGTGCATTTTCAGAGCCCATTTTCTGCATTATTTCAGTTCCAGTTTTTAAATTTAGTGTACTATACTGTCACTATACCTTATAGTACAATGAAAATTATTTGTTGCCATTCCCACTGGTACAGAAACATATAGCAACAGTGGAGCATATGGTATGCTATATAAGATATACACCAATAAAAAAAACTGTAAATAGCAAATGTTTATCATTACTAAATATATAAAAATCAGAGCATTATGATGGTTTAGTGGTTAGATGTATCACATGTCCATTTTCATGAGTCTGAATCCCAGCCAGGTCACTGTCTCTGACATTTGCATATTCTCCTTCTCTATGATTGGGTATTTCTTTGGTTAATCTGGTGCTCCTCCCCCATCCTAAAGACATGGGTATTTAGGCTAATTTCCAATTCTGAATTATTTCTGTGTGTATGTGTGTGAACTGGTTCAGAATAGGATCCTGTCTTGTATTCCTGAGATAGGCTATGGCTTCAAATTGTTGTGTTGTGTTAAAGTTCTAAATAAATATCTTATACAAAATACGTAATATGTACTGGATGGAACAATTAATGACAATATGATTCTAAGACTGCGGGGCATGAGTTATGAGGAGGGATTTAAGGAGGTGAACCTTTTCAGTTTAATCCAACAGAGATTAAGTTGCGACATGATTCAAGTGTTTAAAATAATGAAAGCAATTAGTACAGTGGATCCATGCTGCTACTTTAAAATGAGTTCAATAGAACATGGGACCACTGTTGGAGACTTAAGAGTAGTTTTTTTTCATGCAGAGAAATATGGATACATTAAATAAATTACCAAGTAGTATGACTGACAGTAAGACTTTTGGACATTTAAAACTTGACTTGATGTCATTTTGGATTTATTATGTGGATAGGTTTGCTGAGTTTTTTTGGGTTGAATGGCCTTTTCCCATTCAAATTGTTCTAATCTTCTAAAAAGTCCATAGGTACTATGTGATAGGATACATACACAACAAAATAAACATTAGAGATGTACCACCATTTTGCGTGGGTGTGCTAATCACATAGAACCTAAAAATCAATGCAGACTGCTGATGTGTACAATTTTTAACTCAATCAAATAACATGCCCTTTACATGCATATTCTGTATAATATGCGAGTAAGGATTAAATGGTTTTATACTATATAAAAATGTTAAGTTTGTACCTCATTTGCTATTTTATGTGTTCACATGATTGCAAGGTGTTGATTTGCATTTTACAATTAAATGCTAAAGTGGAATTATGACAAATCGAAGTGTGACTTTTGGGAAGCATCCTTTTCTGTCCTTCTCCCTGCTGGCAGTACTACACAATGTCATTTTGCAGGCAAGTGATTCTCACAAAAGATGCCAAGAATCAGTGCTGTCTGCTGATGAGGACTGTTTTGTAAAAGGCCTACATGCCACTTACCCATATAAAAAATGTTTACATATCTTCAGAAATATGGTTGGAAATTTTTAATTTATTTCCAGAATAGATCATGTTCACTTCATTTGTTATTTTATATTCCTAGCTGACAAAGATGTGTTGTTATTCTTTTCACTAATGAATTCCTGGGCAGTATCATTTTGCTGAGCTAAACAACGCAATCCTAAAAAGGGTTTTGGAACTGAAAATTGTGGTAAAATTTTAAATGTTTTAGTCTACCTATTGTTTATGGGGCGATGAGCATAAGGATGCACTATCAGGATGATGAGCTGATGGACTATTAGTAAGGACGAAAAGTGTTAGACATCATTTGGTGTAGACTCTGCAGTTAAAGCAATGAAAAAGTGCATGATAGTTTCAGTATTAAGAGAATATAGTGGCAAAACTCTCAAATTCTCATCCCCAATCTTGGTGTGGTCCCTGTTTATGTTGAATTTCTACATTCCAAGTCGTCTGCAGTTTGCACAGATGTTTATGAAAATTGAATTAATGACATTAAACTGGTAGGGAGTGAGTTGATATGATTTCTACATTATGAAGGATTGGTCCTACCCACTGTTGATTCCTGTTGACCCCAAGGTTCATGCACTTGTTTAATCCTAAAAAGTATCTGATACATTTCTTGCTTCTTGAAAGAATTGTGAAATGAGGACTCATGTAAAGTTTCTTGGGCCACACTAAAAGCACTGCTTGATAAAACGTTTCAAAACTGAATGACTGAAAGTGAAATGGTAACAGTGTCCAACTTGGCCAACATTAATGTTTCTTCTGTGATCATGCGTTGCTCTACATCAACAGCGAGTGATAGTATTTAGTACCACTATCTCAAGGACTCAGTGCTCTGGGTTCGAAGGCCTTACCTGGGGCCTCATGCATAACGCCGTGCGTAGAACTCAAGCTATAACATGACGTAAGCACAAAAGCCAAAATGTGCTTACGCACAGAAAACTCTAGATGCAGGAATCTGTGCATACTCCAACTACCACGTTCTTCCGCTGCATAAATCCCAGTCAGCGTGAAAAGTAACGCTCGTGCACATGCCTTCTGTCCCGCCCCAACTCCTCCCAGAATTACACCTCTATGAATATGCAAATCAATATAAATAGCCCTTAAGCTCAGCCTTCTGTGAAAAGACAATGGGAAAAGCACGGGGGGAAAATAGAAGAATTTCAGCGAATACCAAGTGGAGGCAAGGAAAAACTTAGTATTTGTTTATTACTATTTTTTGGTTTAAACAGTGGTATAATCAACAAAAGGAAGTTGTTCGAGTGACAGAGTGTCGGAGAAACTCTAAAGCTCAATTCCACAAAGTCGCACAGTACCCAAAATAAAAAAGAATTTGTCACATATCCAAGTCGCCATGAAAAGGTGAGTTGTAGCCCAACGTCTGAATGTCGTATGAAAGCTTATTAGGGTACAGAGAAAAAACAATAGGCACACAGTTGGGAAATTAAGCAGGAAACTTTAATCTCGAAATGTCCACTTTAATCATGTAGTTTATTTTGTCATTAAAGTAGAACATCATAAACTTCATCTTAAAATCGATTAATTTACTACTTTCTCAAATCCCATCGTAACTAAAGTAACACGTTAAATTCTTTGTTTTGTATTTGATCTTCTTTGTGCTCTGTGTGTGAATCACTATATGGTTCTTAAACCGGCTTTCTCTTCCTCCGTGAGGACACAGAATCCATTACATTCGTGATTCCACATTCCATTACAGCTGTCTGAATAATTAAAATACTGAGATGTATACGTGATATCTTTTTCATGATGATTGGAATGAAAGCATGTTATTAAACATGGGAACACGGTGGCTGTACTGTCTCTTTCAAACGTACTAACCCCCTATTCCTGTCCTTACTTTTCTTTCTCCAAATACCCAATCACCACACAACCAACTCTGTAATAGACATTAAACCATCTGTAAGCTTGCAACAGCGATTCTTCAAAACTTTTAAGGAACATTGAAATATCTTCGTAGTATGTGTTTAATTATTCTATCCATCTATCCTTCGAGCATACAGCAATCAATCAGGATCAATATGTGAACTAGCTAGCACTGCGGCACTGTGTCCTCACATGTTTAATTATTAACAATACAGATTATTTAAATGAATTTAGTTTTATCTGTATAATATAATCAACATATTTTGCTGCATTTCATCTTAAAAATGATGTCGTCATCATATATAAATACACGCTTTATAAAGTGGCGCAGGTTGTGCAATATTATAACTGAAATGCAAGTTTACAGTGAGGTAATTGTACTTATAAGTACAAACAGTTCTACAAGGAGCACTTGATGGACTGATTGACTGTGTTTAATGTTCTTGGGATGCAAATGTTTATGAACTGCAAGGTCTGTACAGGAAAGACTCTGAAGCGTTTTGCTGTGGCTGAGGCAGCGTGTGCTTGATGCTGTATCCCGATAATTTTGTTTCTGATCAGCTGCTGCTGTGATTCACCAGTGATATATATACTCCGAGTGGTGCAGTGAGAGTAATATGGAAAAAGATGATCCAATGTGGCAACCCCTAACGGGAGCAGCTGAAAGAAGAAGAAGGTGCAGTTAGAGTAACAAGCAGTTATGGTATTTTGAATAGTTTGACCATTCCATGGACCATTATATTGTTACAAGTTAAATACAATCAGATGCATTAAACTAATAAACAACATGTGGTTAATTTCAGTGTATTTATAAAGCCGCGTCAGGGATGTGGATCTAAAAAAGAAAGGGTAACCACACAGGAACAGTAGCACTGCTTTGATGCTGGATGCTGCCAGTCTGCAAAACCGAGTGCAGAACTTGCGTACAAAAGGGTATAAGCTACCGTGGAAATGTGTGTGGCTTTACACCAAGTTTAGGTTTTAGACATCACAATTTGAACATGAAAATGTTTTTATGCAACATATTTGTGCGTACGCATCGTTTATACATGAGGCCCCAGGAGTATTGTATGTAGTTCTGGTCACCATGCTACAAAAAAGACATGGCTGCATTTGAAGCTCTTCTAAGACTTAAGGACATGTCCTACTCCACCAGACTCAGAAAATTAAACTTGTTTAGTCTCAGGCCGAGTCGATTGTGTGAGAACCTATTCCAGGTCTTAAAAATTCTCAAAGTCATTGATAAAGTAAGTCTACCAGAATTCTTTCATCTAAATATCAAATTATATACTCAAGGACACCAGTTGAAATTAAGGGGGCGTGCATTTAGGGCAGAGGCCCGGAAACATGTCTTTATGTGAAAAGTTGTGGAAATCCGAAACAAAGTCCTGAGACATGTAATAGAAACTGAAACCTTGACAACCTTTAAGGGTGGGTTTTGGGACAGCTTAGTTATTAGAAAGACAAACAAGCTTTATGGATTGAATGGTCTCCTCTTGTTTGTCAAATTTCTTATGTTCCTATGTCCTGTTGTCTACATGGTTTTAACAATTTTCCTCCAAAATCTCAAAGACACTTATAAATAGCCTCATGTGAGTCTGAGTGTAGGAGTGTGTATGGGTGGACTTTGTGACGGACTAACCCCCAAACCTCACCCCATCAAAAAGACTTGGGTCCTGCCTTGTTTCCAATGCTGCTGGTATAGGCTCTAGTCTTCTAATTCTGAATTGTATTATTTGGGTTTGTTATGAGAAAATAATTGCAGTGTTTTGTAGGAAAATAAGGTATAATTACTAGCAGATCAAAAACCTTAGTAAGAAATAACGAGTCATGCAAAAGAAAAAAAAAGTGTTGGGGTAAAAAAAAATTGATGTAACCAAAAACCAACATTAATCTATTAAAATGTAGAAAAACAGCACTGACAGATTCATGAGAGAGACCACCAGCTAAACTTGATGAAAATTTAATGAGGAGTTGAATTTATGCCAAAAGGATGGATGCAGCTACCACAAATAATTCACTTATCATAACTGTGACCTTCAACCAGCTCTGATTGTTGGCATATAATGGACAAGTCTTGAAGTGGAAGTCATCTGCCGTTCTCCCCTGTGTGATACTTCTTGTTAAGTGGTGAGTAAAACATAATGCAGATGAACTGACATTAATATAATAGCCAGCTCAGGAAAACAGTATCACTGACATTAATGAGGTGTCAGGTTCTCACATTTTATTCACCTTGTTGCCAAATGATTATTAATATATCGCAGGGTGTGGAGAGTTTCGACATGACTTCTTCCAATCGGGGCGCTTTGGTTGTCATTTTCATAATGCAACACACCTAGTCACAAGTCATCTCTTCCACTTTAATAAAGTCTGTGTTTCTTCAAGCTGAATTAAACCTTAGCAAAAGTTGGTGAAGAAAGACAGATTTATAATTCTTTGCATGTATATAGCGCTTTTCTCACTACTCAAAGTGCTCAGCAATTGCAGGTTAAGGGCCTTGCTCAAGGGCCCAACAGAATAGAGTCCCTATTGGCATTTACGAGACTCGAACTGGAAACCTTCCGATTGCCAGTGCAGATCCCTAGCCTCAGAGCCAGATTTTTTTTTTCCCCAGTTGTATATATCTTTATGCAGGCATTGTAGCTGCACTTATCCAGAACTATAGCAGTGCTACCTTGGGGAGAATTTCACTTCCCAGTAGCCCAAGGGAGTTATCCACATAGGATGACGAGAATGGAAGTAAGGACTGCTGGGGACAAATGAGGCCAGCAGGAAAGTTGAAAAGGGAGGCCTGACGGAGCAACTGGAGATCGGTGTTTTTCTGTATCTTGTCCAACGTGTTGTCTGAAAAGTTAATTGTGCCCTGGATCGTTTCCCGTTACGATGAATGGACTGTCTTGTGCTTGCCTGTTGTGTGTATAATGGTGGATTAACCGTTGTGCTTCTTCAAAAGGAGCGCTCCTAGAAATCTCACTCACTGCTCAGTATTACCGGTAGGACTGTTTCACTCATTTGCTACGGAAGCTACTGTATTCTTGGAATTCTCATCTTCACACCATATCCTTTCACCTGCTACTGCTGTATTGGACTGTATAAGGATATTGTCTTGAGTGTTTATTGTGGTGGTTTATTTGTGTTTATTGTACTTTGCTGTAAGGGGACTGGGGTGGGATTATTTAGCGTGTAGTTATATTTCATTTATTAGTGATTAATACATTCTTTTATTGTTTTATTACCTGTTGTTTTTTGTCTCTGCTTGTAAGTGTGTGTGGGTTGGGCCAAGGCTGAGTGCATCCCTGGAATCTCCACAAAAAAATAAATAAATTACCATTGCTGCGACAGTGTGAATCTTAGTGCCACCGGACCGCTACAAAATTACCAAAGTTCTGCAGCTTTTAGTTTGCTTCATAGAATGATTCAAGCTCCAGTGGGACACGTGGTCAAATAATTCCACAGACAAATATCTTTGCTTTAAAAGTTTTAGTAAAAGTTCAAAGCAAACCAGTTCACATAAAAATAGAGAAAAAAATGATATAGCAAACAAAAGTTCTTGTTTAAGAAAAGTTCTATTTAAAGCTTATAAATCTTGTTTCATTTCTTTAAGTTTGGTTATACAGTCGTACTTAAGGCACGTTAGGCAAGTTAATTATGTAAGCACGTGAAACATGGTCAGAAAACCGTATGCCATCTCCTGTTCTAATTGCAATCATATCTAACAGTCTATGCTAGCAGTAGGACAATTTACTCATTGGGTTAATTAACACTCTGTTCTACAGATATAGTTAAGAAGGTTTGATCTCATGTTAACTTACAGGGAGTAAAAGGCTGTATCATACTCTAGGCAGCTATAAGAAACTGATGTTCTATAGAAACTAAGCAAATATTTACATGAATTTAACATTAAACATTAACTTTCTAAGATTGGCATGGATGAATTTTTAAACCACAGTAGCTTTTTAAATTAAAAATCAATAAAGATTAATTTAGCAGTCAATGTTTTCATAGGATTATTATTGCCTGTGAACATTCCTACTGTATTGTGGTGCAAGGTTTGGTGTGTTGCTATGGTCCTTAACATGGTCATTTTATTTAAGTGCTCATCCAAAACTTCGATGTTGCAAAAGCAACAAGGAAAAGCTTGAAGTAAATAAAAATCAAAGGCATAATGAACATAGGGTTCAGGGAAATCAAAAAAGGACAAAACAAAAACAAACACTTAAACCCTCAACACAAACCAAGTTTGTAGCCAAAAGCTACACTGCAAAAGTTCCAAAATGTTTCATGTTCTTTTAACTCCATCTATGTCTAACAAACCTTATTTGTCTTGATAAAGAATCCAATGCTTGATTGCCAAATACAGTATGGTGCCATCTTAAAAGGGGATAGCAACTATAAACAATATGTTTATGACAAGCTGATAGGTCAGAAAAGATGGCAGCATCAAATAACAAACTGCTAAATATGTAATTTTGAAAAAAATAGCATGGATTGAATACTAAGGTGTTAAAATGTTACATTTGTCCTACGGACTTTGCATAGAATTCCAGCAGGTTAAAGCAGGTTAGATTTCTTCAACAACATCTATGGAATTCTAACTGACTGGAAGGGTTTTTCAAGTTATAAAATAAGAGAAACTGGATGCTCTTACCAATGGTAAAAAAAATACGTTAGTTTAGAAGTGTGGTTGATTCTGACATAAACGACTCTAAGACTATAAATCAAGAGTGTAAATCCTAAAGAAAGTTAGAAGGCCAACATTACATAAACTATGTGACACCATTTTCTGCTCTGAAGAAACTACACAGCTGTCCTGTTTGTCCGTGGATTGCTTTTAGTTGTACTTATTTATGTAAGCATCAAAAACAAGCTACTGTGGAATCAGAAAGTATTCAGACTCCTTCATCTTTTTACTTTTTTGTAGCCTTCGGCTAAAATTATTTGATTTCATTTTTCCCCACATCAAACAATACTACATACCACAGAATGACAAAGCGAAACAGGATTTTAAAATTTTTTGAAAAATGATTCAAGATTTTAAGATTTCAGTTTATTCATTTACCTTACCTTACCTTTTTTCCTGTATTGGCCTAAAGCCCATCCCTGAAGTATTGCTTGTAAGTATGCACCTGGATAGGGTGCCAGTCTATAGCAGGGCACATATACTTCCATACCTACGTATCTCTTAGCTCACAAGGGGCCAATCTAGAGTCCCCAGATAACATAGAATGAGCTCCTTTATGCTGTTGTAAGTAGTAAATGGGGACCTCCACAAACTCCACAGAAACACCCTTGAAATCAAACTCTAGATCCCAGAGCTATAAGGCAGGTCCTTGTGTCCTCAAATGTCACTTCAGGTTAAGAGAGACTGAAATGGATAGATACATCTTGAATCTCACAATTATTACCCTCCAAACTACTATTGCTATGTCCATGACTGATTGCCACTATGAGTCCAGTGCTCCTCTAGCAATTTTCCATTAACCTGAGCTAAAAAACCAAGTTAGAAAATTTATGGATGGACCACAGACTCCACACAAACACCTTTGAAATCAAACCCTGGCTCCTAGAGCTATAAGGCTGCAGTGCTAACCACTGATCCCCCTTTAGGAGTCTTCTGATTTCACATGGCACTCAAATTTAAGAGATGAAGCAGTAGCACTATTGTGTCCTCAGATTTCACTTTGGATTGAGACAGATTGAAATGACTGGATGGATAAATTTTCAATCTCATATTTATTACTCTGCAAAGTGTTATTGCTGTGTCAATGACTGATTCCTGCCTTGTGCCCTGTGCTTCTCTAGCAACTTTCCATGGCTGAATAAGCAGGTTAGAAAAATGTATAGATGGGGCCTTATTATTGTGATTTTAAATCTTGAAATTTTGAATAACTTTATGAACATTTATGACCTTGTAAAATTATTAAAGTTTCATTTTAGGATCTCATCATTAAATCTTAGCTTTTCGTAATTATGGTATTTTCTAGTATCTCTTATAATAACTTATGCCATCAATTATTTTGTCTTTTATATTTGTAATTAATTTAGACCACTTTCAGGCATCTGTTTTTATTTTCACATTTACAACTCTTTTTTAGTTGATCAGTGTTAAAAAAGCCAAATTTAAATCCACTCTGTTTCAATGTTGTAAAATATGAAAATGTGAAAACCTATAAGTGGGGTAAATACTTTTTATAATAATACCAAAATGGTGATGGATATTTGAAAGCAGAGCATCCAATCCAAAGGCAAAGGCACATGTTGCGAGGCAAACATTCAATTATTTGAATTATTTCTGTTTTTCTAAATGATGCTTGCTTGAGACCATCTTTTGCTATAAAGATGACAAAAGTGAGATAATTGCATGATCTGTTTGTGATATGAATGAGGCGGTCCTGTTAAAATACTGAACACTGCTGGAAAACATGTGTCTGTGAACCTTTATCTTCTTTATTAGTGCATTTGAGTCTTACACATTCTCCACCCAGTAAGAATACATGCACATCAATTTAGCGAATTTCCATATTACAGTATGCCCTAATTATTTAAATATTGTAGAAGTAATATAATTATTCCAGTTGTAGGCCTTGGATTCTTCGGATTCCCTTCACCTATCTACTGACACTTAAAAGACTGTTACATGACTGGTTGTGTAACAAATCAGAGAAAAAAATAAAGAAAAATCATGTTAGGCCAATTTAAAGTTACAGAACTCTTAATAGTCCTATATAGGAATAATTGGAACTATTTTGAGTGTTTTATTAAGTATATTATAAACTATTTAACCCTTAACTACTCACACAATTTCTCATGTCATAAGTACCTACATGGTGTATTTTATGCACCAGTGTTAAAATGGCTATTTATATACATGCTGTGATGTTGCAATATAAAATATTGACATAATTTTAAATTGTACATGTTTTAATGTAATTTAATAACATATTACTAAATAGTGTGACACAGTCTAGGATTATCTGAAAATAAACCTTATTCACTTCTCCAATGCTCATTCGTCATCTGTCACACTTTCATCCACTGCAGGATTTGCACACATATCACATTTCTCTTCAGTTGTTGAATTTTCTTTGCATACAAAGTCATTGCAAGAAGAACATCTCATCATTGTCATACTTATGTACTGTAAGTACCCGCATGGTGTACCAGATGCACTATTTGGAACTTGCAATTGTGCATTGTCACACATGTGCGCTTGGGAGTCAACCGAAGGAACCAGAAAATGCCAGTCCCACACCAGGCGGGGGGGCGGTTGGTTGAGCTAAACCTCTCTATTTTCTCTTAGCAGACCAAATACAAGAAATCCATCCTGTCCCAGCCCCGAGGACGACATTTCCTGGGAATGGCCCCAAACCTTTGTTGTGTGTCCAGTCTTTTATTTCACAGCATCCACTCATAAAAACAGCTGGAGGTACACTGGAGGGAAGGCATTGTGACAATGTATTTGTGCAGAATCATGATGAGGATAGATGACGGATGCTGATGGTTGGTTCAAGTTAAAGGACTTTGGACAAAAATATCTGAGATTGGTGTACAAAATACACCAGCATGAGTAGTTAAGGGTTAAACGAAGTAGACAAGGATGGATCAGTTGATGGGTTTAAATGGGAAAAGATCAAGTATAAGGCCCAAGAAGACTATAATTAAGAAAGAACCACAATGAAAAGAGAATAAATTAAAAACCAAGCCTTTGCTTGTAGTAGTAGTATTGTACAACGTTCAAGCTGTCATGTATGCATGTCTGTAAATCACTCTCCAGGCTCATCTGAGGTAGGTACTACCACACCGGGTCGAGAGTGGGCGCTTGTGCTAACTTCTTCTCTTTTGTTCCCTCTGCATTACAGAGAAGATGCCCCAGTGAGGGTAACTGACTCGGCCTCTTCCGCTCCCCCACCTGTAAAGCCCACAGCTGCCAGAAGGAGGTGTTTAGTCTTGAACAGAACCTATCACAGGACAGAGCTCCTTTGTCCCTAACCAGAACTAAACAATTGCCTAGCCTGATGGCCATCGTATTGGATTTTTGAGATCTTGCATCAGTGCACATAATTGCCCTTTTTTGTTACTTTTTGTTGGGAGAATTAAACGGGGATGACAGACAGGTAACCCAACATTTCTTTATGGAACTTGCAGTGCTCCACAAAGGTGAATCCTGGAAAAAAAGGACACTTCTCTTAAATTTACTCAAGATTCCTCATTATATCAGAGTTAATATCTTTTTTACTCATTTTAAAAATAAAACAACCAGCTTCGTCTTCAAGGGCAGAGCTGCGGTCATTGATTTGTTCTGTTATTTTCTAAATACTTATATCTTAAATCATTTTTATCTCTCATAAATTGTCTTTTGTCTTTGTTTTATACAACTTACCACAGTGTTTTGTAAATTGTGTTTGGTTATGTTATTGTTCCATATTTGTCTTGGTGATTATTGTTGTCTATTATTTGCTTTTTAATGTACTGCAGAATTGAAAACATCCTGATAATAAGACTAGTAAAATTGTAATGTTACATTTATCTTTTCCAGTAATAATACATTAAATCAAGCAGTAAATAAATAAATGTAGTATTCATCTGTGATCAACCACAAACTTTAGGTACATAAAAGAAATTGACTAGAATTGCAGCTTGTATCAGATCTCACCAATGTTACTTTAAACAAATGACATGAATAGGAATTAATAAGCTCTTCTCAAGAGTCTTGTTTTGATAAAAAAAAAAGAAGTCTCAGACACAATAAGCCAAAAATTTGGGATTTGGAAAGCTGGGGATTTAATTGTTCACATGAATATTTAAAACCTTAAAACAGAAATGCTTTGAATATTAAGCACAGATGGATTTGTTTTTGAAAATCGTTAAAATTTCATTGGTAGTTAATTTTACATGATTAACGTACAAATAAAATATAAGTTATATTTTCCTGCTTTCAAGTTTTGTGTGCAATGCTTTTGCGGCATGACTGCAACAGACTGATCTGACTGGGTTTCAAAATTTTGGCTAGCTAACTGTGTGGAGTTTGTATATATATTGCCACACACTCAGGCTTAGGGGGCAGCCAAAGAGCCCAAATGAGCATGAAGGTACGATAGATGGGGGATTTGAACAGAGTATTAATGCCTTTTGTCTTCTTCCAACAGAAGAACAACAACTATAAAATACCTCAAATCCCTGCAACAATGATACTTCCAGCTCTCCATAATAACTCCACTTCCAGGTCCCTCTACCAAAGACTTAGCGTCCGGTCCACTACTGATGTCCTCACTTCCAGACGCTCATCGATGACTTCACTTCCGGCTTCCTATGATGACATCAACTCCGTCCCTTGATAAAGATGTTATTTACATATCTTACTTCCTGCCAACTCAATTCCATTTCTTTTTGTATCATTTCCTGTTTATCTTCCACTAGCAAAATACCCGCGCTTTGTAGCGGCGAAGTACTGCATTAAAATTTTTATTAAGAAGAAAATTAAACCTTTTTAAACTGAGGGAAAATATGCCAATAATTATTTGTTAAGGATCTCTTTGTATACCATGTTGTCAGTTCGGCCCTCTGGTTGTAACATGACCAAGCTGTGCACTGAGCTTACTCTTGAGCATGCAACTTACAGTTGGCCATGTGAACAGTAATCTTGTCTCAAATCTCACAGCTTGGATAGCTGCTGTCATAATCGGTTTGAGTTTCATGGTTTGTTTCAATTACGACAGTATTTGCAGGATTTGTTGTGTTCAAGTGACATTCGCCATCTGTCAAGCGTTGTAAGCACACAACTGGTTTCATCGATAAAATCACATCCAGCTTTTGAAAGTTTAAACATTCATAAACATCAAAGTGTCCACTACTGAAATCGTCACCTGTGAATCTAAGATGTTTAAGAGGCATTGGCGGTTGTCGAATGGTGTAAAATATTTGTCCATTTCGGTACACTTGAAAGCGACAACCGAACAATTCAGCGGCAGCCATCAACTCACATGCAGAACCATAGGTGAAGGGCTTAAGCATTTCACTTTTATAGTGTTCCTGTGTAGTATAATTATCTCTTGTACCGTCATCAATCCACACCTTGAACCTGTCCCAGTCATTCAATACATAAGACACAATGTTCCTCCGGATATCAAGAGTGAGCCTGATATGGCCGTGCAATATGTAACAAAGAAAATGGAAAAGGTAGGTGCCATCTCCAGGCATGGAAACCACTCGGTAAGTGACAGTTCTTTGATCGATGGTGATCACCTCGATAGACATGGTAATGGGGGTTGGAATGATAAAGGAAATGGGTACCTGAGCAATGTAAAGTAAGTCTAAAATACCTATACAACAACTATAATCGTAATAAACGAACAATAAAACATCGGAAAAGCCGTGGATTAAACAAAAAGGCTGTAGTTATCAGTAGGGAGACGTGAATCCCGTGGCGAAGCAAGGAAGGGAATGTAGAGACCGGAGCGACGGATGGTCTTATATAAGCAGGCAGCCAACAATGTGGGAGGCGTTGGGATGGGGGACCCAACGCCACCTCACACGGTGACCGAGCTGCAGGCTATGGACGTATATATGTACGTAAGTAGGATTCAGTTAGCGTTGGGAACCCGTGTACCAAATTTCTTGAAGATGGGCCCATAAGTAACAAAGACTGTTGAAAAGCTTGATATGGCAGCCGACAGTGGCATTATACCATCCAAATAAGTACGTACATTGGTTTTGGTTAGTGCAGGGAAGCTGCCTACCAAATTCCGAGAAGATCGGGCCATAAATAAGAAAGTTCAACATGGCGGACGTTGTTGACCGTTATGACCATTACGCGTAGAATTTCGAAATGAAACCTGCTTAACTTTTGTAAGTAAGCTGTAAGGAACGAGCCTGCCAAATTTCAGCCTTCTACCTACACGGGAAGTTGGAGAATTAGTGACGTTGGAAAGTTCAATATGGCGGCCGACAGTGGTGTCATACCAACGAAATAAGTACGTACATAGGTTTCCGTTAAAAGTTCAATATGGCGGCCGACAGTGGCGTCATACCACCGAAATAAGTATGTACATTGGTTTCGGTTAGCGCAGGGAAGCCGCCTACCAAATTTTGTGAAGATGGGGCCATAAATAAGAAAGTTCAACATGGCGGACGTTGTCGACCGTTTTGACCGTTACGTGTAGAATTTCAAAATGAAAAGTAAGCTGTAAGGAATAAGCCTGCAAAATTTCAGCTTTCTACCTACATGGGAAGTTGGAGAATTAGTGATGAGTCAGTGAGTGAGTCAGTCAGTCAGTGAGGGCTTTGCCTTTTATTAGTATAGATAACAGTACCTCAAAGAACCAAGTCAGTTGTCAAATGTATTTTGTTACAATCTTTGACTGTGTTTAAGTCTCAAAAGAATACTCATCAGTGCCAAAACATTATATGGGGAATTCCCCAACCCTTGATCTATTTTCTCTATGTTTTCTTTCTACACAATATGTTTGTGTAGTTTTACCTTCCACAATGCAAACATGTTCATGTTAGATCAGTTAGTGAATCTAAAGTGGTCTGAAATGAGTATACTACGTGATACATGGATCCCACGTCCCAGAATAGCTTTTTATATGCTGTGTATATAAAGATAAAACATGTACTGTATATTTATTAGCCACTTTATTAGGCACATCTGTCCTGTACCGGGAACCACATGTGCTTCCAGAATACCCTGAATTCTTCGAGACAAGGGCTCAATAAAGTGGTGGGAACGTTCCTTAGAGATTCTGTTTCACTATAACCCAACATCATCACACAGTTCCTGAAGATTTTTCAGTCAAACATTCATTTCTTGTGATTCCACTGTTTCCTCCTTCTAATGGTCATCTGTGGATTTGCGATCTAGAGACCGTGCAGGTTTCTTGAGTTAAACTGAAGTGTCAGTGATGCTTAGGGAAGCAGTTTGAGTTGTCTTATTATCCAGCTGATTTTATCCTTTGAAAATAGTAGACCATGTCCATAAATAGATATGTGTAGAGAGCAACAAGTGTATGGGTACATTGTGGCTTTCAAAGGATTTTCACCCAGTATTAATAGGCCTAATCTGTGCACTGAAGACACTCCCCACAGCTGACACAAGGCCATATAAATTCATGCTTAATATGCAAAATTGTAACTTTACACTTTGCATATCCCAGCAGAAATTGAGATTTGTCATGACATTGGTCCTGTCTTTAGTTGCCCTCTTGGTGGCCACATGCACATCATAGCCTCTTCTTCCTGTTCTCAACAGACAAACATGATGGCCTTCTTCAGCGGTAGACCATTTGCTTCGAGATGCATGCCCTTATACACCACTGTTGTAAAGTGCTGTTATTTGAGTTTTTGTGTCTTTGAATAAGCCTGGGTATTCCTCTCTGACCCATCTCATGAACAAAGCATTTTTTTCTCTATAGAATTGCTGTTCACTAGATATTTTTTTGCAACTTTGTCTGCAAATTATTGAAATTGTAGGGTGTAAAAAACCAAGAAGAGCAACTTTATGAGAGAAACTGAACCACTATGTCTGACATCAACAGTCTCACCATGCTCAAAATCTTTCTCAGTCTAATGTGTGATTGAGCAACAAACTAAACCTAATGATAGTCAAACAAATCTGCTAGAAAAATACCCAAGCAGTATGTTAAAAATATCATTACAGTGAGTGATAAATAAAAGGAAGAACTCAACATTCAAATAAATGCCAAGGAAACCAAAACCATGCTACATCTGTTTTGCTCTCTCTAACATTGAGGGAAGTATACGTAAATAGTGTAAGAGACGGCCAGCAGCTCAACCCAGCCGGGACGCCCTAGATATGAAAGAATGAGGGAAGGCAACTTCTTTAGGGCATTGCTTCCACCTAGACGCTAGATGGCAGCTCCCTGGGATTACAGCTGTGCCCTGGATTCCCACAGGGCAATATGGGATTTAGAGTTCTTTTTCTCAGCCCTGTTGGGTGCCATGGGTACCGCCAGGGGGTGCTGTGGAGTACTTATATGGGATTGAGGTTTTTGCTTAACCCAGAAGTGCTGGCAGACTACTTGGGCAGAAAAGCGAAAGCACTTCCAGATTGGCCACTATAAAAGGAACCACCTTAAACCCCATCGAGGAGCCAGAGTCAGGTGGATGATGGACAAATCTTGCTAGGAGGAGCAGAGGAGGAAGAAAGAGAGCTTGAAAAAGAATAACTGAGCTGTGTTGTTTATTTACTTGTGGCAGTAATGGTAGAAAGCCTTATGAAGAGTTTGACAAGAAATAAATAAGCTCTTTGCGCTTTTAACTTGTGTCCTCAGTGTCTATGTGTTGGGTTTGAGGAGTAACAGTGATCTCTAGTGTCCACAATAGTGACACTTCCTTTCCACAGCTACACACAATGGAAGACATGATCAGAACTAGAAGGTCCAACTTCGTTATGTCTTAATGCCTTCATGAGTGTTCAGAAAAGGCTTATTAATAGCAAGAAAATCAAAATTAAGGTATTGGCCTTGGGATAAAGGGAGGCTTATTGACTGGATATATATATAGCCCCCATGTCTCTCTTCCACTAGTTTAATGTTTGCCTTTTTCCATTCCTCATTCTGTGCTCTATTTACACTCTGGCATAACTGCGGCTTATACCACTGCCCAGGGTCATTTCCAGCCATGGCAGGTAGCTTTTCCTGTGCTGTATATGTAATACCATCATTATTATTATTGTTATATTAAAATAAAATGGGGTCAAGATCTACATGAACTGTACTTTAGCTCTAGTATTCTTATACAGCAACAGTGGCTCTTGTCCTCAAGGTATGCAGTGTTAGACTGAGATGGCACTTAACTGTCATTCATTTCAAAAATGGCTTATGAATGCTAGGAGACAGTGGCATGGAACCTAGAGACATCAGAGTCTGGAAGACTGCTGTCAGCCCTGGGCTCTTCAAAGCCCATCTGGAGACAATTTATTTTTCTGCCTAACCTTATAGAGAATAACTTAAAGAAATGTAAAGAATGATCATGAAATAACACTCATGTGGCTTTATAGGAGAAAACTATCAACACAATGCTCACCCAAAGTTATGACTTCTCAGCTTCACTTAAAAAACATGAGCAGAAAACGTGAATGGTTTTACAAAGAAAAAATTATTTGCAATAAAAATGTAAAATTCCTTTCTGTGCGTGTTTTTATGTGCTTCAAAAGTTTGATGTTAAAAGAATACAAATACATTATGCTGATCCTTGACTACATTTAATCTGGTGGACTTCTCTTCAAAACAGATTTAATTTACAGGCAGTGCTCCTGTTTCTTTCCATCCTTACCAGTAACAGGATATGAAGTGGAGAAATCAACTGTGTTGGCAAGTCAAGGTAAACGAGAACTTCATCGGCTTTAGTGACTAATAAGACTTCTTACTTTTTCTGTCAAAGTTTCTATCCATTTGAGCTCCACTGTACTCTGGAAGAGCCTGACGTTCTGCAGCAAGTTGTTTCTAAATTTATATTTATTTAATGAATATGGGTCATAGCACAAATGTAACCAGGCTCACTTTGCACAGATGGTGATCCCATGGTGAGCCATTTCTCACTTTATGCAGACAGCAGAAAGCAACTATTTTACCTAACTGAGCCAAAGAAGATAAGATCCAAAGCTGATAATATTGAAGTGTAATTAGTTGCTTCCAACTAAATTGCCTCTAAGATTTCAGACTTCAGTCTTAACATTGATGTTGTATTGATTCAACCTTCATAAATGGTACATAATTTAAGTGTCCTTTTCAACTCAACATTTACCTTTCAACCTCATATAAGCTCACTTATCAAAAATGCTTATTATCATCTTCGTCCATTACTAAACAGGAGAGATGCTGACTCACTTGCACAAGCATTGCTTCTCACCTGAAATATTTGTATCTGTTTTTGTCTTTTTAAACTAAAAGAGGGGGGAGTTCAGAGTGTTGTGTGTAGATGGGTGCGAAATCGCCTCAGCCACAGGAAGCACAGGGTTATGGTGCGAGGGACAATATCAGAATTGCCCGACGTTAAGAGTGGTGTTGTTCTGCAGGGGTCAGTGATGGTGCTGCTGCTACCCCCCTTAGCTTGAACGCACCCCAAGGAGACGCAGACGCTCCTCCGAAACCCCCTCTTAAACGGTGATACAATGGGAAAAAATTCAAGGTTTTATTTAACTCCTCTTTGCTCGATCAGCTGCTGGCTTTCTGCTGCTGATGTGCCGGGTGATCTGCATCTCATGCAGCCCTTCAAACATTTAAAAGCCTGTACAGCAGCTGTCCTACTCTTTTTGTCTTTTATTTCCGGCCCTGGGTGTGGTTAAATCTCTTGGCACAAAGTCTCGTCTCACAATATGTGAGTTCTTGATATTTTTTAGTTTATAATTTAAAAATGGAATAAGAATCTGAAAATCTAACAACATCACATTTGATGTTTGACAAATTCTGAAAACAATTATACCAAAGATATATATGTAGGTTTTAAATTAAGCCAGGTTTAAAGTGTGACAAAAAAGTCACATAAAATCATTGCACAAAATCGTTGCACGTTTAGGCTTAGGATTTTATATATAGAGAGTAGATATAAATGATTTAGATAATATTACTGGTCAAGTTTGCAGGTGATACCAAGTTAGGTGGATTGGCAGATAATCTAGAATCCATTGAATTATTACAGTTAGACTTGGGCAGCATACAGTTTTGGGCAGAATTGTGGCAGATGAAATTTAATGTAAGCTAATGTTAGGTTTGAATACACAATGTGAGGTCTGAAAATCAAAAATATACATTATGAGAAGGATTTAAGAGTCATAGTGGACGGACTATTATCAAGTGCCAGACAGTGTTTGGAAGCCATTAAAAAGGCTAACAGAATGTTGGGTTATATAGCAGAAAATGTAAAATCCAAGTTCAAGAAGGATATGCTGAAGCTTTATAGCGCACTTCTTAGACCTCACTTGGAGTGCTGGGTACATTTTTTGTCTCCAGGTTACAAGAATGACATAGCAGCGCTGGAAAATGATAAGAGAAGAGCAATTAGGCTGATTCCAGGGTTACAGGGAATCATTTTTGGGGAAAGATTAAAAGATTGCAGCCTTTTCAATTTAAGCCAATGAAGATTAAGAGGTGACATGATTGAAGTGTTTAAAATTATGAAGGGAATAAGTACAGTACAGTAGATGGAGGCTGTTATTTTAAAATGAGTTCCTCAAGAACACAGGGACATGGTTGGAAACATGTTAAGGGTAAATTTTGCACAAACATTAGGAACTTTTTCTTTACACAGAAAACCAGACACACATGGAATAAGTTACCATGTAGTATGGTAGACCGTATGACTTTAGGGACTTTAAAAACTCGACTTAACAACATTTTAGAAGAATTAAGTGGACAAGAGTGTCAAGCTTTGTTGGGCTGAATGGCTTGCTCTCGTGTAGATTGTTCTTATGTTCTAACTGCCTGTTTTCTGGCCTTTTTGTTAAAACACTGTCTAGACTACAGTATATCCAGGACTCAGTCGCTACAGTCCTCACACACACCTAGCGAACAGAGCACATCACTCCAGTCTTTTACCAATTGCACTGGCTACCTGTCTCATCATGTATTAAATACAAAATAGCACTCATTACTTTTAAAATTGTACATTATCTAACTTCTACATAGTTGTATTTTGCCTACTTCTTTCAGAGATATAATCCTCAACATGCCCTTAGGTCCTCTGGTACTGGGATTCTAATGATGCCACTGACCAAACATTCGTCCTGGAGCAACAGATCATTCAGTATCATCACTCCCCTGCATCTTGAACTCCCTCCCTCAGCATATGCACAACTGCTCTTCACTTTCTTCTTTTAAAAGTACTAGGGTGCTGTACCGTGTTAGCCATTATGAATGTAGTGAGAAGTCAAGCAAAATGACACCTTTTACTGGCTAACTAAAAAGATTGCAATATGCAAGCTTTCGAGGCAACTCGGCTTGCATATTGTAATCTTTTTAGTTAGCCAATAAAAGATGTCATTTTGCTTGACTTTTCACTTCTTTTAAAAGTAAACTGAAAGTTTTTCTGTTTCATGAATATTTTCCCTCAATTGTAGATTTTTCACTCTTGCGGAATGTATGAATATTGTGACTATATTGCTTGTCTTATTTTGTTATTTTTCTGTCTCCTTATATTTCTACATATTTTATAAAGTGTCCTTGGGGTTGAGGAAGGAGCTATATAAGTAAAAATTATTATTATTGTTATTATTAAGATCAATCAGGTCAAAAAGCTAACCAGACTCCTGACTGTGAAGTCATCCTCCCCCTGCAGCAGGCTCATTCCTCTTGCAATCGGCTGCGCCCTGCAGTGAGTGCACTTCAAATGCTGTCTTACAGTTAATTTTGGACAAAGCCTTAAAAATTCTTCCAATGTTAGAGGACTCCTGTATATACAGTATATATTCAATCCTCAATTTTTCTTATTTAATGATAAATTTTATTTAGTACAGTGTGGTCATATAAATAATTTATTCCAAGTCAGAGAAGCATACAGTAGTTATGCTAGTCACAATATATAGACAGATGTGAAAAGCAGCATAAAGTAGATTTATAGATATAATTATTTAAGGTAGGTTAGATTGATTAATTGATTGACTGAAGAAGTCTCTGCAGCCTCTTCAGCAATCATCAGTAATCTCCTTTTGCGCAGTAACTGGAGAATGGTTGCCTGTAGATGCATTTTTAAAGTGGATCTGTTACATAGTCAACAAAATTTTCAATGCAAGGTGTGATCCTATTCATGATGTACTTTTCCGTGACATATTGAAAACTGTGACAGTTTGGCAATAAAAACTGACAAGGGAGAAAATGGTCTTCAAGCACTTTCCTGGGACCATACATATATCATGTCAATCAAGGAGTCTTTATTTATAGCAAAGGTACCAAACATTGCTGGAGAAAACATAATCATATTTGTCGGATTGTGAATGGGGAACTTAATTGTGTTTGTTCAGTGTTTTCTTAAAGTCTTTTATGCTTGGTTATGCTCGGTTTTTGTCACAGTGTTTCCCTCAGCACTGTCTCACTTTTAGGGTTAAAGCAGTTTATTTTTAAATAAAGCACATCAAAACATACGTGTTTTGATACCAAGGTCTGTCTGTATGAATCAACTTGGCTCCCAGTGGACCAATTTTGTTAAAATGTGGCACATTTACTCTTCAAAGGAGACTTGTCAGTTTTCATATCTTGAATACAGTGTGCTGTACACACTGTCACAAGTTGCCATTGAAAAGGATTAGCAAATGTGTGAATTTGTCTACATTATGACAGAGAAATATTCTGTGTGACTTTAATCAAATTTCAAATTCACCTTGAGAGAGGATACTTTAACTTGCATATTTTGCAGATTTTTCAGTTGTACTCATCCAACAACCACTCCTGAAGGGATCAAATGTCGAAGAAGGCACACATATATGCGCTAGTCACTGGTACCCCAGCGCACATTTCTTGGTGTTTGTGGTAAGGTAACACTAAAAGTGACCCTAGCGACCCACATCTTCTCTTCTTTCGTCGGCATCTTTTTGTGTTAAAACTGATTAAGTCAGTGTTTGTGCTGCAAGTACGTTTTCTTTAATTTTTCATTTAAGCTGGCACTTAAGTATTGAATCTGCCTCAAGAATTATTCAAAATATGAAGATATAGGGGAAGTGATGGCAAACTGACTTTTTGAAGTTTCTAAAAAAGTAAAATACTTCAGCTTCTGCATCAGTTAAGTCTCCAAAAGCACCTAAATGCTATGCCATTTTCTAGCTTGTTATGTAACCATAAAGATACAACAAAGGAAATGATACTGTATTTCTTAATAGCTCTTTTCAGACAGGCTTAGAGAGCTTACACAGATTTACAAATACAAAGACACATACAATACAGCAGGAAATGCATAATAACATCTGCCTGAGGTCCACCAGCTATTTATTATACAAACCCTTTTCATTATTTTTCAGATTTTATGAGAATACAAAAGGGAAACCTCCAATCTCTGCAGCTTCCAATGAGGAATATATAATGCCACACTCGACATCGACAGAAACTAGGAGTAGAAAAATTAGAGATAAATATAGCATCTCCTGCTGCAGCACCCCCTGGCAGCGCCTGCGAATACCAACAGGGCTGCATCAAATTCCAACTCCCATGGAGCACTGCGGGAGTCTGAGGCACCACTATAACCCAGAGGGGGTTGCCATCTAGCGTCCCGGAGGAGGTAACGCTCTGACCACGCTAGCTCCCCCAGTCTTCCCAACGTGGAGGGCCCCGGCCACACGATCTAAGAAAAAAAAGAATCTATAAGAGGACAATGAAACAACATGAAAACTTGAAACAGCACAACCTGACCAAAATTCTGTGAAGCAGCAACACCATCTGCTGCAATGGCTCACCACACACATTTACTGTATTATGAGACCTTTGCTAGTTAACATTCCCAGCCCACACCAAGTTTTCACTTTTGTAACATGAAGCCTAATTTTTTTTTCCTAGTGAATCTTTAGTATTAAATGAGTTTAAGGGCATCTACTTGCAGAGTCAAATGAATATTCGTAAAGGCTTTGTTTAAAGTTAATATGGGACATAAAATAACAAATAATTAAAGATTAATAAACCAAACGAGAACATGAAAGAATAAAAAGGATTGGCAAAACAGAAAAGGTCAATCAAAGTAGGCATACATGTTTTGGCATAGGGAGGGCAAACATGGGGTTAGAGAACAAGCAACTAGCAAAAATCAATATTGTATAATGTGACCACAGAAAAGTTTAGTGAGAAGAGCTCAGAGGCTCCTCAAATCTGAGGGCCAATAATTTTAAATGAGTTTAGGTGACATCTGAGTCCAGCCACCTAACAATAGAGTCACAAAAGATAGAAAAGAAGCAGGGCTGGCAGGGCAGAGTTACCTTGGATATCAGTAAATCAGTTCTTTTACTTCTTTGATACATTGAGCAAGTGTTCATTATAGTGGCTTTGAAAAATATAGAGATGTATGGTCTAAACACAACATAGTAATGAGATAATTAAGAATTAATAAATGGTCAAATGTATGCACCAGCTTCTGTCTACTTAGTTAGCAAGTCCACCTTAATAAAAGGATAAGTGTCTCTTTGTCTGCCTGAGCTTCCATCTTGTCTCTGTCATTCCAAAAGATGGTGCATCACAAATATTTTTAGCAATATCAAGCATTATTTTTGTCATTGCGGTACAGTGGAACAATGGTACCGCTGCTGCCTCACAGTTAGGAGACCTGGGTTTGCTTCCCGGGTCCTCCCTGTGTGGAGTTTGCATGTTCTCCCCGAGTCTGCGTGGGTTTCCTCCAGATGCCCCGGTTTCCTCCCACAGTCCAAAGACATGCAGTTTAGGTGCATTGGCAATCCTAAATTGTCCCTTGTGTGTGGATGTGTGCGTGTGTGCCCTGAGGTGGGCTGGCGCCCTGCCTGGGGTTTGTTCCTGCTTTGCACCCTGTGTTGGCTGGGATTGGCTCCAGCAGACCCCCCGTTACCCTGTGTTAGGATATAGCAGGTTGGATAATGGATGGCATTTGTCATTCCATTAGATTGCTCATCACCTTAACAGTGCTTTTATGAATCCCATACCAAATGGCATATAACACAGACATATGTTTGGCATGGTGCACTGCAAGCGTTAACGCTGAGGTTGATGTTGCTTCTTTAGATTACAACTCATCTTAGACGGGGAGAATAGCTTGTAATAAAATAATTCATCAGCAATATTTTTGCTCGGTTTACAAAATGCAACATATTCTTTTTACTGAAATTTTATGGTTGTGAAGAACAGGTTCATGGGTGTCTGACAAAACTGTTGCTGAGTGAAAAGTGTTGTTTTCATTTCTGACTCACTTTTTTCATGATGTTTTCACGTTCTGCCTTTTTCTACATTTTATTTATAGGTTCCTACCATATCTCAGAGCTATAGAATCCATACAAATTATTTATCCCCTTGGAAGTTTCCACATTTTATCACTAAACAATGCTGAAATTAATTCAACACAGTGGATTTAATTCACTAATTGTTTTTTTTTTATCTCAGTTCTCACCTCCTGCACCTGCTTTTGCCAGTATAATCCATCTCCAATTTCTGTCTTTATTTTTTTACCCATCCTCTCCCTCCCTGTTGATTTTTTCAACTGAACTTTTGCTTTCAGTTTTTGTTGGTTACTATGTTATCTGCAACAGGTGTGTCTGCATTGTCCTCTCAGCCTTGGCCTTCAGTTTTAGTCTCGGCCGATCAACAAGTATATCCAGTCTTTGTTCCATTTGCTGTACCTGGGCCTTCTGCATCAGTCCTCTTTGCACCTGTTCCATCTCTTCGAGAGGTGCTCCTGAGTTGTTGCCCCTCTTGTTGCCATGCTGCTTCCAGCTGTTACCAGAGTGTCACATGGTTGCCAGTGCCCTGATGCCCAAATGTCCCAAGACATACGTGCAGGAAGGGCATGCGGGATGCAATCTATACCATCTATACCATTGTGTCCTGTGGTTACCAAGTTGAGTATGGTCAAAGAGTACTCAATTTTGCTTTTGAATTTTTTTTCTTCTCGCTCATCAACCATTAGAGCTGGGAGGTGATCTTCTTGCTGTCAGGTCATCCCCTCCAGACTAATGTCTTCTTGCCTCATTAAGAGGTCTAAGGGGTCTAAGGTCTCTTCGCGTTGTCACTCCTTCCAAGCTAAGTTCTCCATTTCATCTCTTCTTGTATGAGAACTTTCTTATTGTGGATTGTTTCTGTCTGTGTGGGAAGTTTTATTGTATGTGTTTAGTAATGTCTGGAAGTCATCCCATCAAGGGACGTCTATGTTGAGTTATAGTCAGGGGCTGGTGTTTATTATATGTTTTTTCTGTTAATTTTGAAAAATTATGTTTTATTGTTTATGTTAATTTTGTTTATAGTTTGTCAGTGTTGTACAGTTATTTTAAATGTGTAGCCATTCTGTATACTTTGTGGGTGTAACCTAAAGAGATGACTCCACCATGATATCAGTGCTGCTGTGTCTTCAGACTGGTTTTATAAGTCAGCAAGAAAAAGAAATCCCATAATGGGACACTGAGTTTGCATTTGGAGTTAAAAATTAGTATTGTTAGTTCTTATTTTTTTCTTATATCTACTATTTACTGGATTCTACTTGTTTATTGTGACTTTTTCACTTTGGATTGCCTTTTAGGAAACTCCACTTTGACTTATTTTTCGCCTTTTCTTCTCTGTTTTTCTATTTTGTTTGATGTAGCCAGAGTTTGAAGGTTCTCTTCTTTGTGAGGCACTTTTGATTTGTATTTCGACCACTCAGTCTGGCTGATGAATGGTGTGTGGTCATGCCTCCTCTGCGTGGTATCATATTTCAATCCAGACTGTTTTTATGGGTAGCTCCTAACTGGTTGAACAAGCTGCTCACCTCCATTTGAATTTCTGACTTCCTGAATGTGTTTAAGAAACGCTTGAAGACTCTCTTGTTTGGTGAATTTCTGTCTAACTAACTAGGTTTTAGATTTTGTAACTCACTTGCATTTTGTTGAGAGCTCTTCACTTGTGATTATCGTTTATGTAACATTGTCCTGTAAGGCTGGGGATGTACTTAACGCTATGCGTGGTGTGCATTTGAGGACGCTGCTGCTGCGCAAGGAATGTAGTGACTATACTTGTGCACATACTTTAAGTAAATCTGGAGTATTCCACAAGTCAAGTTGCACTATTACAATGTATTGCCACACCCACTACATGATGAAACAACTGGGGATCCCAGTTGGCAACCCCCCAGGCAGACATGTGGTCCAGTCCCACCCTCCAGAAATGACCCACTATCTGCCACAGCCAGGTGTTACGTGGGCGACCCCTTGGCTTGGTCCAGTCACTCGGGTATCCCAACATTGAGGATCCTAGGAGCTGGATCACCCTTGGAGAAATGCGCCACATGGCCGTAGTGCTGTAACTGCACACAATGCAGGTAATGTGCCTCATTCAGGACTCCATCAGCAACCGCTCATTCGACACAAAGTAAAACCAACGGTACCCAAAAATTTTCCGTAGGGACACAGTACCAAAGGAGTCCAGTCTTTGTCTCAGGTCACTGGATAGCGTCCATGTCTCGCAACCATATAGCAAGACAGGAAGCACCAGGACTCTAAAGACTTGGACCTTCATTGTTTTACATAGATATCGCCACACACCCCTTTCCAGCGACCTCATGACCCCCTATGCTCTCCCAGTCCGTCTACTAACTTCATAGGAAGAGTCACCAGAGACATGAATGTCATTGCTAAGGTAGGTAAACCTCTCGACAAGGTCAACACTCTCTCCGCAGACAGACACACTGCTGATGGCTGTGCCCAAGAGGTCATTAAAGAACTGGATCTTGGTTTTTATCCAGGACACTCGCAAGCCCAGACACTCCGACTCCTCACTCAGTCTCTCGAGCGCCCCGATCAGAGCCTCCATTGACTCCGCGAAGATCACAGCATCGTCAGCAAAGTCAAGATTCCACCAGATGTGAGAAATCATCATGGTGAGAAAACAACACCTGGTTTCACTGTGTTATGAGATGAGGGAATAAAGATATAAAAAATGCAAACTCTTTGCAATCCAATGCTGTTGCCAAGGTGCAAAAAAAAAAAAGATGCCAAAAGAGACCTTTAAATGTATTGCATCATTACAATGGGGAATATGTGATGCTTATATTGTCTATGGGAGAAATGGAAGAAGAAAAGCACCATAAACACATTTGCATGTCAGCATTTCATTTACTTTACGGCATCGAGCCAAGTTGGAGCTGCAAGCCTGCTGTTACATGTTGATAATAAACAACAATGCTGACGTCACCTACCAAAAGTTGAACACACACACCACCCATACTTTTGCTGGTACTGCAACTCACACATGTGTCACGTTAATTTGTGAGGACGTGCTCAGAAAATGTGTCAAAAGAACGTCTGGAACGCATGGCAGCCATGATGCGTGTGCGTATGCATTCTGAGCGTGAACTATAAACCGGCCCTAACGCTTACCAAACAGTCCCACCTGACTGATCTTGACTCAGCTCTGATGGGCCCTTTTGTAAGTTGCTTTGGATAATGGTATCAGTTAAGCAACTATCCATCCATCCATTATCCAACCTGTTATATCCTAACTACAGGGTCACGGGGGTCTGCTGGAGCCAATCCCAGCCAACACAGGGTGCAAGGCAGGAAATAAACCCTGGGGAGGGCACCAAACCCACCACAAACTAAGCAAATATGTATGAATGTAAATTTAAATCTTTTGTTGCTTTTTTTTTTTTTTTTTTTAAAACTCTAAAGCCATTTTCCCTATGTTTGGGGTTATTTTGGTTGAAGCACACAGGTAGTAGTTTGAGCTAGCTGCCTTGGGTGACCCTCTTCTTGGTAGGTCACTGAGTTTCCTAGCCTTTATGGGCTTTTTAGTGGCCTCACACCCTTTTTTATATTCTGACCACTTATTACAGCACAAGGTCTATGATATCCTGTAATGGGTGATGTACTTCTAACAAATGGATGAATAAGTGTCTGTTGGTTCTTTTCAGAAATGCATACCTTTGGAGTGTCACAGAAAAGGCACACACACATTTCATCTTTACCCATTATGCACTGCTGAAACCATTGCCATTGATTTCTATTGCATCATGACGCTGCATCAATGCATGCTTATTTGTTGTTGCAATGAATTTCCGAAGAAATCAATCAATGTTACCTTTCCTTCACAGTTTGTAATTAGCCACCCATCCATCAATTTTCCAAACAGGCGTATTCCAATACAGAGCTGCAGGGCTCTATAAATTTCTAAGAGGAGTGTTTGGCATGACAGACTGTTTTATTTTCTGAAGGTGATGCATGCTCTTGTTATTTGTTTCTCCTTTGGTTTGTATCAGCTAAATAGATAAAGAAATGGATTGGAACAATCCAGCAGGGCAGCTCTTTTACAATGTTTGTGGCATCCTTGTAAGTGTGAATGTCCACACAGTTAAAGTACAATGATGTAAATAGTCAATTCATGAAAAAGTTGAGAAAAAGTAACAGTTAACTGGCAGAAAGTACAGTTGCCAGTAAGAAAAAGAAAGGGGTGCCTCTTGGGAAATTGAGTATACTTAACTCAGGCCTTCACACCAAGTGTAATCTGGCAGGGGGTGGCAGCATGTATGCCATTTACAGCTTTTTATAAATTGCTTGTTACTCCCTTTCATAGCTGCTATTTCATGTATCAGGAAAATGTCAAACACTGTAACAAATAAATGCTCTTATGACTAAACCAAGTTGTCAGAATGTGTCTTCCACGGGGTTGCCAGAGGTGCCAGGCAGGCATCCTAAAGAAAACATAACGGTAGATGATATGACTGCAGTGTTTTTCTTTTTTTACTTTTTTGAATCAGCTTTCTCTATACTGCTTGTTGTAAAAAAAATCCCAGCTCAGCCCACGGCTAGATCTAATTGAGTATCACTGACTTAGGCGGGCCTTATGATGCTAACAGAATGCTTTGCCGAATATATAGGTCATGCTTAGTTATGAGAATTTTTGTCTCCTGAATTCCGGGGGGAGGGGGAGCTGCCTAATACAGCTCTCCAGCCTCAAAGCAAGAATATTAATAGGCAGACTCTCAGAAGGCAGCTGTGAAGCCTTCTCTCTGATAACATGAAAACTTTCTTTTTTTATGTTCTCATCAGATTTAAGTATTTTATTTATTCCCTTCAAAGGTTTATACTATAAATATAACTATTTTATGTAAATTAATGAAACCTAGTATAAAAAAAATCATATTTCACTTCCCCAATCCTCCCCCATTATGGTCTTACTCAAGTCTTTTTAAGACTACTGATAAACAAAGTACTGTATCTTAAAAGTATGCCAGTACTTTCATAATAATCCACTTCTAGATAATGTGAGCACTGGGAACAGGGTCTTACAACATGATTCTCAGAAGTACAATGGAAATTACCCATAGGGTGAAAGCATTTTTCCGGCAAACCTTGCAAGACATTGTGTAATTCAACTGAAAATTGTACATATAATAATTCTGTCTCGACTAAGATGATCAAAAATTTACCTTGCAATAGGCGTTTTCAAGCATCTCTGTCTGTTTTATCTATTCCCACTGTTTAAACCTTTCTGTACTGCAATTTTTATACTGTACTTTTTGAATCGCATCAGGATTAGTATAAATACTCATCTTTGTACTTTTAGGGGGAATACCGAAAGAAAGACTGTTACTTATCAGACACTTTATCCCAGTAATGTACCATAAAATCTGCGGTGGGCTGGCGCCCTGCCCGGGGTTTGTTTCCTGCCTTGCGCCCTATGTTGGCTGGGTTTGGCTCCAGCAGACCCCCGTGACCCTGTAGTTAGGATATAGTGGGTTGGATAATGGATGGATAGATGTACCATAAAATACAATATATTTTCCTGCTTTATTCTAAACAGATAGGTAATAGAATAATAAAAAAAAATGATATCTCTTCATTGCCTTTTCTTTATCTGTGTGTGTGAACATCTCTTAACTGGTGCTTCTTTTCTCTAGCGTATTCTAGTAAAGCCTGTTTTTAAGGCTGTTCATTGTTTTCAAGGCACCTTACTTACCTCCTGTCAAGTTTTATAGTTTCTGTCTTTAAAGGTGACTCTCCCAGTCGTCTCCTATGCCACGTCTTCACTGGCGCTCCTTTTCTTGAAGAAAAGATCTATGTGCACACATCATGGCTGCCATGTGTTCCCAACATTCATCTGACGTGTCCTCTCAACATGTCCTTAGAAATTAATGTGACGTGTGTTGCAGTACCAGCAAAAATTCGGAGGGCACAGTTTGCTCAAGTTGAAACATGATGTCAGAGTCTTTGCTTACCATCAACATGTGACAATAAGCTGCAGTGCCACTCCTACAGGATCAATGTGTGTGCTTTGATAACAATAACAACAACATTTGTTTATTTATATAGCACGTTTTCATACAAATGATGTAGCTCAAAGTGCTTTACAAGATGAAGGAAGAAAAATATAAAAATTAGGCAATACTAATTAACAAAGAATAAAGTAAGGTCTGATGGCCAGGGAGGACAGAAAAAAACAAAAAAACTAGAGGGCTGGAGAAAAAAACAAAATCTGCGAGGGGTCCGAGGTCATTAACCCCCCCCAGCTCCCACTAGGCATTCTGCCTAAAATAAATGGTCTCAATCAGCCCTCATGGTTTTCAGGCTTCACGTGGAAGAATTTGATGATGATGGTCATGTGGACCTCTGGCCTTCAATCTATCAATGTTGGGATTGCATGGTGCTTTGATCAGGTGGTGGTGGTGCAGATCGACACCACAGAAAAGCAGAAAAAGAACAGCAGAGAAAGTAGGGGTTAGTACGGATTTTGGGGCCATTAAAATAATGATAATTAAATGCAAATACAGGATATCAGGGTTACACTAAAATGAAGCTATGAGAAAGCCATGTTAAAATAATGGTTTTTAAGGAGTTTTTTAAAGTAATCCACCGTATTAGCCTGTCGAATTTCTGTCGCTAAGCTGTTCCAGATTTTAGGTACATAACAGCAGAAGGCTGTCTCACCATTTCTTTTAAGTTTAGCTCTTGAAATTACAAGCAGACACTCATTTGAAGATCTAAATCGTAACTTACGATTTGGAGTGTAAGGTGAAAGGCATTCTGAAATATAGGATGACGCAAGATTATTTTAGGCTTTGTAAACCATAAGCAGTAGATGTTTGATGAATGGTTCGATGTGGTGAAGCAAGTCGCAAGTCATCACACTTCAAAGCTGACTTACAAATGTATTCGTGGTGCTTTTCTTCATCTATTTCTCTCATAGACAACACAAGCGTCACATATTCCCCATTGTAACAACGTGAAACATTTTAAACGTCTCACATACCATCTTCTGTGCCTTTTTTTTTTTGCTTTGAACCTTCGCAACAGCATCAGAATGTACGGATGTCTATTTGAGCCACAGAGAAAAAAAAATTGGGACGCAAATTTCCATTTTAATATTGAAGTTTATTTTGCCTTGGGAGGGAGCATCAGTTTCGGGACTATGGTCATGTGGCACAATTCCCACAAAGGTGATCCGGCTCACAGAATCCTCATTGTTGAGGACTCAAATGGCTGGACCAGGCCATAGGGATGCCCACGTAATACCAATCAGCGGCAAATAGATGTGTACTTCCAGAGGGTGGGACTACACCGCGTGTTTGCCTGGGGGTTGCCAACAAGGATCCCAAGCTGTTTTGTCGTGTGGTGGGTGTGGCAACCCACTGTACCAGTGCACGATCCCCAACTTGACGGGACCTGACCTTTTTCTATCATAATTTATGTGGTGTCTTTTCCTCTCTCATTTTTTTGTCTTGCTATACAATAGTAGTTTTTCCTTACCCCACCTCATTCTTTCTCACTGTTAGAAGCATCCCTGCCTAATGAATCTTTACATTCAGGTCGACTCACAGGAATGACTTCAGTATCTAACAGGTCTTTTACAGGTGTTGCTTTCTTTTAAATGACATCCTTTAGACTGATTAGTATGGCCAGCCTATTTTCTAGATATGTGATAATTACTTGTAGTCCTAACAGCTGGGAGTCATAGATTCTCCCAGAAAGTGTGGAATGCCAAGTTACAATAAATAATAGAATAGAAACTGGCACAAAGGAGGCTTTCAAGACTTGCTCTAATGAGTATTGGAAATATAAGTGTGAGCAAAGCCTCCCAAACATAAAAATGTTAGCCATCCCCATGTGGTATAGACATTCTTTAATTTGGCCAGTTGGGTCCACTCTGTGGGTAAGAACATGGCATTTAATGTTCTATTCCAGCACTGGCTTATACTGCCAGGCAGCACTGCTAAGGATGGCCCTGGGTGAACCAACACCAGCACAATCACAAGTTGCTTTCGTTGTCAAGGAAATCCAGACAGCATATAGGCAAATTTTGAAAATGATCATTAAAGTACACTTTATTTGCATTCATAAAGTTGTTCATACATTTTGCCAGTTATTTGCTTTGATGCAACTTAAATGTGTATATAATGTGAGCAACACTGGAACACAACAAGGAACAGTCCTGTCTCCTTTGCTCTTCATCCTGTACACCTCAGGCTATAAACATAACACCAGGTGGTAATGTCACTTGCAGAAATTCTCCAATGATTTTGCATTAATGGAGTGTATCAATGATGGGTACGAGACAGAGTATAGGAGTGAGGCTGAGAAATGTATTTCTGGGTGCAATAATAATTGACTGCAACTTAAAATCAGCAAAATTGAGGAACTGGTTATTGACTTTCACTGCACAAAACAGCCTCTACGTCTGGTTTTTAGGGAGTGGATGTAGAGATGCTGAACTGTTACAAGTACTTGCGGGTCTACATCAATGATAGACTAGGCTAGCCTCCTAACACAAAGGAACTATATATGAAACAGCAGAGCACATTCTTTTTTCTTAGGAGACTGTGCTCCTTTAATGTTGACAGTAACATCCTGTATATATTTTATAATTCTGTCTTCGCCAGTGCGATTTTCAATGCTGTGGTGTGCTGGGCTGGTTGCATCATTTCAGGAAAGGCCCACTGAATCAAAAAGCTGAATAAGAAGGTAGGCTCAGTTGTGGGATGCACTCTCAAACCACTTGAGGTAGTAGAGGAGGACAGAATGACGACAAAACTGATGGCCATTATGGGCAATGCTGCACAATCCTTTCTCTGACACACTAGCATTGAGGACTTTCGGCTAACAAATCATTCAGCAGATATGTGTCAAGAAACATCACTGGAGCTTCTTCATATCTACAGCAATGCCCCACTGTGGCTGGTCTTTCATCATTAGCAAGTCATAAGTTTGCTTCTTTTTTAGTAATTCTGATGAGTATTTGAGGGGGTTGGTGTTGTTTGTTTCAGAAAAATATGTCCCCAAATTGATAAATAGACTTTGAGATGTTTAACCAATGGGTGTTATTTTTTAATATTGAATGCCTTTTGGAGATTTATTTTTTATATTGCAAATTCTCTAAATGATTTTCTTTATTACTTGAGCTGAGATGTACTTATTCTTTCTGTTTTTACCATTAGCAAAAAGCACAATAAATTTTTTCATCTAGTTGTGCAGATTATTTAATAAGATCAAAAAGCACCAGTCACCAAAGGAGTACAAAACAATCCACCACCATCACACAAACAAAGAATTTAGAAATCACCCCAGGGGCTTTCCAGCCAGCTTACAGCCACCATTCAAGTGTTGCTCACCCAGTCGCTCTGCCACACTAGGTCTTAGTACCTGTAACCAGAAAAAGGCAGGAATCTCAGCTTCTCCAATGTGGTGGGTTCACCATTTCCTGGTAATGCCTTTGTTTTTGACTGACACAATCCACACATCTTCGGAAGCGTACCTTTTTATGTGAGCCTGCCACAGTGCAATAATAGTACAGACTATACAGATAAATGACATGAAGTTTTCACAGGCCACACTAACTCTTTTTTGTTCAGCCATTTAGGTCTCTTGCTTGGTCCTACAGAGCTCCGAGTTCTTAGGCTGAGTTTCAGTCCTATGCTGGTGTGACAGTCCAAGTTGGCTCCACAGTTTCTGGCAGCTCGAACGTGGAACCGTCAATAGTCACAGACCAAGGATAAGCAAGGCAAATTAGGACACACAGTCAGCAAGAGATAGGTGCAAGTGTTTGGTACTTTTATTAGAACCATACAAAAGTGTCCAAAGTGCAGTGCTCATTTTCCTTAAACAAATAATCCATAAACCTAGTGTCTGTTCATGAGTTAAACTCCAATAAATAATCCAATGAATTAAACCATACAGTCATTGAGTCTGTTCTCTCTTTTTCACCTGAGCCCAGTGCATCTTTCACTCACTGCATCCCCTAACAGAACACTCAGCTGGTGAAGATTCCAGCAGCTGCAGTTCTCACTTCCAACTCCCATCCTGGCTTCCTCTCTCACTGTCTGCTAAACCATTCAGTGCCAGCTGCCCTTGTGTCTTCCATCACACTCTCCTGATGTCTTTGGGATCCCTAGGAAGGACACCACCACCATCGTTCCCTCTCCTTTATGAATTCAGTATGGGACGAGCCCACTGATTGCTCACTCCTCTGCAGGGCTACCAACTGTTCTACCTCTTCTCCCTCATACTTGCTACAGCATCTGCTTACTTCCCTTTTACTCATGGTTCCCTCTACATTCCCCCTGTTTTCTACACAGGCTTCTTTATACATTTCTAAGGAATGTAGGTGTGCAGGCACTGATTTTAATCTCCAGAGAGCTAATGAGGCAATTGACTGACTTGCATGAAATCTGCCTATCAATGCACATTTAGTACCCTAAATCACACCCTGGAGTCACTCCGCCATGCAACCACACACACATACACCCCTCAAGTTGCTGGATATCACGGCTGACCTGTATACTGGTACTGCGAGTGTTGTGCAGAGTGGAGGCACGACCTCTGCATTTTTCTGAGTTGATTCTGGGGTTCGTCAGGGGTGTGTTTCTGCTCATACTATGTTCAATGCTTGCATTGACTGGGTGTTGGGCCAGGTCATGGGGTTCATAGGTGATGGGGCATCTGTTGGTAAAGAAAGATTCACTAATCTTGACTTTGCTGACCATGCTGTGACCTTTGAACAGTCAATGGAGGCTCTGATTGGGGCTCTCGAGACACTGAGGGAGGAGTCTGAGTTCTGGGCTTTTGAATGTCCTGGATAAAAACCAAGATTCAGGCCTTTAATGAACTCCTGGGCACAGCCATCAGCAGTGTGTTTGTCTGCGGAGAGAGTGTCGACCTCATCGAGAGGTTTACTTACCAGGGCAGTGACTTTCATGTTTCTGGTGACTCTTCCTATGTAGTCAGTAGACAGATTGGGAGAGCATAGGGGTCTTGAGGTTGCTGGAAAGGGGTGTGTGGTGCTCCCAATATCTATGCAAAACAACGAAGGTCCAAGTCTTTAGAATCCTGGTGCTTCCTGTCTTGCTATATGGATGTGAGACATGGATTTTATCCATTGATCTGAGATGAAGACTGGACCCCTTCAGTACTGTGTCTCTTCAGACAATCCTTTGGTCCCGCTGGTTTGACTTTGTGTTGAATGACACACAATTCCCAGAGGCTGATCCGGCTCACAAGATCCTCATTGTTTAGGACCCGAGCGGCTGAAGCAGGCCAAAGAGACACTAACGTAACACCTGGTTGTAGCAGATAGATGGTCATTTCCAGAGGGTGGGATTGGGGGGTTGCCAACCAGGATCCTGAGCTGTTTCGTCGTGTAGTGGGTGCGGCAACATGCTGTACCAGTGCATGCTCCCCAACATGACCTGCACAATTGCTATGGGCTCCACTATACCGAACTGTGGTAGGTACTAATGACGGACTTGATTGGATTAGATCAGATTAGATCAAATTGGATAGACTTTTATCCCTCTATATCTTAACACAGGGTCACGGGGGTCTGCTGTAGCCAATGCCAGCCAACACAGGGCGCAAAGCAGGAACAAACCCTGGGCAGGGCACCAGCCCACCGCAGGACACACACACACCCTAGGGACAATTTAGGGCACTTGCATGACTTTGGACTGTGGGAGGAAACCCACGCAGAAACGGGGAGAACATGCAAATTCCACGCAGGATGGACCCAGGAAGCGAACCCAGGTCTCCTAACTGCGAGGCAGCAGCGCTACCACTGTGCCACCATGCCGCCGTCTACACATGTAGACTGGTTGGGAAAACTCCCATGCACCCTACTGGACCCTGCCAAGGGTGTAGAGCTGGTCCACTGTTACGTGACTAGGACGAAATCCACACTGTTCCTCCTGAATCTGAGGTTTGACTATCTGATGGACCCTCCTTTCCAGGACCCCCGAATAGACTTTTCCAGGAAGTCTGCTGAGGAGTGTGATCCCTCTGTAGTTGGAACACACCCTCCAGTCCCCTTTCTTAAAGAGGGGGACCATCACCCCGGTCTGCCAATCCAGAGGCACTGTCCCTGATGTCCATGCGATGTTGCAGTGGTGTGTCAACCAAGACAGTCCTACAACATCCAGAGCCTTGAGGAACTCCGGTCATATCTCATCCACCCCCGGGGCCCTGCCACCAAGGAGTTTTTTGACCACCTAGGTGACATCAGTCCCAGAGATGGGAGAGCCCACCTCCTAGTCCCCAGGCTCTGCTTCCTCATTAGAAGGCATGTTAGTGAGATTGAGGAGGTCTTCGAAGTACTCCCCCCATCAACCCAAAAAAAGCTCCTGAGTCGAGGTCAGCAGCGCACCATCCCCACCATACACAGTGTTGACACTGCACCACTTTCTCCTCCTGAGACGCCGGATGGTAGACCAGAATGTCCTCGAAGCCGTCCGAAAGTCATTCTCCATGGCCTCCCCAAACTTCTCCCAAACCCGAGTTTTTGCTACAGCAACCACCGAAGCCACATTTCGGTTGGCCTGCCGGTACCTATAAGCTGCCTCCAGAGTCCCACAGGACAAAAAGGTCCCATAGGACTCCTTCTTCAGCTTGACAGCATCCCTCACCGTCGGTGTGCACCAACGGGTTCGGGGATTGCCGCCACGACAGGCACCGACCACCTTATGGCCACAGCTCCTCAATAATAGAGGCACGGAACATGGCCCATTCAGACTCAATGTCCCCCACCTCCCTCGGGACGTGGTCAAAGTTCTGCCGGAGGTGGGAGTTGAAGCTACTTCTGACAGGGGACTCTCCCAGCAGACCCTCACAATACTTTTGGGCCTACCAGGCCTAACCGACATCCTCCCCCACCATCGATGCCAACTCACCTCCAGGTGGTGATCAGTTGACAGCTCCGCCCCTCTCTTCACCTGAGTGTCCAAGACATGTGGCCGCAGGTCCGACGACTTCACCACAAAGTCGACCATCGAACTGAGGCCTAGGGTGTCTTGGTGCCAAGTGCACATATGAACATCCCCATGCTTGAACACGGTGTTCCTTATGGACAATCCGTGATGAGCACAGAAGTCCAATAACAAAACATCGCTTGGGTTCAGATCGGGGGGGCCATTCCTCCCAATCACGCCCTTCCAGGTCTCACTGTCATTGCCCACGTGAGCATTGAAGTCTCCCAGCAGAACGAGGGAGTCCCCAGAAGGTGTGCCCTGTAGTACACCCTCCAGGGACTCCAAAAAGGGTGGGTACTCCAGAATGCCATTCGGTGCATATGCACAAACAACAGTTAGGACCTGTCCCCCCACCTAAAGGCGGAGGGAGGCTACCCTCTCATCTACTGGGGTGAACCCCAATGAACAGGCTCCAAGTTGGGGGGCAATAAGTATGTCCACACTCGCTCAACACCTCTCACCGGGGGCAACTGGTGGTAAAGAGTCTAGCCCCTCTCAAGGAGATTGGTTCCAGAGTCTATGCTGTGCGTCGAGGTGAACCCGGCTATATCTAGATGGAACCCCTCGACCTCGCGCATCAGCTCAAGCTTCTTCCCCTTCAGAGAGGTGACATTCCACATCCCAAGAGCCAGCTTCTGTAGCCAAGGATCAGGCCGCCAAGGTCCCTGCCTTCGGCCACCATCCAACTCACACTGCACCCAATCTCCTTGGCCCCTCCTACAGGTGGTGAGCCGATGGGAAGGGGGACCCACGTTGCCTCTTCGGGCTGTGCCTGGCCGAGCCCCATGGGTGTTGGCCCAGCCACCAGGCGCTCGCCATCGAGCCCCAACTCCAGGCCTGGCTCCAAAATATAACAAAAAATAATTACTCTCAAACCATACTTGAATTAAATTGTGAACATTATTCTACATTATGCCTATTTTCTCTTTGCTAATCTAGCCTGAGTATACTGAATATCTGAAAACTTTCATTGTATTATTTTATCAGTAAATATCAGTGAAAAATGAGAAGGTCTGGGTAAGTGCCAGTTCAATTCAAATTACAAAATGTATCCAGACTGTAAATTCCATAACTTAGCATTTAGCTTGACAGCTTGATTTATACGAGTATTTAATCATTTTCCCAATTTCCCATTTTCCAAAACCATCTTTTGTGTTATAGGTTTGCAAAGAATCAGCTGTTAATGTGACAACTGATCTATTAATGCACACTTATTCATACTGGGACAAATCAAAATCACCAATTAGCGTAGCATCATTATCTTTAGGAGAAGGAAAAAATGTAGTAAATAATGAAAACAAACATAATCACAAGGAGAACGTGGAAATATCTATAGGCAGAGAAGGGACTGAGAGGTAAAGACATATATACTCAGATGGGAGACAAAATTTCAAAGTTCCTGCAGCCTAACGTTCATTTTTGAACCCATTCACAGATTCCAGAATGCAAACAGGAAGCCATGTATATCATCATGATTTCAGTTCGACAAAGCGTCCATATTCAACTTAGCAAAACTAAACAGAAACCTGTGCTGAGCACTAACAATTATTCATGGGTGCCCAACTGTGACATGGAGAGAGGAGAAACCAAGTCTCTTTATGTTTTATTTGTTGTACATTTTTGAGTAGCATACTTTTGAATTGCCTTTTCTCTTTAAATGTTCCATGGACTCTATAATGCTGGATAACGTGTTTATGTTGCCCTTGAACATTTTAACCTTTTTTGTTCTAATTCACTCTTTGGAAGGGAAACCCTTTTATCCTAGTGAGTGAACTTCACATATCTATAGTAATAAAAAGGCAAAGCCCTCACTGACTCACTCACTCACTGACTCACTCACTCATCACTAATTCTCCAACTTCCCGTGTAGGTAGAAGGCTGAAATTTGGCAGGCTCATTCCTTACAGCTTACTTACAAAAGTTGGGCAGGTTTCATTTCGAAATTCTATGCATAATGGTCATAACTGGAACCTATTTTTTCGTGCATATACTATAATAGACTTCTGCTCGATGGCCGTGGGAGGCGGAGTTACGCCTTCCACGTAATTTAGTGCCTGCCCATATAAGGCCGTCCGTCAGCAGCAATCCAATATAAACACTGCCGCTAAATATTCACAGGTTAAGGACTGTGCTTATGCAGACGAAGATGAGATGGTCAGGGTGGTACTTGGCACAAACTCAGCGAAACTGCGAGAGAAACTTTTAAGTGCCGGATCTTAGCTAACATTAAATACAGCCATGGACATCGCACAAGATATATATATTGGTTAAAATAGATTAGTTCAGATATATACATCGGTTCAGATAGATCCGTTCAGATATATACATTGGTTGGGACTTATGGGCAGGCACAACGCGGCCACCCATGTTTAGCATCTCCCTTTCGCTTCATCATTGCTTCAACACTGTTGTAATTATTGTGCAAATTTTATACAAGTAGCATACGCCTGTCAGTCGCGTTTTGTTTTGTAAGCCCCCTATGTCGGGGGTCCCCGATTTGAAAGCACTTTTTTTCCTTTCATTATTTAAAACACTCGCACAGATACCCGCCTCTTCGCCTCGCTCCGTCCTGCCCCGGCTCATTGTACCCGCCTCACTCTCTCCCTGTTGTCCCACCCATAACAGATTCTTCTCAAAAGCAGAGTTACCAGAAAGCATTAATCGCAACCACAGTACGTCCCATTTTTTCACCTCATGAGACGCTGGTTTATCATTGGTGGAAAGCTGCCCAGTGATATCTGTTATTCCGTATTGGCAGCATTTCATTAAAGGGCGGTTTGCTTCAGCAAGGAACTTAGTCCTGTTTGCTGAAAGGATGTTATGGAGGAAAACACTGGAATAGCGCCGTTTCTTCTGAATGGTTATCAGTGATCAGGGACCAGAATGATCAGAATATTCCTGCTTCACAAATAACTGATGTCTGTTTTTATTGTAAAACTGAGAAAACCACACACACGCGCATACACAACACAAACACTCAAACTACTGATTAAGTGTATCAGCTACGGACGATCATTTTTTTCACCCAATAAAACTTTAGTTCGTCAAAGTTAAAAAGCAGTGAGGTGATTTCTATTATTCCTTATTGGCAGCATTTAATTTAAAGATGATTCACGTCAACAAGGTGAAAGAGTCTCTTATTTTAACAGGGCAATCTTTTTTTAGGTTTAAGCATTTTTGATTGACTTACAAAAGACAATAGTTATTACTTACCCTCTTTGCTTCTAATTGGCTTTTTAAAAAACCTTTTTGATATAATTTATTTATGACAGTATAAAATAAAAAAGTAGTACTCAAAATTATAATGCGCATATCTAACAGGAAGAGGTGGTTGTAAGAGTACGATTGCTGACTCGCAGTTAAATGATCACTGGTTTGTGTCCTGGGGGCTTCCTTTCTGTTATTTTATTTATTTTTACAAATTGCTTTGAGTAGTAAGAAAGGCGCTATAAAAACATAAGGAATTAATAACAATAATAATAATAGTAGTAGTAATATTATTATTATTATTATACGTGTGAATGCATGATCAAATTCAGCCGCTGCGTAGTGGGGTATGAATAGGGACAATACCACGAGTTCATTGAAATAATTACACAGCAAGGTGCACATGCAATACAAACATAATGTGTATATTATTGAAGTAAAGGTTCATATAAATTAATTATATACAACTTTTTAACAAGTTGAGAGATGTCAACTGGTTAAAATGCACGAAATTATACATGTATTGCTTTATAGTCCACACATAGTTTATGTATATTATTAAAATAATGATATAAAAATCCTATAAAATGGTATAGAATCTGCCTGTTCAACAATTATAAAAGTTCATGCACAAACAAATGTATAATAGCCTGATCTTGCAAGATACCTTCATAAAACCATCTTTTAAATATTCATGGTGATGGAAACCGGGGCGTCAAACCCCGACACAAACACAGAACCACAGTCCCGGGTTCAAATAATGTTGTTTATTAATAACGAATATCTCTAACACAGTAGAAAAGCACAAACCACTGGTTTTCTCTCCTCCCAATAACTCTCTCACTACCACACTGCCCTCCTCCAGTCAAGTGTTGCCTCTCTACCTCCCAGCTCCGACTCGCCTGGATAAGAGAGTGCGGTCCCTTTTATTACAGACCCAGGAGTACTTCCGGTGTCAGGGCGATTGCCCGATCGAAGTACTTCTGGGTCACATGGAAGTCCATCACCACAGCAGGGAGCTTGTTTTCCTGCAGCACCCTCTTGCGGCACCCCGTGACCCCAGCAGAGCTGCCCTACCGGACTATATTTCCCAGCATACCATACTGACTTAACATGGGACACCGAAACCAGGGCTGCTGCCATCTAGCGTTCTGGGGGAATAAAAAACCCCCAGCGATATCTTTCCTTTTTAATGGACTGTCCGTCCACCCTTTCCAGTCCTTCCTTCCGGGTTTTCTTCTAGCTGGAATGCCTGTCCATATTACAAAAACAATCAATTACTATCCACCCTATGTGTAACCTCTAACCTTTTCTGGAAATGCTTCCTTCATAACTTTGCTGCTCAAGACAATTCAACGGTTAAAATGCTGACGTAAGGCAACATAATTGCACTTATTTATTAAGATCAGATGGAGTAAAGGACCCAATGACTGTCAAACAAGGAGTCTGACTTACACAAACAGCCATAATAATATTTTCAATTCTGTCTGTTATCCCTAGCATTGTTGGGGTTCTTCTTTAAGTCCTTACCTCTTCAATCTGGTTGTTGATGAGCTTAGTCATGTGATAAAAGACCAGTTCTCCTAATACATGCATTTTGTTGATGATGTTGTGTTGTGTAGCACCAGAAAAGAGGAAGTGGAGAAGAAGTTGGGAGAATGGAGAAAGGCTTTGGAAGATAAAGGGTTGAAGATAAATAGGAAGAAGACAGAATATATGAGGTTTAATGATGATCAGAATTCATAAGTTAGCCTGCAGTGCAGTGTGGATGGAACAACTGGAAGAAGGCATCAGGAGTCATATGTGGTCAAAGAATTAAGGAAACAGATTTTAAAGTTTAGGTTTTTAAGACATTGCTCAGTCTTTGCCACTGATCAGAGCTGTAGAGTTGTTTGAAAAAGTAGCTGCGAATATGCACCTGACATTATACTTGTAAAACAAGGGTCAAATACTCAGTTCAAAATATTAGTTGGAGCTGCTTTTGGCATTCCACGTCAAAGTACCTAAACTAATACAGCCGTTGCAGCTTACTGTATATCAAACTGGCTCATTCGCCTTGTGATCATCTTCCCCGATACACCATATAGATCTGCAATCTGTTTGTTCTATTGACTCAGCTGGAATGTCAAAGGATGGACGTCCAGAACAGGGAACTGCGTCACCTGAACTGGAGTGCAGTCGAGTCCGTTCCACCTGTTCTTTGATAATTTCAAAAATAGAGTCTAAAAAGGCTGCCAACATTGTAATTTCTTCAGATAAATCTTCCATTCTCTCTCTGAAATACGTAATATCTTCGGCAGAATCCATTTCATCGGCAGTAGTAAGCATTTTTCTAATTAATTCTTGTGCTATCGATTCACCAATCATTAACTAGAGGGTGTGTTATAGCCCACCCTCTCAACTTTGACGAGTGAAAGTGACAGTTTTATTTCAAGTCGTATTTCATAATGGTTTTCAGGAATGTTACGGACAAAATTAAATAAATAAATAAGCAACAAAAAACATATTTCGTGACACATTTATTTATTTATGCTCTCATTTCATGACATATTTATTTATTTAGGATCTCATTTCATGACACATTTATTTGTTTATGCTCACATTTCACAGTACTTTTATTTATTTGCACATTTATTTATTTATTTAATTTTGTCCGACTTCATTTCTGCGTTAGTACTCTGCACATTTTTAAACAGAGCTATCAAACTCAAGTCACATTTCAAGGCAGGAGTGCATCTCTGTTGGCATGCTTTTCATGAAGTGAAAAGACCAAACATACAGTACAGCTTCTTGAGTGGCTTTTTCAAATTTGCCTTTTTTAGCCATAGTTGGCAGCCATCCTCTTGTTTTGGCTTTGTGTGAAAAGCAAAAAGCGCTCCAGAGCCTCATTCTGATTGGCATCATGCATAGTGCAAAAAGAATTCCTACAGTAGATTAAGATGTCCTCGTTTTGCTTTCTTCTGTCAGATTATTATGGCAGTCCCTAAAAGAGAAAACAGTGCTAGAACTTTTATAACTCATCACTCAATTCTTGACTGGGAGAAGCTCAATCAGTAGTGTATACACAGAGTAAAAAATGGCAGTGCCCATGTTCCAGCTGAGAATAAGGTGAATAGAAATTCAAGAGTTGATGGTAATGGAGATGAGGAAAACAAATCTTCTAGTTTTATACTACTTCTGTGACAAGTTAAAATGTATCAAAACGAAACTATTAAGGAGAACCTTTTATGTATGAAGTGGCAGAGCAAGTCTTTCCATTGTATTAAAACAGCAGTTTGTGTTCTGCAAATATTAAGTTGTCATGAAATGCTCTTTGTGTACTTTAATCTGAGATAAACATAAAAAATGACCTTTACATGTCTCAGTATATATAAGGCATTATAGCTTTTCAGCATTTCAATAAAGCCTGTAATACTCTGAACTAATACCAATAGCATCAGAATATGATGCAACTTCATATGGCTTCACATATAGTGTAATCTGATTTTACAGCTAGCAAGAACACTGAGGTAATATCCTCATCACAGTGATCCTGATATATAGCTCATCTGGTTTTGCAAGCTAAAATAACTGCTGGGGATTGTCTCACTAACTCTGCAAGTACGCCTTTGTAGCTGACAAGATGTCATGTGGAGACACAGCTGGAATGTCTAAGGTACATGAGGCAGAAAATGTCATTCTGAGTCAGTACAGAAATGGGACAAAATCCCCCTGCTCTCCAGCAATAGGAAAGCATTATAAACAATACCTGTTGCTATCATGGTGCCTTTAAAATGCACATGACTTTGTCCAATTTTTGTATATTATGAACTGAGGACATTAACAGAGAAGAGGAGACCATTCAGTCTATCGGGCTTATATGGTGCAAGATTTCACATTTTTTTAAAAGCATTTAAGCCTCTGCCTCCACAACACAACTCAACAGTTTGATTGAAATTTCCTTGCTCTCTTGAGTTCATTCTAGTTTCCTTCTTTACTTGACCTCAAACTAATTTTCAAAAGTGACCTTGAGCACCTGATTAACTAATAAGTGAAGCGAATTTTGCTCAATCAACTATATTAATGACATGGAGAATTTTATCATTCTGGAAAAAGTCCACACATAGTCTTCTCTATTAAATCTGAAGTGCAGTAAACCAGAATATCTATGAAGTATCTCTTCTCTCACCCTGCAATGAACTGGCACCCTGTCCAAGGATTGTTCCTGACTTGCACCCATTGCTTGTTGGGATAGGCTTCACCTTCCTAGAGACTTTGCTCTGGACAAGCATGTTTAGAAAATGATTGGAGAGATGGCTGGATCGTGCTCTTCTCTCTACAACTTCTAATGCCATAATGGTAATGCAAGGTAACCGGCAACATGTTTAAATACATAAACTCACATTTTATTCAAATTTTAATTGTTTAATAATATTACCTAAATGGTTAGAATTACATTTAAATGTAAACTCTTATAGCACATAGGTCAATACTGGGCATCTTGTAAATTATATTCCTAATTCTGTTGTTATTAGGCATCCCAAACACAGCAAAATAGGTGTGAGGCCTCCTAAAATTACCGTAAAGGCAAGGCCTTAATTTAACCAGCCTACCCAAGAAGACTCACCCAAAATCCAGTTATCCTCACAACTTCTAATTGCAGGCTTCTGGTCTACAAAATGGGAAGCTGACCAAATAATTAAAAATGTTGCAAAATATATCAAAAGCTCCACCAGAAGAAGAATAATCAAAAACCTTCAACTTGTATGAACAGAACAAACAAGGAACCTTTATAAATATGGGATTTATTAGAAAAAAATCAGAAAAGTAAAAGCAAGGTGCTCAAAAGAGTGCAAATAGGCAGAAGGACACAAAAAAAAGGCAATCCAAAACAAACAATTCCCAATCTGCAAATCCAGAAAACAGAATCCAATAACCCAAACATAAGAATCAAAGAACCATCAAAAAGAAAGAAATGGCAATGCTCACAAAAACTCCTTCACATTAGAATGCTTCTTTTAGATTTTAGCTTCTTCAGCTCTGGCCTTAAATAGCCAGAGTGAGGGCTCTAAAGGAGTGAGGTCAGGGTGGTCTCACCTCTTCGGGCTCCACCCACAACACACAAAGAATGGTAGTACAATTAAAAGGGTTAGTACGCAATTATGAAGATTAAAACATAAAGAATATGACTGATGCTCATTCAAAGGTGACAATAAAACATAAAATTCACATTAATAGAGACACGTACATAACAGTTACCTGCAAGTGCCACTCTGTAATTTTTCTCAGTTAGATGGGATTTTCCAAGAGTTTCATAAAGTTGTTAAGAATTTTCAGATTTTCTGAATTGATTTTGTATTCGTAAGTATTCGTTATACTTTTGATTTAATGTCATCTGCAACTTTTATAAGTTTAGTCACTATATCAAATTCTATGCTTTTGATATAAATTTAAAGGAGTACTCCACCCAAAAATGATATTTTTCTTAAATGTTACTTATCACATACTTTATAATGATGATCAATTAAAATTTTTAATCTTGTGTTTTGATTCAGAAAGGACAATACAATACAACAGCAAACCATGAAAACATCAATTGGTTTTTAATTCTTTTGTTTTGTGTTTGAGGGGGGTTATTGTTATAGTTTTACATAATACTAGCAAAATACCTGCACTTCGCAGCGGCGAGGTACTGCCTTAAAATTTTTACTAAGAAGAAAATTAAACCTTTTTAAACTGAGGGAAAATATACCAATAATTATTTGCTAAGGATCTCTTTGTATACCATATTGTGAGTTCGGCCCTCTGGTTGTAATATGACCAAGCTGTGTGCTGAGCTTACTCTTGAGCATGTAACATACAGTCGGCCATGTAAACAGTAATCTTGTCTCAAATCTCACAGCTTGGATTGCTGCTGTCATAATCGGTTTGAGTTTCATGGTTTGTTTCAATTACGACAGTATTTGCAGGACTTGTGTTGAAGTGACATTCGGCATCTGTCAAGCATTGTAAGCATACAACCGGTTTGATTGATAACTTCACATCCAGCTTTTGAGAGTTTAAACATTCATAAACATCAAATTGTCCACTACTGAAATCGTCACCTGTGAGTCTAAGATGTTTAAGAGGCACTGGCAGTTGTCGAAAGGTTTAAAATATTTGGCCATTTCAGTACACTTGAAGCAACAACCGAACAATTCAGCGGCAGCCATCAACTCACATGCAGAATCATAGGTGAAGGGCTTAAGCATTTCACTCTTCTAGTGCTCCTGTGTAGTATAATTATCTCCTGTATCGTCATCAGTCCACACCTTGAACTTGTCCCAGTCATTCAATACATAAGACACAATGTTCCTCCGGATATCAAGACTGAGCCTGATATGACCGTGCAATATGTAACACAGAGAATGGAAAATGTAGGTGCCATCTCCGGGCATGGAAACCACTCGGTAAGTGACAGTTCCTTGATCGATGGTGATCATCTCGATAGACATGTTAATGGGGGTACAGTTGGAATGATAAAGGAAATGGGTACCTGAACAATGTAAAGTAAGTCTAAAATACCTAAAAAATAACTATAATCATAATAAACAAACAATAAAACAGCGGAGAAGCCGTGGATTAAATAAAAAGGCTGTAGTTATCAGCAGGGAGACGTGAATCCCATGGCGAAGCAAGGAAGGGAATGTAGAGACCGGAGCGATGGATAGCCTTATATAGGCAGGCAGCCAACAACATTGGGATGGGGGACCCAACGCCGCCTCACACGGTGACCGAGCTGCAGGCTATGGACGTATATATGTACGTAAGTAGGATTTAGTTAGCATTGGGAACCCGCGTACCAAATTTCTTGAAGATGGGCCCATAAGTAACAAAGACCGTTGAAAACTTCAATATGGCGGCCGACAGTGGCATCATACCACCAAAATAAGTACATACATTGGTTTCGGTTAGCGCAGGGAAGCCGCCTACCAAATTTCATGAAGATGGGGCCATAAATAAGAAAGTTCAACATGGCGAACGTTGTCGACTGTTATGACCGTTACACGTAGAATTTCGAAATGAAACCTGCCTAACTTTTGTAAGTAAGCTGTAAGTAATGAGTCTGCCAAATTTCAGCCTTCTACCTACACGGGAAGTTGGAGAATTAGTGACATTGGAAAGTTCAATATGGCGGCCGACAGTGGCATACCACTGAAATAAGTATGTACAGTAATCCCTCCTCGATCACGGGGGTAGCGTTCCAGAACCCCCCGCGATAGATGAAAATCCGCAAAGTAGAAACCATATGTTTGTATGGTATATATATATGTATATATTTTAAGCCCTTATAAACTCTCCCACACTGTTAACATTATTAGAGACCTCTAGGCATGAAATAACACCTTTTAGTCAAAAGTTTAAACTATGCTCCATGACAAGACAGAGATGACAGTTCTTTCTCACAATTAAAAGAATGCAAATATATCTTCTCTTCAAAGGAGTGTGCGCGTCAGGAGCAGAGAATTTCAGAGAGAGAGAGAGAGAGCGCTCGCTAAGAAAAACAAACAATCAAAAAATCAATACGTGCTTTTGTGCTTTTAAGTATGCCGAAGCACCGCGATAAAGTGGCATTTTTTAGAGGAGCGTCCGTATCCTCTAGGCAAACAGCCTCTGTGCAAACAGCCCCTATGCTCACACCACCTCCATCAGAGATATAGAAAAGCAAACAATCAAGCACCACACGGGAAGCATATCATATATCATTGAGGAGTTTTAGTTAATATGTAATACATGCTCTGATTGGGTAGCTTCTAAGCCATCCACCAGTAGTGTCCCTTGTATGAAATCAACTGGGCAAACAAACTGAGGAAGCATGTACCATAAATTAAAAGACCCATTGTCCACAGAAATCCGCGAACCAGCGAAAAATCCGTGATATATATTTAGATATGCTTACATTTAAAATCCGCGATAGAGTGAAGCCGCGAAAGTCGAAGCGCGATGTAGCGAGGGATCACTGTACATCGGTTTTGGTTAGCGCAGGAAAGCCGCCTACCAAATTCCGTGAAGATCGGGCCATAAATAAGAAAGTTCAACATGGCGGACATTGTCGACCGTTATCGACTGTTATGACCGTTACGTGTAGAATTTCGAAATGAAACCTGCTTAACTTTTGTAAGTAAGCTGTAAGGAATAAGCCTGCCAAATTTCAGTCTTCTACCTACACGGGAAGTTGGAGAATTAGTGATGAGTGTGTCAGTGAGGGCTTTGCCTTTTATTAGTATAGACTAGCAAAATACCCGCGCTTCGCTGCGGAGAAGTAGTGTGTTAAAGAAGTAATGAAAAAGAAAAGGAAACATTTTGAAAATAACGTAACATGATTGTAATTGTTTTGTCTCTGTTGTGAGTGACGAGTGTTGCTGTCATATATATATAAATATTTATATATATATATATACACACACATATAAACATATATACAGTATACATATCCATACATATATACATATACATATATATATACACACACACATACTGTATATATATACAGTACAGGCCAAAAGTTTGGACACACCTCCTCATTTTCAGCGCTTTCTGTAAAGAGTGAGTAAAGATTTTTGCATATGAAGTTTCTTACTTTATGGAAGGGCGCTTTTTTTCACCAGGGAGGTGGGCTACTTTTTTGTGGGCCACCCTCTATCTATCTATCTATCTATCTATCTATCTATCTATCTATCTATCTATCTATCTATCTATCTATCTATCTATCTATCTATCTATCTATCTATCTATCAGCACCTTTACTATGTTATACTTAAAATGCATCAAAATTGCAGTTTGATTTTTACCCAGGTCCATCTGTATTAATTGTAGATTATCTGCCATCCATCCATCCATTATCCAACCCACTATATCCTTCTTCTTCTTTTTTTTTTTTTGTTTTTTTTTTATTAATTTTATTACAATCAATACATAGCAATCAAGTTTTTACAAAAAAAAAAGAATTATGCTAAGAACAGATCGATCCCCACCCTTGAGAGAGAGAGCAAGCCAAACGGTGTAAAATTTAAGGCTTGTAAAAATACCTAAATCAACAAATTCTCTGTGCTTTATAAAATCATTTCAAAATATTACTGATTAGATCCTGCCATGTTCTGAAAAAAGTCTGCACAGATCCTCTAACTGAGTATTTGATTTTTTCCAATTTTAAATAATATAACACATCAGTTTCCCACTGACTTAAAAGAGGAGAGTTTGGGTTCTTCCAGTTTATCAGAATAAGTCTGCGTGCCAACAGTGTAGTGAATGCAATCACAATTTGTTTGTCTTTCTCCACTTTAAGACCCTCTGGAAGAACCCCAAACACAGCTGTTAATGGGTTAGGAGGGATTGTGAGTCCAAGACTGTCTGAGAGGTAATTAAAAATTTTTGTCCAGAATAATGTTAATTTGGAGCAGGCCCAGAACATGTGACCTAGTGAGGCTGGGGCTTGGTTTCAGCGTTCGCAGGTTGGATCATGCCCTGGAAACATTTTGGAGAGTTTTAGTCGAGACAGATGTGTTCGATATATAATTTTGAGTTGTATAATTGTATGCTTTGCGCATATGGAGCTTGAGTGAATTCTCTGCATTGCTGCTTTCCACTCCTTTTCTGATATATTAATGGAGAGGTCATTTTCCCAGTGTCCTCTTGGATCTTTGAAAGGAAGGGATTGTAAAAGGATTTTATATATTGTAGAGATGGAGTCTAACTCCTTGAAATTGAGCAATAATTTTTCCAGTGTGGATGAGGGTGCAAGATGAGGAAAATCTGGAAGGTTCTGTTTAACAAAGTTCCTGATTTGAAGATAGTGAAAGAAATTTGTAGCTGGAATGTTAAATTTGGAATGTAATTGTTCATAGGATGCAAAGACGTTGTCTATATAAAGATCTCTAAGCAAGTTAATTCCAAATTTTTTCCAGATATTAAAAACTATATCCTAACTACAAGGTCACGGGGGTCTGCTGGAGCCAATCCCAGCCAACACAGGGCGCAAGGCAGGAACAAATCCCGGGCAGGTCGCCAGCCCACCGCATGGTATTATCTTCCATTCCACACCATTTAGCATCTTCTGGAGACTTAACAATCTCATTGTTTATATTTTATCATGATAATTTATATATTCAGTATATTCAGAAGAGCATTGGTTACAGCACAGATTTGAAAGGGACACCAGTTAATATCACATAATTCACAACATAAGCCTTAAATTCCTATGCTTAAGCCAGTTTTTCACCCATCTACACACTGTACCTTGAATCCTCACTTCACATATTATACCTTATTATGAGCCTTCTGAAAAATACCTTCAGAAGATCAAAATAAATATCATAAGCATCTCTTTTTTATTGCTTCCTCACAGAAGTCCAGCATATTAGTGAAACACAATCTTTCTGTGTAAAGCCATGTTGACTCTTCATTGTCATATTCGCTCTTGCCATGTTATGCTCCATCATTATCTGAGTAATTGTGTCTATTCATTTACCCATAATGCATGTTAAGCTTACTTGCCTAAAGTTAATTAAATCAGGCCCTTCAGCTTTTTATATAATGAGACAAAATTTGCTAACTTTCATTCTCTAGGGATTTCCCCAGTATGGAGTGATATTTGGAAAATACAAGTCCAGGGTTAATATATTTATTTACTAGCCTCCCTGAGTAAGTTAGGATAAATGTTATCTGGTCTTCTTGATTTGTTTGATTTCTGTTTTTTTTTTTTTATTTAAGCAGCACTTTTCTCTGTAGAATTTCCAAATCCCCAAATATCTCTTTAATAGTCAAAGTAACTGCTGGGAGTTATTGACATCTTCACACATGAAAACATCAGAAAAAAATTCAAATTTAAAGCATTTAATCTTTGACTTTTTGTATTTTTTTAGTTTACCTGTACCTACTGATTAAACATTCTTTTCACGTCCTTATTTATCCTTCTAAATTTGGGGATGAATTTATCCAGCATTGTATATACAATAAAATAATTTCAACCTGCTTCACTGTACCTTGTCTCTCCCCACAATCTAAAGCTTAACCCAATTTATCTTTTTTTAGACTTTGTCACATCTACTGGAGCATTTGAACAGAAGACCTGCCACTTCACCTAATCCACTGGTAGCAAGTCTGATATTCCAGAATTATTTATGTAATGATATTTTAGTGAAAAATGTGTGTTTTTTGCCCATTGTGAGCATACAACTGGATGACTTGACATGTAGATTATGTGACACGACTAAAATGAGATTTTTTTCATGCATGTTTTTATATTGTTTGCTGTTGTCCAGCATTGGTCTCCATAGATGGCATGCTATTAACAAAATTGCTATAGCTGTCCTTCATTAATACATGACATTAAAATTTTTCAGGCATTACTACAAACCACATGAGGTAAGTACCATATTAAAAATACATGGATGAGTATTCCTTTAGCAGAAATGTGGACTACATGGATTAATTAAAATCATATAAGTTGTTCACTAACTTAGCAGAAATTACCAAGTAATATTCCTATCTAAAAAAAACTAAAAAGCTTAAATGCACATTTATGATAATGGTAAATGATTCTGTACATAATACATAGTTTTCTTCATCTGGGTTAGTAAGCGGGGCTTTTTAAACATAAGAAAATCTTAAAAAAAAGGAAGTCATTCTGTCCATCTGATCATGGTGATTTTTAATTGATAGTTGGGGTATCTCCATCTACAGTAGCAGGCGATTTGCCAGTTTATTCCAAACTTATAATTAGTCTTTGCTTTAAAGGAGAGCTTAAGCTGTCTTTACTCTTCCCCAGATGGGATTCACTCTTTAGCGGAAACAAACCTGCTTGACGCATTATGTTGAAGCCTTTGAAAATTTCAGCTTTGACACCACAAAGATTTCTCTGCTAAGAAAGCAAGCAGAATGCAGGAAGAGTACCGTTGCTGTCTTAACCAATAATGAGCATGTAACATCTTGACATAAATCAATGTTCTATGACTTTGGATGTAGCTGTCTATCTCTGATAAATCGCTGTCTTGGGTGATGACGGAGCAGATAACAATTACACAGTTAGTGGACAGGTAATCCAGGCCAATAGGGACTGTGCGGCATGGAGTGTTTTATTCTGAGTCAACATCATTATTTACCTCTGTCAGTGCTGTTATCAGCTATATGCAAAGCATGAATAAAGAGCTGTGCCCAGTCATGTGTTGGAATACGAGAAGAGAGCTATAGTGGTGTGCTCAGACATGACCTCAGGTTTATGACAAGGCAGTGTGATGCTGATGTGGCCAAACTTTGTAGCTTCAGAGCAAATAGTTATTGAGTGATAGAGTTGAAAATGACATCCTGAGTCTACTTTATGTGGATCCAGCTGTCAATGTTTTCATCAGAATCATATGCAAATGGTTCTAGTTGGCAGAACGATATTCCACCACCTAACATTCAGATACCATCATCTTTATTGAGAATTAACTCATACATTGAGTTCACTGAGTGCCTGAAGACATGCCTACTGTCTTTTGACCAGCATGCCATGGAAGAAAAATATATTGTCCCAAATTCAAAATGGTGCCAACCTGAAATTTAAAACAAAAATAAAACACTAGACAGAAATAAGAATAACATCTACTTTGACATTTCAGGTATGCATAAATAATTCTGTGAATATATTACTGAACCACATGGCTTTGGAACTGCATGGAGTTATTGCCATTTTTCTCACAGCATCCAACTGTGAACCACTGAATTTCATGCTAAACCCTTGGAGCCTCATGTACTAAATAATGAATAGCTAAATAATCAAACTGAAAACACAAATTCCTCCCACCCACGGACAATTTTCAGGGCAAGAAAACAACTGTGAAATTATGAATTTTGGATGAGCTAATCCTTTGAAAAGGCAAAAACAAATAGACAAACAAAAAAGCGGATAATCAAGTGGACCTTTGCCTATTATTACATATGAATGTTTTTCACATTAACCATATAATTTAAGATAACTGTTTAGTAAGAAAGGCTTCAAAGGAGAACATAAACAGCAATCTTTAATCCTGTAAATACAATAATTCCTCTTGGCTACATTTTTACTCCTGGTTGTTCCATTTGCTCATCCCTCTTTCCTCCATATTAATAAGCTTTGTAACTTTCCTTTGGTAGGAAACAGGGCTTAGATATATGTTAGCATCGTCCTCTACCATACTACCTGATGAATTTACTCAAGATCATCTCAAGAATTTTTAAAACTTTATAGAATACCGTAATGTAGCCACAATAAAGGTACATTTTTAGAATTAAAAAAAACATAGCCATGTCCCAAAAATGTGTCCAATATATACAGTAGTCCTTTTTCAGAATGTACTGAAAAATTTCTGTTTAAATTGTCAAAACATATGTGTGAGCAAAGGTGGCATCTCTTACCCTGGATGTGCGAGAAAGGCTATAACCAAAGCAAGTATCCATATTCCAGACAGAAATGATGGAAAACAGGTAATCCTTCTGGCCATGTTTCATACAGGAAATCTTTGAGAACACCTGTAAAAACACGTGAGAAATAAATGATTTATAATTATTTAAATAGCTGAGATTTTAAGTTGAAGTCATAATTTTTAAACTATGATTAAGTTTGAGAGCCAGTGTAAAAACCTTAGCTTTTGTGTTTAGATAATGAGAATTTAACACAAAGGCAGTTACTATTATCCTTATACTACACAATTCAGTCATTCTTTTGCAGCCAGCTACACAGCTGATGGGAAATGGGAACAGATTCGGGAATTAAGAAGCTAGGGTTACAGATGATATTGCAGATGGAATCCTTTTTGGAGAGCAACCTCTTTGGATGATGACTAGATAATTGTTAGTGATGTCCTGATTAGTGTTTATCAGCAAATTTCACTAAAGCATTCACGTTTGCCCTTGTTCGTCAAATTATTTACTGAAAATTCAGCCAGGAGAACTTTTCCCCAGTGCCCCATAAAGATTTGCAACACCAGTGTGACATTCCCCGAAGCTGTAACAGCCAACATTGGATGGGACCAACCATTGGATATTTTCTTGCACATGGTCACTTGTGTTTTTATGTCTTCATTGGCCACCATAATGACTCACCACAAAGTTAGACCTTTCAGGTAAGGAGTATTTATACTATAATCTGTCATAATCAACAGGCGATCTCCTTTGAAATAATTATAGGGCTTCTAAAATCAGTCAAAGCTGTGTCATATTGAAGGTGGTGAATATTAATGGAATCCATTATTTTGTGTTTAATATTTGTAAATAATTAGACCACTATGCAGGGATCTATTTTTGCTTTGACATTAAAGAGTCTTTGTCTGTTGATCTATGTCAAAATTAAATCCTTTGTGATTCAATGTTCTATAACAATAAAATGTGGTAATTCCCAATGAGGAGAATACTTTTTATAGGCACTGTACAAAGTGTGCAGGGATACCTGCAGTCACCAGTGGGAATGTTGAGAGGATGGCCCCAGGGGTTTTACAAAGTTAAACCTAACCTGGAAATAATTCTGAGGGGACTGACTCCAGAAGATTAAAGCTTAAAAACAGGCCGCTGACCATAATGCCACTGAGCCTGTGAAGCTGGGAGAGGAGTAGTAGCAGCTCAGATGGTATAAGAAAGGGGGAAATTGTGGATTGGGAGAGGGTAATAAAGAGGTGTTAGTCAATGTGGTGTTAGTGAGTAAGTGGACCAGCCACCCCAGGAAGTTGCTTTAGTTATAACATCTTCTACTGGAGGAGAATATCTAGCATACTTCTTCTTTTGGCTGCTTCTGTTAGTGGTTGCCACAGCGGATCATCTTCTTCCATATTGTCCTGTCTTCTGCAATTTGTTCTGTTGCACCCACCACCTTCATGTCCTCTCTCAGCACATCCATAATCCTTCTCTTAGGCCTTCCTCTTTTCCTCTTACCTGGCAGCTCTATCCTTAGCATTCTTCTCCCAATATACCCAGCATCTGGGCCAGTTTTTTTATTACCTAACTAGCAAAATACCCGCGCTTCGCAGCGGAGAAGTAGTGTGTTAAAGAAGCAATGAAAAAGAAAAAGAAACATTTTGAAAATAACGTTACATGATTGTCAATGTTATTGTTTTGTCACTGTTGTGAGTGATGAGTGTTGTTGTCATATATATATATATAAATATAAATATATATATATATATTTACACACACACACAAACATATATATATACATATCTATACATATACACATACATATACATACACACATACATACACACACATATATACACACAAATACATATATATATATATATATACATACATACATACACACACACACATATATAAACATATATATACATATACATACATATCTACATATATACACACACAGCTATTTCAGTATCAGTGCAATACGCTGTTTGTTAAAACGGATGACACCAGCTCTTACGTGCAAGTCTGCGTGGATATTATGAACTATCGTATTTGTTCAAGTTCTATTTAAATTTTAAATAGAAGGAATTTTTATTTAGTCGACAGAAATATCTTTGGTAGGAATGGTAAAAACAGACAGGAATATTATTCCTGAATAAATCAACTCAAACCTTAAACAACTTATAATATTTTGCTCTCCATAAAAATATATCCTGTCTAAATTATACAAGTTAGAAATAAAGTAAACATTAAAAGAACAAACATTCAAATTTCTTTACTCTTATGTAATTTTATATTTTATAAAAAATAAACTTAGATTTTAAATATCCCAAAAGATTTTGCTCTCCATAAAAATATATCCTGTCAAAATTATACAAATTCAAATATGAACATGCTGCATAACAAAACCTAGAAATATAAATAAAATGTGTTCCTTTCAGCAATAACAAATCAAATCATTCAGTTGTCTTTGCTCATATGTCATTTTAGAGCTGGACGCCTGGCATCTTTTTGGCAACAGGTTCGTTTCTGTTTGGTGTGAGGTTCTGTGTTGTGGAGATTCTCAGGATGGATTGCAGGTGCTCATCAGTGAGGCGACTCCTGTGTGCTGTTTTGTTAGTCTTTATCACTGAGAAGAGCTTCTCACACAGATATGTGCTACCAAACATGCACAAGGTTCGAGCCGCATGTAGACGGACTTTTTTTGTTCTTCAAAGTCACCAAAGCGCCGTGCAAACTCAGTGCGCTCAGTTTATCAGCAAAGTGCGATTTGGGAACACCGTAGTGACGACTTGGTTTAACATTACTTGGTAACAGGGAAAGTGGGGCAAGTGGTTGTGTCTCCCATAAAAGCAGCTTCAATTGAAATCACTTTGTGATTGTGCACGGTAAAACGTCCGCTGAAGTGTCAGATTCTTATTTAATTCTTCTGCTTTCTGTATCTTCTGCATTGCATTCAGGTCTTTCAGGTTACCCTGATGTTTTGTTTTATAGTGCCGTCTTAGATTAAATTCTGTAATTACAGCCACATTAGCTCCACAAATGAGACACACGGGTTCAGTAAACATATACTCAGCCTCCCATCGGTTTTAAAGGCTCTATTTTCAGAATCAACTTTTCTCTTCAGCATCGTGTGAGCTAGCTTCGCAATAACTTGCAGCATCTTAAGGTAGACTTGATTAACGGTAACTGTTCGGCAAGGCAGCTGAAGCGCTGCATTATGGGATCTGTAGTTTATTGTGTTACCAGCGCTTCATATACCCGGCTTTAATAACAATAATACAGTATATAAAATGATCTCGGGGCGGATATAATTACACGCGGGCGGATTTGGCCCGCCGCCCTTGAGTTTGACACATATGGACTAAATAGAACTTGAAAAGATATATTTTTTCAAATGTGATCGCGCAATTCAGATAGAGTTGACGCAAGACTACAGCCTGCATGCCTCAATAAGTCATCCTCCCTCGCTCTTACTTTTTACCGCTCATCTAATGAATACACTGAGTATGGCTTTACCAAAACAATCATTGATGGCGAATAAAGTATCCATTATTCGAGTATGTAGATCGGGTTATATATATATACATATATATATACCCGCGTATCGCAGCGAGAAGTAGTGTGTTAAAAAGCTAGAAAAGAAAAGGGAACATTTTAAAAATAACGTAACATGACTGTCAATATACAGTATTTGTTTTGTGAGTGTTACTGAGTGTTGCTGTCATCAAGGATTTGATTATCATTATTTCTTTCAATCAGGTTCGTATTTGTAGGATGTGTTGTGTTCAAGTTACATTCCGTGTTTGTCAATCGTTGTAAAGATGACAGGTTTCATTCATCGATTCGTTTCTTACTGCATCAATAAACAGCTCGTCTTCTTCTTTATCTGAGACCTGACACACTGCATGCACGGGTTTTTTTTACACTGTCTTCCTTTAGCGGGACATTGACTTTTTCCAACGTGTGCTTTGTTTCCGCAGTAGTTGGATTTATGAATATGCTTGTATGTATGAGGCGCTTCATATTTTTGCTGCCTTTTCAATTGTGTAATTCGTTTTGTTCAGCTCTTTGGAACTGTTGCTTTTATCTGTGCACTGCGTCCAGTTCACGTGAGCCACTCGGTGTACATGCATCGAAGGTTCCCAGCTGTGCTGGTGCCATCTCGTGCTATGTCCATGGCTGTATTTAATGTTACCTTAGTCCTGGCACTTAAAACTTTCTCTCGCAGTTTCGCTGAGTTTGTGTCAAACACCACCCTGACCATCTCATCTTCCTCTCCATAAGCACAGTCCTTCACCCGTGAATATTTACCGTGGCAGTTTGCTATTGGATTGCCGCTGACGGACGGCCTTATATGGGCAGGCACTAAATTACAAACGCCAGCGCAGCCTGTCTATGAACTTAATTTAAAGTGTAGGTTTACATGTGCTTTGTTTCAAGTAGCAGAACTCATGAATATGGTTGTATATGTCACTCGCTCGCTTCTTATTGTTTCGCTGCCTTCTCAATTATATAATGCATGTTTTCTTCAGCGCTTTTTGAGGTCTTCCTGGTTTTCTATGTACTGCGTGATTACGTGGGAGGCGTGATGATGTCACACGAAACTCCCCCCACGGCGTTGAAGCTCATCTCCATTACAGTAAATGGAGAAAAACTGCTTCCAGTTATGACCATTACGCGTAGAATTTCGATATAAAACCTGCCCAACTTTTGTAAGGAAGCTGTAAGGAATGAACCTGCCAAATTTCAGCCTTCCACCCACACGGGAAGTTGGAGAATTAGTGATGAGTCAGTGAGTGAGTGAGTGAGTCAGTGAGTGAGTGAGTGAGTGAGTGAGTGAGTGAGTGAGTGAGTGAGTGAGTGAGTGAGTGAGTGAGTGAGGGCTTTGCCTTTTATTAGTATAGATTATTTCCATTCTTTCTAGTTTGTTAAAACTGCTGGACCTGGGGGTTGAGTTTTCTTGTTTCATTAGTGAATGCTACACCCCCATATTATAAAGCTACAAAGCAGCTGAACTAGGAAGTGTCTGAGCTGTTTCTTTATAGAATGGCCCCAGAATTGTCCAGGAAGTGTGTTTATGCATGTATGTGTATGCATGTGTCAGGAGTTGCGGAGGGAAAATAAAAGGAAGATTTGCAAAGGCATACTCTGTCTTCCATGTTTCATCCTGAAGACAGCAGACCAAATGATGATCTGAAGAGAGCTGGCCAGAAACACTTGAGTGTAACTACAAGTTTATAGGCCACTTGAAAATATGTACTTATCTAGAAATATCAGGTTGTATTGGTTTGTAACCAACACTTATTATACTCTGCTTCCTTATAATTTGGGTATACTATCAATAGCACATAATTTGAATGTGTAACTAAACTCCTGCCTGTTTTTTTACTCACTCTAATTGAATGGTGTTATATGGGGGTGCTGAACTACAGTACCTTACATTTTGTTAAGACTATGGGATTTGAGGCAGTCTATATAATGAAGAGTATAGAAGGGGGGAAAATAGGGTCACCTAGGTCTCTAATACTGCAAAACACATATAATATTGGCACTACTGTTGTATTACCAACCCTTTGTAATTTTTGTTTCTTTTTAATAAAGAACTGTTCATTTTTTTCATCTCCTTAGTCATTTCTGGGTTTGATGTCCGCTTAAAGAAGCAACACCTACAAGCCACGAGATACAGGATGCTGGTGTAAAAATTAAACCCTTAATAACATGCATAGGTTTGAGTATATTGCCAGAGGAGTAAAAGATTCATAATAACAGCGGCTTCTGATGCAATAATGAATGTAGCTATAGTACTGTAGGTGATGTAATGAGGGTTGTGGATCTAGAGGACTATTCTAGTACAAGTTCAAGTAACAATCATGTATACAATGAAATTCCCACTTGCACGTATGAACAATATAAAACATGTGACCACTCAATCCAGACCTAATTTTCTTCTGTTTCTCAGAGATTCTACTGTATATTTAGTAAGATGTGTACGTAAAATATACAGCATGGCACTCTTGCCTCTTTAGATGGATGTTGTGAGTTAGGGGAACTATGTTGGGTTAAGGACACCAGGAAGCAGAGTTGAATGGCAGGCTTTAATTACATGGGTAGCTGCTATCCCTTTGAATAAGATATTAGTCGTTGTCACACAACATAAGGAGAATACATGAGGCTGGAGCTGGGAATTGGAAGCCTAGAGGCTTTTGAGATTGTGTTAATTTTCTCCCCCATGGCGTACTCTGAGAAGCACTGAATTGGCCCTCATTGAAAGGAATTGGGTAATAGCAAAATTAACGCTTTTACTTTTTCTAATGTATTAACTTAAACAAAAATAATGTCTGACTTGAGTTCATAACATTTTTGTACTACATTTGTTATAGCAATTATTAATTAACTCAATATATTTGTCCTTAGGTACTACTGAGAAAAAAACTAACAAAAACCTAAAATGTATTCGGGATCAAAATGAGTATAATACGTAAAATCATATTTGTTACCAAAGCGGAGGTTTGTTATTTAACGACATTCAAGGGAATGACACATTAAAAGCAAAGCTGAGATAAACACAAGCATAAGGCAGTGACATTAGTGTTTCAAAACTGCAAAAATAAAAATAAGTAAGGAAATAGTGTCAAGGATGTGTTTAGTCACAAGAGAGAGAAATAACTTCATAGACCGACAGTGATTTCTAAGCTTCACAATGTAGAACACCCCCTGCCTTGGCTGGACCATGTGGCTTTGTAGGCGTATTTGGCTCGTAACTTGAAAAACATTGGAATGATATCAAGTACTTCTGAGCTGATGAAGCAGTGCTAGCTCGAAGTGTGTGAAAATCACTTCTTTACATTAAGTGAAAAAAATCACAGCTTCTGTTGGAATCTGCATTTTAACCAGGCTTTCATGTTGGGATGCATAAATCTCTTTGAATCATAATGTGAACTTTAATGAGAAAATATAATTTCTATATCTTTTCATTTTACTTAGGACACTTTTTTGATAGGGCCTGGCCTTCAGAATTGCACAGTGCTGTTGAGAAAGGTTTGCTACCATGGACGTTTATTCTTCACACTGCAAAGAATGACAAAGGAGAACTTTAAGTCGTTGAGGGGAAACCACAAAATCTTTTCTTTAAGGATAAATAAGTAACCTGTTTGGCGAAATGTCTTTTTCTTTCTATATAAAAAATGAAAAATATACAGTTTAAACTATATATATATATATATATATATATATATATATATATATATATATATATATATATATATATATATATATATATATATATATATATATATATATATATATATATATATATATATATAGATTGATAGGTAAATAGATATAAGAAGAAAAATATCAACTATAAATTGCTAATAATTAATTGTAGAACCCTCTGACTAATTTCTAACAACCACAAAAGGCACAGTCTTCTGCCTTTACCACTCATCACACAACTTTAGTTGAGTCTCGGCCACCTTCTATAAATGATCATGAAATGTTGTTTGAATTTCATTAGATAACAACAACTATCACCCCCTACAGTGCAATTTACATACTGATCTGGAATAACAGACAGACAACTACGAGGGAGATGACAAGTAGATATAATGGATAGCTGATACATTAAAACATTACAAATCGTGATAAGCGTAGGCCATTCAGCCCAACTGGTTCATTGATCCTATTCACCTAGATTTTCTAAAATAAAATCAGGTTGAGATTTAAACATCTAAACCACTCTACTTGGTAATTTATTCCATGTGTCTATGGTTCCTTATGTGAAAATTAACTTTCTAATGTTTGTGCTAAATGTTCCCTTAAGAAGCTTCCAACAGTGTCCCTGTGTTCTTTTTAATTTTTAAACCAACAACTGGGATCAACTGTACAAATTCCTTTTGTAATTGTAAATACTTCAGTCACATGCCCTCTTAATCTCTGTTTGATTAAACTGAAAAGGCTCAAGTCCTTGTTTCCTTGGTGAAGCATCACTAGTCTGTTGTTAAATATAAACATAAACATAAGATCCCTTGACTTGTACTCCACACATCATACTATATGACTTAATGTCCTAGTAGCTTTCTATCTGGTTATATAGTAGATAGTGAGGTGTTCACTATGACTCCTAGGTCCTTCTCTTCAAGAGTACTTTCAAGCTTCAAACCTCCCATTGTGTATTCAAATGTAACCTTTTACTTCCGACATGTAATACTTTGTGTTAACTTACATTTAATTTTATCTTCCACACATCTGCCCAAGTCTGTGTGCTAGCCAAATCCCTTTATAATAATTTGGCTGAGTCTACTTTTTATACCCTTACATCTAGTTTGGATACAAGTTTTTAGGCAAATCACTGTTAATAAACAAGCATAAAAGTCAGAAAAAGACTGCTATGGTTATGCTTAGTACCCATGGATTATTGTGAGTGAAAAGGACAAGGAAATAATGTAATCAACATTATCTGAGAATCAAAGTCAAAAAGAATAGCCATGATAAAATATCAGGAGACAAAAAGAGAGTGTGTGATCAGAGCAAGAGAGCAAAAACAACATTTTAGGTCAAAAAGTTGCAAGGGCCAAAATCATACATGGGCCCCTACAGAAACAGAAGTAACTAGTCCTACAGAGAAAAACAGGTTTTGTATTCACCGAGGGATAACTTCAAGTGTGAATGTCGCCATATACTATATATGCACCACATCCCATTATGTCACAGGCATGAATGACACAGAAACATAATCGATCAAAAATGTTGTGTGTATATATATATATATAGTACAGGCCAAAAGTTTGGACACGCCTCCTCATTCAATGTGTTTTCTTTATTTTCATGACCATTTACATTGGTAGATTCTCACTGAAGGCATCAAAAATATGAATGAACACATGTGGAGTTATGTACTTAACAAAAAAAGGTGAAATAACTGAAAACATGTTTTATATTCTAGTTTCTTCAAAATAGCCACCCTTTGCTCTGATTACTGCTTTGCACACTCTTGGCATTCTCTCGATGAGCTTCAACAGATAGTCACCTGAAATGGTTTTCACTTCACAGGTGTGCCTTATCAGGGTTATTTAGTGGAATGTCTTGCTTTATCAATGGGGTTGGGACCAGCAGTTGTGTTGTGCAGAAGTCCGGTTAGTTGGACGATCATTTTTTTTTCAACAGGACAATGACCCCAAACACACCTCCAGGCTGTGTAAAGGCTATTTGACCAAGAAGGAGAGTGATGGAGTGCTGTAAATGGTCATGAAAATAAAGAAAACACATTGAATGAGGAGGTGTGTCCAAACTTTTGGCCTGCACTCTATATATATATATATATATATATATATACTAGCAGAATACCAGCTTACTTGAGAAGTAGTGTGTTAAAGAAGTTATGAAAAAGAAAAGCAAACATTTTAAAAATAACGTAAGATGATTGTTAATGTAATTGTTTTGTCATTGATATGAGTGTTGTTGTCATATCTATCTATTTCTATATATATATATATATATATACTGTATATATATATATATATATATATATATATAGCAAAATAGCTGCGATTGGCAGCGGAGAAGTAAAAGGAAACATTTTAATAATAACGTAACATGATTGACAATGTAATTGTTTTGTAATTGTCATGAGTGTTGCTGGTATATATATATATATATATATATATATATATATATATATATATATATATATATATATATATATATATAATATATATATATATATATATATATATATATATATATATATATACATATACACACATACATATATATACATATACATATACATATATATACACATACTGTATATATACACACACACATATATACATACTGTATATACAACATATACATATCTACATATATACTGTATATACACATATATATACAAATCTACATATATATATCTACATATATATATTAGGTGGGACTCGATTAAAAAATTAATCCAATTAATTAGAGGCTGTGTAAGAATTAATCTTGATTAATCGTATGTAATCGACACGTAAATTTGCCCCAAATCGCAAATGTTTTTTTTTTATTTAAAACGGTTTTAGTGGGCTTACAGAATCAAATAATAGACATGGACATGAATATTGTAAACTGAAGCTGTTTTAATTTCTGAAAAAAAAGCTTTTAAACTGCATTTGAATTCAAAACAGAAACAAAAATATCATCCCTGGTTAAAATTGGGCAGACTTAAAAATAAAGTGGTAGTTTAAGTACTTTAAGTACATTTTCAGAATAGTATTGTCTTTAAATAATAATAACCAAAATTTCACCATAAAGTGCAGTTTTTCTTCTTAAAAAAATAAGTCAGAAACATAAAAGGTAATTTGACCAGCTTACTCTTTAAACTCTGAGTAACATTAGCCAAAATTATTTTGTACATTAGGCTAAAACAGTGTGATCATTGAACATTTTGTAATTAGATGTATTTAGAATTACTAACGGTCACGGAAGTCCAATGATCCCCAGTAAGAGCCACAAAGTCCGCTTTCTGTAATGCATCTAATTTTGCTTGCTTTTCAGTGTGCACAAAACCATGCTTTTATCAAGGCTTCGGAAGTCGAAATGATCAGTCGTAGGAACGCGCTTTATTCCGACTCTAACATTTTTGTAGCTGTGATGTGTGCATCAGTGTAATGGATGTACCAGGAAATCATGCATTGACAAAAGTTCCGCTTGCTTGGAATTGAAAGTGTGATTAAATGCGTTATTTTTAACGCTTATGGAGTACATGCATCAAGCTTCTCAACTGTGCTTGTGCTAAGAAAGGGAAAATTTTAAAATAACGTAACATGATTCTGCGTTAACCTAATATTTTTCATACGTCCCAAACCAAGGAGATGGGAAGGTAAAATGAATCGGTAGCGCGTACATAGTCAGTACATCCCTCTCGGAATCGAACCTCGAATGTCGGCGTTAGAGGCGAAGACTCTACAATTGTGCCACCGCTTGTCTATGCTAAAGTATGTATTTTAGATCGGGCTATAGATATACATTTATATATATACCCGTATCGCAGTGGAGAAGTAGAAGTTATGAAAAGAAAAGGGAACATTTTAAAAATAACGTAACATGATTGTCAATATACAGTAATTGTTTTGTGAGTGTTATTGAATGTTGCTGTCATCAAGGATTTGATTATCATTATTTCTTTCAATCAGGCTCGTATTTGTACGATGTGTTCAAGTTACATTCCGTGTTTGTCAATCGTTGTAAAGATAAGAGGTTTCATTCATCGATTAGTTCCTTACTGCATCAATAAACAGCTCGTCTTCCTTTTTATCTGTGATGTGACAAACTGCATGCACGGGTTTTTTTTTTACGCTGTCTTCCTTTAGCGAGACATTCACTTTTTCCACCGTGTGCTTTGTTTCCACAGTAGCTGCATTTATGAATATGCTTATCAGACGCTTCATATTTTTGCTGCCTTTTCAATTGTGTAATTCGGTTTTTGTTCAGCGCTCTTTGGAACTGTTGCTTTTTATCTGTGCACTGCATCAGTTCATGTGAGCCACTCGGTGTACTTGCATCGAAGGTTCCCAGCTGTGCTGGTGCCATCTCGTGCTATGTTCCTAGCTTTATTTAATGTTACCTTAGTCCTGGCACTTAAAACTTTCTCTGGCAGTTTCGCTGAGTTTGTGTCAAACACCACCCTGACCATCTCATCTTCCTCTCCATAAGCACAGTCCTTCACCCGTGAATATTTACCCGTGGCAGTTTGCTATTGGATTGCCACTGACGGATGGCCTTATATGGGCAGGCACTAAATTACAAACGCCAGCGGCAGCCTGTCTATGAACTTAATTTAAAGTGTAGGTTTACATCGTGCTTTGTTTCCGAAGTAGCAGAACTCGCTTCTTATTGTTTTGCTGCCTTCTCAATTATATAATGCATGTTTTCTTGAGCGCTTTTTTGAGGTCTTCCTGGTTTTCTATGTACTGCGTGATTACGTGGGAGGCGTGATGATGTCACACGAAACTCCGCCCCCACGGCGTTGAAGCTCATCTCCATTACAGTAAATGGAGAAAACTGCTTCCAGTTATGACCATTACGTGTAGAATTTCGATATAAAACCTGTCCAACTTTTGTAAGGAAGCTGTAAGGAATCAACCTGCCAAATTTCAGCCTTCCACCCACACGGGAAGTTGGAGAATTAGTGATGAGTCAGTGAGTGAGTGAGTGAGTCAGTGAGTGAGTGAGTGAGTGAGTGAGTGAGGGCTTTGCCTTTTATTAGTATATATATATATATATATATATATATATATATATATATATATATATATATATATATATATATATATATATATATTGTCACACACATGCAATTAGGAGGAAGCTTACTGGACCAGGTGGAGGTAATTACCAGGGGGTGGCGGGGTGAGCTAAGCCTTTTTCTATTATCCGTACTGACCCCTAATCTCTCTTCTGCTCTTTTCCCGGTTTTCTGTGGTGGCAACCTGCGCCACCATCACCTAATCAAAGCACCATGATGTCCCTACATTGATGGATTAAAGCCCAGAAGTCCACGTGACCATCATCATCAAGTCCTTCCATGAAAACCCTGGATACAATGAGGACTGATCATTTATGTTAGGTAGAATGCCCAGAGGAGGCTGGGCGGTCTCATGGCCTGGAACCCTTTAAGATTTTACTTTTTCTTTCCAGCCGTCTGGAGTGTTTTTTTTTTTGTTTTTTCTGTCCTCCCTGGCCATCAGACCTTACTTTTATTCTATGTTAATTAGTGTTCTCTTATTTTAATTCTTACTCTGTCTTTTTTTTCTTTTTCTTTATCATGTAAAGCACTTTGAGCTACATTATTTGTATGATAATGTGCTATATAAATAAATGTTGTTGTTGTTGTTGTTATCTCTTTGTTTGTTATCTCTACAGGCCAAATACAGGAAAACCTGCCTGATTTAAAAACAACGTCACTTCCAGTTCCAGTGCCAAGAAAGAAGTCACTTCTGATTTCTCTCAGATGACATCATTTCCGACCTCACCATTTAAAACCACCATCTTCTCTACCACCAGATGAGTTCAGTCTGGAACTCAACCCATGCACATCAGTGCTTATTTCAAACCCTTTTTGCAGCCAGGGACAATATACGGGTGGCTGCCCCAAACCTTTCTAGTGTGTTGAGACTCATTGTTTATATATATATATAAGGGCTGGGAATCAATTAAAAAAATTAATTAATTAATCACATAAATGTATGATGTAATTAATTGTGATTAATTACACCAAACATTAAAACATGTAATTATAAATTTAATATATAAATCATGAAGTAAATACACATTGAATTACACAATTAATGTAGATTCAACACAAAGGAATTTATTAAAAAAAAAATAATGGTATAGTTACACTTAAATAATGACCATAAACCTGAACTTTTAACAAATACTCCTTGTGTTAAAACTCCATAAATACTATCCACAATTGTTCATCACCATCAACAACTTGATAATTATACTGCACAAGTGTTTTTCAAATGCTGCACCATTAAATAACAGTGTAATGCCCCTCTATTCTGACCTGAGAGAGACAAGCTTTTCAGGTTGCCAAAACCTGTCTGAGGAGGGTGGGACTACCTGGAGAAGCAGATATAAAAGCAGATCTCTGATTACTTTAACTTTAATTGCACTCAGACTCATCTAACCCCTCTATACTTTATTCTATACTGCCTTCCACTTCAGTGTTATGGCCCAGAAGGATGCTGCTCTTTCACTATTGCTCCCCTCTACTCACTTGTTCATACTGTGCTTTGTGCGCACACTACGCTGCTCCTTCTTGTCCGCACCTGTGCCACACCATGCTGCTCCACTCCTGTGCTCCATCACCAAAGTTAAGCAACAGTGCCTCCGTTCCAGCACCTACCAGGACTGATCCTCTTGCTCAGATGTTTCTTTTCTTTAATGCACTGTGATTTCTGAATGCACAGTGCTTAGTAGCTGCCCAGCCACATGGCCCTCTACATCACCAGCCTGATCATTATGGTATTATTGTTTCGTAGTGGAAAACAAAACAAAACAAAACAAAAAAAAAACCATGAAAATGTGACTCTAACCAAAGCACTGCCTGAGGTGCCCAGGATGCAACAATATTTTTTAACATGTTAAAACAGGCCACATTAATCTCAAAAATGAATGTGTTAATTTTCCCAAGTCTAATATATAACTGAGATTGCAAAACTAATAAGAGAGTTAATTTCTATATGTATACTGTAGAACTCAGAAATACACATAATAAAAACATGAATATTACAGAGACATGTGAGAAACAGAGAAAGAGGCTAGGAGCTTGAGCTAAGCTGAATGTCAGGATTGCAATAAAATAAGTGGAACCTGTCTGATTAAATACTCTGATAGATAGATAGATAGATAGATAGATAGATAGATAGATAGATAGATAGATAGATAGATAGATAGATAGATAGATAGATAGATAGATAGATAGATACCTGGGGCCACCAGAAGAATCTACTTTAGGGGTTTTGTAGTTAGTCTGGCTAGAAGTGACCTTGGAAGTAAACTGGGTATCTGGCATAAAAGAGGCTATTGCTCAGAGGAACTTAGAATTGGTGGAGCGTTGACGAGTGTTTATCTGGCAGGAGGAGGAAATGCAAGAAAAGAGGTGCAAGAAAGAAGAACGATAGGAGATGTAGACAAGGGAAGGTGTGGAAGGTCTTCTTATTTTGTCTTAGTCTCTTATTTGTTGAATGTTTGCCACAAAGTCCTGTACCACCCTTGGTTATTGCCTTTAATTGTAATAAAACCCTTTCTATCCCTTATGTTTTAGTCTGCAGACTGCAAGAACACCCCCTCTATTGGCAACCATAGCAGGTAGATGGATAGATGCACCTTAGTTAAAGAATCTACATAAACTAACTTCAGTAATAAATAACCAAACTTTGATGTTCACCTTAAGGACCATCACTCACAAATGATGCCTCTGCCCATTTTTTCCACAACAATAAATGGAAAGGTCTAAACTAAGAGGTCTACAAAAGTGTAGTATAAAGTGTTTCTTTACCACGAAAATCTGCACTTGAAAGAGTGAAGCTGTAGTAGTTTGCATGGCAGATAGATTTTGCTCTGCTATGCAATAATGATACGTGATAATATTCGCATATGTTCATTTATTTTTTAACTAAACTGTTTGTTCCAATGATATGCCAAAGCAGAAAGCAGTTCTGGGTGAGGAATCAGTCCATCAGCTGGGTACTTATGCACAACAGAAATATAAACTTAACAGCATATTTCAATGTAATTTTAAATCATCATTACCAACATAGCTAGAAGTGTTGTTATTCATAAGAGTCTGACGTTCTTCAACATTTTGCAAAAATAATTGTACCATTACACACAATCACACGCAACATCAAATAATCCAAACCACAGTCAGGCCTTTCTATCTGCTGCAATAAGTCGGCAGACAACAAACAGAACCATTAATGGCTTCGAGTGACAATACAGAAGTGGTTGATGTAGGCAAATTAAAGTCTCATTTCCATACATCACCCCTTCCTGCACAGAAATCATTCTTTGCCTTTTGGTTCATTGAAATTACTTAATATACATATTTTCATCCATGGTGGAAGCTTCAGCTATTGGACATGTGAGTAATGGCATGATTCTAATCACAAAATGTAACCATTAGTAAAGTGGACAGCACATAACAAATTCCATAGTGTGGGAATCTGTGCATATTGGAAATCGTGGTTACTCTATATAACTTCTGCAAATGCATATCAAAAAAGAGAACAATTACTAAATGAAGATCTTTTGAAATCTAAGCACACCCTGTATCCTGTGTTAACAAAACACTCAAAGGGTTTGCCATTTGATTTCAATACCTTCTACCTACAATTAACAAGTTATCGCTACATGTGACACATTATTTACATTTTTTTAACAGTCAGATATGTAGTGACATGCCACAATTGGAGAAGATATTAAGAGAAAAGGCCCATCCATTACAAAATCAATTATGTTGACAGAAGTCAATATGAATAATAAAAGTATAACTACAATCATTCAAATATCAGGATATACATTTACAATTATAAAATGGTGTAAATTCACGTATGCTGTACATCCATTTGCTGAACCAGCTTGGTCCAATACGAGGTCATTGGGCCACAGTCATTAATGGCTGCGTGGGGTTTAAGGCAGAAACCAACCATGAACATCAGTCCAACTTGGGCAAAGCACATTGGGATGGTGTAGCAAAACAGGAGTTTCTCCCAACAAGCAGCTACATTTAAAGCATTTACTTCTAATGATAATTGTCCTCAAATAGTTATAAATATCATTACCATATGAACACAAAATAAATCTCGAGAAATTGACTACAAAGTTTGTTTTTCATTATAACTCACGTTTGGGCACAAGATTCCAAATGAGCTGCTCTATCAATGGGAAGGCATCACAAGTGATACAACTGATTGTATCCTGATCTCAGTGCTTTTTCTGTATTGTTGTAACATCATTTTCTTCTCAATACATGATGCAATTTCAGGAACTTTAAATTTTATTTTGTATTTTACAACTAGTTGCAGCCTGCAAAACTGCAGGGAGTCCCAATGCTGCATGCACACAGCAGCTTGCAAGAAGACATTTTAAAAAAAAATTATATTTTTCAGCTCATCAACAAACAGTAATGAGTGTTAAAAATCTAACTTGATAAATGCCTGTTTTGAAATTGCCAGACCCTAGAAGTAGTTTCAAAAGAAAAAAAGCTAAGCTTTAGGCCATACTATATTAAATCTATACAGAAAACTGCCTATACATTTATTTTCATCTCCTTTTCTTCTTCAGTCTCGCCAGACTAATGCTAGATCTGCTGATAAAGCACATGCTGAAAACTCATTTCTGTCTTTTGTGACGCTCATGAGTGTGCACCAGAGGCTCTTTCAAAATAAACTTTTCGCCCTTCCATTTCAAAATGAACACCTGGCTGGCTGCCATTTCTTCCCAGAATGTTTTTTTCTTATATTTCTCCTCAAAGAACATGTGATTTCAATAACTAAAATAAAAAAAACGAAATGTATGATGCATCCCCAAGTGCACCACTTTATCACCACCTCAGATTCTGGAAAGTACCCAGCAAAAGGTAACACAAACATTTAAGCTTTTGGCTCAGGGTCAAAGACTCTCTGATCCAGAGGTTACAGTGAGATACATTTACTGATAAGTCTTATAGGTATCTTGCAATTGTGCTTCCTAGGTGTCCTTGAATAAGTTACATTCATGAAGTACTGTAGCTCTCATTGATAACGTGTAAGACTCATTGTTGGGTATCAGCACAAAAACTGTTAGAAGTAATGTTACATTTCAATAGGTAAAACTCAGAAAAGCTGGTATTTCTTTAAATGCTTTTATTTTGTAAATTAACATAAATGTAAGGGTTTCCTGTTTTCTTAAAGGTTAATTTCAATTAAATTTATTTTTATTTAATTAAAGTGCAGCCAGGATAGACTTCATAGTGACTTCATATTAGACAAAGTACGTTCAGCAAGTATATTAAATTAGATGAACTTTACTAATCCCATGGAGAAATTCAGAAGTTCAGTCTTCCTTGGCCCTTTATGTACAGCACCACTGTGTTGTCAGACCAGTCCAGTTTGTTGCTTACATGAACCCCCATGTACTTGTAGCTTTGCACCCTCCTCCCCTGGATGATGACTGGTTTCAGAGGCTTCTTGGGACACCGAAAGTCCACCACTAGGCTCTCTTGTCTTGCTGAAGTTGAGTTGCAAGTTGTTGTCCCTGCACCCAAAGACAAAGTCCTCCACAGCATTCCTGTGCTCTGACTTGTCTCCATTAATAATGCAGCCTATAATGGACGAGTCATCTGAACATTTCTGTAGATGGCAAGAACTTCTATTTCACTGGATGTCTGTTGTTTAGAGGATAAAGGGCAGGTGACAGGACAGTTCCCTATGGTGCTCCAGTATTACACACCACCATTTTTTGACACACAGTCCCTCGGCCTCACAACTGCTATCTACAGGTCAGGTAGTCCATGATCCAGGAGATTGTGGGAGCATCAAGATTCAAAGTCTGGAGCTCTTTCCTCATTCGATGAGAAAGAATGGTGTTAAAAACATTGGAAAAATCAAAGAACATTATCCTGACTCTGGTGCCAGCTTTGTCCAAGTAGGAGTAGGCTCTGGAGCACGTAGATCAGAACATCCTCCACACCTATATGTGTCTGATAGGCAAACTGCAAAGGATACAAATATTTTGAAACCAGGGGTCGTAGCTGTTTTAGGACCTGCCTCTCAAAAGTCTTCTTAATGTATGAAATAAAAGCAACTGGTCTGGAGTCCTTGGATATATAGATTGTGGACACCAGGAGCGTACAGCTCCCCAAACTCCTGACGCAACAGACACAGAGCCCAAATCCATCAACACAACAGATGTTTATTATAGGTGAGGAATTCTTTATCTCGATCCCCATTGAAGCACATTACAGTACACAAGCACAATAATTACCCAGGCCTTTCTTCTCCTTTCTTCTTCCTTTCACTTCTCTCTTTCATCTCCCCCACTCCTCCTCCAGCAAGCTTTGTCCACCTCCTCCCAACTCTGGCTCCCCAAATGGAGTGAGGCGGCCCCTTTTATAAAGCACCCGAAAAATGTTCCAGGTCTTCTATAATCTCCTTCCAGCTGCACTTCGGGTGTAGCAGTAGCCCTACAGAGGAGGATTTGAACACTCTCCATGTGGCCCCTATTGGTGGCCATGGGCCCCAGCAGGGTTGAGCTTCCATGCTTCAAACCGGTGGCACTGTAGCAAGCCAGAAAGGTTGCCCTCTGTCGTCTCTGGAGGGTATTGTGCCGTACAAGCTCTTCCCCCGATCCTTCTGTTACAAAGGCATCCCAGCAAGGTAGGAATCCCGGCTGTCAGTTGCAGGATGTAAATAATTAATTATCATAAATATAAAATCTGTAATTTGAATGACTAACGGTATACCTAAATTATAAAAAAAATGTTTTTATTTTTAACTTTACCCCTCATGGTTTATTGCAATGGCCAAGAAAATATTTTAATTTCATGTTTTCATGGAGAATGGAGATAGCAAACTGATAGAATTGTGATCAACACTGGACAATAGCAAACAATACAGAAAAAACCCTTGAAATGATCTGATATCACTTGTGTTGCATAACCCAAAACTGTTACAATAAATCAGAGTGATACATGCTGAGGAAACTCATTCACACAGGAATGAGTTTTTGAATTGACAACCTGCCTCTCCCCCTCATTCACTCATTAAGAGTCATGCGCTTCATTCTAATACTCGTTACTATTTGAATGTGCTTCCTCCACATGCAATGCTTTGATTTTCGTAACCATATTTTACCAAAAGAATGCATGCGTTTTGCCCATTGTGCGCAAATAAACTGAATGACTTGACCTATGTGACACGAGAGACGTGAAATTTTTCAAGGATGTTTATTGATAATGTTTGTTGTGATCTAACATTGGTCTACATAGAAAAGTTTGTAATTTCTGTTCTCCATGAAAACATGAGATTAAGCATTTTTCTAGGCCAAGACTATAAACTACATGGTGTATGTAATATATAAAAAATATAATTTTTGGATGAAGTATTCTTTTAAGGGTGGCAATGGTGGTGCAGTGGTACCGCTGCTGCATCACAGTTAGGAGACCCAGGTTTGCTTCCAGGGTCCTCCCTGCGTGGCGTCTGTATGTTCTTCCCATGTCTGTGTGAGTTTCCACAGTCCAAAGACATGCAGGTTAGGTGGATTGGCGATCCTAAATTGTCCCTAGTGTGTGCTTGGTGCGTGCTTGGTGTGTGTGTGTAAGTGACCTGTGGTGGGCTGGCAGCCTTCCCGGGGTTTGTTTCCTGCTTAGCACCTTGTGTTGACTGGGATTGGCTCTAGCAGACCCCAGTGACCCTGTAGTTTGGATATAGAGGTTTGGATAATGGATGGATGGTATTCTTTTAAAGACACTACTACGTAACAGCACATTGTTCATTGAAAATAAATATTTGGCTAAAATAAAACATTCTCACACCTGTTTAATCCAATTCACTGCCATGGGCAACACAAACAGAAAATATTAATTTAATCATTTCATATAGACAGGCAAGATACCATTCTTAAACCTGAGAATAGGTGAACGTTTGCCCACTGGAATAGTTTTATATGTCATATCTCATATATTTTCCGCGTGATTAGTACTGAACATTAATTGTATTGAGTCTATTGACTGTTGAAGTCACAATCTTGGAAGACACTGTCAGGGATGCCAGGGGCAACGACCCGGCCGGGACGCCGTAAGGGACCGGATGTGGGCCTGCGCCCAACCTGGATCACGTGGGGGCCGCCTTCCTGGTTGCTTTGGGGGCCACGAGTTGAGGGCATGGAAGCTCCACCCTGCAGGGGCTCGTGGTCACCGGCAGGAGGCGCCCCGAAGCCTTGGGGACCTGTTACCTCAGCACTTCCGCCACACCAGGAAGTGCTGTGGGGAAGAACAGCCAGCACTTCCGCCACGCTGGGGCGTGGCCAACAATGGAGTGTCGGGAATCACCTGGAGCTCATCCGGGAGGATATAAAAGGGGCCGTCAAACTTTATTCAGGGCTGAAGTCGGGTGGAAGACGGACGAGGCATGAGAGAGACTGTGGAGGTGGCCCGAAGAAAGGCATATTGTGGCCAGGACTGTGTGTTGGGGTTTGTGCACTACTTTGGACTGGGTCTTAGTGACCATTTATTGTAAATAATTTGTAAATAAAATATGTGTGGTGGTGACACACACGTGTCCGGGTCGGCTCCACAACACATACTGTATATAAATTATACTGCCAAATATTTTGAATTGGATGGAGTAATTCTTAATTTTTAATGTGGTAAAATAAATATGTAAAATGTGGTTATTATGAGTGTGAGCCTTCTGCAACCTTTACATGGATAAAAACAAAAGGAACACAGGTAGGGCTTTTGCCTACATTAGCAAGTATAATATATTATATCTGTTTCATCCTTAAACTGCTAATGAGAAGGAAAATGGTGACTCTGACCTGGCCTAGCTCAACAGGACATATTCAAACCACACTCATGCTCAGAAGGAATGACGGTATAAAGAAATAAAATTACTGTAAGCAGTCATGCAACAATTTTTTTTTTTATTATTTTCATTATGGAAATTAAACAGGGATTTATCCTGCATGAGACTCATTCCCTTTATCTTTCTTGTCTTAATTATTACATTGTGTAGGAATGCACAGTTGTTCTTAGAAATGTCACTGTACCAAGCCTTACATGACATATTTCTGTCAAATGTACTCTTCACTTTGTTCTTGTGACCTGACCTACATAGGGAACTGTTTGAATGCACTGTAATTAGTTTCCTTCCGGTCACTTAATCAGTCTAGTTTTCTGAGCTGCATGCAAAGCTGGAATGAGAGAGCAGTCACTTACATGAGCCGCATTTCAATATGATCAACTGCTGTAATGTTGACAGCATGACAGCAGAGTCAAGGCCGTAAAGAACAACATATATCAACCTTAAGAAGACATCAGCGATCACGATCATATGGTACTGTGGATGATTCATTTGATTAAAAAATGAACCGCAGTGCTGACAGGGGAACAACGCTCATTTACATTTCTGTCTAAAGCCTAGGAATTCTACTGCTCCAGGAGACTGGGCTCAAATCCTGGTTGTATCAGTTACTGTGCACAGTTTGCATGTTGTTCTCATATTTCATATTTGCATCTGTGTTCTTTTGTTTCCTGCACTCGTTTTAAATATGTGCTTTTTTTTAAGAATTCTCATTTCTAAATAGACCCAGTCTAAATGAGTGTGGCTTTGTTGGTGATGATACCTTGTGATGGCGTGGGGCCCATAGAAGGTTTGTTCCAGCCTTCTACCTGCATTCTTGGAACGACATTAGATATTAAAGTAAGTGGGTTAAGAGTATAGCAGTTTTAAGGAGGCAGGTGAGGTTCTCCACTAGGCCGAATGTTTTCGTGCCAGAGATGACAAGTTGGTGGCACAGGACAGGGCAAATATAGTCAAGTGCTGGAAAGAGTAAGACAGCTACAGCATCTAATTTATTGCCTCTCAGCCAGTGGTAAAGTAGGTGCTGGAGGAAGGAGGCATTCCTTCTCATTGTGAATGGGATCATGAAAATAAATCCTCTGAAGTAGCCAATGTAGTGGAGAGTATGTGTTTCAAACAGAATCCAACAATTTCTTGAGAATATAGCAGACAGAAACCCACTTTGAGAATATGACAAGTTACTGGTGGACTGTGAAGAGGCCATTGCATAACCTTTAACCCTACATGTGGCAGAAGAGGTATTCTGAATGAGACTGGTGGCTCGCTGATACCCCAGAGAAAGAAGTGGCATGGAGTCTACAAGCGATATTGAAAGGTCAGCTCTTAAACAATAGGTTTGGGATGATGAGTCCTGGTGATTCCTGGACTTTGCATTCTCACTCCTGATGTACAGTATGAAGGAATTGTTAACCTTGGCCAAAAAATAACTATCACAAATGTTCCCCGCCAGTGGAAGATGATGTTGGGTGAACATTCACTGGGAGTGACAAGAGAAAGAAAGACGTGAGTGAGAGAGACAGAGAAGAAGTGCTTTGTTTTATACCAAGAGATGAGATAGTGGATTAGCTACTTTGCTTGGCCAAGAAGTAAGTTAATTTAGGAGCAGCCGGGCCAGGACCTGGCTTGGGGCTTCATATATTCTTACTAGGCCTTTGACTATACATATTATCCATATACAATACAAGATTCATAATACAGTCCCATAATACACAGCATCCTTGAAACAATGAACAAAAAATAAATAACGTATATAAGAAAAATATCTATTATTTTTGAAAAAAATGGAAAGGATATTCCTTAACAATTAAAACCCATTAATAAATAATAAAAATGTATAAATTCTTTGTGACTTCAGCTAGACAACTTCCCAAAAAAATTTTATTGAGTTTTGCAACTGTGAAATTGAATGCGAAATGAAACTCATCTGCTCCGCTCATCCTGCACAGTTCTCTAAATACCTTGGCAGTACTCTGAGTCGCTTTGGATAAAAGTGTCTGCTAAGCAAATAAATGTAAATCTAAATGTTAACTAAACATACATGATGCAGACTTAAAAGGTATTGCATTTGCGGCTGACATCTTAATAACATTCCAGAAATTAATCAAATTTTACAATATGATGTTATGAATATATGCACCTTACATTATTTGAAAAATCAGGAAAACAAACTCCAATATAATGAATTTTGTAAATGCACATACGTCATTTTGATTCTCACAAGCCTGAGGTGCAGCGAAACAGTGTTAACTGTGTTATGCAAAATTTGACATTTTTAGAATGAAAATATTTCTCTAAATTGTAAAAGGTACTATATAAGGTACTGTAGGTGAATGTAATTCTTAAGGTTCATACTTAACTCTAATTTTTTTGGATTATTATTTTGTGATGTTAAAACAATACCGTTTCATGAAATGTCACCTTGACCAAAGTGCCACCTAGGATAATGGCCTTGTTGCCTCACCACATGCACCTGCCCAGAGTTGGGATTTTATTTTCATTTTGTTTATTTGATATTTTGTTTTCCCACTTTGTTCTTTTATGGGGTTTGTTTTGCTAATAACACACATTCATTTGATCACTTTTGATTCCCTGTCTGTTCTGATTCTAATTGTTTAGCAAACATTTGTAACCCTAACATAAAAATCCTAATGCTACTGCTGCTGCTGCTGCTGCTGGATGCAGGAAGCCAATGTGACAGGAAGTAGGAAGTGAGTAGTGAGTGCAGCAGTAAGCCTGGTGTGTTTATTACCAAACAATCCTTCGCTTAGTTAGCCCTTGTGAAGGCATTCCCTGTAAGTTATCTCTTTTTTCTAGTTTTATAGCTCTTGTTTAAGCAACTTTGGTTAGGGAATGTCAAAGTATATGTTATATTTCATCCGTAAATTCACTAAGCTTTCAGCTGTTAAGCTCTTAGTTATAAATGCTGCTGTATTTACTTTATGTTACTTATACAAGTACTTATTAGTGTTTGCTTGTATTTGTATTTACAGTTTCACACCATTTTTGTAATTAAACATTCTCAACATCACTTCGTGGTTCCGGGAATTATTGCATGAAGGTGTTTAGCTTGCTGAAAAGTTGAACAGGAGATTCAGTGAGGCCAGTACACTGTCCTTACTCCAAGCATGGACAGTTGCTAGAGGAATATGTTTCCAGTTACACCAGTAATTCTGTGCTCTTTCCATAAATGTAGCATGTTCAATTTTTTGTTTAATTAAAAAAAAATATTTGTGTTCAATGGTCCCATTAAATTAAAAACATTTTATCAACTTGTTTTAAATCTAATTTACTGAATATTTTACAGTTTTTTTGTATGACTTCCTTGGACCATGTTCTAATAAATAAGCCATCAGCTTTCCATACACAAATATCTAGACTTGCGTAAATAAATGAAGTACTCAGTTTAAATACTTAGAATAACTATTATAAGAAATTCAAACAGATGTGACTCTACAGAGACCTAAGGAAGAAGATGGCATGATACTTCCCAAATTTTTTCACTGTAACTGGTGTCACACATGCACGCTTGGGGATCATCTTCCTGGCTCTTCTAAGGGAAGTGGTACGGGGTTAACGGGGTACTGTTGCTAATTTTGTCTGCAGTTCTGAGAAGTTGTTTCTGGAGGACACCTAACCCATGGCTCCCAGAACAAGCTCCACCATTTCCAGGTGGATGCCATAAAACTTCAAGAGCCCCAGAAGGTTGTGTCTCATTATGACACTGGAATCACAGAGGACAGAGCTCTAGCGTGACTGCATCCTTTGATTTGGACGGGAAAATCTTATTTTTGTGGGCTGCTGTAGGCAATATTTACATTGCACTCTCATACATCCTTTGTTTGTCAAGCTTGGTAATAAAAGGGGTTGCCAAGTTGGTGCCCTAATCCTCCTTCCTGAAAATTTGTGGTCTGTCTACATAGTCACACTGGGCTTCAAATATATGCACACTGAGACTTTGGAAGTGGGCAGAAGTCAATGAAACCACAAGTGCTTGGTTAACTATGGAAACTAAATCTCGCTCCAAATCCCATGTGTATGCTTTGCTTTGTGCTTCAGTCAATACTACAGTAATTAGCATTATATTACCAGCAACCCAGTGGTCCACCACCCACTTAAATAATACATTTTATTTATATAGCGCCTTTCCCATACTCAAGGCACTTACAGAATATAAGAAAGAACAACAGGGTATACTGTATATAGCATTGTACAAACCAAATAAATAAATAAAGAAGATTAAGACAGTAAATTCAGAGAAAAGCCTAACAGACAACATAATTGATGGTCTAGCAGACACACACATACTGTACAGGTTACATGAGCATCTTGACAGAGAGGTAAACTGAATGAAGGGTAATAGTCAAGTAGAGCTAAAAGCCTTCCTGAACAGATGAGTTTTGAGTTGTTTTTCAAAAGAATTCATGGAGGTAGCTGATCTAATTAATTTCGGTAGGTCATTCCAGAGTCTGGGCGCTATACAGCTGAAGGCCCTGCCACCCATTGAGTGAAGATTAGTGTGAGGCACAACAAGATTGCCAGAATCAGATGACCTTAGTGGGCAGGCAGGCACATAGTGATGGAGAAGGTCACTGATGTAGTTTGGTATGAGGTTATTTAAGGCTTTGTAGGTTATTAGTAGGATTTTATATTTGATTCTGTAAGACACGGGGAGACAGTGAAGACAGAGCAGGATGGGTGTTATGTGCTTGCTGCTGCTGGTTCGAGTAAGGACTCTTGCAGCTGAGTTTTGAATAAGCTGGAGCTGTGATATAAGATTAGAAGGGGCCCCTGCCAGCAGCGAGTTACAATAATCGATGCGGGATGTGAAAAAAGCATGGACAAGTTTCTCAGCATTAGAAAAGGAGAGGAAGGAGCGAACATGGGATATGTTATGGAGGTGAAAGTAAGTGGGCCGAATAAGACAGGGAGGAATCAAAAATGACACCAAGATTCTTTGCAGTAGAGGCAGGTCTGATGAGATCACCGCCAAGATGGACTGGGAAGGAGCTCATTTTATTAAGTTGCATTTTAGTCCCAATTTGCAGGAGTTCAGTTTTGTTGCAATTTAATTTTAAAGAGTTCTGCTCCATCCAGGTTTTAATTTCACTAAGGCAGGTTGTGAGCTGAGAAAGCTCTGATGAAGTTCCACTTTTAACATTGAAGTAGAGTTGAGTATCATCTGCATAAAATGATAGCCCAGTCCATAGCTACGAATAATATGGCCAAGGGGAAGCATATAAATACAGAAGAGAAGAGGGCTAAGGACAGAGCCCTGAGGAACTCCTTGTGTGACTGGCGCTGAGCTGGATCTGCTGTTGCCAAGACTAACAAACTCTTGCCTATCAGTCAGATAGGACTTGAACCACTGGAGGGCAGTGCCAGAGATACCCAGCATGTTCTCCATTCTGGACAGTAGAATGTCATGTCTGACAGTGTCAAATGCTGCACTGAGGTCTAATAGAATTAATATGCTGGTTTGTCCAGAGTCTGCTGCCATAAGCAAATCATTGGTTACCCATAGCAGAGCAGTTTCACAGCTGTGCTGCACCCTGAAACCAGACTGAAAGGGTTCCATCAAATTATTAGAGGTTAAGTAATTGGAGAGCTGGGAGCTACAACACGCTCAAGAGCTTTTGACAGGAAAGGTAAGTGGGAAATAGGCGAAATTGTTAAGATTGTCAGCATCAAGACCAGACTTTTTAACATTGGGGTTACAGAAGCGATTTTAAAAGTGAGCGCACAGAGCCAGTGTCAAGGGATGAGTTTATTATTGTTGTAACAGTCGGATTATGGCATGAAGGCAGGATTTAAGTAGTGTGCTGGGGATGGGGTCCAGTACACAAGTAGTCGGGCTCATCTTACAAAGCAGGTTATTAACAAACGCAGATGTGACTGGTGAGAACTTAGAGAAGGAGCTGGATGGAGTGGGAAAACAGGGAGAGATATAAACAGATGATGTATTTATGTTAGTTGAATTATTTAGATCTTTAATTTTGTTACGAAAAAGTGGAGGAATTCCTCACAGACTTCAGTAGAAGAGGTAGTTGGGCCAGATGTGGGTTGAGTAGTTTATTAACTACAGAAAACAAAACCCTTGGGTTATGTGGCCACTTTCTATTATTCTGCCATAGTGGGTGTTCTTAGCAGCAGTTAGTGCTTCTCTGTAAGCTCTTTGGTGGTCAGAGAAAGCCTGGATGTGCACGTGAGGCCAGTCTTATGTGACATTCTCTCAAGGTGTCGGCCAGCTGCTTTCATAGATTGCAACTCTGAATTCTACCATGGAGCTGAACATTTAAAGGAAACCTCCTTATGTTTTAAAGGAGCTGTTTTATCTAATGCTGAATGAAGGGCTGAGTTATAGTGGTCAACAAGATTATCTAGTGTTGACGGAATAGGTGCAGACAGTAAAAGATCAGAAATGGATCCAGAAAGGATAGAGGGACAGATATTTTTAAGGTTTCTGTAAGAAATTTGTCATTTACAGGTAAGAGGAGGAAAGGCAGTGAGACAGTGAAAAATACTGCTTTATGGTCAGAGAGTCCCAAATCAGTGCTGTAAATGTTGGCAACAGATAGTCCAGAAGTGCAGATCAGATCCAGTATATGGCCACCAGAGTGGGTGGGAAAATCAACATGTTGTGTCAAGTCAAAACAGTCCAGTAAGGATAGGAATTCATTTCTCAGTTTAGATGTAGTAGTGTCAATATGGATGTTGAAATCACCAAGAAGGATAATTCTCTGAGAATAAGAGCTTAGGTGGGTTAAAAGTTCAATCAGATCAGATAAGAAGGATGCATTGTATTTTGGGGGACGATAAAGAACAATGAGTGAGACAGGACCTGATTCCGTTATTAGTTTAAGAGCCAGGCACTCAAAAGACAGTGGACAGTCAATTGGGATTCGTTTGATATTTAAGTCTGCTCTGATAATTACTGCTAGCCCACTGCCTTGTCTAGAGCTGCTAGGTTCTGTATGGAAAGTGAAACCAGGTGGAGTCACCTCCGTGAGAGACGTAAATTCGGTCGGTTTTTGCCATGTCTCTGTTAGACACAGTAAATCAAGTTTGGCATCAATGATGAGTTCTGAAAGCACCAATGCTTTGCCATTAAGAGATCTCGAGTTAAACAGTGCAATATTAGTTAATGAGGCTTCTTTTTGCACAGAGACATGATCAGGGTTTATTTCCACATAATGTAAATTTGGCACACTGACACTTCTATTTCCAGGGCCATGAGAAGGGCGGCTTATTCCTGAGTAAATGCTGCCGGTGGTCTTTTCATTCGCAGCCCGGCGGTGACCTGACCCGCGATGTGCATATTTCAGGCGCTGCAAAATACCGACGTCTTTTTAGGGTTCCAGTCAGACCATTTGCTCTGGACAAACTGTTTAATAATAAGGAGTTTGTCATGAAAGTATTTTAGCATGATACTGGGCAATACTTATCTGAAAAGCAGTGGAGAAGCAGCACAGCACAGCGGAACTGGTAGGACAGGCAGATGTGGTAGCGTAAATGAGATGAGCGGCGATAGCAAAGCAGCAGAAAGCATAGCAGGAGGAGGTAGCAGGATTTGGAGATTCCAAAACACAGCCATAAACAGTAACGCTTGGTAATTCCAGGCGTGATCGCACCGGAGCCATAAGCCAGGTTAGTATGAACATCAGATCAGTTCCCAGTTATAGAGTATTGTAAGATGAAATGGGAGAGAATCATCCCGAGGTCCTAAATCGCCAGGTACAAAGAAATGTCCGTAGGTCTCGTCCCGTGATCCACAGACTCAGCTGTTCCCAGTCAAAGTAGAGTCCATAAAATCTGTATTATTAAATATTATGTAAATATTAAGCCAAATCCATGCAATTCAAGTCGGCTGTATCCATGAACTATACATACAATAAAAAATAAAACAAACGTGAGAAAGTGTAGAATTAAGGCGAATTTTGCGAAAAGTGTTGTTACCACTGGAAATGCTGTTTCCAGCTCCCTTGTGTATGACAGTCACATAATGTATATGCAAGCCTTCATTAACATGTTCAGAAGAAGATTTTGCAGAAATCATCAGGTATCCAGTCCTTTAGATATTTTATCTAGAGAATCAATACGTGTTCTTCAAACTACTACAAAATAAATAAAATATTACAGCAATGCAATATTTTTTTCTATATACCAGTTAAGAATTTTATTAAAAGTAACCATTACGGCTTTCCTCATCTTTTAATATCGATTCCTGAAGCAATACTGGCTAGTTTTCATGAAGATACGGGCAGTTTATTGTAGATTCTACAAACAAAATTTAAAGGAAGTTATCTCTAGAGCATCTTAGAAGATGTTGGAATTCAAATTAAAGAAAAGGAATGAAACGTAGCCATGCATAAAATTAATGAATTTTCAATCTGTTAAAAGCAAGCCATAATATTGCTGGAAATTGTACATCATTCAAATATATCTCACTTAAAAGCATTTAAAATGTGTTTTGGACAAGATCAGAAATATGAATGATGTTGTCAAGTGCCCACCTCATAAGCTGTTGAGAATGCTGTTCACTCAGACAACAAATAGAACTGGATCTAAAATCACTCCAAGTGCTTTGACAGCAGCATGTGGAGCCACACCAGCTGGAATAACATTAAGCAATGAAAAAAGTATGGTGGTGTTCTTTACTATATCGCTCGCTCAAAGATTCACCTTGCTTAACTGATCCATCTAATATAGTGTAATGGAGAGGTTGTAGTAGTGATTGTCTTACATTATCTTAAACTGGAAAAAAATGAAACTCTCCTTCCTTTAATTGGGTCAAATATTTTATATAATTTGACAGGAATTAATTTATGGTATTGCAAAATAATAATGTGAGGCCCTTGCCAAGTCTTTGCTATTGTTTAAATGCGTTCTCAGAATTGCAATGAGAGAGGAGGTTGTGCTTTCAGGTGGAATTTGTTTTCTGAAACATTGTTTGCTCCATTCTATCTCAATATGAACCGTTAGTTAGTATTTAAAAATGATTTTCCCTTCTTCCACTATCATCACCTTCTTGCAATGTCTACTTCCATCCCTAAATTTAAAATTGGCACTGTTCTGGAAAACATCTGCCATTGTTCCAGTTCCAAAGACGACAGGTGCCTCTTCACCTAAAGACTCACAGACCAGTGTCTCAAACATTCCAAAATATAAACACCTTTAAAAGGCTGGTCTTGAAGCATTTGTGAAAGACCAAATGGACCCACTGCAGTTTGGCTGTTGGTCAAAGTTTGAAGTGAAAGATACAATCTGCTCCACAAGGCTTATTCCCTTCTAGGCAAAGCTGGCAGCACTATGAGAATTATCTTCTTTAATTTCTCCAGTGCCTTCAGTATCATGCAGCCTTCACTGTTAAGTGGTAAGCTCAAGGATATGCAGGTGGAGGAGCCTATGGTGTTCTTGTTAATGGATTATCTGTTGAGCAGAGCACAGTTTGTGAGACTCAGGGACTGTTTTGTTTATTAGAGATGTGTGCAACACTGACAAAACATGGAACAGTCTGGTCTCCTTTTCTTTTAACCCTGTACACCTCAGACTATAAAGATAACACCAGATCATGTCAGCAGCAGAAATTCTCATTTGATTCTGCACTTATGGGATGTATTTACAAGGGGGGTATAGCAGCCAGGTGTAGAACATTTTTCTTGATGCTGGAAGAATTGTTTGCAACTTAACATCAGCAAAACCAAGGTACTGGTTACAAAAGAGACTCTATGTCTGGTCACTACACAGCAAGTGACATCCTTCACATGTTCTATAACTCTGTGATAGTCGCTGTGATTTTCTACACTGTGGTGTGCTGGGCTGGTAACACCCCTTCAAGAGAGGCCCCCTGAATACACAAACTCCTTAAAAAGGCAGGCTTACATATAGGGCACACTCTGGACCCCCTGGAGGTAGTAGCACCAGAAAGAATTAAAACATAATTGAGTGCCAATATGAACAATAATGCACATCCTCTTTCTGACACGCTAACACTGAGGACAAATAATTCAGCAGAAGTGTGTCAGGAAACATGACTGGAGGTTCTTTATATCAACAGCAATACACCTGCTTAACGCAGAATGTTGACTGGGACTGTTGTGATTATTTTAAGCCAAGTGTGAAGTTTTCTTTCTCTTTTGTTTTCCTTCCTTTTATTCATTCTGGATGTATTTGACTATAATATTATTTATTTACTTAATGAGCATCTGTGAAAAGTCTGATTTTCACCTAGGGAAAAATAAAGTGCTATCTATCTACAGTCAACCCTCGTTTATCGCGGGAATCCATTCCAGACTCTGGCACGATAAATGAATTTCCGTGAAGTAGGATTCTTTATTTATAAATCGAATATTTTTGCAGTTAGAACATAGAAAACCTGTTTACGACCTTCTAAATACATTTTCTAACATTATTAGAGCCCTCTAGACATGAAATAACACCCTTTAGTCAAATGTTTAAACTGTGCTCCATGACAAGACAGAGATGACAGTTCCGTCTCACATGTAAAAGAAAGCAAACATATCTTCCTCTTCAAAGGAGTGCATGTCAGGAGCAGAGAATGTCAGAAAGAGAGAGAGAGAGAGATAGAGAGAGAGAGAGCGAGAAGAACAAACAATCAAAAATCAATAGGGCTGTTTGGGCTTTTAAGTATGTGAGACACCGCCGGACAAAGCAGCTACAAGGAAGTCAGCAATGTGAAGGTAGTCTTTCAGCATTTTTTAGAGGAGCATCCTTATCCTCTAGGCCAGTGTGTGAACAGCCCCTCTGCTCACACCCCCTCCGTCAGGAGCAGAGAATGTCAGAGAGAGAGAGAGAGAGAGAGAACGAGAAAAAGCAAACAATCAAAAATCAATACGTGCTGTTTGGGCTTTCAAGTATGCGAAGCACTGCACGGAAAGCATATCATATATCATTGAGTTTTATTTAATATGTAATACGTGCTCTGATTGGGTAACTTCTCAGCCATTTTGCAATAGCGTCCCTTGTATGAAATCAACTGGGCAAAGCAACTGAGGAAGCATGTACCATAAATTAAAAGACCCATTGTCCGCAGAAATCTGCGAATCAGCAAGAAATCCGTGATATATATTTAGATATTCTTACATTTAAAATCTGAGATAGAGTGATGCCGTGAAAGTTGAAGCACGATATTGCGAGGGGATCACTGTATCTATCTATCTATCTATCTATCTATCTATCTATCTATCTATCTATCTATCTATCTATCTATCTAGTTCAGACTTCATCTAGAACACCTATGCTTAAAAGGCAATTTATTAAATGAAATTAAAATGAAATTAAAATGAACTAAATTGTGCATTAATTCCTGAAAGCCAAAGAGCTTAGGCCTGTGAACACCTTATCAAAGATAGAGGAATGTATTTCTATTCTTCTCAATCATGTGACTGTCAAGAATCTTGAAGCCAATTTTAAAATAAAGGAAAAAGAACATGTAAATTAAGAGACAAAAATGTGTTTTTATTAGTATACAATTAGCCTCCTTATCTTATATCTAATTAAAACAAAACAATGTTTTTGATTAAAACAGCCGATTTTTTATTTCACCATAAGGACCTCACCCCATACTTAAACAGCAATACCTACGTGTGTTTTCTTTTGTTTGACTGTTTAACAATACTTCAACAATTATACATGGAATTACTCAAAGCAATTCAAGATACTTCGTCTAGTTTTGTTATGTATATTAAATAAGCAGTGTCATTCCTGAGTATGTTTTTTAACTAACAGAAAGGTTTCATGTCTTTTATAGCCGCTAGTATACTTTCTTTACTGCCATTTCAGATTATTATAAACAGTGTACAGCCTACACATTGCCTTTGAGCGACTATTTTGCCTCAGCGTTTCCGTTTAAATGGCTAATGTCCAGCATGCATTAAATTCAAGTGTTGTCTGCCCATTTTAATGCAACACATTGTACATTCAGAGTTGACAACCAAAAACTATTTGGCAGCCCATTCAAGTACATTCATGCCTGTTAATAAAAACTAGATCATTATGTTGCCTGTGAAAGGGAATACAAATGTAAGTGTAATGGATCCAGTGATGCTTGGCCTTTCTGCTTTCTTGTAAAACATGGTGTAAAATCTTGCCACTTTGCTAATTTGACACAGTGGTACAGTATTTTTATTTTGCTGCAATTTATTTTATGGCTTTAATAAAATAAAATATTATAGCAATTTTCTGGCAGTTTATGCAATTAACAGTAAAATGAGAATAGGCAAACATAGATTTTATAAAGCTATTTCAGATACTATGAAAAATGTACTATAAACAAGACTGTATACAGTGTAATATATGTGTACCATACTGTATATGTTGAAGAGAGCAAGTATCTAAGTCTATGTGTATGTTTATGTATATAATAAATGGACAGAGACCACCTGGCATCTTTATACTATCTTTATACTTTATACGGAATAACGCTGAGACAAGTGTTTCTTTCAAAAGTAGTTCATTTGTTTCTTTTAAATGCACACAAGAGAGGAATTAACACAAAGTGAATAAAAAGTGCAAAAGTCAAACTAAAAGAAATTCTCTCACCTCTTAGCACAGATTTTAGTAAGTCAGGATCCATATGGGTGAATTAAAACAAAAAACAGAATAACAAAAATACATACAGTACATTTTCCCTTTGAGGGAGTGATTTAAGTACCTAATTACTAAATAAACATTTAACCAGAAAATCACACATGCAGAAATATTAGCTCTACACAACTTGGGAACCAGTACTTCACGTCAGGGACAGTAACAGGCAGAATATGAATGAAATCACCAATATCTAAGAGACTTTATAATTTGAAACCAAATTTTGAAATATGGGCCCCACGATTGACACCAAGCAGCAGAAATGAGTTTTTTTCACAGGGTGGTTGGGCTGACACTTCGTGAAAGGGTAAGAAGCCGAGCAATTCGGAAGAGCCTCAGAATAGAGTTGCTACTCCTCTGGATCGAGATGAGCCACTTGAGGCGGTTTGGGTAAGTTGTAAGGATTCCCCCCAGCGAATGGGAATTTTCTGGGAAGAGTTGGAATCTGTAGCTGGGGACAAGGAAGTCTGGGCTGATCTGCTTGACATGCTGCCACTGCAACCCTCAGCAGAAAAAGTGGCTTCAGAAAATGCAATGAAATGACATGGGTTGAAACCAGGAATTCTTAACTGCTAAAAGATAAATGAACACCCTGGACACATATGTGCATATGGTTGTGGCCATTTGAAATGACAAATAGACAAATAGGACACTAGTTAGCCAAAGGTACATACAGTATCTGAACAGACAGAAAACAGAAAAGCTTCTGAGAAGCCATTTTAATTGTATACTGAATATATTGCAGCAATAATGACCATAAGCCCTACAAACCTAAAATGTTCATATGACAAACCCGAGAGATTCCAAGGAACTCTGATGCCAAAAAGTATAAGCCTTTCAGCATATGTTATATCTGTTCCTATGTCTCCTCCATTTCACATAAAACCACAGATACTACAGAATGCTCACACTGATTTGGAGCTGTAGCTGAACATGGTCAGAGGTCCACATAGGCCTATATTGAACTCCCCCCTTCATCAGAGCAAAACAGTGGGTCAGGAAAACTTGCTGTTTTGTTCACAGCCAAAATTCAAGGTAGGTAGGTAGACTTTTAGTATTTCAGACAGAAAAGTACAAAACATTTGACATTGCTACACAGTTAGAAAAAAATAAGCCAAATGACAACATATGCCTACCACTGTCACACTGAAAACTCATCAGATTTCTACAAATAAGAATAATGAAATTTAAAAGGATGCGACAATAATTCAGAGTAAAGCAGAATTTCTATAGCTACCAGAATTCGAATGCCTATAGCTCTGGGGATAAAAGAGTTTTAAAATGTGTTGCTTAGGACTTTTTGTAATGTAAATCTGTAACCTGACAGCAGCAAATGAAAAATAAGAAACAGGGAATGATACTGTCTGACACAACTGAGTTGGCCATCTTCCTAACTTGTTTGTGATATCTGTGCAAACTTGAGAATGGATCGATGATAAAGAACTTCATTCTGGTTTTAAAGAAATTCCAGCAACACCAACGCTACCCAGTGCAAACACCCTTGTTAATAATGCATCTGTGCCAGCTTTTTTTTTTTGGCTCTACCTTCGCTTATGAACAAGACCATAAGGTACTTAAATTCCTTGACTTTAAGCAGCATCTCCTCCATACCACTAAAGTAGAAGTCACTCATCTAGGTCAAAAAAACATTGCTTCAGACTTGGAGGTACTATTTCTCAAGCCAGCTAAATGCCTCATAGCTGTGGAACATTAAAGTGGGGACCAGATGGAAAAGTCTAATAAGGCCAAGAAGACAACTTCATTTGCAGCGCTTGCCCTTTTAACAAGTAACATACCCTTATTTTTCATTATGCAAGTTCATTCTTTTATGCTTATACATTATCTTCCACTTCTTTATCCCCACACTCCCCATCAGCCAGACGTCAAAGTCTGGTCATGCCATAGCATTTATATTACCACTTCAACATTTTTTACCATATTTTGCTTTTTTCGGTTGTTAGATATCAATATTTTAAAATGCAGTACTGCTTTAAAATTCCGTTTTTTTTCTGATAGCAGTTCCATTGAGCTGAGAAAGGGCATAATTTCATCATTCCATGCAATAAAATTGAAGGACCAACAGCAAGGATTAGCAGGAGTCTGTAAATGACAATATAATGAAACAACAGCCTCTGAGACATTTTAAAATGAGTGTTAAGGCCTGTTATTTATAAGCCCAATTTTCAGCTTTGGTTATCAGACTAAATTTGGGTGTCTTGATAGTAAAAACTGTCACACTATAAGAAGCCAATCATAAAAGCACACTCATTATGGGTTACCATTCGTATGGAGATTTAACATTTGCATTGAAGAAGATGACAACAGGAGCACATTATAAATAAGAACAACTTATTAAATGCAATTACATTTACATAACAAGTCATTGCACATTTTACTTAATTGCTCACAGAGAAAACCAAGTCAATAATCACATGGACTAATTGGATGCATTTTAAACTAAACAACTCAGTCATTCAGAAAGATATCATATGTGAAGAGCAGTTTATTTAAATATGCTGTAAATAAACTTTAAATTAACTGCAAATTTTTTCCAGACTTGTTTCCAGCATGTCTGTTCAGTACCCTAGTCAGCACTGGTAGCTGCCATGCACTCAAGAGCTCCAGCTCTTTGCAATCCTGATATTTCAGAGAATGGATGGTAGTTAAGAAAAAAACTTTTATTTCATATAGAATTTTAAATTAAACACAGTGTCAGGGCATTTTATAAGCTGTGGTCAAAAAAGATAATGCAGGTCCCACAGATAAATGTTGGGGCGCTAACCTGGTTGCCCCCTGTTTAATTCAGTCAAAGAAAATGTAACCAAAAGAGCTGCTGTGCATGCCAGTACCAACAGCAAAAAGAAAAAACAAAAATAGGAAAGCTGTCTGGCTAATGCAATGAGATTCATCTCTCTCATCAATTGATAAGGAGCTCCGTTATACGGTACAGTCTGTTCACATTTGACCACCACCCTCCGACAGTGGCAAGCATTATAGACGGTGGGAAGAAAAGAGGAAAAAGTTAGCACGCATGTGCCCTCTCTCAGCCCGGGGTGGTAGTACTTGCTTCAGATAAGCCCGAAGGGTGATGCATAGACGCGCATGCATGACAAAGAAAAAATATACTGTACAACGGTTTAGAATCTGTTTTTTACAGTATGAGGGCAGGAAAGGCAAGAGAATCGAACAACAGGTCAGAGGCGGAACTGAACTAGTAATATTAGCACATTACTAAGTTATTAAGTAGGTAGGTTTTACTTGTAAAGCAAATTTTAAAACAACTGAGGTTGACCAATGTGCTGTACAGGAGTATTTAAGATAAAAAAAACAATGAAATACATTAATAAAACATAAGCAAAATATACATACTTGCATAAAGGAACACATTAACAAATCATTTGTAAGCCAAAGAAAATAAATTGGTTCTCAATCTACTGTAGATTTAGAAAGCATAATTGATGAGGTTGATCTGATGACAAGAGGTAATGTGTTCCCTGACCTGAAAGGAAGGACTGGAAATGGTGGATGGACAGCCTATTAAAAAGAGAAGAAGTTTCTGGAGGTTTTTTATTCCTCCAACACGCTAGATGGCAGCAGCCCCAGAGGTTGGTGCACAGTAAGGGCATGCTGGGATATGTAGTCCGGCTGAGCAGCCCCTTATTATGGACTTCCATGTGACCCAGAAGTGCTTTCATCGGGCAGTCACCCTGGCACCGGAAGTACTCCCGGGTCTGTAATAAAAGGCACTGCACTCCATTATTCAAGCAAATCAGAGCTGGGAGGCAGTGGAGCTACGCTTGAGTGGAGGAGGGTAGTGCAGTAGGGACAAAGAAGGAATTGTGACAGGAAGTGTTGGTGCTTTTGTCACATTTTTTAGATAGATAGATAGATAGATAGATCCCCGTGACCCTGTATTTGGATTCAGCGGGTTAGAAAATGGATGGATAGATAGATAGATAGATAGATAGATAGATAGATAGATAGATAGATAGATAGATAGATAGATAGATAGATAGATAGATACTTTATTAATCCCAAGGGGAAATTCACATAATCCAGCAGAAGTATACTGATAAAAAAAAACAATATTAAATTAAAGAGAGTAATAAAAATGCATGTAAAAGCAGACAATGAACCCGGGACTGTACAAGTGTGTTTGTGTTGGTGTTTGGGGCTTGCTGACACCCTGGGTTTATCACAATGTATAAATAGTAGACCTTTTTT